>NW_027480422.1:5000000-6250000 GCF_051401765.1 Calliopsis andreniformis
AAAACGAATAATTGCAACCAGTGTGAAAGTAATGGTCATATCTACGTTCCGGGCAACATAGGCTTGACACTATGGCGTTGCTCAACCAGATCGAATAGTCGGAGCCTTGGCAGACAACGCCCGAAGCATTAAATACAAAATTAATAGAACTGTTCTTCCATTGCATGAAACGAATAATTGCAACCAGTGTGAAAGTTATGGTCATATCTACGTTCCGTGCAACCTTGGCTTCACGCTAGGGCGCTGCTCCACCAAATCGAATAGCTACGGCCATAGGAGTCAGCGTCAGAAGCATAAAAAGCAATATAAGTATAACAGCTTTCCATCGTATAAAATGAATAATTGCAAACATTGTGAAAGTAACGGTCATTTCTACGTTCCGGGCAACCTTGGCTTCACTCTAGGGCGTTGCTACACCAGATCGAACTGTTAGGGTCTAAGAAGTCAACGCCAGAAGCTTAAAATACAATATAAATACAACAGTTTTTCCATCATATAAAACGAATAATAGCAACCAGGGTGAAAGTTGTGATCATTTCTATGTTCCGCGCAACCTATGCTTCACTCTAGGGCGTTGCTCCACCAGATCGAATAGTTAGGGCCTTAGAAGTCAACGCTCGAAAAATAAAATACAAAATTAATAGAACAGTTTTTCCATTGTATAAGACGAATAATTGCCACCAGTGTGAAAGTGATGGTCATTTCTGCATTCCGGGAAACCTTGGCTTCACTCTAGGGCGTTGCTACACCAGATCGAACTGTTAGGGCCTAAGAAGTCAACTTCAGAAGCATAAAATACAATATAAGTACAACAGATTTTCCATCGTATAGAATGAATAATTACAAACAGTGTGAAAGTAATGGTCATTTCTACGTTCCGGGTAATCTAGGCTTCACTCTATGGCGTTGCTCCACCAGATCAAATAGTTATTGCCTTAGAAGTCAACGCCCGACGCATAAAATACAATAAAAATACGACAGTTTTTCCATCGTACAACAGGAATAATTACAACCAGAGTGAAGGTGATGGACATTTCTACGCTCCGGGCAACCTAGGATTCACACTAGGGCGTTGCTCCACCAGATCGAATAGTTAGGGCCTTAGAAGTCAACGCCCGAAGCATAAAATACAAAATCAATAAAACAGCTTTTCAATTGTATAAAACGAATAATTGCAACCAGTGTGAATGTTGTGGTCATTTCTACGTGCCGTGCAACCTAGGTTTTGCTCCAGGGCGTTGCTCCACCACATCGAATAATTAGGGCCTTATAAGTCAACGCCAGACGCATAAAGTACAGTATAAATACAACAGTTTCTCCATCGTATAAAACGAATATTTGCAACCAGTATGTATGTTAGGGTCATTTGTACGTTCGGAGCAACCTAGGCTTCACTCTAGGGCGTTGCTCCACCAGATCGAATAGTTAGGGCCTAAGAAGTCTACGCCAGAAGCATAAAATACAATAAAAATACAACAGTTTTTCTATCGTGTAGCATGAATAATTGAAGCCAGAGTGAAAGTAATTGTCATGTCTACGTTTCGGGCATCCTAGGCTTCACTCTAGGGCGTTGCTCAACCAGATCGAATAGCTAGGGCCTTAGAAGTCGACGCCCGAAACATAAAATACAGTAAAAATACAACAGTTTTTCCAGCGTATAACGGGAATAATTGCAACCAGTGTCAAAGAGATGGTCATTTCTACGTTCTGGGCAACCAAGGCTTCACTCTAGGGCGTTGGTCCACCAGTTCCAATAGTTAGGGCCTAAGATGTCAACGCCAGAAGCACCAAATACAAAATAAATGCAACAGTTTTTCCATCGTATAAAACGAATAATTGCAACCAGTGTGAAAGTAATGGTCATATCTACGTTCCGGGCAACATAGGCTTGACACTATGGCGTTGCTCAACCAGATCGAATAGTCGGAGCCTTGGCAGACAACGCCCGAAGCATTAAATACAAAATTAATAGAACTGTTCTTCCATTGCATGAAACGAATAATTGCAACCAGTGTGAAAGTTATGGTCATATCTACGTTCCGTGCAACCTTGGCTTCACGCTAGGGCGCTGCTCCACCAAATCGAATAGCTACGGCCATAGGAGTCAGCGTCAGAAGCATAAAAAGCAATATAAGTATAACAGCTTTCCATCGTATAAAATGAATAATTGCAAACATTGTGAAAGTATCGGTCATTTCTACGTTCCGGGCAACCTTGGCTTCACTGTAGGGCGTTGCTACACCAGATCGAACTGTTAGGGTCTAAGAAGTCAACGCCAGAAGCTTAAAATACAATATAAATACAACAGTTTTTCCATCATATAAAACGAATAATAGCAACCAGGGTGAAAGTTGTGATCATTTCTATGTTCCGCGCAACCTATGCTTCACTCTAGGGCGTTGCTCCACCAGATCGAATAGTTAGGGCCTTAGAAGTCAACGCTCGAAAAATAAAATACAAAATTAATAGAACAGTTTTTCCGTTGTATAAAACGAATAATTGCAACCAGTGTGAAAGTGATGGTCATTTCTACGTTCCGGGCAACCCCGGCTTCACTCTAGGGCGCTGTTCCACCAGATCGAATAGTCGGGGCCTTGGCAGTCAACGCCCGAAGCATTAAATACAAAATTAATAGAACAGTTTTTCCATTGCATGAAACTAATAATTGCAACCAGTGTGAAAGTTATGGTTATATCTACGTTTCGTGCAACCTTGGCTTCACTCTAGGGCGCTGCTCCACCAAAGCGAATAGCTACGGCCATAGGAGTCAACGCCCGAAGCATAAAATACAAAATCAATAAAACAGCTTTTCCATTGTATAAAACGAATAATTGCAACCAGTGTGAATGTTGTGGTCATTTCTACGTGCCGTGCAACCTAGGTTTTGCTCCAGGGCGTTGCTCCACCACATCGAATAGTTAGGGCCTTATAAGTCAACGCCAGACGCATAAAGTACAGTATAAATACAACAGTTTCTCCATCGTATAAAACGAATATTTGCAACCAGTATGAATGGTAGAGTCATTTGTACGTTCGGAGCAACCTAGGCTTCACTCTAGGGCGTTGCTCCACCAGATCGAATAGTTAGGGCCTAAGAAGTCTACGCCAGAAGCATAAAATACAATAAAAATACAACAGTTTTTCTATCGTATAGCACGAATAATTGCAGCCAGAGTGAAAGTAATGGTCATGTCTACGTTTCGGGGATCCTGGGCTTCACTCTAGGGCGTTGCTCAACCAGATCGAATAGCTAGGGCCTTAGAAGTCGACGCCCGAAACATAAAATACAGTAAAAACACAACAGTTTGTCCATCGTATAACAGGAATAATTACAACCAGAGTGAAGGTGATGGACATTTCTACGCTCCGGGCAACCTAGAATTCACACTAGGGCGTTTCTCCACCTGGTCGAATAGTTGGGGCCTTAGAAGTCAACGCCCGAAGCATAAAATACAAAATAAATAGAACATTTTTTCCATTGTATAAAACGAACAATTGAAACCAGTGTGAAAGTTATGGTCATTTCTACGTTCCACGCAACCTAGGCTTCACCCCTGGGCGTTGCTCCACCAGATCGAATAGTTAGGGCCTAAGAAGTCAATGCCAGAAGCATAAAATACGATATATGTACAACAGCTTTCCATCGCATAAAATGAGTAATTGCAACCAGTGTGAAAGTAACGGACATTTCTACGTTCCGGGCATCCTAGACTTAACACTGAGGCATTGCTCCACCAGATCTAATACATAGGGCCTTAGAAGTCAACGCCAGAAGCATAAAGTACATTAAAAATCCAACAGTTTGTCCATCGTATAACAGGAATAATTGCCACCAGTGTGAAAGTGATGGTCATTTCTGCATTCCGGGCAACCTAGGCTTCACTCTAGGGCGTTGCCCCTCCAGATGGAAAAGTTAGGGCCTAAGAAGTCAACTCCAGAAGCATAAAATACAACATAAGTACAACAGTTTTTCCATCGTATAAAATGAATAATTGCAAGCATTGTGAAAGTAACGGTCATTTCTACGTTCCGGGCAACCTTGGCTTCACTCTAGGGCGTTGCTACACCAGATCGAACTGTTAGGGCCTAAGAAGTCAACGCCAGAAGCTTAAAATACAATATAAATACAACAGTTTTTCCATCGTACAACAGGAATAATTACAACCAGAGTGAAGGTGATGGACATTTCTACGCTCCGGGCAACCCCGGCTTCACTCTAGGGCGCTGTTCCACCAGATCGAATAGTTAGGGCCTTAGAAGTCAACGCCAGAAGCATAAAATACAAAATTAATACAACAGTTTTTCCATTGTATAAAACGAATAATTGCAACCAGTGTGAAAGTGATGGTCATTTCTACGTTCCGGGCAACCCAGGCTTCACTCTAGGGCGCTGTTCCACCAGATCGAATAGTTAGGGCCTTAGAAGTCAACGCCAGAAGCATAAAATACAGTATAAATACAACAGTTTTTCCATCGTATGAAACGAATAATTGCAACCAGTATGAAAGCTATGGTCATTTCTACGTTCGGAGCAACCTAGGCTTCACTCTAGGGCGTTGCTCCACCAGATCGAATGGTTAGGGCCTAAGAAGTCAACGCCAGAAGCATAAAATACAATATAAATACAACAGTTTTTCCATCATATAAAACGAATAATAGCAACCAGTGTGAATGCTATGATCATATCTACGTTCCGCGCAACCTATGCTTCACTCTAGGGCGTTGCTCCACCAGATCGAATAGTTAGGGCCTTAGAAGTCAACGCCCGAAGCATAAAATACAAAATTAATAGAACAGTTTTTCCATTGTATAAGACGAATAATTGCCACCAGTGTGAAAGTGATGGTCATTTCTGCATTCCGGGCAACCTAGGCTTGACTCTAGGGCGTTGCTCCTCCAGATGGAATAGTTAGGGCCTAAGAAGTCAACTCCAGAAGCATAAAATACAGTATAAATACAACAGTTTTTTCATCGTGTGAAACGAATAATTGCAACCAGTATGAAAGCTATGGTCATTTCTACGTTCGGAGCAACCTTGGCTTCACTCTAGGGCGCTGCTCCACCAAATCGAATAGCTACGGCCATAGGAGTCAACGCCAGAAGCATAAAAAGCAATATACGTACAACAGTTTTTCCATCGTATAAAATGAATAATTGCAAACATTGTGAAAGTAACGGTCATTTCTACGTTCCGGGAAACCTTGGCTTCACTCTAGGGCGTTGCTACACCAGATCGAATAGTTAGGGCCTTAGAAGTCAACGCCCGAAAAATAAAATACAAAATTAATAGAACAGTTTTTCCGTTGTATAAAACGAATAATTGCAACCAGTGTGAAAGTGATGGTCATTTCTACGTTCCGGGCAACCCCGGCTTCACTCTAGGGCGCTGTTCCACCAGATCGAATAGTTAGGGCCTTAGAAGTCAACGCCAGAAGCATAAAATACAAAATTAATACAACAGTTTTTCCATTGTATAAAACGAATAATTGCAACCAGTGTGAAAGTGATGGTCATTTCTACGTTCCGGGCAACCAAGGCTTCACTCTAGGGCGCTGTTCCACCAGATCGAATAGTTAGGGCCTTACAAGTCAACGCCAGAAGCATAAAATACAGTATAAATACAACAGTTTTTCCATCGTATGAAACGAATAATTGCAACCAGTATGAAAGCTATGGTCATTTCTACGTTCCGGGCAACCCAGGCTTCTCTCTAGGGCGCTGTTCCACCAGATCGAATAGTTAGGGCCTTAGAAGTCAACGCCAGAAGCCTAAAATACAGTATAAATACAACAGTTTTTTCATCGTATGAAACGAATAATTGCAACCAGTATGAAAGCTATGGCCATTTCTACGTTCGGAGAAACCTAGGCCTCACTCTAGGGCGTTGCTCCACCAGATCGGATGGTTAGTGCCTAAGAAGTCAACGCCAGAAGCATAAAATACAATATAAATACAACAGTTCTTCCATCATATAAAACGAATAATAGCAACCAGAGTGAAAGTTATGATCATTTCTACGTTCCGCGCAACCTATGCTTCACTCTAGGGCGTTGCTCCACCAGATCGAATAGTTAGGGCCTTAGAAGTCAACGCCAGAAGCATAAAATACAAAATTAATAGAACAGTTTTTCCATTGTATAAGACGAATAATTGCAACCAGTGTGAAAGTCATGGTCATATCTAAGTTCCGTGCAACCTTGGCTTCACTCTAGGGCGTTGCTCCACCAAATCGAATAGCTACGGCGATAGAAGTCAACGCCAGTAGCATAAAAAGCAATATAAATACAACAGTCTTTCCATCGTGTAAAATGAATAATTGCAAACATTGTGAAAGTAACGGTCATTTCTGCGTTCCAGGCAACCTTGGCTGCACTCTAGGGCGTTGCTCCACCAGATCGAATAGTTAGGGCCTTCGAAGTCAACGCCAGATGCATAAAATACAATGTACATACAACAGTTTTTCCAGCGTATAACGGGAATAATTGCAACCAGAGTGAAAGTAATGGTCATTTCTACGTTCGGAGCAGCCTAGGCTTCATTCTAGGGCGCTATTCCACCAGATCGAATAGTTAGGGCCTTAGAAGTCAACGCCAGAAGCATAAAATACAGTATAAATACAACAGTTTTTCCATCGTATGAAACGAATAATTGCAACCAGTATGAAAGCTATGGTCATTTCTACGTTCCGGGCAACCCAGGCTTCACTCTAGGGCGCTGTTCCACCAGATCGAATAGTTAGGGCCTTAGAAGTCAACGCCAGAAGCCTCAAATACAGTATAAATACAACAGTTTTTTCATCGTATGAAACGAATAATTGCAACCAGTATGAAAGCTATGGTCATTTCAACGTTCGGAGCAACCTAGGCCTCACTCTAGGGCGTTGCTCCACCAGATCGGATGGTTAGTGCCTAAGAAGTCAACGCCAGAAGCATAAAATACAATAAAAATACAACAGTTTTTCCATCGTATAGCATGAATAATTGCAACCAGAGTGAAAGTAATGGTCATGTCTACGTTTCGGGCATACTAGGCTTCACTCTAGGGCGTTGCTCCACCAGATCGAGTGGATAGGGCCTATGAAGTCAACGCTAGAAGCATAAAAAACAATATAAATACAACAGTTTTTCCATCGTATAAAAAGAATAATTGCAACCAGTGTGAAAGTAATGGTCATATCTACGTTCCGGGCAACCTAGGCTTGACACTATGGCGTTGCTCCACCAGATCGAATAGTCGGGGCCTTGGCAGTCAACGCCCGAAGCATTAAATACAAAATTAATAGAACAGTTTTTCCATTGCATGAAACTAATAATTGCAAACCTTGTGAAAGTAACGGTCATTTCTACGTTCCAGGAAACCTTGGCTTCACTCTAGGGCGTTGCTATAACAGATCGAACTGTTAGGGCCTAAGAAGTCAACGCCAGAAGCATAAAATACAATATAAATACAACAGTTTTTCCATCGTATAAAAAGAATAATAGCAACCAGTGTGAAAGTTATGATCATTTCTACGTTCCGCGCAACCTATGCTTCACTCTAGGGCGCTGCTCCACCAAATCGAATAGCTACGGCCATAGGAGTCAACGCCAGAAGCATAAAAAGCAATATACGTACAACAGTTTTTCCATCGTATAAAATGAATAATTGCAAACATTGTGAAAGTAACGGTCATTTCTACGTTCCGGGAAACCTTGGCTTCACTCTAGGGCGTTGCTACACCAGATCGAACTGTTAGGGCCTAAGAAGTCAACTCCAGAAGCATAAAATACAATATAAGTACAACAGATTTTCCATCGTATAGAATGAATAATTACAAACAGTGTGAAAGTAATGGTCATTTCTACGTTCCGGGTAATCTAGGCTTCACTCTAGGGCGTTGCTCCACCAGATCAAATAGTTAGGGCCTTAGAAGTCAACGCCCGACGCATAAAATACAATAAAAATACGACAGTTTTTCCATCGTACAACAGGAATAATTACAACCAGAGTGAAGGTGATGGACATTTCTACGCTCCGGGCAACCTAGGATTCACACTAGGGCGTTGCTCCACCAGATCGAATAGTTAGGGCCTTAGAAGTCAACGCCCGAAGCATAAAATACAAAATCAATAAAACAGCTTTTCAATTGTATAAAACGAATAATTGCAACCAGTGTGAATGTTGTGGTCATTTCTACGTGCCGTGCAACCTAGGTTTTGCTCCAGGGCGTTGCTCCACCACATCGAATAGTTAGGGCCTTATAAGTCAACGCCAGACGCATAAAGTACAGTATAAATACAACAGTTTCTCCATCGTATAAAACGAATATTTGCAACCAGTATGTATGTTAGGGTCATTTGTACGTTCGGAGCAACCTAGGCTTCACTCTAGGGCGTTGCTCCACCAGATCGAATGGTTAGGGCCTAAGAAGTCTACGCCAGAAGCATAAAATACAATAAAAATACAACAGTTTTTCTATCGTATAGCATGAATAATTGCAGCCAGAGTGAAAGTAATGGTCATGTCTCTACGTTTCGGGCATCCTAGGCTTCACTCTAGGGCGTTGCTCAACCAGATCGAATAGCTAGGGCCTTAGAAGTCGACGCCCGAAACATAAAATACAGTAAAAATACAACAGTTTTTCCAGCGTATAACGGGAATAATTGCAACCAGTGTGAAAGTTATGGTCATATCTACGTTCCGTGCAACCTTGGCTTCACTCTAGGGCGTTGCTCCACCAAATCGAATAGCTACGGCCATAGAAGTCAACGCCAGAAGCATAAAAAGCAATATAAATACAACAGTCTTTCCATCGTGTAAAATGGATAATTGCAAATATTGTGAAAGTAACGGTCATTTCTGCGTTCCAGGCAACCTTGGCTGCACTCTAGGGCGTTGCTCCACCAGATCGAATAGTTAGGGCCTTAGAAGTCAACGCCCGAAAAATAAAATACAAAATTAATAGAACAGTTTTTCCGTTGTATAAAACGAATAATTGCAACCAGTGTGAAAGTGATGGTCATTTCTACGTTCCGGGCAACCCCGGCTTCACTCTAGGGCGCTGTTCCACCAGATCGAATAGTTAGGGCCTTAGAAGTCAACGCCAGAAGCATAAAATACAAAATTAATACAACAGTTTTTCCATTGTATAAAACGAATAATTGCAACCAGTGTGAAAGTGATGGTCATTTCTACGTTCCGGGCAACCAAGGCTTCACTCTAGGGCGCTGTTCCACCAGATCGAATAGTTAGGGTCTTACAAGTCAACGCCAGAAGCATAAAATACAGTATAAATACAACAGTTTTTCCATCGTATGAAACGAATAATTGCAACCAGTATGAAAGCTATGGTCATTTCTACGTTCCGGGCAACCCAGGCTTCTCTCTAGGGCGCTGTTCCACCAGATCGAATAGTTAGGGCCTTAGAAGTCAACGCCAGAAGCCTAAAATACAGTATAAATACAACAGTTTTTTCATCGTATGAAACGAATAATTGCAACCAGTATGAAAGCTATGGTCATTTCTACGTTCGGAGCAACCTAGGCCTCACTCTAGGGCGTTGCTCCACCAGATCGGATGGTTAGTGCCTAAGAAGTCAACGCCAGAAGCATAAAATACAATATAAATACAACAGTTTTTCCATCATATAAAACGAATAATAGCAACCAGAGTGAAAGTTATGATCATTTCTACGTTCCGCGCAACCTATGCTTCACTCTAGGGCGTTGCTCCACCAGATCGAATAGTTAGGGCCTTAGAAGTCATAAAATACAAAATTAATAGAACAGTTTTTCCATTGTATAAGACGAATAATTGCAACCAGTGTGAAAGTCATGGTCATATCTACGTTCCGTGCAACCTTGGCTTCACTCTAGGGCGTTGCTCCACAAAATCGAATAGCTACGGCGATAGAAGTCAACGCCAGTAGCATAAAAAGCAATATAAATACAACAGTCTTTCCATCGTGTAAAATGAATAATTGCAAACATTGTGAAAGTAACGGTCATTTCTGCGTTCCAGGCAACCTTGGCTGCACTCTAGGGCGTTGCTCCACCAGATCGAATAGTTAGGGCCGTCGAAGTCAACGCCAGATGCATAAAATACAGTGTACATACAACAGTTTTTCCAGCGTATAACGGGAATAATTGCAACCAGAGTGAAAGTAATGGTCATTTCTACGTTCGGAGCAGCCTAGGCTTCATTCTAGGGCGCTATTCCACCAGATCGAATAGTTAGGGCCTTAAGTCAACGCCAGAAGCATAAAATACAGTATAAATACAACAGTTTTTCCATCGTATGAAACGAATAATTGCAACCAGTATGAAAGCTATGGTCATTTCTACGTTCCGGGCAACCCAGGCTTCACTCGAGGGCGCTGTTCCACCAGATCGAATAGTTAGGGCCTTAGAAGTCAACGCCAGAAGCCAACAGTTTTTCCATCGTATAGCATGAATAATTGCAACCAGAGTGAAAGTAATGGTCATGTCTACGTTTCGGGCATACTAGGCTTCACTCTAGGGCGTTGCTCCACCAGATCGAGTGGATAGGGCCTATGAAGTCAACGCTAGAAGCATAAAAAACAATATAAATACAACAGTTTTTCCATCGTATAAAAAGAATAATTGCAACCAGTGTGAAAGTAATGGTCATATCTACGTTCCGGGCAACCTAGGCTTGACACTATGGCGTTGCTCCACCAGATCGAATAGTCGGGGCCTTGGCAGTCAACGCCCGAAGCATTAAATACGATATAAATACAACAGTTTTTCCATCCTATAAAACGAATAATTGCCACCAGTATGTAAGTTATGGTCATTTCTACGTTCCGGGCAACCTAGGCTTCACCCTAGGGCGTTGCTCTACCAGACCGAATAGTTAGGGCCTAAGAAGTCTACGCCAGAAGCATAAAATACGATATATGTACAACAGTTTTTCCACCGTATATCACGAAAAATTGCAACCAGTGTGAAAGTAATGGTCACTTCTACGTTCCGGGTATCCTAGACTTAACCCTGAGGCATCGCTCCACCAGATCGAATACATAGGGCCTTAGAAGTCAACGCCAGAAGAATAAAGTACAATAAAAATCCAACAGTTTGTTCATCGTATATCAGGAATAATTGCAACCAGTGTGAAAGTAATTGTCATTTCTACGTTCCGAACAACCTAGGTATCGCACTAGGGCGTTGCACCACCACATCGAATAGTTAGGGCCTTAGAAGTGAATGCCAGATGCATAAAATACAATATAGGTAGAACAGTTTTTCCATTGTATAAAACGAATAATTGCAACCAGTGTGATAGTTATGGTCATTTCTACGTTCCGGGCAACCCAGGCTGCACTCTAGCGCGTTGCTCGTCCAGATCGAATAGTTAGTGCCTTAGAAGTCAACGACCGAAGCATAAAATAGAAAATATATAGAACAGTTTTTCCATTGTATAAAACGAATAATTGCAACCAGTGTGAAAGTTATCGTCATTTCTACGTTCCGGGCAACTTAGGCTTCACTCTAGGTCGTTGCTCCACCACATCGAATAGTTAGGGGTTTAGAAGTCAACGCCAGAAGCATAAAATATAATATAAATACAACAGTTTTTCCAACGTATAACAGGAATAATTGCAACCAGTGTGAAAGATATGGTCATTTCTACGTTCCGGGCAACCTAGGCTTTATTCTAGGGCGTTGGCCCACCAGATCCAATAGCTAGGGCCTACGAAGTCAACGGCAGAAGCACCAAATGCAAAATAAATACAACAGTTTTTGCATCGTATAAAACGTATAATTGCAGCCAGTGTGAAAGTAATGGTCATTTCTACGTTCCGGGTAACCTAGGCTTCTTCCTAGGGCGTTGGTCCACCAGATTCAATAGTTAGGGCCTTAGAAGTCAACGCCCGAAGCATAAAATACAAAATAAATACAACAGTTTTTCCATTGTATAGAACGAATAATTGCAACCAGTGTGAAAATTATCGTCATTTCTGTGTTCCGGGCAATCTAGGCTTCACTCTAGGGCGTTGCTCCACCAAATCGAATAGTTAGGGCCTAAGAAGTCAACGCCAGATGCCTGAAATACAGTATAGATACAACAGGTTTTCCTTGGTATAGCATGAATAATTGCAAACAGTGTGAAAGTAATGGTCATTTCTACGTGTCGGGCAACCTATGCTTCACTCTAGGGCGCTGCTCCGCCAGATCGAATAGCTAGGGCCTTAGAAGTCAACGCCAGAAGCATAAAATACAATATAAATACAACAGCTTTTCCATCGTATAAAATGAATAATTGCAAACAGTGTGAAAGTAATGGTCATTTCAACGTTCCGGGCAACATAGGCTTCACTCTGGGGCGTTGCTCAACCATATCGAATAGCTAGGACCCAAGAACTTAACGCCAGAAGCGTAAAGTACAATAAAAATACAACAGCTTTTCCATCGTATAAAACGGATAATTGCAACCAGTGTGAAAGTTATGGTCATTTCTACGTTCCGGGCAACCTCGGCTTGACTCCAGGTCGTTGCTCTACCAGATCGAATAGTTAGGGCCTTAGAAGTCAACGCCCGAAGCATAAAATACAATAAAGGTACAATAGTTTTTCCATCGTATAAAATGTATAATTGCATACAGTGTGAAGGTACTGGTCATTTCTATGTTCCGAGCAACCTTAGCTTCACTCTAGGGCGTTGCTACACCAGATCGAACTGTTAGGGCCTAAGAAGTCAACGCCAGAAGCTTGAAATACAATATAAATACAACAGTTTTTCCATCATATAAAACGAATAATAGCAACCAGGGTGAAAGTTGTGATCATTTCTATGTTCCGCGCAACCTATGCTTCACTCTAGGGCGTTGCTCCACCAGATCGAATAGTTAGGGCCTTAGAAGTCAACGCCCGAAACATAAAATACAAAATTAATAGAACAGTTTTTCCGTTGTATAAAACGAATAATTGCAACCAGTGTGAAAGTGATGGTCATTTCTACGGTCCGGCCAACCCCGGCTTCACTCTAGGGCGCTGTTCCACCAGATCGAATAGTTAGGGCCTTAGAAGTCAACGCCAGAAGCATAAAATACACTATAAATACAACAGTTTTTCCATCGTATGAAACGAATAATTGCAACCAGTGTGAAGGTTATGATCATTTCTACGTTCCGCGCAACCTATGCTTCACTCTAGGGCGTTGCTCCACCAGATCGAATAGTTAGGGCCTTAGAAGTCAACGCCAGAAGCATAAAATACAAAATTAATAGAACAGTTTTTCCATTGTATAAGACGAATAATTGCAACCAGTGTGAAAGTGATGGTCATTTCTACGTTCCGGGCAACCCAGGCTTCACTCTAGGATTCTGTTCCACCAGATCGAATAGTTAGGGCCTTAGAAGTCAACACCAGAAGCCTAAAATACAGTATAAATACAACAGTTTTTTCATCGTGTGAAACGAATAATTGCAACCAGTATGAAAGCTATGGTCATTTCTACGTTCGGAGCAACCTAGGCCTCACTCTAGGGCGTTGCTCCACCAGATCGGATGGTTAGTGCCTAAGAAGTCAACGCCAGAAGCATAAAATACAATAAAAATGCAACAGTTTTTCCATCGTATAGCATGAATAATTGCAACCAGAGTGAAAGTAATGGTCATGTCTACGTTTCGGGCATCCTAGGCTTCACTCTAGGGCGTTGCTCCACCAGATCGAATGCATAGGGCCTATGAAGTCAACGTTAGAAGCATAAAATACAATATAAATACAACAGTTTTTCCATCGTATAAAAAGAATAATTGCAACCAGTGTGAAAGTAATGGTCACTTCTACGTTCCGGGCATCCTAGACTTAATTCTGAGGCATCGCTCCACCAGATCTAATACATAGGGCCTTAGAAGTCAACGCCAGAAGCATAAAGTACAATAAAAATCCAACAGTTTGTTCACCGTATAACAGGAATAATTGCAACCAGTGTGAAAGTAATTGTCATTTCCACGTTACGGGCAACCTAGGCTTCGCTCTAGGGCGTTGCACCACCACATCGAATAGTTAGAGCCTTAGAAGTGAATGCCAGATGCATAAAATACAATATAAATAGAACAGTTTTTCCATTGTATAAAACGAATAATTGTAACCAGTGTGATAGTTATGGTCATTTCTACGTTCCGGGCAACCCAGGCTGCACTCTAGCGCGTTGCTCGTCCAGATCGAATAGTTAGTGCCTTAGAAGTCAACGCCCGAAGCATAAAATAGAAAATATATAGAACAGTTTTTCCATTGTATAAAACGAATAATTGCAACCAGTGTGAAAGTTATCGTCATTTCTACGTTCCGGGCAACTTAGGCTTCACTCTAGGTCGTTGCTCCACCACATCGAATAGTTAGGGGTTTAGAAGTCAACGCCAGAAGCATAAAATATAATATAAATACAACAGTTTTTCCAACGTATAACAGGAATAATTGCAACCAGTGTGAAAGATATGGTCATTTCTACGTTCCGGGCAACCTAGGCTTTATTCTAGGGCGTTGGCCCACCAGATCCAATAGCTAGGGCCTACGAAGTCAACGGCAGAAGCACCAAATGCAAAATAAATACAACAGTTTTTGCATCGTATAAAACGTATAATTGCAGCCAGTGTGAAAGTAATGGTCATTTCTACGTTCCGGGTAACCTAGGCTTCTTCCTAGGGCGTTGGTCCACCAGATTCAATAGATAGGGCCTTAGAAGTCAACGCCCGAAGCATAAAATACAAAATAAATACAACAGTTTTTCCATTGTATAGAACGAATAATTGCAACCAGTGTGAAAATTATCGTCATTTCTGTGTTCCGGGCAATCTAGGCTTCACTCTAGGGCGCTGTTCCACCAGATCGAATAGTTAGGGCCTTAGAAGTCAACGCCAGAAGCATAAAATACAAAATTAATACAACAGTTTTTCCATTGTATAAAACGAATAATTGCAACCAGTGTGAAAGTGATGGTCATTTCTACGGTCCGGCCAACCCCGGCTTCACTCTAGGGCGCTGTTCCACCAGATCGAATAGTTAGGGCCTTAGAAGTCAACGCCAGAAGCATAAAATACAAAATTAATACAACAGTTTTTCCATTGTATAAAACGAATAATTGCAACCAGTGTGAATGTGATGGTCATTTCTACGTTCCGGGCAACCCAGGCTTCACTCTAGGGCGCTGTTCCACCAGATCGAATAGTTAGGGCCTTAGAAGTCAACGCCAGAAGCATAAAATACACTATAAATACAACAGTTTTTCCATCGTATGAAACGAATAATTGCAACCAGTATGAAAGCTATGGTCATTTCTACGTTCGGAGCAACCTAGGCTTCACTCTAGGGCGTTGCTCCACCAGATCGAATGGTTAGGGCCTAAGAAGTCAACGCCAGAAGCATAAAATACAATATAAATACAACAGTTTTTCCATCATATAAAACGAGTAATAGCAACCAGTGTGAAGGTTATGATCATTTCTACGTTCCGCGCAACCTATGCTTCACTCTAGGGCGTTGCTCCACCAGATCGAATAGTTAGGGCCTTAGAAGTCAACGCCAGAAGCATAAAATACAAAATTAATAGAACAGTTTTTCCATTGTATAAGACGAATAATTGCAACCAGTGTGAAAGTGATGGTCATTTCTACGTTCCGGGCAACCCAGGCTTCACTCTAGGATTCTGTTCCACCAGATCGAATAGTTAGGGCCTTAGAAGTCAACACCAGAAGCCTAAAATACAGTATAAATACAACAGTTTTTTCATCGTGTGAAACGAATAATTGCAACCAGTATGAAAGCTATGGTCATTTCTACGTTCGGAGCAACCTAGGCCTCACTCTAGGGCGTTGCTCCACCAGATCGGATGGTTAGTGCCTAAGAAGTCAACGCCAGAAGCATAAAATACAATAAAAATGCAACAGTTTTTCCATCGTATGGCATGAATAATTGCAACCAGAGTGAAAGTAATGGTCATGTCTACGTTTCGGGCATCCTAGGCTTCACTCTAGGGCGTTGCTCCACCAGATCGAATGCATAGGGCCTATGAAGTCAACGTTAGAAGCATAAAATACAATATAAATACAACAGTTTTTCCATCGTATAAAAAGAATAATTGCAACCAGTGTGAAAGTAATGGTCACTTCTACGTTCCGGGCATCCTAGACTTAACTCTGAGGCATCGCTCCATCAGATCTAATACATAGGGCCTTAGAAGTCAACGCCAGAAGCATAAAGTACAATAAAAATCCAACAGTTTGTTCACCGTATAACAGGAATAATTGCAACCAGTGTGAAAGTAATTGTCATTTCCACGTTACGGGCAACCTAGGCTTCGCTCTAGGGCGTTGCATCACCACATCGAATAGTTAGAGCCTTAGAAGTGAATGCCAGATGCATAAAATACAATATAAATAGAACAGTTTTTCCATTGTATAAAACGAATAATTGTAACCAGTGTGATAGTTATGGTCATTTCTACGTTCCGGGCAACCCAGGCTGCACTCTAGCGCGTTGCTCGTCCAGATCGAATAGTTAGTGCCTTAGAAGTCAACGCCCGAAGCATAAAATAGAAAATATATAGAACGGTTTTTCCATTGTATAAAACGAATAATTGCAACCAGTGTGAAAGTTATCGTCATTTCTACGTTCCGGGCAACTTAGGCTTCACTCTAGGTCGTTGCTCCACCACATCGAATAGTTAGGGGTTTAGAAGTCAACGCCAGAAGCATAAAATATAATATAAATACAACAGTTTTTCCAACGTATAACAGGAATAATTGCAACCAGTGTGAAAGATATGGTCATTTCTACGTTCCGGGCAACCTAGGCTTTATTCTAGGGCGTTGGCCCACCAGATCCAATAGCTAGGGCCTACGAAGTCAACGGCAGAAGCACCAAATGCAAAATAAATACAACAGTTTTTGCATCGTATAAAACGTATAATTGCAGCCAGTGTGAAAGTAATGGTCATTTCTACGTTCCGGGTAACCTAGGCTTCTTCCTAGGGCGTTGGTCCACCAGATTCAATAGATAGGGCCTTAGAAGTCAACGCCCGAAGCATAAAATACAAAATAAATACAACAGTTTTTCCATTGTATAGAACGAATAATTGCAACCAGTGTGAAAATTATCGTCATTTCTGTGTTCCGGGCAATCTAGGCTTCACTCTAGGGCGCTGTTCCACCAGATCGAATAGTTAGGGCCTTAGAAGTCAACGCCAGAAGCATAAAATACAAAATTAATACAACAGTTTTTCCATTGTATAAAACGAATAATTGCAACCAGTGTGAAAGTGATGCTCATTTCTACGTTCCGGGCAACCAAGGCTTCACTCTAGGGCGCTGTTCCACCAGATCGAACTGTTAGGGCCTAAGAAGTCAACGCCAGAAGCTTAAAATACAATATAAATACAACAGTTTTTCCATTGTATAAAACGAATAATTGCATACAGTGTGAAAGTTATGGTCATTTCTACGTTCCGGGCACCCTAGGCTTCACTCTAGGGCGTTGCTCCACCAGATCGAATAGCTAGGACCTTAGAAGTCAACGCCACAAGCATAAGATACAATATAAATACAACAGTTTTTCTACCTTATAACAGGAATAATTGCAACCAGTGTGAAAGATATGGTAATTTCTACGTCCGCGGCGACCTAGGCTTTATTCTAGGGCGTTGGGCCACCAGATCGAATAGTTAGGGCCTAAGAAGTTAACGCAAGAAGCATAAAATACGATATATGTACAACAGTTTTTCCATCGTATAAAACGAATAATTGCAACCTGTGTGAAAGTAATGGCCACTTCTACGTTCCCGGCAACCTAGACTTCACTCTAGGGCGTTGCTCCACCACATCGAATAGCTACGGCCTTAGAAGTCAACGCCTGAAGCATAAAATATAACATAAATACAACAGTTTTTCCATCGTATAACAGGAATAATTGAAACCAGTCTGAAAGTAATGGTCATTTCTACGTCCCGGGCAACCTAGGCATCACTCTAGGGCGTTGTGCCGCCAGATCGAATAGTTAGGGCCTAAGAAGCCAACGCCTGAAGCATAAAATACGATATAAATACAACAGTTTTTCCATCCTATAAAACGAATAATTGCCACCAGTATGTAAGTTATGGTCATTTCTACGTTCCGGGCAACCTAGGCTTCACCCTAGGGCGTTGCTCTACCAGATCGAATATTTAGGGCCTAAGAAGTCAACGCCAGAAGCATAAAATACGATATATGTACAACAGTTTTTCCACCGTATATCACGAAAAATTGCAACCAGTGTGAAAGTAATGGTCACTTCTACGTTCCGGGTATCCTAGACTTAACACTGAGGCATCGCTCCACCAGATCGAATACATAGGGCCTTAGAAGTCAACGCCAGAAGAATAAAGTACAATAAAAATCCAACAGTTTGTTCATCGTATATCAGGAATAATTGCAACCAGTGTGAAAGTAATTGTCATTTCTACGTTCCGAACAACCTAGGTATCGCACTAGGGCGTTGCACCACCACATCGAATAGTTAGGGCCTTAGAAGTGAATGCCAGATGCATAAAATACAATATACATAGAACAGTTTTTCCATTGTATAAAACGAATAATTGCAACCAGTGTGATAGTTATTGTCATTTCTACGTTCCGGGCAACCCAGGCTGCACTCTAGCGCGTTGCTCGTCCAGATCGAATAGTTAGGGCCTTAGAAGTCAACGCCAGAAGCATAAAATACAATATAAATACAACAGCTTTTCCATCGTATAAAATGAACAATTGCAAACAGTGTGAAAGTAATGGTCATTTCTACGTTCCGGGCAACCTAGGCTTTACTCTAGGGCGTTGCTCCACCAGATCGAACAGTTAGGGCCCAAGAACTTAACGCCAGAAGCGTAAAGTACAATAAAAATACAACAGCTTTTCCATCGTATAAAACGGATAATTGCAACCACTGTGAAAGTTATGGTCATTTCTACGTTCCGGGCAACCTCGGCTTGACTCCAGGTCGTTGCTCCACCAGATCGAATAGTTAGGGCCTTAGAAGTCAACGCCCGAAGCATAAAATACAATAAATGTACAATAGTTTTTCCATCGTATAAAATGAATAATTGCAAACATTGTGAAAGTAACGGTCATTTCTACGTTCCGTGCAACCTTGGCTTCACCCTAGGGCGTTGCTACACCAGATCGAACTGTTAGGGCCTAAGAAGTCAACGCCAGAAGCTTAAAATACAATATAAATACAACAGTTTTTCCATCATATAAAACGAATAATAGCAACCAGGGTGAAAGTTGTGATCATTTCTATGTTCCGTGCAACCTATGCTTCACTCTAGGGCGTTGCTCCACCAGATCGAATAGTTAGGGCCTTAGAAGTCAACGCCCGAAACATAAAATACAAAATTAATAGAACAGTTTTTGCGTTGTATAAAACGAATAATTGCAACCAGTGTGAAAGTGATGGTCATTTCTACGTTCCGGGCAACCCAGGCTTCACTCTAGGGCGCTGTTCCACCAGATCGAATAGTTAGGGCCTTAGAAGTCAACGCCAGAAGCATAAAATACACTATAAATACAACAGTTTTTCCATCGTATGAAACGAATAATTGCAACCAGTATGAAAGCTATGGTCATTTCTACGTGCCGGGCAACCCAGGCTTCACTCTAGGGCGCTGTTCCACCAGATCGAATAGTTAGGGCCTTAGAAGTCAACGCCAGAAGCCTAAAATACAGTATAAATACAACAGTTTTTCCATCGTATAGCATGAATAATTGCAACCAGAGTGAAAGTAATGGTCATGTCTACGTTTCGGGCATCCTAGGCTTCACTCTAGGGCGTTGCTCCACCAGATCGAGTGGATAGGGCTTATGAAGTAAACGCTGGAAGCATAAAATACAATATAAATACAACAGTTTTTCCATCGTATAAAAAGAATAATTGCAACCAGTGTGAAAGTAATGGTCATATCTACGTTCCGGGCAACCTAGGCTTGACACTATGGCGTTGCTCCACCAGATCGAATAGTCGGGGCCTTGGCAGTCAACACCCGAAGCATTAAATACAAAATTAATAGAACAGTTTTTCCATTGCATGAAACTAATAATTGCAACCAGTGTGAAAGTTATGGTCATATCTACGTTCCGTGCAACCTTGGCTTCACTCTAGGGCGCTGCTCCACCAAATCGAATAGTTACGGCCATAGGAGTCAATGCCAGAAGCATAAAAAGCAATATACGTACAACAGTTTTTCCATCGTATAAAATGAATAATTGCAAACATTGTGAAAGTAACGGTCATTTCTACGTTCCGGGAAACCTTGGCTTCACTCTAGGGCGTTGCTACACCAGATCGAACTGTTAGGTCCTAAGAAGTCAACGCCAGAAGCATAAAATACAATATAAATACAACAGTTTTTCCATCGTATAAAACGAATAATAGCAACCAGTGTGAAAGTTATGGTCATTTCTACGTTCCGCACAACCTATGCTTCACTCTAGGGCGTTGCTCCACCAGATCGAATAGTTAGGGCCTTAGAAGTCAACGCCCGAAGCATAAAGTACAAAATTAATTGAACAGTTTTTCCATTGTATAAAACGAATAATTGCAACCAGTGTGAAAGTGATGGTCATTTCTACGTTCAGGGCAACTCAGGCTTCACTCTAGGGCGCTGTTCCACCAGATCGAATAGTTAGGGCCTATGAAGTCAACGCCCAAATCATAAAATACGATATATGTACAACAGTTTTTCCATCGTATAAAACGAATAATTGCAACCAGTGTGAAAGTAATGGCCATTTCTACGTTCCGGGCAACCTAGGCTTCACTCTAGGGCGTTGCTCCACCGCATCGAATAGCTACGGCCTTAGATGTCAACGCCTGAAGCATAAAATACAATAAAAATACCACAGTTTTTCCATCGTATAAAATGAATAATTGCAAATAGTGTGGAAGTAATGGTCATTTCTACGTTCCGGGCAACCTAGGCTTCACTCTAGGGCGTTGCTCCACCAGATCGAATAGTTAGGGCACGAGAACTTATCGCCAGATGCGTAAAGTACAATAAAAATACAACAGCTTTTCCATCGTATAAAATGAATAATTGCAAACAGTGTGAAAGTAATGGTCATTCCTACGTTCCGGGCAACCTAGGCTTCACTCAGGGGCGTTGCTCCACCAGATCGAATAGTTAGGGCCTTAGAAGTCAACGCCCGAAGCATAAAATACAATAAAGGTCCAATAGTTTTTCCATCGTATAAAATGAATAATTGCATACAGTGTGAAGGTACTGGTCATTTCTACATTCCGGGTAACCTAGGCTTCACTCTAGGGCGTTGCTCCGCCAGATCGAATAGTTAGGGCCTTAGAAGTCAACGCCCGAAGCATAAAAGACAAAATAAATAGAACAGTTTTTCCATTGTATAAAACGAATAATTGCAACCAGTGTGAAAGTACTGGTCACTTCTACATTCCAGGCAACCTAGGCCTCACTCTAGGGTGTTGCTCCACCAGAGCGAATAGCTAGGGACTTAGAAGTCAACGCCAGAAGCATAAAATACAATATAAGTACAACAGTTTTTCCTTCGTATAAAATGAATAATTGCAAACAGTGTGAAAGTAATGGCCATTCCTACGTTCCGGGCATCCTAGGCTTCACTCTGGGGCGTTGGTCCAGCAGATCGAACAGTTAGGGCCTAAGAAGTCAACGCCCGAATCATAAAATACGATATATGTACAACAGTTTTTCCACCGTATAAAACGAATAATTGCAACCAGTGTGAAAGTAATGGCCATTTCTACGTTCCGGGCAACCTAGGCTTCACTCTAGGGCGTTGCTCCACCATATCGAATAGCTACGGCCTTAGAGGTCAACGCCTGAAGCATAAAATACAATAAAAATACCACAGCTTTTCCATCGTATAAAATGAATAATTGCAAACTGTGTGGAAGTAATGGTCATTTCTACGTTCCGGGCAACCTAGGCTTCACTCTAGGGCGTTGCTCGGCCAAATCGAATAGCTAGGGCCTTAGAAGTCAACGCCAGAAGCATAAAATACAATTTAAATACAACAGCTTTTCCATCGTATATAATGAATAATTGCAAAAAGTGTGAAAGTAATGGTCATTTCTACGTTCCGGGCAACCTAGGCTTCACTCTAGGGCGTTGCTCCACCAGATCGAATAGTTAGGGCACGAGAAGTTAACGCCAGAAGCATAAAGTACAATAAAAATTCAACAGCTTTTCCATCGTATAAAAGGGATAATTGCAACCAGTGTGAAAGTTATGGTCATTTCTACGTTCCGGGCAACCTAGGCTTCACTCTAGGGCGTTGCTCCACCAGATCGAATAGTTAGGGCCTAAGAAGTCAACGCCAGAAGCATAAAATACGATATATGTACAACAGTTTTTCCATCGTATAAAACGAATAATTGCAACCAGTGTGAAGGTAATGGTCATTTCTACGTGCCAGGCAACCTCTGCTTCACTCTAGGGCGGTGCTCCATCAGGTCGAATAGTTAGGGTCTTAGAAGTGAATGCCAGATGCATAAAATACAATATAAATAGAACAGTTTTTCCATTGTATAAAACGAATAATTGTAACCAGTGTGATAGTTATGGTCATTTCTACGTTCCGGGCAACCCAGGCTGCACTCTAGCGCGTTGCTCGTCCAGATCGAATAGTTAGTGCCTTAGAAGTCAACGCCCGAAGCATAAAATAGAAAATATATAGAACAGTTTTTCCATTGTATAAAACGAATAATTGCAACCAGTGTGAAAGTTATCGTCATTTCTACGTTCCGGGCAACTTAGGCTTCACTCTAGGTCGTTGCTCCACCACATCGAATAGTTAGGGGTTTAGAAGTCAACGCCAGAAGCATAAAATATAATATAAATACAACAGTTTTTCCAACGTATAACAGGAATAATTGCAACCAGTGTGAAAGATATGGTCATTTCTACGTTCCGGGCAACCTAGGCTTTATTCTAGGGCGTTGGCCCACCAGATCCAATAGCTACGGCCTACGAAGTCAACGGCAGAAGCACCAAATGCAAAATAAATACAACAGTTTTTGCATCGTATAAAACGTATAATTGCAGCCAGTGTGAAAGTAATGGTCATTTCTACGTTCCGGGTAACCTAGGCTTCTTCCTAGGGCGTGGGTCCACCAGATTCAATAGATAGGGCCTTAGAAGTCAACGCCCGAAGCATAAAATACAAAATAAATACAACAGTTTTTCCATTGTATAGAACGAATAATTGCAACCAGTGTGAAAATTATCGTCATTTCTGTGTTCCGGGCAATCTAGGCTTCACTCTAGGGCGCTGTTCCACCAGATCGAATAGTTAGGGCCTTAGAAGTCAACGCCAGAAGCATAAAATACAAAATTAATACAACAGTTTTTCCATTGTATAAAACGAATAATTGCAACCAGTGTGAAAGTGATGGTCATTTCTACGTTCCGGGCAACCAAGGCTTCACTCTAGGGCGCTGTTCCACCAGATCGAACTGTTAGGGCCTAAGAAGTCAACGCCAGAAGCTTAAAATACAATATAAATACAACAGTTTTTCCATTGTATAAAACGAATAATTGCAAACAGTGTGAAAGTTATGGTCATTTCTACGTTCCGGGCACCCTAGGCTTCACTCTAGGGCGTTGCTCCACCAGATCGAATAGCTAGGACCTTAGAAGTCAACGCCACAAGCATAAGATACAATATAAATACAACAGTTTTTCTACCTTATAACAGGAATAATTGCAACCAGTGTGAAAGATATGGTAATTTCTACGTCCGCGGCGACCTAGGCTTTATTCTAGGGCGTTGGGCCACCAGATCGAATAGTTAGGGCCTAAGAAGTTAACGCAAGAAGCATAAAATACGATATATGTACAACAGTTTTTCCATCGTATAAAACGAATAATTGCAACCTGTGTGAAAGTAATGGCCACTTCTACGTTCCCGGCAACCTAGACTTCACTCTAGGGCGTTGCTCCACCACATCGAATAGCTACGGCCTTAGAAGTCAACGCCTGAAGCATAAAATATAACATAAATACAACAGTTTTTCCATCGTATAACAGGAATAATTGAAACCAGTCTGAAAGTAATGGTCATTTCTACGTCCCGGGCAACCTAGGCATCACTCTAGGGCGTTGTGCCGCCAGATCGAATAGTTAGGGCCTAAGAAGCCAACGCCTGAAGCATAAAATACGATATAAATACAACAGTTTTTCCATCCTATAAAACGAATAATTGCCACCAGTATGTAAGTTATGGTCATTTCTACGTTCCGGGCAACCTAGGCTTCACCCTAGGGCGTTGCTCTACCAGATCAAATAGTTAGGGCCTAAGAAGTCAACGCCAGAAGCATAAAATACGATATATGTACAACAGTTTTTCCACCGTATATCACGAAAAATTGCAACCAGTGTGAAAGTAATGGTCACTTCTACGTTCCGGGTATCCTAGACTTAACACTGAGGCATCGCTCCACCAGATCGAATACATAGGGCCTTAGAAGTCAACGCCAGAAGAATAAAGTACAATAAAAATCCAACAGTTTGTTCATCGTATATCAGGAATAATTGCAACCAGTGTGAAAGTAATTGTCATTTCTACGTTCCGAACAACCTAGGTATCGCACTAGGGCGTTGCACCACCACATCGAATAGTTAGGGCCTTAGAAGTGAATGCCAGATGCATAAAATACAATATACATAGAACAGTTTTTCCATTGTATAAAACGAATAATTGCAACCAGTGTGATAGTTATTGTCATTTCTACGTTCCGGGCAACCCAGGCTGCACTCTAGCGCGTTGCTCGTCCAGATCGAATAGTTAGTGCCTTAGAAGTCAACGCCCGAAGCATAAAATAGAAAATATATAGAACAGTTTTTCCATTGTATAAAACGAATAATTGCAACCAGTGTGAAAGTTATCGTCATTTCTACGTTCCGGGCAACTTAGGCTTCACTCTAGGTCGTTGCTCCACCACATCGAATAGTTAGGGGTTTAGAAGTCAACGCGAGAAGCATAAAATATAATATAAATACAACAGTTTTTCCAACGTATAACAGGAATAATTGCAACCAGTGTGAAAGATATGGTCATTTCTACGTTCCGGGCAACCTAGGCTTTATTCTAGGGCGTTGGCCCACCAGATCCAATAGCTAGGGCCTACGAAGTCAACGGCAGAAGCACCAAATGCAAAATAAATACAACAGTTTTTGCATCGTATAAAACGTATAATTGCAGCCAGTGTGAAAGTAATGGTCATTTCTACGTTCCGGGTAACCTAGGCTTCTTCCTAGGGCGTTGGTCCACCAGATTCAATAGTTAGGGCCTTAGAAGTCAACGCCCGAAGCATAAAATACAAAATAAATACAACAGTTTTTCCATTGTATAGAACGAATAATTGCAACCAGTGTGAAAATTATCGTCATTTCTGTGTTCCGGGCAATCTAGGCTTCACTCTAGGGCGTTGCTCCACCAGATCGAATAGTTAGGGCCTAAGAAGTCAACGCCAGATGCCTGAAATACAGTATAGATACCACAGGTTTTCCTTGGTATAGCATGAATAATTGCAAACAGTGTGAAAGTAATGGTCATTTCTACGTGTCGGGCAACCTATGCTTCACTCTAGGGCGCTGCTCCGCCAGATCGAATAGCTAGGGCCTTAGAAGTCAACGCCAGAAGCATAAAATACAAAATAAATACAACAGCTTTTCCATCGTATAAAATGAATAATTGCAAACAGTGTGAAAGTAATGGTCATTTCAACGTTCCGGGCAACCTAGGCTTCACTCTGGGGCGTTGCTCAACCATATCGAATAGCTAGGACCCAAGAACTTAACGCCAGAAGCGTAAAGTACAATAAAAATACAACAGCTTTTCCATCGTATAAAACGGATAATTGCAACCAGTGTGAAAGTTATGGTCATTTCTACGTTCCGGGCAACCTCGGCTTGACTCCAGGTCGTTGCTCCACCAGATCGAATAGTTAGGGCCTTAGAAGTCAACGCCCGAAGCATAAAATACAATAAAGGTACAATGGTTTTTCCATCGTATAAAATGTATAATTGCATACAGTGTGAAGGTACTGGTCATTTCTATGTTCCGGGCAACCTTGGCTTCACTCTAGGGTGTTGCTACACCAGATCGAACTGTTAGGGCCTAAGAAGTCAACGCCAGAAGCTTAAAATACAATATAAATACAACAGTTTTTCCATCATATAAAACGAATAATAGCAACCAGGGTGAAAGTTGTGATCATTTCTATGTTCCGCGCAACCTATGCTTCACTCTAGGCCGTTGCTCCACCAGATCGCATAGTTAGGGACTTAAAAGTCCACGCCCGAAACATAAAATAAAATATTAATAGAACAGTTTTTCCGTTGTATAAAACGATTAATTGCAACCAGTGTGAAAGTGATGGTCATTTCTACGGTCCGGGCAACCCCGGCTTCACTCTAGGGCGCTGTTCCACCAGATCGAATAGTTAGGGCCTTAGAAGTCAACGCCAGAAGCATAAAATACAAAAATTAATACAACAGTTTTTCCATTGTATAAAACGAATAATTGCAACCAGTGTGAAACTGATGGTCATTTCTACGTTCCGTGCAACCTTGGCTTCACTCTAGGGCGCTGCTCCACCAAATCGAATAGCTACGGCCATAGGAGTCAATGCCAGAAGCATAAAAAGCAATATACGTACAACAGTTTTTCCATCGTATAAAATGAATAATTGCAAACATTGTGAAAGTAACGGTCATTTCTACGTTCCGGGAAACCTTGGCTTCACTCTAGGGCGTTGCTACACCAGATCGAACTGTTAGGTCCTAAGAAGTCAACGCCAGAAGCATAAAATACAATATAAATACAACAGTTTTTCCATCGTATAAAACGAATAATAGCAACCAGTGTGAAAGTTATGGTCATTTCTACGTTCCGCACAACCTATGCTTCACTCTAGGGCGTTGCTCCACCAGATCGAATAGTTAGGGCCTTAGAAGTCAACGCCCGAAGCATAAAGTACAAAATTAATTGAACAGTTTTTCCATTGTATAAAACGAATAATTGCAACCAGTGTGAAAGTGATGGTCATTTCTACGTTCAGGGCAACTCAGGCTTCACTCTAGGGCGCTGTTCCACCAGATCGAATAGTTAGGGCCTAAGAAGTCAACGCCCAAATCATAAAATACGATATATGTACAACAGTTTTTCCATCGTATAAAACGAATAATTGCAACCAGTGTGAAAGTAATGGCCATTTCTACGTTCCGGGCAACCTAGGCTTCACTCTAGGGCGTTGCTCCACCGCATCGAATAGCTACGGCCTTAGATGTCAACGCCTGAAGCATAAAATACAATAAAAATACCACAGTTTTTCCATCGTATAAAATGAATAATTGCAAATAGTGTGGAAGTAATGGTCATTTCTACGTTCCGGGCAACCTAGGCTTCACTCTAGGGCGTTGCTCCACCAGATCGAATAGTTAGGGCACGAGAACTTAACGCCAGATGCGTAAAGTACAATAAAAATACAACAGCTTTTCCATCGTATAAAATGAATAATTGCAAACAGTGTGAAAGTAATGGTCATTCCTACGTTCCGGGCAACCTAGGCTTCACTCAGGGGCGTTGCTCCACCAGATCGAATAGTTAGGGCCTTAGAAGTCAACGCCCGAAGCATAAAATACAATAAAGGTCCAATAGTTTTTCCATCGTATAAAATGAATAATTGCATACAGTGTGAAGGTACTGGTCATTTCTACATTCCGGGTAACCTAGGCTTCACTCTAGTGCGTTGCTCCGCCAGATCGAATAGTTAGGGCCTTAGAAGTCAACGCCCGAAGCATAAAAGACAAAATAAATAGAACAGTTTTTCCATTGTATAAAACGAATAATTGCAACCAGTGTGAAAGTACTGGTCACTTCTACATTCCAGGCAACCTAGGCCTCACTCTAGGGTGTTGCTCCACCAGAGCGAATAGCTAGGGACTTAGAAGTCAACGCCAGAAGCATAAAATACAATATAAGTACAACAGTTTTTCCTTCGTATAAAATGAATAATTGCAAACAGTGTGAAAGTAATGGCCATTCCTACGTTCCGGGCATCCTAGGCTTCACTCTGGGGCGTTGGTCCAGCAGATCGAATAGTTAGGGCCTAAGAAGTCAACGCCCGAATCATAAAATACGATATATGTACAACAGTTTTTCCACCGTATAAAACGAATAATTGCAACCAGTGTGAAAGTAATGGCCATTTCTACGTTCCGGGCAACCTAGGCTTCACTCTAGGGCGTTGCTCCACCACATCGAATAGCTACGGCCTTAGAGGTCAACGCCTGAAGCATAAAATACAATAAAAATACCACAGCTTTTCCATCGTATAAAATGAATAATTGCAAACAGTGTGGAAGTAATGGTCATTTCTACGTTCCGGGCAACCTAGGCTTCACTCTAGGGCGTTGCTCTACCAGTTCGAATAGTTAGGGCCTAAGAAGTCAACGCCAGAAGCATAAAATACGATATATGTACAACAGTTTTTCCATCGTATAAAACGAATAATTGCAACCAGTGTGAAGGTAATGGTCATTTCTACGTTCCAGGCAACCTCGGCTTCACTCTAGGGCGGTGCTCCATCAGGTCGAATAGTTAGGGCCTAAGTAGTGAACGCAAGAAGCATAAAATACAATATAAATACAACAGATTTTCCATCGTATAAAATGAATAATTGCAAACAGTGTGGAAGTAATGGTCATTTCTACGTTCCGGGCAACCTAGGCTTCACTCTAGGGCGTTGCTCGGCCAAATCGAATAGCTAGGGCCTTAGAAGTCAACGCCAGAAGCATAAAATACATTATAAATACAACAGCTTTTCCATCGTATAAAATGAATAATTGCAAAAAGTGTGAAAGTAATGGTCATTTCTACGTTCCGGGCAACCTAGGCTTCACTCTAGGGCGTTGCTCCACCAGATCGAATAGTTAGGGCACGAGAAGTTAACGCCAGAAGCATAAGGTACAATAAAAATTCAACAGCTTTTCCATCGTATAAAAGGGATAATTGCAACCAGTGTGAAAGTTATGGTCATTTCTACGTTCCGGGCAACCTAGGCTTCACTCTAGGGCGTTGCTCTACCAGTTCGAATAGTTAGTGCCTAAGAAGTCAACGCCAGAAGTATAAAATACGATATATGTACAACAGTTTTTCCATCGTATAAAACGAATAATTGCAACCAGTGTGAAGGTAATGGTCATTTCTACGTTCCAGGCAACCTCTGCTTCACTCTAGGGCGGTGCTCCATCAGGTCGAATAGTTAGGGCCTAAGTAGTGAACGCAAGAAGCATAAAATACAATATAAATACAACAGATTTTCCATCGTATAAAATGAATAATTGCAAATAGTGTGGAAGTAATGGTGATTTCTACGTTCCGGGCAACCTAGGCTTTACTATAGGGCGTTGCTCCACCAGATCGAATAGTTAGGGCACGAGAACTTAACGCCAGAAGCGTAAAGTACAATAAAAATACAACAGCTTTTCCATCGTATAAAACGGATAATTGCAACCAGTGTGAAAGTTATGGTCATTTCTACGTTCCGGGCAACCTCGGCTTGACTCCAGGTCGTTGCCCCACCAGATCGAATAGTTAGGGCCTTTGAAGTCAACGCCCGATGCATAAAATACAATAAAGGTACAATAGTTTTTCCATCGTATAAAATGAATAATTGCATACAGTGTGAAGGTACAGGTCATTTCTACATTCCGGGTAACCTAGGCTTCACTCTAGGGCGTTGCTCCGCCAGGTCGAATAGTTAGGGCCTTAGAAGTCAACGCCCGAAGCATAAAAGACAAAATAAATAGAACAGTTTTTCCATTGTATAAAACGAATAATTGCAACCAGTGTGAAAGTACTGGTCATTTCTACATTCCAGGCAACCTAGGCCTCACTCTAGGGTGTTGCTCCACCAGATCGAATAGCTAGGGACTTAGAAGTCAACGCCAGAAGCATAAAATACAATATAAGTACAACAGTTTTTCCATCGTATAAAATGAATAATTGCAAACAGTGTGAAAGTAATGGTCATTCCTACGTTCCGGGCATCCTAGGTTTCACTCTGGGGCGTTGGTCCAGCAGATCGAATAGTTAGGGCCTAAGAAGTCAACGCCCGAATCATAAAATACGATATATGTACAACAGTTTTTCCACCGTATAAAACGAATAATTGCAACCAGTGTGAAAGTAATGGCCATTTCTACGTTCCGGGCAACCTAGGCTTCACTCTAGGGCGTTGCTCCAACACATCGAATGGCTACGGCCTTAGAGGTCAACGCCTGAAGCATAAAATACAATAAAAATACCACAGTTTTTCCATCGTATAAAATGAATAATTGCAAACAGTGTGGAAGTAATGGTCATTTCTACGTTCCGTGCAACCTAGGCTTCACTCTAGGGCGTTGCTCGGCCAAATCGAATAGCTAGGGCCTTAGAAGTCAACGCCAGAAGCATAAAATACATTATAAATACAACAGCTTTTCCATCGTATAAAATGAATAATTGCAAAAAGTGTGAAAGTAATGGTCATTTCTACGTTCCGGGCAACCTAGGCTTCACTCTAGGGCGTTGCTCCACCAGATCGAATAGTTAGGGCACGAGAAGTTAACGCCAGAAGCATAAAGTACAATAAAAATTCAACAGCTTTTCCATCGTATAAAAGGGATAATTGCAACCAGTGTGAAAGTTATGGTCATTTCTACGTTCCGGGCAGCCTAGGCTTCACTCTAGGGCGTTGCTCTACCAGATCGAATAGTTAGGGCCTAAGAAGTCAACGCCAGAAGCATAAAATACGATATATGTACAACAGTTTTTCCATCGTATAACAGGAATAATTGCAACCAGTGTGAAAGACATGGTCATCTCTACGTTCCAGGCAACCTAGGCTTCACTCTAGGGCGTTCCTCCACCACATCGAATAGTTAGGGCCTTAGAAGTCAACGCCCGAAGCATAAAATACAAAATAAATAGATCAGTTTTTCCATTGTATAAAACGAGTAATTGCAACCAGTCTGATAGTTATGGTCATTTCTACGTTCCGCGCAACCTAGGCTTCACCCCTGGGCGTTGCTCCACCAGATCCAATAGTTAGGACCTAAGAAGTCAGCGCCAGAAGCATAAAATACAAAATAGATACAACAGCTTTTCCATCGTATATAATGTATATTTGCAAACAGTGTGAAGGCAATGGTCATTTCTATGTTCCGGGCAACCTAGGCTTCACCCTAGGGCGTTGCTCCACCTGATCGAATAGTTAGGGCCTAGCAGTCAACGCCAGAAGCATAAAATACGATATATGTACAACAGTTTTACCGTCGTGTAAAATGAATAATCGCAAACAGTGTGAAGGTAATGGTCAATTCTACATTCCGGGCAACCTAGGCTTCACTCTAGGGCGTTGCTCCACCAGATCGAATAGTTGGGGCCTTAGAAGTCAACGCCCGAAGCATAAAATACAAAATAAATACAACAGTTTTTCCATTGTATAAAACGAGCAATTGAAACCAGTGTGAAAGTGATGGTCATTTCTACGTTCCGCGCAACCTAGGCTTCACCCCTGGGCGTTGCTCCACCAGATCGAATAGTTAGGGCCTATGAAGTCAATGCCAGAAGCATAAAATACGATATATGTACAACAGTTTTTCCATCGCATAAAATGAGTAATTGCAACCAGTGTGAAAGTAACGGACATTTCTACGTTCCGGGCATCCTAGACTTAACACTGAGGCATTGCTCCACCAGATCGAATACATAGGGACTTAGAAGTCAACGCCAGAAGCATAAAGTACATTAAAAATCCAACAGTTTGTCCATCGTATAACAGGAATAATTGCCACCAGTGTGAATGTGATGGTCATTTCTGCATTCCGGGCAACCTAGGCTACTCTCTAGGGCGTTGCTCCTCCAGATAGAATAGTTAGGGCCCAGGAAGTCAACGCCAGAAGCATAAAATACAATATAAATACAACAGTTTTTCACTTGTATAACAGGAATAATTGCAACCAGTGTGAAAGCTATGGTCATCTCTACGTTCCGGGCAACCTAGGCTTCACTCTAGGGCGTTGCTCCACCACATCGATTAGCTGCGGCCTTAGAAGTCAACGCCAGAAGCATAAAATACAGTATAAATACAACAGTTTTTCAATCGTATAACAGGAATAATTGCAAACAGTGTGAAAAATATGGTCATTTCTACGTTGCGGGCATCCTAGGCTTCACTCTAGGGCATTGCTCCACCACATCGAATAGCTACGGCCTTAGAAGTCAAAGCCATAACTATAAAAAACAATATAAATACAACAGTTTCTCCATTGTATAAAACGAGTAATTGCAACCAGTCTGATAGTTATGGTCATTTCCACGTTCCGGGCAACCTAGGCTTCACTCTAGGGCGTTTCTCCACCACATCGAATAGCTACGCCCTTAGAAGTCAACGCCTGAAGCATAAAATATAATATAAGTACAACAGTTTTTCCATCGTATAACAGGAATAATTGCAACCAGTGTGAAAGACATGGTCATTTCTACGTTCCGGGCAACCTAGGCTTCACTCTAGGGCGTTGCTCCACCACATCGAATAGCTACGGGCTTAGGAGTCAACGCCAGAGGCATAAAATACAAAATAAATACAAAAGTTTATCGATCGTATTACAAGAATAATTGCAACCAGTGTGAAAGTGATGGTCATTTCTACATTCCGGGCAACCTAGGCTACACTCTAGGGCGTTGCTCCGCCAGATCGAATAGATAGGGCCTAAGAAGTCAACGACAGAAGCACCAAATACAAAATAAATACAACAGTTTTTCCATTGTATAAAACGAATAATTGAAACCAGTGTAAAATTTATGGTCATTTCTACTTTCCGCGCAACCTAGACCTCACCCCTGGGCGTTGCTCCACCAGATCCAATAGTTAGCACCTAAGAAGTCAGCGCCAGAAGCATAAAATACAAAATAGATACAACAGCTTTTCCATCGTATATAATGTATATTTGCAAGCAGTGTGAAGGTAATGGTCATTTCTACGTTCCGCGCAACCTAGGCTTCACTCCAGGGAGTTGCTCCACCAGATCGAATAGTTAGGGCCTTAGAAGTCAACGCCAGAAGCATAAAATACAATATAAATACAATAGTTTTTCCATCGTATAAAACGAGTAATTGCAACCAGTGTGAAAGTTATGGTCATTTCTACGTTCCGGGCATCCTAGGCTTCACCCTAGGACGTTGCTCCACCTGATCGAATAGTTAGGGCCTAAGAAGTCAGCGCCAGAAGCATAAAATACGATGTATGTACAACAGTTTTACCATCGTATAAAATGAATAAACGCAAACAGTGTGAAGGTAATGGTCATTTCTACGTTCCGGGCAACCTAGGCTTCACTCTAGGTCGTTGCTCCACCAGATCGAATAGTTAGGGCCATAGAAGTCAACGCCCGAAGCATAAAATACAAAATAAATAGAACAGTTTTTCCATTGTATAAAACGAATAATTGAAACCAGTGTGAAAGTTATGGTCATTTCCACGTTCCGGGCAACCTACGCTTCACCCTAGGGCGTTGCTCCACCTGATCGAATAGTTAGGGCCTAAGAAGTCAACGTCAGAAGCATAAAATACGATATATGTACAACAGTTTTGCCATCGTATAAAATGAATAATCGCAAAGACTGTGAAGGTAATGGTCATTTCTATGTTCCGGGCAACCTAGGCTTCACTCTAGGGCCTTGCTGCACCAGATCGAATAGTTAGGGCCTTAGAAGTCAACGCCCGAAGCATAAAATACAGAATAAATAGATCAGTTTTTCCATTGTATAAAACGAATAATTGAAACCAGTGTGAAAGTTATGGTCATTTCTACGTTCCGCGCAACCTAGGCTTCACCCCTGGGCGTTGCTCCACCAGATCCAATAGTTAGGACCTAAGAAGTCAGCGCCAGAAGCATAAAATACAAAATAGATACAACAGCTTTTCCATCGTATATAATGTATATTTGCAAACAGTGTGAAGGCAATGGTCATTTCTACGTTCCGGGCAACCTAGGCTTCACCCTAGGGCGTTGCTCCACCTGATCGAATAGTTAGGGCCTAAGAAGTCAACGCCAGAAGCATAAAATACGATATATGTACAACAGTTTTTCCATCGCATAAAATGAGTAATTGCAACCAGTGTGAAAGTAACGGACATTTCTACGTACCGGGCATCCTAGACTTAACACTGAGGCATTGCTGCACCAGATCGAATACATTGAGCCTTAGAAGTCAACGCCAGAAGCATAAAGTACATTAAAAATCCAACAGTTTGTCCATCGTATAACAGGAATAATTGCTACCAGTGTGAAAGTGATGGTCATTACTGCATTCCGGGCAACCTAGGCATCACTCTAGGGCGTTCCTCCTCCAGATAGAATAGTTAGGGCCCAGGAAGTCAACGCCAGAAGCATAAAATACAATATAAATACAACAGTTTTTCACTTGTAAAACAGGAATAATTGCAACCAGTGTGAAAGCTATGGTCATTTCTACGTTCCGGGCAACCTAGGCTTCACTCTAGGGCGTTGCTCCACAACATCGAATAGCTGCGACCTTAGAAGTCAACGACAGAAGCATAAAATACAATATAAATACAACAGTTTTTCAATCTTATAACAGGAATAATTGCAAACAGTGTGAAAAATATGGTCATTTCTACGTTGCGGGCATCATAGGCTTCACTCTAGGGCATTGCTCCACCACATCGAATAGCTACGGCCTTAGAAGTCAACGCCTGAAGCATAAAATATAATATAAGTACAACAGTTTTTCCATCGTATAACAGGAATAATTGCAACCGGTGTGAAAGACATGGTCATTTCTACGTTCCGGGCAACCTAGGCTTCACTCTAGGGCGTTGCTCCACCACATCGAAAAGCTACGGCCTTAGGAGTCAACGCCAGAGGCATAAAATGCAAAATAAATACAACAGTCTTTCCATCGTATAAAACGAGTAATTGCAACCAGTCTGACAGTTATGGTCATTTCCACGTTCCGGGCAACCTACGCTTCACCCTAGGGCGCTGCTCCACCAGATCCAATAGCTAGGGCCTAAGAAGTCAACGCCAGGAGCACCAAATACAAAATAAATACAACAGTTTTTCCATCGTATAAAACGATTAATTGCAACCAGTATGAAAGCTATGGTCATTTCTACGTTCCGGGCAATCTAGGCTTCACTCTAGGGCGTTGCTCAACCACATCGAATAGTTAGGGCCTATGAAGTCAACGCCAGAAGCACCAAATAAAAATTAATACAACAGTTTTTCCATGGTATAAAACGAATAATTGCAACCAGTGTGAAATTAATAGCCATTTCTACGTTGCGTGCATCCTAGACTTAACTCTGAGGCATTGCTACACCAGATCGAATACATAGGGCCTTAGAAGTCAACGCCAGAAGTATAAAGTACAATCAAAATCCAACAGTTTGTCCATCGTATAGCTGGAATAATTGCAACCAGAGTGAAAGTAATGGCCATTTCTATGTTTCGGGCGACCTAGGCGCCACTCTAGGGCGTTGCTCCACCAGATGGAATAGCTAGGGCCTTAGAAGTCAATGCCAGAAGCATAAAATACAATAAAAATGCAACAGTTTTTCCATCGTATAACAGGAATAACTGCAACCAGTGTGAAAGTACAGGTCATTTCTACGTTCCGCGCAACCTATGCTTCACTACAGGGCGGTTCTCCACCAGATCCAATAGTTAGGGCCTAAGAAGTCAACGACAGAAGCAGCAAATACAAAATAAATACAACAGTTTTTCCATTGTATAAAACGAATAATTGAAACCAGTGTAAAATTTATGGTCATTTCTACGTTCCGCGCAACCTAGACTTCACCCCTGGGCGTTGCTCCACCAGATCCAATAGTTAGGACCTAAGAAGTCAGCGCCAGAAGCATAAAATAAAAAATAGATACAACAGCTTTTCCATCGTATATAATGTATATTTGCAAGCAGTGTGAAGGTAATGGTCATTTCTACGTTCCGCGCAACCTAGGCTTCACTCCAGGGCGTTGCTCCACCAGATCGAATAGTTAGGGCCTTAGAAGTCAACGCCAGAAGCATAAAATACAATATAAATACAATAGTTTTTCAATCGTATAAAACGAGTAATTGGAACCAGTGTGAAAGTTATGGTCATTTCTACATTCCGGGCATCCTAGGCTTCACCCAAGGGCGTTGCTCCACCTGATCGAATAGTTAGGGCCTAAGAAGTCAGCGCCAGAAGCATAAAATACGATATATGTACAACAGCTTTTCCATCGTATATAATGTATATTTGCAAACAGTGTGAAGGCAATGGTCATTTCTACGTTCCGGGCAACCTAGGCTTCACCCTAGGGCGTTGCTCCACCTGATCGAATAGTTAGGGCCTAAGAAGTCAAAGCCAGAAGCATAAAATATGATATATGTACAACAGTTTTACCGTCGTATAAAATGAATAATCGCAAACAGTGTGAAGGTAATGGCCAATTCTACATTCCGGGCAACCTAGGCTTCACTCTAGGGCGTTGCTCCACCAGATCGAATAGTTGGGGCCTTAGAAGTCAACGCCCGAAGCATAAAATACAAAATAAATAGAACAGTTTTTCCATTGTATAAAACGAGCAATTGAAACCAGTGTGAAAGTGATGGTCATTTCTACGTTCCGCGCAACCTAGGCTTCACCCCTGGGCGTTGCTCCACCAGATCGAATAGTTAGGGCCTAAGAAGTCAATGCCAGAAGCATAAAATACGATATATGTACAACAGTTTTTCCATCGCATAAAATGAGTAATTGCAACCAGTGTGAAAGTAACGGACATTTCTACGTTCAGGGCATCCTAGACTTAACACTGAGGCATTGCTCCACCAGATCGAATACATAGGGACTTAGAAGTCAACGCCAGAAGCATAAAGTACATTAAAAATCCAACAGTTTGTCCATCGTATAACAGGAATAATTGCCACCAGTGTGAAAGTGATGGTCATTTCTGCATTCCGGGCAACCTAGGCTTCTCTCTAGGGCGTTGCTCCTCCAGATAGAATAGTTAGGGCCCAGGAAGTCAACGCCAAGAAGCATAAAATACAATATAAATACAACAGTTTTTCACTTGTATAACAGGAATAATTGCAACCAGTGTGAAAGCTATGGTCATTTCTACGTTCCGGGCAACCTAGGCTTCACTCTAGGGCGTTGCTCCACCACATCGAATAGCTGCGGCCTTAGAAGTCAACGCCAGAAGCATAAAATACAGTATAAATACAACAGTTTTTCAATCGTATAACAGGAATAATTGCAAACAGTGTGAAAAATATGGTCATTTCTACGTTGCGGGCATCCTAGGCTTCACTCTAGGGCATTGCTCCACCACATCGAATAGCTACGGCCTTAGAAGTCAACGCCATAACTATAAAAAACAATATAAATACAACAGTTTCTCCATTGTATAAAACGAGTAATTGCAACCAGTCTGATAGTTATGGTCATTTCCACGTTCCGGGCAACCTAGGCTTCACTCTAGGGCGATTCTCCACCACATCGAATAGCTACGCGCTTAGAAGTCAACGCCTGAAGCATAAAATATTATATAAGTACAACAGTTTTTCCATCGTATAACAGGAATAATTGCAACCAGTGTGAAAGACATGGTCATCTCTACGTTCCAGGCAACCTAGGCTTCACTCTAGGGCGTTGCTCCACCACATCGAATAGTTAGGGCCTTAGAAGTCAACGCCCGAAGCATAAAATACAAAATAAATAGATCAGTTTTTCCATTGTATAAAACGAGTAATTGCAACCAGTCTGATAGTTATGGTCATTTCTACGTTCCGCGCAACCTAGGCTTCACCCCTGGGCGTTGCTCCACCAGATCCAATAGTTAGGACCTAAGAAGTCAGCGCCAGAAGCATAAAATACAAAATAGATACAACAGCTTTTCCATCGTGTATAATGTATATTTGCAAACAGTGTGAAGGCAATGGTCATTTCTATGTTCCGGGCAACCTAGGCTTCACCCTAGGGCGTTGCTCCACCTGATCGAATAGTTAGGGCCTAGCAGTCAACGCCAGAAGCATAAAATACGATATATGTATAACAGTTTTATCGTCGTGTAAAATGAATAATCGCAAACAGTGTGAAGGTAATGGTCAATTCTACATTCCGGGCAACCTAGGCTTCACTCTAGGGCGTTGCTCCACCACATCGAATAGCTGCGGCCTTAGAAGTCAACGCCAGAAGCATAAAATACAGTATAAATACAACAGTTTTTCAATCGTATAATAGGAATAATTGCAAACAGTGTGAAAAATATGGTCATTTCTACGTTGCGGGCATCCTAGGCTTCACTCTAGGGCATTGCTCCACCACATCGAATAGCTACGGCCTTAGCAGTCAAAGCCATAACTATAAAAAACAATATAAATACAACAGTTTCTCCATTGTATAAAACGAGTAATTGCAACCAGTCTGATAGTTATGGTCATTTCCACGTTCCGGGCAACCTAGGCTTCACTCTAGGGCGTTTCTCCACCACATCGAATAGCTACGCCCTTGGAAGTCAACGCCTGAAGCATAAAATATAATATAAGTACAACAGATTTTCCATCGTATAACAGGAATAATTGCAACCAGTGTGAAAGACATGGTCATTTCTGCGTTCCGGGCAACCTAGGCTTCACTCTAGGGCGTTGCTCCACCACATCGAATAGCTACGGGCTTAGGAGTCAACGCCAGAGGCATAAAATACAAAATAAATACAAAAGTTTATCGATCGTATTACAAGAATAATTGCAACCAGTGTGAAAGTGATGGTCATTTCTACATTCCGGGCAACCTAGGCTACACTCTAGGGCGTTGCTCCGCCAGATCGAATAGATAGGGCCTAAGAAGTCAACGCCAGAAGCATAGAATACAATATAAATACAACAGTTTTTCACTTGTATAACAGGAATAATTGCAACCAGTGTGAAACCTATGGTCATTTCTACGTTCCGGGCAATCTAGGCTTCACTCTAGGACGTTGCTCCACCACGTCGAATAGTTAGGGCCTTAGAAGTCAATGCCAGAAGCATAAAATGCAATATAAATACAACTGTTTTTCCACTGTATAATATGAATAATTGCAAACAGTGTGAAAGATATGATCATTTCTACGTTCCGCGCAACCTAGGCTTCACCCTAGGGCGTTGCTCCACCTCAACGAATAGTTAGGGCCTAAGAAGTCAACGCCAGAAGCATAAAATACGATATATGTACAACAGTTTCTCCATCGTATAAAACGAATAATTGCAACCAGTGTGAAAGTAATGGTCATTTCTATGTTTCGGGCGACCTAGGCTCCACTCTAGGGCGTAGCTCCACCAGATGGAATGCCTAGGGCCTTAGAAGTCAATGCCAGAAGCATAAAATACAATAAAAATGCAACAGTTTTTCCATCGTATAACAGGAATAACTGCAACCAGTGTGAAAGTACAGGTCATTTCTACGTTCCGCGCAACCTATGCTTCACTACAGGGCGGTGCTCCACCAGATCTAATAGTTAGGGCCTAAGAAGTCAACGTCAGAAGGATAAAATACGATATATGTACAACAGTTTTGCCATCGTATAAAATGAATAATCGCAAACACTGTGAAGGTAATGGTCATTTCTATGTTCCGGGCAACCTAGGCTTCACTCTAGGGCATTGCTGCACCAGATCGAATAGTTAGGGCCTTAGAAGTCAACGCCCGAAGCATAAAATACAAAATAAATAGATCAGTTTTTCCATTGTATAAAACGAATAATTGAAACCAGTGTGAAAGTTATGGTCATTTCTACGTTCCGCGCAACCTAGGCTTCACCCCTGGGCGTTGCTCCACCAGATCCAATAGTTAGGACCTAAGAAGTCAGCGCCAGAAGCATAAAATACAAAATAGATACAACAGCTTTTCCATCGTATATAATGTATATTTGCAAACAGTGTGAAGGCAATGGTCATTTCTACGTTCCGGGCAACCTAGGCTTCACCCTAGGGCGTTGCTCCACCAGATCGAATACTTAGGGCCTAAGAAGTCAATGCCAGAAGCATAAAATACGATATATGTACAACAGTTTTTCCATCGCATAAAATGAGTAATTGCATCCAGTGTGAAAGTAACGGACATTTCTACGTACCGGGCATCCTAGACTTAACACTGAGGGATTGCTGCACCAGATCGAATACATTGGGCCTTAGAAGTCAACGCCAGAGGCATAAAGTACATTAAAAATCCAACAGTTTGTCCATCGTATAACAGGAATAATTGCCACCAGTGTGAAAGTGATGGTCATTTCTGCATTCCGGGCAACCTAGGCTTCACTCTGGGGCGTTGCTCCTCCAGATAGAATAGTTAGGGCCCAGGAAGTCAGCGCCAGAAGCATAAAATACAATATAAATACAACAGTTTTTCACTTGTAAAACAGGAATAATTGCAACCAGTGTGAAAGCTATGGTCATTTCTACGTTCCGGGCAACCTAGGCTTCACTCTAGGGCGTTGCTCCACCACATCGAATAGCTCCGGCCTTAGAAGTCAACGCCAGAAGCTTAAAATACAATATAAATACAACAGTTTTTCAATCTTATAACAGGAATAATAGCAAACAGTGTGAAAAATATGGTCATTTCAACGTTGCGGGCATCCTAGGCTTCACTCTAGGGCATTGCTCCACCACATCGAATAGCTACGGCCTTAGAAGTCAACGCCTGAAGCATAAAATATAATATAAGTACAACAGTTTTTCCATCGTATAACAGGAATAATTGCAACCAGTGTGAAAGACATGGTCATTTCTACGTTCCGGGCAACCTAGGCTTCACTCTAGGGCGTTGCTCCACCACATCGAAAAGCTACGGCCTTAGGAGTCAACGCCAGAGGCATAAAATGCAAAATAAATACAACAGTCTTTCCATCGTATAAAACGAGTAATTGCAACCAGTCTGACAGTTATGGTCATTTCCACGTTCCGGGCAACCTACGCTTCACCCTAGGGCGCTGCTCCACCAGATCCAATAGCTAGGGCCTAAGAAGTCAACGCCAGGAGCACCAAATACAAAATAAATACAACAGTTTTTCCATCGTATAAAACGATTAATTGCAACCAGTATGAAAGCTATGGTCATTTCTACGTTCCGGGCAATCTAGGCTTCACTCTAGGGCGTTGCTCAACCACATCGAATAGTTAGGGCCTATGAAGTCAACGCCAGAAGCACCAAATAAAAATTAATACAACAGTTTTTCCATGGTATAAAACGAATAATTGCAACCAGTGTGAAAATAATAGCCATTTCTACGTTGCGTGCATCCTAGACTTAACTCTGAGGCATTGCTACACCAGATCGAATACATAGGGCCTTAGAAGTCAACGCCAGAAGTATAAAGTACAATCAAAATCCAACAGTTTGTCCATCGTATAGCTGGAATAATTGCAACCAGAGTGAAAGTAATGGCCATTTCTATGTTTCGGGCGACCTAGGCGCCACTCTAGGGCGTTGCTCCACCAGATGGAATAGCTAGGGCCTTAGAAGTCAATGCCAGAAGCATAAAATACAATAAAAATGCAACAGTTTTTCCATCGTATAACAGGAATAACTGCAACCAGTGTGAAAGTACAGGTCATTTCTACGTTCCGCGCAACCTATGCTTCACTACAGGGCGGTTCTCCACCAGATCCAATAGTTAGGGCCTAAGAAGTCAACGACAGAAGCAGCAAATACAAAATAAATACAACAGTTTTTCCATTGTATAAAACGAATAATTGAAACCAGTGTAAAATTTATGGTCATTTCTACGTTCCGCGCAACCTAGACTTCACCCCTGGGCGTTGCTCCACCAGATCCAATAGTTAGGACCTAAGAAGTCAGCGCCAGAAGCATAAAATAAAAAATAGATACAACAGCTTTTCCATCGTATATAATGTATATTTGCAAGCAGTGTGAAGGTAATGGTCATTTCTACGTTCCGCGCAACCTAGGCTTCACTCCAGGGCGTTGCTCCACCAGATCGAATAGTTAGGGCCTTAGAAGTCAACGCCAGAAGCATAAAATACAATATAAATACAATAGTTTTTCAATCGTATAAAACGAGTAATTGGAACCAGTGTGAAAGTTATGGTCATTTCTACATTCCGGGCATCCTAGGCTTCACCCGAGGGCGTTGCTCCACCTGATCGAATAGTTAGGGCCTAAGAAGTCAGCGCCAGAAGCATAAAATACGATATATGTACAACAGCTTTTCCATCGTATATAATGTATATTTGCAAACAGTGTGAAGGCAATGGTCATTTCTACGTTCCGGGCAACCTAGGCTTCACCCTAGGGCGTTGCTCCACCTGATCGAATAGTTAGGGCCTAAGAAGTCAAAGCCAGAAGCATAAAATATGATATATGTACAACAGTTTTACCGTCGTATAAAATGAATAATCGCAAACAGTGTGAAGGTAATGGCCAATTCTACATTCCGGGCAACCTAGGCTTCACTCTAGGGCGTTGCTCCACCAGATCGAATAGTTGGGGCCTTAGAAGTCAACGCCCGAAGCATAAAATACAAAATAAATAGAACAGTTTTTCCATTGTATAAAACGAGCAATTGAAACCAGTGTGAAAGTGATGGTCATTTCTACGTTCCGCGCAACCTAGGCTTCACCCCTGGGCGTTGCTCCACCAGATCGAATAGTTAGGGCCTAAGAAGTCAATGCCAGAAGCATAAAATACGATATATGTACAACAGTTTTTCCATCGCATAAAATGAGTAATTGCAACCAGTGTGAAAGTAACGGACATTTCTACGTTCAGGGCATCCTAGACTTAACACTGAGGCATTGCTCCACCAGATCGAATACATAGGGACTTAGAAGTCAACGCCAGAAGCATAAAGTACATTAAAAATCCAACAGTTTGTCCATCGTATAACAGGAATAATTGCCACCAGTGTGAAAGTGATGGTCATTTCTGCATTCCGGGCAACCTAGGCTTCTCTCTAGGGCGTTGCTCCTCCAGATAGAATAGTTAGGGCCCAGGAAGTCAACGCCAAGAAGCATAAAATACAATATAAATACAACAGTTTTTCACTTGTATAACAGGAATAATTGCAACCAGTGTGAAAGCTATGGTCATTTCTACGTTCCGGGCAACCTAGGCTTCACTCTAGGGCGTTGCTCCACCACATCGAATAGCTGCGGCCTTAGAAGTCAACGCCAGAAGCATAGAATACAATATAAATACAACAGTTTTTCACTTGTATAACAGGAATAATTGCAACCAGTGTGAAACCTATGGTCATTTCTACGTTCCGGGCAATCTAGGCTTCACTCTAGGACGTTGCTCCACCACGTCGAATAGTTAGGGCCTTAGAAGTCAATGCCAGAAGCATAAAATGCAATATAAATACAACTGTTTTTCCACTGTATAATATGAATAATTGCAAACAGTGTGAAAGATATGATCATTTCTACGTTCCGCGCAACCTAGGCTTCACCCTAGGGCGTTGCTCCACCTCAACGAATAGTTAGGGCCTAAGAAGTCAACGCCAGAAGCATAAAATACGATATATGTACAACAGTTTCTCCATCGTATAAAACGAATAATTGCAACCAGTGTGAAAGTAATGGTCATTTCTATGTTTCGGGCGACCTAGGCTCCACTCTAGGGCGTAGCTCCACCAGATGGAATGCCTAGGGCCTTAGAAGTCAATGCCAGAAGCATAAAATACAATAAAAATGCAACAGTTTTTCCATCGTATAACAGGAATAACTGCAACCAGTGTGAAAGTACAGGTCATTTCTACGTTCCGCGCAACCTATGCTTCACTACAGGGCGGTGCTCCACCAGATCTAATAGTTAGGGCCTAAGAAGTCAACGTCAGAAGGATAAAATACGATATATGTACAACAGTTTTGCCATCGTATAAAATGAATAATCGCAAACACTGTGAAGGTAATGGTCATTTCTATGTTCCGGGCAACCTAGGCTTCACTCTAGGGCATTGCTGCACCAGATCGAATAGTTAGGGCCTTAGAAGTCAACGCCCGAAGCATAAAATACAAAATAAATAGATCAGTTTTTCCATTGTATAAAACGAATAATTGAAACCAGTGTGAAAGTTATGGTCATTTCTACGTTCCGCGCAACCTAGGCTTCACCCCTGGGCGTTGCTCCACCAGATCCAATAGTTAGGACCTAAGAAGTCAGCGCCAGAAGCATAAAATACAAAATAGATACAACAGCTTTTCCATCGTATATAATGTATATTTGCAAACAGTGTGAAGGCAATGGTCATTTCTACGTTCCGGGCAACCTAGGCTTCACCCTAGGGCGTTGCTCCACCAGATCGAATACTTAGGGCCTAAGAAGTCAATGCCAGAAGCATAAAATACGATATATGTACAACAGTTTTTCCATCGCATAAAATGAGTAATTGCATCCAGTGTGAAAGTAACGGACATTTCTACGTACCGGGCATCCTAGACTTAACACTGAGGCATTGCTCCACCAGATCGAATACATAGGGACTTAGAAGTCAACGCCAGAAGCATAAAGTACATTAAAAATCCAACAGTTTGTCCATCGTATAACAGGAATAATTGCCACCAGTGTGAAAGTGATGGTCATTTCTGCATTCCGGGCAACCTAGGCTTCACTCTAGGGCGTTGCTCCACCACATCGAATAGCTCCGGCCTTAGAAGTCAACGCCAGAAGCTTAAAATACAATATAAATACAACAGTTTTTCAATCTTATAACAGGAATAATAGCAAACAGTGTGAAAAATATGGTCATTTCAACGTTGCGGGCATCCTAGGCTTCACTCTAGGGCATTGCTCCACCACATCGAATAGCTACGGCCTTAGAAGTCAACGCCTGAAGCATAAAATATAATATAAGTACAACAGTTTTTCCATCGTATAACAGGAATAATTGCAACCAGTGTGAAAGACATGGTCATTTCTACGTTCCGGGCAACCTAGGCTTCACTCTAGGGCGTTGCTCCACCACATCGAATAGCTACAGCCTTAGGAGTCAACGCCAGAGGCATAAAATGCAAAATAAATACAACAGTCTTTCCATCGTATAAAACGAGTAATTGCAACCAGTCTGACAGTTATGGTCATTTCCACGTTCCGGGCAACCTAGGCTTCACCCTACGGCGCTGCTCCACCAGATCCAATAGCTAGGGCCTAAGAAGTCAACGCCAGGAGCACCAAATACAAAATAAATACAACAGTTTTTCCATCGTATAAAACGAATAATTGCAACCAGTATGAAAGCTATGGTCATTTCTACGTTCCGGGCAACCTAGGCTTCACTCTAGGGCGTTGCTCGACCACATCGAAGAGTTAAGGCCTATGAAGTCAACGCCAGAAGCACCAAATACAATAAAAATACAACATTTTTTTCATCGTATAAAACGAATAATTGCAACCAGTATGAAAGTTATGGTCATTTCTACGTTCCGGGCAACCTAGGCTCCACCCTAGGGCGTTGCTCCACCAGATCGAATAGGTAGGGCCGAAGAAGTCCACGCCAGAAGCATAAAATACATTAAAAATACAACAGCTTTTCCATCGTATTACAGGAATAATTGTAACCAGAGTGAAGGTGATGGTCTTGTCTATGTTGCGGGCAACCTAGGCTTCACTCTAGGGCGGTACTCCACCAGATCAAATAGTTAGGGCCTTAGAAGTCAGCGCCCGAAGCATAAAATACAAAATAAATAGAACAGTTTTTCCATTGTATAGAACGAATAATTGCAACCAGTGTGAAAGTTATGGTCATTTCTACGTTCCGGGTAATCTAGGCTTCACTCTAGGGCGTTGCTCCACCAGATCGAATAGTTAGGGCCTAAGAAGTTAACGCCAGAAGCATATAATACGATATATGTACAACAGCTTTTCCATCGTATAAAACGAATAATTGCAACCTGTGTGAAAGTAATGGCTACTTCTACGTTTCGGGCAACCTAGGCTTCACTCTACGGCGTTGCTCCAAAACATCGAATAGTTACGGCCTTAGAAGTCAACGCCTGAAGCATAAAATATAACATAAATACAACAGTTTTTCCATCGTATAACAGGAATAATTGCAACCAGTGTGAAAGTAATGGTCATTACTACGTTCCGGGCAACCTAGGCATCACTCTAGGGCGTTGTGCCACCAGATCGAATAGTTAGGGCCTAAGAAGTCAACGCCTGAAGCATAAAATACGATATAAATACAACAGTCTTTCCACAGTATAAAACGAATAATTGCAACCAGTATGAAGGTAATGGTCATTTCTACGTTCCGGGCAACCTCGGCTTCACTCTAGGGCGGTGCTCCATCAGGTCGAATAGTTAGGGCCTAAGAAGTGAACGCAAGAAGCATAAAATACAAAATAAATAAAACAGATTTTCCATCGTGTAACTGGAGTAATTGCAACCAGTGTGAAAGTAATGGTCATTTCTACGTTCCGGGCAACCTAGGCTTCACTCTAGGGCGTTGCTCCACCAGATCGAATAGTTAGGGCCCAAGAAGTTAACGCCCGAAGCATAAAGTACTATATAAATACAACAGTTTTTCCATCGTATACAATGAATAATTGCAAACATTGTGATAGTAACGGTCATTTCTGCGTTGCGGGCAACCTAGTCTTGACTCTAGGGCGTTGCTCCACCAGATCGAATAGTTAGGGCCTTAGAAGTCAATGCCCGAACCATAAAATACGATAAAGATATAACAGTTTTTCCATCGTATAAAAGGAGTAATTGCAACAAGTGTGAAAGTGATGGTCATTTCCACGTTCCGGGCCACCTAGGCTTCACTCTAGGGCGTTGGTACACCTGATCGAACAGTTAGGGCCTAAGAAGTCGACGCCAGAAGCACCAAATACAAAATAAATACAACAGTTTTTCCATCGTATAAAACGAATAATTGCAATCAGTGTGAAAGTAATGGTCATATCTACGTTCCGGGCAATCTAGGCTTGAAACTAGGGCGTTGCTCCACCACATCGAATAGCTACAGCCTTAGGAGTCAACGCCAGAGGCATAAAATGCAAAATAAATACAACAGTCTTTCCATCGTATAAAACGAGTAATTGCAACCAGTCTGACAGTTATGGTCATTTCCACGTTCCGGGCAACCTAGGCTTCACCCTACGGCGCTGCTCCACCAGATCCAATAGCTAGGGCCTAAGAAGTCAACGCCAGGAGCACCAAATACAAAATAAATACAACAGTTTTTCCATCGTATAAAACGAATAATTGCAACCAGTATGAAAGCTATGGTCATTTCTACGTTCCGGGCAACCTAGGCTTCACTCTAGGGCGTTGCTCAACCACATCGAAGAGTTAAGGCCTATGAAGTCAACGCCAGAAGCACCAAATACAATATTAATACAACAGTTTTTCCATCGTATAAAACGAATAATTGCAACCAGTATGAAAGTTATGGTCATTTCTACGTTTCGGGCAACCTAGGCTTCACACTAGGGCGTTTCTCCACCGGATCGAATAGTTAGGGCCTAAGAAGTCAACGCCAGAAGCATAAAATACGATGTATGTACAACAGTTTTACCATCGTATAAAATGAATAATCGCAAACAGTGTGAAGGTAATGGTCATTTCTTCGTTCCGGGCAACCTAGGCTTCACTCTAGGGCGTTGCTCCACCAGACCGAATAGTTAGGGCCATAGAAGTCAACTCCCGAAGCATAAAATATAAAATAAATAGAACAGTTTTTCCATTGTATAAAACGAATAATTGAAACCAGTGTGAAAGTAACGGTCATTTCTACGTTCCGGGCAACCTAGGCTTCACTCTAGGGCGTTGGACCTCCACATCTAACAGTTAGGGCCTAAGAAGTCAACGCCAGAAGCACCAAATACAAAATAAATACAACAGTTTTTCCATCGTATAAAACGAATAATTGCAACCAGTATGAAAGTTTTGGTCATTTCTACGTTCCGGGCAACCTATGCTTCACTCTAGGGCGTTGCTCCACCACATCGAATAGCTACGGCCTTAGGAGTCAACGCCAGAGGCATAAAATGCAAAATAAATACAACAGCCTTTCCATCGTATAAAACGAGTAATTGCAACCAGACTGACAGTTATGGTCATTTCCATGTTCCGGGCAACCTAGGCTTCACCCTAGGGCGCTGCTCCACCAGATCGAATAGTTAGGGCCTTAGAAGTCAACGCCCGAAGCATAAAATACAAAATAAATGGAACAGTTTTTCCATTGTATAAAACGAATAATTGAAACCAGTGTGAAAGTTATGGTCATTTCTACGTTCCGCGCAACCTAGGCTTCACCCCTGGGCGTTGCCCCACCAGATCGAATAGTTAGGGCCTAAGAAGTCAATGCCAGAAGCATAAAATACGATATATGTACAACAGTTTTTCCATCGCATAAAATGAGTAATTGCAACCAGTGTGAAAGTAACGGACATTTCTACGTACCGGGCATCCTAGACTTAACACTGAGGCATTGCTGCACCAGATCGAATACATTGGGCCTTAGAAGTCAACGCCAGAAGCATAAAGTACATTAAAAATCCAACAGTTTGTCCATCGTATAACAGGAATAATTGCCACCAGTGTGAAAGTGATGGTCATTTCTGCATTCCGGGCAACCTATGCTTCACTCTAGGGCGTTGCTCCACCACATCGAATAGCTGCGGCCTTAGAAATCAACGCCAGAAGCATAAAATACAATATAAATACAACAGTTTTTCAATCGTATAACAGGAATAATTGCAAGCAGTATGAAAAATATGGTCATTTCTACGTGGCGGGCATCCTAGGCTTCACTCTAGGGCATTGCTCCACCACATCGAATAGCTACGGCCTTAGAAGTCAACGCCATAACTATAAGAAACAATATAAATATAACAGTTTCTCCACTGTATAAAATGAATAATTGCAAACAGTTTGCAGGTAATGGTCATTTCTACTTTCCGGGCAACCTAGGCTACACTCTAGGGCGTTGCTCCGCCAGATCGAATAGATAGGGCCTAAGAAGTCAACGCCAGAAGCACAAAATACAATATAAATACAACAGTTTTTCACTTGTATAACAGGAATAATTGCAACCAGTGTGAAAGCTATGGTCATTTCTACGTTCCGGGCAACCTAGGCTTCACTCTAGGGCGTTTCTCCACCACATCGAATAGCTACGGCCTTAGGAGTCAACGCCAGAGGCATAAAAAGCAAAATAAATACAACAGTTTTTCGATCGTATAACAAGAATAATTGCAACCGGTGTGAAAGTGATGGTCATTTCTGCATTCCGGGCAACCTAGGCTACACTCTGGGGCGTTGCTCCGCCAGATCGAATAGATAGGGCCTAAGAAGTCAACGCCAGAAGCACTAAATACAATATAAATACAACAGTTTTTCACTTGTATAACAGGAATAATTGCAACCAGTGTGAAAGCTATGGTCATTTCTACGTTCCGGGCAACCTAGGCTTCACTCTAGGGCGTTGCTCCACCACATCGAATATTTAGGGCCTTAGAAGTCAATGCCAGAAGCATATAATGCAATATAAATACAACTGTTTTTCCACTGTATAATATGAATAATTGCAAACAGTGTGAAAGATATGGTCATTTCTACGCTGCGGGCATCCTAGGCTTCACTCTAGGGCGTTGCTCAACCACATCGAATAGTTAGGGCCTAAGAAGTCAACGCCAGAAGCACCAAATACAAAATTAATACAACAGTTTTTCCATCGTGTAAAACGAATAATTGCAACCAGTGTGAAAGTGATGGTCATTTCTACATTCCGGGCAACCTAGGCTACACTCTAGGGCGTTGCTCCACCACATCGAATATTTAGGGCCTTGGAAGTCAACGCCTGAATCATAAAATACAATAAAAGTACAACATTTTTTTCATCGTATAAAACGAATAATTGCAACCAGTGTGAAAGTTATGGTCATTTCTACGTTCCGGGCAACCTCGGCTTGACTCCAGGTCGTTGCCCCACCAGATCGAATAGTTAGGGCCTTTGAAGTCAACGCCCGATGCATAAAATACAATAAAGGTACAATAGTTTTTCCATCGTATAAAATGAATAATTGCATACAGTGTGAAGGTACAGGTCATTTCTACATTCCGGGTAACCTAGGCTTCACTCTAGGGCGTTGCTCCGCCAGGTCGAATAGTTAGGGCCTTAGAAGTCAACGCCCGAAGCATAAAAGACAAAATAAGTAGAACAGTTTTTCCATTGTATAAAACGAATAATTGCAACCAGTGTGAAAGTACTGGTCATCTCTACATTCCAGGCAACCTAGGCCTCACTCTAGGGTGTTGCTCCACCAGATCGAATAGCTAGGGACTTAGAAGTCAACGCCAGAAGCATAAAATACAATATAAGTACAACAGTTTTTCCATCGTATAAAATGAATAATTGCAAACAGTGTGAAAGTAATGGTCATTCCTACGTTCCGGGCATCCTAGGCTTCACTCTAGGGCGTTGCTCGGCCAAATCGAATAGCTAGGGCCTTAGAAGTCAACGCCAGAAGCATAAAATACATTATAAATACAACAGCTTTTCCATCGTATAAAATGAATAATTGCAAAAAGTGTGAAAGTAATGGTCATTTCTACGTTCCGGGCAACCTAGGCTTCACTCTAGGGCGTTGCTCCACCAGATCGAATAGTTAGGGCACGAGAAGTTAACGCCAGAAGCATAAAGTACAATAAAAATTCAACAGCTTTTCCATCGTATAAAAGGGATAATTGCAACCAGTGTGAAAGTTATGGTCATTTCTACGTTCCGGGCAACCTAGGCTTCACTCTAGGGCGTTGCTCTACCAGATCGAATAGTTAGGGCCTAAGAAGTCAACGCCAGAAGCATAAAATACGATATATGTACAACAGCTATCCATCGTATAACAGGAATAATTGCAACCAGTGTGAAAGACATGGTCATCTCTACGTTCCAGGCAACCTAGGCTTCACTCTAGGGCGTTGCTCCACCAGATCGAATAGATAGGGCCTAAGAAGTCAACGCCAGAAGCATAGAATACAATATAAATACAACAGTTTTTCACTTGTATAACAGGAATAATTGCAACCAGTGTGAAAGCTATGGTCATTTCTACGTTCCGGGCAATCTAGGCTTCACTCTAGGACGTTGCTCCACCACGTCGAATAGTTAGGGCCTTAGAAGTCAATGCCAGAAGCATAAAATGCAATATAAATACAACTGTTTCTCCACTGTATAATATGAATAATTGCAAACAGTGCGAAAGATATGATCATTTCTACGTTCCGCGCAACCTAGGCTTCACCCTAGAGCGTTGCTCCACCTCAACGAATAGTTAGGGCCTAAGAAGTCAACGCTAGAAGCATAAAATACGATATATGTACAACAGTTTTTCCATCGTATAAAACGAATAATTGCAACCAGTGTGAAAGTAATAGGCATTTCTACGTTGCGGGCATCCTAGACTTAACTCTGAGTCATTGCTACACCAGATCGAATACATAGGGCCTTAGAAGTCAACGCCGGAAGTATAAAGTACAATCAAAATCCAACAGTTTGTCCATCGTATAGCTGGAATAATTGCAACCTGAGTGAAAGTAATGGTCATTTCTATGTTTCGGGCGACCTAGGCTCCACTCTAGGGCGTTGCTCCACCAGATGGAATACCTAGGGCCTTAGAAGTCAATGCCAGAAGCATAAAATACAATAAAAATGCAACAGTTTTTCCATCGTATAACAGGAATAACTGCAACCAGTGTGAAAGTACAGGTCATTTCTACGTTCCGCGCAACCTATGCTTCACTACAGGGCGCTGCTCCACCAGATCTAATAGTTAGGGCCTAAGAAGTCAACGACAGAAGCACCAAATACAAAATAAATACAACAGTTTTTCCATTGTATAAAACGAATAATTGAAACCAGTGTAAAATTTATGGTCATTTCTACGTTCCGCGCAACCTAGACCTCACCCCTGGGCGTTGCTCCACCAGATCCAATAGTTAGGACCTAAGAAGTCAGCGCCAGAAGCATAAAATACAAAATAGATACAACAGCTTTTCCATCGTATATAATGTATATTTGCAAGCAGTGTGAAGGTAATGGTCATTTCTACGTTCCGCGCAAACTAGGCTTCACTCCAGGGCGTTGCTCCACCAGATCGAATAGTTAGGGCCTTAGAAGTCAACGCCAGAAGCATAAAATACAATATAAATACAATAGTTTTTCCATCGTATAAACCGAGTAATTGCAACCAGTGTGAAAGTTATGGTCATTTCTACGTTCCGGGCATCCTAGGCTTCACCCTAGGGCGTTGCTCCACCTGATCGAATAGTTAGGGCCTAAGAAGTCAGCGCCAGAAGCATAAAATACGATGTATGTACAACAGTTTTACCATCGTATAAAATGAATAAACGCAAACAGTGTGAAGGTAATGGTCATTTCTACGTTCCGGGCAACCTAGGCTTCACTCTAGGTCGTTGCTCCACCAGATCGAATAGTTACGGCCACAGAAGTCAACGCCCGAAGCATAAAATACAAAATAAATAGAACAGTTTTTCCATTGTATAAAACGAATAATTGAAACCAGTGTGAAAGTTATGGTCATTTCCACGTTCCGGGCAACCTACGCTTCACCCTAGGGCGTTGCTCCACCTGATCGAATAGTTAGGGCCTAAGAAGTCAACGTCAGAAGCATAAAATACGATATATGTACAACAGTTTTGCCATCGTATAAAATGAATAATCGCAAACACTGTGAAGGTAATGGTCATTTCTATGTTCCGGGCAACCTAGGCTTCTCCCTAGGGCGTTGCTCCACCAGATCGAATACTTAGGGCCTAAGAAGTCAATGCCAGAAGCATAAAATACGATATATGTACAACAGTTTTTCCATCGCATAAAATGAGTAATTGCATCCAGTGTGAAAGTAACGGACATTTCTACGTACCGGGCATCCGAGACTTAACACTGAGGGATTGCTGCACCAGATCGAATACATTGGGCCTTAGAAGTCAACGCCAGAGGCATAAAGTACATTAAAAATCCAACAGTTTGTCCATCGTATAACAGGAATAATTGCCACCAGTGTGAAAGTGATAGTCATTTCTGCATTCCGGGCAACCTAGGCTTCACTCTGGGGCGTTGCTCCTCCAGATAGAATAGTTAGGGCCCAGGAAGTCAACGCCAGAAGCATAAAATACAATATAAATACAACAGTTTTTCACTTGTAAAACAGGAATAATTGCAACCAGTGTGAAAGCTATGGTCATTTCTACGTTCCGGGCAACCTAGGCTTCACTCTAGGGCGTTGCTCCACCACATCGAATAGCTCCGGCCTTAGAAGTCAACGCCAGAAGCATAAAATACAATATAAATACAACAGTTTTTCAATCTTATAACAGGAATAATTGCAAACAGTGTGAAAAATATGGTCATTTCAACGTTGCGGGCATCCTAGGCTTCACTCTAGGGCATTGCTCCACCACATCGAATAGCTACGGCCTTAGAAGTCAACGCCTGAAGCATAAAATATAATATAAGTACAACAGTTTTTCCATCGTATAACAGGAATAATTGCAACCAGTGTGAAAGACATGGTCATTTCTACGTTCCGGGCAACCTAGGCTTCACTCTAGGGCGTTGCTCCACCACATCGAATAGCTACAGCCTTAGGAGTCAACGCCAGAGGCATAAAATGCAAAATAAATACAACAGTCTTTCCATCGTATAAAACGAGTAATTGCAACCAGTCTGACAGTTATGGTCATTTCCACGTTCCGGGCAACCTAGGCTTCACCCTACGGCGCTGCTCCACCAGATCCAATAGCTAGGGCCTAAGAAGTCAACGCCAGGAGCACCAAATACAAAATAAATACAACAGTTTTTCCATCGTATAAAACGAATAATTGCAACCAGTATGAAAGCTATGGTCATTTCTACGTTCCGGGCAACCTAGGCTTCACTCTAGGGCGTTGCTCAACCACATCGAAGAGTTAAGGCCTATGAAGTCAACGCCAGAAGCACCAAATACAATAAAAATACAACATTTTTTTCATCGTATAAAACGAATAATTGCAACCAGTATGAAAGTTATGGTCATTTCTACGTTCCGGGCAACCTAGGCTTCACCCTAGGGCGTTGCTCCACCTGATCGAATAGTTAGGGCCTAAGAAGTCAACGCCTGAAGCATAAAACACAATATAAATACAACAGTTTTTCCATTGTATAAAACGAATAATGGCACCCAGTGTGCAAGTAATGGTCATTTCTACGTTCCGGGCAAACAAGGCTTCTCTCTAGGGCGTTGTTCCACCAAATCGAATAGTTAGGGCCTAAGAAGTCAACGCCTGAAGCATAAAACACAATATAAATACAACAGTTTTTCCATTGTATAAAACGAATAATTGCAACCAGTATGAAACTTATGGTCATTTCTACGTTCTGGGCAACCTAGGCTCCACCCTAGGGCGTTGCTCCACCAGATCGAATAGGTAGGGCCGAAGAAGTCCACGCCTGAAGCATATAATACGATATATGTACAACAGCTTTTCCATCGTATAAAACGAATAATTCCAACCTGTGTGAAAGTAATGGCTACTTCTACGTTTCGGGCAACCTAGGCTTCACTCTACGGCGTTGCTCCAAAACATCGAATAGTTACGGCCTTAGAAGTCAACGCCTGAAGCATAAAATATAACATAAATACAACAGTTTTTCCATCGTATAACAGGAATAATTGCAACCAGTGTGAAAGTAATGGTCATTACTACGTTCCGGGCAACCTAGGCATCACTCTAGGGCGTTGTGCCACCAGATCGAATAGTTAGGGCCTAAGAAGTCAACGCCTGAAGCATAAAATACGATATAAATACAACAGTCTTTCCACAGTATAAAACGAATAATTGCAACCAGTATGAAGGTAATGGTCATTTCTACGTTCCGGGCAACCTCGGCTTCACTCTAGGGCGGTGCTCCATCAGGTCGAATAGTTAGGGCCTAAGAAGTGAACGCAAGAAGCATAAAATACAAAATAAATAAAACAGATTTTCCATCGTATAACTGGAGTAATTGCAACCAGTGTGAAAGTAATGGTCGTTTCTACGTTCCGGGCAACCTAGGCTTCACTCTAGGGCGTTGGTCCACCAGATCCAATAGTTAGGGTCTAAGAAGTCAACGCCTGAAGCATAAAATACGATATAAATACAACAGTCTTTCCACAGTATAAAACGAATAATTGCAACCAGTATGCAAGTTATGGTCATTTCTACGTTCCGGGCAACCTAGGCTTCACCCTAGGGCGTTGCTCAACCAGATCGAATAGTTAGGGCCTAAGAACTCAACGTCAGAAGCATAAAATACGATATATGTACAACAGTTTTTCCACCATATAAAACGAATAATTGCAACCAGTATGAAGGTAATGGTCATTTCTACGTTCCGGGCAACCTCGGCTTCACTCTAGGGCGGTGCTCCATCAGGTCGAATAGTTAGGGCCTAAGAAGTGAACGCAAGAAGCATAAAATACAAAATAAATAAAACAGATTTTCCATCGTATAACTGGAGTAATTGCAACCAGTGTGAAAGTAATGGTCATTTCTACGTTCCGGGCAACCTAGGCTTCACTCTAGGGCGTTGCTCCACCAGATCGAATAGTTAGGGCCCAAGAAGTTAACGCCCGAAGCATAAAATACTATATAAATACAACAGTTTTTCCATCGTATACAATGAATAATTGCAAACATTGTGATAGTAACGGTCATTTCTGCGTTGCGGGCAACCTAGTCTTGACTCTAGGGCGTTGCTCCACCAGATCGAATAGTTAGGGCCTTAGAAGTCAATGCCCGAACCATAAAATACGATAAAGATATAACAGTTTTTCCATCGTATAAAAGGGGTAATTGCAACAAGTGTGAAAGTGATGGTCATTTCCACGTTCCGGGCCACCTAGGCTTCACTCTAGGGCGTTGGTCCACCTGATCGAACAGTTAGGGCCTAAGAAGTCGACGCCAGAAGCACCAAATACAAAATAAATACAACAGTTTTTCCATCGTATAAAACGAATAATTGCAATCAGTGTGAAGGTAATGGTCATATCTACGTTCCGGGCAATCTAGGCTTGAAACTAGGGCGTTGCTCCACCACATCGAATAGCTACAGCCTTAGGAGTCAACGCCAGAGGCATAAAATGCAAAATAAATACAACAGTCTTTCCATCGTATAAAACGAGTAATTGCAACCAGTCTGACAGTTATGGTCATTTCCACGTTCCGGGCAACCTAGGCTTCACCGTACGGCGCTGCTCCACCAGATCCAATAGCTAGGGCCTAAGAAGTCAACGCCAGGAGCACCAAATACAAAATAAATACAACAGTTTTTCCATCGTATAAAACGAATAATTGCAACCAGTATGAAAGCTATGGTCATTTCTACGTTCCGGGCAACCTAGGCTTCACTCTAGGGCGTTGCTCAACCACATCGAAGAGTTAAGGCCTATGAAGTCAACGCCAGAAGCACCAAATACAATATTAATACAACAGTTTTTCCATCGTGTAAAACGAATAATTGCAACCAGTGTGAAAGTGATGGTCATTTCTACATTCCGGGCAACCTAGGCTACACTCTAGGGCGTTGCTGCGCCAGATCGAATAGATAGGGCCTAAGAAGTCAACGCCAGAAGCATAAAATACAATATAAATTCAACAGTTTTTCACTTGTATAACAGAAATAATTGCAACCAGTGTGAAAGACATGGTCATTTCTACGTTCCGGGCAACCTAGGCTTCACTCTAGGGCGTTGCTCCACCACATCGAATAGCTACGGCCTTAGGAGTCAACGCCAGAGGCATAAAATGCAAAATAAATACAACAGTTTTTCGATCGTATAACAAGAATAATTGCAACCAGTGTGAAAGTGATGGTCATTTCTACATTCCGGGCAACCTAGGCTACACTCTAGGGCGTTGCTGCGCCAGATCGAATAGATAGGGCCTAAGAAGTCAACGCCAGAAGCATAAAATACAATATAAATTCAACAGTTTTTCACTTGTATAACAGGAATAATTGCAACAAGTGTGAAAGCTATGGTCATTTCTACGTTCCGGGCAACCTAGGCTTCACTCCAGGGCGTTGCTCCACCAGATCGAATAGTTAGGGCCTTAGAAGTCAACGCCAGAAGCATAAAATACAATATAAACACAATAGCTTTTCCATCGTATAAAACGAGTAATTGCAACCAGTGTGAAAGTAATGGCCATTTCTACGTTCCGCGCATCCTAGACTTAACTCTGAGGCATTGCTCCACCAGATCGAATACATAGGGCCTTAGAAGTCAACGCCAGAAGCATAAAGTACAATCAAAATCCAACAGTTTGTCCATCGTATAACAGGAATAATTGCAACAAGCGTGAAGGTAATGGTCATTTCTACGTTCCGGGCAACCTAGGTTTTGCTCTAGGGCGTTGCTCCACCACATCGAATATTTAGGGCCTTGGAAGTCAACGCCTGAATCATAAAATACAATAAAAATACAACATTTTTTTCACCGTATAAAACGAATAATTGCAACCAGTATGAAAGTTATGGTCATTTCTACGTTCCGGGCAACCTAGGCTTCACTCTAGGGCGTTGGTCCGCCAGATCCAATAGTTAGGGCCTAAGAAGTCAACGCCAGGAGCACCAAATACAAAATAAATACAACAGTTTTTCCATCGTATAAAACGAATAATTGCACCCAGTGTGAAATTAATGGTCATTACAACGTTCCGGGCAACCTAGGCTTCACTCTAGGGCGTTGTGTCACCAGATCGAATAGTTAGGGCCTAAGAAGTGAACGCCTGAAGCATAAAATACGATATAACTACAACAGTTTTTCCATCGTATAAAACGAATAATTGCAACCATTGCGAAAGTAATGGCCACTTCTACGTTCCGGGCAACCTAGACTTCACCCTAGGGCGTTGCTCTACCAGATCGAATGGTTAGGGCCTCAGAAGTCAACGCCAGAAGCATAAAATACGATATATGTACAACAGTCTTTCCATCGTATATCACGAATAATTGCAACCAGTGTGAAAGTAATGGTCACTTCTACGTTCCGGGCAACCTAGGCTTCACTCTAGGGCGCTGTTCCACAAGATCCAATAGTTAGGGCCTAAGAAGTTAACGCCAGAAGCATAGAATACGATATACGTACAACAGTTTTTCCATCGTATAAAACGAATAATTGCAACCAGTGCGAAAGTAATGGCCACTTCTACGTTCCGGGCAACCTAGGCTTCACCCTAGGGCGTCGCTCTACCAGATCGAACAGCTACGGCCTTAGAAGTCAACGCCAGAAGCATAAAATACAATAAAAATCCAACAGTTTTCCATCGTATAACAGGAATAATTCCAAACAGTGTGATGGTAATGGTAATTTCTACGCTCCCGTCAACCCAGGCTTCACTATAGGGCGTTGCTCCACCAGATAGAATAGTTAGGGCTTTAGAAGTCAACGCCCGAAGCATTAAATAGAAAATTAATAGAACAGTTTTTCCATTGCATAAAACGAATAATTGCAACCAGTGTGAAAGCGATGGCCATTTCCACGTCCCGGGCAACCTAGGCACCACTCTAGGGCGTTGCTCCACCAGATCGAATAGTTAGGACCTTAGAAATCAACGCCAGAAGCATAAAGTACAAAATAAATACAACAGTCTTTCCATCGTATAAAACGTATAATTGCAACCAGTGTGAAAGTTATGGTCATATCTACGTTCCGGGCAGCCTAGGCTACACTCCAGGGCGTTGCTCCACCAAATCGAATAGCTAGGTCCTTAGAAGTAAACGCCCGAAGCATAAAATACTATATAAATACAACAGCTTTTCCATCGTATACAATGAATAATTGCAAACATTGTGATAGTAACGGTCATTTCTGCGTTCCGGGCAACCTAGGCTTGACTCTAGGGCGTTGCTCCACCAGATCGAATAGTTAGGGCCTTAGGAGTCAACGCCCGAAGCATAAAATACAATATAAATACAACAGTTCTTCCATCGTATAACAGGAACAATTGCAAAAAGTGTGAAAGTGATGGTCATTTCTACGTTCCTGGCAACCTACGCTCCAGTCTAGGGCGTTGGTCCACCAGATCCAATAGTTATGGCCTTAGAAGTCAACGCCCGAAGCATAAAATACAAAATTAATAGAACAGCTTTTCAATTGTTTAAAATGAATAATTGCAACCAGTGTGAAAGTTATGGTCATTTCTACGGTCCGTGCAACCTAGGTTTCGCTCCAGGGCGTTGCTCCACCAGATCGAATAGTTAGGACCTTAGAAATCAACGCCAGAAGCATAAAATACGATATGCGTACAACAGTTTTTCCATCGTATAACAGGAATAATTGCAAACAGTGTGAAAGCAATGGTCATTTCTACGTTCCGGGCAACCTAGGCTTCACTCTAGCTCGTTGCTCGACCAGATCGAATAGCTAGAGACTTAGAATTCAACGCCAGAAGCATAAAATACAATAAAAATCCAACAGTTTTTCCATGGTATAACAGCAGTAACTGCAACCAGTGTGAAAGTACTGGTCATTTCTACATTCCGGGCAACCTATTCTTCACTCTAGGGCGTTCCTCCACCAGATTGAATAGTTAGGGCCTTAGAAGTCAACGCCAGAAGCATAAAATACAATATAAATACAAGAGTTTTTCCATCGTATAACAGGAGCAATTGCAACCAGTGTGAAAGTACTGGTCATTTCTACGTTCCGGGCAACCTAGGATTCGCTCTAGGGCGTTGCTCCATCAGATCGAATAGCTGGGTACTTAGAAGTCAGCGCCAGGAGCATTGAATACAATAAAAATACAACAGTTTTTCCATCGTATAGCAGGAATAATTGCAACCAGGATGAAAGTTATGGTCATTCCTGCGTTCCGGTCAACCTAGGCTTCACTCTAGGGCGTTGCTCCACCACATCGAATAGTTAGGGCCTTAAAAGTGAATGCCAGAAGAATAAAATACAATATCAGTACAACAGTTTTTCCATCGTATAAAATGAATAATTGCAAGCAGTGTGAAAGTAATGGTCATTTCTACGTTCCGGGCAACCTAGGCATCACTCTAGGGCGTTGGTCCACCAGATCCAATAGTTGGTGCCTAAGAAGTCAACGCGAGAAGCACCAAATACAAAATAAATACAACAGTTTTTCCATCGTAAAAAACGAATAATTGCAACCAGTGTGAAAGTAATGGTCATTTCTACGGCCCGGGCAACTTAGGCTTCACTCTATGGCGTTATTCCACCAGATCGAATAGCTACGTCCTTAGAAGTCAACGCCAGAAGCATAAAATGCAATATAAATGCAACAGATCTTCCATCGTATAAAATGAATGGTTGCAATCACTGCGAAAATGATGTATCTTTGCTACGTTCCGTGCAACCTAGGCTTGACTCTAGGGCGTTGCTCCAGCAGATCGAAGAGGTAGGGCCATAGAAGTCAATGCCCGAAGCATAAAATACGTTAAAGATATAACAGTTTTTCCATCGTATAACAGGAGTAATTGCAACAAGTGTGATAGTGATGGTCATTTCTACGTTCCGTGCAACCTAGGCTTCACTCTAGGGCGTTGCTCCACCAAATCGAAAAGCTAGGGCCTTAGAAGTCAACGCCCGACGCATAAAATACAATAAAGGTACATCTGTTTTTCCATCGTATAACAGGAATAATTGCAACAAGCGTGAAGGTAATGGTCATTTCTACGTTCCGGGTAACCTAGGCTTCACTCTATGTCGTTGGTCCACCAGATTCAATAGTTAGGGCCTAAGAAGTCAACTTCAGGAGGACCAAATACAAAATAAATACAACAGTTTTTCCATCGTATAAAACGAATAATGGCACCCAGTGTGCAAGTAATGGTCATTTCTACGTTCCGGGCAAACAAGGCTTCACTCTAGGGCGTTGTTCCACCAGATCGAATAGTTAGGGCCTAAGAAGTCAACGCCTGAAGCATAAAACACAATATAAATACAACAGTTTTTCCATTGAATAAAACGAATAATTGCAACCAGTATGAAACTTATGGTCATTTCTACGTTCTGGGCAACCTAGGCTCCACCCTAGGGCGTTGCTCCACCAGATCGAATAGGTAGGGCCGAAGAAGTCAACGCCAGAAGCATAAAATACAATAAAAATACAACAGCTTTTCCATCGTATTACAGGAATAATTGTAACCAGAGTGAAGGTGATGGTCTTGTCTATGTTGCGGGCAACCTAGGCTTCACTCTAGGGCGTTGCTCCACCAGATCGAATAGTTAGGGCCTAAGAAGTTAACGCCAGAAGCATATAATACTATATATGTACAACAGCTTTTCCATCGTATAAAACGAATAATTGCAACCTGTGTGAAAGTAATGGCCACTTCTACGTTTCGGGCAACCTAGGCTTCACTCTAGGGCGTTGCTCCAAAACATCGAATAGCTACGGCCTTAGAAGTCAACGCCTGAAGCATAAATTATAACATAAATACAACAGTTTTTCCATCGTATAACAGGAATAATTGCAACCAGTGGGAAAGTAATGGTCATTACTACGTTCCGGGCATCCTAGGCATCACTCTAGGGCGTTGTTCCACCAGATCGAATAGTTAGGGCCTAAGAAGTCAACGCCTGAAGCATAAAATACGATATAAATACAACAGTTTTTCCACCGTATAAAACGAATAATTGCAACCAGTATGCAAGTTATGGTCATTTCTGCGTTCCGGCAACCTAGGCTTCACCCTAGGGCGTTGCTCCACCAGATCGAATAGCTAGGGCCTAAGAACTCAACCTCAGAAGCATAAAATACGATATATGTACAACAGTTTTTCCACCATATAAAACGAATAATTGCAACCAGTATGAAGGTAACGGTCATTTCTACGTTCCGGGCAACCTCGGCTTCACTCTAGGGCGGTGCTCCATCAGGTCGAATAGTTAGGGCCTAAGAATTGAACGCAAGAAGCATAAAATACAAAATAAATACAACAGATTTTCCATCGTATAACTGGAGTAATTGCAACGAGTGTGAAAGTAATGGTCATTTCTACGTTCCGGGCAACCTAGGCTTCACTCCAGGGCGTTGGTCCACCAGATCCAATAGTTAGGGCCTAAGAAGTCAACGCCAGGAGCACCAAATACAAAATAAATACAACAGTTTTTCCATCGTATAAAACGAATAATTGCAACCAGTGTGAAATTAATGGTCATTACTACGTTCCGGGCAACCTAGGCTTCACTCTAGCGCGTTGTGTCACCAGATCGAATAGTTAGGGCCTAAGAAGTCAACGCCTGAAGCATAAAATACGATATATGTACAACAGCTTTTCCATCGTATAAAAGGGATAATTGCAACCAGTGTGAAAGTTATGGTCATTTCTACGTTCCGGGCAACCTAGGCTTCACTCTAGGGCGTTGCTCCACCAGATCGAATAGTTAGGGCGTAAGAAGTCAACGCCAGAAGCAGAAAATACGATATATGTACAACAGTTTTTCCATTGTATAAAACGAATAATTGCAACCAGTGTGAAGGTAATGGTCATTTCTACGTTCCAGGCAACCTCGGCTTCACTCTAGGGCGGTGCTCCATCTGGTCGAATAGTTAGGGCCTAAGAAGTGAACGCAAGAAGCATAAAATACAATATAAATACAACAGATTTTCCTTCGTATAACTGGAGTAATTGCAACCAGTGTGAAGGTAATGGTCATTTCTACGTTCCGGGCAACCTAGGCTTCACTCTAGGGCGCTGTTCCACAAGATCGAATAGTTAGGGCCTAAGAAGTTAACGCCAGAAGCATAAAATGCTATATACGTACAACAGTTTTTCCATCGTATAAAACGAATAATTGCAACCAGTGTGAAAGTAATGGCCACTTCTACGTTCCAGGCAACCCAGGCTGCAGACTAGGGCGCTGCTCCGCCAGATCCAATAGCTAGGGCCTTAGAAGTCAACGCCAGAAGCATAAAATACAATATAAATACAACAGCTTTTCCATCGTATAAAATGAATAATTGCAAACAGTGTGAAAGTAATGGTCATTTCTACGTTCCGGGCAACCTAGGCTTCACTCTGGGGCGTTGCTCAACAATATCGAATAGTTAGGGCCCAAGAAGTTAACGCCCGAAGCATAAAATACTATATAAATACAACAGTTTTTCCATCGTATACAATGAATAATTGCAAACATTGTGATAGTAACGGTCATTTCTGCGATCCGGGCAACCTAGTCTTGACTCTAGGGCGTTGCTCCACCAGATCGAATAGTTAGGGGCTAAGAAGTCAACGCCAGAAGCATAAAATACGATATAAGCACAACAGTCTTTCCATCGTAAAACAGGAATAATTGCAGCCAGTGTGAAAGTAATTGGTCATTTCTACGTTCCGGGCATCATAGGCTTCACACTTGGACGTTGCTCCAAGTGGTTGAATAGCTAGGACCTTAGAAGTCAACGCCAGAAGCATAAAATACAATATAAATACAACAGTTTTTCCGCTGTATAATATGACTAATTGCAAACAGTGTGAAAGTGATGGTCATTTCTTCATTCCGGGCCACCTAGGCTTCACTCTAGAGCGTTGCTCCGCCAGATCGAATAGTTAGGGCCTAAGAATTCAACGCCAGAAGCATAAAATACTATATAAATACAACAGTTTTTCCCTTGTATAACAGGAATAATTGCAACCAGTGTGAAAGTAATGGTCATTTCTACGTTCCAGGCAACCTAGGCTTCACTATTGGGCGTTGCTCCATCACATCGAATAGCTGCGGCCTTAGAAGTCAGCTCCAGAAGCATAAAATACAATATAAATACAACAGCTTGTCCATCGCATAAAATGAATGATTGCAAACAGTGTGAAAGTTATGGTCATTTCTACTTTCCGCGCAACCTAGGCTTAACTCCAGGGCGTTGCTCCAGCAGATCAAATAGTTAGAGACTTTGAATACAACGCCAGAAGCATAAAATACAATAAAAATGCAACAGTTTTTCCATCGTATAAAGCGAATAATTGCAACCAGTATGTATGTTATAGTCATTTCTACGTTCCGGGCAACCTAGGCTTCACTCCAGGGCGTTGGTCCACCAGATCCAATAGTTAGGGCCTAGGAAGTCAACGCCAGAAGCATAAAATAAAATAAATATACAACAGCTTTTCCATCTTATAAAGCGAATAATTGCAACCAGTATGAATGTTATGGTCATTTCTACGTTCCCGGCTACCTAGGCTTCACTCTAGGGCGTTGCTCCACCAGATCGAATATTTAGGGACTTTGAATACAACGCCAGAAGCATAAAATACAATAAAAATGCAACAGTTTTTCCATCGTATAACAGGAAAGCTGCCACCAGTGTGAAAGTACGGGACATTTCTATGTTCCGGGTAGCCTAGACTCCACTCTAGGGCGTTGCTCCACCTGATCGAATAGGTAGGGACTTAGAACTCAACGCCAGTAGAATAAACTACAACATAAGTAGAGCAGTTTTTCCATCGTATAAAGTGTATAATTGCAACAGCGTGAATGTAATGGTCATTTCTACGTTCCGGGCAACCTAGGCTTCACTCTAGGGCGTTGTTCCAACAGATCGAATAGTTAGGGCCTAAGAAGTCGACGCCAGAAGCATAAAATACTGTAGGGCGTTGCTCCACCAGATCGCATAGTTAGGGACTTTGAATACAACGCCAGAAGCATAAAATACAAAATAAATAGAACAGTTTTTCCATCGTATAAAACGAATAATTGTAACCAGTGTGAAAGTTATGGTCATTTCTACGTTCCCGGCAACCTAGGCTTCACCCTAGGGCGTTGTCCCATCACATCGAATAGCTACGGCCTTAGAAGTCAACGCCAAAAGCACCAAATACAAAATAAATATAACAGTTTTTCCATCGTATAAAACGAATAATTGCAACCAGTATGAAAGTTATGGTCATTTCTACGTTCCGGGCAACCTAGGCTTCACCCTAGGGCGATGCTCCACCTGACCGAATAGCTAGGGACTAAGAAGTCAACGCCAGAAGCATAAAACACGATATTTGTACAACAGTTTTACCATCGTATAAAATGAATAATCGCAAGCAGTGTGTAGGTAATGGTCATTTCTACGTTCGGGGCAACCTAGGCTTCACTCTAGGGCGTTGCTCCACCAGATCGAATAGTTAGCGCCTTAGAAGTCAACGCCCGAAACATAAAATACAGTATAAATACAACAGATTTTATACCGTATATAATGTATATTTGCAAACAGTGTGAAAGTAAAGGACATTTCTACGTTCCGGGCAACCTAGGCTTCACTCTAGGGTGTTGTTCCACCAGATCGAATAGTTAGGGCCTAAGAAGTCAACGCCAGAAGCATAAAATACAATATAAATACAACAGATTTTCCATCGTATATAATGTATATTTGCAAACAGTGTGAAAGTAAACGTCATTTCTACGTTCCGGACAACCTAGACTTAACTGTAGGGCGTTACTCCACCAGATCGCATAGTTAGGGACTTAGAATTCAACGCCAGAAGCATAAAATACAAAAAAATGCAACAGTTTTTCCATCGTATAAGAGGAATAACTGCAACCAGTGTGAAAGTACTGGTCATTTCTACGTTTCGGGTAACCTAGGCTTCATTCTAGGGCGTTGCTCCACCACATCGAATAGCTACGGCCTTAGAAGTCAACGGCTGAAGCATAAAATATAATATAAATACAACAGTTTTTCCATCGTATAACAGGAATAATTACAACCAGTGTGAAAGTAATGGGCATTTCTACGTTCCGTGCAACCTAGGCTTCACTCTAGGGCGTTGCTCCACCAGGTCGAATAGTTAGGGACTTCGAAAACAACTCCAGACGCATAAAACACAATAAAAATACAACAGTTCTTTCATCGTATAACAGGAACAATTGCAACATGCCTGAAGGTAATGGACATTTCTACGTTCCGGAAATCTAGGCTTCTCTCTATGGCGTTGCTCCACCAGATCGAATAGTTAGGGCCTAAGAAGTCAACGCCAGAAGCATAAAATACAATAGAGATACAACAGTTTTTCCATCGTATAAGAGGAATAATTGCAACCAGTGTGAAAGATATGGTCATTTCAACGATCAGGGAACCTAGGCTTCACTCCAGGGCGTCGCTGCACCACAACGAATAGCTACGGCCTTAGAAGTCAACGCCAGAAGGTTAAAATACAATATAAATACAACAGATTTTCGATTTTATAATACGAATAATTGCAATCGGTAAGAAAGTTATGGTCATTTCTACGTTCCGGGCATCCTGGGCTTCGCTCAAGGGCGTTGCTCCACCAGATCCAATAGTTAGGACCTAAGAAGTCAGCGCCAGAAGCATAAAATACAAAATAGATACAACAGTTTTTCCATCGTATAACAGGAATAATTGCAGCCAGTGTGAAAGTGATGGTCATTTCTACGTTCCGGACAACCTAGGCTTCGCTCAAGGGCGTTGTTCCACCAGATCGAATAACAAGGGACTTAGAAGTCAACGACAGAAGCATAAAATATAATAAAATACAACAGTTTTTCCACTGTATAATATGAATAATTGCAAACAGTGTGGAAGTAGTGGTCATTTCTACGTTCCGGGCAACCTAGGCTTCACTCTAGGGCGTTGCTCCACCACATCGAATAGCTACGGCCTTAGAAGTCAACGCCTGAAGCATAAAATATAGTATAAATACAACAGCTTTTCAATCGTATAGCAGGAGTAATTGCAACCAGAGTGAAGGTGATGGTCATTTCTACGTCCCGGGCAACCTAGGCTTCACTCTAGGTCGTTGCTCCACCAGATCGAATAGCTAGGGACTGAGAAGTAAACGCTAGGAGCGTAAAATAAAATAAAAATACAACGGTTTTTCCATCGTATAAAACGAATAATTGCAACCAGTATGCATTTATGGTCATTTCTACGTTCCGGGCAACCTAGGCTTCACTCTAGGCCGTTGGTCCACCAGATCCAATAGCTAGGGCCTAAGAAGTCAAAGCCAGGAGCACCAAATACAAAATAAATACAACAGTTTTTCCATCGTATAAAACGAATAATTGCAACCAGTATGAAAGCTGTGGTCATTTCTACGTTCCGGGCAACCTAGGCTTCACTCTAGGACGTTGCTCAACCACATCGAGTACCTACGGCCATAGAAGACAACGCCATAACTATAACATACAATATCAATACAACAGTCTTTCCAACGTACAAAACGAATAATGGCAACCAGTCTGATGGTTATGGTCATTTCTACGTTCCGGGCAATCTAGGCTTCTCTCTAGGGCGTTGCTCCACCAGATCAAATAGTTAGGGCCTAAGAAGTCAACGCCAGAAACATAAAATACAATAGAAATACAACAGTTTTTCCGTCGTATAACAGGAATAATTGCAACCAGTGTGAAAGACATGGTCATTTCTACGTTCCGGGCAACCTAGGCTTCACTCTAGTGCGTTGCTCCACCACATCGAATTGCTACGGCCTTAGGAGTCAACGCCAGAGGCATAAAATACAAAATAAATACAACAGTTTTTCCATTGTATAACAAGAATAATTGCAACCAGTGTGAAAGTGATGGTCATTTCTACGTTCCGGGCAACCTAGGCTTCACTTTAGAGCGTTGTTCCTCCAGATCGAATAGCTAGGGCCAAAGAACTCTACACCAGAAGCATAAAATACAATATAAATACAACAGTTTTTCCATTGTATAACAGGAATAATTGCAACCAGTGTGAAAGTGATGGTCATTTCTACGTTCCGGGCAACCTAGGCTTCACTCTAGGGCGTTGTTCCTCCAGATAGAATAGCTAGGGCCTAAGAAGTCTACAGCAGAAGCATAAAATACAATATAAATACAACAGTTTTTCCATCGTGTAACAGGAATAATGGCAACCAGTGTGAAAGTAATGGGCATTTCTACGTTCCGTGCAACCTAGGCTTCACTCTAGGGCCTTGCTCCACCAGATCGAATAGCTAGGGACTTAGAAGTCAACGCCAGTGGCATAAAGTACAATAAAAATGCAACAGTTTTTCAATCGTATAACACGAATAGCTGCAACCAGTGTGAAAGTACTGGTCATTTCTATGTTCCCGGTAACATAGGCTTCACTCTAGGGCGTTGCTCCACCAGATCGAATAGCTAGGGACTTAGAATTCAGCGCCAGAAGAATAAAATACAACATATGTACAACAGTTTTTCCATCGTATGAAATGTATAATTGCAAGCAGTGTGAAGGTAATGGTCATTTCTACATTCTGGGCAACCTAGGCTTCACTCTAGAGCGTTGCTCCACCAGATCGAATAGTTAGGGCCTTAGAAGTCAACGCCAGAAGCATAAAATACACAATAATTAGAACAGTTTTTCCATTGTATAAAACGAATAATTGCAACCAGTGTGAAAGTTATGGTCATTTCTACTTTCGCGGCAACCTAGGCTTAACTGTAGGGCGTTGCTCCACCAGATCGCATAGTTAGGGACTTAGAAGTCAACGCCGGAAGCATAAAATACAATAAAAATGCAACAGTTTTTCCATCGTATAACAGGAATAACTGCAACCAGTGCGAAAGTACTGGTCATTTCCATGTTACGGGTAACCTAGGCTTCACTCTAGAGCGTTGCTCCCCCTGATCGAATAGCTAGGGACTTAGAATTCAGTGCCAGAAGAATAAAATACAACATACGTACAACGGTTTTTCCATCGTATAAAATGTATAATTGCAAGCAGTGTGAAGGTAATGGTCATTTCCACGTTCTGGGCAACCTCAGCTTCACTCTAGAGCGTTGCTCCACCAGATCGAATAGCTAGGGCCTTAGAAGTAAACGGCCGAAGCATAAAATTCAAAATAAATAGAACAGTTTTTCCATTGTATAAAACGAATAATTGCAACCAGTGTGAAAGTAATGGTCATTACTATGTTCCGTGCAACCTAGGCTTCACTCTGGGGCGTTGCTCCACCAGATCCAATAGTTAGGGTCAACGAAGTCAACGCCAGAAGCATAAAATACAATATAGATACAACAGTTTTTCCATCGTATAACAGGAATAATTGCAACCAGTGTGAAAGTGATGGTCATTTCTACGTTCCGAGAAATCTAGGCTTCACCCTAGGGCGTTGGTCCACCAGATTCAAAAGTTGGGGCCCAAGAAGCCAACGCCAGAAGCATAAAATACGATACAAGTACAGCAGTTTTTCCTTCGTATAAAATGTATAATTGCAAGCAGTGTGAAGGTAATGGTCATTTCCACGTTCCGAGCAACCTAGACTTCACTCTAGGGCGTTGCTCCACCAGGTCGAATAGTTGGGGCCTTAGAAAGCAACTCCAGTCGCATAAAATACAATAAAAATACAACAGTTTTACCATCGTATAACTGGCATAATTGCAACCAGTGTGCAAGATATGGTCATTTCTACGTTCCGGGCAAGCTAGGCTTCACTCTAGGGCGTTGGTCCACCACATCTAATAGTTAGGGCCTAAGAAGTCAACGCCAGAAGCACCAAATACAAAATAAATACAACAGTTTTTCCATCGTATAAAACGAATAATTGCAACCAGTATGAAAGTTGTGGTCATTTCTACGTTCCGGGCAACCTAGGCTTCACTCAAGGACGTTGCTCAACCACATCGAATAGCTACGGCCCTAGAAGACAACGCCATAGCTATAACATACAATATAAATACAACTGTCTTTCCATCGTATAAAACGAATAATTGCAACCAGTCGGACGGTTATGGTCATTTCTACGTCCCGGGAAATCTAGGCTTCTCTCTAGGGCGTTGCTCCACCAGATCGAATAGTTAGGGCCTTAGAAGTCAACGCCAGAAGCATAAAGTACACAATAATTAGAACAGTTTTTCCATTGTATAAAACGAATAATTGCAACCAGTGTGAAAGTGATGGTCATTTCTACGTTCCGGGAAATCTAGGCTTCACCCTAGGGCGCTGGTCCACCAGATCCAAAAGTTGGGGCCCAAGAAGCCAACGCCAGAATCATAAAATACGATACAAGTACAACAGTTTTTCCATCGTATAAGACGAATAACTGTAAACAGTGTGGAAGTAATGGTCATTTCTGCGTTCCGGGCACCCTAGGCTTCACTCTAGGGCGTTGCTCCACCACGTGTAATAGCTACGGCCTTAGAAGTCAACGCCTGAAGCATAAAGTATAATATAAATACAACAGTTTTTCCATCGTATAACAGGAATGATTGCAACCAGAGTGAAGGTGATGGTCATTTCTACGTTCCGGGCAACCTACGCTTCACTCTAGGGCGTTGCTCCACCAGATCGAATAGTTAGGGCCTTAGAAGTAAACGCCAGAAGCATAAAATACAATATAAATACAACAGTTTTTCAATCGTATAACAGGAATAATTGCAAACAGTGTGAAAGATATGGTCATTTCTACGTTGCGGGCATCCTAGGCTTCACTCTAGGGCATTGCTCCACCACATCGAATAGTTACGGCCTTAGAAGTCAACGCCATAACAATAAAAAACAATATAAATACAACAGTTTATCCACTGTATAATATGAATAATTGCAAACAGTTTGGAAGTAATGGTCATTTCTACGTTCCGGGCAACCTAGGCTTCGCTCTAGGGCGTTGCTCAACCACATCGAATAGCTACGGCCCTAGAAGACAACGCCATAACTATAAAATACAATATAAATACAACAGCTTTTCCATCGTATATGATGTATATTTGGAAACAGTGTGAAAGTAAAGGTCATTTCTACGATACGGGCAACCAAGGCTTCACTCTAGGGCGTCGTTCCACCAGATCGAATAGTTAGCGCCTAAGAAGTCTACGCCAGAAGCATAAAATACAATACAAATACAACAGCTTTTCCATCGTATAACAGGAATAATTGCAACCAGTGTGAAAGGTATGGTCATTTCTACGTTGCGGGCATCCTAGGCTTCACTCTAGGGCATTGCTCCACCACATCGAATAGCTACGGCCTTAGAAGTTAACGGCATAACTATAAAAAACAATATAAATACAACAGTTTTTCCATCGTATAAAATGAATAATTGCAAACAGTGTGGAGGTAATGGTCATTTCTACTTTCCGGGCAACCTAGGCTTCACTCTAGGGCGTTTCTCCACCACATCGAATAGCTACGGCCTTAGAAGTCAACGTCTGAAGCATAAAATATAATATAAATACAACAGTTTTTCCATCGTATGACAGGAATAATTGCAACCAGTGTGAAAGACATGGTCATTTCTATGTTCCGGGCAACCTAGGCTTCACACTAGGGCGTTGCTCCACCACATCGAATAGCTACGGCCTTAGGAGTCAACGCCAGAAGCAAAAAATACATTATAGATACAACAGTTTTTCCATTGTATAAAATGAATAATTGCAAACAGTGTGGAAGTAATGGTTATTTCTACGTTCCGGGCAACTTAGGCTTCACGCTAGGGCGTTGCTCCACCAGATCGAATAGTTAGGGACTTAGACGTCAACGCCAGAAGCATAAAATACAATATAAATACAACAGTTTTTCAATCGTATAAAAGGAATAATTGCAAACAGTGTGAAAGATATGGTCATTTCTACGTTGCGGGCAACCTAGGCTTCACTCTAGTGCGTTGCTCCACCAGATCGACTAGTTACGGCCTTAGAAATCAACGCCATAACTATAAAAAACAATATACAAACAACAGTTTTTCCATTGTGTAAAATGAATAATTGCAAACAGTGTGGAGGTAATGGTCATTTCTACTTTCCGGGCTACCTAGGCTTCACTCTAGGGCGTTTCTCCACCACATCGAATAGCTACGGCCCTCGAAGTCAACGCCTGAAGCATAAAATATAATATAAATACAACAGTTTTTCCATCGTATAACAGGAATAATTGCAACCAGTGTGAAAGACATGGTCATTTCTACGTTCCGGGCAACCTAGGCTTCACTCTAGGGCGTTGCTCCACCAGATCGAATAGTTAGGGTCTAAGAAGTAAACGCCAGAAGCATAAAATACAATATAAATATTTAGGTGCTGTTCTAACAGTGTATTTATTTTCTCGATAGTTACAGTTGGAAGTGATCGAGTCAACTGTCGTTGGCCGCGCTTCTCGCTCGCTCGAAAACTGCGCGCGGAAAACTTGCGCCCTCTTTTTTCTGTTTCGGACGCGAGTGCTGACCAATCAGCCGGCTCACCGAAGTACTTCCGCACCCACTATTTTCTTAATTCGTGAGCTTAACCTAAGAACAAGCGCGTGACAATTTGGGGGAGAACACCCCCACGGAAAACCCCGATGACTCATCGGAATTTCCTCTAGGCCCTCGCTCGACGGCGCGGTTGACCTCGGCGTCCACCGCCGGCCTCGCTCTCGCGGACCCAGCACCGTTGGGCCTTTCAGAAATTCTGGGGTTTATGATGCCTGTATTAGCTATTGAGGCCTAAAACGAAACTTGACGACAACATGCTTATAAAAGAGACAGTTACTTGGCTTTCTCAAAAATAGCTTTCCATTGTTACTGGCGTCCTAAACCCTGTCACCATTTGCACGCCAAATGTTTTCCTTTGTAGGTGCAGATGTGCGCTACATTACCCCCTCGCCAGTGCAAACGAAATTTTACAAACTAAATAAAACTAACTTAACACTACGGTACTACTAATATATACAAACTTAAGGATAACCTATCTATATACATTAATTCCTTATTTACCTACTTGTAAACGTACTGGAAAATGTACACGTCTACCCGAACGAGTCTGCACTGGCTCGCTATTCTGAATATGTTGTTCTACCGCTTGTTCTGAAGAACGCAAAGATACCCTAGATATGGGCTCCTTCGTGTCATCTGTACTCTTAAACAAGTACGCAGGCTTAATTCTGTCAATTGTTACTCTAACATCCTTGTCTCTTATCCGAATTACATACGTTTTATCGGATCTGGATATAACACGGAAAGGACCTGTATATGAATTCTCTAATGGACCTTTTACTGCATCTACTCGCAAAAATACATGAGACACGGTAGCTAAATCCTTATAAACAAAAATTTTCCGATTACCGTGTCTTGAACCCGCTACTGGTCGTATTTGTCGAAATCTGTCACGAAGTCGTTTAATCAATTCTACAGGCTCTGTGTTACTTCCTGCTGAATTTGTAAAGAATTCGCCAGGTAAACGAATGGTCTCCCCCAGAACTAACTCAGCGACCGATGCATTTAAATCTTCCCGGTATGCCGCGCGTATTCCTAATAACACTAGTGGGAGGACGTCGGACCAACTCTCATCTGAGTGACACTTTATTGCCGCTTTTAATTGACGGTGAAACCGTTCAACTAACCCATTCGCTGCCGGATGATATGATGTTGTACGCAGGTGCTTAGTGCCTAATAACATGCTCATACTTTTAAACAATTGCGACTCGAATTGTCGCCCTTGGTCTGTGGTAACTCGTAGAGGTACGCCGAAACGTGCTACCCAACCAGAAATAAACGCTTTAGCGACTGTCTCTGTCTCTATGTTTTCTAATGGAAAAACTTCTGGCCAGCGCGTAAAACGGTCTACACACGTTAAACAATACTTATTCCCTCGCGAAATAGGTAACGGCCCTATTAGGTCGATATGTACGTGCTCGAACCTAGACGATGGTGATATAAATTCACCGGTGGGGCTAACTACATGCCTAATTATTTTCGCGCGTTGGCAATCAACACACGAACGTGTTCATTCGCGACAATCTTTCTCCATAGAAGGCCAAACAAAACGTTGCTTAATTAATTTTATTGTGGCCTTAATTCCTGGATGTGCGATGCTGTGTATTGACCAAATCGCTTGCCTACGAAAAGATTTTGTCACATACGGTCTAATCCTATCAGACGAGACATCGCAAAATAACTCAGTCGAATTGTCTATCCATTTCACGCGTTTCAACTGTAAACTCGAATCTGAGGATGCTACTAGTTCTTTCAACTCTTCGTCCTTGCTCTGTGATTGAGCTAGCTCTTTATAATCTAGACCCTCAATCACAGATTCAACTCTCGAAAGAGCGTCCGCAACTTCGTTATCACTACCGCTAATGTGACGTATGTCGGTTGAAAACTGTCCAATATAATCTAAATATCTAAACTGTCGCGGTGTACATTTATCTAACTTCTGTCTAAACGCAAATACTAATGGTTTATGATCGGTATATATTGTAAATGCCCGTCCTTCTACTGCATGTCTGAATTTTTTTATGGCTGAATATATTGCCAATAGCTCCCGGTCATAAGCACTATACTTCCTCTGCGAAGAAGACAGAGCTTTAGTATGAAAAGCTAAGGGTTGCCATGACTTGCCGACTTTCTGTTGTAAAGTTGCGCCCAATGCGTAATCTGACGCATCCACCATAATCGCGAGCTGCGAACTATTTGCTGGATGAGCCAATAACGTGGCATTTGCTAACGCATCTTTTAATTCTTGAAAAGCCGTCTCAGCTTCTTCTGTCCAACCCACCGGAGCATTGCCTTTAACTCTCTTTCCCGTAAGCAAACTATTCAAAGGGCTTTGTACTACTGCAGCCTTGGAAATAAAACGTCGATAGAAATTTATCATTCCTAAAAATCTACGTAACTGTTTTATCGTCTTCGGTTTTGGAAAATCTACTATTGATTTGACCTTACCCGGTAAAGGTTTTGTACCTTGAGCATTTACAATATACCCCAAAAATTCTATTTGATTCGCTCCAAATACACATTTGTTTGAATTTACTATTATACCGTACTCGTTCAGACGTGAAAAGAGCTGTCGTAGATGCTCTCGATGCTCATTCTCATCATTAGATGCGATTAAAATGTCATCGAGGTACGCATAGCAAAATTCTAAACCTCTAAGTACTGTATCTATAAACCGTTGGAAAGTTTGAGCAGCGTTTCTGAGCCCGAACGGCATCACCGTGTACTCAAACAATCCAAACGGTGTCGTAATCGCGGTTTTCTTCCTATCATCTTCATGTACCGGTATTTGATGGTACGCTCTTACTAAGTCTATCGTTGAGAATATCCTTTTCCCGTTTAAAAGACGCGAAAAATCTTCTATGTGTGGAATTGGATAGCGATCGGGTATCGTTCGAGAGTTTAAGGCGCGGTAATCACCGCAGGGTCTCCATTCACCATTCTTTTTCGCTACTATATGTAGGGCTGAAGCCCACTGACTCCATGATGGCTGAATGTACCCTTGATTCATCAAACTCTCGAATTCTACCCTTGCTACTTTGTACATTTCGGTCCATAATCTACGTGGCTTACAAAACACCGGCGGACCTGCAGTCGTGTTGATGTGATGTACAACATCATGCCTTACTGCTCGCTTAACCGCTGTTGGTCTCGTGACTTCTGGGAATTCCTTTAGAAGCTGATGAAACGGCGAATCTCCAATGATTGTTTTCACCGATTCCATCTGGTCTGAGGCTCTTCTTCCCCTTGCAAACAGCGAAGTAGTCTGGTCCAGAAGCCGATGACGATGAAAATCCACCAAGAGTCCGAAGAAACTCAGGAAGTCCGCTCCAATTATGGGTTTGGAAACGTCCGCGATAACGAACTTCCACGTAAAAGTACGGCGAAGACCCAAATTCAGCGTCATCGTACGAATCCCATATGTGGCGATTATCGAGCCGTTAGCCGCAAACATTTCGTACGTCGTTTTTACCAGTCGTCCTTTTACTCGTGTCTTTGGATAGACACACAGGTCCGACCCTGTATCAATCAGGAACTGCTCCTTTGTTTCCTGATCCATTACGAATAGGCGGCTGGACTTGTGACCGTCACTGACAGCCGCGTTCAGTGCCGATCCTTGTCGTTTCCCGTCTCTTGTCCCCAGCTACATGGAGAACGACACTTCGTTGACTTCGTGCCGAAAACCTGATGATACCAACAATGGTCCTTCCGTGCTGGTGACTTATTACGTCCATTGCTCCGGCCACGCGATCGACTTTTCTGCCGCCCTCCATACCGCCCACGCGAGCGAGATCTGGTCATCTCCGCAATTCTTAACTCCAGACTCTCCAACCTTTTCAGCAACACCTCCGTCATATCGTTATTTGACACTGTCGCGACTTGGGTTCTTGCCGAATTCTGCTGGATCTGATCTGCTATCTCCGCTAATTTGTTTAACGGCAAATCCGGTTGTGCTGTCACGATTGCGCGGGTCATCTCTGGCAGGCGCGACGACCATAGTGTGCGTAGGAAATCTTCTGAAACCGTAGTTCCTGCTAAACTCTTCATGTGACGTAGGAACTGAGATGGTGTCCGATCCCCTATTTCTTCCTGTTCCAGTAGTTGCCGGATCCGTTGACTCTGAGACGCAGAGAGCCTATGTATTAACTCATGCTTGAGTGTCTCGTACTTATTAGTCTCTGGTGGACTGGAGAAAATGTCTTGCACTTCCAGGGCATACCGCGGCTCTAATTGTGACATTACATAATAAAATTTAGTTGTGTCCGCTGTCACACCGTTCAAAACAAACTGTGCCTCAATCTGGTTAAACCAAACCGTCGGCTGTTCAGGCCAAAACGGGGGAACGCGAATTCCTACTCGGTTCACTTCTGAAATCGGTGGCACACTGTCACTAGATTTGTCTGTCGACGAACTACCCGATGACGCCATGGTAAATCGAGAAACACAAAAAATTCACTAACTTTTTAGCAAGGAATACACTCCCGCACTTGTGTAAACGTCGGAGTTACCAATTTTAGGTGCTGTTCTAACAGTGTATTTATTTTCTCGATAGTTACAGTTGGAAGTGATCGAGTCAACTGTCGTTGGCCGCGCTTCTCGCTCGCTCGAAAACTGCGCGCGGAAAACTTGCGCCCTCTTTTTTCTGTTTCGGACGCGAGTGCTGACCAATCAGCCGGCTCACCGAAGTACTTCCCCACCCACTATTTTCTTAATTCGAAAGCTTAACCTAAGAACAAGCGCGTGACAATTTGGGGGAAAACACCCCCACGGAAAACCCCGATGACTCATCGGAATTTCCTCTAGGCCCTCGCTCGACGGCGCGGTTGACCTCGGCGTCCACCGCCGGCCTCGCTCTCGCGGACCCAGCACCGTTGGGCCTTTCAGAAATTCTGGGGTTTATGATGCCTGTATTAGCTATTGAGGCCTAAAACGAAACTTGACGACAACATGCTTATAAAAGAGACAGTTACTTGGCTTTCTCAAAAATAGCTTTCCATTGTTACTGGCGTCCTAAACCCTGTCACCATTTGCACGCCAAATGTTTTCCTTTGTAGGTGCAGATGTGCGCTACAAATACAACAGTTTTTCCATCGTATAATACGAATAATTGCAATCGGTATGAAAGTTATGGTCATTTCTACGTTCCGGGCAACCTGGGCCACACCAGAGGGCGTTGCTCCTCCAGATCGTATAGTTAGGACCTAAGAAGTCAACGCCAGAAGCATAAAATACAGAATAGATACAACAGTTTTCTCATCGTATAATACGAATAATTGCAATCAGTATGAAAGTTATGGTCATTTCTTCGTTCCGGGCAACCTAGGCTTCACTCTAGGGCATTGCTCCACCCCATCGAATAGCTACGGCCTTAGAAGTCAACGCCATAACTATAAAATACATTATAAATACAACAGTTTTTCCATTGTATAAAATGAATAATTGCAAACAGTGTGGAAGTAATGGTTATTTCTACGTTCCGGGCAAGCTAGGCTTCACGCTAGGGCGTTGCTCCACCTCATCGAACAGCTACGGCCTTAGGAGCCAACGCCAGATTCATAACATACAATATAAGTACAACAGTTTTTCCATCGTATAAAACGAATAATTGCAATCAGTATGAAGGTTATGGTCATTTCTACGTTCCGGGCAACCTTGGCTTCACCCTAGGCGTTGCTCCACCAGATCCAATAGTTAGGGCCTAAGAAGTCAACGCCAGAAGCATAAAGAACAATAAAAATCCAACAGATTGTCCATCGTATAACAGGAATAATTGCAACCAGTGTGAAAGTAATGGTCATTTCTACTTTCCGTGCAACCTAGGCTTCACTCTAGTGCGTTGCTCCAACAGATCGAATAGTTAACGCCTTAGAAGTCAACGCCAGAAGCATAAAATACAATACAAATACAACAGCTTTTCCATCGTATAACAGGAATAATTGCAACCAGTGTGAAAGGTATGGTCATTTCTACGTTGCGGGCATCCTAGGCTTCACTCTAGGGCATTGCTCCGCCACATCGAATAGCTACGGCCTTAGAAGTCAACGGCATAACTATAAAAAACAATATAAATACAACAGTTTTTCCATCGTATAAAACGAATAATTGCAATCAGTATGAAGGTTATGGTCATTTCTACGTTCCGGGCAACCTAGGCTTCACCCTAGGCGTTGCTCCACCAGATCCAATAGTTAGGGCCTAAGAAGTCTACGCCAGAAGCATAAAATACAATACAAATACAGCAGCTTTTCCATCGTATAACAGGAATAATTGCAACCAGTGTGAAAGGTATGGTCATTTCTACGTTCCGGGCATCCTAGGCTTCACTCCAGGGCATTGCTCCACCACATCGAATAGCTACGGCCTTAGAAGTCAACGGCATAACTATAAAAAACAATATAAATACAACAGTTTTTCCATCGTATAAAATGAATAATTGCAAACAGTGTGGAGGTAATGGTCATTTCTACTTTCCGGCAACCTAGGCTTCACTCTAGGGCGTTTCTCCACCACATCGAAAGGCTACGGCCTTAGAAGTCAACGTCTGAAGCATAAAATATAATATAAATGCAACAGTTTTTCCATCGTATAACAGGAATAATTGCAACCAGTGTGAAAGGCATGGTCATTTCTACGTTCCGGGCAACCTAGGCTTCACACTAGGGCGTTGCTCCACCACATCGAATAGCTACGGCCTTAGGAGTCAACGCCAGAGGCATAAAATACAAAATAAATACAACAGTTTTTAAATCGTATAACAAGAATAATTGCAACCAGTGTGAAAGTGATGGTCATTTCTACATTCCGGGCAACCTAGGCTTCACTCTAGGGCGTTGCTCCACCAGATCGAATAGTTAGGGCCTAAGAAGTCAACGCCAGAAGCAAAAAATACATTATAGATACAACAGTTTTTCCATTGTATAAAATGAATAATTGCAAACAGTGTGGAAGTAATGGTTATTTCTACATTCCGGGCAACTTAGGTTTCACGCTAGGGCGTTGCTCCACCAGATCGAATAGTTAGGGACTTAGACGTCAACGCCAGAAGCATAAAATACAATATAAATACAACAGTTTTTCAATCGTATAACAGGAATATTTGCAAACAGTGTGAAAGATATGGTCATTTCTACTTTGCGGGCATCCTAGGCTTCACTCTAGGGCATTGCTCCACCACATCGAATAGTTACGGCCTTAGAAGTCAACGCCATAACTATAAAAAACAATATAAATACAACAGTTTTTCCATTGTATAAAATGAATAACTGCAAACAGTGTGGAGGTAATGGTCATTTCTACTTTCCGGGCAACCTAGGCTTCACACTAGGGCGTTTCTCCACCACATCGAATAGCTACGGTCTTAGGAGTCAACGCCAGAAGCATAAAATACAATAGAAATACAACAGTTTTTCCATCGTATAACAAGAATAATTGCAACCAGTGTGAAAGTGATGGTCATTACTACATTCCGGGCAACCTAGGCTTCGCTCTAGTGCGTTGCTCCACCAGACCGAATAGTTAGGGCCTTAGAAGTCAACGCCAGAAGCATAAAGTACAATCTAAATACAACAGTTTTTCAATCGTATAACAGGAATAATTGCAAACAGTGTGAAAGATATGGCCATTTCTACGTTGCGGGCATCCTAGGCTTCACTCTAGGGCATAGCTCCACCACATCGACTAGTTACGGCCTTAGAAGTCAACGCCATAACTATAAAAAAAAATATACAAACAACAGTTTTTCCATTCTATAAAATGAATAATTGCAAACAGTGTGGAGGTAAAGGTCATTTATACTTTCCGGGCAACCTAGGCTTCACTCTAGGGCGTTTCTCCACCACATCGAATAGCTACGGCCTTAGAAGTCATCCTCTGAAGCATAAAATACAATACAAATACAGCAGCTTTTCCATCGTATAACAGGAATAATTGCAACCAGTGTGAAAGGTATGGTCATTTCTACGTTGCGGGCATCCTAGGCTTCACTCTAGGGCATTGCTCCACCACATCGAATAGCTACGGCCACAGAAGTCAACGGCATAACTATAAAAAACAATATAAATACAACAGTTTTTCCATCGTATAAAATGAATAATTGCAAACAGTGTGGAGGTAATGGTCATTTCTACTTTCCGGCAACCTAGGCTTCACTCTAGGGCGTTTCTCCACCACATCGAAAGGCTACGGCCTTAGAAGTCAACGTCTGAAGCATAAAATATAATATAAATACAACAGTTTTTCCATCGTATAACAGGAATAATTGCAACCAGTGTGAAAGACATGGTCATTTCTACGTTCCGGGCAACCTAGGCTTCACACTAGGGCGTTGCTCCACCACATCGAATAGCTACGGCCTTAGGAGTCAACGCCAGAGGCATAAAATACAAAATAAATACAACAGTTTTTAAATCGTATAACAAGAATAATTGCAACCAGTGTGAAAGTGATGGTCATTTCTACATTCCGGGCAACCTAGGCTTCACTCTAGTGCGTTGCTCCACCAGATCCAATAGTTAGGGCCTAAGAAGTCAACGCCAGAAGCAAAAAATACAATAAAAATCCAACAGTTTGTCCATCGTATAACAGGAATAATTGCAACCAGTGTGAAAGTAATGGTCATTTCTACGTTCCGGGCAACCTAGGTTTCGCTCTAGGGCGTTGCTCCACCACATCGAATAGTTCGGGCCTTAGAAAACAACTCCACATGCATAAAATACAATAAAAATACAACAGCTTTTTCATCGTATAACAGGAATAATTGCAACAAGCCAGAAGGTAATGGTCATTTCTACGTTCCGGGCAATCTAGGCTTCTCTCTAGGTCGATGCTCCACCAGATCGAATAGTTAGGGCCTAAGAAGTCAACGCCAGAAGCATAAAATACAATAGAAATACAACAGTTTTTCCATCGTATAAGAGGAATAATTGCAAACAGTGTGAAAGACATGGTCATTCCTACGTTCCGGGCAACCTAGGCTTCAGTCTAGGGCGATGCTCCACCACATCGAATAGCTACGGCCTTAGGAGTCAACGCCAGAAGCATAAAATACAATAGAAATACAACAGTTTTTCCATCGTATAACAAGAATAATTGCAACCAGTGTGAAAGTGATGGTCATTTCTACATTCCGGGCAACCTAGGCTTCACTCTAGGGCGTTGCTCCACCAGATCGAATAGTTAGGGCCTAAGAAGTCAACGCCAGAAGCAAAAAATACATTATAGATACAACAGTTTTTCCATTGTATAAAATGAATAATTGCAAACAGTGTGGAAGTAATGGTTATTTCTACATTCCGGGCAACTTAGGTTTCACGCTAGGGCGTTGCTCCACCAGATCGAATAGTTAGGGACTTAGACGTCAACGCCAGAAGCATAAAATACAATATAAATACAACAGTTTTTCAATCGTATAACAGGAATATTTGCAAACAGTGTGAAAGATATGGTCATTTCTACGTTGCGGGCATCCTAGGCTTCACTCTAGGGCATTGCTGCACCACATCGAATAGTTACGGCCTTAGAAGTCAACGCCATAACTATAAAAAACAATATAAATACAACAGTTTTTCCATTGTATAAAATGAATAACTGCAAACAGTGTGGAGGTAATGGTCATTTCTACTTTCCGGGCAACCTAGGCTTCACACTAGGGCGTTTCTCCACCACATCGAATAGCTACGGTCTTAGGAGTCAACGCCAGAAGCATAAAATACAATAGAAATACAACAGTTTTTCCATCGTATAACAAGAATAATTGCAACCAGTGTGAAAGTGATGGTCATTACTACATTCCGGGCAACCTAGGCTTCGCTCTAGTGCGTTGCTCCACCAGACCGAATAGTTAGGGCCTTAGAAGTCAACGCCAGAAGCATAAAGTACAATCTAAATACAACAGTTTTTCAATCGTATAACAGGAATAATTGCAAACAGTGTGAAAGATATGGCCATTTCTACGTTGCGGGCATCCTAGGCTTCACTCTAGGGCATAGCTCCACCACATCGACTAGTTACGGCCTTAGAAGTCAACGCCATAACTATAAAAAAAAATATACAAACAACAGTTTTTCCATTCTATAAAATGAATAATTGCAAACAGTGTGGAGGTAAAGGTCATTTATACTTTCCGGGCAACCTAGGCTTCACTCTAGGGCGTTTCTCCACCACATCGAATAGCTACGGCCTTAGAAGTCATCCTCTGAAGCATAAAATACAATACAAATACAGCAGCTTTTCCATCGTATAACAGGAATAATTGCAACCAGTGTGAAAGGTATGGTCATTTCTACGTTGCGGGCATCCTAGGCTTCACTCTAGGGCATTGCTCCACCACATCGAATAGCTACGGCCACAGAAGTCAACGGCATAACTATAAAAAACAATATAAATACAACAGTTTTTCCATCGTATAAAATGAATAATTGCAAACAGTGTGGAGGTAATGGTCATTTCTACTTTCCGGCAACCTAGGCTTCACTCTAGGGCGTTTCTCCACCACATCGAAAGGCTACGGCCTTAGAAGTCAACGTCTGAAGCATAAAATATAATATAAATACAACAGTTTTTCCATCGTATAACAGGAATAATTGCAACCAGTGTGAAAGACATGGTCATTTCTACGTTCCGGGCAACCTAGGCTTCACACTAGGGCGTTGCTCCACCACATCGAATAGCTACGGCCTTAGGAGTCAACGCCAGAGGCATAAAATACAAAATAAATACAACAGTTTTTAAATCGTATAACAAGAATAATTGCAACCAGTGTGAAAGTGATGGTCATTTCCACATTCCGGGCAACCTAGGCTTCACTCTAGTGCGTTGCTCCACCAGATCCAATAGTTAGGGCCTAAGAAGTCAACGCCAGAAGCAAAAAATACAATAAAAATCCAACAGTTTGTCCATCGTATAACAGGAATAATTGCAACCAGTGTGAAAGTAATGGTCATTTCTACGTTCCGGGCAACCTAGGTTTCGCTCTAGGGCGTTGCTCCACCACATCGAATAGTTCGGGCCTTAGAAAACAACTCCACATGCATAAAATACAATAAAAATACAACAGCTTTTTCATCGTATAACAGGAATAATTGCAACAAGCCAGAAGGTAATGGTCATTTCTACGTTCCGGGCAATCTAGGCTTCTCTCTAGGTCGATGCTCCACCAGATCGAATAGTTAGGGCCTAAGAAGTCAACGCCAGAAGCATAAAATACAATAGAAATACAACAGTTTTTCCATCGTATAAGAGGAATAATTGCAAACAGTGTGAAAGACATGGTCATTCCTACGTTCCGGGCAACCTAGGCTTCAGTCTAGGGCGATGCTCCACCACATCGAATAGCTACGGCCTTAGGAGTCAACGCCAGAAGCATAAAATACAATAGAAATACAACAGTTTTTCCATCGTATAACAAGAATAATTGCAACCAGTGTGAAAGTGATGGTCATTTCTACATTCCGGGCAACCTAGGCTTCACTCTAGTGCGTTGCTCCACCAGATCGAATAGTTAGGGCCTTAGAAGTCAACGCCAGAAGCATAAAATACAATATAAATACAACAGTTTTTCAATCGTATAACAGGAATAATTGCAAACAGTGTGAATGATATGGTCATTTCTACGTTGCGGGCATCCTAGGCTTCACTCTAGGGCATAGCTCCACCACATCGACTAGTTACGGCCTTAGAAGTCAACGCCATAACTATAAAAAACAATATACAAACAGCAGTTTTTCCATTCTATAAAATGAATAATTGCAAACAGTGTGGAGGTAAAGGTCATTTCTACTTTCCGGGCAACCTAGGCTTCACTCTAGGGCGTTTCTCCACCACATCGAATAGCTACGGCCTTAGAAGTCATCGTCTGAAGCATAAAATACAATACAAATACAGCAGCTTTTCCATCGTATAACAGGAATAATTGCAACCAGTGTGAAAGGTATGGTCATTTCTACGTTGCGGGCATCCTAGGCTTCACTCTAGGGCATTGCTCCACCACATCGAATAGCTACGGCCTTAGAAGTCAACGGCATAACTATAAAAAACAATATAAATACAACAGCTTTTCCATCGTATAAAATGAATAATTGCAAACAGTGTGGAGGTAATGGTCATTTCTACTTTCCGGCAACCTAGGCTTCACTCTAGGGCGTTTCTCCACCACATCGAAAGGCTACGGCCTTAGAAGTCAACGTCTGAAGCATAAAATATAATATAAATACAACAGTTTTTCCATCGTATAACAGGAATAATTGCAACCAGTGTGAAAGACATGGTCATTTCTACGTTCCGGGCAACCTAGGCTCCACACTAGGGCGTTGCTCCACCACATCGAATAGCTACGGCCTTAGGAGTCAACGCCAGAGGCATAAAATACAAAATAAATACAACAGTTTTTAAATCGTATAACAAGAATAATTGCAACCAGTGTGAAAGTGATGGTCATTTCTACATTCCGGGCAACCTAGGCTTCACTCTAGGGCGTTGCTCCACCAGATCGAATAGTTAGGGCCTAAGAAGTCAACGCCAGAAGCAAAAAATACATTATAGATACAACAGTTTTTCCATTGTATAAAATGAATAATTGCAAACAGTGTGGAAGTAATGGTTATTTCTACGTTCCGGGCAACTTAGGTTTCACGCTAGGGCGTTGCTCCACCAGATCGAATAGTTAGGGACTTAGACGTCAACGCCAGAAGCATAAAATACAATATAAATACAACAGTTTTTCAATCGTATAACAGGAATATTTGCAAACAGTGTGAAAGATATGGTCATTTCTACGTTGCGGGCATCCTAGGCTTCACTCTAGGGCATTGCTCCACCACATCGAATAGTTACGGCCTTAGAAGTCAACGCCATAACTATAAAAAACAATATAAATACAACAGTTTTTCCATTGTATAAAATGAATAACTGCAAACAGTGTGGAGGGAATGGTCATTTCTACTTTCCGGGCAACCTAGGCTTCACTCTAGGGCGTTTCTCCACCACATCGAATAGCTACGGTCTTAGGAGTCAAAGCCAGAAGCCTAAAATACAATAGAAATACAACAGTTTTTCCATCGTATAACAAGAATAATTGCAACCAGTGTGAAAGTGATGGTCATTACTACATTCCGGGCAAACTAGGCTTCGCTCTAGTGCGTTGCTCCACCAGATCGAATAGTTAGGGCCTTAGAAGTCAACGCCAGAAGCATAAAGTACAATATAAATACAACAGTTTTTCAATCGTATAACAGGAATAATTGCAAACAGTGTGAAAGATATGGCCATTTCTACGTTGCGGGCATCCTAGGCTTCACTCTGGGGCATTGCTCCACCACATCCACTAGTTACGGCCTTAGAAGTCAACGCCATGACTATAAAAAACAATATACAAACAACAGTTTTTCCATTGTATAAAATGAATAATTGCAAACAGTGTGGAGGTAATGGTCATTTCTACTTTCCGGGCTACCTAGGCTCCACTGTAGGGCGTTTCTCCACCACATCGAATAGCTACCGCCCTAGAAGTCAACGCCTGAAGCATAAAATATAATATAAATACAACAGTTTTTCCATCGTATAACAGGAATAATTGCAACCAGTGTGAAAGTAATGGTCATTTCTACGTTCCGTGCAACCTAGGCTTCACTCTAGGGCGTTGGTACACCAGGTCGAATAGTTAGGGCCTTAGAAAACAACTCCAGACGCATAAAATACAATATAAATTCAACAGTTTTTCCACGGTATACAACGAATAATTGCAACCGGTATGAAGGTTATGGTCATTTCTACTTTCCGTATAACCTAGGCTTCACTCTAGTGCGTTGCTCCAACAGATCGAATAGTTAACGCCTTAGAAGTCAACGCCAGAAGCATAAAATACAATATAAATACAACAGTTTTTCCATCGTATAACAGGAATAATTGCAACCAGTGTGAAAGACATGGTCATTTCTACGTTCCGCCCAACCTAGGCTTCACTCTGGGGCGTTGCTTCACCACATCGAATAGCTACGGCCTTAGGAGTCAACGCCAGAGGCATAAAATACAAAGTAAATACAACAGTTTTTCCATCGTATAACAAGAATAATTGCAACCAGTGTGGAAGTAATGGTTATTCCTACGTTCCGGGCAACCTAGGCTTCATGATAGGGCGTTGCTCCACCACATCGAATAGCTACGGCCTTAGGAGTCAACGCGAGAGGCATAACATGCAATATAAGTACAACAGTTTTTCCATCGTATAAAACGAATAGTTGCAATCAGAATGATGGTTGTGGTCATTTCTACGTTCCGGGCAACCTAGCCTTCACCCTAGGCGTTGCTCCACCAGATCCAATAGTTAGGAGCTAAGAAGTCAACGCCAGAAGCATAAAGTACAATAAAAATCCAACAGTTTGTCCATCGTATAACAGGAACAATTGAAACCAGTGTGAAAGTAATGGTCATTTCTACGTTCCTGGCAACCTAGGTTTCGCTCTAGGGCGTTGCTCCACCACATCGAATAGTTCGGGCCTTAGAAAACAACTCCAGACGCATGAAATACAATAAAAATACAACAGTTTTTTCATCGTATAACAGGAATAATTGCAACAAGCCAGAAGGTAATGTTCATTTCTACGCTCCGGGCAATCTAGGCTTCTCTCTAGGCGTTGCTCCACCAGATCGAATAGTTAGAGCCTAAGAAGTCAACGCCAGAAGCATAAAATACAATAGAAATACAACAGTTTTACCATCGTATAACAGGAATAATTGCAACCAGTGTGAAATATATGGTCATTTCTACGATACGGGCAACCAAGGCTTCACTCTAGGGCGTCGTTCCACCATATCGAATAGTTAGCGCCTAAGAAGTCTACGCCAGAAGCATAAAATACAATACAAATACAACAGCTTTTCCATCGTATAAGAGGAATAATTGCAACCAGTGTGAAAGGTATGGTCATTTCTACGTTGCGGGCATCCTAGGCTTCACTCTAGGGCATTGCTCCACCACAACGAATAGCTACGGCCTTAGAAGTCAACGGCATAACTATAAAAAACAATGCAACAGTTTTTCCATCGTATAAAATGAATAATTGCAAACAGTGTGGAGGTAATGGTCATTTCTACCTTCCGGGCAACCTAGGCTTCACTCTAGGGCGTTTCTCCACCACATCGAATAGCTACGGCCTTAGAGGTCAACGTCTGAAGCATAAAATATAATATAAATACAACAGTTTTTCCATCGTATAACAGGAATGATTGCAACCAGTGTGAAAGACATGGTCATTCCTACGTTCCGGGCAACCTAGGCTTCACTCTAGGGCGTTGCTCCATCACATCGAATAGCTACGGCCTTAGGAGTCAACGCCAGAGGCATAAAATACAAAATAAATACAACAGTTTTTCCTTCGTATAAAACGAATACTTGCAATCAGTATGAAGGTTATGGTCATTTCTACGTTCCGGGCAACCTAGGCTTCACCCTAGGCGTTGCTCCACCAGATCCAATAGTTAGGGCCTAAGAAGTCAACGCCAGAAGCAAAAAATACAATAGAAATACAACAGTTTTTCCATCGTATAAGAGGAATAATTGCAAACAGTGTGAAAGACATGGTCATTCCTACGTTCCGGGCAACCTAGGCTTCAGTCTAGGGCGATGCTCCACCACATCGAATAGCTACGGCCTTAGGAGTCAACGCCAGAAGCGTAAAATACAATAGAAATACAACAGTTTTTCCATCGTATAACAAGAATAATTGCAACCAGTGTGAAAGTGATGGTCATTTCTACATTCCGGGCAACCTAGGCTTCACTCTAGTGCGTTGCTCCACCAGGTCGAATAGTTAGGGCCTTAGAAGTCAACGCCAGAGGCATAAAATACAAAATAAATACAACAGTTTTTAAATCGTATAACAAGAATAATTGCAACCAGTGTGAAAGTGATGGTCATTTCTACATTCCGGGCAACCTAGGCTTCACTCTAGGGCGTTGCTCCACCAGATCGAATAGTTAGGGCCTAAGAAGTCAACGCCATAACTATAAAAAACAATATAAATACAACAGTTTTTCCATTGTATAAAATGAATAACTGCAAACAATGTGGAGGTAATGGTCATTTCTACTTTCCGGGCAACCTAGGCTTCACTCTAGGGCGTTTCTCCACCACATCGAATAGCTACGGTCTTAGGAGTCAACGCCAGAAGCATAAAATACAATAGAAATACAACAGTTTTTCCATCGTATAACAAGAATAATTGCAACCAGTGTGAAAGTGATGGTCATTACTACATTCCGGGCAACCTAGGCTTCGCTCTAGTGCGTTGCTCCACCAGATCGAATAGTTAGGGCCTTAGAAGTCAACGCCAGAAGCATAAAGTACAATATAAATACAACAGTTTTTCAATCGTATAACAGGAATAATTGCAAACAGTGTGAAAGATATGGCCATTTCTACGTTGCGGGCATCCTAGGCTTCACTCTAGGGCATAGCTCCACCACATCGACTAGTTACGGCCTTAGAAGTAAACGCCACAACTATAAAAAACAATATACAAACAACAGTTTTTCCATTCTATAAAATGAATAATTGCAAACAGTGTGGAGGTAAAGGTCATTTCTACTTTCCGGGCAACCTAGGCTTCACTCTAGGGCGTTTCTCCACCACATCGAATAGCTACGGCCTTAGAAGTCATCGTCTGAAGCATAAAATACAATACAAATACAGCAGCTTTTCCATCGTATAACAGGAATAATTGCAACCAGTGTGAAAGGCATGGTCATTTCTACGTTCCGGCCAACCTAGGCTTCACTCTGGGGCGTTGCTTTACCACATCGAATAGCTACGGCCTTAGGAGTCAACGCCAGAGGCATAAAATACAAAATAAATACAACAGTTTTTCCATCGTATAACAAGAATAATTGCAACCAGTGTGGAAGTAATGGTTATTCCTACGTTCCGGGCAACCTAGGCTTCACGCTAGGGCGTTGCTCCACCACATCGAATAGCTACGGCCTTAGGAGTCAACGCCAGAGGCATAACATACAATATAAGTACAACAGTTTTTCCATCGTATAAAACGAATAGTTGCAATCAGAATGATGGTTGTGGTCATTTCTACGTTCCGGGCAACCTAGGCTTCACCCTAGGCGTTGCTCCACCAGATCCAATAGTTAGGGCCAAAGAAGTCAACGCCAGAAGCATAAAGTACAATAAAAATCCAACAGTTTGTCCATCGTATAACAGGAACAATTGCAACCAGTGTGAAAGTAATGGTCATTTCTACGTTCCTGGAAACCTAGGTTTCGCTCTAGGGCGTTGCTCCACCACATCGAATAGTTCGGTCCTTAGAAAACAACTCCAGACGCATGAAATACAATAAAAATACAACAGTTTTTTCATCGTATAACAGGAATAATTGCAACTAGTGTGAAATATATGGTCATTTCTACGATACGGGCAACCAAGGCTTCACTCTAGGGCGTCGTTCCACCATATCGAATAGTTAGCGCCTAAGAAGTCTACGCCAGAAGCATAAAGTACAATATATATACAACAGTTTTTCAATCTTATAACAGGAATAATTGCAAACAGTGTGAAAGATATGGCCATTTCTACGTTGCGGGCATCCTAGGCTTCACTCTAGGGCATTGCTCCACCACATCCACTAGTTACGGCCTTAGAAGTCAACGCCATGACCATAAAAAACAATATACAAACAACAGTTTTTCCATTGTATAAAATGAATAATTGCAAACAGTGTGGAGGTAATGGTCATTTCTACTTTCCGGGCTACCTAGGCTCCACTGTAGGGCGTTTCTCCACCACATCGAATAGCTACGGCCCTAGAAGTCAACGCCTGAAGCATAAAATATAATATAAATACAACAGTTTTTCCATCGTATAACAGGAATAATTGCATCCAGTGTGAAAGTAATGGTCATTTCTACGTTCCGTGCAACCTAGGCTTCACTCTAGGGCGTTGGTACACCAGGTCGAATAGTTAGGGCCTTAGAAAACAACTCCAGACGCATAAAATACAATAGAAATACAACAGTTTTACCATCGTATAACAGGAATAATTGCAACCAGTGTGAAATATATGGTCATTTCTACGATACGGGCAACCAAGGCTTCACTCTAGGGCGTCGTTCCACCATATCGAATAGTTAGCGCCTAAGAAGTCTACGCCAGAAGCATAAAATACAATACAAATACAACAGCTTTTCCATCGTATAAGAGGAATAATTGCAACCAGTGTGAAAGGTATGGTCATTTCTACGTTGCGGGCATCCTAGGCTTCACTCTAGGGCATTGCTCCACCACATCGAATAGCTACGGCCTTAGAAGTCAACGGCATAACTATAAAAAACAATATAAATGCAACAGTTTTTCCATCGTATAAAATGAATAATTGCAAACAGTGTGGAGGTAATGGTCATTTCTACCTTCCGGGCAACCTAGGCTTCACTCTAGGGCGTTTCTCCACCATATCGAATAGCTACGGCCTTAGAAGTCAACGTCTGAAGCATAAAATATAATATAAATACAACAGTTTTTCCATCGTATAACAGGAATGATTGCAACCAGTGTGAAAGACATGGTCATTCCTACGTTCCGGGCAACCTAGGCTTCACTCTAGGGCGTTGCTCCATCACATCGAATAGCTACGGCCTTAGGAGTCAACGCCAGAGGCATAAAATACAAAATAAATACAACAGTTTTTCCTTCGTATAAAACGAATACTTGCAATCAGTATGAAGGTTATGGTCATTTCTACGTTCCGGGCAACCTAGGCTTCACCCTAGGCGTTGCTCCACCAGATCCAATAGTTAGGGCCTAAGAAGTCAACGCCAGAAGCAAAAAATACAATAAAAATCCAACAGTTTGTCCATCGTATAACAGGAATAATTGCAACCAGTGTGAAAGTAATGGTCATTTCTACGTTCCGGGCAACCTAGGTTTCGCTCTAGGGCGTTGCTCCACCACATCGAATAGTTCGGGCCTTAGAAAACAACTCCAGACGCATAAAATACAATAAAAATACAACAGCTTTTTCATCGTATAACAGGAATAATTGCAACAAGCCAGAAGGTAATGGTCATTTCTACGTTCCGGGCAATCTAGGCTTCTCTCTAGGTCGATGCTCCACCAGATCGAATAGTTAGGGCCTAAGAAGTCAACGCCAGAAGCATAAAATACAATAGAAATACAACAGTTTTTCCATCGTATAAGAGGAATAATTGCAAACAGTGTGAAAGACATGGTCATTCCTACGTTCCGGGCAACCTAGGCTTCAGTCTAGGGCGATGCTCCACCACATCGAATAGCTACGGCCTTAGGAGTCAACGCCAGAAGCGTAAAATACAATAGAAATACAACAGTTTTTCCATCGTATAACAAGAATAATTGCAACCAGTGTGAAAGTGATGGTCATTTCTACATTCCGGGCAACCTAGGCTTCACTCTAGTGCGTTGCTCCACCAGATCGAATAGTTAGGGCCTTAGAAGACAACGCCAGAAGCATAAAATACAATATAAATACGACAGTTTTTCAATCGTATAACAGGAATAATTGCAAACAGTGTGAATGATATGGTCATTTCTACGTTGCGGGCATCCTAGGCTTCACTCTAGGGCATAGCTCCACCACATCGACTAGTTACGGCCTTAGAAGTCAACGCCACAACTATAAAAAACAATATACAAACAACAGTTTTTCCATTCTATAAAATGAATAATTGCAAACAGTGTGGAGGTAAAGGTCATTTCTACTTTCCGGGCAACCTAGGCTTCACTCTAGGGCGTTTCTCCACCACATCGAATAGCTACGGCCTTAGAAGTCATCGTCTGAAGCATAAAATACAATACAAATACAGCAGCTTTTCCATCGTATAACAGGAATAATTGCAACCAGTGTGAAAGGCATGGTCATTTCTACGTTCCGGCCAACCTAGGCTTCACTCTGGGGCGTTGCTTTACCACATCGAATAGCTACGGCCTTAGGAGTCAACGCCAGAGGCATAAAATACAAAATAAATACAACAGTTTTTCCATCGTATAACAAGAATAATTGCAACCAGTGTGGAAGTAATGGTTATTCCTACGTTCCGGGCAACCTAGGCTTCACGCTAGGGCGTTGCTCCACCACATCGAATAGCTACGGCCTTAGGAGTCAACGCCAGAGGCATAACATACAATATAAGTACAACAGTTTTTCCATCGTATAAAACGAATAGTTGCAATCAGAATGATGGTTGTGGTCATTTCTACGTTCCGGGCAACCTAGGCTTCACCCTAGGCGTTGCTCCACCAGATCCAATAGTTAGGGCCAAAGAAGTCAACGCCAGAAGCATAAAGTACAATAAAAATCCAACAGTTTGTCCATCGTATAACAGGAACAATTGCAACCAGTGTGAAAGTAATGGTCATTTCTACGTTCCTGGCAACCTAGGTTTCGCTCTAGGGCGTTGCTCCACCACATCGAATAGTTCGGTCCTTAGAAAACAACTCCAGACGCATGAAATACAATAAAAATACAACAGTTTTTTCATCGTATAACAGGAATAATTGCAACTAGTGTGAAATATATGGTCATTTCTACGATACGGGCAACCAAGGCTTCACTCTAGGGCGTCGTTCCACCATATCGAATAGTTAGCGCCTAAGAAGTCTACGCCAGAAGCATAAAATACAATACAAATACAGCAGCTTTTCCATCGTATAACAGGAATAATGCAACCAGTGTGAAAGGTATGGTCATTTCTACGTTGCGGGCATCCTAGGCTTCACTCTAGGGCATTGCTCCACCACATCGAATAGCTACGGCCTTAGAAGTCAACGGCATAACTATAAAAAACAATATAAATACAACAGTTTTTCCATCGTATAAAACGAATACTTGCAATCAGTATGAAGGTTATGGTCATTTCTACGTTCCGGGCAACCTAGGCTTCACCCTAGGCGTTGCTCCACCAGATCGAATAGTTAGGGCCTAAGAAGTCAACGCCAGAAGCATAAAATACAATAGAAATACAACAGTTTTACCATCGTATAACAGGAATAATTGCAACCAGTGTGAAATATATGGTCATTTCTACGATACGGGCAACCAAGGCTTCACTCTAGGGCGTCGTTCCACCATATCGAATAGTTAGCGCCTAAGAAGTCTACGCCAGAAGCATAAAATACAATACAAATACAACAGCTTTTCCATCGTATAAGAGGAATAATTGCAACCAGTGTGAAAGGTATGGTCATTTCTACGTTGCGGGCATCCTAGGCTTCACTCTAGGGCATTGCTCCACCACATCGAATAGCTACGGCCTTAGAAGTCAACGGCATAACTATAAAAAACAATATAAATGCAACAGTTTTTCCATCGTATAAAATGAATAATTGCAAACAGTGTGGAGGTAATGGTCATTTCTACCTTCCGGGCAACCTAGGCTTCACTCTAGGGCGTTTCTCCACCATATCGAATAGCTACGGCCTTAGAAGTCAACGTCTGAAGCATAAAATATAATATAAATACAACAGTTTTTCCATCGTATAACAGGAATGATTGCAACCAGTGTGAAAGACATGGTCATTCCTTCGTTCCGGGCAACCTAGGCTTCACTCTAGGGCGTTGCTCCATCACATCGAATAGCTACGGCCTTAGGAGTCAACGCCAGAGGCATAAAATACAAAATAAATACAACAGTTTTTCCTTCGTATAAAACGAATACTTGCAATCAGTATGAAGGTTATGGTCATTTCTACGTTCCGGGCAACCTAGGCTTCACCCTAGGCGTTGCTCCACCAGATCCAATAGTTAGGGCCTAAGAAGTCAACGCCAGAAGCAAAAAATACAATAAAAATCCAACAGTTTGTCCATCGTATAACAGGAATAATTGCAACCAGTGTGAAAGTAATGGTCATTTCTACGTTCCGGGCAACCTAGGTTTCGCTCTAGGGCGTTGCTCCACCACATCGAATAGTTCGGGCCTTAGAAAACAACTCCAGACGCATAAAATACAATAAAAATACAACAGCTTTTTCATCGTATAAGAGGAATAATTGCAACAAGCCAGAAGGTAATGGTCATTTCTACGTTCCGGGCAATCTAGGCTTCTCTCTAGGTCGATGCTCCACCAGATCGAATAGTTAGGGCCTAAGAAGTCAACGCCAGAAGCATAAAATACAATAGAAATACAACAGTTTTTCCATCGTATAAGAGGAATAATTGCAAACAGTGTGAAAGACATGGTCATTCCTACGTTCCGGGCAACCTAGGCTTCAGTCTAGGGCGATGCTCCACCACATCGAATAGCTACGGCCTTAGGAGTCAACGCCAGAAGCGTAAAATACAATAGAAATACAACAGTTTTTCCATCGTATAACAAGAATAATTGCAACCAGTGTGAAAGTGATGGTCATTTCTACATTCCGGGCAACCTAGGCTTCACTCTAGTGCGTTGCTCCACCCGATCGAATAGTTAGGGCCTTAGAAGACAACGCCAGAAGCATAAAATACAATATAAATACAACAGTTTTTCAATCGTATAACAGGAATAATTGCAAACAGTGTGAATGATATGGTCATTTCTACGTTGCGGGCATCCTAGGCTTCACTCTAGGGCATAGCTCCACCACATCGACTAGTTACGGCCTTAGAAGTCAACGCCACAACTATAAAAAACAATATACAAACAACAGTTTTTCCATTCTATAAAATGAATAATTGCAAACAGTGTGGAGGTAAAGGTCATTTCTACTTTCCGGGCAACCTAGGCTTCACTCTAGGGCGTTTCTCCACCACATCGAATAGCTACGGCCTTAGAAGTCATCGTCTGAAGCATAAAATACAATACAAATACAGCAGCTTTTCCATCGTATAACAGGAATAATTGCAACCAGTGTGAAAGGTATGGTCATTTCTACGTTGCGGGCATCCTAGGCTTCACTCTAGGGCATTGCTCCACCACATCGAATAGCTACGGCCTTAGAAGTCAACGGCATAACTATAAAAAACAATATAAATACAACAGTTTTTCCATCGTATAAAATGAATAATTGCAAACAGTGTGGAGGTAATGGTCATTTCTACTTTCCGGCAACCTAGGCTTCACTCTAGGGCGTTTCTCCACCACATCGAATAGCTACGGCCTTAGAAGTCAACGGCATAACTATAAAAAACAATATAAATACAACAGTTTTTCCATCGTATAAAATGAATAATTGCAAACAGTGTGGAGGTAATGGTCATTTCTACTTTCCGGCAACCTAGGCTTCACTCTAGGGCGTTTCTCCACCACATCGGAAGGCTACGGCCTTAGAAGTCAACGTCTGAAGCATAAAATATAATATAAATACAACAGTTTTTCCATCGTATAACAGGAATAATTGCAACCAGTGTGAAAGACATGGTCATTTCTACGTTCCGGGCAACGTAGGCTTCACACTAGGGCGTTGCTCCACCACATCGAATAGCTACGGCCTTAGGAGTCAACGCCAGAGGCATAAAATACAAAATAAATACAACAGTTTTTAAATCGTATAACAAGAATAATTGCAACCAGTGTGAAAGTGATGGTCATTTCTACATTCCGGGCAACCTAGGCTTCACTCTAGGGCGTTGCTCCACCAGATCGAATAGTTAGGGCCTAAGAAGTCAACGCCATAACTATAAAAAACAATATAAATACAACAGTTTTTCCATTGTATAAAATGAATAACTGCAAACAGTGTGGAGGTAATGGTCATTTCTACTTTCCGGGCAACCTAGGCTTCACTCTAGGGCGTTTCTCCACCACATCGAATAGCTACGGTCTTAGGAGTCAACGCCAGAAGCATAAAATACAATAGAAATACAACAGTTTTTCCGTCGTATAACAAGAATAATTGCAACCAGTGTGAAAGTGATGGTCATTACTACATTCCGGGCAACCTAGGCTTCGCTCTAGTGCGTTGCTCCACCAGATCGAATAGTTAGGGCCTTAGAAGTCAACGCCAGAAGCATAAAGTACAATATAAATACAACAGTTTTTCAATCGTATAACAGGAATAATTGCAAACAGTGTGAAAGATATGGCCATTTCTACGTTGCGGGCATCCTAGGCTTCACTCTAGGGCATAGCTCCACCACATCGACTAGTTACGGCCTTAGAAGTCAACGCCACAACTATAAAAAACAATATACAAACAACAGTTTTTCCATTCTATAAAATGAATAATTGCAAACAGTGTGGAGGTAAAGGTCATTTCTACTTTCCGGGCAACCTAGGCTTCACTCTAGGGCGTTTCTCCACCACATCGAATAGCTACGGCCTTAGAAGTCATCGTCTGAAGCATAAAATACAATACAAATACAGCAGCTTTTCCATCGTATAACAGGAATAATTGCAACCAGTGTGAAAGGCATGGTCATTTCTACGTTCCGGCCAACCTAGGCTTCACTCTGGGGCGTTGCTTTACCACATCGAATAGCTACGGCCTTAGGAGTCAACGCCAGAGGCATAAAATACAAAATAAATACAACAGTTTTTCCATCGTATAACAAGAATAATTGCAACCAGTGTGGAAGTAATGGTTATTCCTACGTTCCGGGCAACCTAGGCTTCACGCTAGGGCGTTGCTCCACCACATCGAATAGCTACGGCCTTAGGAGTCAACGCCAGAGGCATAACATACAATATAAGTACAACAGTTTTTCCATCGTATAAAACGAATAGTTGCAATCAGAATGATGGTTGTGGTCATTTCTACGTTCCGGGCAACCTAGCCTTCACCCTAGGCGTTGCTCCACCAGATCCAATAGTTAGGAGCTAAGAAGTCAACGCCAGAAGCATAAAGTACAATAAAAATCCAACAGTTTGTCCATCGTATAACAGGAACAATTGAAACCAGTGTGAAAGTAATGGTCATTTCTACGTTCCTGGCAACCTAGGTTTCGCTCTAGGGCGTTGCTCCACCACATCGAATAGTTCGGGCCTTAGAAAACAACTCCAGACGCATGAAATACAATAAAAATACAACAGTTTTTTCATCGTATAACAGGAATAATTGCAACAAGCCAGAAGGTAATGTTCATTTCTACGTTCCGGGCAATCTAGGCTTCTCTCTAGGCGTTGCTCCACCAGATCGAATAGTTAGGGCCTAAGAAGTCAACGCCAGAAGCATAAAATACAATAGAAATACAACAGTTTTACCATCGTATAACAGGAATAATTGCAACCAGTGTGAAATATATGGTCATTTCTACGATACGGGCAACCAAGGCTTCACTCTAGGGCGTCGTTCCACCATATCGAATAGTTAGCGCCTAAGAAGTCTACGCCAGAAGCATAAAATACAATACAAATACAACAGCTTTTCCATCGTATAAGAGGAATAATTGCAACCAGTGTGAAAGGTATGGTCATTTCTACGTTGCGGGCATCCTAGGCTTCACTCTAGGGCATTGCTCCACCACAACGAATAGCTACGGCCTTAGAAGTCAACGGCATAACTATAAAAAACAATGCAACAGTTTTTCCATCGTATAAAATGAATAATTGCAAACAGTGTGGAGGTAATGGTCATTTCTACCTTCCGGGCAACCTAGGCTTCACTCTAGGGCGTTTCTCCACCACATCGAATAGCTACGGCCTTAGAGGTCAACGTCTGAAGCATAAAATATAATATAAATACAACAGTTTTTCCATCGTATAACAGGAATGATTGCAACCAGTGTGAAAGACATGGTCATTCCTACGTTCCGGGCAACCTAGGCTTCACTCTAGGGCGTTGCTCCATCACATCGAATAGCTACGGCCTTAGGAGTCAACGCCAGAGGCATAAAATACAAAATAAATACAACAGTTTTTCCTTCGTATAAAACGAATACTTGCAATCAGTATGAAGGTTATGGTCATTTCTACGTTCCGGGCAACCTAGGCTTCACCCTAGGCGTTGCTCCACCAGATCCAATAGTTAGGGTCTAAGAAGTCAACGCCAGAAGCAAAAAATACAATAGAAATACAACAGTTTTTCCATCGTATAAGAGGAATAATTGCAAACAGTGTGAAAGACATGGTCATTCCTACGTTCCGGGCAACCTAGGCTTCAGTCTAGGGCGATGCTCCACCACATCGAATAGCTACGGCCTTAGGAGTCAACGCCAGAAGCGTAAAATACAATAGAAATACAACAGTTTTTCCATCGTATAACAAGAATAATTGCAACCAGTGTGAAAGTGATGGTCATTTCTACATTCCGGGCAACCTAGGCTTCACTCTAGTGCGTTGCTCCACCAGGTCGAATAGTTAGGGCCTTAGAAGTCAACGCCAGAAGCATAAAATACAATATAAATACAACAGTTTTTCAATCGTATAACAGGAATAAATGCAAACAGTGTGAATGATATGGTCATTTCTACGTTGCGGGCATCCTAGGCTTCACTCTAGGGCATAGCTCCACCACATCGACTAGTTACGGCCTTAGAAGTCAACGCCATAACTATAAAAAACAACATACAAACAACAGTTTTTCCATTCTATAAAATGAATAATTGCAAACAGTGTGGAGGTAAAGGTCATTTCTACTTTCCGGGCAACCTAGGCTTCACTCTAGGGCGTTTCTCCACCACATCGAATAGCCACGGCCTTAGAAGTCATCGTCTGAAGCATAAAATACAATACAAATACAGCAGCTTTTCCATCGTATAACAGGAATAATTGCAACCAGTGTGAAAGGTATGGTCATTTCTACGTTGCGGGCATCCTAGGCTTCACTCTAGGGCATTGCTCCACCACATCGAATAGCTACGGCCTTAGAAGTCAACGGCATAACTATAAAAAACAATATAAATACAACAGTTTTTCCATCGTATAAAATGAATAATTGCAAACAGTGTGGAGGTAATGGTCATTTCTACTTTCCGGCAACCTAGGCTTCACTCTAGGGCGTTTCTCCACCACATCGGAAGGCTACGGCCTTAGAAGTCAACGTCTGAAGCATAAAATATAATATAAATACAACAGTTTTTCCATCGTATAACAGGAATAATTGCAACCAGTGTGAAAGACATGGTCATTTCTACGTTCCGGGCAACCTAGGCTTCACACTAGGGCGTTGCTCCACCACATCGAATAGCTACGGCCTTAGGAGTCAACGCCAGAGGCATAAAATACAAAATAAATACAACAGTTTTTAAATCGTATAACAAGAATAATTGCAACCAGTGTGAAAGTGATGGTCATTTCTACATTCCGGGCAACCTAGGCTTCACTCTAGGGCGTTGCTCCACCAGATCGAATAGTTAGGGCCTAAGAAGTCAACGCCATAACTATAAAAAACAATATAAATACAACAGTTTTTCCATTGTATAAAATGAATAACTGCAAACAGTGTGGAGGTAATGGTCATTTCTACTTTCCGGGCAACCTAGGCTTCACTCTAGGGCGTTTCTCCACCACATCGAATAGCTACGGTCTTAGGAGTCAACGCCAGAAGCATAAAATACAATAGAAATACAACAGTTTTTCCATCGTATAACAAGAATAATTGCAACCAGTGTGAAAGTGATGGTCATTACTACATTCCGGGCAACCTAGGCTTCGCTCTAGTGCGTTGCTCCACCAGATCGAATAGTTAGGGCCTTAGAAGTCAACGCCAGAAGCATAAAGTACAATATAAATACAACAGTTTTTCAATCGTATAACAGGAATAATTGCAAACAGTGTGAAAGATATGGCCATTTCTACGTTGCGGGCATCCTAGGCTTCACTCTAGGGCATAGCTCCACCACATCGACTAGTTACGGCCTTAGAAGTAAACGCCACAACTATAAAAAACAATATACAAACAACAGTTTTTCCATTCTATAAAATGAATAATTGCAAACAGTGTGGAGGTAAAGGTCATTTCTACTTTCCGGGCAACCTAGGCTTCACTCTAGGGCGTTTCTCCACCACATCGAATAGCTACGGCCTTAGAAGTCATCGTCTGAAGCATAAAATACAATACAAATACAGCAGCTTTTCCATCGTATAACAGGAATAATTGCAACCAGTGTGAAAGGCATGGTCATTTCTACGTTCCGGCCAACCTAGGCTTCACTCTGGGGCGTTGCTTTACCACATCGAATAGCTACGGCCTTAGGAGTCAACGCCAGAGGCATAAAATACAAAATAAATACAACAGTTTTTCCATCGTATAACAAGAATAATTGCAACCAGTGTGGAAGTAATGGTTATTCCTACGTTCCGGGCAACCTAGGCTTCACGCTAGGGCGTTGCTCCACCACATCGAATAGCTACGGCCTTAGGAGTCAACGCCAGAGGCATAACATACAATATAAGTACAACAGTTTTTCCATCGTATAAAACGAATAGTTGCAATCAGAATGATGGTTGTGGTCATTTCTACGTTCCGGGCAACCTAGGCTTCACCCTAGGCGTTGCTCCACCAGATCCAATAGTTAGGGCCAAAGAAGTCAACGCCAGAAGCATAAAGTACAATAAAAATCCAACAGTTTGTCCATCGTATAACAGGAACAATTGCAACCAGTGTGAAAGTAATGGTCATTTCTACGTTCCTGGAAACCTAGGTTTGGCTCTAGGGCGTTGCTCCACCACATCGAATAGTTCGGTCCTTAGAAAACAACTCCAGACGCATGAAATACAATAAAAATACAACAGTTTTTTCATCGTATAACAGGAATAATTGCAACTAGTGTGAAATATATGGTCATTTCTACGATACGGGCAACCAAGGCTTCACTCTAGGGCGTCGTTCCACCATATCGAATAGTTAGCGCCTAAGAAGTCTACGCCAGAAGCATAAAGTACAATATATATACAACAGTTTTTCAATCTTATAACAGGAATAATTGCAAACAGTGTGAAAGATATGGCCATTTCTACGTTGCGGGCATCCTAGGCTTCACTCTAGGGCATTGCTCCACCACATCCACTAGTTACGGCCTTAGAAGTCAACGCCATGACCATAAAAAACAATATACAAACAACAGTTTTTCCATTGTATAAAATGAATAATTGCAAACAGTGTGGAGGTAATGGTCATTTCTACTTTCCGGGCTACCTAGGCTCCACTGTAGGGCGTTTCTCCACCACATCGAATAGCTACGGCCCTAGAAGTCAACGCCTGAAGCATAAAATATAATATAAATACAACAGTTTTTCCATCGTATAACAGGAATAATTGCATCCAGTGTGAAAGTAATGGTCATTTCTACGTTCCGTGCAACCTAGGCTTCACTCTAGGGCGTTGGTACACCAGGTCGAATAGTTAGGGCCTTAGAAAACAACTCCAGACGCATAAAATACAATAGAAATACAACAGTTTTACCATCGTATAACAGGAATAATTGCAACCAGTGTGAAATATATGGTCATTTCTACGATACGGGCAACCAAGGCTTCACTCTAGGGCGTCGTTCCACCATATCGAATAGTTAGCGCCTAAGAAGTCTACGCCAGAAGCATAAAATACAATACAAATACAACAGCTTTTCCATCGTATAAGAGGAATAATTGCAACCAGTGTGAAAGGTATGGTCATTTCTACGTTGCGGGCATCCTAGGCTTCACTCTAGGGCATTGCTCCACCACATCCACTAGTTACGGCCTTAGAAGTCAACGCCATGACCATAAAAAACAATATACAAACAACAGTTTTTCCATTGTATAAAATGAATAATTGCAAACAGTGTGGAGGTAATGGTCATTTCTACCTTCCGGGCAACCTAGGCTTCACTCTAGGGCGTTGCTCCATCACATCGAATAGCTACGGCCTTAGAAGTCAACGCCAGAGGCATAAAATACAAAATAAATACAACAGTTTTTCCTTCGTATAAAACGAATACTTGCAATCAGTATGAAGGTTATGGTCATTTCTACGTTCCGGGCAACCTAGGCTTCACCCTAGGCGTTGCTCCACCAGATCCAATAGTTAGGGCCTAAGAAGTCAACGCCAGAAGCAAAAAATACAATAAAAATCCAACAGTTTGTCCATCGTATAACAGGAATAATTGCAACCAGTGTGAAAGTAATGGTCATTTCTACGTTCCGGGCAACCTAGGTTTCGCTCTAGGGCGTTGCTCCACCACATCGAATAGTTCGGGCCTTAGAAAACAACTCCAGACGCATAAAATACAATAAAAATACAACAGCTTTTTCATCGTATAACAGGAATAATTGCAACAAGCCAGAAGGTAATGGTCATTTCTACGTTCCGGGCAATCTAGGCTTCTCTCTAGGTCGATGCTCCACCAGATCGAATAGTTAGGGCCTAAGAAGTCAACGCCAGAAGCATAAAATACAATAGAAATACAACAGTTTTTCCATCGTATAAGAGGAATAATTGCAAACAGTGTGAAAGACATGGTCATTCCTACGTTCCGGGCAACCTAGGCTTCAGTCTAGGGCGATGCTCCACCACATCGAATAGCTACGGCCTTAGGAGTCAACGCCAGAAGCGTAAAATACAATAGAAATACAACAGTTTTTCCATCGTATAACAAGAATAATTGCAACCAGTGTGAAAGTGATGGTCATTTCTACATTCCGGGCAACCTAGGCTTCACTCTAGTGCGTTGCTCCACCAGATCGAATAGTTAGGGCCTTAGAAGACAACGCCAGAAGCATAAAATACAATATAAATACGACAGTTTTTCAATCGTATAACAGGAATAATTGCAAACAGTGTGAATGATATGGTCATTTCTACGTTGCGGGCATCCTAGGCTTCACTCTAGGGCATAGCTCCACCACATCGACTAGTTACGGCCTTAGAAGTCAACGCCACAACTATAAAAAACAATATACAAACAACAGTTTTTCCATTCTATAAAATGAATAATTGCAAACAGTGTGGAGGTAAAGGTCATTTCTACTTTCCGGGCAACCTAGGCTTCACTCTAGGGCGTTTCTCCACCACATCGAATAGCTACGGCCTTAGAAGTCATCGTCTGAAGCATAAAATACAATACAAATACAGCAGCTTTTCCATCGTATAACAGGAATAATTGCAACCAGTGTGAAAGGCATGGTCATTTCTACGTTCCGGCCAACCTAGGCTTCACTCTGGGGCGTTGCTTTACCACATCGAATAGCTACGGCCTTAGGAGTCAACGCCAGAGGCATAAAATACAAAATAAATACAACAGTTTTTCCATCGTATAACAAGAATAATTGCAACCAGTGTGGAAGTAATGGTTATTCCTACGTTCCGGGCAACCTAGGCTTCACGCTAGGGCGTTGCTCCACCACATCGAATAGCTACGGCCTTAGGAGTCAACGCCAGAGGCATAACATACAATATAAGTACAACAGTTTTTCCATCGTATAAAACGAATAGTTGCAATCAGAATGATGGTTGTGGTCATTTCTACGTTCCGGGCAACCTAGGCTTCACCCTAGGCGTTGCTCCACCAGATCCAATAGTTAGGGCCAAAGAAGTCAACGCCAGAAGCATAAAGTACAATAAAAATCCAACAGTTTGTCCATCGTATAACAGGAACAATTGCAACCAGTGTGAAAGTAATGGTCATTTCTACGTTCCTGGCAACCTAGGTTTCGCTCTAGGGCGTTGCTCCACCACATCGAATAGTTCGGTCCTTAGAAAACAACTCCAGACGCATGAAATACAATAAAAATACAACAGTTTTTTCATCGTATAACAGGAATAATTGCAACTAGTGTGAAATATATGGTCATTTCTACGATACGGGCAACCAAGGCTTCACTCTAGGGCGTCGTTCCACCATATCGAATAGTTAGCGCCTAAGAAGTCTACGCCAGAAGCATAAAATACAATACAAATACAGCAGCTTTTCCATCGTATAACAGGAATAATGCAACCAGTGTGAAAGGTATGGTCATTTCTACGTTGCGGGCATCCTAGGCTTCACTCTAGGGCATTGCTCCACCACATCGAATAGCTACGGCCTTAGAAGTCAACGGCATAACTATAAAAAACAATATAAATACAACAGTTTTTCCATCGTATAAAACGAATACTTGCAATCAGTATGAAGGTTATGGTCATTTCTACGTTCCGGGCAACCTAGGCTTCACCCTAGGCGTTGCTCCACCAGATCGAATAGTTAGGGCCTAAGAAGTCAACGCCAGAAGCATAAAATACAATAGAAATACAACAGTTTTACCATCGTATAACAGGAATAATTGCAACCAGTGTGAAATATATGGTCATTTCTACGATACGGGCAACCAAGGCTTCACTCTAGGGCGTCGTTCCACCATATCGAATAGTTAGCGCCTAAGAAGTCTACGCCAGAAGCATAAAATACAATACAAATACAACAGCTTTTCCATCGTATAAGAGGAATAATTGCAACCAGTGTGAAAGGTATGGTCATTTCTACGTTGCGGGCATCCTAGGCTTCACTCTAGGGCATTGCTCCACCACATCGAATAGCTACGGCCTTAGAAGTCAACGGCATAACTATAAAAAACAATATAAATGCAACAGTTTTTCCATCGTATAAAATGAATAATTGCAAACAGTGTGGAGGTAATGGTCATTTCTACCTTCCGGGCAACCTAGGCTTCACTCTAGGGCGTTTCTCCACCATATCGAATAGCTACGGCCTTAGAAGTCAACGTCTGAAGCATAAAATATAATATAAATACAACAGTTTTTCCATCGTATAACAGGAATGATTGCAACCAGTGTGAAAGACATGGTCATTCCTACGTTCCGGGCAACCTAGGCTTCACTCTAGGGCGTTGCTCCATCACATCGAATAGCTACGGCCTTAGGAGTCAACGCCAGAGGCATAAAATACAAAATAAATACAACAGTTTTTCCTTCGTATAAAACGAATACTTGCAATCAGTATGAAGGTTATGGTCATTTCTACGTTCCGGGCAACCTAGGCTTCACCCTAGGCGTTGCTCCACCAGATCCAATAGTTAGGGCCTAAGAAGTCAACGCCAGAAGCAAAAAATACAATAAAAATCCAACAGTTTGTCCATCGTATAACAGGAATAATTGCAACCAGTGTGAAAGTAATGGTCATTTCTACGTTCCGGGCAACCTAGGTTTCGCTCTAGGGCGTTGCTCCACCACATCGAATAGTTCGGGCCTTAGAAAACAACTCCAGACGCATAAAATACAATAAAAATACAACAGCTTTTTCATCGTATAAGAGGAATAATTGCAACAAGCCAGAAGGTAATGGTCATTTCTACGTTCCGGGCAATCTAGGCTTCTCTCTAGGTCGATGCTCCACCAGATCGAATAGTTAGGGCCTAAGAAGTCAACGCCAGAAGCATAAAATACAATAGAAATACAACAGTTTTTCCATCGTATAAGAGGAATAATTGCAAACAGTGTGAAAGACATGGTCATTCCTACGTTCCGGGCAACCTAGGCTTCAGTCTAGGGCGATGCTCCACCACATCGAATAGCTACGGCCTTAGGAGTCAACGCCAGAAGCGTAAAATACAATAGAAATACAACAGTTTTTCCATCGTATAACAAGAATAATTGCAACCAGTGTGAAAGTGATGGTCATTTCTACATTCCGGGCAACCTAGGCTTCACTCTAGTGCGTTGCTCCACCCGATCGAATAGTTAGGGCCTTAGAAGACAACGCCAGAAGCATAAAATACAATATAAATACAACAGTTTTTCAATCGTATAACAGGAATAATTGCAAACAGTGTGAATGATATGGTCATTTCTACGTTGCGGGCATCCTAGGCTTCACTCTAGGGCATAGCTCCACCACATCGACTAGTTACGGCCTTAGAAGTCAACGCCACAACTATAAAAAACAATATACAAACAACAGTTTTTCCATTCTATAAAATGAATAATTGCAAACAGTGTGGAGGTAAAGGTCATTTCTACTTTCCGGGCAACCTAGGCTTCACTCTAGGGCGTTTCTCCACCACATCGAATAGCTACGGCCTTAGAAGTCATCGTCTGAAGCATAAAATACAATACAAATACAGCAGCTTTTCCATCGTATAACAGGAATAATTGCAACCAGTGTGAAAGGTATGGTCATTTCTACGTTGCGGGCATCCTAGGCTTCACTCTAGGGCATTGCTCCACCACATCGAATAGCTACGGCCTTAGAAGTCAACGGCATAACTATAAAAAACAATATAAATACAACAGTTTTTCCATCGTATAAAATGAATAATTGCAAACAGTGTGGAGGTAATGGTCATTTCTACTTTCCGGCAACCTAGGCTTCACTCTAGGGCGTTTCTCCACCACATCGAATAGCTAAGGCCTTAGAAGTCAACGGCATAACTATAAAAAACAATATAAATACAACAGTTTTTCCATCGTATAAAATGAATAATTGCAAACAGTGTGGAGGTAATGGTCATTTCTACTTTCCGGCAACCTAGGCTTCACTCTAGGGCGTTTCTCCACCACATCGGAAGGCTACGGCCTTAGAAGTCAACGTCTGAAGCATAAAATATAATATAAATACAACAGTTTTTCCATCGTATAACAGGAATAATTGCAACCAGTGTGAAAGACATGGTCATTTCTACGTTCCGGGCAACGTAGGCTTCACACTAGGGCGTTGCTCCACCACATCGAATAGCTACGGCCTTAGGAGTCAACGCCAGAGGCATAAAATACAAAATAAATACAACAGTTTTTAAATCGTATAACAAGAATAATTGCAACCAGTGTGAAAGTGATGGTCATTTCTACATTCCGGGCAACCTAGGCTTCACTCTAGGGCGTTGCTCCACCAGATCGAATAGTTAGGGCCTAAGAAGTCAACGCCATAACTATAAAAAACAATATAAATACAACAGTTTTTCCATTGTATAAAATGAATAACTGCAAACAGTGTGGAGGTAATGGTCATTTCTACTTTCCGGGCAACCTAGGCTTCACTCTAGGGCGTTTCTCCACCACATCGAATAGCTACGGTCTTAGGAGTCAACGCCAGAAGCATAAAATACAATAGAAATACAACAGTTTTTCCATCGTATAACAAGAATAATTGCAACCAGTGTGAAAGTGATGGTCATTACTACATTCCGGGCAACCTAGGCTTCGCTCTAGTGCGTTGCTCCACCAGATCGAATAGTTAGGGCCTTAGAAGTCAACGCCAGAAGCATAAAGTACAATATAAATACAACAGTTTTTCAATCGTATAACAGGAATAATTGCAAACAGTGTGAAAGATATGGCCATTTCTACGTTGCGGGCATCCTAGGCTTCACTCTAGGGCATAGCTCCACCACATCGACTAGTTACGGCCTTAGAAGTCAACGCCACAACTATAAAAAACAATATACAAACAACAGTTTTTCCATTCTATAAAATGAATAATTGCAAACAGTGTGGAGGTAAAGGTCATTTCTACTTTCCGGGCAACCTAGGCTTCACTCTAGGGCGTTTCTCCACCACATCGAATAGCTACGGCCTTAGAAGTCATCGTCTGAAGCATAAAATACAATACAAATACAGCAGCTTTTCCATCGTATAACAGGAATAATTGCAACCAGTGTGAAAGGCATGGTCATTTCTACGTTCCGGCCAACCTAGGCTTCACTCTGGGGCGTTGCTTTACCACATCGAATAGCTACGGCCTTAGGAGTCAACGCCAGAGGCATAAAATACAAAATAAATACAACAGTTTTTCCATCGTATAACAAGAATAATTGCAACCAGTGTGGAAGTAATGGTTATTCCTACGTTCCGGGCAACCTAGGCTTCACGCTAGGGCGTTGCTCCACCACATCGAATAGCTACGGCCTTAGGAGTCAACGCCAGAGGCATAACATACAATATAAGTACAACAGTTTTTCCATCGTATAAAACGAATAGTTGCAATCAGAATGATGGTTGTGGTCATTTCTACGTTCCGGGCAACCTAGGCTTCACCCTAGGCGTTGCTCCACCAGATCCAATAGTTAGGGCCAAAGAAGTCAACGCCAGAAGCATAAAGTACAATAAAAATCCAACAGTTTGTCCATCGTATAACAGGAACAATTGCAACCAGTGTGAAAGTAATGGTCATTTCTACGTTCCTGGCAACCTAGGTTTCGCTCTAGGGCGTTGCTCCACCACATCGAATAGTTCGGTCCTTAGAAAGCAACTCCAGACGCATGAAATACAATAAAAATACAACAGTTTTTTCATCGTATAACAGGAATAATTGCAAACAGTGTGAAAGATATGGCCATTTCTACGTTGCGGGCATCCTAGGCTTCACTCTAGGGCATTGCTCCACCACATCCACTAGTTACGGCCTTAGAAGTCAACGCCATGACCATAAAAAACAATATACAAACAACAGTTTTTCCATTGTATAAAATGAATAATTGCAAACAGTGTGGAGGTAATGGTCATTTCTACTTTCCGGGCTACCTAGGCTCCACTGTAGGGCGTTTCTCCACCACATCGAATAGCTACGGCCCTAGAAGTCAACGCCTGAAGCATAAAATATAATATAAATACAACAGTTTTTCCATCGTATAACAGGAATAATTGCATCCAGTGTGAAAGTAATGGTCATTTCTACGTTCCGTGCAACCTAGGCTTCACTATAGGGCGTTGGTACACCAGGTCGAATAGTTAGGGCCTTAGAAAACAACTCCAGACGCATAAAATACAATAGAAATACAACAGTTTTACCATCGTATAACAGGAATAATTGCAACCAGTGTGAAATATATGGTCATTTCTACGATACGGGCAACCAAGGCTTCACTCTAGGGCGTCGCTCCACCATATCGAATAGTTAGCGCCTAAGAAGTCTACGCCAGAAGCATAAAATACAATACAAATACAACAGCTTTTCCATCGTATAAGAGGAATAATTGCAACCAGTGTGAAAGGTATGGTCATTTCTACGTTGCGGGCATCCTAGGCTTCACTCTAGGGCATTGCTCCACCACATCGAATAGCTACGGCCTTAGAAGTCAACGGCATAACTATAAAAAACAATATAAATGCAACAGTTTTTCCATCGTATAAAATGAATAATTGCAAACAGTGTGGAGGTAATGGTCATTTCTACCTTCCGGGCAACCTAGGCTTCACTCTAGGGCGTTTCTCCACCATATCGAATAGCTACGGCCTTAGAAGTCAACGTCTGAAGCATAAAATATAATATAAATACAACAGTTTTTCCATCGTATAACAGGAATGATTGCAACCGGTGTGAAAGACATGGTCATTCCTACGTTCCGGGCAACCTAGGCTTCACTCTAGGGCGTTGCTCCATCACATCGAATAGCTACGGCCTTAGGAGTCAACGCCAGAGGCATAAAATACAAAATAAATACAACAGTTTTTCCTTCGTATAAAACGAATACTTGCAATCAGTATGAAGGTTATGGTCATTTCTACGTTCCGGGCAACCTAGGCTTCACCCTAGGCGCTGCTCCACCAGATCCAATAGTTAGGGCCTAAGAAGTCAACGCCAGAAGCAAAAAATACAATAAAAATCCAACAGTTTGTCCATCGTATAACAGGAATAATTGCAACCAGTGTGAAAGTAATGGTCATTTCTACGTTCCGGGCAACCTAGGTTTCGCTCTAGGGCGTTGCTCCACCACATCGAATAGTTCGGGCCTTAGAAAACAACTCCAGACGCATAAAATACAATAAAAATACAACAGCTTTTTCATCGTATAACAGGAATAATTGCAACAAGCCAGAAGGTAATGGTCATTTCTACGTTCCGGGCAATCTAGGCTTCTCTCTAGGTCGATGCTCCACCAGATCGAATAGTTAGGGCCTAAGAAGTCAACACCAGACGCATAAAATACAATAGAAATACAACAGTTTTTCCATCGTATAAGAGGAATAATTGCAAACAGTGTGAAAGACATGGTCATTCCTACGTTCCGGGCAACCTAGGCTTCAGTCTAGGGCGATGCACCACCACATCGAATAGCTACGGCCTTAGGAGTCAACGCCAGAAGCGTAAAATACAATAGAAATACAACAGTTTTTCCATCGTATAACAAGAATAATTGCAACCAGTGTGAAAGTGATGGTCATTTCTACATTCCGGGCAACCTAGGCTTCACATTAGTGCGTTGCTCCACCAGATCGAATAGTTAGGGCCTTAGAAGACAACGCCAGAAGCATAAAATACAATATAAATACGACAGTTTTTCAATCGTATAACAGGAATAATTGCAAACAGTGTGAATGATATGGTCATTTCTACGTTGCGGGCATCCTAGGCTTCACTCTAGGGCATAGCTCCACCACATCGACTAGTTACGGCCTTAGAAGTCAACGCCACAACTATAAAAAACAATATACAAACAACAGTTTTTCCATTCTATAAAATGAATAATTGCAAACAGTGTGGAGGTAAAGGCCATTTCTACTTTCCGGGCAACCTAGGCTTCACTCTAGGGCGTTTCTCCACCACATCGAATAGCTACGGCCTTAGAAGTCATCGTCTGAAGCATAAAATACAATACAAATACAGCAGCTTTTCCATCGTATAACAGGAATAATTGCAACCAGTGTGGAAGTAATGGTTATTCCTACGTTCCGGGCAACCTAGGCTTCACGCTAGGGCGTTGCTCCACCACATCGAATAGCTACGGCCTTAGGAGTCAACGCCAGAGGCATAACATACAATATAAGTACAACAGTTTTTCCATCGTATAAAACGAATAGTTGCAATCAGAATGATGGTTGTGGTCATTTCTACGTTCCGGGCAACCTAGGCTTCACCCTAGGCGTTGCTCCACCAGATCCAATAGTTAGGGCCAAAGAAGTCAACGCCAGAAGCATAAAGTACAATAAAAATCCAACAGTTTGTCCATCGTATAACAGGAACAATTGCAACCAGTGTGAAAGTAATGGTCATTTCTACGTTCCTGGCAACCTAGGTTTCGCTCTAGGGCGTTGCTCCACCACATCGAATTGTTCGGTCCTTAGAAAACAACTCCAGACGCATGAAATACAATAAAAATACAACAGTTTTTTCATCGTATAACAGGAATAATTGCAACTAGTGTGAAATATATGGTCATTTCTACGATACGGGCAACCAAGGCTTCACTCTAGGGCGTCGTTCCACCATATCGAATAGTTAGCGCCTAAGAAGTCTACGCCAGAAGCATAAAGTACAATATATATACAACAGTTTTTCAATCTTATAACAGGAATAATTGCAAACAGTGTGAAAGATATGGCCATTTCTACGTTGCGGGCATCCTAGGCTTCACTCTAGGGCATTGCTCCACCACATCCACTAGTTACGGCCTTAGAAGTCAACGCCATGACCATAAAAAACAATATACAAACAACAGTTTTTCCATTGTATAAAATGAATAATTGCAAACAGTGTGGAGGTAATGGTCATTTCTACTTTCCGGGCTACCTAGGCTCCACTGTAGGGCGTTTCTCCACCACATCGAATAGCTACGGCCCTAGAAGTCAACGCCTGAAGCATAAAATATAATATAAATACAACAGTTTTTCCATCGTATAACAGGAATAATTGCATCCAGTGTGAAAGTAATGGTCATTTCTACGTTCCGTGCAACCTAGGCTTCACTCTAGGGCGTTGGTACACCAGGTCGAATAGTTAGGGCCTTAGAAAACAACTCCAGACGCATAAAATACAATAGAAATACAACAGTTTTACCATCGTATAACAGGAATAATTGCAACCAGTGTGAAATATATGGTCATTTCTACGATACGGGCAACCAAGGCTACACTCTAGGGCGTCGTTCCACCATATCGAATAGTTAGCGCCTAAGAAGTCTACGCCAGAAGCATAAAATACAATACAAATACAACAGCTTTTCCATCGTATAAGAGGAATAATTGCAACCAGTGTGAAAGGTATGGTCATTTCTACGTTGCGGGCATCCTAGGCTTCACTCTAGGGCATTGCTCCACCACATCGAATAGCTACGGCCTTAGAAGTCAACGGCATAACTATAAAAAACAATATAAATGCAACAGTTTTTCCATCGTATAAAATGAATAATTGCAAACAGTGTGGAGGTAATGGTCATTTCTACCTTCCGGGCAACCTAGGCTTCACTCTAGGGCGTTTCTCCACCATATCGAATAGCTACGGCCTTAGAAGTCAACGTCTGAAGCATAAAATATAATATAAATACAACAGTTTTTCCATCGTATAACAGGAATGATTGCAACCAGTGTGAAAGACATGGTCATTCCTACGTTCCGGGCAACCTAGGCTTCACTCTAGGGCGTTGCTCCATCACATCGAATAGCTACGGCCTTAGGAGTCAACGCCAGAGGCATAAAATACAAAATAAATACAACAGTTTTTCCTTCGTATAAAACGAATACTTGCAATCAGTATGAAGGTTATGGTCATTTCTACGTTCCGGGCAACCTAGGCTTCACCCTAGGCGTTGCTCCACCAGATCCAATAGTTAGGGCCTAAGAAGTCAACGCCAGAAGCAAAAAATACAATAAAAATCCAACAGTTTGTCCATCGTATAACAGGAATAATTGCAACCAGTGTGAAAGTAATGGTCATTTCTACGTTCCGGGCAACCTAGGTTTCGCTCTAGGGCGTTGCTCCACCACATCGAATAGTTCGGGCCTTAGAAAACAACTCCAGACGCATAAAATACAATAAAAATACAACAGCTTTTTCATCGTATAACAGGAATAATTGCAACAAGCCAGAAGGTAATGGTCATTTCTACGTTCCGGGCAATCTAGGCTTCTCTCTAGGTCGATGCTCCACCAGATCGAATAGTTAGGGCCTAAGAAGTCAACGCCAGAAGCATAAAATACAATAGAAATACAACAGTTTTTCCATCGTATAAGAGGAATAATTGCAAACAGTGTGAAAGACATGGTCATTCCTACGTTCCGGGCAACCTAGGCTTCAGTCTAGGGCGATGCTCCACCACATCGAATAGCTACGGCCTTAGGAGTCAACGCCAGAAGCGTAAAATACAATAGAAATACAACAGTTTTTGCATCGTATAACAAGAATAATTGCAACCAGTGTGAAAGTGATGGTCATTTCTACATTCCGGGCAACCTAGGCTTCACTCTAGTGCGTTGCTCCACCAGATCGAATAGTTAGGGCCTTAGAAGACAACGCCAGAAGCATAAAATACAATATAAATACGACAGTTTTTCAATCGTATAACAGGAATAATTGCAAACAGTGTGAATGATATGGTCATTTCTACGTTGCGGGCATCCTAGGCTTCACTCTAGGGCATAGCTCCACCACATCGACTAGTTACGGCCTTAGAAGTCAACGCCACAACTATAAAAAACAATATACAAACAACAGTTTTTCCATTCTATAAAATGAATAATTGCAAACAGTGTGGAGGTAAAGGTCATTTCTACTTTCCGGGCAACCTAGGCTTCACTCTAGGGCGTTTCTCCACCACATCGAATAGCTACGGCCTTAGAAGTCATCGTCTGAAGCATAAAATACAATACAAATACAGCAACTTTTCCATCGTATAACAGGAATAATTGCAACCAGTGTGAAAGGCATGGTCATTTCTACGTTCCGGCCAACCTAGGCTTCACTCTGGGGCGTTGCTTTACCACATCGAATAGCTACGGCCTTAGGAGTCAACGCCAGAGGCATAAAATACAAAATAAATACAACAGTTTTTCCATCGTATAACAAGAATAATTGCAACCAGTGTGGAAGTAATGGTTATTCCTACGTTCCGGGCAACCTAGGCTTCACGCTAGGGCGTTGCTCCACCACATCGAATAGCTACGGCCTTAGGAGTCAACGCCAGAGGCATAACATACAATATAAGTACAACAGTTTTTCCATCGTATAAAACGAATAGTTGCAATCAGAATGATGGTTGTGGTCATTTCTACGTTCCGGGCAACCTAGGCTTCACCCTAGGCGTTGCTCCACCAGATCCAATAGTTAGGGCCAAAGAAGTCAACGCCAGAAGCATAAAGTACAATAAAAATCCAACAGTTTGTCCATCGTATAACAGGAACAATTGCAACCAGTGTGAAAGTAATGGTCATTTCTACGTTCCTGGCAACCTAGGTTTCGCTCTAGGGCGTTGCTCCACCACATCGAATAGTTCGGTCCTTAGAAAACAACTCCAGACGCATGAAATACAATAAAAATACAACAGTTTTTTCATCGTATAACAGGAATAATTGCAACTAGTGTGAAATATATGGTCATTTCTACGATACGGGCAACCAAGGCTTCACTCTAGGGCGTCGTTCCACCATATCGAATAGTTAGCGCCTAAGAAGTCTACGCCAGAAGCATAAAATACAATACAAATACAACAGCTTTTCCATCGTATAAGAGGAATAATTGCAACCAGTGTGAAAGGTATGGTCATTTCTACGTTGCGGGCATCCTAGGCTTCACTCTAGGGCATTGCTCCACCACATCGAATAGCTACGGCCTTAGAAGTCAACGGCATAACTATAAAAAACAATATAAATGCAACAGTTTTTCCATCGTATAAAATGAATAATTGCAAACAGTGTGGAGGTAATGGTCATTTCTACCTTCCGGGCAACCTAGGCTTCACTCTAGGGCGTTTCTCCACCATATCGAATAGCTACGGCCTTAGAAGTCAACGTCTGAAGCATAAAATATAATATAAATACAACAGTTTTTCCATCGTATAACAGGAATGATTGCAACCAGTGTGAAAGACATGGTCATTCCTACGTTCCGGGCAACCTAGGCTTCACTCTAGGGCGTTGCTCCATCACATCGAATAGCTACGGCCTTAGGAGTCAACGCCAGAGGCATAAAATACAAAATAAATACAACAGTTTTTCCTTCGTATAAAACGAATACTTGCAATCAGTATGAAGGTTATGGTCATTTCTACGTTCCGGGCAACCTAGGCTTCACCCTAGGCGTTGCTCCACCAGATCCAATAGTTAGGGCCTAAGAAGTCAACGCCAGAAGCAAAAAATACAATAAAAATCCAACAGTTTGTCCATCGTATAACAGGAATAATTGCAACCAGTGTGAAAGTAATGGTCATTTCTACGTTCCGGGCAACCTAGGTTTCGCTCTAGGGCGTTGCTCCACCACATCGAATAGTTCGGGCCTTAGAAAACAACTCCAGACGCATAAAATACAATAAAAATACAACAGCTTTTTCATCGTATAACAGGAATAATTGCAACAAGCCAGAAGGTAATGGTCATTTCTACGTTCCGGGCAATCTAGGCTTCTCTCTAGGTCGATGCTCCACCAGATCGAATAGTTAGGGCCTAAGAAGTCAACGCCAGAAGCATAAAATACAATAGAAATACAACAGTTTTTCCATCGTATAAGAGGAATAATTGCAAACAGTGTGAAAGACATGGTCATTCCTACGTTCCGGGCAACCTAGGCTTCAGTCTAGGGCGATGCTCCACCACATCGAATAGCTACGGCCTTAGGAGTCAACGCCAGAAGCGTAAAATACAATAGAAATACAACAGTTTTTGCATCGTATAACAAGAATAATTGCAACCAGTGTGAAAGTGATGGTCATTTCTACATTCCGGGCAACCTAGGCTTCACTCTAGTGCGTTGCTCCACCAGATCGAATAGTTAGGGCCTTAGAAGACAACGCCAGAAGCATAAAATACAATATAAATACGACAGTTTTTCAATCGTATAACAGGAATAATTGCAAACAGTGTGAATGATATGGTCATTTCTACGTTGCGGGCATCCTAGGCTTCACTCTAGGGCATAGCTCCACCACATCGACTAGTTACGGCCTTAGAAGTCAACGCCACAACTATAAAAAACAATATACAAACAACAGTTTTTCCATTCTATAAAATGAATAATTGCAAACAGTGTGGAGGTAAAGGTCATTTCTACTTTCCGGGCAACCTAGGCTTCACTCTAGGGCGTTTCTCCACCACATCGAATAGCTACGGCCTTAGAAGTCATCGTCTGAAGCATAAAATACAATACAAATACAGCAGCTTTTCCATCGTATAACAGGAATAATTGCAACCAGTGTGAAAGGCATGGTCATTTCTACGTTCCGGCCAACCTAGGCTTCACTCTGGGGCGTTGCTTTACCACATCGAATAGCTACGGCCTTAGGAGTCAACGCCAGAGGCATAAAATACAAAATAAATACAACAGTTTTTCCATCGTATAACAAGAATAATTGCAACCAGTGTGGAAGTAATGGTTATTCCTACGTTCCGGGCAACCTAGGCTTCACGCTAGGGCGTTGCTCCACCACATCGAATAGCTACGGCCTTAGGAGTCAACGCCAGAGGCATAACATACAATATAAGTACAACAGTTTTTCCATCGTATAAAACGAATAGTTGCAATCAGAATGATGGTTGTGGTCATTTCTACGTTCCGGGCAACCTAGGCTTCACCCTAGGCGTTGCTCCACCAGATCCAATAGTTAGGGCCAAAGAAGTCAACGCCAGAAGCATAAAGTACAATAAAAATCCAACAGTTTGTCCATCGTATAACAGGAACAATTGCAACCAGTGTGAAAGTAATGGTCATTTCTACGTTCCTGGCAACCTAGGTTTCGCTCTAGGGCGTTGCTCCACCACATCGAATAGTTCGGTCCTTAGAAAACAACTCCAGACGCATGAAATACAATAAAAATACAACAGTTTTTTCATCGTATAACAGGAATAATTGCAACTAGTGTGAAATATATGGTCATTTCTACGATACGGGCAACCAAGGCTTCACTCTAGGGCGTCGTTCCACCATATCGAATAGTTAGCGCCTAAGAAGTCTACGCCAGAAGCATAAAATACAATACAAATACAGCAGCTTTTCCATCGTATAACAGGAATAATGCAACCAGTGTGAAAGGTATGGTCATTTCTACGTTGCGGGCATCCTAGGCTTCACTCTAGGGCATTGCTCCACCACATCGAATAGCTACGGCCTTAGAAGTCAACGGCATAACTATAAAAAACAATATAAATACAACAGTTTTTCCATCGTATAAAACGAATACTTGCAATCAGTATGAAGGTTATGGTCATTTCTACGTTCCGGGCAACCTAGGCTTCACCCTAGGCGTTGCTCCACCAGATCGAATAGTTAGGGCCTAAGAAGTCAACGCCAGAAGCATAAAATACAATAGAAATACAACAGTTTTACCATCGTATAACAGGAATAATTGCAACCAGTGTGAAATATATGGTCATTTCTACGATACGGGCAACCAAGGCTTCACTCTAGGGCGTCGTTCCACCATATCGAATAGTTAGCGCCTAAGAAGTCTACGCCAGAAGCATAAAATACAATACAAATACAACAGCTTTTCCATCGTATAAGAGGAATAATTGCAACCAGTGTGAAAGGTATGGTCATTTCTACGTTGCGGGCATCCTAGGCTTCACTCTAGGGCATTGCTCCACCACATCGAATAGCTACGGCCTTAGAAGTCAACGGCATAACTATAAAAAACAATATAAATGCAACAGTTTTTCCATCGTATAAAATGAATAATTGCAAACAGTGTGGAGGTAATGGTCATTTCTACCTTCCGGGCAACCTAGGCTTCACTCTAGGGCGTTTCTCCACCATATCGAATAGCTACGGCCTTAGAAGTCAACGTCTGAAGCATAAAATATAATATAAATACAACAGTTTTTCCATCGTATAACAGGAATGATTGCAACCAGTGTGAAAGACATGGTCATTCCTACGTTCCGGGCAACCTAGGCTTCACTCTATGGCGTTGCTCCATCACATCGAATAGCTACGGCCTTAGGAGTCAACGCCAGAGGCATAAAATACAAAATAAATACAACAGTTTTTCCTTCGTATAAAACGAATACTTGCAATCAGTATGAAGGTTATGGTCATTTCTACGTTCCGGGCAACCTAGGCTTCACCCTAGGCGTTGCTCCACCAGATCCAATAGTTAGGGCCTAAGAAGTCAACGCCAGAAGCAAAAAATACAATAAAAATCCAACAGTTTGTCCATCGTATAACAGGAATAATTGCAACCAGTGTGAAAGTAATGGTCATTTCTACGTTCCGGGCAACCTAGGTTTCGCTCTAGGGCGTTGCTCCACCACATCGAATAGTTCGGGCCTTAGAAAACAACTCCAGACGCATAAAATACAATAGAAATACAACAGTATTTCCATCGTATAAGAGGAATAATTGCAAACAGTGTGAAAGACATGGTCATTCCTACGTTCCGGGCAACCTAGGCTTCAGTCTAGGGCGATGCTCCACCACATCGAATAGCTACGGCCTTAGGAGTCAACGCCAGAAGCGTAAAATACAATAGAAATACAACAGTTTTTCCATCGTATAACAAGAATAATTGCAACCAGTGTGAAAGTGATGGTCATTTCTACATTCCGGGCAACCTAGGCTTCACTCTAGTGCGTTGCTCCACCAGATCTAATAGTTAGGGCCTTAGAAGACAACGCCAGAAGCATAAAATACAATATAAATACAACAGTTTTTCAATCGTATAACAGGAATAATTGCAAACAGTGTGAATGATATGGTCATTTCTACGTTGCGGGCATCCTAGGCTTCACTCTAGGGCATAGCTCCACCACATCGACTAGTTACGGCCTTAGAAGTCAACGCCACAACTATAAAAAACAATATACAAACAACAGTTTTTCCATTCTATAAAATGAATAATTGCAAACAGTGTGGAGGTAAAGGTCATTTCTACTTTCCGGGCAACCTAGGCTTCACTCTAGGGCGTTTCTCCACCACATCGAATAGCTACGGCCTTAGAAGTCATCGTCTGAAGCATAAAATACAATACAAATACAGCAGCTTTTCCATCGTATAACAGGAATAATTGCAACCAGTGTGAAAGGTATGGTCATTTCTACGTTGCGGGCATCCTAGGCTTCACTCTAGGGCATTGCTCCACCACATCGAATAGCTACGGCCTTAGAAGTCAACGGCATAACTATAAAAAACAATATAAATACAACAGTTTTTCCATCGTATAAAATGAATAATTGCAAACAGTGTGGAGGTAATGGTCATTTCTACTTTCCGGCAACCTAGGCTTCACTCTAGGGCGTTTCTCCACCACATCGAAAGGCTACGGCCTTAGAAGTCAACGTCTGAAGCATAAAATATAATATAAATACAACAGTTTTTCCATCGTATAACAGGAATAATTGCAACCAGTGTGAAAGACATGGTCATTTCTACGTTCCGGGCAACCTAGGCTTCACACTAGGGCGTTGCTCCACCACATCGAATAGCTACGGCCTTAGGAGTCAACGCCAGAGGCATAAAATACAAAATAAATACAACAGTTTTTAAATCGTATAACAAGAATAATTGCAACCAGTGTGAAAGTGATGGTCATTTCTACATTCCGGGCAACCTAGGCTTCACTCTAGGGCGTTGCTCCACCAGATCGAATAGTTAGGGCCTAAGAAGTCAATGCCAGAAGCAAAAAATACATTATAGATACAACAGTTTTTCCATTGTATAAAATGAATAATTGCAAACAGTGTGGAAGTAATGGTTATTTCTACGTTCCGGGCAACTTAGGTTTCACGCTAGGGCGTTGCTCCACCAGATCGAATAGTTAGGGACTTAGACGTCAACGCCAGAAGCATAAAATACAATATAAATACAACAGTTTTTCAATCGTATAACAGGAATATTTGCAAACAGTGTGAAAGATATGGTCATTTCTACGTTGCGGGCATCCTAGGCTTCACTCTAGGGCATTGCTCCACCACATCGAATAGTTACGGCCTTAGAAGTCAACGCCATAACTCTAAAAAACAATATAAATACAACAGTTTTTCCATTGTATAAAATGAATAACTGCAAACAGTGTGGAGGTAATGGTCATTTCTACTTTCCGGGCTACCTAGGCTCCACTGTAGGGCGTTTCTCCACCACATCGAATAGCTACGGCCCTAGAAGTCAACGCCTGAAGCATAAAATATAATATAAATACAACAGTTTTTCCATCGTATAAAACGAATAGTTGCAATCAGAATGATGGTTGTGGTCATTTCTACGTTCCGGGCAACCTAGGCTTCACCCTAGGCGTTGCTCCACCAGATCCAATAGTTAGGGCCAAAGAAGTCAACGCCAGAAGCATAAAGTACAATAAAAATCCAACAGTTTGTCCATCGTATAACAGGAACAATTGCAACCAGTGTGAAAGTAATGGTCATTTCTACGTTCCTGGCAACCTAGGTTTCGCTCTAGGGCGTTGCTCCACCACATCGAATAGTTCGGTCCTTAGAAAACAACTCCAGACGCATGAAATACAATAAAAATACAACAGTTTTTTCATCGTATAACAGGAATAATTGCAACCAGTGTGAAATATATGGTCATTTCTACGATACGGGCAACCAAGGCTTCACTCTAGGGCGTCGTTCCACCATATCGAATAGTTAGCGCCTAAGAAGTCTACGCCAGAAGCATAAAATACAATACAAATACAACAGCTTTTCCATCGTATAACAGGAATAATTGCAAGCAGTGTGAAAGGTATGGTCATTTCTACGTTGCGGGCATCCTAGGCTTCACTCTAGGGCATTGCTCCACCACATCGAATAGCTACGGCCTTAGAAGTCAACGGCATAACTATAAAAAACAATATAAATACAACAGTTTTTCCATCGTATAAAACGAATACTTGCAATCAGTATGAAGGTTATGGTCATTTCTACGTTCCGGGCAACCTAGGCTTCACCCTAGGCGTTGCTCCACCAGATCCAATAGTTAGGGCCTAAGAAGTCTACGCCAGAAGCATAAAATACAATACAAATACAACAGCTTTTCCATGGTATAACAGGAATAATTGCAACCAGTGTGAAAGGTATGGTCATTTCTACGTTGCGGGCATCCTAGGCTTCACTCTAGGGCATCGCTCCACCACATCGAATAGCTACGGCCTTAGAAGTCAACGGCATAACTATAAAAAACAATATAAATACAACAGTTTTTCCATCGTATAAAATGAATAATTGCAAACAGTGTGGAGGTAATGGTCATTTCTACTTTCCGGCAACCTAGGCTTCACTCTAGGGCGTTTCTCCACCACATCGAATAGCTACGGCCTTAGAAGTCAACGTCTGAAGCATAAAATATAATATAAATACAACAGTTTTTCCATCGTATAACAGGAATAATTGCAACCAGTGTGAAAGACATGGTCATTTCTACGTTCCGGGCAACCTAGACTTCACACTAGGGCGTTGCTCCACCACATCGAATAGCTACGGCCTTAGGAGTCAACGCCAGAGGCATAAAATACAAAATAAATACAACAGTTTTTAAATCGTATAACAGGAATAATTGCAAACAGTGTGAATGATATGGTCATTTCTACGTTGCGGGCATCCTAGGCTTCACTCTAGGGCATAGCTCCACCACATCGACTAGTTACGGCCTTAGAAGTCAACGCCATAACTATAAAAAACAATATACAAACAACAGTTTTTCCATTCTATAAAATGAATAATTGCAAACAGTGTGGAGGTAAAGGTCATTTCTACTTTCCGGGCAACCTAGGCTTCACTCTAGGGCGTTTCTCCACCACATCGAATAGCTACGGCCTTAGAAGTCATCGTCTGAAGCATAAAATATAATAGAAATACAACAGTTTTTCCATCGTATAACAGGAATAATTGCAACCAGTGTGAAAGGCATGGTCATTTCTACGTTCCGGCCAACCTAGGCTTCACTCTGGGGCGTTGCTTTACCACATCGAATAGCTACGGCCTTAGGAGTCAACGCCAGAGGCATAAAATACAAAATAAGTACAACAGTTTTTCCATCGTATAACAAGAATAATTGCAACCAGTGTGGAAGTAATGGTTATTCCTACGTTCCGGGCAACCTAGGCTTCACGCTAGGGCGTTGCTCCACCACATCGAATAGCTACGGCCTTAGGAGTCAACGCCAGAGGCATAAAGTACAAAATAAATACAACAGTTTTTAAATCGTATAACAAGAATAATTGCAACCAGTGTGAAAGTGATGGTCATTTCTACATTCCGGGCAACCTAGGCTTCACACAAGGGCGTTGCTCCACCAGATCGAATAGTTAGGGCCTAAGAAGTCAACGCCAGAAGCAAAAAATACATTATAGATACAACAGTTTTTCCATTGTATAAAATGAATAATTGCAAACAGTGTGAATGATATGGTCATTTCTACGTTGCGGGCATCCTAGGCTTCACTCTAGGGCATAGCTCCACCACATCGACTAGTTACGGCCTTAGAAGTCAACGCCACAACTATAAAAAACAATATACAAACAACAGTTTTTCCATTCTATAAAATGAATAATTGCAAACAGTGTGGAGGTAAAGGTCATTTCTACTTTCCGGGCAACCTAGGCTTCACTCTAGGGCGTTTCTCCACCACATCGAATAGCTACGGCCTTAGAAGTCATCGTCTGAAGCATAAAATACAATACAAATACAGCAGCTTTTCCATCGTATAACAGGAATAATTGCAACCAGTGTGAAAGGCATGGTCATTTCTACGTTCCGGCCAACCTAGGCTTCACTCTGGGGCGTTGCTTTACCACATCGAATAGCTACGGCCTTAGGAGTCAACGCCAGAGGCATAAAATACAAAATAAATACAACAGTTTTTCCATCGTATAACAAGAATAATTGCAACCAGTGTGGAAGTAATGGTTATTCCTACGTTCCGGGCAACCTAGGCTTCACGCTAGGGCGTTGCTCCACCACATCGAATAGCTACGGCCTTAGGAGTCAACGCCAGAGGCATAACATACAATATAAGTACAACAGTTTTTCCATCGTATAAAACGAATAGTTGCAATCAGAATGATGGTTGTGGTCATTTCTACGTTCCGGGCAACCTAGGCTTCACCCTAGGCGTTGCTCCACCAGATCCAATAGTTAGGGCCAAAGAAGTCAACGCCAGAAGCATAAAGTACAATAAAAATCCAACAGTTTGTCCATCGTATAACAGGAACAATTGCAACCAGTGTGAAAGTAATGGTCATTTCTACGTTCCTGGCAACCTAGGTTTCGCTCTAGGGCGTTGCTCCACCACATCGAATAGTTCGGTCCTTAGAAAACAACTCCAGACGCATGAAATACAATAAAAATACAACAGTTTTTTCATCGTATAACAGGAATAATTGCAACTAGTGTGAAATATATGGTCATTTCTACGATACGGGCAACCAAGGCTTCACTCTAGGGCGTCGTTCCACCATATCGAATAGTTAGCGCCTAAGAAGTCTACGCCAGAAGCATAAAATACAATACAAATACAGCAGCTTTTCCATCGTATAACAGGAATAATGCAACCAGTGTGAAAGGTATGGTCATTTCTACGTTGCGGGCATCCTAGGCTTCACTCTAGGGCATTGCTCCACCACATCGAATAGCTACGGCCTTAGAAGTCAACGGCATAACTATAAAAAACAATATAAATACAACAGTTTTTCCATCGTATAAAACGAATACTTGCAATCAGTATGAAGGTTATGGTCATTTCTACGTTCCGGGCAACCTAGGCTTCACCCTAGGCGTTGCTCCACCAGATCGAATAGTTAGGGCCTAAGAAGTCAACGCCAGAAGCATAAAATACAATAGAAATACAACAGTTTTACCATCGTATAACAGGAATAATTGCAACCAGTGTGAAATATATGGTCATTTCTACGATACGGGCAACCAAGGCTTCACTCTAGGGCGTCGTTCCACCATATCGAATAGTTAGCGCCTAAGAAGTCTACGCCAGAAGCATAAAATACAATACAAATACAACAGCTTTTCCATCGTATAAGAGGAATAATTGCAACCAGTGTGAAAGGTATGGTCATTTCTACGTTGCGGGCATCCTAGGCTTCACTCTAGGGCATTGCTCCACCACATCGAATAGCTACGGCCTTAGAAGTCAACGGCATAACTATAAAAAACAATATAAATGCAACAGTTTTTCCATCGTATAAAATGAATAATTGCAAACAGTGTGGAGGTAATGGTCATTTCTACCTTCCGGGCAACCTAGGCTTCACTCTAGGGCGTTTCTCCACCATATCGAATAGCTACGGCCTTAGAAGTCAACGTCTGAAGCATAAAATATAATATAAATACAACAGTTTTTCCATCGTATAACAGGAATGATTGCAACCAGTGTGAAAGACATGGTCATTCCTACGTTCCGGGCAACCTAGGCTTCACTCTATGGCGTTGCTCCATCACATCGAATAGCTACGGCCTTAGGAGTCAACGCCAGAGGCATAAAATACAAAATAAATACAACAGTTTTTCCTTCGTATAAAACGAATACTTGCAATCAGTATGAAGGTTATGGTCATTTCTACGTTCCGGGCAACCTAGGCTTCACCCTAGGCGTTGCTCCACCAGATCCAATAGTTAGGGCCTAAGAAGTCAACGCCAGAAGCAAAAAATACAATAAAAATCCAACAGTTTGTCCATCGTATAACAGGAATAATTGCAACCAGTGTGAAAGTAATGGTCATTTCTACGTTCCGGGCAACCTAGGTTTCGCTCTAGGGCGTTGCTCCACCACATCGAATAGTTCGGGCCTTAGAAAACAACTCCAGACGCATAAAATACAATAGAAATACAACAGTATTTCCATCGTATAAGAGGAATAATTGCAAACAGTGTGAAAGACATGGTCATTCCTACGTTCCGGGCAACCTAGGCTTCAGTCTAGGGCGATGCTCCACCACATCGAATAGCTACGGCCTTAGGAGTCAACGCCAGAAGCGTAAAATACAATAGAAATACAACAGTTTTTCCATCGTATAACAAGAATAATTGCAACCAGTGTGAAAGTGATGGTCATTTCTACATTCCGGGCAACCTAGGCTTCACTCTAGTGCGTTGCTCCACCAGATCTAATAGTTAGGGCCTTAGAAGACAACGCCAGAAGCATAAAATACAATATAAATACAACAGTTTTTCAATCGTATAACAGGAATAATTGCAAACAGTGTGAATGATATGGTCATTTCTACGTTGCGGGCATCCTAGGCTTCACTCTAGGGCATAGCTCCACCACATCGACTAGTTACGGCCTTAGAAGTCAACGCCACAACTATAAAAAACAATATACAAACAACAGTTTTTCCATTCTATAAAATGAATAATTGCAAACAGTGTGGAGGTAAAGGTCATTTCTACTTTCCGGGCAACCTAGGCTTCACTCTAGGGCGTTTCTCCACCACATCGAATAGCTACGGCCTTAGAAGTCATCGTCTGAAGCATAAAATACAATACAAATACAGCAGCTTTTCCATCGTATAACAGGAATAATTGCAACCAGTGTGAAAGGTATGGTCATTTCTACGTTGCGGGCATCCTAGGCTTCACTCTAGGGCATTGCTCCACCACATCGAATAGCTACGGCCTTAGAAGTCAACGGCATAACTATAAAAAACAATATAAATACAACAGTTTTTCCATCGTATAAAATGAATAATTGCAAACAGTGTGGAGGTAATGGTCATTTCTACTTTCCGGCAACCTAGGCTTCACTCTAGGGCGTTTCTCCACCACATCGAAAGGCTACGGCCTTAGAAGTCAACGTCTGAAGCATAAAATATAATATAAATACAACAGTTTTTCCATCGTATAACAGGAATAATTGCAACCAGTGTGAAAGACATGGTCATTTCTACGTTCCGGGCAACCTAGGCTTCACACTAGGGCGTTGCTCCACCACATCGAATAGCTACGGCCTTAGGAGTCAACGCCAGAGGCATAAAATACAAAATAAATACAACAGTTTTTAAATCGTATAACAAGAATAATTGCAACCAGTGTGAAAGTGATGGTCATTTCTACATTCCGGGCAACCTAGGCTTCACTCTAGGGCGTTGCTCCACCAGATCGAATAGTTAGGGCCTAAGAAGTCAATGCCAGAAGCAAAAAATACATTATAGATACAACAGTTTTTCCATTGTATAAAATGAATAATTGCAAACAGTGTGGAAGTAATGGTTATTTCTACGTTCCGGGCAACTTAGGTTTCACGCTAGGGCGTTGCTCCACCAGATCGAATAGTTAGGGACTTAGACGTCAACGCCAGAAGCATAAAATACAATATAAATACAACAGTTTTTCAATCGTATAACAGGAATATTTGCAAACAGTGTGAAAGATATGGTCATTTCTACGTTGCGGGCATCCTAGGCTTCACTCTAGGGCATTGCTCCACCACATCGAATAGTTACGGCCTTAGAAGTCAACGCCATAACTCTAAAAAACAATATAAATACAACAGTTTTTCCATTGTATAAAATGAATAACTGCAAACAGTGTGGAGGTAATGGTCATTTCTACTTTCCGGGCTACCTAGGCTCCACTGTAGGGCGTTTCTCCACCACATCGAATAGCTACGGCCCTAGAAGTCAACGCCTGAAGCATAAAATATAATATAAATACAACAGTTTTTCCATCGTATAAAACGAATAGTTGCAATCAGAATGATGGTTGTGGTCATTTCTACGTTCCGGGCAACCTAGGCTTCACCCTAGGCGTTGCTCCACCAGATCCAATAGTTAGGGCCAAAGAAGTCAACGCCAGAAGCATAAAGTACAATAAAAATCCAACAGTTTGTCCATCGTATAACAGGAACAATTGCAACCAGTGTGAAAGTAATGGTCATTTCTACGTTCCTGGCAACCTAGGTTTCGCTCTAGGGCGTTGCTCCACCACATCGAATAGTTCGGTCCTTAGAAAACAACTCCAGACGCATGAAATACAATAAAAATACAACAGTTTTTTCATCGTATAACAGGAATAATTGCAACCAGTGTGAAATATATGGTCATTTCTACGATACGGGCAACCAAGGCTTCACTCTAGGGCGTCGTTCCACCATATCGAATAGTTAGCGCCTAAGAAGTCTACGCCAGAAGCATAAAATACAATACAAATACAACAGCTTTTCCATCGTATAACAGGAATAATTGCAAGCAGTGTGAAAGGTATGGTCATTTCTACGTTGCGGGCATCCTAGGCTTCACTCTAGGGCATTGCTCCACCACATCGAATAGCTACGGCCTTAGAAGTCAACGGCATAACTATAAAAAACAATATAAATACAACAGTTTTTCCATCGTATAAAACGAATACTTGCAATCAGTATGAAGGTTATGGTCATTTCTACGTTCCGGGCAACCTAGGCTTCACCCTAGGCGTTGCTCCACCAGATCCAATAGTTAGGGCCTAAGAAGTCTACGCCAGAAGCATAAAATACAATACAAATACAACAGCTTTTCCATGGTATAACAGGAATAATTGCAACCAGTGTGAAAGGTATGGTCATTTCTACGTTGCGGGCATCCTAGGCTTCACTCTAGGGCATCGCTCCACCACATCGAATAGCTACGGCCTTAGAAGTCAACGGCATAACTATAAAAAACAATATAAATACAACAGTTTTTCCATCGTATAAAATGAATAATTGCAAACAGTGTGGAGGTAATGGTCATTTCTACTTTCCGGCAACCTAGGCTTCACTCTAGGGCGTTTCTCCACCACATCGAATAGCTACGGCCTTAGAAGTCAACGTCTGAAGCATAAAATATAATATAAATACAACAGTTTTTCCATCGTATAACAGGAATAATTGCAACCAGTGTGAAAGACATGGTCATTTCTACGTTCCGGGCAACCTAGACTTCACACTAGGGCGTTGCTCCACCACATCGAATAGCTACGGCCTTAGGAGTCAACGCCAGAGGCATAAAATACAAAATAAATACAACAGTTTTTAAATCGTATAACAGGAATAATTGCAAACAGTGTGAATGATATGGTCATTTCTACGTTGCGGGCATCCTAGGCTTCACTCTAGGGCATAGCTCCACCACATCGACTAGTTACGGCCTTAGAAGTCAACGCCATAACTATAAAAAACAATATACAAACAACAGTTTTTCCATTCTATAAAATGAATAATTGCAAACAGTGTGGAGGTAAAGGTCATTTCTACTTTCCGGGCAACCTAGGCTTCACTCTAGGGCGTTTCTCCACCACATCGAATAGCTACGGCCTTAGAAGTCATCGTCTGAAGCATAAAATATAATAGAAATACAACAGTTTTTCCATCGTATAACAGGAATAATTGCAACCAGTGTGAAAGGCATGGTCATTTCTACGTTCCGGCCAACCTAGGCTTCACTCTGGGGCGTTGCTTTACCACATCGAATAGCTACGGCCTTAGGAGTCAACGCCAGAGGCATAAAATACAAAATAAGTACAACAGTTTTTCCATCGTATAACAAGAATAATTGCAACCAGTGTGGAAGTAATGGTTATTCCTACGTTCCGGGCAACCTAGGCTTCACGCTAGGGCGTTGCTCCACCACATCGAATAGCTACGGCCTTAGGAGTCAACGCCAGAGGCATAAAGTACAAAATAAATACAACAGTTTTTAAATCGTATAACAAGAATAATTGCAACCAGTGTGAAAGTGATGGTCATTTCTACATTCCGGGCAACCTAGGCTTCACACAAGGGCGTTGCTCCACCAGATCGAATAGTTAGGGCCTAAGAAGTCAACGCCAGAAGCAAAAAATACATTATAGATACAACAGTTTTTCCATTGTATAAAATGAATAATTGCAAACAGTGTGGAAGTAATGGTTATTTCTACGTTCCGGGCAACTTAGGTTTCACGCTAGGGCGTTGCTCCACCAGAACGAATAGTTAGGGACTTAGACGTCAACGCCAGAAGCATAAAATACAATATAAATACAACAGTTTTTCAACCGTATAACAGGAATATTTGCAAACAGTGTGAAAGATATGGACATTTCTACGTTGCGGGCATCCTAGGCTTCACTCTAGGGCATTGCTCCACCACATCGAATAGCTACGGCCTTAGGAGTCAACGCCAGAGGCATAAAATACAAAATAAATACAACAGTTTTTAAATCGTATAACAAGAATAGTTGCAACCAGTGTGAAAGTGATGGTCATTTCTACATTCCGGGCAACCTAGTCTCCACTCTAGGGCGTTGCTCCACCAGATCGAATAGTTAGGGCCTAAGAAGTCAACGCCAGAAGCAAAAAATACAATAAAAATCCAACAGTTTGTCCATCGTATAACAGGAATAATTGCAACCAGTGTGAAAGTAATGGTCATTTCTACGTTCCGGGCAACCTAGGTTTCGCTCTAGGGCGTTGCTCCACCACATCGAATAGTTCGGGCCTTAGAAAACAACTCCAGACGCATAAAATACAATAAAAATACAACAGCTTTTTCATCGTATAACAGGAATAATTGCAACAAGCCAGAAGGTAATGGTCATTTCTACGTTCCGGGCAATCTAGGCTTCTCTCTAGGTCGATGCTCCACCAGATCGAATAGTTAGGGCCTAAGAAGTCAACGCCAGAAGCATAAAATACAATAGAAATACAACAGTTTTTCCATCGTATAAGAGGAATAATTGCAAACAGTGTGAAAGACATGGTCATTCCTACGTTCCGGGCAACCTAGGCTTCAGTCTAGGGCGATGCTCCACCACATCGAATAGCTACGGCCTTAGGAGTCAACGCCAGAAGCATAAAATACAATAGAAATACAACAGTTTTTCCATCGTATAACAAGAATAATTGCAACCAGTGTGAAAGTGATGCTCATTTCTACATTCCGGGCAACCTAGGCTTCACTCTAGTGCGTTGCTCCGCCAGATCGAATAGTTAGGGCCTTAGAAGTCAACGCCAGAAGCATAAAATACAATATAAATACAACAGTTTTTCAATCGTATAACAGGAATAATTGCAAACAGTGAGAATGATATGGTCATTTCTACGTTGCGGGCATCCTAGGCTTCTCTCTAGGGCATAGCTCCACCACATCGACTAGTTACGGCCTTAGAAGTCAACGCCATAACTATAAAAAACAATATACAAACAACAGTTTTTCCATTCTATAAAATGAATAATTGCAAACAGTGTGGAGGTAAAGGTCATTTCTACTTTCCGGGCAACCTAGGCTTCACTCTAGGGCGTTTCTCCACCACATCGAATAGCTACGGCCTTAGAAGTCATCGTCTGAAGCATAAAATATAATAGAAATACAACAGTTTTTCCATCGTATAACAGGAATAATTGCAACCAGTGTGAAAGGCATGGTCATTTCTACGTTCCGGCCAACCTAGGCTTCACTCTGGGGCGTTGCTTTACCACATCGAATAGCTACGGCCTTAGGAGTCAACGCCAGAGGCATAAAATACAAAATAAGTACAACAGTTTTTCCATCGTATAACAAGAATAATTGCAACCAGTGTGGAAGTAATGGTTATTCCTACGTTCCGGGCAACCTAGGCTTCACGCTAGGGCGTTGCTCCACCACATCGAATAGCTACGGCCTTAGGAGTCAACGCCAGAGGCATAACATACAATATAAGTACAACAGTTTTTCCATCGTATAAAACGAATAGTTGCAATCAGACTGATGGTTGTGGTCATTTCTACGTTCCGGGCAACCTAGGCTTCACCCTACGCGTTGCTCCACCAGATCCAATAGTTAGGGCCAAAGAAGTCAACGCCAGAAGCATAAAGTACAATAAAAATCCAACAGTTTGTCCATCGTATAACAGGAACAATTGCAACCAGTGTGAAAGTAATGGTCATTTCTACGTTCCTGGCAACCTAGGTTTCGCTCTAGGGCGTTGCTCCACCACATCGAATAGTTCGGTCCTTAGAAAACAACTCCAGACGCATGAAATACAATAAAAATACAACAGTTTTTTCATCGTATAACAGGAATAATTGCAACCAGTGTGAAATATATGGTCATTTCTACGATACGGGAAACCAAGGCTTCACTCTAGGGCGTCGTTCCACCATATCGAATAGTTAGGGCCTAAGAAGTCTACGCCAGAAGCATAAAATACAATACAAATAGAACAGCTTTTCCATCGTATAACAGGAATAATTGCAACCAGTGTGAAAGGTATGGTCATTTCTACGTTGCGGGCATCCTAGGCTTCACTCTAGGGCATTGCTCCACCACATCGACTAGCTACGGCCTTAGAAGTCAACGGCATAACTATAAAAAACAATATAAATACAACAGTTTTTCCATCGTATAAAACGAATACTTGCAATCAGTATGAAGGTTATGGTCATTTCTACGTTCCGGGCAACCTAGGCTTCACCCTAGGCGTTGCTCCACCAGATCCAATAGTTAGGGCCTAAGAAGTCTACGCCAGAAGCATAAAATACAATACAAATACAACAGCTTTTCCATCGTATAACAGGAATAATTGCAACCAGTGTGAAAGGTATGGTCATTTCTACGTTGCGGGCATCCTAGGCTTCACTCTAGGGCATTGCTCCACCACATCGAATAGCTACGGCCTTAGAAGTCAACGGCATAACTATAAAAAACAATATAAATACAACAGTTTTTCCATCGTATAAAATGAATAATTGCAAACAGTGTGGAGGTAATGGTCATTTCTACTTTCCGGCAACCTAGGCTTCACTCTAGGGCGTTTCTCCACCACATCGAATAGCTACGGCCTTAGAAGTCAACGTCTGAAGCATAAAATATAATATAAATACAACAGTTTTTCCATCGTATAACAGGAATAATCGCAACCAGTGTGAAAGACATGGTCATTTCTACGTTCCGGGCAACCTAGGCTGCACACTAGGGCGTTGCTCCACCACATCGAATAGGTACGGCCTTAGGAGTCAACGCCAGAGGCATAAAATACAAAATAAATACAACAGTTTTTAAATCGTATAACAAGAATAATTGCAACCAGTGTGAAAGTGATGGTCATTTCTACATTCCGGGCAACCTAGGCTTCACTCTAGGGCGTTGCTCCACCAGGTCGAATAGTTAGGGCCTAAGAAGTCAACGCCAGAAGCAAAAAATACATTATAGATACAACAGTTTTTCCATTGTATAAAATGAATAATTGCAAACAGTGTGGAAGTAATGGTTATTTCTACGTTCCGGGCAGCCTTGGTTTCGCTCTAGGAAGTTGCTCCACCACATCGAATAGTTCGGGCCTTAGAAAACAACTCCAGACGCATGAAATACAATAAAAATACAACAGCTTTTTCATCGTATAACAGGAATAATTGCAACAAGCCAGAAGGTAATGGTCATTTCTACGTTCCGGGCAATCTATGCTTCTCTCTAGGTCGTTGCTCCACCAGATCGAATAGTTAGGGCCTAAGAAGTCAACGCCAGAAGCATAAAATACAATAGAAATACAACAGTTTTTCCATCGTATAACAAGAATAATTGCAACCAGTGTGAAAGTGATGGTCATTTCTACATTCCGGGCAACCTAGGCTTCACTCTAGGGCGTTGCTCCACCAGATCGAATAGTTAGGGCCTAAGAAGTCAACGCCAGAAGCAAAAAATACATTATAAATACAACAGTTTTTCCATTGTATAAAATGAATAACTGCAAACAGTGTGAAAGTGATGGTCATTTCTACATTCTGGGCAACCTAGTCTTCACTCTAGGGCGTTGCTCCACCAGATCGAATAGTTAGGGCCTAAGAAGTCAACGCCAGAAGCAAAAAATACATTATAAATACAACAGTTTTTCCATTGTATAAAATGAATAACTGCAAACAGTGTGGAAGTAATGGTTATTTCTACGTTCCGGGCAACCTAGGCTTCACGCTAGAGCGTTGCTCCACCAGATCGTGTAGTTAGGGACTTAGACGTCAACGCCAGAAGCATAAAATACAATATAAATACAACAGTTTTTCAATCGTATAAAATGAATAATTGCAAACAGTGTGGAGGTAATGGTCATTTCTACTTTCCGGGCAACCTAGGCTTCACTCTAGGGCGTTGCTCCACCAGATCGAACAGTTAGGGACTTAGACGTCAACGCCAGAAGCATAAAATACAATATAAATACAACAGTTTTTCAATCGTATAACAGGAATATTTGCAAACAGTGTGAAAGATATGGTCATTTCTACGTTGCGGGCATCCTAGGCTTCACTCTAGGGCATTGCTCCACCACATCGAATAGTTACGGCCTTAGAAGTCAACGCCAGAAGCAAAAAATACATTATAAATACAACAGTTTTTCCATTGTATAGAATGAATAATTGCAAACAGTGTGGAAGTAATGGTTATTCCTACGATCCGGGCAACCCAGTCTTAACGCTAGGGCGTTGCTCCACCACATCGAATAGCTACGGCCTTAGGAGTCAACGCCAGAGGCATAACATACAATACAAGTACAACAGTTTTTCCATCGTATAAAACGAATACTTGCAATCAGTATGAAGGTTATGGTCATTTCTACGTTCCGGGCAACCTAGGCTTCATCCTAGGCGTTGCTCCACCAGATCCAATAGTTAGGGCCTAAGAAGTCAACGCCAGAAGCAAAACATACAACAAAAATCCAGCAGTTTGTCCATCGTATAACAGGAATAATTGCAACCAGTGTGAAAGTAATGGTCATTTCTACGTTCCGGGCAACCTAGGTTTCGCTCTAGGAAGTTGCTCCACCACATCGAATAGTTCGGGCCTTAGAAAACTACTCCAGACGCATGAAATACAATAAAAATACAACAGCTTTTTCATCGTATAACAGGAATAATTGCAACAAGCCAGAAGGTAATGGTCATTTCTACGTTCCGGGCAATCTAGGCTTCTCTCTAGGTCGTTGCTCCACCAGATCGAATAGTTAGGGCCTAAGAAGTCAACGCCAGAAGCATAAAATACAATAGAAATACAACAGTTTTTCCATCGTATAACAAGAATAATTGCAACCAGTGTGAAAGGGATGGTCATTTCTATATTCCGGGCAACCTAGGCTTCACTCTAGTGCGTTGCTCCAACAGATCGAATAGTTAGGGCCTTAGAAGTCAACGCCAGAAGCATAAAATACAATATAAATACAACAGTTTTTCAATCGTATAACAGGAATAATTGCAAACAGTGTGAAAGATATGGTCATTTCTACGTTGCGGGCATCCTAGGCTTCACTCTAGGGCATTGCTCCACCACATCGACTAGTTACGGCCTTAGAAGTCAACGCCATAACTATAAAAAACAATATACAAACAACAGTTTTTCCATTGTATAAAATGAATAATTGCAAACAGTGTGGAGGTAATGGTCATTTCTACTTTCCGGGATACCTAGGCTTCACTCTAGGGCGTTTCTCCACCACATCGAATAGCTACGACCCTAGAAGTCAACGCCTGAAGCATAAAATATAATATAAATACAACAGTTTTTCCATCGTATAACAGGAATAATTGCAACCAGTGTGAAAGACATGGTCATGTCTACGTTCCGTGCAACCTAGGCTTCACTCTAGGGCGTTGCTCCACCAGATCGAATAGTTAGGGTCCAAGAAGTAAACGCCAGAAGCATAAAATACAATATAAATACAACAGTTTTTCCATCGCATAATACGAATAATTGCAATCAGTATGAAAGTTATGGTCATTTCTACGTTCCGGGCAACCTGGGCGACACCAGAGGGCGTTGCTCCTCCAGATCGTATAGTTATGACCTAAGAAGTCAAAGCCAGAAGCATAAAATACAGAATAGATACAACAGTTATCCCATCGTATAATACGAATAATTGCAATCAGTATGAAAGTTATGGTCATTTCTTCGCTCCGGGCAACCTAGGCTTCACTCTAGGGCATTGCTCCACCCCATCGAATAGCTACGGCCTTATAAGTCAACGCCATAACTATAAAATACATTATAAATACAACAGTTTTTCCATTGTATAAAATGAATAATTGCAAACAGTGTGGAAGTAATGGTTATTTCTACGTTCCGGGCAACCTAGGCTTCACGCTAGGGCGTTGCTCCACCACATCGAAGAGCTACGGCCTTAGGAGTCAACGCCAGAGGCATAAAATACAAAATAAATACAACAGTTTTTAAATCGTATAACAAGAATAATTGCAACCAGTGTGAAAGTGATGGTCATTTCTACATTCCGGGCAACCTAGTCTTCACTCTAGGGCGTTGCTCCACCAGATCGAATAGTTAGGGCCGAAGAAGTCAACGCCAGAAGCAAAAAATACATTATAAATACAACAGTTTTTCCATTGTATAAAATGAATAACTGCAAACAGTGTGGAAGTAATGGTTATTTCTACGTTCCGGGCAACCTAGGCTTCACGCTAGAGCGTTGCTCCACCAGATCGTGTAGTTAGGGACTTAGACGTCAACGCCAGAAGCATAAAATACAATATAAATACAACAGTTTTTCAATCGTATAAAATGAATAATTGCAAACAGTGTGGAGGTAATGGTCATTTCTACTTTCCGGGCAACCTAGGCTTCACTCTAGGGCGTTTCTCCACCGCATCGAATAGCTACGGCCTTAGAAGTCAACGACTGAAGGATAAAATATAATATAAATACAACAGTTTTTCCATCGTATAACAGGAATGATTGCAACCAGTGTGAAAGACATGGTCATTCCTACGTTCCGGGCAACCTAGGCTTCACTCTAGGGCGTTTCTCCACCACATCGAATAGCTACGGCCTTAGAAGTCAACGACTGAAGCATAAAATATAATATAAATACAACAGTTTTTCCATCGTATAACAGGAATGATTGCAACCAGTGTGAAAGACATGGTCATTCCTACGTTCCGGGCAACCTAGGCTTCACTCTAGGGCGTTGCTCCACCACATCGAATAGCTACGGCCTTAGGAGTCAACGCCAGAGGCATAAAATACAAAATAAATACAACAGTTTTTCCATCGTATAAAACGAATACTTGCAATCAGTATGAAGGTTATGGTCATTTCTACGTTCCGGGCAACCTGGGCGACACCAGAGGGCGTTGCTCCTCCAGATCGTATAGTTAGGACCTAAGAAGTCAACGCCAGAAGCATAAAATACAGAATAGATACAACAGTTTTCCCATCGTATAATACGAATAATTGCAATCAGGATGAAAGTTATGGTCATTTCTTCGTTCCGGGCAACCTAGGCTTCACTCTAGGCCATTGCTCCACCCCATCGAATAGCTACGGCCTTAGAAGTCAACGCCATATCTATAAAATACATTATAAATACAACAGTTTTTCCATTGTATAAAATGAATAATTGCAAACAGTGTGGAAGTAATGGTTATTTCTACGTTCCGGGCAACCTAGGCTTCACGCTAGGGCGTTGCTCCACCACATCGAACAGCTACGGCCTTAGGGGCCAACGCCAGAGGCATAACATACAATATAAGTACAACAGTTTTTCCATCGTATAAAACGAATACTTGCAATCAGTATGAAGGTTATGGTCATTTCTACGTTCCGGGCAACCTACGCTTCACCCTAGGCGTTGCTCCACCAGATCCAATAGTTAGGGCCTAAGAAGTCAACGCCAGAAGCATAAAGAACAATAAAAATCCAACAGTTTGTCCATCGTATAACAGGAATAATTGCAACCAGTGTGAAAGATATGGTCATTTCTACGTTGCGGGCATCCTAGGCTTCACTCTAGGGCATTGCTCCACCACATCGAATAGTCACGGCCTTAGAAGTCAACGCCATAACTATAAAAAACAATATAAATACAACAGTTTTTCCATTGTATAAAATGAATAACTGCAAACAGTGTGGAGGTAATGGTCATTTCTACTTTCCGGGCAACCTAGGCTTCACTCTAGGGCGTTTCTCCACCACATCGAATAGCTACGGCCTTAGAAGTCAACGCCAGAAGCAAAAAATACATTATAAATACAACAGTTTTTCCATTGTATAGAATGAATAATTGCAAACAGTGTGGAAGTAATGGTTATTCCTACGTTCCGGGCAACCCAGTCTTAACGCTAGGGCGTTGCTCCACCACATCGAATAGCTACGGCCTTAGAAGTCAACGTCTGAAGCATAAAATATAATATAAATACAACAGTTTTTCCATCGTATAACAGGAATAATTGCAACCAGTGTGAAAGACATGGTCATTTCTACGTTCCGGGCAACCTAGACTTCACACTAGGGCGTTGCTCCACCACATCGAATAGCTACGGCCTTAGGAGTCAACGCCAGAGGCATAAAATACAAAATAAATACAACAGTTTTTAAATCGTATAACAGGAATAATTGCAAACAGTGTGAATGATATGGTCATTTCTACGTTGCGGGCATCCTAGGCTTCACTCTAGGGCATAGCTCCACCACATCGACTAGTTACGGCCTTAGAAGTCAACGCCATAACTATAAAAAACAATATACAAACAACAGTTTTTCCATTCTATAAAATGAATAATTGCAAACAGTGTGGAGGTAAAGGTCATTTCTACTTTCCGGGCAACCTAGGCTTCACTCTAGGGCGTTTCTCCACCACATCGAATAGCTACGGCCTTAGAAGTCATCGTCTGAAGCATAAAATATAATAGAAATACAACAGTTTTTCCATCGTATAACAGGAATAATTGCAACCAGTGTGAAAGGCATGGTCATTTCTACGTTCCGGCCAACCTAGGCTTCACTCTGGGGCGTTGCTTTACCACATCGAATAGCTACGGCCTTAGGAGTCAACGCCAGAGGCATAAAATACAAAATAAGTACAACAGTTTTTCCATCGTATAACAAGAATAATTGCAACCAGTGTGGAAGTAATGGTTATTCCTACGTTCCGGGCAACCTAGGCTTCACGCTAGGGCGTTGCTCCACCACATCGAATAGCTACGGCCTTAGGAGTCAACGCCAGAGGCATAAAGTACAAAATAAATACAACAGTTTTTAAATCGTATAACAAGAATAATTGCAACCAGTGTGAAAGTGATGGTCATTTCTACATTCCGGGCAACCTAGGCTTCACACAAGGGCGTTGCTCCACCAGATCGAATAGTTAGGGCCTAAGAAGTCAACGCCAGAAGCAAAAAATACATTATAGATACAACAGTTTTTCCATTGTATAAAATGAATAATTGCAAACAGTGTGGAAGTAATGGTTATTTCTACGTTCCGGGCAACTTAGGTTTCACGCTAGGGCGTTGCTCCACCAGAACGAATAGTTAGGGACTTAGACGTCAACGCCAGAAGCATAAAATACAATATAAATACAACAGTTTTTCAACCGTATAACAGGAATATTTGCAAACAGTGTGAAAGATATGGACATTTCTACGTTGCGGGCATCCTAGGCTTCACTCTAGGGCATTGCTCCACCACATCGAATAGCTACGGCCTTAGGAGTCAACGCCAGAGGCATAAAATACAAAATAAATACAACAGTTTTTAAATCGTATAACAAGAATAGTTGCAACCAGTGTGAAAGTGATGGTCATTTCTACATTCCGGGCAACCTAGTCTCCACTCTAGGGCGTTGCTCCACCAGATCGAATAGTTAGGGCCTAAGAAGTCAACGCCAGAAGCAAAAAATACAATAAAAATCCAACAGTTTGTCCATCGTATAACAGGAATAATTGCAACCAGTGTGAAAGTAATGGTCATTTCTACGTTCCGGGCAACCTAGGTTTCGCTCTAGGGCGTTGCTCCACCACATCGAATAGTTCGGGCCTTAGAAAACAACTCCAGACGCATAAAATACAATAAAAATACAACAGCTTTTTCATCGTATAACAGGAATAATTGCAACAAGCCAGAAGGTAATGGTCATTTCTACGTTCCGGGCAATCTAGGCTTCTCTCTAGGTCGATGCTCCACCAGATCGAATAGTTAGGGCCTAAGAAGTCAACGCCAGAAGCATAAAATACAATAGAAATACAACAGTTTTTCCATCGTATAAGAGGAATAATTGCAAACAGTGTGAAAGACATGGTCATTCCTACGTTCCGGGCAACCTAGGCTTCAGTCTAGGGCGATGCTCCACCACATCGAATAGCTACGGCCTTAGGAGTCAACGCCAGAAGCATAAAATACAATAGAAATACAACAGTTTTTCCATCGTATAACAAGAATAATTGCAACCAGTGTGAAAGTGATGCTCATTTCTACATTCCGGGCAACCTAGGCTTCACTCTAGTGCGTTGCTCCGCCAGATCGAATAGTTAGGGCCTTAGAAGTCAACGCCAGAAGCATAAAATACAATATAAATACAACAGTTTTTCAATCGTATAACAGGAATAATTGCAAACAGTGAGAATGATATGGTCATTTCTACGTTGCGGGCATCCTAGGCTTCTCTCTAGGGCATAGCTCCACCACATCGACTAGTTACGGCCTTAGAAGTCAACGCCATAACTATAAAAAACAATATACAAACAACAGTTTTTCCATTCTATAAAATGAATAATTGCAAACAGTGTGGAGGTAAAGGTCATTTCTACTTTCCGGATAACCTAGGCTTCACTCTAGGGCGTTTCTCCACCACATCGAATAGCTACGGCCTTAGAAGTCATCGTCTGAAGCATAAAATATAATAGAAATACAACAGTTTTTCCATCGTATAACAGGAATAATTGCAACCAGTGTGAAAGGCATGGTCATTTCTACGTTCCGGCCAACCTAGGCTTCACTCTGGGGCGTTGCTTTACCACATCGAATAGCTACGGCCTTAGGAGTCAACGCCAGAGGCATAAAATACAAAATAAGTACAACAGTTTTTCCATCGTATAACAAGAATAATTGCAACCAGTGTGGAAGTAATGGTTATTCCTACGTTCCGGGCAACCTAGGCTCCACGCTAGGGCGTTGCTCCACCACATCGAATAGCTACGGCCTTAGGAGTCAACGCCAGAGGCATAACATACAATATAAGTACAACAGTTTTTCCATCGTATAAAACGAATAGTTGCAATCAGACTGATGGTTGTGGTCATTTCTACGTTCCGGGCAACCTAGGCTTCACCCTACGCGTTGCTCCACCAGATCCAATAGTTAGGGCCAAAGAAGTCAACGCCAGAAGCATAAAGTACAATAAAAATCCAACAGTTTGTCCATCGTATAACAGGAACAATTGCAACCAGTGTGAAAGTAATGGTCATTTCTACGTTCCTGGCAACCTAGGTTTCGCTCTAGGGCGTTGCTCCACCACATCGAATAGTTCGGTCCTTAGAAAACAACTCCAGACGCATGAAATACAATAAAAATACAACAGTTTTTTCATCGTATAACAGGAATAATTGCAACCAGTGTGAAATATATGGTCATTTCTACGATACGGGAAACCAAGGCTTCACTCTAGGGCGTCGTTCCACCATATCGAATAGTTAGGGCCTAAGAAGTCTACGCCAGAAGCATAAAATACAATACAAATAGAACAGCTTTTCCATCGTATAACAGGAATAATTGCAACCAGTGTGAAAGGTATGGTCATTTCTACGTTGCGGGCATCCTAGGCTTCACTCTAGGGCATTGCTCCACCACATCGACTAGCTACGGCCTTAGAAGTCAACGGCATAACTATAAAAAACAATATAAATACAACAGTTTTTCCATCGTATAAAACGAATACTTGCAATCAGTATGAAGGTTATGGTCATTTCTACGTTCCGGGCAACCTAGGCTTCACCCTAGGCGTTGCTCCACCAGATCCAATAGTTAGGGCCTAAGAAGTCTACGCCAGAAGCATAAAATACAATACAAATACAACAGCTTTTCCATCGTATAACAGGAATAATTGCAACCAGTGTGAAAGGTATGGTCATTTCTACGTTGCGGGCATCCTAGGCTTCACTCTAGGGCATTGCTCCACCACATCGAATAGCTACGGCCTTAGAAGTCAACGGCATAACTATAAAAAACAATATAAATACAACAGTTTTTCCATCGTATAAAATGAATAATTGCAAACAGTGTGGAGGTAATGGTCATTTCTACTTTCCGGCAACCTAGGCTTCTCTCTAGGTCGTTGCTCCACCAGATCGAATAGTTAGGGCCTAAGAAGTCAACGCCAGAAGCATAAAATACAATAGAAATACAACAGTTTTTCCATCGTATAACAAGAATAATTGCAACCAGTGTGAAAGGGATGGTCATTTCTATATTCCGGGCAACCTAGGCTTCACTCTAGTGCGTTGCTCCAACAGATCGAATAGTTAGGGCCTTAGAAGTCAACGCCAGAAGCATAAAATACAATATAAATACAACAGTTTTTCAATCGTATAACAGGAATAATTGCAAACAGTGTGAAAGATATGGTCATTTCTACGTTGCGGGCATCCTAGGCTTCACTCTAGGGCATTGCTCCACCACATCGACTAGTTACGGCCTTAGAAGTCAACGCCATAACTATAAAAAACAATATACAAACAACAGTTTTTCCATTGTATAAAATGAATAATTGCAAACAGTGTGGAGGTAATGGTCATTTCTACTTTCCGGGATACCTAGGCTTCACTCTAGGGCGTTTCTCCACCACATCGAATAGCTACGACCCTAGAAGTCAACGCCTGAAGCATAAAATATAATATAAATACAACAGTTTTTCCATCGTATAACAGGAATAATTGCAACCAGTGTGAAAGACATGGTCATGTCTACGTTCCGTGCAACCTAGGCTTCACTCTAGGGCGTTGCTCCACCAGATCGAATAGTTAGGGTCCAAGAAGTAAACGCCAGAAGCATAAAATACAATATAAATACAACAGTTTTTCCATCGCATAATACGAATAATTGCAATCAGTATGAAAGTTATGGTCATTTCTACGTTCCGGGCAACCTGGGCGACACCAGAGGGCGTTGCTCCTCCAGATCGTATAGTTATGACCTAAGAAGTCAAAGCCAGAAGCATAAAATACAGAATAGATACAACAGTTATCCCATCGTATAATACGAATAATTGCAATCAGTATGAAAGTTATGGTCATTTCTTCGCTCCGGGCAACCTAGGCTTCACTCTAGGGCATTGCTCCACCCCATCGAATAGCTACGGCCTTATAAGTCAACGCCATAACTATAAAATACATTATAAATACAACAGTTTTTCCATTGTATAAAATGAATAATTGCAAACAGTGTGGAAGTAATGGTTATTTCTACGTTCCGGGCAACCTAGGCTTCACGCTAGGGCGTTGCTCCACCACATCGAAGAGCTACGGCCTTAGGAGTCAACGCCAGAGGCATAAAATACAAAATAAATACAACAGTTTTTAAATCGTATAACAAGAATAATTGCAACCAGTGTGAAAGTGATGGTCATTTCTACATTCCGGGCAACCTAGTCTTCACTCTAGGGCGTTGCTCCACCAGATCGAATAGTTAGGGCCGAAGAAGTCAACGCCAGAAGCAAAAAATACATTATAAATACAACAGTTTTTCCATTGTATAAAATGAATAACTGCAAACAGTGTGGAAGTAATGGTTATTTCTACGTTCCGGGCAACCTAGGCTTCACGCTAGAGCGTTGCTCCACCAGATCGTGTAGTTAGGGACTTAGACGTCAACGCCAGAAGCATAAAATACAATATAAATACAACAGTTTTTCAATCGTATAAAATGAATAATTGCAAACAGTGTGGAGGTAATGGTCATTTCTACTTTCCGGGCAACCTAGGCTTCACTCTAGGGCGTTTCTCCACCGCATCGAATAGCTACGGCCTTAGAAGTCAACGACTGAAGGATAAAATATAATATAAATACAACAGTTTTTCCATCGTATAACAGGAATGATTGCAACCAGTGTGAAAGACATGGTCATTCCTACGTTCCGGGCAACCTAGGCTTCACTCTAGGGCGTTTCTCCACCACATCGAATAGCTACGGCCTTAGAAGTCAACGACTGAAGCATAAAATATAATATAAATACAACAGTTTTTCCATCGTATAACAGGAATGATTGCAACCAGTGTGAAAGACATGGTCATTCCTACGTTCCGGGCAACCTAGGCTTCACTCTAGGGCGTTGCTCCACCACATCGAATAGCTACGGCCTTAGGAGTCAACGCCAGAGGCATAAAATACAAAATAAATACAACAGTTTTTCCATCGTATAAAACGAATACTTGCAATCAGTATGAAGGTTATGGTCATTTCTACGTTCCGGGCAACCTGGGCGACACCAGAGGGCGTTGCTCCTCCAGATCGTATAGTTAGGACCTAAGAAGTCAACGCCAGAAGCATAAAATACAGAATAGATACAACAGTTTTCCCATCGTATAATACGAATAATTGCAATCAGGATGAAAGTTATGGTCATTTCTTCGTTCCGGGCAACCTAGGCTTCACTCTAGGCCATTGCTCCACCCCATCGAATAGCTACGGCCTTAGAAGTCAACGCCATATCTATAAAATACATTATAAATACAACAGTTTTTCCATTGTATAAAATGAATAATTGCAAACAGTGTGGAAGTAATGGTTATTTCTACGTTCCGGGCAACCTAGGCTTCACGCTAGGGCGTTGCTCCACCACATCGAACAGCTACGGCCTTAGGGGCCAACGCCAGAGGCATAACATACAATATAAGTACAACAGTTTTTCCATCGTATAAAACGAATACTTGCAATCAGTATGAAGGTTATGGTCATTTCTACGTTCCGGGCAACCTACGCTTCACCCTAGGCGTTGCTCCACCAGATCCAATAGTTAGGGCCTAAGAAGTCAACGCCAGAAGCATAAAGAACAATAAAAATCCAACAGTTTGTCCATCGTATAACAGGAATAATTGCAACCAGTGTGAAAGATATGGTCATTTCTACGTTGCGGGCATCCTAGGCTTCACTCTAGGGCATTGCTCCACCACATCGAATAGTCACGGCCTTAGAAGTCAACGCCATAACTATAAAAAACAATATAAATACAACAGTTTTTCCATTGTATAAAATGAATAACTGCAAACAGTGTGGAGGTAATGGTCATTTCTACTTTCCGGGCAACCTAGGCTTCACTCTAGGGCGTTTCTCCACCACATCGAATAGCTACGGCCTTAGAAGTCAACGCCAGAAGCAAAAAATACATTATAAATACAACAGTTTTTCCATTGTATAGAATGAATAATTGCAAACAGTGTGGAAGTAATGGTTATTCCTACGTTCCGGGCAACCCAGTCTTAACGCTAGGGCGTTGCTCCACCACATCGAATAGCTACGGCCTTAGAAGTCAACGTCTGAAGCATAAAATATAATATAAATACAACAGTTTTTCCATCGTATAACAGGAATAATTGCAACCAGTGTGAAAGACATGGTCATTTCTACGTTCCGGGCAACCTAGACTTCACACTAGGGCGTTGCTCCACCACATCGAATAGCTACGGCCTTAGGAGTCAACGCCAGAGGCATAAAATACAAAATAAATACAACAGTTTTTAAATCGTATAACAGGAATAATTGCAAACAGTGTGAATGATATGGTCATTTCTACGTTGCGGGCATCCTAGGCTTCACTCTAGGGCATAGCTCCACCACATCGACTAGTTACGGCCTTAGAAGTCAACGCCATAACTATAAAAAACAATATACAAACAACAGTTTTTCCATTCTATAAAATGAATAATTGCAAACAGTGTGGAGGTAAAGGTCATTTCTACTTTCCGGGCAACCTAGGCTTCACTCTAGGGCGTTTCTCCACCACATCGAATAGCTACGGCCTTAGAAGTCATCGTCTGAAGCATAAAATATAATAGAAATACAACAGTTTTTCCATCGTATAACAGGAATAATTGCAACCAGTGTGAAAGGCATGGTCATTTCTACGTTCCGGCCAACCTAGGCTTCACTCTGGGGCGTTGCTTTACCACATCGAATAGCTACGGCCTTAGGAGTCAACGCCAGAGGCATAAAATACAAAATAAGTACAACAGTTTTTCCATCGTATAACAAGAATAATTGCAACCAGTGTGGAAGTAATGGTTATTCCTACGTTCCGGGCAACCTAGGCTTCACGCTAGGGCGTTGCTCCACCACATCGAATAGCTACGGCCTTAGGAGTCAACGCCAGAGGCATAAAGTACAAAATAAATACAACAGTTTTTAAATCGTATAACAAGAATAATTGCAACCAGTGTGAAAGTGATGGTCATTTCTACATTCCGGGCAACCTAGGCTTCACACAAGGGCGTTGCTCCACCAGATCGAATAGTTAGGGCCTAAGAAGTCAACGCCAGAAGCAAAAAATACATTATAGATACAACAGTTTTTCCATTGTATAAAATGAATAATTGCAAACAGTGTGGAAGTAATGGTTATTTCTACGTTCCGGGCAACTTAGGTTTCACGCTAGGGCGTTGCTCCACCAGAACGAATAGTTAGGGACTTAGACGTCAACGCCAGAAGCATAAAATACAATATAAATACAACAGTTTTTCAACCGTATAACAGGAATATTTGCAAACAGTGTGAAAGATATGGACATTTCTACGTTGCGGGCATCCTAGGCTTCACTCTAGGGCATTGCTCCACCACATCGAATAGCTACGGCCTTAGGAGTCAACGCCAGAGGCATAAAATACAAAATAAATACAACAGTTTTTAAATCGTATAACAAGAATAGTTGCAACCAGTGTGAAAGTGATGGTCATTTCTACATTCCGGGCAACCTAGTCTCCACTCTAGGGCGTTGCTCCACCAGATCGAATAGTTAGGGCCTAAGAAGTCAACGCCAGAAGCAAAAAATACAATAAAAATCCAACAGTTTGTCCATCGTATAACAGGAATAATTGCAACCAGTGTGAAAGTAATGGTCATTTCTACGTTCCGGGCAACCTAGGTTTCGCTCTAGGGCGTTGCTCCACCACATCGAATAGTTCGGGCCTTAGAAAACAACTCCAGACGCATAAAATACAATAAAAATACAACAGCTTTTTCATCGTATAACAGGAATAATTGCAACAAGCCAGAAGGTAATGGTCATTTCTACGTTCCGGGCAATCTAGGCTTCTCTCTAGGTCGATGCTCCACCAGATCGAATAGTTAGGGCCTAAGAAGTCAACGCCAGAAGCATAAAATACAATAGAAATACAACAGTTTTTCCATCGTATAAGAGGAATAATTGCAAACAGTGTGAAAGACATGGTCATTCCTACGTTCCGGGCAACCTAGGCTTCAGTCTAGGGCGATGCTCCACCACATCGAATAGCTACGGCCTTAGGAGTCAACGCCAGAAGCATAAAATACAATAGAAATACAACAGTTTTTCCATCGTATAACAAGAATAATTGCAACCAGTGTGAAAGTGATGCTCATTTCTACATTCCGGGCAACCTAGGCTTCACTCTAGTGCGTTGCTCCGCCAGATCGAATAGTTAGGGCCTTAGAAGTCAACGCCAGAAGCATAAAATACAATATAAATACAACAGTTTTTCAATCGTATAACAGGAATAATTGCAAACAGTGAGAATGATATGGTCATTTCTACGTTGCGGGCATCCTAGGCTTCTCTCTAGGGCATAGCTCCACCACATCGACTAGTTACGGCCTTAGAAGTCAACGCCATAACTATAAAAAACAATATACAAACAACAGTTTTTCCATTCTATAAAATGAATAATTGCAAACAGTGTGGAGGTAAAGGTCATTTCTACTTTCCGGATAACCTAGGCTTCACTCTAGGGCGTTTCTCCACCACATCGAATAGCTACGGCCTTAGAAGTCATCGTCTGAAGCATAAAATATAATAGAAATACAACAGTTTTTCCATCGTATAACAGGAATAATTGCAACCAGTGTGAAAGGCATGGTCATTTCTACGTTCCGGCCAACCTAGGCTTCACTCTGGGGCGTTGCTTTACCACATCGAATAGCTACGGCCTTAGGAGTCAACGCCAGAGGCATAAAATACAAAATAAGTACAACAGTTTTTCCATCGTATAACAAGAATAATTGCAACCAGTGTGGAAGTAATGGTTATTCCTACGTTCCGGGCAACCTAGGCTTCACGCTAGGGCGTTGCTCCACCACATCGAATAGCTACGGCCTTAGGAGTCAACGCCAGAGGCATAACATACAATATAAGTACAACAGTTTTTCCATCGTATAAAACGAATAGTTGCAATCAGACTGATGGTTGTGGTCATTTCTACGTTCCGGGCAACCTAGGCTTCACCCTACGCGTTGCTCCACCAGATCCAATAGTTAGGGCCAAAGAAGTCAACGCCAGAAGCATAAAGTACAATAAAAATCCAACAGTTTGTCCATCGTATAACAGGAACAATTGCAACCAGTGTGAAAGTAATGGTCATTTCTACGTTCCTGGCAACCTAGGTTTCGCTCTAGGGCGTTGCTCCACCACATCGAATAGTTCGGTCCTTAGAAAACAACTCCAGACGCATGAAATACAATAAAAATACAACAGTTTTTTCATCGTATAACAGGAATAATTGCAACCAGTGTGAAATATATGGTCATTTCTACGATACGGGAAACCAAGGCTTCACTCTAGGGCGTCGTTCCACCATATCGAATAGTTAGGGCCTAAGAAGTCTACGCCAGAAGCATAAAATACAATACAAATAGAACAGCTTTTCCATCGTATAACAGGAATAATTGCAACCAGTGTGAAAGGTATGGTCATTTCTACGTTGCGGGCATCCTAGGCTTCACTCTAGGGCATTGCTCCACCACATCGACTAGCTACGGCCTTAGAAGTCAACGGCATAACTATAAAAAACAATATAAATACAACAGTTTTTCCATCGTATAAAACGAATACTTGCAATCAGTATGAAGGTTATGGTCATTTCTACGTTCCGGGCAACCTAGGCTTCACCCTAGGCGTTGCTCCACCAGATCCAATAGTTAGGGCCTAAGAAGTCTACGCCAGAAGCATAAAATACAATACAAATACAACAGCTTTTCCATCGTATAACAGGAATAATTGCAACCAGTGTGAAAGGTATGGTCATTTCTACGTTGCGGGCATCCTAGGCTTCACTCTAGGGCATTGCTCCACCACATCGAATAGCTACGGCCTTAGAAGTCAACGGCATAACTATAAAAAACAATATAAATACAACAGTTTTTCCATCGTATAAAATGAATAATTGCAAACAGTGTGGAGGTAATGGTCATTTCTACTTTCCGGCAACCTAGGCTTCACTCTAGGGCGTTTCTCCACCACATCGAATAGCTACGGCCTTAGAAGTCAACGTCTGAAGCATAAAATATAATATAAATACAACAGTTTTTCCATCGTATAACAGGAATAATTGCAACCAGTGTGAAAGACATGGTCATTTCTACGTTCCGGGCAACCTAGGCTTCACACTAGGGCGTTGCTCCACCACATCGAATAGGTACGGCCTTAGGAGTCAACGCCAGAGGCATAAAATACAAAATAAATACAACAGTTTTTAAATCGTATAACAAGAATAATTGCAACCAGTGTGAAAGTGATGGTCATTTCTACATTCCGGGCAACCTAGGCTTCACTCTAGGGCGTTGCTCCACCAGGTCGAATAGTTAGGGCCTAAGAAGTCAACGCCAGAAGCAAAAAATACATTATAGATACAACAGTTTTTCCATTGTATAAAATGAATAATTGCAAACAGTGTGGAAGTAATGGTTATTTCTACGTTCCGGGCAACCTTGGTTTCGCTCTAGGAAGTTGCTCCACCACATCGAATAGTTCGGGCCTTAGAAAACAACTCCAGACGCATGAAATACAATAAAAATACAACAGCTTTTTCATCGTATAACAGGAATAATTGCAACAAGCCAGAAGGTAATGGTCATTTCTACGTTCCGGGCAATCTATGCTTCTCTCTAGGTCGTTGCTCCACCAGATCGAATAGTTAGGGCCTAAGAAGTCAACGCCAGAAGCATAAAATACAATAGAAATACAACAGTTTTTCCATCGTATAACAAGAATAATTGCAACCAGTGTGAAAGTGATGGTCATTTCTACATTCCGGGCAACCTAGGCTTCACTCTAGGGCGTTGCTCCACCAGATCGAATAGTTAGGGCCTAAGAAGTCAACGCCAGAAGCAAAAAATACATTATAAATACAACAGTTTTTCCATTGTATAAAATGAATAACTGCAAACAGTGTGAAAGTGATGGTCATTTCTACATTCTGGGCAACCTAGTCTTCACTCTAGGGCGTTGCTCCACCAGATCGAATAGTTAGGGCCTAAGAAGTCAACGCCAGAAGCAAAAAATACATTATAAATACAACAGTTTTTCCATTGTATAAAATGAATAACTGCAAACAGTGTGGAAGTAATGGTTATTTCTACGTTCCGGGCAACCTAGGCTTCACGCTAGAGCGTTGCTCCACCAGATCGTGTAGTTAGGGACTTAGACGTCAACGCCAGAAGCATAAAATACAATATAAATACAACAGTTTTTCAATCGTATAAAATGAATAATTGCAAACAGTGTGGAGGTAATGGTCATTTCTACTTTCCGGGCAACCTAGGCTTCACTCTAGGGCGTTGCTCCACCAGATCGAACAGTTAGGGACTTAGACGTCAACGCCAGAAGCATAAAATACAATATAAATACAACAGTTTTTCAATCGTATAACAGGAATATTTGCAAACAGTGTGAAAGATATGGTCATTTCTACGTTGCGGGCATCCTAGGCTTCACTCTAGGGCATTGCTCCACCACATCGAATAGTTACGGCCTTAGAAGTCAACGCCAGAAGCAAAAAATACATTATAAATACAACAGTTTTTCCATCGTATAACAAGAATAATTGCAACCAGTGTGGAAGTAATGGTTATTCCTACGTTCCGGGCAACCTAGGCTTCACGCTAGGGCGTTGCTCCACCACATCGAATAGCTACGGCCTTAGGAGTCAACGCCAGAGGCATAAAGTACAAAATAAATACAACAGTTTTTAAATCGTATAACAAGAATAATTGCAACCAGTGTGAAAGTGATGGTCATTTCTACATTCCGGGCAACCTAGGCTTCACACAAGGGCGTTGCTCCACCAGATCGAATAGTTAGGGCCTAAGAAGTCAACGCCAGAAGCAAAAAATACATTATAGATACAACAGTTTTTCCATTGTATAAAATGAATAATTGCAAACAGTGTGGAAGTAATGGTTATTTCTACGTTCCGGGCAACTTAGGTTTCACGCTAGGGCGTTGCTCCACCAGAACGAATAGTTAGGGACTTAGACGTCAACGCCAGAAGCATAAAATACAATATAAATACAACAGTTTTTCAACCGTATAACAGGAATATTTGCAAACAGTGTGAAAGATATGGACATTTCTACGTTGCGGGCATCCTAGGCTTCACTCTAGGGCATTGCTCCACCACATCGAATAGCTACGGCCTTAGGAGTCAACGCCAGAGGCATAAAATACAAAATAAATACAACAGTTTTTAAATCGTATAACAAGAATAGTTGCAACCAGTGAGAAAGTGATGGTCATTTCTACATTCCGGGCAACCTAGTCTCCACTCTAGGGCGTTGCTCCACCAGATCGAATAGTTAGGGCCTAAGAAGTCAACGCCAGAAGCAAAAAATACAATAAAAATCCAACAGTTTGTCCATCGTATAACAGGAATAATTGCAACCAGTGTGAAAGTAATGGTCATTTCTACGTTCCGGGCAACCTAGGTTTCGCTCTAGGGCGTTGCTCCACCACATCGAATAGTTCGGGCCTTAGAAAACAACTCCAGACGCATAAAATACAATAAAAATACAACAGCTTTTTCATCGTATAACAGGAATAATTGCAACAAGCCAGAAGGTAATGGTCATTTCTACGTTCCGGGCAATCTAGGCTTCTCTCTAGGTCGATGCTCCACCAGATCGAATAGTTAGGGCCTAAGAAGTCAACGCCAGAAGCATAAAATACAATAGAAATACAACAGTTTTTCCATCGTATAAGAGGAATAATTGCAAACAGTGTGAAAGACATGGTCATTCCTACGTTCCGGGCAACCTAGGCTTCAGTCTAGGGCGATGCTCCACCACATCGAATAGCTACGGCCTTAGGAGTCAACGCCAGAAGCATAAAATACAATAGAAATACAACAGTTTTTCCATCGTATAACAAGAATAATTGCAACCAGTGTGAAAGTGATGCTCATTTCTACATTCCGGGCAACCTAGGCTTCACTCTAGTGCGTTGCTCCGCCAGATCGAATAGTTAGGGCCTTAGAAGTCAACGCCAGAAGCATAAAATACAATATAAATACAACAGTTTTTCAATCGTATAACAGGAATAATTGCAAACAGTGAGAATGATATGGTCATTTCTACGTTGCGGGCATCCTAGGCTTCTCTCTAGGGCATAGCTCCACCACATCGACTAGTTACGGCCTTAGAAGTCAACGCCATAACTATAAAAAACAATATACAAACAACAGTTTTTCCATTCTATAAAATGAATAATTGCAAACAGTGTGGAGGTAAAGGTCATTTCTACTTTCCGGGCAACCTAGGCTTCACTCTAGGGCGTTTCTCCACCACATCGAATAGCTACGGCCTTAGAAGTCATCGTCTGAAGCATAAAATATAATAGAAATACAACAGTTTTTCCATCGTATAACAGGAATAATTGCAACCAGTGTGAAAGGCATGGTCATTTCTACGTTCCGGCCAACCTAGGCTTCACTCTGGGGCGTTGCTTTACCACATCGAATAGCTACGGCCTTAGGAGTCAACGCCAGAGGCATAAAATACAAAATAAGTACAACAGTTTTTCCATCGTATAACAAGAATAATTGCAACCAGTGTGGAAGTAATGGTTATTCCTACGTTCCGGGCAACCTAGGCTTCACGCTAGGGCGTTGCTCCACCACATCGAATAGCTACGGCCTTAGGAGTCAACGCCAGAGGCATAACATACAATATAAGTACAACAGTTTTTCCATCGTATAAAACGAATAGTTGCAATCAGACTGATGGTTGTGGTCATTTCTACGTTCCGGGCAACCTAGGCTTCACCCTACGCGTTGCTCCACCAGATCCAATAGTTAGGGCCAAAGAAGTCAACGCCAGAAGCATAAAGTACAATAAAAATCCAACAGTTTGTCCATCGTATAACAGGAACAATTGCAACCAGTGTGAAAGTAATGGTCATTTCTACGTTCCTGGCAACCTAGGTTCCGCTCTAGGGCGTTGCTCCACCACATCGAATAGTTCGGTCCTTAGAAAACAACTCCAGACGCATGAAATACAATAAAAATACAACAGTTTTTTCATCGTATAACAGGAATAATTGCAACCAGTGTGAAATATATGGTCATTTCTACGATACGGGAAACCAAGGCTTCACTCTAGGGCGTCGTTCCACCATATCGAATAGTTAGGGCCTAAGAAGTCTACGCCAGAAGCATAAAATACAATACAAATAGAACAGCTTTTCCATCGTATAACAGGAATAATTGCAACCAGTGTGAAAGGTATGGTCATTTCTACGTTGCGGGCATCCTAGGCTTCACTCTAGGGCATTGCTCCACCACATCGACTAGCTACGGCCTTAGAAGTCAACGGCATAACTATAAAAAACAATATAAATACAACAGTTTTTCCATCGTATAAAACGAATACTTGCAATCAGTATGAAGGTTATGGTCATTTCTACGTTCCGGGCAACCTAGGCTTCACCCTAGGCGTTGCTCCACCAGATCCAATAGTTAGGGCCTAAGAAGTCTACGCCAGAAGCATAAAATACAATACAAATACAACAGCTTTTCCATCGTATAACAGGAATAATTGCAACCAGTGTGAAAGGTATGGTCATTTCTACGTTGCGGGCATCCTAGGCTTCACTCTAGGGCATTGCTCCACCACATCGAATAGCTACGGCCTTAGAAGTCAACGGCATAACTATAAAAAACAATATAAATACAACAGTTTTTCCATCGTATAAAATGAATAATTGCAAACAGTGTGGAGGTAATGGTCATTTCTACTTTCCGGCAACCTAGGCTTCACTCTAGGGCGTTTCTCCACCACATCGAATAGCTACGGCCTTAGAAGTCAACGTCTGAAGCATAAAATATAATATAAATACAACAGTTTTTCCATCGTATAACAGGAATAATTGCAACCAGTGTGAAAGACATGGTCATTTCTACGTTCCGGGCAACCTAGGCTTCACACTAGGGCGTTGCTCCACCACATCGAATAGGTACGGCCTTAGGAGTCAACGCCAGAGGCATAAAATACAAAATAAATACAACAGTTTTTAAATCGTATAACAAGAATAATTGCAACCAGTGTGAAAGTGATGGTCATTTCTACATTCCGGGCAACCTAGGCTTCACTCTAGGGCGTTGCTCCACCAGGTCGAATAGTTAGGGCCTAAGAAGTCAACGCCAGAAGCAAAAAATACATTATAGATACAACAGTTTTTCCATTGTATAAAATGAATAATTGCAAACAGTGTGGAAGTAATGGTTATTTCTACGTTCCGGGCAACCTTGGTTTCGCTCTAGGAAGTTGCTCCACCACATCGAATAGTTCGGGCCTTAGAAAACAACTCCAGACGCATGAAATACAATAAAAATACAACAGCTTTTTCATCGTATAACAGGAATAATTGCAACAAGCCAGAAGGTAATGGTCATTTCTACGTTCCGGGCAATCTATGCTTCTCTCTAGGTCGTTGCTCCACCAGATCGAATAGTTAGGGCCTAAGAAGTCAACGCCAGAAGCATAAAATACAATAGAAATACAACAGTTTTTCCATCGTATAACAAGAATAATTGCAACCAGTGTGAAAGTGATGGTCATTTCTACATTCCGGGCAACCTAGGCTTCACTCTAGGGCGTTGCTCCACCAGATCGAATAGTTAGGGCCTAAGAAGTCAACGCCAGAAGCAAAAAATACATTATAAATACAACAGTTTTTCCATTGTATAAAATGAATAACTGCAAACAGTGTGAAAGTGATGGTCATTTCTACATTCTGGGCAACCTAGTCTTCACTCTAGGGCGTTGCTCCACCAGATCGAATAGTTAGGGCCTAAGAAGTCAACGCCAGAAGCAAAAAATACATTATAAATACAACAGTTTTTCCATTGTATAAAATGAATAACTGCAAACAGTGTGGAAGTAATGGTTATTTCTACGTTCCGGGCAACCTAGGCTTCACGCTAGAGCGTTGCTCCACCAGATCGTGTAGTTAGGGACTTAGACGTCAACGCCAGAAGCATAAAATACAATATAAATACAACAGTTTTTCAATCGTATAAAATGAATAATTGCAAACAGTGTGGAGGTAATGGTCATTTCTACTTTCCGGGCAACCTAGGCTTCACTCTAGGGCGTTGCTCCACCAGATCGAACAGTTAGGGACTTAGACGTCAACGCCAGAAGCATAAAATACAATATAAATACAACAGTTTTTCAATCGTATAACAGGAATATTTGCAAACAGTGTGAAAGATATGGTCATTTCTACGTTGCGGGCATCCTAGGCTTCACTCTAGGGCATTGCTCCACCACATCGAATAGTTACGGCCTTAGAAGTCAACGCCAGAAGCAAAAAATACATTATAAATACAACAGTTTTTCCATTGTATAGAATGAATAATTGCAAACAGTGTGGAAGTAATGGTTATTCCTACGATCCGGGCAACCCAGTCTTAACGCTAGGGCGTTGCTCCACCACATCGAATAGCTACGGCCTTAGGAGTCAACGCCAGAGGCATAACATACAATACAAGTACAACAGTTTTTCCATCGTATAAAACGAATACTTGCAATCAGTATGAAGGTTATGGTCATTTCTACGTTCCGGGCAACCTAGGCTTCATCCTAGGCGTTGCTCCACCAGATCCAATAGTTAGGGCCTAAGAAGTCAACGCCAGAAGCAAAACATACAACAAAAATCCAGCAGTTTGTCCATCGTATAACAGGAATAATTGCAACCAGTGTGAAAGTAATGGTCATTTCTACGTTCCGGGCAACCTAGGTTTCGCTCTAGGAAGTTGCTCCACCACATCGAATAGTTCGGGCCTTAGAAAACTACTCCAGACGCATGAAATACAATAAAAATACAACAGCTTTTTCATCGTATAACAGGAATAATTGCAACAAGCCAGAAGGTAATGGTCATTTCTACGTTCCGGGCAATCTAGGCTTCTCTCTAGGTCGTTGCTCCACCAGATCGAATAGTTAGGGCCTAAGAAGTCAACGCCAGAAGCATAAAATACAATAGAAATACAACAGTTTTTCCATCGTATAACAAGAATAATTGCAACCAGTGTGAAAGGGATGGTCATTTCTATATTCCGGGCAACCTAGGCTTCACTCTAGTGCGTTGCTCCAACAGATCGAATAGTTAGGGCCTTAGAAGTCAACGCCAGAAGCATAAAATACAATATAAATACAACAGTTTTTCAATCGTATAACAGGAATAATTGCAAACAGTGTGAAAGATATGGTCATTTCTACGTTGCGGGCATCCTAGGCTTCACTCTAGGGCATTGCTCCACCACATCGACTAGTTACGGCCTTAGAAGTCAACGCCATAACTATAAAAAACAATATACAAACAACAGTTTTTCCATTGTATAAAATGAATAATTGCAAACAGTGTGGAGGTAATGGTCATTTCTACTTTCCGGGATACCTAGGCTTCACTCTAGGGCGTTTCTCCACCACATCGAATAGCTACGACCCTAGAAGTCAACGCCTGAAGCATAAAATATAATATAAATACAACAGTTTTTCCATCGTATAACAGGAATAATTGCAACCAGTGTGAAAGACATGGTCATGTCTACGTTCCGTGCAACCTAGGCTTCACTCTAGGGCGTTGCTCCACCAGATCGAATAGTTAGGGTCCAAGAAGTAAACGCCAGAAGCATAAAATACAATATAAATACAACAGTTTTTCCATCGCATAATACGAATAATTGCAATCAGTATGAAAGTTATGGTCATTTCTACGTTCCGGGCAACCTGGGCGACACCAGAGGGCGTTGCTCCTCCAGATCGTATAGTTATGACCTAAGAAGTCAAAGCCAGAAGCATAAAATACAGAATAGATACAACAGTTATCCCATCGTATAATACGAATAATTGCAATCAGTATGAAAGTTATGGTCATTTCTTCGCTCCGGGCAACCTAGGCTTCACTCTAGGGCATTGCTCCACCCCATCGAATAGCTACGGCCTTATAAGTCAACGCCATAACTATAAAATACATTATAAATACAACAGTTTTTCCATTGTATAAAATGAATAATTGCAAACAGTGTGGAAGTAATGGTTATTTCTACGTTCCGGGCAACCTAGGCTTCACGCTAGGGCGTTGCTCCACCACATCGAAGAGCTACGGCCTTAGGAGTCAACGCCAGAGGCATAAAATACAAAATAAATACAACAGTTTTTAAATCGTATAACAAGAATAATTGCAACCAGTGTGAAAGTGATGGTCATTTCTACATTCCGGGCAACCTAGTCTTCACTCTAGGGCGTTGCTCCACCAGATCGAATAGTTAGGGCCGAAGAAGTCAACGCCAGAAGCAAAAAATACATTATAAATACAACAGTTTTTCCATTGTATAAAATGAATAACTGCAAACAGTGTGGAAGTAATGGTTATTTCTACGTTCCGGGCAACCTAGGCTTCACGCTAGAGCGTTGCTCCACCAGATCGTGTAGTTAGGGACTTAGACGTCAACGCCAGAAGCATAAAATACAATATAAATACAACAGTTTTTCAATCGTATAAAATGAATAATTGCAAACAGTGTGGAGGTAATGGTCATTTCTACTTTCCGGGCAACCTAGGCTTCACTCTAGGGCGTTTCTCCACCGCATCGAATAGCTACGGCCTTAGAAGTCAACGACTGAAGGATAAAATATAATATAAATACAACAGTTTTTCCATCGTATAACAGGAATGATTGCAACCAGTGTGAAAGACATGGTCATTCCTACGTTCCGGGCAACCTAGGCTTCACTCTAGGGCGTTTCTCCACCACATCGAATAGCTACGGCCTTAGAAGTCAACGACTGAAGCATAAAATATAATATAAATACAACAGTTTTTCCATCGTATAACAGGAATGATTGCAACCAGTGTGAAAGACATGGTCATTCCTACGTTCCGGGCAACCTAGGCTTCACTCTAGGGCGTTGCTCCACCACATCGAATAGCTACGGCCTTAGGAGTCAACGCCAGAGGCATAAAATACAAAATAAATACAACAGTTTTTCCATCGTATAAAACGAATACTTGCAATCAGTATGAAGGTTATGGTCATTTCTACGTTCCGGGCAACCTGGGCGACACCAGAGGGCGTTGCTCCTCCAGATCGTATAGTTAGGACCTAAGAAGTCAACGCCAGAAGCATAAAATACAGAATAGATACAACAGTTTTCCCATCGTATAATACGAATAATTGCAATCAGGATGAAAGTTATGGTCATTTCTTCGTTCCGGGCAACCTAGGCTTCACTCTAGGCCATTGCTCCACCCCATCGAATAGCTACGGCCTTAGAAGTCAACGCCATATCTATAAAATACATTATAAATACAACAGTTTTTCCATTGTATAAAATGAATAATTGCAAACAGTGTGGAAGTAATGGTTATTTCTACGTTCCGGGCAACCTAGGCTTCACGCTAGGGCGTTGCTCCACCACATCGAACAGCTACGGCCTTAGGGGCCAACGCCAGAGGCATAACATACAATATAAGTACAACAGTTTTTCCATCGTATAAAACGAATACTTGCAATCAGTATGAAGGTTATGGTCATTTCTACGTTCCGGGCAACCTACGCTTCACCCTAGGCGTTGCTCCACCAGGTCCAATAGTTAGGGCCTAAGAAGTCAACGCCAGAAGCATAAAGAACAATAAAAATCCAACAGTTTGTCCATCGTATAACAGGAATAATTGCAACCAGTGTGAAAGATATGGTCATTTCTACGTTGCGGGCATCCTAGGCTTCACTCTAGGGCATTGCTCCACCACATCGAATAGTCACGGCCTTAGAAGTCAACGCCATAACTATAAAAAACAATATAAATACAACAGTTTTTCCATTGTATAAAATGAATAACTGCAAACAGTGTGGAGGTAATGGTCATTTCTACTTTCCGGGCAACCTAGGCTTCACTCTAGGGCGTTTCTCCACCACATCGAATAGCTACGGCCTTAGAAGTCAACGCCAGAAGCAAAAAATACATTATAAATACAACAGTTTTTCCATTGTATAGAATGAATAATTGCAAACAGTGTGGAAGTAATGGTTATTCCTACGTTCCGGGCAACCCAGTCTTAACGCTAGGGCGTTGCTCCACCACATCGAATAGCTACGGCCTTAGGAGTCAACGCCAGAGGCATAACATACAATACAAGTACAACAGTTTTTCCATCGTATAAAACGAATACTTGCAATCAGTATGAAGGTTATGGTCATTTCTACGTTCCGGGCAACCTAGGCTTCACCCTAGGCGTTGCTCCACCAGATCCAATAGTTAGGGCCTAAGAAGTCAACGCCAGAAGCAAAACATACAACAAAAATCCAGCAGTTTGTCCATCGTATAACAGGAATAATTGCAACCAGTGTGAAAGTAATGGTCATTTCTACGTTCCGGGCAACCTAGGTTTCGCTCTAGGAAGTTGCTCCACCACATCGAATAGTTCGGGCCTTAGAAAACAACTCCAGACGCATGAAATACAATAAAAATACAACAGCTTTTTCATCGTATAACAGGAATAATTGCAACAAGCCAGAAGGTAATGGTCATTTCTACGTTCCGGGCAATCTAGGCTTCTCTCTAGGTCGTTGCTCCACCAGATCGAATAGTTAGGGCCTAAGAAGTCAACGCCAGAAGCATAAAATACAATAGAAATACAACAGTTTTTCCATCGTATAACAAGAATAATTGCAACCAGTGTGAAAGTGATGGTCATTTCTATATTCCGGGCAACCTAGGCTTCACTCTAGTGCGTTGCTCCACCAGATCGAATAGTTAGGGCCTTAGAAGTCAACGCCAGAAGCATAAAATACAATATAAATACAACAGTTTTTCAATCGTATAACAGGAATAATTGCAAACAGTGTGAAAGATATGGTCATTTCTACGTTGCGGGCATCCTAGGCTTCACTCTAGGGCATTGCTCCACCACATCGACTAGTTACGGCCTTAGAAGTCAACGCCATAACTATAAAAAACAATATACAAACAACAGTTTTTCCATTGTATAAAATGAATAATTGCAAACAGTGTGGAGGTAATGGTCATTTCTACTTTCCGGGATACCTAGGCTTCACTCTAGGGCGTTTCTCCACCACATCGAATAGCTACGACCCTAGAAGTCAACGCCTGAAGCATAAAATATAATATAAATACAACAGTTTTTCCATCGTATAACAGGAATAATTGCAACCAGTGTGAAAGACATGGTCATGTCTACGTTCCGTGCAACCTAGGCTTCACTCTAGGGCGTTGCTCCACCAGATCGAATAGTTAGGGTCCAAGAAGTAAACGCCAGAAGCATAAAATACAATATAAATACAACAGTTTTTCCATCGCATAATACGAATAATTGCAATCAGTATGAAAGTTATGGTCATTTCTACGTTCCGGGCAACCTGGGCGACACCAGAGGGCGTTGCTCCTCCAGATCGTATAGTTATGACCTAAGAAGTCAAAGCCAGAAGCATAAAATACAGAATAGATACAACAGTTATCCCATCGTATAATACGAATAATTGCAATCAGTATGAAAGTTATGGTCATTTCTTCGCTCCGGGCAACCTAGGCTTCACTCTAGGGCATTGCTCCACCCCATCGAATAGCTACGGCCTTATAAGTCAACGCCATAACTATAAAATACATTATAAATACAACAGTTTTTCCATTGTATAAAATGAATAATTGCAAACAGTGTGGAAGTAATGGTTATTTCTTCGTTCCGGGCAACCTAGGCTTCACGCTAGGGCGTTGCTCCACCACATCGAAGAGCTACGGCCTTAGGAGTCAACGCCAGAGGCATAAAATACAAAATAAATACAACAGTTTTTAAATCGTATAACAAGAATAATTGCAACCAGTGTGAAAGTGATGGTCATTTCTACATTTCGGGCAACCTAGTCTTCACTCTAGGGCGTTGCTCCACCAGATCGAATAGTTAGGGCCTAAGAAGTCAACGCCAGAAGCAAAAAATACATTATAAATACAACTGTTTTTCCATTGTATAAAATGAATAACTGCAAACAGTGTGGAAGTAATGGTTATTTCTACGTTCCGGGCAACCTAGGCTTCACGCTAGAGCGTTGCTCCACCAGATCCTGTAGTTAGGGACTTAGACGTCAACGCCAGAAGCATAAAATACAATATAAATACAACAGTTTTTCAATCGTATAAAATGAATAATTGCAAACAGTGTGGAGGTAATGGTCATTTCTACTTTCCGGGCAACCTAGGCTTCACTCTAGGGCGTTTCTCCACCGCATCGAATAGCTACGGCCTTAGAAGTCAACGTCTGAAGCATAAAATATAATATAAATACAACAGTTTTTCCATCGTATAACAGGAATGATTGCAACCAGTGTGAAAGACATGGTCATTCCTACGTTCCGGGCAACCTAGGCTTCACTCTAGGGCGTTACTCCACCACATCGAATAGCTACGGCCTTAGGAGTCAACGCCAGAGGCATAAAATACAAAATAAATACAACAGTTTTTCCATCGTATAAAACGAATACTTGCAATCAGTATGAAGGTTATGGTCATTTCTACGTTCCGGGCAACCTAGGCTTCACCCTAGGCGTTGCTCCACCAGATCCAATAGTTAGGGCCTAAGAAGTCAACGCCAGAAGCAAAAAATACAACAAAAATCCAACAGTTTGTCCATCGTATAACAGAAATAATTGCAACCAGTGTGAAAGTAATGGTCATTTCTACGTTCCGGGCAACCTAGGCTTCACGCTAGGGCGTTGCTCCACCAGATCGAATAGTTAGGGACTTAGACGTTAACGCCAGAAGCATAAAATACAATATAAATACAACAGTTTTTCAATCGTATAACAGGAATATTTGCAAACAGTGTGAAAGGTATGGTCATTTCTACGTTGCGGGCATCCTAGGCTTCACTCTAGGGCATTGCTCCACCACATCGAATAGTTACGGCCTTAGAAGTCAACGCCATAACTATAAAAAACAATATAAATACAACAGTTTTTCCATTGTATAAAAAGAATAACTGCAAACAGTGTGGAGGTAATGGTCATTTCTACTTTCCGGGCAACCTAGGCTTCACTCTAGGGCGTTTCTCCACTACATCGAATAGCTACGGCCTTAGAAGTCAACGACTGAAGCATAAAATATAATATAAATACAACAGTTTTTCCATCGTATAACAGGAATGATTGCAACCAGTGTGAAAGACATGGTCATTCCTACGTTCCGGGCAACCTAGGCTTCACTCTAGGGCGTTTCTCCACCACATCGAATCGCTACGGCCTTAGAAGTCAACGACTGAAGCATAAAATATAATATAAATACAACAGTTTTTCCATCGTATAACAGGAATGATTGCAACCAGTGTGAAAGACATGGTCATTCCTACGTTCCGGGCAACCTAGGCTTCACTCTAGGGCGTTTCTCCACTACATCGAATAGCTACGGCCTTAGAAGTCAACGACTGAAGCATAAAATATAATATAAATACAACAGTTTTTCCATCGTATAACAGGAATGATTGCAACCAGTGTGAAAGACATGGTCATTCCTACGTTCCGGGCAACCTAGGCTTCACTCTAGGGCGTTTCTCCACCACATCGAATAGCTACGGCCTTAGAAGTCAACGACTGAAGCATAAAATATAATATAAATACAACAGTTTTTCCATCGTATAACAGGAATGATTGCAACCAGTGTGAAAGACATGGTCATTCCTACGTTCCGGGCAACCTAGGCTTCACTCTAGGGCGTTGCTCCACCACATCGAATAGCTACGGCCTTAGGAGTCAACGCCAGAGGCATAAAATACAAAATAAATACAACAGTTTTTCCATCGTATAAAACGAATACTTGCAATCAGTATGAAGGTTATGGTCATTTCTACGTTCCGGGCAACCTGGGCGACACCAGAGGGCGTTGCTCCTCCAGATTGTATAGTTAGGACCTAAGAAGTCAACGCCAGAAGCATAAAATACAGAATAGATACAACAGTTTTCCCATCGTATAATACGAATAATTGCAATCAGGATGAAAGTTATGGTCATTTCTTCGTTCCGGGCAACCTAGGCTTCACTCTAGGCCATTGCTCCACCCCATCGAATAGCTACGGCCTTAGAAGTCAACGCCATATCTATAAAATACATTATAAATACAACAGTTTTTCCATTGTATAAAATGAATAATTGCAAACAGTGTGGAAGTAATGGTTATTTCTACGTTCCGGGCAACCTAGGCTTCACGCTAGGGCGTTGCTCCACCACATCGAACAGCTACGGCCTTAGGGGCCAACGCCAGAGGCATAACATACAATATAAGTACAACAGTTTTTCCATCGTATAAAACGAATACTTGCAATCAGTATGAAGGTTATGGTCATTTCTACGTTCCGGGCAACCTACGCTTCACCCTAGGCGTTGCTCCACCAGATCCAATAGTTAGGGCCTAAGAAGTCAACGCCAGAAGCATAAAGAACAATAAAAATCCAACAGTTTGTCCATCGTATAACAGGAATAATTGCAACCAGTGTGAAAGATATGGTCATTGCTACGTTGCGGGCATCCTAGGCTTCACTCTAGGGCATTGCTCCACCACATCGAATAGTCACGGCCTTAGAAGTCAACGCCATAACTATAAAAAACAATATAAATACAACAGTTTTTCCATTGTATAAAATGAATAACTGCAAACAGTGTGGAGGTAATGGTCATTTCTACTTTCCGGGCAACCTAGGCTTCACTCTAGGGCGTTTCTCCACCACATCGAATAGCTACGGCCTTAGAAGTCAACGACTGAAGCATAAAATATAATATAAATACAACAGTTTTTCCATCGTATAACAGGAATGATTGCAACCAGTGTGAAAGACATGGTCATTCCTACGTTCCGGGCAACCTAGGCTTCACTCTAGGGCGTTGCTCCACCACATCGAATAGCTACGGCCTTAGGAGTCAACGCCAGGGGCATAAAATACAAAATAAATACAACAGTTTTTCCATCGTATAACAAGAATAATTGCAACCAGTGTGAAAGTGATGGTCATTTCTACATTCCGGGCAACCTAGTCTTCACTCTAGGGCGTTGCTCCACCAGATCGAATAGTTAGGGCCTAAGAAGTCAACGCCAGAAGCAAAAAATACATTATAAATACAACAGTTTTTCCATTGTATAAAATGAATAACTGCAAACAGTGTGGAAGTAATGGTTATTTCTACGTTCCGGGCAACCTAGGCTTCACGCTAGAGCGTTGCTCCACCAGATCGTGTAGTTAGGGACTTAGACGTCAACGCCAGAAGCATAAAATACAATATAAATACAACAGTTTTTCAATCGTATAAAATGAATAATTGCAAACAGTGTGGAGGTAATGGTCATTTCTACTTTCCGGGCAACCTAGGCTTCACTCTAGGGCGTTTCTCCACCGCATCGAATAGCTACGGCCTTAGAAGTCAACGTCTGAAGCATAAAATATAATATAAATACAACAGTTTTTCCATCGTATAACAGGAATGATTGCAACCAGTGTGAAAGACATGGTCATTCCTACGTTCCGGGCAACCTAGGCTTCACTCTAGGGCGTTGCTCCACCACATCGAATAGCTACGGCCTTAGGAGTCAACGCCAGAGGCATAAAATACAAAATAAATACAACAGTTTTTCCATCGTATAAAACGAATACTTGCAATCAGTATGAAGGTTATGGTCATTTCTACGTTCCGGGCAACCTAGGCTTCACCCTAGGCGTTGCTCCACCAGATCCAATAGTTAGGGCCTAAGAAGTCAACGCCAGAAGCAAAAAATACAACAAAAATCCAACAGTTTGTCCATCGTATAACAGAAATAATTGCAACCAGTGTGAAAGTAATGGTCATTTCTACGTTCCGGGCAACCTAGGCTTCACGCTAGGGCGTTGCTCCACCAGATCGAATAGTTAGGGACTTAGACGTCAACGCCAGAAGCATAAAATACAATATAAATACTACAGTTTTTCAATCGTATAACAGGAATATTTGCAAACAGTGTGAAAGATATGGTCATTTCTACGTTGCGGGCATCCTAGGCTTCACTCTAGGGCAATGCTCCACCACATCGAATAGTTACGGCCTTAGAAGTCAACGCCATAACTATAAAAAACAATATAAATACAACAGTTTTTCCATTGTATAAAAAGAATAACTGCAAACAGTGTGGAGGTAATGGTCATTTCTACTTTCCGGGCAACCTAGGCTTCACTCTAGGGCGTTTCTCCACTACATCGAATAGCTACGGCCTTAGAAGTCAACGACTGAAGCATAAAATATAATATAAATACAACAGTTTTTCCATCGTATAACAGGAATGATTGCAACCAGTGTGAAAGACATGGTCATTCCTACGTTCCGGGCAACCTAGGCTTCACTCTAGGGCGTTTCTCCACCACATCGAATAGCTACGGCCTTAGAAGTCAACGACTGAAGCATAAAATATAATATAAATACAACAGTTTTTCCATCGTATAACAGGAATGATTGCAACCAGTGTGAAAGACATGGTCATTCCTACGTTCCGTGCAACCTAGGCTTCACTCTAGGGCGTTGCTCCACCACATCGAATAGCTACGGCCTTAGGAGTCAACGCCAGGGGCATAAAATACAAAATAAATACAACAGTTTTTCCATCGTATAAAACGAATACTTGCAATCAGTATGAAGGTTATGGTCATTTCTACGTTCCGGGCAACCTGGGCGACACCAGAGGGCGTTGCTCCTCCAGATCGTATAGTTAGGACCTAAGAAGTCAACGCCAGAAGCATAAAATACAGAATAGATACAACAGTTTTCCCATCGTATAATACGAATAATTGCAATCAGGATGAAAGTTATGGTCATTTCTTCGTTCCGGGCAACCTAGGCTTCACTCTAGGGCATTGCTCCACCCCATCGAATAGCTACGGCCTTAGAAGTCAACGCCATATCTATAAAATACATTATAAATACAACAGTTTTTCCATTGTATAAAATGAATAATTGCAAACAGTGTGGAAGTAATGGTTATTTCTACGTTCCGGGCAACCTAGGCTTCACTCTAGGGCATTGCTCCACCACATCGAATAGTTACGGCCTTAGAAGTCAACGCCATAACTATAAAAAACAATATAAATACAACAGTTTTTCCATTGTATAAAATGAATAACTGCAAACAGTGTGGAGGTAATGGTCATTTCTACTTTCCGGGCAACCTAGGCTTCACTCTAGGGCGTTTCTCCACCACATCGAATAGCTACGGCCTTAGAAGTCAACGACTGAAGCATAAAATATAATATAAATACAACAGTTTTTCCATTTGTATAACAGGAATGATTGCAACCAGTGTGAAAGACATGGTCATTCCTACGTTCCGGGCAACCTAGGCTTCACTCTAGGGCGTTGCTCCACCACATCGAATAGCTACGGCCTTAGGAGTCAACGCCAGGGGCATAAAATACAAAATAAATACAACAGTTTTTCCATCGTATAACAAGAATAATTGCAACCAGTGTGAAAGTGATGGTCATTTCTACATTCCGGGCAACCTAGGCTTCACTCTAGGGCGTTGCTCCACCAGATCGAATAGTTAGGGCCTAAGAAGTCAACGCCAGAAGCAAAAAATACATTATAAATACAACAGTTTTTCCATTGTATAGAATGAATAATTGCAAACAGTGTGGAAGTAATGGTTATTCCTACGTTCCGGGCAACCCAGTCTTAACGCTAGGGCGTTGCTCCACCACATAGAATAGCTACGGCCTTAGGAGTCAACGCCAGAGGCATAACATACAATACAAGTACAACAGTTTTTCCATCGTATAAAACGAATACTTGCAATCAGTATGAAGGTTATTGTCATTTCTACGTTCCGGACAGCCTAGGCTTCACCCTAGGCGTTGCTCCACCAGATCCAATAGTTAGGGCCTAAGAAGTCAACGCCAGAAGCAAAAAATACAATAAAAATCCAGCAGTTTGTCCATCGTATAACAGGAATAATTGCAACCAGTGTGAAAGTAATGTCCATTTCTACGTTCCGGGCAACCTAGGTTTCGCTCTAGGGCGTTGCTCCACCACATCGAATAGTTCGGGCCTTGGAAAACAGCTCCAGACGCATAAAATACAATAAAAATACAACAGCTTTTTCATCGTATAACAGGAATAATTGCAACAAGCCAGAAGGTAATGGTCATTTCTACGTTCCGGGCAATCTAGGCTTCTCTCTAGGTCGTTGCTCCACCAGATCGAATAGTTAGGGCCTAAGAAGTCAACACCAGAAGCATAAAATACAATAGAAATACAACAGTTTTTCCATCGTATAACAAGAATAATTGCAACCAGTGTGAAAGTGATGGTCATTTCTATATTCCGGGCAACGTAGGCTTCACTCTAGTGCGTTGCTCCACCAGATCGAATAGTTAGGGCCTTAGAAGTCAACGCCAGAAGCATAAAATACAATATAAATACAACAGTTTTTCAATCGTATAACAGGAATAATTGCAAACAGTGTGAAAGGTATGGTCATTTCTACGTTGCGGGCATCCTAGGCTTCACTCTAGGGCATTGCTCCACCACATCGACTAGTTACGGCCTTAGAAGTCAACGCCAGAACTATAAAAAACAATATACAAACAACAGTTTTTCCATTGTATAAAATGAATAATTGCAAACAGTGTGGAGGTAATGGTCATTTCTACTTTCCGGGCTACCTAGGCTTCACACTAGGGCGTTTCTCCACCACATCGAATAGCTACGACCCTAGAAGTCAACGCCTGAAGCATAAAATATAATATAAATACAACAGTTTTTCCATCGTATAAAACGAATAATTGCAATCAGGATGAAAGTTATGGTCATTTCTTCGTTCCGGGCAACCTAGGCTTCACTCTAGGGCATTGCTCCACCCCATCGAATAGCTACGGCCTTAGAAGTCAACGCCATATCTATAAAATACATTATAAATACAACAGTTTTTCCATTGTATAAAATGAATAATTGCAAACAGTGTGGAAGTAATGGTTATTTCTACGTTCCGGGCAACCTAGGCTTCACGCTAGGGCGTTGCTCCACCACATCGAACAGCTACGGCCTTAGGGGCCAACGCCAGAGGCATAACATACAATATAAGTACAACAGTTTTTCCATCGTATAAAACGAATAATTGCAATCAGTATGAAGGTTATGGTCATTTCTACGTTGCGGGCATCCTAGGCTTCACCCTAGGCGTTGCTCCACCAGACCCAATAGTTAGGGCCTAAGAAGTCAACGCCAGAAGCATAAAGAACAATAAAAATCCAACAGTTTGTCCATCGTATAACAGGAATAATTGCAACCAGTGTGAAAGATATGGTCATTTCTACGTTGCGGGCATCCTAGGCTTCACTCTAGGGCATTGCTCCACCACATCGAATAGTTACGGCCTTAGAAGTCAACGCCATAACTATAAAAAACAATATAAATACAACAGTTTTTCCATTGTATAAAATGAATAACTGCAAGCAGTGTGAAAGATATGGTCATTTCTACGTTGCGGGCATCCTAGGCTTCACTCTAGGTCATTGCTCCACCACATCGAATAGTTGCGGCCTTAGAAGTCAACGCCATAACTATAAAAAACAATATAAATACAACAGTTTTTCCATTGTATAAAATGAATAACTGCAAACAGTGTCGAGGTAATGGTCATTTCTACTTTCCGGGCAACCTAAGCTTCACTCTAGGGCGTTTCTCCACCACATCGAATAGCTACGGCCTTAGAAGTCAACGACTGAAGCATAAAATATAATATAAATACAACAGTTTTTCCATCGCATAACAGGAATGATTGCAACCAGTGTGAAAGACATGGTCATTCCTACGTTCCGGGCAACCTAGGCTTCTGTCTAGGGCGTTGCTCCACCACATCGAATAGCTACGGCCTTAGGAGTCAACGCCAGAAGCATAAAATACAATAGAAATACAACAGTTTTTCCATCGTATAACAAGAATAATTGCAACCAGTGTGAAAGTGATGGTCATTTCTACATTCCGGGCAACCTAGGCTTCACTCTAGTGCGGTGCTCCACCAGATCGAATAGTTAGGGCCTTAGAAGTCAACGCCAGAAGCAAAAAATACAATATAAATACAACAGTTTTTCAATCGTATAACAGGAATAATTGCAAACAGTGTGAAAGATATGGTCATTTCTACGTTGCGGGCATCCTAGGCTTCACTCTAGGGCATTGCTCCACCACATCGAATAGTTACGGCCTTAGAAGTCAACGCCATAACTATAAAAAACAATATAGATACAACAGTTTTTTCATTGTATAAAATGAATAACTGCAAACAGTGTGGAGATAATGGTCATTTCTACTTTCCGGGCAACCTAGGCTTCACTCTAAGGCGTTTCTCCACCACATCGAATAGCTACGGCCTTAGAAGTCAACGACTGAAGCATAAAATATAATATAAATACAACAGTTTTTCCATCGTATAACAGGAATGATTGCAACCAGTGTGAAAGACATGGTCATTCCTACGTTCCGGGCAACCTAGGCTTCACTCTAGGGCGTTGCTCCACCACATCGAATAGCTACGGCCTTAGGAGTCAACGCCAGAGGCATAAAATACAAAATAGATACAACAGTTTTTCCATCGTATAACAAGAATAATTGCAACCAGTGTGAAATATATGGTCATTTCTACGATACGGGCAACCTTGGTTTCAGTCTAGGGCGTCGTTCCACCAGATCGAATAGTTAGCGCCTAAGAAGTCTACGCCAGAAGCATAAAATACAATACAAATACAACAGCTTTTCCATCGTATAACAGGAATAATTGCAACCAGTGTGAAAGGTATGGTCATTTCTACGTTGCGGGCATCCTAGGCTTCACTCTAGGGCATTGCTCCACCACATCGAATAGCTACGGCCTTAGATGTCAACGGCATAACTATAAAAAACAATATAAATACAACAGGTTTTCCATCGTATAAAATGAATAATTGCACACAGTGTGGAGGTAATGGTCATTTCGACTTTCCGGGCCACCTAGGCTTCACTCAAGGGCGTTGCTCCACCAGATCGGATAGTTAGGGCCTAAGAAGTCAACGCCAGAAGCAAAAAATACATTATAAATACAACAGTTTTTCCATTGTATAAAATGAATAATTGCAAACAGTGTGGGAGTAATGGTTATTTCTACGTTCCGGGCAACCTAGGCTTCACGCTAGGGCGTTGCTCCACCAGATCGAATAGTTAGGGCCTTAGACGTCAACGCCAGAAGCATAAAATACAATATAAATACAACAGTTTTTCAATCGTATAACAGGAATAATTGCAAACAGTGTGAAAGATATGGTCATTTCTACGTTGCGGGCATCCTAGGCTTCACTCTAGGGCATTGCTCCACCACATCGAATAGTTACGGCCTTAGAAGTCAACGCCATAACTATAAAAAACAATATAAATACAACAGTTTTTCCATTGTATAAAATGAATAACTGCAAACAGTGTGGAGGTAATGGTCATTTCTACTTTCCGGGCAACCTAGGCTTCACTCTAGGGCGTTTCTCCACCACATCGAATAGCTACGGCCTTAGAAGTCAACGACGGAAGCATAAAATATAATATAAATACAACAGTTTGTCCATCGTATAACAGGAATAATTGCAACCAGTGTGAAAGATATGGTCATTTCTACGTTGCGGGCATCCTAGGCTTCACTCTAGGGCATTGCTCCACCACATCGAATAGTTACGGCCTTAGAAGTCAACGCCATAACTATAAAAAACAATATAAATACAACAGTTTTTCCATTGTATAAAATGAATAACTGCAAACAGTGTGAAAGATATGGTTATTTCTACGTTGCGGGCATCCTAGGCTTCACTCTAGGGCATTGCTCCACCACATCGAATAGTTACGGCCTTAGAAGTCAACGCCATAACTATAAAAAACAATATAAATACAACAGTTTTTCCATCGTATAAAACGAATAATTGCAATCAGGATGAAAGTTATGGTCATTTCTTCGTTCCGGGCAACCTAGGCTTCACTCTAGGGCATTGCTCCACCAGATCGAATAGTTAGGGCCTAAGAAGTCAACGCCAGAAGCAAAAATTACATTATAAATACAACAGTTTTTCCATTGTATAGAATGAATAATTGCAAACAGTGTGGAAGTAATGGTTATTCCTACGTTCCGGGCAACCCAGTCTTAACGCTAGGGCGTTGCTCCACCACATCGAATAGCTACGGCCTTAGGAGTCAACGCCAGAGGCATAACATACAATACAAGTACAACAGTTTTTCCATCGTATAAAACGAATACTTGCAATCAGTATGAAGGTTATTGTCATTTCTACGTTCCGGGCAGCCTAGGCTTCACCCTAGGCGTTGCTCCACCAGATCCAATAGTTAGGGCCTAAGAAGTCAACGCCAGAAGCAAAAAATACAATAAAAATCCAGCAGTTTGTCCATCGTATAACAGGAATAATTGCAACCAGTGTGAAAGTAATGGTCATTTCTACGTTCCGGGCAACCTAGGTTTCGCTCTAGGGCGTTGCTCCACCACATCGAATAGTTCGGGCCTTAGAAAACAACTCCAGACGCATAAAATACAATAAAAATACAACAGCTTTTTCATCGTATAACAGGAATAATTGCAACAAGCCAGAAGGTAATGGTCATTTCTACGTTCCGGGCAATCTAGGCTTCTCTCTAGGTCGTTGCTCCACCAGATCGAATAGTTAGGGCCTAAGAAGTCAACACCAGAAGCATAAAATACAATAGAAATACAACAGTTTTTCCATCGTATAACAAGAATAATTGCAACCAGTGTGAAAGTGATGGTCATTTCTATATTCCGGGCAACGTAGGCTTCACTCTAGTGCGTTGCTCCACCAGATCGAATAGTTAGGGCCTTAGAAGTCAACGCCAGAAGCATAAAATACAATATAAATACAACAGTTTTTCAATCGTATAACAGGAATAATTGCAAACAGTGTGAAAGGTATGGTCATTTCTACGTTGCGGGCATCCTAGGCTTTACTCTAGGGCATTGCTCCACCACATCGACTAGTTACGGCCTTAGAAGTCAACGCCAGAACTATAAAAAACAATATACAAACAACAGTTTTTCCATTGTATAAAATGAATAATTGCAAACAGTGTGGAGGTAATGGTCATTTCTACTTTCCGGGCTACCTAGGCTTCACTCTAGGGCGTTTCTCCACCACATCGAATAGCTACGAGCCTAGAAGTCAACGCCTGAAGCATAAAATATAATATAAATACAACAGTTTTTCCATCGTATAAAACGAATAATTGCAATCAGGATGAAAGTTATGGTCATTTCTTCGTTCCGGGCAACCTAGGCTTCACTCTAGGGCATTGCTCCACCCCATCGAATAGCTACGGCCTTAGAAGTCAACGCCATATCTATAAAATACATTATAAATACAACAGTTTTTCCATTGTATAAAATGAATAATTGCAAACAGTGTGGAAGTAATGGTTATTTCTACGTTCCGGGCAACCTAGGCTTCACGCTAGGGCGTTGCTCCACCACATCGAACAGCTACGGCCTTAGGGGCCAACGCCAGAGGCATAACATACAATATAAGTACAACAGTTTTTCCATCGTATAAAACGAATAATTGCAATCAGTATGAAGGTTATGGTCATTTCTACGTTCCGGGCAACCTAGGCTTCACCCTAGGCGTTGCTCCACCAGACCCAATAGTTAGGGCCTAAGAAGTCAACGCCAGAAGCATAAAGAACAATAAAAATCCAACAGTTTGTCCATCGTATAAAAGGAATAATTGCAACCAGTGTGAAAGATATGGTCATTTCTACGTTGCGGGCATCCTAGGCTTCACTCTAGGGCATTGCTCCACCACATCGAATAGTTACGGCCTTAGAAGTCAACGCCATAACTATAAAAAACAATATAAATACAACAGTTTTTCCATTGTATAAAATGAATAACTGCAAACAGTGTGGAGGTAATGGTCATTTCCACTTTCCGGGCAACCTAGGCTTCACTCTAGGGCGTTTCTCCACCACATCGAATAGCTACGGCCTTAGAAGTCAACGACTGAAGCATAAAATATAATATAAATACAACAGTTTTTCCATCGTATAACAGGAATGATTGCAACCAGTGTGAAAGACATGGTCATTCCTACGTTCCGGGCAACCTAGGCTTCTGTCTAGGGCGTTGGTCCACCACATCGAATAGCTACGGCCTTAGGAGTCAACGCCAGAAGCATAAAATACAATAGAAATACAACAGTTTTTCCATCGTATAACAAGAATAATTGCAACCAGTGTGAAAGTGATGGTCATTTCTACATTCCGGGCAACCTAGGCTTCACTCTAGTGCGTTGCTCCACCAGATCGAATAGTTAGGGCCTTAGAAGTCAACGCCAGAAGCAAAAAATACAATATAAATACAACAGTTTTTCAATCGTATAACAGGAATAATTGCAAACAGTGTGAAAGATATGGTCATTTCTACGTTGCGGGCATCCTAGGCTTCACTCTAGGGCATTGCTCCACCACATCGAATAGTTACGGCCTTAGAAGTCAACGCCATAACTATAAAAAACAATATAGATACAACAGTTTTTTCATTGTATAAAATGAATAACTGCAAACAGTGTGGAGATAATGGTCATTTCTACTTTCCGGGCAACCTAGGCTTCACTCTAAGGCGTTTCTCCACCACATCGAATAGCTACGGCCTTAGAAGTCAACGACTGAAGCATAAAATATAATATAAATACAACAGTTTTTCCATCGTATAACAGGAATGATTGCAACCAGTGTGAAAGACATGGTCATTCCTACGTTCCGGGCAACCTAGGCTTCACTCTAGGGCGTTGCTCCACCACATCGAATAGCTACGGCCTTAGGAGTCAACGCCAGAGGCATAAAATACAAAATAGATACAACAGTTTTTCCATCGTATAACAAGAATAATTGCAACCAGTGTGAAATATATGGTCATTTCTACGATACGGGCAACCTTGGCTTCACTCTAGGGCGTCGTTCCACCAGATCGAATAGTTAGCGCCTAAGAAGTCTACGCCAGAAGCATAAAATACAATACAAATACAACAGCTTTTCCATCGTATAACAGGAATAATTGCAACCAGTGTGAAAGGTATGGTCATTTCTACGTTGCGGGCATCCTAGGCTTCACTCTACGGCATTGCTCCACCACATCGAATAACCTACGGCGTTAGATGTCAACGGCATAACTATAAAAAACAATATAAATACAACAGGTTTTCCATCGTATAAAATGAATAATTGCACACAGTGTGGAGGTAATGGTCATTTCTACTTTCCGGGCCACCTAGGCTTCAGTCAAGGGCGTTGCTCCACCAGATCGGATAGTTAGGGCCTAAGAAGTCAACGCCAGAAGCAAAAAATACATTATAAATACAACAGTTTTTCCATTGTATAAAATGAATAATTGCAAACAGTGTGGGAGTAATGGTTATTTCTACGTTCCGCGCAACCTAGGCTTCACGCTAGGGCGTTGCTCCACCAGATCGAATAGTTAGGGCCTTAGACGTCAACGCCAGAAGCATAAAATACAATATAAATACAACAGTTTTTCAATCGTATAACAGGAATAATTGCAAACAGTGTGAAAGATATGGTCATTTCTACGTTGCGGGCATCCTAGGCTTCACTCTAGGGCATTGCTCCACCACATCGAATAGTTACGGCCTTAGAAGTCAACGCCATAACTATAAAAAACAATATAAATACAACAGTTTTTCCATTGTATAAAATGAATAACTGCAAACAGTGTGGAGGTAATGGTCATTTCTACTTTCCGGGCAACCTAGGCTTCACTCTAGGGCGTTTCTCCACCACATCGAATAGCTACGGCCTTAGAAGTCAACGACGGAAGCATAAAATATAATATAAATACAACAGTTTTTCCATCGTATAACAGGAATGATTGCAACCAGTGTGAAAGACATGGTCATTCCTACGTTCCGGGCAACCTAGCCTTCACTCTAGTGCGTTGCTCCACCAGATCGAATAGTTAGGGCCTTAGAAGTCAACGCCAGAAGCATAAAATACAATATAAATACAACAGTTTTTCAATCGTATAACCGGAATAATTGCAAACATTTTGAAAGATATGGTCATTTCTACGTTCCGGGCAACCTGGGCGACACCAGAGGGCGTTGCTCCACCACATCGAACAGCTACGGCCTTAGGGGCCAACGCCAGAGGCATAACATACAATATAAGTACAACAGTTTTTCCATCGTATAAAACGAATAATTGCAATCAGTATGAAGGTTATGGTCATTTCTACGTTCCGGGCAACCTAGGCTTCACCCTAGGCGTTGCTCCACCAGACCCAATAGTTAGGGCCTAAAAAGTCAACGCCAGAAGCACAAAGAACAATAAAAATCCAACAGTTTGTCCATCGTATAACAGGAATAATTGCAACCAGTGTGAAAGATATGGTCATTTCTACGTTGCGGGCATCTTAGGCTTCACTCTAGGGCATTGCTCCACCACATCGAATAGTTACTGCCTTAGAAGTCAACGCCATAACTATAAAAAACAATATAAATACAACAGTTTTTCCATTGTATAAAATGAATAACTGCAAACAGTGTGAAAGATATGGTCATTTCTACGTTGCGGGCATCCTAGGCTTCACTCTAGGGCATTGCTCCACCACATCGAATAGTTACGGCCTTAGAAGTCAACGCCATAACTATAAAAAACAATATAAATACAACAGTTTTTCCATTGTATAAAATGAATAACTGCAAACAGTGTGGAGGTAATGGTCATTTCTACCTTCCGGACAACCTAGGCTTCACTCTAGGGCGTTTCTCCACCATATCGAATAGCTACGGCCTTAGAAGTCAACGACTGAAGCATAAAATATAATATAAATACAACAGTTTTTCCATCGTATAACAGGAATGATTGCAACCAGTGTGAAAGACATGGTCATTCCTACGTTCCGGGCAACCTAGGCTTCACTCTAGGGCGTTGCTCAACCACATCGAATAGCTACGGCCTTAGGAGTCAACTCCAGGGGCATAAAATACAAAATAAATACAACAGTTTTTCCATCGTATAACAAGAATAATTGCAACCAGTGTGAAAGTGATGGTCATTTCTACATTCGGGCAACCTAGGCTTCACTCTAGGGCGTTGCTCCACCAGATCGAATAGTTAGGGCCTAAGAAGTCAACGCCAGAAGCAAAAAATACATTATAAGTACAACAGTTTTTCCATTGTATAAAATGAATGATTGCAAACAGTGTGGAAGTAATGGTTATTCCTACGTTCAGGGCAACCCAGTCTTAACGCTAGGGCGTTGCTCCACCACATCGAATAGCTACGGCCTTAGGAGTCAATGCCAGAAGCATAAAATGCAATATAAATACAACAGCTTTTCCATCGTATAACAGGAATGATTGCAACCAGTGTGAAAGACATGGTCATTCCTACGTTCCGGGCAACCTAGGCTTCTGTCTAGGGCGTTGCTCCACCACATCGAATAGCTACGGCCTTAGGAGTCAACGCCAGAAGCATAAAATACAATAGAAATACAACAGTTTTTCCATCGTATAACAAGAATAATTGCAACCAGTGTGAAAGTGATGGTCATTTCTACATTCCGGGCAACCTAGGCTTCACTCTAGGGCATTGCTAGACCACATCGAATAGTTAGGGCCTAAGAAGTCAACGCCAGAAGCAAAAAATACATTATAAATACAACAGTTTTTCCATTGTATAAAATGAATAATTGCAAACAGTGTGGAAGTAATGGTTATTTCTACGTTCCGGGCAACCTAGGCTTCACGCTAGGGCGTTGCTCCACCAGATCGAATAGTTAGGGCCTTAGACGTCAACGCCAGAAGCATAAAATACAATATAAATACAACAGTTTTTCAATCGTATAACAGGAATAATTGCAAACAGTGTGAAAGATATGGTCATTTCTACGTTGCGGGCATCCTAGGCTTCACTCTAGGGCATTGCTCCACCACATCGTATAGTTACGGCCTTAGAAGTCAACGCCATAACTATAAAAAACAATATAAATACAACAGTTTTTCCATTGTATAAAATGAATAACTGCAAACAGTGTGGAGGTAATGGTCATTTCTACTTTCCGGGCAACCTAGGCTTCACTCTAGGGCGTTTCTCCACCACATCGAATAGCTACGGCCTTAGAAGTCAACGACTGAAGCATAAAATATAATATAAATACAACAGTTTTTCCATCGTATAACAGGAATGATTGCAACCAGTGTGAAAGACATGGTCATTCCTACGTTCCGGGCAACCTAGACTTCACTCTAGTGCGTTGCTCCACCAGATCGAATAGTTAGGGCCTTAGAAGTCAACGCCAGAAGCATAAAATACAATATAAATACAACAGTTTTTCAATCGTATAACAGGAATAATTGCAAACATTTTGAAAGATATGGTCATTTTTACGTTGCGGGCATCCTAGGCTTCACTCTAGGGCATTGCTCCACCACATCGACTAGTTACGGCCTTAGAAGTCAACGCCTGAAGCATAAAATATAATATAAATACAACAGTTTTTCCATCGTATAACAGAAATAATTTCAACCAGTGTGAAAGACATGGTCATTTCTACGTTCCGGGCAACCTAGGTTTCACTCTAGGGCGTTGCTCCACCAGATCGAATAGTTAGGGCCTAAGAAGTCAACGCCAGAAGCATAAAATACAATATAAATACAACAGCTTTTCCATTGTATAAAATGAATAACTGCAAACAGCGTGAAAGATATGGTCATTTCTACGTTGCGGGCATCCTAGGCTTCACTCTAGGGCATTGCTCCACCACATCGAATAGTTGCGGCCTTAGAAGTCAACGCTATAACTATAAAATACATTATAAATACAACAGTCTCTCCATTGTATAAAATGAATAATTGCAAACAGTGTGGAAGTAATGGTTATTCCTACGTTCCGGGCAACCTAGGCTTCACGCTAGGGCGTTGCTCCACCACATCGAATAGTTACGGCCTTAGGAGCCAACGCAAGAGGCATAACATACAATATAAGTACAACAGTTTTTCCATCGTATAAAACGAATAATTGCAATCAGTATGAAGGTTATGGTCATTTCTACGTTCCGGGCAACCTAGGCTTCACCCTAGGCGTTGCTCCACCAGATCCAATAGTTAGGGCCTAAGAAGTCAACGCCAGAAGCATAAAGAACAATAAAAATCCAACAGTTTGTCCATCGTATATAAGGAATAATTGCAACCAGTGTGAAAGTAATGGTCATTTCTACGTTCCGGGCAACCTAGGTTTCGCTCTACGGTGGTGCTCCACCACATCGAATAGTTAGGGCCTTAGAAAACAACTCCAGGCGCATAAAATACAATAAAAATACAACAGTTTTTGCACTGTATAATATGAATAATTGCAAACAGTGTGGAAGTAATGGTCATTTCTACGTTCCTGGCAACCTAGGCTTCACTCTAGGGCGTTGCTCCACCAGATCGAATAGCTAGGGCCCAAGATGTCAACGCCAGAAGCATAAAATACAAAATAGATACAACAGTTTTTCCATCGTATAACAGGAATAATTGCAACTAGTGTGAAAGTGATGGTCATTTCTACGTTCCGGGCAACGTAGGCTTCACTCTAGGGCGTTGCTCCACCACATCGAATAGTTAGGGCCTTAGAAGTCAATGCCAGAAGCATAAAATACAAAATAGATACAACAGCTTGTCCATCGTATATGATGTATATTTGGAAGCAGTGTGAAAGTAAAGGTCATTACTACGTTCCGGGCAGCCTAGGCTTCACTACAAGGCAGTGCTCCACCAGATCAAATAGTTAGGGCCTAAGAAGTCAACGCCAGAAGCATAAAATACAATATAAATACAACAGCTTTTCCATCGTATATAATGCATATTTGCAAACAGTGTGAAAGTAACGGTCATTTCTACGTTCCGGGCAACCTAGGCTTCACTCTAGGGCGTTGCTCCGCCAGATCGAATAGTTAGACTTAGAATTCGACGCCACAAGCATAAAATGCAACATAAGTACTACAGTTTTTCCATCGTATAACAGGAGTAGATGCAACCAGTGTAAAAGTACAGGTCATTTCTACGTTCCGGGCAACCTAGGCTTCGCTCATGGGAGTTGCTCCACCAGACCGAATAGCTAGGGCCTTAGAAGTCAACGCCCGAAACATAAAATACAATAAAAATACAACAGATTTCCATCGTATAACGGGAATAATTTCAACAAATGTGAACGTGAAGGTCATTTCCACGTTCCGGGCAACCTAGGCTTCACTCTAGAGCGTCGTTCCACCAGATCGAATAGTTTGGGCCTAAGAAGTCTACGCCAGAAGCATAAAATGCAATACAAATACAACAGCTTTTCCATCGTATTACAGGAATAATTGCAACCAGTGTGAAAGGTATGGTCATATCTACGTTCCGGGCAACCTAGGCTTCACTCTAGGGCGTTGCTCCACCACATAGAATAGCTGCGGCCTTAGAAGTCAGCGCCAGAAGCATAAAATACAATATAAGTACAACAGTTTTTCCATCGTATAACAGGAATAATTGCAACCAGTGTGAAAGACATGGTCATTTCTACGCTCCGGGCAACCTAAGCTTCACTCTAGGGCGTTGCTCCACCACATCGAATAGCTACGGCCTTAGGAGTCAACGGCAGAGGCATAAAATACAAAATAAATACAACAGTTTTTCCATCGTATAACAAGAATAATTGCAACCAGTGTGAAAGTTATGGTCATTTCTACGTTCCGGGCAACCTGGCTTCACCCTAGGGCGTTGCACCAACAGATCCAATAGTTAGGACCTTAGAAGTCGACGCCACAAGCATAAAATGCAACATGAGTACAACAGTTTTTCCATCGTATAACAGGAATGGTTGCAACCAGTGTAAAAGAACAGGTCATTTCTACGTTCCGGACAACCTAGGCTTCGCTCAAGGGAGTTGCTCCACCAGATCGAATAGCTAGGGCCTTAGAAGTCAACGCCCGAAACATAAAATACAATAAAAATACAACAGATTTGCAACGTATAACGGGAATAATTTCAACAAATCTGAACGTGAAGGTCATTTCCACGTTCCAGGCAACCTAGGCTTCACTCTTCGGCGTTGGTCTACCAGATCCAATAGTTAGGGCATCAGAAGTCAACGACAGAAGCATAAAATACAATAAGTATACAACAGCTTTTCCATCGTATAACATGAATAATTGCAACCAGAGTGAAGGTGATTGTCATTTCTACGTTCCGGGCAACCTAGGCTTCACCCTAGGGCGTTGATCCACCAGATCGAATAGTTAGGGCCTTAGATGTCAATGCCAGAAGCATAAAATACAATAAAATTCAACAGTTTTTCCATCGTATAACGGGAATAATTGCAACAAATGTGAAAGTGATGGTCATTTCTACGTTCCGGGCAACCTAGGCTTCACTCTAGGGCGTTGCTCCACCAGATCGAATAGTTAGGGCCTAAGAAGTCAACGCCAGAAGCATAAAATACAATATAAATACAACCGTTTTTCCCTTGTATAACAGGAATAATTGCAACCACTGTGATAGCTATGGTCATTTCTATGTTCCGGGCAACCTAGGCTTCACTCTAGGGCGTTGCTCCACCACATCGAATAGTTAGGTCCTTAGAAGTCAATGCCAGAAGCATAAAATGCAATATAAATACAACAGTTTTTCCACTGTATATTATGAATAATTGAAAACAGTGTGGAAGTAATGGTCATTTCTACGTTCCGGGCTACCTAGGCTTCACTCTAGGGCGTTGCTCAACCACATCGAATAGCTACGGCCCTAGAAGACAACGCCATAACTATAAAATGCAATATAAATACAACAGCTTTTCCATCGTATATGATGTATATTTGGAAACAGTGTGAAAGTAAAGGTCATTTCTACGTTCCGGGCAACCTAGGCTTCACTCTAGGGCGTTGCTCCACCAGATGGAATAGTTAGGGCCTTAGAAGACGACGCCAGAGGCATAAAATACAATATAAATACAACAGTTTTTCAATCGTATAACAGGAATAATTGCAAACAGTGTGAAAGATATGGTCATTTCTACGTTGCGGGCACCCTAGGCTTCACTCTAGGGCATTGCTCCACCACATCGAATAGTTACGGCCTTAGAAGTCAACGCCATAATTATAAAAAACAATATAAATACAACAGTTTTTCCATTGTATAAAATGAATAATTGCAAACAGTGTGGAGGTAATGGTCATTTCTACTTTCCGGGCAACCTAGGCTTCACTCTAGGGCGTTTCTCCACCACATCGAATAGCAACGGCCCTAGAAGTCAACGCCTGAAGCATAAACTGCAATATAAATACAACAGTTATTCCCTTGTATAACAGGAATAATTGCAACCAGTGTGAAAGGTATGGTCATTTCTACGTTCCGGGCAACCTAGGCTTCACTCTAGGGCGTTGCTCAACCACATCGAATAGCCACGGCCTTACAAGTCAACGCCATAACTATAGAATACATTATAAATACAACAGTTTCTCCATTGTATAAAATGAATAATTGCAAACAGTGTGGAAGTAATGGTTACTTCTACGTTCCGGGCAACCCAGGCTTCACGCTAGGGCGTTGCTCCACAACATCGAATAGCTACGGCCTTAGAAGTCAACGCCTGAAGCATAAAATGTAATATAAATACAACAGTTTTTCCATCGTATAACAGGAATAATTGCGACCAGTGTGAAAGGCATGGTCTTTTCTGCGTTCCGGGCAACCTAGGCTTCACCCTAGGCGTTGCTCCACCAGATCCAATAGTTAGGGCCTAAGAAGTCAACGCCAGAAGCATAAAGAACAATAAAAATCCAACAGTTTGTCCATCGTATATAAGGAATAATTGCAACCAGTGTGAAAGTAATGGTCATTTCTTCGTTCCGGGCAACCTAGTCTTCACTCTAGGGCGTTGCTCAACCACATCGAATAGCTACGACCCTAGAAGACAACGCCATAACTATAAAATGCAATAAAAATACAACAGCTTTTCCATCGTATATGATGTATATTTGGAAACAGTGTGAAAGTAAAGGTCATTTCTACGTTCCGGGCAACCTAGGCTTCACTCTAGTGCGTTGCTCCACCAGATCGAATAGTTAGGGCCTTAGAAGACGACGCCAGAGGCATAAAATACAATATAAATACAACAGTTTTTCAATCGTATAACAGGAACAATTGCAAACAGTGTGAAAGATATGGTCATTTCTACGTTGCGGGCATCCTAGGCTTCACTCTAGGGCATTGCTCCACCACATCGAATAGTTACGGCCTTAGAAGTCAACGCCATAGCTATAAAAAACAATATAAATACAACAGTTTTTCCATTGTATAAAATGAATAATTGCAAACAGTGTGGAGGTAATGGTCATTTCTACTTTCCGGGCAACCTAGGCTTTACTCTAGGGCGTTTCTCCACCACATCGAATAGCTACGGCCCTAGAAGTCAACGCCTGAAGCATAAAATATAATATAAATACAACAGCTTTTCCATCGTATAACAGGAATAATTGCAACCAGTGTGAAAGGCATGGTCATTTCTACGTTCCAGGCAACCTAGGTTTCACTCTATGGCGTTGCTCCACCAGATCGAATAGTTAGGGCCTAAGAAGTCAACGCCAGAAGCATAAAATACAATATAAATACAACAGTTTTTCCATCGTATAATACGAATAATTGCAATCAGTATGAAAGTTATGGTCATTTCTACGTTCCGGGCAACCTGGGCGACACCAGAGGGCGTTGCTCCACCAGAGCGTATAGCTAGCACCTAAGAAGTAAACGCCGGAAGCATAAAATACAGAATAGATACAACAGTTTTCCCATCGTATAATACGAATAATTGCAATCAGTATGAAAGTTATGGTCATTTCTTCGTTCCGGGCAACCTAGGCTTCACTCTAGGGCATTGCTCCACCCCATCGAATAGCTACGGCCTTAGAAGTCAACGCCATAACTATAAAATACATTATAAATACAACAGTTTCTCCATTGTATAAAATGAATAATTGCAAACAGTGTGGAAGTAATGGTTATTTCTACGTTCCGGGCAACCTAGGCTTCACGCTAGGGCGTTGCTCCACCACATCGAATAGCTACGGCCTTAGGAGCCAACGCCAGAGGCATAACATACAATATAAGTACAGCAGTTTTTCCATCGTATAAAACGAATAATTGCAATCAGTATGAAGGTTATGGTCATTTCTACGTTCCGGGCAACCTAGGCTTCACCCTAGACGTTGCTCCACCAGATCCAATAGTTAGGGCCTAAGAAGTCAACGCCAGAAGCATAAAGAACAATAAAAATCCAACAGTTTCTCCATCGTATATAAGGAATAATTGCAACCAGTGTGAAAGTAATGGTCATTTCTTCGTTCCGGGCAACCTAGTCTTCACTCTAGAGCGTTGCTCAACCACATCGAATAGCTACGACCCTAGAAGACAACGCCATAACTATAAAATGCAATATAAATACAACAGCTTTTCCATCGTATATGATGTATATTTGGAAACAGTGTGAAGGTAAAGGTCATTTCTACGTTCCGGGCAACCTAGGCTTCACTCTAGTGCGTTGCTCCACCAGATCGAATAGTTAGGGCCTTAGAAGACGACGCCAGAGGCATAAAATACAATATAAATACAACAGTTTTTCAATCGTATAACAGGAACAATTGCAAACAGTGTGAAAGATATGGTCATTTCTACGTTGCGGGCATCCTAGGCTTCACTCTAGGGCATTGCTCCACCACATCGAATAGTTACGGCCTTAGAAGTCAACGCCATAACTATAAAAAACAATATAAATACAACAGTTTTTCCATTGTATAAAATGAATAATTGCAAACAGTGTGGAGGTAATGGTCATTTCTACTTTCCCGGCAACCTAGCCTTTACTCTAGGGCGTTTCTCCACCACATCGAATAGCTACGGCCCTAGAAGTCAACGCCTGAAGCATAAAATATAATATAAATACAACAGCTTTTCCATCGTATAACAGGAATAATTGCAACCAGTGTGAAAGGCATGGTCATTTCTACGTTCCAGGCAACCTAGGCTTCACTCTAGGGCATTGCTCCACCCCATCGAATAGCTACGGCCATAGAAGTCAACGCCATAACTATACAATACATTATAAATACAACAGTTTTTCCATTGTATAAAGTGAATAATTGCAAACAGTGTGGAAGTAATGGTTATTTCTACGTTCCGGGCAACCTAGGCTTCACGCTAGGGCGTTGCTCCACCAGATCGTATAGTTAGGACCTAAGAAGTCAACGCCAGAAGCATAAAATACAGAATAGATACAACAGTTTTCCCATCGTATAATACGAATAATTGCAATCAGTATGAAAGTTATGGTCATTTCTTCACTCCGGGCAACCTAGGCTTCACTCTAGGGCATTGCTCCACCCCATCGAATAGCTACGGCCTTAGAAGTCAACGCCATAACTATAAAATACATTATAAATACAACAGTTTCTCCATTGTATAAAATGAATAATTGCAAACAGTGTGGAAGTAATGGTTACTTCGACGTTCCGGGCAACCCAGGCTTCACGCTAGGGCGTTGCTCCACCACATCGAATAGCTACGGCCTTAGGAGCCAACGCCAGAGGCATAACATACAATATAAGTACAACAGTTTTTCCATCGTATAAAACGAATAATTGCAATCAGTATGAAGGTTATGGACATTTCTACGTTCCGGGCAACCTAGGTTTCGCTCTACGGTGGTGCTCCACCAATCGAATAGTTAGGGCCTTAGAAAACAACTCCAGGCGCATAAAATACAATAAAAATACAACAGTTTTTCCACTGTATAGTATGAATAATTGCAAACAGTGTGGAAGTAATGGTCATTTCTACGTTCCGGGCAACCTAGTCTTCACTCTAGGGCGTTGCTCAACCACATCGAATAGCTACGACCCTAGAAGACAACGCCATAACTATAAAATACAATATAAATACAACAGCTTTTCCATCGTATATGATGTATATTTGGAAACAGTGTGAAAGTAAAGGTCATTTCTACGTTCCGGGCAACCTAGGCTTCACTCTAGTGCGTTGCTCCACCAGATCGAATAGTTAGGGCCTTAGAAGTCGACGCCAGAGGCATAAAATACAATATAAATACAACAGTTTTTCAATCGTATAACAGGAATAATTGCAAACAGTGTGAAAGATATGGTCATTTCTACGTTGCGGGCATGATAGGCTTCACTCTAGGGCATTGCTCCACCACATCGAATAGATACGGCCTTAGAAGTCAACGCCATAACTATAAAAAACAATATAAATACAACAGTTTTTCCATTGTATAAAATGAATAATTGCAAACAGTGTCGAGGTAATGGTCATTTCTACTTTCCGGGCAACCTAGGCTTCACTCTAGGGCGTTTCTCCACCACATCGAATAGCTACGGCCCTAGAAGTCAACGCCTGAAGCATAAACTGCAATATAAATACAACAGTTATTCCCTTGTATAACAGGAATAATTGCAACCAGTGTGAAAGGTATGGTCATTTCTACGTTCCGGGCAACCTAGGCTTCACTCTAGGGCGTTGCTCAACCACATCGAATAGCCACGGCCTTAGAAGTCAACGCCATAACTATAGAATACATTATAAATACAACAGTTTCTCCATTGTATAAAATGAATAATTGCAAACAGTGTGGAAGTAATGGTTACTTCTACGTTCAGGGCAACCCAGGCTTCACGCTAGGGCGTTGCTCCACAACATCGAATAGCTACGGCCTTAGAAGTCAACGCCTGAAGCATAAACTATAATATAAATACAACAGTTTTTCCATCGTATAACAGGAATAATTGCGACCAGTGTGAAAGGCATGGACTTTTCTGCGTTCCGGGCAACCTAGGCTTCACCCTAGGCGTTGCTCCACCAGATCCAATAGTTAGGGCCTAAGAAGTCAACGCCAGAAGCATAAAGAACAATAAAAATCCAACAGTTTGTCCATCGTATATAAGGAATAATTGCAACCAGTGTGAAAGTAATGGTCATTTCTTCGTTCCGGGCAACCTAGTCTTCACTCTAGAGCGTTGCTCAACCACATCGAATAGCTACGACCCTAGAAGTCAACGCCCGAAGCATAAAATATAATTTAAATACAACAGTTTTTCCATCGTATAACAGGAATATTTGCGACCAGTGTGAAAGACATGGTCATTTCTACGTTCCGGGCAACCTAGGTTTCACTCTAGGGCGTTGCTCCACCAGATCGAATAGTTAGGGCCTAAGAAGTCAACGCCAGAAGCATAAAATACAATATAAATACAACAGTTTTTCCATCGTATAATACGAATAATTGCAATCAGTATGAAAGTTATGGTCATTTCTACGTTCCGGGCAACCTGGGCGACACCAGAGGGCGTTGCTCCACCAGAGCGTATAGCTAGCACCTAAGGAGTCAACGCCGGAAGCATAAAATACAGAATAGATACAACAGTTTTCCCATCGTATAATACGAATAATTGCAATCAGTCTGGAAGTTATGGTCATTTCTTCGTTCCGTGCAACCTAGGCTTCACTCTAGGGCATTGCTCCACCCCATCGAATAGCTACGGCCTTAGGAGTCAACGCCATAACTATAAAATACATTATAAATACAACAGTTTCTCCATTGTATAAAATGAATAATTGCAAACAGTGTGGAAGTAATGGTTATTTCTACGTTCCGGGCAACCTAGGCTTCACGCTAGGGCGTTGCTCCACCACATCGAATAGCTACGGCCTTAGGAGCCAACGCCAGAGGCATAACATACAATATAAGTACAACAGTTTTTCCATCGTATAAAACGAATAATTGCAATCAGTATGAAGGTTATGGTCATTTCTACGTTCCGGGCAACCTGGGCGACACCAGAGGGCGTTGCTCCACCAGAGCGTATAGCTAGCACCTAAGGAGTCAACGCCGGAAGCATAAAATACAGAATAGATACAACAGTTTTCCCATCGTATAATACGAATAATTGCAATCAGTCTGGAAGTTATGGTCATTTCTTCGTTCCGGGCAACCTAGGCTTCACTCTAGGGCATTGCTCCACCCCATCGAATAGCTACGGCCTTAGAAGTCAACGCCATAACTATAAAATACATTATAAATACAACAGTTTCTCCATCGTATAATACGAATAATTGCAATCAGTATGAAAGTTATGGTCATTTCTTCGCTCCGGGCAACCTAGGCTTCACTCTAGGGCATTGCTCCACCCCATCGAATAGCTACGGCCTTAGAAGTCAACGCCATAACTATAAAATACATTATAAATACAACAGTTTCTCCATTGTATAAAATGAATAATTGCAAACAGTGTGGAAGTAATGGTTACTTCGACGTTCCGGGCAACCCAGGCTTCACGCTAGGGCGTTGCTCCACCACATCGAATAGCTACGGCCTTAGGAGCCAACGCCAGAGGCATAACATACAATATAAGTACAACAGTTTTTCCATCGTATAAAACGAATAATTGCAATCAGTATGAAAGTTATGGATATTTCTACGTTCCGGGCAACCTAGGCTTCACCCTAGGCGTTGCTCCACCAGATCCAATAGTTAGGGCCTAAGAAGTCAACGCCAGAAGCATAAAGAACAATAAAAATCCAACAGTTTGTCCGTCGTATAAAAGGAATAATTGCAACCAGTGTGAAAGTAAAGGTCATTTCTACGTTCCGGGCAACCTAGGCTTCACTCTAGTGCGTTGCTCCACCAGATCGAATAGTTACGGCCTTAGAAGTCGACGCCAGAGGCATAAAATACAATATAAATACAACAGTTTTTCAATCGTTTAACAGGAATAATTGTAAACAGTGTGAAAGATATGGTCATTTCTACGTTGCGGGCATCCTAGGCTTCACTCTAGGGCATTGCTCCACCACATCGAATAGTTACGGCCTTAGAAGTCAACGCCATAACTATAAAAAACAATATAAATACAACAGTTTTTCCATTGTATAAAATGAATAAATGCAAACAGTGTGGAGGTAATGGTCATTTCTACTTTCCGGGCAACCTAGGCTTCACTCTAGGGCGTTTCTCCACCACATCGAATAGCTACGGCCCTAGAAGTCAACGCCTGAAGCATAAAATATAATATAAATACAACAGTTTTTCCATCGTATAACAGGAATAATTGTAACCAGTGTGAAAGGCATGGTCATTTCTACGTTCCAGGCAACCTAGGCTTCACTCTAGGGCGTTGCTCCACCAGATCGAATAGCTAGGGCCTAAGAAGTCAACGCCAGAAGCATAAAATACAAAATAGATACAACAGTTTTTCCATCGTATAACAGGAATAATTGCAACTAGTGTGAAAGTGATGGTCATTTCTACGTTCCGGGCAACCTAGGCTTCAGTCTAGGGCGTGGTTCCCCCAGATCGAATAGTTAAGGCCTAAGAAGTCAACGCCAGAAGCATAAACTGCAATATAAATACAACAGTTATTCCCTTGTATAACAGGAATAATTGCAACCAGTGTGAAAGGTATGGTCATTTCTACGTTCCGGGCAACCTAGGCTTCACTCTAGGGCATTGCTCCACCCCATCGAATAGCTACGGCCATAGAAGTCAACGCCATAACTATAAAATACATTATAAATACAACAGTTTTTCCATTGTATAAAATGAATAATTGCAAACAGTGTGGAAGTAATGGTTATTTCTACGTTCCGGGCAACCTAGGCTTCACGCTAGGGCGTTGCTCCACCAGATCGTATAGTTAGGACCTAAGAAGTCAACGCCAGAAGCATAAAATACAGAATAGATACAACAGTTTTCCCATCGTATAATACGAATAATTGCAATCAGTATGAAAGTTATGGTCATTTCTTCGCTCCGGGCAACCTAGGCTTCACTCTAGGGCATTGCTCCACCCCATCGAATAGCTACGGTCTTAGAAGTCAACGCCATAACTATAAAATACATTATAAATACAACAGTTTCTCCATTGTATAAAATGAATAATTGCAAACAGTGTGGAAGTAATGGTTACTTCGACGTTCCGGGCAACCCAGGCTTCACGCTAGGGCGTTGCTCCACCACATCGAATAGCTACGGCCTTAGGAGCCAACGCCAGAGGCACAACATACAATATAAGTACAACAGTTTTTCCATCGTATAAAACGAATAATTGCAATCAGTATGAAAGTTATGGACATTTCTACGTTCCGGGCAACCTAGGCTTCACCCTAGGCGTTGCTCCACCAGATCCAATAGTTAGGGCCTAAGAAGTCAACGCCAGAAGCATAAAGAACAATAAAAATCCAACAGTTTGTCCGTCGTATAAAAGGAATAATTGCAACCAGTGTGAAAGTAATGGTCATTTCTACGTTCCGGGCAACCTAGGTTTCGCTCTACGGTGGTGCTCCACCAATCGAATAGTTAGGGCCTTAGAAAACAACTCCAGGCGCATAAAATACAATAAAAATACAACAGTTTTTCCACTGTATAGTATGAATAATTGCAAACAGTGTGGAAGTAATGGTCATTTCTACGTTCCGGGCAACCTAGTCTTCACTCTAGTGCGTTGCTCCACCAGATCGAATAGTTAGGGCCTTAGAAGTCGACGCCAGAGGCATAAAATACAATATAAATACAACAGTTTTTCAATCGTATAACAGGAATAATTGCAAACAGTGTGAAAGATATGGTCATTTCTACGTTGCGGGCATCCTAGGCTTCACTCTAGGGCATTGCTCCACCACATCGAATAGTTACGGCCTTAGAAGTCAACGCCATAACTATAAAAAACAATATAAATACAACAGTTTTTCCATTGTATAAAATGAATAATTGCAAACAGTATGGAAGTAATGGTCATTTCTACTTTCCGGGCAACCTAGGCTTCACTATAGGGCGTTGCTCCACCACATCGAATAGCTACGGCCTTAGAAGTCAAAGCCTGAAGCATAAAATATAATATAAATACAACAGTTTTTCCATCGTATAACAGGAATAATTGCCACCAGTGTGAAAGTGATAGTCATTTCTGCATTCCGGGCAACCTAGGCTTCACTCTAGGGCGTTGCTCCACCAGATCGAAGAGTTAGGGCCTAAGAAGTCAACGCCAGAAGCATAAAATACAATATAAGTACATCAGTTTTTCCCTTGTATAACAGGAGTAATTGCAACCAATGTGAAAGCTATGGCCATTTCTACGTTCCGGGCAACCTAGGCTTCACTCTAGGGCGTTGCTCCACCAGATCGAATAGTTAGGGCCTAAGAAGTCAACGCAAGAAGCATAAAATACAATATAAGTGCAACAGTTTTTCCCTTGTACAACAGGAGTAAATGCAACCAGTGTGAAACCTATGGTCATTTCTACGTTCCGAGCAACGTAGGCTTCACTCTAGGGCGTTGCTCCACCACATCGAATAGTTAGGGCCTTAGAAGTCAATGCCAGAAGCATAAAATACAAAATAGATACAACAGCTTGTCCATCGTATATGATGTATATTTGGAAGCAGTGCGAAAGTAAAGGTCATTTCTACGTTCCGGGCAGCCTAGGCTTCACTCTAGAGCGTCGTTCCACCAGATCGAATAGTTTGGGCCTAAGAAGTCTACGCCAGAAGCATAAAATCCAATACAAATACAACAGCTTTTCCATCGTATTACAGGAATAATTGCAACCAGTGTGAAAGGTATGGTCATTTCTACGTTCCGGGCAACCTAGGCTTCACTCTAGGGCGTTGCTCCACCACATAGAATAACTGCGGCCTTAGAAGTCAACGCCAGAAGCATAAAATACAATATAAGTACAACAGTTTTTCCATCGTATAACAGGAATAAATGCAACCAGAGAGAAGGTGATGGTCATTTCTACGTTCTGGGCAACCTAGGCTTCACTCAAGGGCGTTGTTCCTCCAGGTCGAATAGCTAGGGCCTAAGAAGCCTACAGCAGAAGCATAAAATACAATATAAATACAACAATTTTTCCATCGTATAACAGGAATAATTGCTACCAGTGTGAAAGTGATAGTCATTTCTACGTTCCGGGCAACCTATTCTTCACTCTAGGGCGTTGTTCCTCCAGATCGAATAGCTAGGGCCTAAGAAGTCTACAGCAGAAGCATAAAATACAATGTAAATACAACAGTTTTTCCATCGTATAACAGGAATAATTGCAACCAGTGTGAAAGTGATGATCATTTCTACGTTCCGGGCAACCTAGGCTTCACTCTAGGGCGTTGTTCCTCCAGATCGAATAGCTAGGGCCTAAGAAGTCTACAGCAGAAGCATAAAAGACAATGTAAATACCACAGTTTTTCCATCGTATAACAGGAATAATTGCAACCAGAGTGAAGGTGTTGGTCATTTCTGCGTTCCGGGCAACCTAGGCTTCACTCTATGGCGCTGTTCCTCCAGATCGAATGGCTAGGGCATAAGAAGTCTACACCAGAAGCATAAAATACAATATAAATACAACAGTTTTTCCATCGTATAATACGAATAATTGCAACCAGTGTGAAAGTACTGGTCATTTCTACTTTTCGGGTAACCTAGGCTTCACTCTTTGGCGTTGCTCCACCAGATCGAGTAGTTAGGGCCTTAGAAGTCAACGCCAGAAGCACAAAATAAAATAAAAATACAACAGTTATTCCATCGTGTAACAGGAATAATTACAACCCGTGTGAAAGTAATGGGCATTTCTACGTACCGTGCAACCTAGGCTTCACTCTAGGCCGTTGGTCCATCAGGTCGAATAGTTAGGGCCTTAGAAAACAACTCCAGACGCATAAAATACAATATAAATACAACAGTTTTTCCACGGTATAAAACGAATAATTGCAACCAGTATGAAAGTTATGGTCATTTCTACGTTCCGGGCAACCTAGGCTTCACCCTAGGGCGTTGCTATACCAGATCGAATAGCTACGGCCTTAGAAGTCAACGCCCGAAGCATAAAATACAATATAAATACAACAGTTTTTCAATCGTTTAACAGGAATAATTGTAAACAGTGTGAAAGATATGGTCATTTCTACGTTGCGGGCATCCTAGGCTTCACTCTAGGGCATTGCTCCACCACATCGAATAGTTACGGCCTTAGAAGTCAACGCCATAACTATAAAAAACAATATAAATACAACAGTTTTTCCATTGTATAAAATGAATAAATGCAAACAGTGTGGAGGTAATGGCCATTTCTACTTTCCGGGCAACCTAGGCTTCACTCTAGGGCGTTTCTCCACCACATCGAATAGCTACGGCCCTAGAAGTCAACGCCTGAAGCATAAAATATAATATAAATACAACAGTTTTTCCATCGTATAACAGGAATAATTGTAACCAGTGTGAAAGGCATGGTCATTTCTACGTTCCAGGCAACCTAGGCTTCACTCTAGGGCGTTGCTCCACCAGATCGAATAGCTAGGGCCTAAGAAGTCAACGCCAGAAGCATAAAATACAAAATAGATACAACAGTTTTTCCATCGTATAACAGGAATAATTGCAACTAGTGTGAAAGTGATGGTCATTTCTACGTTCCGGGCAACCTAGGCTTCAGTCTAGGGCGTGGTTCCCCCAGATCGAATAGTTAGGGCCTAAGAAGTCAACGCCAGAAGCATAAACTGCAATATAAATACAACAGTTATTCCCTTGTATAACAGGAATAATTGCAACCAGTGTGAAAGGTATGGTCATTTCTACGTTCCGGGCAACCTAGGCTTCACTCTAGGGCATTGCTCCACCCCATCGAATAGCTACGGCCATAGAAGTCAACGCCATAACTATAAAATACATTATAAATACAACAGTTTTTCCATTGTATAAAATGAATAATTGCAAACAGTGTGGAAGTAATGGTTATTTCTACGTTCCGGGCAACCTAGGCTTCACGCTAGGGCGTTGCTCCACCAGATCGTATAGTTAGGACCTAAGAAGTCAACGCCAGAAGCATAAAATACAGAATAGATACAACAGTTTTCCCATCGTATAATACGAATAATTGCAATCAGTATGAAAGTTATGGTCATTTCTTCGCTCCGGGCAACCTAGGCTTCACTCTAGGGCATTGCTCCACCCCATCGAATAGCTACGGCCTTAGAAGTCAACGCCATAACTATAAAATACATTATAAATACAACAGTTTCTCCATTGTATAAAATGAATAATTGCAAACAGTGTGGAAGTAATGGTTACTTCGACGTTCCGGGCAACCCAGGCTTCACGCTAGGGCGTTGCTCCACCACATCGAATAGCTACGGCCTTAGGAGCCAACGCCAGAGGCATAACATACAATATAAGTACAACAGTTTTTCCATCGTATAAAACGAATAATTGCAATCAGTATGAAAGTTATGGACATTTCTACGTTCCGGGCAACCTAGGCTTCACCCTAGGCGTTGCTCCACCAGATCCAATAGTTAGGGCCTAAGAAGTCAACGCCAGAAGCATAAAGAACAATAAAAATCCAACAGTTTGTCCGTCGTATAAAAGGAATAATTGCAACCAGTGTGAAAGTAATGGTCATTTCTACGTTCCGGGCAACCTAGGTTTCGCTCTACGGTGGTGCTCCACCAATCGAATAGTTAGGGCCTTAGAAAACAACTCCAGGCGCATAAAATACAATAAAAATACAACAGTTTTTCCACTGTATAGTATGAATAATTGCAAACAGTGTGGAAGTAATGGTCATTTCTACGTTCCGGGCAACCTAGTCTTCACTCTAGGGCGTTGCTCAACCACATCGAATAGCTACGACCCTAGAAGACAACGCCATAACTATAAAATACAATATAAATACAACAGCTTTTCCATCGTATATGATGTATATTTGGAAACAGTGTGAAAGTAAAGGTCATTTCTACGTGCCGGGCAACCTAGGCTTCACTCTAGGGCGTTGCTCCACCACATCGAATAGCTACGGCCTTAGAAGTCAAAGCCTGAAGCATAAAATATAATATAAATACAACAGTTTTTCCATCGTATAACAGGAATAATTGCCACCAGTGTGAAAGTGATAGTCATTTCTGCATTCCGGGCAACCTAGGCTTCACTCTAGGGCATTGCTCCACCACATCGAATAGTTACGGCCTTAGAAGTCAACGCCATAACTATAAAAAACAATATAAATACAACAGTTTTTCCACTGTATAAAATGAATAATTGCAAACAGTATGGAAGTAATAGTCATTTCTACTTTCCGGGCAACCTAGGCTTCACTCTAGGGCGTTGCTCCACCACATCGAATAGCTACGGCCTTAGAAGTCAAAGCCTGAAGCATAAAATATAATATAAATACAACAGTTTTTCCATCGTATAACAGGAATAATTGCCACCAGTGTGAAAGTGATAGTCATTTCTGCATTCCGGGCAACCTAGGCTTCACTCTAGGGCGTTGCTCCACCAGATCGAATAGTTAGGGCCTAAGAAGTCAACGCCAGAAGCATAAAATACAATATAAGTACAACAGTTTTTCCCTTGTATAACAGGAGTAATTGCAACCAGTGTGAAAGCTATGGCCATTTCTACGTTCCGGGCAACCTAGGCTTCACTCTAGGGCGTTGCTCCACCAGATCGAATAGTTAGGGCCTAAGAAGTCAACGCAAGAAGCATAAAATACAATATAAGTGCAACAGTTTTTCCCTTGTATAACAGGAGTAAATGCAACCAGTGTGAAACCTATGGTCATTTCTACGTTCCGAGCAACGTAGGCTTCACTCTAGGGCGTTGCTCCACCACATCGAATAGTTAGGGCCTTAGAAGTCAATGCCAGAAGCATAAAATACAAAATAGATACAACAGCTTGTCAATCGTATATGATGTATATTTGGAAGCAGTGTGAAAGTAAAGGTCATTTCTACGTTCCGGGCAGCCTAGGCTTCACTACAAGGCAGTGCTCCACCAGATCAAATAGTTAGGGCCTAAGAAGTCAACGCCAGAAGCATAAAATACAATATAAATACAACAGCTTTTCCATCGTATATAATGTATATTTGCAAACAGTGTGAAAGTAACGGTCATTTCGACGTTCCGGGCAACCTAGGCTTCACTCTAGGGCGTTGCTCCACCAGATCGAATAGTTAGACTTAGAATTCGACGCCACAAGCATAAAATGCAACATAAGTACTACAGTTTTTCCATCGTATAACAGGAGTAGATGCAACCAGTGTAAAAGTACAGGTCATTTCTACGTTCCGGGCAACCTAGGCTTCGCTCATGGGAGATGCTCCACCAGATCGAATAGCTAGGGCCTTAGAAGTCAACGCCCGAAACATAAAATACATTAAAAATACAACAGATTTCCATCGTATAACGGGAATAATTTCAACAAATGTGAACGTGAAGATCATTTCCACGTTCCGGGCAACCTAGGCTTCACTCTAGAGCGTCGTTCCACCAGATCGAATAGTTTGGGCCTAAGAAGTCTACGCCTGAAGCATAAAATCCAATACAAATACAACAGCTTTTCCATCGTATTACAGGAATAATTGCAACCAGTGTGAAAGGTATGGTCATTTCTACGTTCCGGGCAACCTAGGCTTCACTCTAGGGCGTTGCTCCACCACATAGAATAACTGCGGCCTTAGAAGTCAACGCCAGAAGCATAAAATACAATATAAGTGCAACAGTTTTTCCATCGTATAACAGGAATAAATGCAACCAGAGAGAAGGTGATGGTCATTTCTACGTTCTGGGCAACCTAGGCTTCACTCAAGGGCGTTGTTCCTCCAGGTCGAATAGCTAGGGCCTAAGAAGCCTACAGCAGAAGCATAAAATACAATATAAATACAACAATTTTTCCATCGTATAACAGGAATAATTGCGACCAGTGTGAAAGTGATAGTCATTTCTACGTTCCGGGCAACCTATTCTTCACTCTAGGGCGTTGTTCCTCCAGATCGAATAGCTAGGGCCTAAGAAGTCTACAGCAGAAGCATAAAATACAATGTAAATACAACAGTTTTTCCATCGTATAACAGGAATAATTGCAACCAGTGTGAAAGTGATGATCATTTCTACGTTCCGGGCAACCTAGGCTTCACTCTAGGGCGTTGTTCCTCCAGATCGAATAGCTAGGGCCTAAGAAGTCTACAGCAGAAGCATAAAAGACAATGTAAATACCACAGTTTTTCCATCGTATAACAGGAATAATTGCAACCAGAGTGAAGGTGTTGGTCATTTCTGCGTTCCGGGCAACCTAGGCTTCACTCTATGGCGTTGCTCCTCCAGATCGAATGGCTAGGGCATACGAAGTCTACACCAGAAGCATAAAATACAATATAAATACAACAGTTTTTCCATCGTATAATACGAATAATTGCAACCAGTGTGAAAGTACTGGTCATTTCTACTTTTCGGGTAACCTAGGCTTCACTCTTTGGCGTTGCTCCACCAGATCGAGTAGTTAGGGCCTTAGAAGTCAACGCCAGAAGCACAAAATAAAATAAAAATACAACAGTTATTCCATCGTGTAACAGGAATAATTACAACCCGTGTGAAAGTAATGGGCATTTCTACGTACCGTGCAACCTAGGCTTCACTCTAGGCCGTTGGTCCATCAGGTCGAATAGTTAATGCCTTAGAAAACAACTCCAGACGCATAAAATACAATATAAATACAACAGTTTTTCCACGGTATAAAACGAATAATTGCAACCAGTATGAAAGTTATGGTCATTTCTACGTTCCGGGCAACCTAGGCTTCACCCTAGGGCGTTGCTATACCAGATCGAATAGCTACGGCCTTAGAAGTCAACGCCCGAAGCATAAAATACAATAAAAATACAACAGTTTTTCCATCGTATAACAGGAATAATAGCAACCAGAGTGAAGGTGATGGTCACTTCTAAGTTCCGGGCAACCTAGGCTTCACCCTAGACCGTTGCGCCACCAGATCGAATAGTTGGGGCCTTAGAAGACAACGCCAGAAGCATAAAATAGAATATAAATACAACAGTTATTCCATCGTATTACAGGAATAATTACAACCAGTGTGAAAGTAATGGGCATTTCTACGTTCCGTGCAACCTAGGCTTCACTCTAGGGCGTTGCTCCACCAGGTCGGATAGTCAGGGCCTTAGAAAACAACTCCAGACGCATAAAACACAAGAAAAATGCAACAGTTCCTTCATCGTATAACAGGAACAATTGCAACATGCCTGAAGGTAATGGTCATTTCTACGTTCCGGGCAATCTAGACTTCTCTCTAGGGCGTTGCTCCACCACATCGAATAGCTAGGACCTAAGAAGTCAACGCCAGAAGCTTAAAATACAATAGAAATACAACAGTTTTTCCATCGTATAACAGGAATAATTGCAACCAGAGTGAAAGATATGGTCAATTCTACAATACGGTCAACCTAGGCTTCACTCTAGGGCGTTGCTCGACCACATCGAATAGCTATGGCCTAAGAAGTCAACGCCAGAAGCATAAAATGCAATAGAAATACAACAGTTTTTCCATCGTATAACAGGAATAATAGCCACCAGTGTGAAAGTGATGGTCATTTCTTCATTCCGGGCAACCTAGGCTTCACTCTAGGGCGTTGCTCCTCCAGATAGAATAGTTAGGGCCCAGGAAGTCAACGCCAGAAGCATAAAATGCAATATAAATACAACAGTTTTTCCCTTGTATAGCAGGAATAATTGCAATCAGTGTGAAAGGTATGGTCATTTCTACGTTCCGGGCAACCTAGGCTTCACTCTAGGGCGTTGCTCCACCACATCGAATAGCTGCGGCTTTAGAAGTCAACGCCAGAAGCATAAAATACAATATAAATACAACAGTTTTTCAATCGTATAACAGGAATAATTGCAAACAGTGTGAAAGATATGATCATTTCTACGTTGCGGGCATCCTAGGCTTCACTCTAGAGCGTTGCTCCACCAGATCGAATAGCTAGGACCTTAGAAGTCAACGCCAGAAGCACAAAATAAAATAAAAGTACAACAGTTATTCCATCGTATAACAGGAATAATTACAACCAGTGTGAAAGTAATGGGCATTTCTACGTTCCGCGCAACCTAGGCTTCACTCTAGGGCGTTGGTCCACCAGGTCGAATAGTTAGGGCCTTAGAAAACAACTCCAGACGCATAAAATACAATATAAATACAACAGTTTTTCCACGGTATAAAACGAATAATTGCAACCAGTATGAAAGTTATGGTCAGTTGTACGTTCCGGGCAACCTAGGCTTCACCCTAGAGCGTTGCACCACCAGATCGAATAGCTAGGGCCTTAGAAGTCAACGCCAGAAGCATAAAATAAAATATAAATACAACAGTTATTCCATCGTATAACAGGAATAATTGCAACCAGTGTGAAAGCAATGGCCATTTCTACGTTCCGGGCATCCTAGACTTAACTCTAGGGCGTTGCTATACCAGATCGAATAGCTACGGCCTTAGAAGTCAACGCCCGAAGCATAAAATACAATAAAAATACAACAGTTTTTCCATCGTGTAACTGGAATAATAGCAACCAGAGTGAAGGTGATGGTCACTTCTAAGTTCCGGGCAACCTAGGCTTCACTCTAGAGCGTTGCTCCACCAGATCGAATAGCTAGGACCTTAGAAGTCAACGCCAGAAGCACAAAATAAAATAAAAGTACAACTGTTATTCCATCGTATAACAGGAATAATTACAACCAGTGTGAAAGTAATGGGCATTTCTACGTTCCGTGCAACCTAGGCTTCACTCTAGGGCGTTGGTCCACCAGGTCGAATAGTTAGGGCCTTAGAAAATAACTCCAGACGCATAAAATACAATATAAATACAACAGTTTTTCCACGGTATAAAGCGAATAATTGCAACCAGTATGAAAGTTATGGTCAGTTCTACGTTCCGGGCAACTTAGGCTTCACCCTAGGGCGTTGCTCCACCAGATCGAATAGTTAGGGCCAAAGAAGTCAACGTCTGAAGCACAAAATAAAATAAATACAACAGTTTTTCCATCGTATAACAAGAATAATTGCAACCAGTGTGAAAGTGATGGTCATTTCTACGTTCCGCGCAACCTAGGCTTCAGTCTAGGCCGTGGTTCCCCAAGATCGAATAGTTAGGGCCTAAGAAGCCTACACCAGAAGCATAAAATACAATATAAATACCACAGTTTTTCCATCGTATAGCAGGAATAATTGCAACCAGAGTGAAGGTGATGGTCTTTTCTAAGTTCCGGGCAACCTAGGCTTCACTCTAGAGCGTTGCTCCACCAGATCGAATAGCTAGGACCTTAGAAGTCAACGCCAGAAGCACAAAATAAAATAAAAATACAACAGTTATTCCATCGTATAACAGGAATAATTACAACCAGTGTGAAAGTAATGGGCATTTCTACGTTCCGTGCAACCTAGGCTTCACTCTATGGCGTTGTTCCACGAGGTCGAATAGTTAGGGCCTGAGAAAACAACTCCAGACGCATAAAATACAACATAAATGCAACAGTTTTTCCACGGTATAAAACGAATAATTGCAATCAGTATGAAGGTTATGGTCATTTCTACGTTCCGGGCAACCTGGGCTTCACCAGGGCGTTGCTCCACCAGATCCAATAGTTAGGACCTAAGAAGTCAACGGCAGAAGCATAAAATACAAAATAGATCCAACAGTTTTTCCATCGTATAACAGGAATAATTGCAACCAGTGTGAAAGTGATGGTCATTTCTACGTTCTGGGCAACGCAGAATTCACTCTAGGGCGTTGTTCCGCCAGATCGAATAGTTAGGGACTAAGAAGTCAACGCCAGAAGCATAAACTGCAATATAAGTAAAACAGTTTTTCCATCGTATAAAACGAATAATTGCAATCAGTATGAAGGTTATGGTCATTTCTACGTTCCGGGCAACCTAGGCTTCACTCTATGGCGTTGTTCCTCCAGTTCGAATAGCTACGGCCTAAGAAGTCTACACCAGAAGCATAAAATACAATATAAATACAACAGTTTTTCCATCGTATAATACGAATAATTGCAACCAGTGTGAAAGTACTGGTCACTTCTACGTTCCGGGCAACGTAGGCTTCACACTAGGGCATTGCTCCACCACATCGAATAGCTACGGCCTTAGGAGTCAACGCCAGAAGCACAAAATAAAATAAAAATACAACAGTTTTTCCACGGTATAAAACGAATAATTGCAACCAGAAAGAAAGTTATGGTCAGTTCTACGTTCCGGGCAACCTAGGCTTCACCCTAGGGCGTTGCTCCACCAGATCGAATAGTTAGGGCCTAAGAAGTCAACGCCAGAAGCATAAAATACAATAGAAATACTACAGTTCTTCCATTGTATAACAGGAATAACTGCAATCAGTGTGAAAGGTATGGTCATTTCTACGTTCCGGGCAACCTAGGCTTCACTCTAGGGCGTTGCTCCACCACATCGAATAGCTGCGGCTTTAGAAGTCAACGCCAGAAGCATAAAATACAATATAAATACAACAGTTTTTCAATCGTATAACAGGAATAATTGCAAACAGTGTGAAAGATATGGTCATTTCTACGTTGCGGGCATCCTAGGCTTCACTCTAGAGCGTTGCTCCACCAGATCGAATAGCTAGGACCTTAGAAGTCAACGCCAGAAGCACAAAATAAAATAAAAGTACAACAGTTATTCCATCGTATAACAGGAATAATTACAACCAGTGTGAAAGTAATGGGCATTTCTACGTTCCGTGCAACCTAGGCTTCACTCTAGGGCGTTGGTCCACCAGGTCGAATAGTTAGGGCCTTAGAAAACAACTCCAGACGCATAAAATACAATATAAATACAACAGTTTTTCCACGGTATAAAACGAATAATTGCAACCAGTATGAAAGTTATGGTCAGTTGTACGTTCCGGGCAACTTAGGCTTCACCCTAGGGCGTTGCTCCACCAGGGCGAATAGTTAGGGCCAAAGAAGTCAACGCCAGAAGCATAAAATACAATAGAAATACAACAGTTCTTCCATCGTATAACAGGAATAATTGCAATCAGTGTGAAAGGTATGGTCATTTCTACGTACCGGGCAACCTAGGCTTCACTCTAGGGCGTTGCTCCACCACATCGAATAGCTGCGTCCTTAGTAGTCAACGCAAGAGGCATGAAATACAAAATAAATACAACAGTTTTTCCATCGTATAACAAGAATAATTGAAACCAGTGTGAAAGTGATGGTCATTTCTACATTCCGGGCAACCTCGTCTTCACTCTAGGGCGCTGCTGCACCAGATCGAATAGTTAGGGCCTAAGAAGTCAACGCCAGAAGCATACAATACACAATAAATACAACAGTTCTTCCCTTGTGTAACAGGAATAATTGCAACCAGTGTGAAAGCTATGGTCATTTCTACGTTCCGGGCAAGCTAGGCTTCACTCTAGGGCGTTGCTCCACCACATCGAATAGTTAGGGCCTTAGAAGTCAATGCCAGAATCATAAAATGCCATATAAATACAACAGTTTTTGCACTGTATAATATGAATAATTGCAAACAGTGTGGAAGTAATGGTCATTTCTATGTTCCGGGCAACCTAGGCTTCACTCTAGGGCGTTGCTCAACCACATCGAATAGCTAGGGCCTTAGAAGTCAACGCCATAACTATAAAATACAATATAAATACAACAGTTTTTCCATTGTATAAAATAAATAATTGCAAACAGTGTGGAAGTAATGGTTATTTCTACGTTCCCGGCAACCTACGCTTCACTCTAGGGCGTTTCTCCACCACATCGAATAGCTACGGCCTTAGAAGTCAACGTCTGAAGCACAAAATAAAATAAATACAACAGTTTTTCCATCGTATAACAAGAATAATTGCAACCAGTGTGAAAGTGATGGTCATTTCTACGTTCCGGGCAACCTAGGCTTCAGTCTAGGGCGTGGTTCCCCAAGATCGAATAGTTAGGGCCTAAGAAGCCAACGCCAGAAGCATAAAATACAATATAAATACCACAGTTTTTCCATCGTATAGCAGGAATAATTGCAACCAGAGTGAAGGTGATGGTCTTTTCTAAGTTCCGGCCAACCTAGGCTTCACTCTAGAGCGTTGCTCCACCAGATCGAATAGCTAGGACCTTAGAAGTCAATGTCAGAAGCACAAAATAAAATAAAAATACAACAGTTATTCCATCGTATAACAGGAATAATTACAACCAGTCTGAAAGTAATGGGCATATCTACGTTCCGTGCAACCTGGGCTTCACTCTATGGCGTTGTTCCACCAGGTCGAATAGTTAGGGCCTGAGAAAACAACTCCAGACGCATAAAATACAACATAAATACAACAGTTTTTCCATAGTATAAAACGAATAATTGGAACCAGTATGAAAGTTAAGGTCAGTTCTACGTTCCGGGCAACCTAGACTTCACCCTAGGGCGTTGCTCCACCAGATCGAATAGTTAGGGCATAAGAAGTCAACGCCAGAAGCATAAAATACAATAGAAGTACAACAGTTCTTCCATCGTATAACAGGAATAATTGCAATCAGTGTGAAACGTATGGTCATTTCTACGTTCGGGCAACCTAGGCTTCACTCTAATGCGTTGCTCCACCACATCGAATAGCTGCGGCCTTAGAAGTCAACGCCAGAAGCATAAAATACAATATGAATACAACAGTTTTTCAATCGTATAACAGGAATAATTGCAAACAGTGTGAAAGGTATGGTCATTTCAACGTTCCGGGCATCCTAGGCTTCACTCTAGGGCATTGCTCCACCATATCGATTAGCTACGGCCTTAGAAGTGAACCCCATAACTATAAAAAACAATATAAATACAACCGTTTTTTCATTGTATAGAATGAATAATTGCAAACAGTGTGGAGGTAATGGTAATTTCTACTTTCCGGGCAACCTAGGCTTCACTCTAGGGCGTTGTTCCACCACATCGAATAGCTACGGCCTTAGAAGTCAACCCCATAACTATAAAAAACAATATAAATACAACCGTTTTTCCATTGTATAAAATGAATAATTGCAAACAGTGTGGAGGTAATGGTAATTTCTACTTTCCGGGCAACCTAGGCTTCACTCTAGGGCGTTGTTCCACCACATCGAATAGCTACAGCCTTAGGAGTCAACACCAGAGGCATAACATACAATATAAGTACAACAGTTTTTCCATCGTGTAACTGGAATAATAGCAACCAGAGTGAAGGTGATGGTCACTTCTAAGTTCCGGGCAACCTAGGCTTCACCCTAGAGCGCTGCACCACCAGATCGAATAGCTAGGGCCTTAGAAGTCAACGCCAGAAGCATAAAATAAAATATAAATACAACAGTTATTCCATCGTATAACAGGAATAATTGCAACCAGTGTGAAAGCAATGGCCATTTCTACGTTCCGGGCATCCTAGACTTAACTCTAGGGCGTTGCTATACCAGATCGAATAGCTACGGCCTTAGAAGTCAACGTCTGAAGCATAAAATATAATATAAATACAACCGTTCTTCCATCGTATAACAAGAATAATTGCAACCAGTGTGAAAGTGATGGTCATTTCTACGATCCGGGCAACCTAGGCTTCAGTCTAGGGCGTGGTTCCCCCAGATCGAATCGTTAGGGCCTAAGAAGCCTACGCCAGAAGCATAAAATACAATATAAATATCAAGGTTTTTCCATCGTATAACAGGAATAATTGCAACCAGTGTGAAGGTGATGGTCTTCTCTAAGTTCCGGGCAACCTAGGCTTCACTCTAGAGCGTTGCTCCACCAGATCGAATAGCTAGGACCTTAGAAGTCAACGCCAGAAGCACAAAATAAAATAAAAGTACAACAGTTATTCCATCGTATAACAGGTATAATTACAACCAGTGTGAAAGCAATGGGCATTTCTACGTTCCGTGCAACCTAGGCTTCACTCTAGGGCGTTGGTACACCAGGTCGAATAGTTAGGGCCTTAGAAAACAACTCCAGACGCATAAAATACAATATAAATACAACAGATTTTCCATCGTATAATACGAATAATTGCAATCAGTATGAAAGTTATGGTCATTTCTACGTTCCGGGCAACCTGGGCTTCACCAGAGGGCGTTGCTCCACCAGATCCAATAGTTAGGGCCTAAGAAGTCAACGGCAGAAGCATAAAATACAAAATAGATCCAACAGTTTTTCCATCGTATAACAGGAATAATTGCAACCAGTGTGAAAGTGATGGTCGTTTCTACGTTCTGGGCAACGTAGGATTCACTCCAGGGCGTTGTTCCGACAGAGCGAATAGTTAGGGACTAAGAAGTCAACGCCAGAAGCATAAACTGCAATATAAATACAACAGTTATTCCCTTGTATAACAGGAATAATTGCAACCAGTGTGCAAGGTATGGTCATTTCTACGTTCCGGGCAACCTAGGCTTCACTCTAGGGCATTACTCCACCACATCGAATAGCTACGGCCTTAGAAGTCAACGCTATAACTATAAAATACAATATAAATACAACAGTTTTTCCATTGTATAAAATGAATAATTGCAAACAGTGTGGAAGTAATGGTTATTTCTACGTTCCGGGTAACCTAGGCTTCACTCTTTGGCGTTGCTCCGCCAGATCGATAAGTTAGGGCTTTAGAAGTCAACGCCAGAAGCACAAAATAAAATAAAAATGCAACAGTTATTCCATCGTGTAACAGGAATAATTACAGCCAGTGTGAAAGTAATGGCCATTTCTACGTTCCGTGCAACCTAGGCTTCACTCTAGGCCGTTGGTCCACCAGCTCGAATAGTCAAGGCCTTAGAAAACAACTCCAGACGCATAAAACACAAGAAAAATACAACAGTTCTTTCATCGTATAACAGGAACAATTGCAACATGCCTGAAGGTAATGGTCATTTCTACGTTCCGGGAAATCTACGCTTCTCTCCAGGGTGTTGCTCCACCAGATCGAATAGTTCAGGCCTAAGAAGTCAACGCCGGAAGCATAAAATACAATAGGGATACAAAAGTTTTTCCATCGTATAACAGGAATAATTGCAACCTGTGTGAAAGATATGGTCATTTCTACGATCAGGGCAACCCAGGCTTCACTCTAGGCGTTGCTCCACCAGATCCAATAGTTAGGGCCTAAGAAGTCAACGCCAGATGCATAACGTACAATAAAAATCCAACAGTTTGTCCATCGTATAACAGGAATAATTGCAACCAGTGTGAAAGTAACGGTCATTTCTACGTTCCGGGCAACCTAGGTTTCGCTCTAGGGCGCTGCTCCACCACATCGAATAGTTAGGGCCTTAGAAAACAACTCCAGACGCATAAAATACAATAAAAATACAGCAGTTTTTTCATCGTACAACAGGAATAGTTGCAACAAGCCAGAAGGTAATGGTCATTTCTACGTTCCGTGCAATCTAGGCTTCTCTCTACGGCGTTGCTCCACCAGATCGAATAGTTAGGGCCTAAGAAGTCAACATCAGAACCATAAAATACAATAGAAATACAACAGTTTTTCCATCGTATAAGAGGAATAATTGCAACCAGTGTGAAAGATATGGTCAATTCTACAATACGGGCACCCTAGGCTTCAGTCTAGGGCGTTGCTCGACCACATCGAATAGCTATGGCCTTAGAAGTCAACGCCAGAAGCATTAAATACAATATAAATACAATAGTTTTTCCATCGTATTAAACGAATAATTGCAACCAGTATGAAAGTTATGGTCATTTCTACGTTCCGGGCTACCTAGGCTTCACCATAGGGCGTTGCTCCACCAGATCCAATAGTTAGGACCTTAGAGGTCAGCGCCCGATGCTTAAAATACAATAAAAATACAAAAGTTTTTCCATCGTATAACAGGAATAATTGCCACCACTGTGAAAGTGATGGTCATTTCTTCATTCCGGGCAACCTAGGCTTCACTCTAGGGCGTTGCTCCTCCAGATGGAATAGTTAGGGCCCAGGAAGTCAACGCCAGAAGCATAAAATACAATATAAATACAACAGTTTTTCCCTTGTATGACAGGAATAATTGCAGCAAGTGCGAAAGGTATGGTCATTTCTACGTTCCGGGCAACCTAGGCTTCACCCTAGGGCGTTGCTCTACCACATCGAATAGCTGCGGCCTTAGAAGTCAACGCCAGAAGCATAAAATACAATATAAACACAACAGTTTTTCATTTGTATAAAATGAATAATTGCAACCAGTGTGAAAGTGATGGTCACTTCTACGTTCCGGGCAACCTAGGCTTCACACTAGGGCATTGCTCCACCACATCGAATAGCTACGGCCTTAGGAGTCAACGCCAGAAGCACAAAATAAAATAAAAATACAACAGTTTTTCCACGGTATAAAACGAATAATTGCAACCAGAAAGAAAGTTATGGTCAGTTCTACGTTCCGGGCAACCTAGGCTTCAGTCTAGGGCGTGGTTCCCCCAGATCGAATCGTTAGGGCCTAAGAAGCCTACGCCAGAAGCATAAAATACAATATAAATATCAAGGTTTTTCCATCGTATAACAGGAATAATTGCAACCAGTGTGAAGGTGATGGTCTTTTCTAAGTTCCGGGCAACCTAGGCTTCACTCTAGAGCGTTGCTCCACCAGATCGAATAGCTAGGACCTTAGAAGTCAACGCCAGAAGCACAAAATAAAATAAAAGTACAACAGTTATTCCATCGTATAACAGGAATAATTGTAATCAGTGTGAAAGGTATGGTCATTTCTACGTTCCGGGCAACCTAGGCTTCACTCTAGGGCGTTGCGCCACCACATCGAATAGCTGCGGCCTTAGAAGTCAACGCCAGAAGCATAAAATACAATATAAATACAACAGTTTTTCAATCGTATATCAGGAATAATTGCAAACAGTGTGAAAGATATGGTCATTTCTACGTTGCAGGCATCCTAGGCTTCACTCTAGCTCATTGCTCCACCACATCGAATAGCTACGGCCTTAGAAGTCAACGCCACAACTATAAAAAACGATATAAATGCAACAGTTTTTCCATCGTATAACAAGAATAATTGCAACCAGTGTGAAAGTGATGGTCATTTCTACATTCCGGACAACCTAGACTTCACTCTAGGGCGTTGCTCCACCGGATCGAATAGTTAGGGCCTAAGAAGTCAACGCCAGAAGCACCAAATACAAAATTAATACAACAGTTTTTCTATCGTATAAAACGCATAATTGCAACCAGTATGAAAGTTACGGTAATATCTACGTTCCGGGCAACCTAGGCTTCACCATAGGGCGTTGCTCCACCTGATCGAATAGTTAGGGCCTAAGAAGTCAACGCCTGAAGCATAAAATACAATATAAATACAACAGTTTTTCCATCGTATAAAACGAATAATTGCAACCAGTATGAAAGTTATGGCCATTTCTACGTTCCGGGCAACCTAGGCTTCACCCTAGGGCGTTGCTCCACCTGATCGAATAGTTAGGGCCTAAGAAGTCAACGCCAGAAGCATAAAATGCGATATATGTACAACAGTTTTACCATCGTATAAAATGAATAATCGCAAACAGTGTGAAGGTAATGGTCATTTCTACGTTCCGGGCAACCTAGGCTTCACTCTAGGGCGTTGCTCCACCAGATCGAATAGTTAGGGCCATAGAAGTCAACGCCAGAAGCATAAAATACAAAATAAATAGAACAGCTTTTCCATTGTATAAAACGAATAAATGTAACCAGTGTGAAAGTTATGGTCATTTCCACGTTCCGGGCAACCTAGGCTTCACTACAGGGCGGTGCTCCACCGGATCAAATAGTTAGGGCCTAAGAAGTCAACGCCAGAAGCATAAAATACAATATAAATACAACAGCTTTTCCGTGGTATATAATGTACATTTGCAAACAGTGTGAAAGTAACGTTCATTTCTACGTTCCGGGCAACCTAGGCTTCACTCTAGGGCTTTGGTCCACCACATCCAACAGTTAGGGCCTAAGAAGTCAACGCCAGAAGCACCAAATACAAAATAAACACAACAGTTTTTCCATCGTATAAAACGAATAATTGCAACCAGTATGAAAGTTGTGGTCATTTCTACGTTCCGGGCACTCTAGGCTTCACTCTGGGGGTGTTGCTCACCCACATCGAACAGTTAGGGCCTTAGAAGTCAATGCCAGAAGCATAAAATACAATATAAATACAACAGTTTTTCCACTCTATAATATGAATAATTGCAAACAGTGTGAACGTTATGGTCATTTCTACGTTCCGCGCAACCTAGGCTTCACCCTAGGGCGTTGCTCCACCTGATCGAATAGTTAGGGCCTAAGAAGTCAATGCCAGAAGCATAAAATACGGTATATGTCCAACAGTTTTACCATCGTATAAAATGAATAATCGCAAACCGTGTGAAGGTGATGGTCATTTCTATATTCCGGGCAACCTAGGCTTCACTCTAGGGCGTTGCTCAACCACATCGAATAGTTAGGGCCTAAGAAGTCAACGCCAGAAGCACCAAATACAAACTTAATACAACAGTTCTTCCATCGTATAAAACGAATAATTGCAGCCAGTATGAAAGTTATGGTCATTTCTATATTCCGGGCTACCTAGACTTCACCCTAGGGCGTTGCTCCACCTGATCGAATAGTTAGGGCCTAAGAAGTCAACGCCAGAAGCATAAAATACGATGTATGTACAACAGTTTTACCATCGTATAAAATGGATAATCGCAAACAGTGTGAAGGTAATGGTCATTTCTACGTTCCGGGCAACCTAGGCTTCACTACAGGGCGGTGCTCCACCAGATCAAATAGTTAGGGCCTAAGAAGTCAACGCCAGAAGCATAAAATACAATATAAATACAACAGCTTTTCCATCGTATATAATGTACATTTGCAAACAGTGTGAAAGTAAAGGTCATTTCTACGTTCCGGGCAACCTAGGCTACACTCTAGGGCGTTGCTCCACCAGATCGAATAGTTAGGGACTTAGAATTCGACGGCAGTAGCATACAATACAACACAAGTACAACAGTGTTTCCATGGTATAGCAGGAATAATTGCAACCAGTCTGAAAGTACAGGTCATTTTTACGTTCCGGGCAACCTAGGCTTCGCTCAAGGGCGTTGCTCCAACACATCGAATAGTTAGGGCCTTAGAAGTCAACGCCTGAGGCATAAAATACAAAATACATAGAACAGTTTTTCCATTGTATAAAACGAATAATTGAAACCAGTGTGAAAGTTATGGTCATTTCTACGTTCCGGGCAAACTAGGCTTCACTACAGGGCGGTGCTCCACCAGATCAAATAGTTAGGGCCTTAGAAGTCAGCGCCAGAAGCATAAAATACAATATAAATACAACAGCTTTTCCATCGTATATAATGTACATTTGCAAACAGTGTGAAAGTAACGGTCATTTCTACGTTCCGGGCAACCTAGGCTTCACTCTACGGCGTTGCTCCACCAGATCGAATAGTTAGGGACTTAGAATTCGACGCCAGAAGCATAAAATACGACATAAGTACAACAGTTTTTCCATCGTATAACAGGAATAAATGCATCCAGCGTGAAAGTACAGGTCATTTTTACGTTCCGGGCAACCTAGGCTTCGCTCAAGGGCGTTGCTCCACCACATCGAATAGTTAGGGCCAAAGAAGTCAACGCCAGAAGCACCAAATACAAAATAAATACAACACTTTTTCCATCGTATAACAGGAATAATTGCGACCAGTGTGAAAGGCATGGTCTTTTCTGCGTTCCGGGCAGCCTAGGCTTCACTCTAGGTCGTTGCTCCACCACATCGAATAGCTGCGGCCTTAGGAGTCAACGCCAGAATCATAAAATACAAAATAAATACAGCAGTTTCTCCATCGTGTAACAAGAATAATTGCAACCAGTGTGAAAGTGATGGTCATTTCTACATTCCGGGCAACCTAGGCTTCACTCTAGGGCGTTGCTCCACTTAATCGAATAGCTAGGGCCTCAGAAGTCAACGCCAGAAGCATAAAATAAAATAAAAATAGAGCAGTTATTCCATCGTATAACTGGAATAATTACAATCAGTGTGAAAGAAATGGGCATTTCTACGTTCCGTGCAGCCTAGGCTTCACTCTAGGTCGTTGCTCCACCAGGTCGAATAGTTGGGGCCTTAGAAAACAACTCCAGGCGCATAAAATACAATCAATATACAACAGTTTTACCATCGTATAACTGGCATAATTGCAACCAGTGTGAAAGGTATGGTCATTTCTACGTTCCGTGCAACCTAGGCTTAACTCTAGGGCGTTGCTCCACCAGATCCAATAGCTAGGACCTTAAAAGTCAACGCCAGAAGCATAAAATACAATATAAATACAAAAGTTTTTCCATCGTATAACAGGAATAATTGCCACCAGTGTGAAAGTGATAGTCATTTCTGCATTCCGGGCAACCTAGGCTTCACTCTAGGGCGTTGCTCCACCAGATCGAATAGTTAGGGCCTAAGAAGTCAACGCCAGAAGCATAAAATACAATATAAGTACAACAGTTTTTCCCTTGTATAACAGGAGTAATTGCAACCAGTGTGAAAGCTATGGCCATTTCTACGTTCCGGGCAACCTAGGCTTCACTCTAGGGCGTTGCTCCACCACATCGAATAGTTAGGGCCTTAGAAGTCAATGCCAGAAGCATAAAGTACAAAATAGATACAACAGCTTGTCCATCGTATATAATGTATATTTTCAAACAGTGTGAAAGTAAAGGTCATTTCGACGTTCCGGCTGCCTATACTTCACCACAGGGCAGTGCTCCACCAGATCAAATAGTTAGGGCCTAAGAAGTCAACGCCAGAAGCATAAAATACAATATAAATACAACAGCTTTTCCATCGTATATAATGTATATTTGCAAACAGCGTGAAAGTAACGGTCATTTCTACGTTCCGGGCAACCTAGGCTTCACTCTATGGCGTTGCTCCACCAGATCGAATAGTTAGGGCCTAAGAAGTCAACGCAAGAAGCATAAAATACAATATAAGTGCAACAGTTTTTCCCTTGTATAACAGGAGTAAATGCAACCAGTGTGAAACCTATGGTCATTTCTACGTTCCGGGCATCGTAGGCTTCACTCTAGGGCGTTGCTCCACCACATCGAATAGTTAGGGCCTTAGAAGTCAATGCCAGAAGCATAAAATACAAAATAGATACAACAGCTTGTCCATCGTATATGATGTATATTTGGAAGCAGTGTGAAAGTAAAGGTCATTTCTACGTTCCAGGCAGCCTAGGCTTCACTACAAGGCAGTGCTCCACCAGATCAAATAGTTAGGGCCTAAGAAGTCAACGCCAGAAGCATAAAATACAATATAAATACAACAGCTTTTCCATCGTATATAATGTATATTTGCAAACAGTGTGAAAGTAACGGTCATTTCTATGTTCCGGGCAACCTAGGCTTCACTCTAGGGCGTTGCTCCACCAGATCGAATAGTTAGACTTAGAATTCGACGCCACAAGCATAAAATGCAACATAAGTACTACAGTTTTTCCATCGTATAACAGGAGTAGATGCAACCAGTGTAAAAGTACAGGTCATTTCTACGTTCCGGGCAACCTAGGCTTCGCTCATGGGAGTTGCTCCACCAGATCGAATAGCTAGGGCCTTAGAAGTCAACGCCCGAAACATAAAATACAATAAAAATACAACAGATTTCCATCGTATAACGGGAATAATTTCAACAAATGTGAACGTGAAGGTCATTTCCACGTTCCGGGCAACCTAGGCTTCACTCTAGAGCGTCGTTCCACCAGATCGAATAGTTTGGGCCTAAGAAGTCTACGCCAGAAGCATAAAATCCAATACAAATACAACAGCTTTTCCATCGTATTACAGGAATAATTGCAACCAGTGTGAAAGGTATGGTCATTTCTACGTTCCGGGCAACCTAGGCTTCACTCTAGGGCGTTGCTCCACCACATAGAATAACTGCGGCCTTAGAAGTCAACGCCAGAAGCATAAAATACAATATAAGTACAACAGTTTTTCCATCGTATAACAGGAATAATTGCAACCAGTGTAAAAGAACAGGTCATTTCTACGTTCCGGGCAACCTAGGCTTCGCTCAAGGGAGTTGCTCCACCAGATCGAATAGCTAGGGCCTTAGAAGTCAACGCCCGAAACATAAAATACAATAAAAATACAACAGATTTCCATCGTATAACGGGAATAATTTCAACAAATGTGAACGTGAAGGTCATTTCCACGTTCCGGGCAACCTAGGCTTCACTCTAGAGCGTCGTTCCACCAGATCGAATAGTTTGGGCCTAAGAAGTCTACGCCAGAAGCATAAAATCCAATACTAATACAACAGCTTTTCCATCGTATTACAGGAATAATTGCAACCAGTGTGAAAGGTATGGTCATTTCTACGTTCCGGGCAACCTAGGCTTCACTCTAGGGCGTTGCTCCACCACATAGAATAACTGCGGCCTTAGAAGTCAACGCCAGAAGCATAAAATACAATATAAGTACAACAGTTTTTCCATCGTATAACAGGAATAATTGCAACCAGTGTAAAAGAACAGGTCATTTCTACGTTCCGGGCAACCTAGGCTTCGCTCAAGGGAGTTGCTCCACCAGATCGAATAGCTAGGGCCTTAGAAGTCAACGCCCGAAACATAAAATACAATAAAAATACAACAGATTTCCATCGTATAACGGGAATAATTTCAACAAATGTGAACGTGAAGGTCATTTCCACGTTCCAGGCAACCTAGGCTTCACTCTTCGGCGTTGGTCTACCAGATCCAATAGTTAGGGCCTCAGAAGTCAACGACAGAAGCATAAAATACAATAAGTATACAACAGCTTTTCCATCGTATAACATGAATAATTGCAACCAGAGTGAAGGTGATTGTCATTTCTACGTTCCGGGCAACCTAGGCTTCACCCTAGGGCGTTGATCCACCAGATCGAATAGTTAGGGCCTTAGATGTCAATGCCAGAAGCATAAAATACAATAAAATTCAACAGTTTTTCCATCGTATATCGGGAATAATTGCAACAAATGTGAAAGTGATGGTCATTTTCACGTTCCGGCAACCTCGGCTTCACTCTAGGGCGTTGCTCCACCATATCGTATAGCTAGGGCCTTCGAAGTCAATGCCCGAAAAATAAAATACAATCAAAATACAACAGATTTCAATCGTATAACGGGAATAATTGCAACAAATGTTACCGTGATGGTCATTTCCACGTTCCGGGCAACCTAGGCTTCACTCTAGGGCGTTGGTCCACAAGATCCAATAGTTAGGGCCTAAGAAGGCAACGACAGAAGCATAAAATACAATAAAGATACAACAGCTTTTCCATCGTATAACAGGAATAAATGCAACCAGAGAGAAGGTGATGGTCATTTCTACGTTCTGGGCAACCTAGGCTTCACTCAAGGGCGTTGTTCCTCCAGGTCGAATAGCTAGGGCCTAAGAAGCCTACAGCAGAAGCATAAAATACAATATAAATACAACAATTTTTCCATCGTATAACAGGAATAATTGCGACCAGTGTGAAAGTGATAGTCATTTCTACGTTCCGGGCAACCCATTCTTCACTCTAGGGCGTTGTTCCTCCAGATCGAATAGCTAGGGCCTAAGAAGTCTACAGCAGAAGCATAAAATACAATGTAAATACAACAGTTTTTCCATCGTATAACAGGAATAATTGCAACCAGTGTGAAAGTGATGATCATTTCTACGTTCCGGGCAATCTAGGCTTCTCTCTAGGGCGTTGCTCCACCAGATCGAATAGCTACGGCTTTAGAAGTCAACGCCAGAAGGTTAAAATACAATATAAATACAACAGATTTTCCATCGTATAATACGAATAATTGCAATCAGTATGAAAGATATGGTCATTTCTACGTTCCGGGCAATCTGGGCTTCTCTCTAGGGCGTTGCTCCACCAGATCGAATAGCTACGGCTTTAGAAGTCAACGCCAGAAGGTTAAAATACAATATAAATACAACAGATTTTCCATCGTATAATACGAATAATTGCAATCAGTATGAAAGTTATGGTCATTTCTACGTTCCGGGCAACCTGGGCTTCATCAGAGGGCGTTGCTCCACCAGATCCAATAGTTAGGACCTAAGAAGTCAACGGCAGAAGCATAAAATAGAAAATAGATCCAACAGTTTTTCCATCGTATAACAGGAATAATTGCAACCAGTGTGAAAGTGATGATCATTTCTACGTTCTGGGCAACGTAGGATTCACTCTAGGGCGTTGTTCCGCCAGATCGAATAGTTAGGGACTAAGAAGTCAACGCCAGAAGCATAAACTGCAATATAAATACAACAGTTATTCCCTTGTATAACAGGAATAATTGCAACCAGTGTGCAAGGTATGGTCATTTCTACGTTCCGGGCAACCTAGGCTTCACTCTAGGGCATTACTCCACCACATCGAATAGCTACGGCCTTAGAAGTCAACGCCATAACTATAAAATACAATATAAATACAACAGTTTTTCCATTGTATAAAATGAATAATTGCAAACAGTGTGGAAGTAATGGTTATTTCTACGTTCCGGGCAACCTAGGCTTCACGCTATGGCGTTGCTCCACCACATCGAATAGCTATGGCCTTAGGCGTCAACGCCAGAGGCATAACATACAATATAAGTAAAACAGTTTTTCCATCGTATAAAACGAATAATTGCAATCAGTATGAAGGTTATGGTCATTTCTACGTTCCGGGCAACCTAGGCTTCACTCTATGGCGTTGTTCCTCCAGTTCGAATAGCTACGGCCTAAGAAGTCTACACCATAAGCATTAATTACAATAAAAATACAAAAGTTTTTCCGTCGTATAACAGGAATAATTGCCACCAGTGTGAAAGTGATGGTCATTTCTTCATTCCGGGCAACCTAGGCTTCACTCTAGGGCGTTGCTCCTCCAGATAGAATAGTTAGGGCCCAGGAAGTCAACGCCAGAAGCATAAAATACAATATAAATACAACAGTGTTTCCCTTGTATAACAGGAATAATTGCAGCAAGTGCGATAGGTATGGTCATTTCTACGTTCCGGGCAACCTAGGCTTCACCCTAGGGCGTTGCTCCACCACATCGAATAGCTGCGGCCTTAGAAGTCAACGCCAGAAGCATAAAATACAATATAAACACAACAGTTTTTCATTTGTATAAAATGAATAATTGCAACCAGTGTGAAAGTGATGGTCATTTCTACGTTCCGGGCAACCTAGGCTTCACTCTAGGGCGTTGCTCCATCACATCGAATAGCTGCGGCTTTAGAAGTCAACGCCAGAAGCATAAAATACAATATAAATACAACAGTTTTTCAATCGTATAACAGGAATAATTGCAAACAGTGTGAAAGATATGGTCATTTCTACGTTGCGGGCATCCTAGGCTTCACCCCAGAGCGTTGCTCCACCAGATCGAATAGCTAGGACCTTAGAAGTCAACGCCAGAAGCACAAAATAAAATAAAAGTACAACAGTTATTCCATCGTATAACAGGAATAATTACAACCAGTGTGAAAGTAATGGGCATTTCTACGTTCCGTGCAACCTAGGCTTCACTCTAAGGCGTTGGTCCACCAGGTCGTATAGGTAGGGCCTTAGAAAACAACTCCAGACGCATAAAATACAATATAAATACAACAGTTTTTCCACGGTATAAAACGAATAATTGCAACCAGTATGAAAGTTATGGTCAGTTGTACGTTCCGGGCAACTTAGGCTTCACCCTAGGGCGTTGCTCCACCAGGTCGAATAGTTAGGGCCAAAGAAGTCAACGCCAGAAGCATAAAATACAATAGAAATACAACAGTTCTTCCATCGTATAACAGGAATAATTGCAATCAGTGTGAAAGGTATGGTCAGTTCTACGTACCGGGCAACCTAGGCTTCACTCTAGGGCGTTGCTCCACCACATCGAATAGCTGCGTCCTTAGGAGTCAACGCAAGAGGCATAAAATACAAAATAAATACAACAGTTTTTCCATCGTATAACAAGAATAATTGAAACCAGTGCGAAAGTGATGGTCATTTCTACATTCCGGGCAACCTCGTCTTCACTCTAGGGCGCTGCTGCACCAGATCGAATAGTTAGGGCCTAAGAAGTCAACGCCAGAAGCATAAAATACACAATAAATACAACAGTTCTTCCCTTGTGTAACAGGAATAATTGCAACCAGTGTGAAAGCTATGGTCATTTCTACGTTCCGGGCAACCTAGGCTTCACTCTAGGGCGTTGCTCCACCACATCGAATAGTTAGGGCCTTAGAAGTCAATGCCAGAAGCATAAAATGCCATATAAATACAACAGTTTTTGCACTGTATAATATGAATAATTGCAAACAGTGTGGAAGTAATGGTCATTTCTATGTTCCGGGCAACCTAGGCTTCACTCTAGAGCGTTGCTCCACCAGATCGAATAGCTAGGACCTTAGAAGTCAATGTCAGAAGCACAAAATAAAATAAAAATACAACAGTTATTCCATCGTATAACAGGAATAATTACAACCTGTGTGAAAGTAATGGGCATTTCTACGTTCCGTGCAACCTGGGCTTCACTCTATGGCGTTGTTCCACCAGGTCGAATAGTTAGGGCCTGAGAAAACAACTCCAGACGCATAAAATACAACATAAATACAACAGTTTTTCCACGGTATAAAACGAATAATTGGAACCAGTATGAAAGTTAAGGTCAGTTCTACGTTCCGGGCAACCTAGGCTTCACCCTATGGCGTTGCTCCAGCAGATCGAATAGTTAGGGCCTAAGAAGTCAACGCCAGAAGCGTAAAATACAATAGAAGTACAACAGTTCTTCCATCGTATAACAGGAATAATTGCAATCAGTGTGAAACGTATGGTCATTTCTACGTTCGGGCAACCTAGGCTTCACTCTAATGCGTTGCTCCACCACATCGAATAGCTGCGGCCTTAGAAGTCAACGCCAGAAGCATAAAATACAATATAAATACAACAGTTTTTCAATCGTATAACAGGAATAATAGCAACCAGAGTGAAAGTGATGGTCACTTCTAAGTTCCGGGCAACCTAGGCTTCACCCTAGAGCGTTGCACCACCAGATCGAATAGCTAGGGCCTTAGAAGTCAACGCCAGAAGCATAAAATAAAATATAAATACAACATTTATTCCATCGTATAACAGGAATAATTGCAACCAGTGTGAAAGCAATGGCCTTTTCTACGTTCCGGGCATCCTAGACTTAACTCTAGGGCGTTGCTATACCAGATCGAATAGCTACGGCCTAAGAAGCCAACGCCAGAAGCATAAAATACAATATAAATACCACAGTTTTTCCATCGTATAGCAGGAATAATTGCAACCAGAGTGAAGGTGATGGTCACTTCTAAGTTCCGGGCAACCTAGGCTTCACCCTAGAGCGTTGCACCACCAGATCGAATAGCTAGGGCCTTAGAAGTCAACGCCATATCTATAAAATACAATATAAATACAACAGTTTTTCCATTGTGTAAAATGAATAATTGCAAACAGTGTGGAAGTAATGGTTATTTCTACGTTCCGGGCAACCTAGGCTTCACGCTAGGGCGTTGCTCCACCACGTCGAATAGCTACGGCCTTAGGAGTCAACGCCAGAGGCATAACATACAATATAAGTACAACTGTTTTTCCATCGTATAAAACGAATAATTGCAACCAGTGTGAAAGTACTGGTCATTTCTACGTTCCGGGTAACCTAGGCTTCACTCTTTGGCGTTGCTCCACCAGATCGAATAGTTAGGGCCTTAGAAGTCAACGCCAGAAGCACAAAATAAAATAAAAATACAACAGTTATTCCATTGTATAACAGGAATAATTACAACCAGTGTGAAAGTAATGGGCATTTCTACGTTCCGTGCAACCTAGGCTTCACTATAGGGCCTTGGTCCACCAGGTCGAATAGATAGGGCCTGAGAAAACAACTCCAGACGCATAAAACACAATAACAATGCAACAGTTCTTTCATCGTATAACAGGAACAATAGCAACATGCCTGAACGTAATGGTCATTTCTACGTTCCGGGCAATCTAGGCTTCTCTCTAGGGCGTTGCTCTACCAGATCGAATAGCTACGGCCTTAGAAGTCAACGCCAGAAGGTTGAAATACAATATAAATACAACAGATTTTCCATCGTATAATACGTATAATTGCAATCAGTATGAAAGATATGGTCATTTCTACGATCAGGGCAACCTAGGCTTCACTCCAGGGCGTTGCTGCACCACATCGAAAAGCTACGGCCTTAGAAGTCAACGCCAGAAGGTTAAAATACAATATAAATACAACAGATTTTCCATCGTATAATACGAATAATTGCAATCAGTATGAAAGTTATGGTCATTTCTACGTTCCGGGCAACCTGGGCTTCACCAGAGGGCGTTGCTCCACCAGATCCAATAGTTAGGACCTAAGAAGTCAACGGCAGAAGCATAAAATACAAAATAGATCCAACAGTTTTCCAATCGTATAACAGGAATAATTGCAACCAGTGTGAAAGTGATGGTCATTTCTACGTTCTGGGCAACGTAGAATTCACTCTAGGGCGTCATTCCGCCAGATCGAATAGTTAGGGGCTAAGAAGTCAACGCCAGAAGCATAAACTGCAATATAAATACAACAGTTATTCCCTTGTATAACAGGAATAATTGCAACCAGTGTGCAAGGTATGGTCATTTCTACGTTCCGGGCAACCTAGGCTTCACTCTAGGGCATTACTCCAACACATCGAATAGCTACGGCCTTAGAAGTCAACGCCATAACTATAAAATACAATATAAACACAACAGTTTTTCATTCGTATAAAATGAATAATTGAAACCAGTGTGAAAGTGATGGTCATTTCTACGTTCCGGGCAACCTACGCTTCACCCTAGGGCATTGCTCCACCAGATCGAATAGCTACGGCCTTAGGAGTCAACGCCAGAAGCACAAAATAAAATAAAAACACAACAGATTTTCCACGGTATAAAACGAATAATTGCAACCAGAAAGAAAGTTATGGTCAGTTCTACGTTCAGGGCAACCTAGGCTTCAGTCTAGGGCGTGGTTCCCCCAGATCGAATCGTTAGGGCCTAAGAAGCCTACGCCAGAAGCATAAAATACAATATAAATATCAAGGTTTTTCCACCGTATAACAGGAATAATTGCAACCAGTGTGAAGGTGATGGTCTTTTCTAAGTTCCGGGCAACCTAGGCTTCACTCTAGAGCGTTGCTCCACCAGATCGAATAGCTAGGACCTTAGAAGTCAACGCCAGAAGCACAAAATAAAATAAAAGTACAACAGTTATTCCATCGTATAACAGGAATAATTACAACCAGTGTGAAAGTAATGGGCATTTCTACGTTCCGTGCAACCTAGGCTTCACTCTAGGGCGTTGGTCCACCAGGTCGAATAGTTAGGGCCTTAGAAAACAACTCCAGACGCATAAAATACAATATAAATACAACAGTTTTTCCACGGTATAAAACGAATAATTGCAATCAGTGTGAAAGGTATGGTCATTTCTACGTTCAGGGCAACCTAGGCTTCACTCTAGGGCGTTGCTCCACCACATCGAATAGCTGCGGCCTTAGGAGTCAACGCAAGAGGCATAAAATACAAAATAAATACAACAGTTTTCCATCGTATAACAAGAATAATTGAAACCAGTGTGAAAGTGATGGTCATTTCTACATTCCGGGCAACCTCGTCTTCACTCTAGGGCGCTGCTCCACCAGATCGAATAGTTAGGGCCTAAGAAGTCAACGCCAGAAGCATAAAATACACAATAAATACAACAGTTTTTCCCTTGTGTAACAGGAATAATTGCAACCAGTGTGAAAGCCTTGGTCATTTCTACGTTCCGGGCAACCTAGGCTTCACTCTAGGGCGTTGCTCCACCACATCGAATAGTTAGGGCCTTAGAACTCAATGCCAGAAGCATAAAATGCCATATAAATACAACAGTTTTTGCTCTGTATAATATGAATAATTGCAAACAATGTGAAAGATATGGTCATTTCTACGTTGCGGGCATCGTAGGCTTCACTCTAGGGCATTGCTCCATCACATCGAATAGCTACGGCCTTAGAAGTCAACGCCATAACTATAAAAAACAATATAAATACAACAGCTTTTCCATTGTATAAAATGAATAATTGCAAACAGTGTGGAGGTAATGGTCATTTCTACTTTCCGGACAACCTTGGCTTCACTCTAGGGCGTTTCTCCACCACATCGAATAGCTACGGCCTTAGAAGTCAACGTCTGAAGCATAAAATATAATATAAATACAAAAGTCCTTCCATCGTATAACAAGAATAATTGCAACCAGTGTGAAAGTGATGGTCATTTCTACGATGCGGGCAACCTAGGCTTCAGTCTAGGGCGTGGTTCCCCCAGATCGAATCGTTAGGGCCTAAGAAGCCTACGCCAGAAGCATAAAATACAATATAAATATCAAGGTTTTTCCATCGTATAACAGGAATAATTGCAACCAGTGTGAAGGTGATGGTCTTCTCTAAGTTCCGGGCAACCTAGGCTTCACTCTAGAGCGTTGCTCCACCAGATCGAATAGCTAGGACCTTAGAAGTCAACGCCAGAAGCACAAAATAAAATAAAAGTACAACAGTTATTCCATCGTATAACAGGAATAATTACAACCAGTGTGAAAGTAATGGGCATTTCTACGTTCCGTGCAACCTAGGCTTCACTCTAGGGCGTTGGTCCACCAGGTCGAATAGTTAGGGCCTTAGAAAACAACTCCAGACGCATAAAATACAATATAAATACAACAGTTTTTCCACGGTATAAAACGAATAATTGCAACCAGTATGAAAGTTATGGTCAGTTCTACGTTCCGGGCAACTTAGGCTTCACCCTAGGGCGTTGCTCCACCAGATCGAATAGTTAGGGCCAAGGAAGTCAACGCCAGAAGCATAAAATACAATAGAAATACAACAGTTCTTCCATCGTATAACAGGAATAATTGCAATCAGTGTGAAAGGTATGGTCATTTCTACGTACCGGGCAACCTAGGCTTCACTCTAGGGCGTTGCTCCACCACATCGAATAGCTGCGTCCTTAGGAGTCAACGCAAGAGGCATAAAATACAAAATAAATACAACAGTTTTTCCATCGTATAACAGGAATAATTACAACCAGTGTGAAAGTAATGGGCATTTCTACGTTCCGTGCAACCTAGGCTTCACTCTATGGCGTTGTTCCACCAGGTCGAATAGTTAGGGCCTGAGAAAACAACTCCAGACGCATAAAATACAACATAAATACAACAGTTTTTCCACGGTATAAAACGAATAATTGCAATCAGTATGAAGGTTATGGTCATTTCTACGTTCCGGGCAACCTGGGCTTCACCAGGGCGTTGCTCCACCAGATCCAATAGTTAGGACCTAAGAAGTCAACGGCAGAAGCATAAAGTACAAAATAGATCCAACAGTTTTTCCATCGTATAACAGGAGTAATTGCAACCAGTGTGAAAGTGATGGTCATTTCTACGTTCTGGGCAACGCAGAATTCACTCTAGGGCGTTGTTCCGCCAGATCGAATAGTTAGGGACTAAGAAGTCAACGCCAGAAGCATAAACTGCAATATAAATACAACAGTTATTCCCTTGTATAACAGGAATAATTGCAATCAGTGTGAAAGGTATGGTCAGTTCTACGTACCGGGCAACCTAGGCTTCACTCTAGGGCGTTGCTCCACCACATCGAATAGCTGCGTCCTTAGGAGTCAACGCAAGAGGCATAAAATACAAAATAAATACAACAGTTTTTCCATCGTATAACAAGAATAATTGAAACCAGTGCGAAAGTGATGGTCATTTCTACATTCCGGGCAACCTCGTCTTCACTCTAGGGCGCTGCTGCACCAGATCGAATAGTTAGGGCCTAAGAAGTCAACGCCAGAAGCATAAAATACACAATAAATACAACAGTTCTTCCCTTGTGTAACAGGAATAATTGCAACCAGTGTGAAAGCTATGGTCATTTCTACGTTCCGGGCAACCTAGGCTTCACTCTAGGGCGTTGCTCCACCACATCGAATAGTTAGGGCCTTAGAAGTCAATGCCAGAAGCATAAAATGCCATATAAATACAACAGTTTTTGCACTGTATAATATGAATAATTGCAAACAGTGTGGAAGTAATGGTCATTTCTATGTTCCGGGCAACCTAGGCTTCACTCTAGAGCGTTGCTCCACCAGATCGAATAGCTAGGACCTTAGAAGTCAATGTCAGAAGCACAAAATAAAATAAAAATACAACAGTTATTCCATCGTATAACAGGAATAATTACAACCTGTGTGAAAGTAATGGGCATTTCTACGTTCCGTGCAACCTGGGCTTCACTCTATGGCGTTGTTCCACCAGGTCGAATAGTTAGGGCCTGAGAAAACAACTCCAGACGCATAAAATACAACATAAATACAACAGTTTTTCCACGGTATAAAACGAATAATTGGAACCAGTATGAAAGTTAAGGTCAGTTCTACGTTCCGGGCAACCTAGGCTTCACCCTATGGCGTTGCTCCAGCAGATCGAATAGTTAGGGCCTAAGAAGTCAACGCCAGAAGCGTAAAATACAATAGAAGTACAACAGTTCTTCCATCGTATAACAGGAATAATTGCAATCAGTGTGAAACGTATGGTCATTTCTACGTTCGGGCAACCTAGGCTTCACTCTAATGCGTTGCTCCACCACATCGAATAGCTGCGGCCTTAGAAGTCAACGCCAGAAGCATAAAATACAATATAAATACAACAGTTTTTCAATCGTATAACAGGAATAATAGCAACCAGAGTGAAAGTGATGGTCACTTCTAAGTTCCGGGCAACCTAGGCTTCACCCTAGAGCGTTGCACCACCAGATCGAATAGCTAGGGCCTTAGAAGTCAACGCCAGAAGCATAAAATAAAATATAAATACAACATTTATTCCATCGTATAACAGGAATAATTGCAACCAGTGTGAAAGCAATGGCCTTTTCTACGTTCCGGGCATCCTAGACTTAACTCTAGGGCGTTGCTATACCAGATCGAATAGCTACGGCCTAAGAAGCCAACGCCAGAAGCATAAAATACAATATAAATACCACAGTTTTTCCATCGTATAGCAGGAATAATTGCAACCAGAGTGAAGGTGATGGTCACTTCTAAGTTCCGGGCAACCTAGGCTTCACCCTAGAGCGTTGCACCACCAGATCGAATAGCTAGGGCCTTAGAAGTCAACGCCATATCTATAAAATACAATATAAATACAACAGTTTTTCCATTGTGTAAAATGAATAATTGCAAACAGTGTGGAAGTAATGGTTATTTCTACGTTCCGGGCAACCTAGGCTTCACGCTAGGGCGTTGCTCCACCACGTCGAATAGCTACGGCCTTAGGAGTCAACGCCAGAGGCATAACATACAATATAAGTACAACTGTTTTTCCATCGTATAAAACGAATAATTGCAACCAGTGTGAAAGTACTGGTCATTTCTACGTTCCGGGTAACCTAGGCTTCACTCTTTGGCGTTGCTCCACCAGATCGAATAGTTAGGGCCTTAGAAGTCAACGCCAGAAGCACAAAATAAAATAAAAATACAACAGTTATTCCATTGTATAACAGGAATAATTACAACCAGTGTGAAAGTAATGGGCATTTCTACGTTCCGTGCAACCTAGGCTTCACTATAGGGCCTTGGTCCACCAGGTCGAATAGATAGGGCCTGAGAAAACAACTCCAGACGCATAAAACACAATAACAATGCAACAGTTCTTTCATCGTATAACAGGAACAATAGCAACATGCCTGAACGTAATGGTCATTTCTACGTTCCGGGCAATCTAGGCTTCTCTCTAGGGCGTTGCTCTACCAGATCGAATAGCTACGGCCTTAGAAGTCAACGCCAGAAGGTTGAAATACAATATAAATACAACAGATTTTCCATCGTATAATACGTATAATTGCAATCAGTATGAAAGATATGGTCATTTCTACGATCAGGGCAACCTAGGCTTCACTCCAGGGCGTTGCTGCACCACATCGAAAAGCTACGGCCTTAGAAGTCAACGCCAGAAGGTTAAAATACAATATAAATACAACAGATTTTCCATCGTATAATACGAATAATTGCAATCAGTATGAAAGTTATGGTCATTTCTACGTTCCGGGCAACCTGGGCTTCACCAGAGGGCGTTGCTCCACCAGATCCAATAGTTAGGACCTAAGAAGTCAACGGCAGAAGCATAAAATACAAAATAGATCCAACAGTTTTCCAATCGTATAACAGGAATAATTGCAACCAGTGTGAAAGTGATGGTCATTTCTACGTTCTGGGCAACGTAGAATTCACTCTAGGGCGTCATTCCGCCAGATCGAATAGTTAGGGGCTAAGAAGTCAACGCCAGAAGCATAAACTGCAATATAAATACAACAGTTATTCCCTTGTATAACAGGAATAATTGCAACCAGTGTGCAAGGTATGGTCATTTCTACGTTCCGGGCAACCTAGGCTTCACTCTAGGGCATTACTCCAACACATCGAATAGCTACGGCCTTAGAAGTCAACGCCATAACTATAAAATACAATATAAACACAACAGTTTTTCATTCGTATAAAATGAATAATTGAAACCAGTGTGAAAGTGATGGTCATTTCTACGTTCCGGGCAACCTACGCTTCACCCTAGGGCATTGCTCCACCAGATCGAATAGCTACGGCCTTAGGAGTCAACGCCAGAAGCACAAAATAAAATAAAAACACAACAGATTTTCCACGGTATAAAACGAATAATTGCAACCAGAAAGAAAGTTATGGTCAGTTCTACGTTCAGGGCAACCTAGGCTTCAGTCTAGGGCGTGGTTCCCCCAGATCGAATCGTTAGGGCCTAAGAAGCCTACGCCAGAAGCATAAAATACAATATAAATATCAAGGTTTTTCCACCGTATAACAGGAATAATTGCAACCAGTGTGAAGGTGATGGTCTTTTCTAAGTTCCGGGCAACCTAGGCTTCACTCTAGAGCGTTGCTCCACCAGATCGAATAGCTAGGACCTTAGAAGTCAACGCCAGAAGCACAAAATAAAATAAAAGTACAACAGTTATTCCATCGTATAACAGGAATAATTACAACCAGTGTGAAAGTAATGGGCATTTCTACGTTCCGTGCAACCTAGGCTTCACTCTAGGGCGTTGGTCCACCAGGTCGAATAGTTAGGGCCTTAGAAAACAACTCCAGACGCATAAAATACAATATAAATACAACAGTTTTTCCACGGTATAAAACGAATAATTGCAATCAGTGTGAAAGGTATGGTCATTTCTACGTTCAGGGCAACCTAGGCTTCACTCTAGGGCGTTGCTCCACCACATCGAATAGCTGCGGCCTTAGGAGTCAACGCAAGAGGCATAAAATACAAAATAAATACAACAGTTTTCCATCGTATAACAAGAATAATTGAAACCAGTGTGAAAGTGATGGTCATTTCTACATTCCGGGCAACCTCGTCTTCACTCTAGGGCGCTGCTCCACCAGATCGAATAGTTAGGGCCTAAGAAGTCAACGCCAGAAGCATAAAATACACAATAAATACAACAGTTTTTCCCTTGTGTAACAGGAATAATTGCAACCAGTGTGAAAGCCTTGGTCATTTCTACGTTCCGGGCAACCTAGGCTTCACTCTAGGGCGTTGCTCCACCACATCGAATAGTTAGGGCCTTAGAACTCAATGCCAGAAGCATAAAATGCCATATAAATACAACAGTTTTTGCTCTGTATAATATGAATAATTGCAAACAATGTGAAAGATATGGTCATTTCTACGTTGCGGGCATCGTAGGCTTCACTCTAGGGCATTGCTCCATCACATCGAATAGCTACGGCCTTAGAAGTCAACGCCATAACTATAAAAAACAATATAAATACAACAGCTTTTCCATTGTATAAAATGAATAATTGCAAACAGTGTGGAGGTAATGGTCATTTCTACTTTCCGGACAACCTTGGCTTCACTCTAGGGCGTTTCTCCACCACATCGAATAGCTACGGCCTTAGAAGTCAACGTCTGAAGCATAAAATATAATATAAATACAAAAGTCCTTCCATCGTATAACAAGAATAATTGCAACCAGTGTGAAAGTGATGGTCATTTCTACGATGCGGGCAACCTAGGCTTCAGTCTAGGGCGTGGTTCCCCCAGATCGAATCGTTAGGGCCTAAGAAGCCTACGCCAGAAGCATAAAATACAATATAAATATCAAGGTTTTTCCATCGTATAACAGGAATAATTGCAACCAGTGTGAAGGTGATGGTCTTCTCTAAGTTCCGGGCAACCTAGGCTTCACTCTAGAGCGTTGCTCCACCAGATCGAATAGCTAGGACCTTAGAAGTCAACGCCAGAAGCACAAAATAAAATAAAAGTACAACAGTTATTCCATCGTATAACAGGAATAATTACAACCAGTGTGAAAGTAATGGGCATTTCTACGTTCCGTGCAACCTAGGCTTCACTCTAGGGCGTTGGTCCACCAGGTCGAATAGTTAGGGCCTTAGAAAACAACTCCAGACGCATAAAATACAATATAAATACAACAGTTTTTCCACGGTATAAAACGAATAATTGCAACCAGTATGAAAGTTATGGTCAGTTCTACGTTCCGGGCAACTTAGGCTTCACCCTAGGGCGTTGCTCCACCAGATCGAATAGTTAGGGCCAAGGAAGTCAACGCCAGAAGCATAAAATACAATAGAAATACAACAGTTCTTCCATCGTATAACAGGAATAATTGCAATCAGTGTGAAAGGTATGGTCATTTCTACGTACCGGGCAACCTAGGCTTCACTCTAGGGCGTTGCTCCACCACATCGAATAGCTGCGTCCTTAGGAGTCAACGCAAGAGGCATAAAATACAAAATAAATACAACAGTTTTTCCATCGTATAACAGGAATAATTACAACCAGTGTGAAAGTAATGGGCATTTCTACGTTCCGTGCAACCTAGGCTTCACTCTATGGCGTTGTTCCACCAGGTCGAATAGTTAGGGCCTGAGAAAACAACTCCAGACGCATAAAATACAACATAAATACAACAGTTTTTCCACGGTATAAAACGAATAATTGCAATCAGTATGAAGGTTATGGTCATTTCTACGTTCCGGGCAACCTGGGCTTCACCAGGGCGTTGCTCCACCAGATCCAATAGTTAGGACCTAAGAAGTCAACGGCAGAAGCATAAAGTACAAAATAGATCCAACAGTTTTTCCATCGTATAACAGGAGTAATTGCAACCAGTGTGAAAGTGATGGTCATTTCTACGTTCTGGGCAACGCAGAATTCACTCTAGGGCGTTGTTCCGCCAGATCGAATAGTTAGGGACTAAGAAGTCAACGCCAGAAGCATAAACTGCAATATAAATACAACAGTTATTCCCTTGTATAACAGGAATAATTGCAACCAGTGTGCAAGGTATGGTCATTTCTACGTTCCGGGCAACCTAGGCTTCACTCTAGGGCATTACTCCACCACATCGAATAGCTACGGCCTTAGAAGTCAACGCCATAACTATAAAATACAATATAAATACAACAGTTTTTCCATTGTATAAAATGAATAATTGCGAACAGTGTGGAAGTAATGGTTATTTCTACGTTCCGGCAACCTAGGCTTCACGCCATGGCGTTGCTCCACCACATCGAATAGCTATGGCCTTAGGAGTCAATGCCAGAGGCATAACATACAATATAAGTAAAACAGTTTTTCCATCGTATAAAACGAATAATTGCAATCAGTATGAAGGTTATGGTCATTTCTACGTTCCGGGCAACCTAGGCTTCACTCTATGGCGTTGTTCCTCCAGTTCGAATAGCTACGGCCTAAGAAGTCTACACCAGAAGCATAAAATACAATATAAATACAACAGTTTTTCCATCGTATAATACGAATAATTGCAACCAGTGTGAAAGTACTGGTCACTTCTACGTTCCGGGTAACCTAGGTTTCACTCTAGGGCGTTGGTCCACCAGGTCGAATAGTTAGGGCCTTAGAAAACAACTCCAGACGCATAAAATACAATATAAATACAACAGTTTTTCCACGGTATAAAACGAATAATTGCAACCAGTATGAAAGTTATGGTCAGTTGTACGTTCCGGGCAACTTAGGCTTCACCCTAGGGCGTTGCTCCACCAGGTCGAATAGTTAGGGCCAAAGAAGTCAACGCCAGAAGCATAAAATACAATAGAAATACAACAGTTCTTCCATCGTATAACAGGAATAATTGCAATCAGTGTGAAAGGTATGGTCATTTCTACGTACCGGGCAACCTAGGCTTCACTCTAGAGCGTTGCTCCACCAGATCGAATAGCTAGGACCTTAGAAGTCAATGTCAGAAGCACAAAATAAAATAAAAATACAACAGTTATTCCATCGTATAACAGGAATAATTACAACCCGTGTGAAAGTAATGGGCATTTCTACGTTCCGTGCAACCTGGGCTTCACTCTATGGCGTTGTTCCACCAGGTCGAATAGTTAGGGCCTGAGAAAACAACTCCAGACGCATAAAATACAACATAAATACAACAGTTTTTCCACGGTATAAAACGAATAATTGCAATCAGTATGAAGGTTATGGTCATTTCTACGTTCCGGGCAACCTGGGCTTCACCAGGGCGTTGCTCCACCAGATCCAATAGTTAGGACCTAAGAAGTCAACGGCAGAAGCATAAAATACAAAATAGATCCAACAGTTTTTCCATCGTATAACAGGAATAATTGCAACCAGTGTGCAAGGTATGGTCATTTCTACGTTCCGGGCAACCTAGGCTTCACACTAGGGCATTGCTCCACCACATCGAATAGCTACGGCCTTTGGAGTCAACGCCAGAAGCACAAAATAAAATAAAAATACAACAGTTTTTCCACGGTATAAAACGAATAATTGCAACCAGAAAGAAAGTTATGGTCAGTTCTACGTTCCGGGCAACCTAGGCTTCAGTCTAGGGCGTGGTTCCCCCAGATCGAATCGTTAGGGCCTAAGAAGCCTACGCCAGAAGCATAAAATACAATATAAATATCAAGGTTTTTCCACCGTATAACAGGAATAATTGCAACCAGTGTGAAGGTGATGGTCTTTTCTAAGTTCCGGGCAACCTAGGCTTCACTCTAGAGCGTTGCTCCACCAGATCGAATAGCTAGGACCTTAGAAGTCGACGCCAGAAGCACAAAATAAAATAAAAATACAACAGTTATTCCATCGTATAACAGGAATAATTACAACCAGTGTGAAAGTAATGGGCATTTCTACGTTCCGTGCAACCTAGGCTTCACTCTATGGCGTTGTTCCACCAGGTCGAATAGTTAGGGCCTGAGAAAACAACTCCAGATGCATAAAATACAACATAAATACAACAGTTTTTCCACGGTATAAAACGAATAATTGCAATCAGTATGAAGGTTATGGTCATTTCTACGTTCCGGGCAACCTGGGCATCACCAGGGCGTTGCTCCACCAGATCCAATAGTTAGGACCTAAGAAGTCAACGGCAGAAGCATAAAATACAAAATAGATCCAACAGTTTTTCCATCGTATAACAGGAATAATTGCAACCAGTGTGAAAGTGATGGTCATTTCTACGTTCTGGGCAACGCAGAATTCACTCTAGGGCGTTGTTCCGCCAGATCGAATAGTTAGGGACTAAGAAGTCAACGCCAGAAGCATAAACTGCAATATAAATACAACAGTTATTCCCTTGTATAACAGGAATAATTGCAACCAGTGTGCAAGGTATGGTCATTTCTACGTTCCGGGCAACCTAGGCTTCACTCTAGGGCATTACTCCACCACATCGAATAGCTACGGCCTTAGAAGTCAACGCCATAACTATAAAATACAATATAAATACAACAGTTTTTCCATTGTATAAAATGAATAATTGCAAACAGTGTGGAAGTAATGGTTATTTCTACGTTCCGGGCAACCTAGGCTTCACGCCATGGCGTTGCTCCACCACATCGAATAGCTATGGCCTTAGGAGTCAACGCCAGAGGCATAACATACAATATAAGTAAAACAGTTTTTCCATCGTATAAAACGAATAATTGCAATCAGTATGAAGGTTATGGTCATTTCTACGTTCCGGGCAACCTAGGCTTCACTCTATGGCGTTGTTCCTCCTGTTCGAATAGCTACGGCCTAAGAAGTCTACACCAGAAGCATAAAATACAATATAAATACAACAGTTTCTCCATCGTATAATACGAATAATTGCAACCAGTGTGAAAGTACTGGTCACTTCTACGTTCCGGGTAACCTAGGCTTCACTCTTTGGCGTTGCTCCACCAGATCGAATAGTTAGGGCCTTAGAAAACAACTCCAGACGCATAAAATACAATAAAAATACAGCAGTTTTTTCATCGTACAACAGGAATAGTTGCAACAAGCCAGAAGGTAATGGTCATTTCTACGTTCCGTGCAATCTAGGCTTCTCTCTACGGCGTTGCTCCACCAGATCGAATAGTTAGGGCCTAAGAAGTCAACATCAGAACCATAAAATACAATAGAAATACAACAGTTTTTCCATCGTATAAGAGGAATAATTGCAACCACTGTGAAAGTGATGGTCATTTCTGCATTCCGGGCAACCTAGGCTTCACTCTAGGGCGTTGCTCCTCCAGATGGAATAGTTAGGGCCCAGGAAGTCAACGCCAGAAGCATAAAATACAATATAAATACAACAGTTTTTCCCTTGTATAACAGGAATAATTGCAGCAAGTGCGAAAGGTATGGTCATTTCTACGTTCCGGGCAACCTAGGCTTCACACTAGGGCATTGCTCCACCACATCGAATAGCTACGGCCTTTGGAGTCAACGCCAGAAGCACAAAATAAAATAAAAATACAACAGTTTTTCCACGGTATAAAACGAATAATTGCAACCAGAAAGAAAGTTATGGTCAGTTCTACGTTCCGGGCAACCTAGGCTTCAGTCTAGGGCGTGGTTCCCCCAGATCGAATCGTTAGGGCCTAAGAAGCCTACGCCAGAAGCATAAAATACGATATAAATATCAAGGTTTTTCCATCGTGTAACAGGAATAATTGCAACCAGTGTGAAGGTGATGGTCTTTTCTAAGTTCCGGGCAACCTAGGCTTCACTCTAGAGCGTTGCTCCACCAGATCGAATAGCTAGGACCTTAGAAGTCAACGCCAGAAGCACAAAATAAAATAAAAGTACAACAGTTATTCCATCGTATAACAGGAATAATTACAGCCAGTGTGAAAGTAATGGGCATTTCTACGTTCCGTGCAACCTAGGCTTCACTCTAGGGCGTTGGTCCACCAGATCGAATAGCTACGGCCTTAGAAGTCAACGCCATGACTATAAAATACAATATAAATACAACAGTTTTTCCATTGTATAAAATAAATAATTGCAAACAGTGTGGAAGTAATGGTTATTTCTACGTTCCGGGCAACCTAGGCTTCACTCTAGGGCGTTTCTCCACCACATCGAATAGCTACGGCCTTAGAAGTCAACGTCTGAAGCACAAAATAAAATAAATACAACAGTTTGTCCATCGTATAACAGGAATAATTGCAACCAGTGTGAAAGTAACGGTCATTTCTACGTTCCGGGCAACCTAGGCTTCACTCTAGGGCGTTTCTCCACCACATCGAATAGCTACGGCCTTAGAAGTCAACGTCTGAAGCACAAAATAAAATAAATACAACAGTTTCTCCATCGTAAAACAAGAATAATTGCAACCAGTGTGAAAGTGATGGTCATTTCTACGTTCCGGGCAACCTAGGCTTCAGTCTAGAGCGTTGCTCCACCAGATCGAATAGCTAGGACCTTAGAAGTCAACGCCAGAAGCACAAAATAAAATAAAAATACAACAGTTATTCCATCGTATAACAGGAATAAATACAACCAGTGTGAAAGTAATGGGCATTTCTACGTTCCGTGCAACCTAGGCTTCACTCTAGGGCGTTGGTCCACCAGGTCGAATAGTTAGAGCCTTAGAAAACAACTCCAGACGCATAAAATACAATATAAATACAACAGTTTTTCCACGGTATAAAACGAATAATTGCAACCAGTATGAAAGTTATGGTCAGTTCTACGTTCCGGGCAACCTAGGCTTCACCCTAGGGCGTTGCTCCACCAGATCGAATAGTTAGGGCCTAAGAAGTCAACGCCAGAAGCATAAAATAGAATAGAAATACAACAGTTCTTCCATCGTATAACAGGAAGAATTGCAATCAGTGTGAAAGGTATGGTCATTTCTACGTTCCGGGCAACCTAGGCCTCACTCTAGGACGTTGCTCCACCGCATCGAATAGCTGCGGCCTTAGAAGTCAACGCCAGAAGCATAAAATACAATATAAATACAACAGTTTTTCAGTCGTATAACAGGAATAATTGCAAACAGTGTGAAATATATGGTCATTTCTACGTTCCGGGCATCCTAGGCTTCACTCTAGGGCATTGCTCCACCACATCGATTAGCTACGGCCTTAGAAGTCAACGCCATAACTATAAAAAACAATATAAATACAACAGTTTTTCCATCCTATAACAAGAATAATTGCAACCAGTGTGAAAGTGATGGTCATTTCTACATTCCGGGCAACCTAGTCTTCACTCTAGGGCGTTGGTCCACCAAGTCGAATAGTTAGGGCCTTAGAAAACAACTGCAGACGCATAAAATACAATATAAATACAACAGTTTTTCCACGGTATAAAACGAATAATTGCAACCAGTATGAGAGTTATGGACAGTTCTACGTTCCGGGCACCCTACGCTTCACCCTAGGGCGTCGCTCCACCAGTTCGAATAGTTAGGGCCTAAGAAGTCAACGCCAGAAGCATAAAATAGAATAGAAATACAACAGTTTCTCCATCGTATAACAGGAATAATTGTAATCAGTGTGAAAGGTATGGTCATTTCTACGTTCCGGGCAACCTAGGCTTCACTCTAGGGCGTTGCTCCACCACATCGAATAGCTGCGGCGTTAGAAGTCAACGCCAGTAGCATAAAATACAATATTAATACAACAGTTTTTCAATCGTATATCAGGAATAATTGCAAACAGTGTGAAAGATATGGTCATTTCTACGTTGCAGGCATCCTAGGCTTCACTCTAGCTCATTGCTCCACCACATCGAATAGCTACGGCCTTAGAAGTCAACGCCAGAAGCATAAAATACAATATAAATACAACAGTTTTTCAGTCGTATAACAAGAATAATTGCAACCAGTGTGAAAGTAATGGTCTTTTCTACATTCCGGGCAACCTAGTCTTCACTCTAGGGCGTTGCTCCACAAGATCGAATAGCTAGGACCTTAGAAGTCAACGCCAGAAGCACAAAATAAAATAAAAATACAACAGTTATTCCATCGTATAACAGGAATAATTACAACCAGTGTGAAAGTAATGGGCATTTCTACGTTCCGTGCAACCTAGGCTTCACTGTAGGGCGTTGGTCCACCAGGTCGAATAGTTAGGGCCTTAGAAGACAACTCGAGACGCATAAAATACAATATAAATACAACAGTTTTTCCACGGTATAAAACGAATAATTGCAAACAGTATGAAAGTTATGGTCAGTTCTACGTTCCGGGCAACCTAGGCTTCACCCTAGGGCGTTGCTCCACCAGATCGAATAGTTAGGGCCTAAGAAGTCAACGCCAGAAGCATAAAATAGAATAGAAATACAACAGTTCTTCCATCGTATAACAGGAAGAATTGCAATCAGTGTGAAAGATATGGTCAGTTCTACGTTCCGGGCAACCTAGGCTTCACTCTAGGACGTTGCTCCACCGCATCGAATAGCTGCGGCCTTAGAAGTCAACGCCAGAAGCATAAAATACAATATAAATACAACAGTTTTTCAGTCGTATAACAGGAATAATTGCAAACAGTGTGAAATATATGGTCATTTCTACGTTCCGGGCATCCTAGGCTTCACTCTAGGGCATTGCTCCACCACATCGATTAGCTACGGCCTTAGAAGTCAGCGCCATAACTATAAAAAACAATATAAATACAACAGTTTTTCCATCGTATAACAAGAATAATTGCAACCAGTGTGAAAGTGACGGTCATTTCTACATTCCGGGCAACCTAGTCTTCACTCTAGGGCGTTGCTCCACCAGATCGAATAGTTAGGGCCTAAGTCAACGCCAGAAGCATAAAATACACAATAAATGCAACAGTTTTTCCCTTGTATAACAGGAATAATTACAACCAGTGTGAAAGTAATGGGCATTTCTACGTTCCGTGCAACCTAAGCTTGACTCTAGGGCGTTGGTCCACCAGGTCGAATAGTTAGGGCCTTGGAAGACAACTCGAGACGCATAAAATACAATATAAATACAACAGTTTTTCCACGGTATAAAAAGAATAATTGCAACCAGTATGAGAGTTATGGTCAGTTCTACGTTCCGGGCAACCTGGGCTTCACCCTAGAGCGTTGCACCACCAGATCGAATAGCTATGGCCTTAGAAGTCAACGCCAGAAGCATAAAATACAATATAAATACAACAGTTTTTCAGTCGTATGACAGGAGTAATTGCAAACAGTGTGAAAGATATGGTCATTTCTACGTTCCGGGCATCCTAGGCTTCACTCTAGGGCATTGCTCCACCACATCGATTAGCTACGGCCTTAGAAGTCAACGCCATAACTATAAAAAACAATATAAATACAACAGTTTTTCCATCGCATAACAAGAATAATAACAACCAGTGTGAAGGTAATGGTCATTTCTACGTTCCGGGCAACCTAGGCTTCACTCTAGGGCGTTGCTCCACCAGATCGAATAGTTAGGGCCATAGAAGTCAACGCCCGAAGCATAAAATACAAAATAAATAGAACAGCTTTTCCATTGTATAAAACGAATAATTGTAACCAGTGTGAAAGTTATGGTCATTTCCACGTTCCGGGCAACCTAGGCTTGACAACAGGGCGGTGCTCCACCGGATCAAATAGTTAGGGCCTAAGAAGTCAACGCCAGAAGCATAAAATACAATATAAATACAACAGCTTTTCCGTGGTATATAATGTACATTTGCAAACAGTGTGAAAGTAACGGTCATTTCTACGTTCCGGGCAACCTAGGCTTCACTCTAGGGCTTTGTTCCACCACATCCAACAGTTAGGACCTAAGAAGTCAACGCCAGAAGCACCAAATACAAAATAAACACAACAGTTTTTCCATCGTATAAAACGAATAATTGCAACCAGTATGAAAGTTGTGGTCATTTCTACGTTCCGGGCAATCTAGGCTTCACTCTAGGGTGTTGCTCACCCACATCGAACAGTTAGGGCCTTAGAAGCCAATGCCAGAAGCATAAAATACAATATAAATACAACAGTTTTTCCACTCTATAATATGAATAATTGCAAACAGTGTGAAAGTTATGGTCATTTCTACGATCCGCGCAACCTAGGCTTCACCCTTGGGCGTTGCTCCACCTGATCGAATAGTTAGGGCCTAAGAAGTCAACGCCAGAAGCATAAAATACGATATATGTACAACAGTTTTTCCATCGTATAAATCTAATAATTGCAACCAGTGTGAAACTAATAGCCATTTCTACGTTGCGGGCATCCTAGACTTAACTCTGAGGCATTGCTACGCCAGACCAAATACATAGGGCCTTAGAAGTCAACGCCAGAAGTAAAAAGTACAATCAAAATCCAACAGTTTGTCCACCGTATAGCTGGAATAATTGCAACCAGAGTGAAAGTAATGGTCATTTCTACGTTTCGGGGACCTAGGCTCCACTCTAGGGCGTTTCTCCACCAGAGGGAATAGCTAGGGCCTTAGAAGTCAATGCCAGAAGCATAAAATACAAAATAAATACAACAGTTTTTCCATCGTATAACAAGAATAATTGCAACCAGTGTGAAAGTGATGGTCATTTCTACGATCCGGGCAACCTAGGCATCACCCTAGGGCGTTGCTCCACCAGAGCGAATAGTTAGGGCCTAAGAAGTCAACGCCTGAAGCATAAAATACAATATAAATACAACAGTTTTTCCATCGTATAAACCGAATAATTGCAATCAATATGAAAGTTATGGTCATTTCTACGTTCCGGGCAATCTAGGCTTCACTCTAGGGCGTTGCTCAACCACATCGAATAGTTAGGGCCTAAGAAGTCAACGCCAGAAGCATAAAATACAAAATAAATACAACAGTTTTTCCATCGTATAAAACGAATAATTGCAACCAGTATGAAAGTTATGGTCATTTCTACGTTCCGGGCAACCTAGGCTTCACCCTAGGGCGTTGCTCCACCTGATCGAATAGTTACGGCCTAAGAAGTCAACGCCAGAAGCATAAAATGCGATATATGTACAACAGTTTTACCATCGTATAAAATGAATAATCGCAAACAGTGTGAAGGTAATGGTCATTTCTACGTTCCGGGCAACCTAGGCTTCACTCTAGGGCGTTGCTCCACCAGATCGAATAGTTTGGGCCATAGAAGTCAACGCCCGAAGCATAAAATACAAAATAAATAGAACAGCTTTTCCATTGTATAAAACGAATAAATGTAACCAGTCTGAAAGTTATGGTCATTTTTACGTTCCGGGCAACCTAGGCTTCGCTCAAGGGCGTTGCTCCAACACATCGAATAGTTAGGGCCTTAGAAGTCAACGCCTGAGGCATGAAATACAAAATAAATAGAACAGTTTTTCCATTGTATAAAACGAATAATTGAAACCAGTGTGAAAGTTATGGTCCTTTCTACTTTCCGGGCAACCTAGGCTTCACTACAGGGCGGTGCTCCACCAGATCAAATAGTTAGGGCCTAAGAAGTCAGCGCCAGAAGCATAAAATACAATATAAATACAACAGCTTTTCCATCGTATATAATGTACATTTGCAAACAGTGTGAAAGTAACTGTCATTTCTACGTTCCGGGCAACCTAGGCTTCGCTCAAGGGCGTTGCTCCACCACACCGAATAGTTAGGGCCTTAGAAGTCAACGCCTGAAGCATAAAATACAATAAAAATACAACATTTTTTTCATCGTATAACAGGAATAATTGCAACCACTCTGAAAGATATGGTCATTTCTACGTTCCGGGCAACCTAGGCTTCACTCTGGGGCGTTGGTCCTCCACATCTAACAGTTAGGGCCTAAGAAGTCAACGCCTGAAGCATAAAATACAATAAAAATACAACATTTTTTTCATCGTATAACAGGAATAATTGCAACCAGTCTGAAAGATATGGTCATTTCTACGTTCCGGGCAACATAGGCTTCACTCTAGGGCGTTGGTCCTCCACATCTAACAGTTAGGGCCTAAGAAGTCAACGCCAGAAGCACCAAATACAAAATAAATACAACAGTTTTTCCATCGTATAAAACGAATAATTGCAACCAGTATGAAAGTTATGGTCATTTCTACGTCCCGGGCAACCTAGGCTTCACCCTAGGGCGTTGCTCCACCTGATCGAATAGTTAGGGCCTAAGAAGTCAACGCCAGAAGCATAAAATACAAAATAAATACAACAGTTTTTCCATCGTATAACAAGAATAATTGCAACCAGTGTGAAAGTGATGGTCATTTCTACATTCCGGACAACCTAGGCTTCACTCTAGGGCGTTGCTCCACCGGATCGAATAGTTAGGGCCTAAGAAGTCAACGCCAGAAGCACCAAATACAAAATTAATACAACAGTTTTTCCATCGTATAAAACGAATAATTGCAACCAGTATGAAAGTTACGGTCATTTCTACGTTCCGGGCAACCTAGGCTTCACCCTAGGGCGTTGCTGCACCTGATCGAATAGTTAGGGCCTAAGAAGTCAACGCCTGAAGCATAAAATACAATATAAATACAACAGTTTTTCCATCGTATAAAACGAATAATTGCAACCAGTATGAAAGTTATGGTCATTTCTACGTTCCGGGCAATCTAGGCTTCACTCTAGGGCGTTGCTCAACCACATCGAATAGTTAGGGCCTAAGAAGTCAACGCCAGAAGCACCAAATACAAAATTAATACAACAGTTTTTCCATCGTATGAAACGAATAATTGCAACCAGTATGAAAGTTATGGCCATTTCTACGTTCCGGGCAACCTAGGCTTCACCCTAGGGCGTTGCTCCACCTGATCGAATAGTTAGGGCCTAAGAAGTCAACGCCAGAAGCATAAAATACGATATATGTACAACAGTTTTACCATCGTATAAAATGAATAATCGCAAACAGTGTGAAGGTAATGGTCATTTCTACGTTCCGGGCAACCTAGGCTTCACTCTAGGGCGTTGCTCCACCAGATCGAATAGTTAGGGCCATAGAAGTCAACGCCCGAAGCATAAAGTACAAAATAAATAGAACAGCTTTTCCATTGTATAAAACGAATAATTGAAACCAGTGTGAAAGTTATGGTCATTTCCACGTTCCGGGCAACCTAGGCTTCACTACAGGGCGGTGCTCCACCGGATCAAATAGTTAGGGCCTAAGAAGTCAACGCCAGAAGCATAAAATACAATATAAATACAACAGCTTTTCCGTGGTATATAATGTACATTTGCAAACAGTGTGAAAGTAACGGTCATTTCTACGTTCCGGGCAACCTAGGCTTCACTCTAGAGTTTTGGTCCACCACATCCAACAGTTAGGGCCTAAGGAGTCAACGCCAGAAGCACCAAATACAAAATAAACACAAAAGTCTTTCCATCGTATAAAACGAATAATTGAAACCAGTGTGAAAGTTATGGTCATTTCCACGTTCCGGGCAACCTACGCTTCACCCTAGGGCGTTGCTCCACCTGATCGAATAGTTAGGGCCTAAGAAGTCAACGCCAGAAGCATAAAATACGATATATGTACAACAGTTTTGCCATCGTATAAAATGAATAATCGCAAACAGTGTGAAGGTAATGGTCATTTCTATGTTCCGGGCAAACTAGGCTTCACTCTAGGGCGTTGCTCCACCAGATCGAATAGTTAGGGCCTTAGAAGTCAACGCCCGAAGCATAAAATACAAAATAAATAGAAAAGTTTTTCCATTGTATAAAACGAATAATTGAAACCAGTGTGAAAGTTATGGTCATTTCTACGTTCCGCGCAACCTAGGCTTCACCCCTGGGCGTTGCTCCACCAGATCTAATAGTTAGGACCTAAGAAGTCAGCGCCAGAAGCATAAAATACAAAATAGATACAACAGCTTTTCCATCGCATATATTGTATATTTGCAAACAGTGTGAAGGCAATGGTCATTTCTACGTTCCGGGCAATCCAGGCTTCACCCTAGGGCGTTGTTCCACCAGAGCGAATAGTTAGGGCCTAGGAAGTCAACGCCAGAAGCACCAAATACAAAATTAATACAACAGTTTTTCCATCGTATAAAACGAATAATTGCAACCAGTATGAAAGTTACGGTCATTTCTACGTTCCGGGCAACATAGGCTTCACCCTAGGGCGTGGCTCCACCTGATCGAATAGTTAGGGCCTAAGAAGTCAACGCCTGAAGCATAAAATACAATATAAATACAACAGTTTTTCCATCGTATAAAACGAATAATTGCAACCAGTATGAAAGTTATGGTCATTTCTACGTTCCGGGCAACCTAGGCTTCACTCTAGGGCGTTGCTCAACCACATCGAATAGTTAGGGCCTAAGAAGTCAACGCCAGAAGCACCAAATACAAAATTAATACAACAGTTTTTCCATCGTATAAAACGAATAATTGCAACCAGTATGAAAGTTATGGCCATTTCTACGTTCCGGGCAACCTGGGCTTCACCCTAGGGTGTCGCTCCACCTGATCGAATAGTTAGGGCCTAAGAAGTCAACGCCAGAAGCATAAAATACGATATATGTACAACAGTTTTACCATCATATAAAATGAATAATCGCAAACAGTGTGAAGGTAATGGTCATTTCTACGTTCCGGGCAACCTAGGCTTCACTCTGGGGCGTTGCTCCACCAGATCGAATAGTTAGGGCCATAGAAGTCAACGCCCGAAGCATAAAATACAAAATAAATAGATCAGCTTTTCCATTGTATAAAACGAATAATTGAAACCAGTGTGAAAGTTATGGTCATTTCGACGTTCCGGGCAACCTAGGCTTCACTACAGGGCGGTGCTCTACCGGATCAAATAGTTAGGGCCTAAGAAGTCAACGCCAGAAGCATAAAATACAATATAAATACAACAGCTTTTCCATGGTATATAATGTACATTTGCAAACAGTGTGAAAGTAACGGTCATTTCTACGTTCCGGGCAACCTAGGCTTCACTCTAGGGCTTTGGTCCACCACATCCAACAGTTAGGGCCCAAGAAGTCAACGCCAGAAGCACCAAATACAAAATAAACACAACAGCTTTTCCATCGTATAAAACGAATAATTGCAACCAGTATGAAAGTTGTGGTCATCTCTACGTTCCGGGCAATCTAGGCTTCACTCTAGGGCGTTGCTCAACCACATCGAATAGTTAGGGCCTTAGAAGTCAATGCCAGAAGCATAAAATACAATATAAATACAACAGTTTTACCACTCTATAATATGAATAATTGCAAACAGTGTGGAAGTAATGGTCATTTCTACGTTCCGGGCAACCTAGGCTTCACTCTAGGGCGTTGGTCCACCAGATCCAATAGTTAGGGCCTAAGAAGTCAACGCCATAACTATAAAAAACAATATAAATACAACAGTTTCTCCATTGTATAAAATGAATAATTGCAAACAGTGTGGAGGTAATGGTCATTTCTACTTTCCGGGCAACCTAGGCTTCACTCTAGGGCGTTTCTCCACCACATCGAATAGCTATGCCCTTAGAAGTCAACGCCTGAAGCATAAAATATAATATAAGTACAACAGTTTTTCCATCGTATAACAGGAATAATTGCAACCAGTGTGAAAGACATGGTCATTTCTACGTTCCGGGCAACCTAGGCTTCACTCTAGGGCGTTGCTCCACCACATCGAATAGCTACGACGTTAGGAGTCAACGCCAGAGGCATAAAATACAAAATAAATACAACAGTTTTTCGATCGTATAACAAGAATAATTGCAACCAGTGTGAAAGTGATGATCATTTCTACATTCCGGGCAACCTAGGCTACACTCTACGGCGTTGCTCCGCCAGATCGAATAGATAGGGCCTAAGAAGTCAACGCCAGAAGCATAAAATACAATATAAATACAACAGTTTTTTCATTGTATAAAACGAATAATTGAAACCAGTGTGAAAGTTATGGTCATTTCCACGTTCCGGGCAACCTACGCTTCACCCTAGGGCGTTGCTCCACCTGGGCGAATAGTTAGGGCCTAAGAAGTCAACGCCAGAAGCATAAAAAACGATATATGTACAACAGTTTTGCCATCGTATAAAATGAATAATCGCAAACAGTGTGAAGGTAATGGTCATTTCTATGTTCCGGGCAACCTAGGCTTCACTCTAGGGCGTTGCTCCAGCAGATCGAATAGTTAGGGCCTTAGTAGTCAGCGCCCGAAGCATAAAATTCAAAATAAATAGAAAAGTTTTTCCATTGTATAAAACGAATAATTGAAACCAGTGTGAAAGTGATGATCATTTCTACATTCCGGGCAACCTAGGCTACACTCTACGGCGTTGCTCCGCCAGATCGAATAGATAGGGCCTAAGAAGTCAACGCCAGAAGCATAAAATACAATATAAATACAACAGTTTTTTCATTGTATAAAACGAATAATTGAAACCAGTGTGAAAGTTATGGTCATTTCCACGTTCCGGGCAACCTACGCTTCACCCTAGGGCGTTGCTCCACCTGAGCGAATAGTTAGGGCCTAAGAAGTCAGCGCCAGAAGCATAAAATACAAAATAGATACAACAGCTTTTCCATCGTATATAATGTATATTTGCAAACAGTGTGATGGCAATGGTCATTTCTACGTTCCGGGCAACCTAGGCTTCACCCTAGGGCGTTGCTCCACCTGATCGAATAGTTAGGGCCTAAGAAGTCAACGCCAGAAGCATAAAATACGATATATGAACAACAGTTTTTCCATCGTATAAAACGAATAATTGCAACCAGTATGAAAGTTATGGTCATTTCTACGTTCCGGGCAACCTAGGCTTCACCCTAGGGCGTTGCTCGACCTGATCGAATAGTTAGGGCCTAAGAAGTCAACGCCAGAAGCATAAAATACAAAATAAATACAACAGTTTTACCATCGTATAAAATGAATAATCGCAAACAGTGTGAAGGTAATGGTCATTTCTACGTTCCGGGCAACCTAAGCTTCACCCTAGGGCGTCGCTCCACCAGATAGAATAGTTAGGGCCATAGAAGTCAACGCCCGAAGCATAAAATACAAAATAAATAGAACAGTTTTTCCATTGTATAAAACGAATAATTTAAACCAGTGTGAAAGTTATGGTCATTTCCACGTTCCGGGCAACCTACGCTTCACCCTAGGGCGTTGCTCCACCTGATCGAATAGTTAGGGCCTAAGAAGTCAACGCCAGAAGCATAAAATACGATATATGTACAACAGTTTTGCCATCGTATAAAATGAATAATCGCAAACAGTGTGAAGGTAATGGTCATTTCTATGTTCCGGGCAACCTAGGCTTCACTATAGGGCGTTGCTCCACCAGATCGAATAGTTAGGGCCTTAGAAGTCAACGCCCGAAGCATAAAATACAATATAAATATAACAGTTTTTCCATTGTATAAAACGAATAATTGAAACCAGTGTGAAAGTTATGGTCATTTCTACGTTCCGCGCAACCTAGGCTTCACCCCTGGGCGTTGCTCCACCAGATCCAATAGTTAGGACCTAAGAAGTCTGCGCCAGAAGCATAAAATACAAAATAGATACAACAGCTTTTCCATCGTATATAATGTATATTTGCAAACAGTGTGAAGGCAATGGTCATTTCTACGTTCCGGGCAAACTAGGCTTCACCCTATGGCGTTGCTCCACCTGATCGAATAGTTAGGGCCTAAGAAGTCAACGCCAGAAGCATAAAATACGATATATGTACAACAGTTTTACCGTCGTAGAAAACGAATAATCGCAAACAGTGTGAAGGTAATGGTCATTTCTACGTTCCGGGCAACCTAGGCTTCACTCTAGGGAGGTGCTCCACCAGATCGAATAGTTAGGGCCTAAGAAGTCAACGCCAGAAGCATGAAATACAATAAAAATGCAACAGTTTTTCCATCGTATAAAACGAATAATTGAAACCAGTGTGAAAGTTATGGTCATTTCTACGTTCCGCGCAACCTAGGCTTCACACCTGGGCGTTGCTCCACCAGATCCAATAGTTAGGACCTAAGAAGTCAGCGCCAGAAGCATGAAATACAAAATAGATACAACAGCTTTTCCATGGTATATAATGCATATTTGCAAACAGTGTGATGGTAATGGTCATTTCTACGTTCCGGGCAAGCTAGGCTTCACTGCAGGGCGTTGCTCCACCAGATCGAATATTTAGGGACTTTGAATACAACGCCAGAAGCATAAAATACAATAAAAATGCAACAGTTTTTCCATTGTATAACAGGAATAACTGCAACCAGTGTGAAAGTACAGGTCATTTCTACGTTCCGGGCAACCTAGGCTTCGCTCAATGGCGTTGCTCCACCAGATCGAAAAGCAATGGACTTAGAAGTCAACGCCAGAACCATAAAATACAATAAAAAGACAACAGTTTTTCCGTCGTATAAAATGAATAATTGCAAACAGTTTGTAAGTAATAGTCATTTCTACTTTCCGGGCAACCTAGGCTTCACTCCAGGGCGTTGCTCCACCAGTCCCAATAATTAGGACCTAAGAAGTTAGCGCCAGAAGCATAAAATACAATATAAATACAACAGTTTTTCCATTGTATAAAATGAATAATTGCAGACAGTGTGGTCGTAATGGTCATTTCTACTTTCCGGGGAACCTAGGCTTCACTCTAGGGCGTTGCTCCACCACATCGAATAGCTACGGCCTTAGAAGTTAACGGCTGAAGCATAAAATATAATATAAATACAACAGTTTTTCCATCGTATAACAAGAATAATTGCAACCAGTCTAAAAGTGGTGGTCATTTCTACATTCCGGGCAACCTAGGCTTCACTCTAGGGCGTTGCTCCACCAGACCGAATAGTTAGGGTCTAAGAAGTCAACGCCAGAAGCATAAAGTACAATAAAAATCCAACAGTTTGTCCATCGTATAACAGGAATAATTGCAACCAGTGTGAAAGTAATGATCACTTCTACGTTCCGAGCAACCTAGGTTTCGCACTATGGCGTTGCTCCTCCACATCGAATAGTTAGGGCCTTAGAAGTCAACGCCAGAAGCACCAAATACAAAATAAATACAACAGTTTCTCCATCGTATAAAACGAATAATTCCAACCAGTGGGAAAGTAATGGCCATTTCTACGTTCCGGGCATCCTAGACTTAACTCTGAGGCATTGCTCCACCAGATCGAATACATAGGGCCTTAGAAGTCAACGCCAGAAGCATAAAATACAAAATAAATACAACAGTTTTTCCCTTGTATAACAGGAATAATTGCTACCAGTGTGAAAGGTATGGTCATTTCTACGTTTCGGTCAATCTAGGCTTCACTCTAGGGCATTGCTCCACCACATCGAATAGTTAGGGCCTTACAAGTCAATGCCAGGAGCATAAAATACAATATAAATACAACAGTTTTTCCACTGTATAATATGAATAATTGCAAACAGTGTGGAAGTAATGGTCATTTCTACGTTCCTGGCAACCTAGGCTTCACTCTAGGGCGTTGCACCACCATATCGAATAGCTACGGCCTTAGAAGTCAACGGCTGAAGCATAAAATATAATATATATACAACAGTTTTTCCATCGTATAACAGGAATAAATGCAACCAGTGCGAAAGGCATGGCCATTTCTACGTTCCGCGCAACCTAGGCATCACTCTAGGGCGTTCCTCCACCATATCGAATAGCTACGGCCTTAGAAGTCAACGGCTGAAGCATAAAATACAACATAAGTACAACAGTTTTCCCATCGTATAACAGGAATAATTGCAACCAGTGTGAAAGTACAAGTCATTTCTACGTTCCGGGCAACCTAGGCTTCGCTCAAGGGCATTGCTCCACCTGATCGAATAGTTAGGGCCTAAGAAGTCAACGTCAGTAGCATAAAATAAGATATATGTACAACAGTTTTACCATCGTATAAAATGAATAATCGCAAACAGTGTGAAGGTAATGGTCATTTCTACGTTCCGGGCAACCTAGACTTCACTCTAGGGCGTTGCTCCACCAGGTCGAATAGTTGGGGCCTTGGAAAGCAACTCCAGTCGCATAAAATACAATAAAAATACAACAGTTTTACCATCGTATAACTGGAATAATTGCAACCAGTGTGAAAGATATGGTCATTTCTACGTTCCGGGCAACCTAGGCTTCACTCTAGGGCGTTGGTCCACCACATCCAATAGTTAGGACCTAAGAAGTCAACGCCAGAAGCACCGAATACAAAATAAATACAACAGTTTTACCATCGTATAAAACGAATAATTGCAACCAGTGTGAAAGTAATGGCCATTTCTACGTTCAGGACATCCTACACTTAACTCTGAGGCATTGTTCCACCAGATCCAATACATAGGGCCTTAGAAGTGAACGCCAGAAGCATAAAATACAAAATAGATACAACAGTTTTTCCACCGCATATAATGTAAATTTGCAATCAGTGTGAAAGTAAAGGTCATTTCTACGTTTCGGGCAACCTAGGCTTCACTGTAGGACGTTTCTCCTCCAGATCGCATAGTTAGGGACTTAGAATTCAACGCCAGAAGCATAAAATACAATTAAAATGCAACCGTTTTTCCATCGTATAACAGGAATAACTGCAACCAGTGTGAAAGTACAGGTCACTTCTACTTTCCGGGCAACCTAGGCTTCACTCTAGGCCGGTACTCCACCAGATCAAATAGTGAGGACCTAAGAAGTCAACGCCAGAGGCATAAAATACAATATAAATACAACAGCATTTCCAACGTATATAATGTATATTTGCAAACAGTGTGAAAGTACTGGTCATTTCTGCATTCCAGGCAACCTAGGCCTCACTCTAGGGCGTTGCTCCACCAGATCGAATAGCTAGGGACTTAGAAGTCAACGGCTGAAGCTTAAAATACAAAATAGATACAACAGTTTTTCCATCGCATACAATGTGTATTTGCAAACAGTGGGAAAGTAAAGGTCATTTCTACGTTTCGGGCAACCTAGGCTTCACTCTAGGGCGTTGGTCCACCAGATCCAATAGCTAGGGCCTAAGAAGTCAAAGCCAGGAGCACCAAATACAAAATAAATACAACAGTTTTTCCATCGTATGAAACGAATAATTGCAACCAGTATGAAAGCTGTGGTCATTTCTACGTTCCGGGCAACCTAGGCTTCACTCTAGGACGTTGCTCAACCACATCGAATAGCTACGGCCCTAGAAGACACCGCCATAACTATAACATACAATATAAATACAACAGTCTTTCCATCGTACAAAACGAATAATTGCAACCAGTCTGATGGTTATGGTCATTTCTACGTTCCGGGCAATCTAGGCTTCTCTCTAGGGCGTTGCTCCACCAGATCGAATAGCTAGGGCCTAAGAAGTCTACAGCAGAAGCATAAAATACAATATAAATACAACAGTTTTTCCATTGTATAACAAGAATAATTGCAACCAGTGTGAAGGTGATGGTCATTTCTACGTTCCGGGAAACCTAGGCTTCACTCTAGGGCGTTGTTCCTCCAGATCGAATAGCTAGGGCCAAAGAAGTCTACACCAGAACCATAAAATACAATATAAATACAACAGTTTTTCCATTGTATAACAGGAATAATTGCAACCAGTGTGAAAGTGATGGTCATTTCTACGTTCCGGGCAACCTAGGCTTCACTCTAGAGAGTTGCACCACCAGATCGAATAGCTAGGTCCTGAGAAGTCAACGCAAGAAGCATAAAATAAAATATAAATACAACAGTTATTCCATTGTATAACAAGAATAATTGCAACCAGTGTGAAAGTGATGGTCATTTCTACGTTCCGGGCAACCTAGGCTTCACTCTAGGGCGTTGTTCCTCCAGATCGAATAGCTAGGGCCTAAGAAGTCTACAGCAGAAGCATAAAATAAAATATAAATACAACAGTTATTCCATCGTATAACAGGAATAATTGCAACCAGTGTGAAAGTAATGGGCATTTCTACGTTCCGTGCAACCTAGGCTTCACTCTAGGGCGTTGCTCCACCAGGTCGAATAGTTAGTGACTTCGAAAACAACTCCAGACGCATAAAACACAATAAAAATACAACAGTTCTTTCATCGTATAACAGGAACAATTGCAACATGCCTGAAGGTAATGGTCATTTCTACGTTCCGGAAATCTAGGCTTCTCTCTATGGCGTTGCTCCACCAGATCGAATAGTTAGGGCCTAAGAAGTCAACGCCAGAAGCATAAAACACAATAGAGATACAACAGTTTTTCCATCGTATAACAGGAATAATATCAACCAGTGTGAAAGATATGGTCATTTCAACGATCAGGGCAACCTAGGCTTCACTGCAGGGCGCCGCTGCACCACATCGAATAGCTACGGCCTTAGAAGTCAACTACAGAAGCATAAAATACAATATAAATACAACAGCTTTTCCATCGTATAAAATGAATGATTGCAAACAGTGTGAAAGTTATGGTCATTTCTACGTTCCGGGCAACCTAGGCTTAACTGTAGGGCGCTGCTCCACCACATCGAATAGCTACGGCCAGAGAAGTCAACGACAGAAGCACCAAACACAAAATAAATACAACAGCTTTTCCATCGTATAAAACGAGTAATTGCAACCAGTGTGAAAGTAATGGGCATTTCTGCGTTCCGGGCAACCTAGGCTTCACTCTAGGGCGTTGCCCCACCACATCGAATAGCTACGGCCTTGGAAGTCAACGCCTGAAGCATAAAATACAACAAAAATACAACAGTTTTTTCATCGTATATGATGTATATTTGTAAACAGTGTGAAAGTAAAGGTTATTTCTACGTTCCGGGCAACCTAGTCTTCACTGTAGGGCGTTGCCCCACCACATCGATATGCTACGGCCTTAGAAGTCACCGCCTTAAGCATAAAATACAATAAAAATAGAACAGTTTTTTCATCGTATCAAAGGAATAATTGCAACCAGAGTGAAAGTAATGGTCCTTTCTACGTTTCGGGCGACCTAGGCTTCACTCTAGGGCGTTGCTCCACCAGATCGAATAGCTAGGGCCTTAGAAGTCAACGCCCGAAGCATAAAGTAGAATAAAAGTACAACAGTTTTTCCATCGTATAACGGGAATAATTGCAACCAGTGTGAAGGTGATGGTCTAAACCACGTTCCGGGCAACCTAGGGTTCACTCTAGGGCGCTGGTCCACCAGATCCAATAATTAGGGCCTAAGAAGTCAACGACAGAAGCACCAAATACAAAATAAATACAACAGTTTTTCCATCGTATAAAACGAATAATTGCAACCAGTGTGAAAGTAATGGCCATTTCTGCGTTCCGGGCAACCTAGGCTTCACTCTAGGGCGTTGCCCCACCACCTCGAATAGCTACGGCCTTAGAAGTCAACGCCCGAAGCATAAAATACAATAAAAATACAACAGTTTTTTCATCGTATATGATGTATATTTGCAAACAGTGTGAAAGTAAAGGTCATTTCTACGTTCTGGGCAACCTAGGCTTAACTGTAGGGCGTTGCTCCACCAGATCGAATAGCTAGGGACTTAGAAGTCAGCGCCAGAAGCATAAAATACAAAATAAATAGAACAGTTTTTCCATCGTATAAAACGAATAATTGCAACCAGTGTGAAAGTTATGGCCATTTCTACGTTCCGGGCAACCTAGGCGTCACTCTAGGTCGTTGTTCCACCACATCGAATAGCTACGGCCTTAGGAGTCAACGCCAGAAGCATAAAATACAATATAAATACAACAGTTTTCCCATCGTATAAAACGAATAATTGCAACCAGTATGAAAGTTATGGTCATTTCTACGTTCCGGCCAAACTAGGCTTCACCCTAGGGCGTTGTTCCACCAGATCGAATAGTTAGGGCCTAAGAAGTCAACGCCAGAAGCATAAAATACAATATAAATACAACAGCTTTTCGATCGTATATGATGTATATTTGCAAACAGTGTGAAAGTAAAGGTCATTTCTATGTTCCGGGCAACCTAGGCTTCAGTTTAGGGCGTTGCTCCACCAGATCGAATAGTTAGGTACTTAGAATTCGACGCAGGAAGCATAAAATACAACATAAGTAGAACAGTTTTTCCATCGTATACCAGGAATAATTGCAACCAGTGTGAATGTACAGGTCATTTTTACGTTCCGGGCAACCTAGGCTTCACTCTAGGGCGTTGCTCCACCAGATCGAATAGTTAGTTCCTAAGAAGTCTACGCCAGAAGCATAAAATACAATAAAAATACAACAGCATTTCCATCGTATAAAATGAATGATTGCAAACAGTCGGAAAGTTATGGTCATTTCTACGTTCCGGGCAACCTAGGCTTCACTCTAGGGCGTTGTTCCGCCACATCGAATAGCTACGACCTTAGAAGTCAACGCCAGAAACATAAAACACAATATAAATACAACAGCTTTTCCATCGTATAAAACGAATAATTGCAATCAGTGTGAAAGTAATGGCCATTTCTACGTTCAGGGCATCCTAGACCTAACTCTGAGGCATTGCTCCACCAGATCTAATACATAGGGCCTTAGAAGTCAACGCCAGAAGAATAAAGCACAATCAAAATCCAACAGTTTGTCTATCGTATAACAGGAATAATTGCAACAAGCGTGAAGGTAATGGTCATTTCTACGATCCGGGCAACCTAGGTTTTGCACTAGGGCGTTGCTCCACCAGATCGAATAGTTAGGGCCTAAGAAGTCTACGCCAGAAGCATAAAATACAATATAAATACAACAGCTTTTCCATCGTATAAAATGAATGATTGCAAACAGTGTGAAAGTTATGGTCATTTCTACGTTCCGGGCAACCTAGGCTTAACTGTAGGGCGCTGCTCCACCACATCGAATAGCTACGGCCAGAGAAGTCAGCTCCAGAAGCATAAAATACAATATAAATACAACAGCTTTTCCATCGTATAAAATGAATGATTGCAAACAGTGTGAAAGTTATGGTCATTTCTACGTTCCGGGCAACCTAGCCTTAACTCCAGGGCGTTGCTGCACCAGATCGAATAGTTAGGGGCTTTGAATACAACGCCAGGAGCATAAAACACAATAAAAATGCAACAGTTTTTCCATCGTATAACAGGAAAGCTGCAATCAGTGTGAATGTACTGGACATTTCTATGTTCCACGTATCCTAGGCTTCACTCTAGGGCGTTGCTCCGCTAGATCGAGTAGCTAGGGACTTAGAATTCAACGCCAGAAGAATAAGATACAACACAAGTACAACAGTTTTTCCATCGGCTAAAATGTATAATTGCAAGCAGTGTGAAGGTAACGGTCATTTCTACGTTCCGGGTAACCTAGGCTTCACTCAAGAGCGTTGCTCCACCAGTTCGAATAGTTAGCGCCTTAGAAGTCAACGCCCGAAGCTTAAAATACAATAAAAATACAACAGTCTTCCATCACACAAAATGTATAATTGCAAGCAATGTGAAGGTAATGGTCATTTCTACGTTCCGGGCAACCTAGGCTTCACTCTAGAGCGTTGCGCCACCGGATCGAACAGTTAGGGCTTTAGAAGTCAACGCCCGAAGCATAAAATACAAAATAAATAGAACAGTTTTTCCATTGTATAAATCGTATAATTGCAACCAGTGTGAATGTTGTGGTCATTTCTACGTACCGGGCAACCTAGGCGTAACACTAGGGCGTTGCTCCACCAGGTCGAATAGTTCGGGACTTAGAATTTAACGCCAGAAGCATAAAATACAATAAAAACGCAACAGTTTTTCCATCGTATAACAGGAATAATTGCAACCAGTGTGAAAGTACAGGTCATTTCTACGTTCCGGGCAACCTAGGTTTCGCTCTAGGACGCTGCTCCACCTGATCGAATAGTTAGGGCCTAAGAAGTCAACGTCAGAAGCATAAAATACGATGTATGTACAACAGTTTTACCATCGTATAAAGTGAATAATCGCAAACAGTGTGAAGGTAATGGTGATTTCTACGTTCCGTGCAACCTAGGCATCACTCTAGGGCGTTGCTCCACCAGATCGTATAGCTAGGGACTTAGAATTCAACGCCCGAAGAATAAAATACAACATAAGCACAACAGTTTTACCATCGTATAAAATGAATAATCGCAAGCAGTGTGAAGGTAATGGTCATTTCCACGTTCCGGGCAACCTAGGCTTCACTCCAGGGCGTTGCTCCACCAGCTCGAATAGTTAGGGCCTAAGAAGTCAACTCCAGAAGGATAAAATACAATATAAGTATAACAGTTTTTCCATCGTATAAAATGTATATTTGCAAACAGTGTGAAAGTAAAGGTCATTTCTACGTTCCGGGCAACCTAGGCCTCTCTCTAGGGCGTTGTTACACCAGATAGAATAGTTAGGGCCTAAGAAGTCAACGCCAGAAGCATAAATACAATATAAATACAACAGTTTTTCCATCGTATAAAACGAATAATTGCAACCAGTATGAAAGTTACTGTCATCTCTACGTTCCAGGCAACCTAGACTTCACCCTAGGGCGTTGGTCCACCAGATCGAATAGTTAGGGCCTTAGAAGCCAACGCCAGGAGCATCAAATACAAAATAAATACAACAGTCTTTCCGTCGTAAAACAGGAATAATTGCGCACAGTGTGAAAGAAATGGCTATTTCTACATCCAGCGCAACATAGGTTTCACTCTGGGGCGTGTTCCACCAGATCGAATAGTTAGGGGCTTAGAAAACAAGGCCAGACGCATCAAATATAATAAAAATACAGCAGGTTTTCCATTGTTCAAAACGAATAATTGCAACCAGTGTGAAAGTAATGGTCATTTCTACGTTCCGGGCAACATAGGCTTCACTCTTGGACGTTGCTCCAAGAGATCGAATAGCTAGGACCTTAGATGTCAACGCCTGAAGCATAATATACAATAAAAATACAACAGTTTATTCATCGTATAACAGGAATAATTGCAACAAGCCTGAAGGTAATGGTCATTTTACGTTCCGGGCAATCTAGGCTTCTCTCTAGGGCGTTGCTCCACCAGTTCGAATAGTTAGGGCCCAACAAGTCAACGCCAGAAGCATAAAATACAGTAGAAATACAACAGCTTATCCATCGTATAAATCGAATAATTGCAATCAGTATGAAAGTTATGGTCATTTATACGTTCCGGGCAACCCAGGGTTCACTCTAGGACGTTGGTCCACCAGATCCAATAGCTAGTGCCTAAGAAGTTAACGACAGAAGCAGCAAACACAAAATAAATACAACAGCTTTTCCATCGTATAAAACGAGTAATTGCAACCAGCGTGAAAGTAATGGGCATTTCTGCGTTCCGGGCAACCTACGCTTCACTCTAGGGCGTTGCCCCGCCACATCGAATAGCTACGGCCTTGGAAGTCAACGCCTGAAGCATCAAATACAATAAAAATACAACAGTTTTTTCATCGTATATGATGTATATTTGCAAACAATGTGAAAGTAAAGGTCATTTCTACGTTCCGGGCAACCTAGTCTTCACTCTAGGGCGTTGCCCCACCACATCGATATGCTACGGCCTTAGAAGTCACCGCCTTAAGCATAAAATACAATAAAAATAGAACAGTTTTTTCATCGTATCAAAGGAATAATTGCAACCAGAGTGAAAGTAATGGTCCTTTCTGCGTTCCGGGCAACCTAGGCTTCACTCTAGGGCGTTGCCCCGCCACATCGAATAGCTACGGCCTTAGGAGTCAACGCCAGAAGCATAAAATACAATATAAATACAACAGTTTTCCCATCGTATAAAACGAATAATTGCAACCAGTATGAAAGTTATGGTCATTTCTACGTTCCGGCCAAACTAGGCTTCACCCTAGGGCGTTGTTCCACCAGATCGAATAGTTAGGGCCTAAGAAGTCAACGCCAGAAGCATAAAATACAATATAAATACAACAGCTTTTCGATCGTATATGATGTATATTTGCAAACAGTGTGAAAGTAAAGGTCATTTCTATGTTCCGGGCAACCTAGGCTTCAGTTTAGGGCGTTGCTCCACCAGATCGAATAGTTAGGTACTTAGAATTCGACGCAGGAAGCATAAAATACAACATAAGTAGAACAGTTTTTCCATCGTATAACAGGAATAATTGCAACCAGTGTGAAAGTAATGGGCATTTCTACGTTCCGTGCAACCTAGGCTTCACTCTAGGGCGTTGCTCCACCAGGTCGAATAGTTAGTGACTTCGAAAACAACTCCAGACGCATAAAACACAATAAAAATACAACAGTTCTTTCATCGTATAACAGGAACAATTGCAACATGCCTGAAGGTAATGGTCATTTCTACGTTCCGGAAATCTAGGCTTCTCTCTATGGCGTTGCTCCACCAGATCGAATAGTTAGGGCCTAAGAAGTCAACGCCAGAAGCATAAAACACAATAGAGATACAACAGTTTTTCCATCGTATAACAGGAATAATAGCAACCAGTGTGAAAGATATGGTCATTTCAACGACCAGGGCAACCTAGGCTTCACTGCAGGGCGCCGCTGCACCACATCGAATAGCTACGGCCTTAGAAGTCAACTACAGAAGCATAAAATACAATATAAATACAACAGCTTTTCCATCGTATAAAATGAATGATTGCAAACAGTGTGAAAGTTATGGTCATTTCTACGTTCCGGGCAACCTAGCCTTAACTCCAGGGCGTTGCTGCACCAGATCGAATAGTTAGGGGCTTTGAATACAACGCCAGGAGCATAAAACACAATAAAAATGCAACAGTTTTTCCATCGTATAACAGGAAAGCTGCAATCAGTGTGAATGTACTGGACATTTCTATGTTCCACGTATCCTAGGCTTCACTCTAGGGCGTTGCTCCGCCAGATCGAGTAGCTAGGGACTTAGAATTCAACGCCAGAAGAATAAAATACAACACAAGTACAACAGTTTTTCCATCGTATAAAATGTATAATTGCAAGCAGTGTGAAGGTAAAGGTCATTTCTACGTTCCGGGCAACCTAGGCCTCACTCTAGGGCGTTGTTACACCAGATAGAATAGTTAGGGCCTAAGAAGTCAACGCCAGAAGCATAAATACAATATAAATACAACAGTTTTTCCATCGTATAAAACGAATAATTGCAACTAGTATGAAAGTTACTGCCATCTCTACGTTCCAGGCAACCTAGACGTCACCCTAGGGCGTTGGTCCACCAGATCGAATAGTTAGGGCCTTAGAAGCCAACGCCAGGAGCATCAAATACAAAATAAATACAACAGTCTTTCCGTCGTAAAACAGGAATAATTGCGCACAGTGTGAAAGAAATGGCTATTTCTACATCCAGCGCAACATAGGTTTCACTCTTGGACGTTGCTCCAAGAGATCGAATAGCTAGGACCTTAGATGTCAACGCCTGAAGCATAATATACAATAAAAATACAACAGTTTATTCATCGTATAACAGGAATAATTGCAACAAGCCTGAAGGTAATGGTCATTTCTACGTTACGGCAATCTAGGCTTCTCTCTAGGGCGTTGCACCACCAGGTCGAATAGTTAGGGCGTAACAAGTCAACGCCAGAAGCATAAAATACATTAGAAATACAACAGCTTATCCATCGTATAAATCGAATAATTGCAAACAGTGTGAAAGTAAAGGTCATTTCTACGTTCTGGGCAACCTAAGCTTAACTGTAGGGCGTTGCTCCACCAGATCGAATAGCTAGGGACTTAGAAGTCAGCGCCAGAAGCATAAAATACAAAATAAATAGAACAGTTTTTCCATCGTATAAAACGAATAATTGCAACCAGTGTGAAAGTTATGGCCATTTCTACGTTCCGGGCAACCTAGGCTTCACCCTAGGTCGTTGTTCCACCACATCGAATAGCTACGGCCTTAGGAGTCAACGCCAGAAGCATAAAATACAATATAAATACAACAGTTTTCCCATCGTATAAAACGAATAATTGCAACCAGTATGAAAGTTATGGTCATTTCTACGTTCCGGCCAAACTAGGCTTCACCCTAGGGCGTTGTTCCACCAGATCGAATAGTTAGGGCCTAAGAAGTCAACGCCAGAAGCATAAAATACAATATAAATACAACAGCTTTTCGATCGTATATGATGTATATTTGCAAACAGTGTGAAAGTAAAGGTCATTTCTATGTTCCGGGCAACCTAGGCTTCAGTTTAGGGCGTTGCTCCACCAGATCGAATAGTTAGGTACTTAGAATTCGACGCAGGAAGCATAAAATACAACATAAGTACAACAGTTTTTCCATCGTATTACAGGAATAATTGCAACCAGTGTGAATGTACAGGTCATTTTTACGTTCCGGGCAACCTAGGCTTCACTCTAGGGCGTTGCTCCACCAGATCGAATAGTTAGTTCCTAAGAAGTCTACGCCAGAAGCATAAAATACAATAAAAATACAACAGCATTTCCATCGTATAAAATGAATGATTGCAAACAGTCGGAAAGTTATGGTCATTTCTACGTTCCGGGCAACCTAGGCTTCACTCTAGGGCGTTGTTCCGCCACATCGAATAGCTACGACCTTAGAAGTCAACGCCAGAAACATAAAACACAATATAAATACAACAGCTTTTCCATCGTATAAAACGAATAATTGCAATCAGTGTGAAAGTAATGGCCATTTCTACGTTCAGGGCATCCTAGACCTAACTCTGAGGCATTGCTCCACCAGATCTAATACATAGGGCCTTAGAAGTCAACGCCAGAAGAATAAAGCACAATCAAAATCCAACAGTTTGTCTATCGTATAACAGGAATAATTGCAACAAGCGTGAACGTAATGGTCATTTCTACGATCCGGGTAACCTAGGCTTCACTCTAGGGCGTTGCTCCACCAGATCGAATAGCTAGGGACTTAGAATTCAACGCCCGAAGAATAAAATACAACATAAGTACAACAGTTTTACCATCGTGTAAAATGAATAATCGCAAGCAGTGTGAAGGTAATAGTCATTTCCACGTTCCGGGCAACCTACGCTTCACTCTAGGGCGTTGTTCCACCAGATAGAAAAGCTAGGGCCTTAGATGTCAACGCCCGAAACCTAAAATACAATAAAAGTACAACAGTTTTTCAATCGTATAACGCAATGATTGCAACAAATGTGAAGGTGATGGTCATTACCACGTTCCGGGCAACCTAGGGTTCACTCTAGGACGTTGGTCCTCCAGATCCAATAGCTACGGCCTAAGAAGTCAACGACAGAATCACCAAACACAAAATAAATACAACAGCTTTTCCATCGTATAAAACGAATAATTGCAACCCGTGTGAAAGTAATAGCCATTTCTGCGTTCCGAGAAACCTAGGCTTCACTCTAGGGCGTTGCCCCACCACATCGAATAGCTACGGCCATAGAAGTCACCGCCTTAAGCTTTAAATACAATAAAAATAGAACAGTTTTTTCATCGTATAACTGGAATAATTGCCACCAGAGTGAAAGTAATGGTCATTTCTACGTTTCGGGCGACCTAGGCTTCACTCTAGGGCGTCGCTCCACCAGATCGAATAGCTAGGGCCTTAGAAGTCAACGCCAGAAACATAAAATACAATATAAATACAACAGCTTTTCCATCGTATAAAACGAATAATTGCAACCAGTGTGAAAGTAATGGCCATTTCTACGTTCCGGGCATCCTAGACTTAACTCTGAGGCATTGCTCCACCAGATGTAATACATAGGGCCTTAGAAGTCAACGCCAGAAGAATAAAGTACAATCAAAATCCAACAGTTTGTCCATCGTATAACAGGAATAATTGCAACAAGCCTGAAGGTAATGGTCATTTCTACGTTCCGGGCAACCTAGGTTTTGCTCTAGGGCGTTGCTCCACCAGATCGAATAGTTAGGGCCTTAAAAGTCAACGCCCGAAGCATAAAATACAAAATAAATACAACAGTTTTACCATTGTATAACAGGAATAACTGCAACCAGTCTTAAAGTACTGGTCATTTCTACGTTCCGAGTAACCTAGGCTTCACTCTAGGGCGTTGCTCCTCCAGACCGAATAGCTAGGGACTTAGAATTCAACGCCCGAAGCATAAAATACAAAATAAATACAACAGTTTTACCATCGTATCAAGTGAATAATCGCAAACAGTGTGAAGGTAATGGTCATTTCCACGTTCCGGGCAACCTAGGCTTCACTCTAGGGCATTGCTCCACCAGATCGAAGAGTTAGGGCCTAAGAAGTCAACGCCAGGAGCATAAAATACGATAAAAATACAACAGTTTTTTCGTCGTATATGATGTATATTTGCAAAGAGTGTGAAAGTAAAGGTCATTTCTACGTTCCGCGCTACCTAGGCTTAACTGTAGGGCGTTGCTCCACCAGATCGAATAGCTAGGGACTTCGAAGTCAACGCCAGAAGCATAAAATACAATAAAAATACAACAGTTTTTCCATCGTATAAAAGGAATAATTGCAACCAGTGTGAAAGTAATGGCCATTTCTGCGTTCCGGGCAACCTAGGCTTAACTCTAGGGCGTTGCCCCTCCACATCGATTAGCTACGGCCTTAGAAGTCACCGCCTTAAGCTTAAAATACAATAAAAATAGAACAGTTTTTTCATCGTATAACTGGAATAATTGCCACCAGAGTGAAAGTAATGGACATTTCTACGTTTCGGGCGACTTAGGCTTCACTCTAGGGCGTTGCTCCACCAGATCGAATAGCTAGGGCCTTAAAAGTTAACGCCCGAAACCTAAAGTACAATAAAGGTACAACAGTTTTTCCATCGTAAAACGGGAATAATTGCAACCAGTGTGAAGGTGATGGTCTAAACCACGTTCCGGGCAACCTAGGGTTCACTCTAGGGCGTTGGTCCACCAGATCCAATAGCTAGGGCCTAAGAAGTCAACGCCAGGAGCACCAAATACAAAATAAATGCAACAGTTTTTCCATCGTACAAAACTAATAATTGCAACCAGTATGAAAACTATGGTCATTTCTACGGTCCGGGCAACCTAGGCTTCACTCTAGGGCGTTGCTCAACCACCTCGAATAGCTACGGCCCTAGAAGACAACGCCATAACTATAAAATACAATATAAATACAACAGTCTTTCCATCGTATAAAACGAATAATTGCAACCAGTCTGATAGTTATGGTCATTTCTACGTTCCGGGCAACCTAGGCTTCACCCTAGGGCGTTGCTCCACCAGATCGAAGAGTTAGGGCCTAAGAAGTCAACGCCAGGAGCATAAAATACGATATATGTACAACAGCTTTTCCATGTATAAAATGACTAATTGCATACAGTGAGGAAGTAATGGTTATTTCTACGTTCCGGGCAAGCTAGGTTCACTCTAGGTCGTTGCTCCACCACATCGAATAGCTACGGCCTTAGAAGTCAACGCCTGAAGCATAAAATACGATAAAAATACAACAGTTTTTTCATCGTATATGATGTATATTTGCAAACAGTGTGAAAGTAAAGGTCATTTCTACGCTCTGGGCTACCTAGGCTTAACTGTAGGGCGTTGCTCCACCAGATCGAATAGCTAGGGACTTCGAAGTCAACGCCAGAAGCATAAAATACAATAAAAATACAACAGTTTTTCCACCGTATGGCAGGAATAATTGCAACCAGTGTGAAGGTAATGGTCATTTCTACGTTCCGGGCGACCTAGACTTAGCTCAGAGGCTTTGCTCCACCAGATCGAAGAGTTAGGGCCTTAGAAGTCAACGCCCGAAGAATAAAATACTATATAAATACAACAGCTTTTCCATCGTATACAATGAATAATTGCAAACATTGTGATAGTAACGGTCATTTCTGAATTCCGCGAAACCTAGGCTTGACTCTAGGGCGTTGCTCCACCAGATCGAATAGTTAGGGCCTTAGAAGTCAACGCCCGAAGCATAAAATACAATATAAATACAACAATTCTTCCATCGTATAACAGGAATAATTGCAAACAGTGTGAAAGTGATGGTCATTTCTACGTTCCTGCCAACCTACGATTCAGTCTAGGGCGTTGGTCCACCAGAACCAATAGTTAGGGCCTTAGAAGTCAACGCCCGAAGCATAAAATACAAATTTAATAAAACAGCTTTGCCATTGTATAAAATGAATAATTGCAACCAGTATGAAAGTTATGGTCATTTCAACCTACGGGGAAACCTAGGCTTCACTCTAGGGCGTTGCTCCACCAGATCGAAGAGGTAGGGCCATAGAAGTCAATGCCCGAAGCATAAAATACGATAAAGATATAACAGTTTTTCCATCGTATAGCAGGAGTCATTGCAACAAGTGTGAAAATGGTGGTCATTTCTACGTTCCGGGCAACCTAGGCTTCACTCTAGGGCGTTGCTCCACCAGATCGAATAGTTAGGGCCTAAGAAGTCAACGCCAGAACCATAAAATACAAAATTAATAGAACAGCTTTTCCATTCTATAAAACGAATAATTGCAACCAGAGTGAAAGAGATGGTCATTTCTACGTTCCGGGCGACGAAGGCTTCACTCTGGGACGTTGGTCCTACAGATCGAATAGTTAATGCCTAAGAAGTCAACGCTAGAATCATAAAATACAAAATAAATACAATAGTTCTGCCATCGTCTAAAACAAATAATTGCTCGAGTGTGAAAGGTATGGTCATTTCTACGTTCCGGGCGACCTAGGCTTCACTCTTGGACGCTGTCCCAACAGATCGAATAGCTAGGACCTAAGAAGTCATAGCCAGAAGCAGAAAATACAATTAAAATGCAAGAGTTTTTCCAACGTATAGCATGAATAATTGGAACCAGTGTGAAAGTAATGGTCATGTCTACGTTCCGGTCAACGTAGGCTTCATTCTAGGGCGTTGATCCACCAGATCGAACAGTTAGGGCCTAAGAAGTCAACGCCAGAAGCATAAAATACAAAATTTATAGATCAGTTTTTCCAATGTATAAAACGAATAATTGCAATCAGTGTGAAAATAATGGTCACATCTACGTTCCAGGCAACCTAGGCTTGACTCTAGGGCGTTGCTCCACAAGATCGAATAGTTAGGGCCTAAGAAGTCAACGCCAGAAGCACAAAATACAAAATAAATACAATAGTTTTTCCATCGTCTAAAGCGACTAATTGCACGAGTGTGAAAGTAATGGTCATTTCTACGTTCCGGGCAACCTAGGCTTCATTCTAGGGCGTTGTTCCACTAGATCGAACAGTCTGGGCCTAAGAAGTCAACGCCAGTAGCATAAAATACAATATAAATACAACAGCTTTTCCATCGTATAAAATGAATAATTGCAAACAGTGTGAAAGTAATGGTCATTTCTACGTTCCTGGCAACCTAGGCTTCACTCTAGGGCGTTGGTCCACCAGATCTAATAGTTAGGGCCTAAGAAGTCAACGCCAGAAGCACCAAATACAGTATAAATACAACAGTTTTTCCATGATATAAAACGAATAATTGCAACCAGTGTGAAAGTGTTTGTCATTTCCACGTTCCGGGCAACCTAGGCTTCACTCTAGGGCGTTGGTCCACCACATCGAATAGCTACGGTCTAAGAAGTCAACGCCAGAAGCACCGAAAACAAAATAGATACTACATTTTTTCCATCGTATAAAACGAATAATTGCAACCAGTGTGAAGGTTATGGTCGTTTCTACTTTCCAGGGAACATAGGCTTCACTCTTGGACGTTGCTCCACCATATCGAATACATAGGGCCTCAGAAGTCAACGCCAGAAGCATAAAATACAATATCAATACAACAGTTTTTCCATCATATAAAACGAATAATTGCAACCAGTGTGAAAGTGATGGTCATTTCTAGGTTCCGTGCAACCTAGGCTCCACTGTAGGGCGTTGGTCCACCACACCAAATACCTACGGCCTTAGAAGTCAACGCCAGAAGCTTATAATGCAATATAAATACAACAGTTATTCCATCGTATAAAATGAATAATAGCAAACATTGTGAAAGTAACGGTCACTTCTACGTTCCGGGCAATCTAGGCTTCACTCTAGGGCGTTGCTCCACCAGATCGAATAGCTAGGGCCTAAGAAGTCAACGCCAGAAGCATAAAATACAAAATTAATAGAACAGCTTTTCCATTGTATAAAACGAATAATTGCAACCAGTGTGAAAGTTATGGTCATTTCCACGTTTCGGGCGACCTAGGCTCCACTCTAGTGCGTTGCTCCACCACATCGAATAGCTACGGCCTTAGAAGTCAACGCCAGAAACATAAAATACAATAAAAATCCAACAGTTTTCCATCGTATAACAGGAATAATTCCAAACAGTGTGAAGGTAATGGTCATTTCTACGCTCCCGTCAACCTCGGCTTCACTCTAGGGCGCTGCTGCGCCATATCGAATAGCTAGGGCCTTAGAAGTCAACGCCAGTAGCATAAAATACAATATAAATACAACAGCTTTTCCATCGTATAAAATGAATAATTGCAAACAGTGTGAAAGTAATGGTCATTTCTACGTTCCTGGCAACCTAGGCTTCACTCTAGGGCGTTGCTCCACCATATCGAATAGTTAGGGCCCAAGAACTTATCGCCCGTATCGTATAGTACAATAAAAATACAACAGCTTTTCCATCGTATAAAACGGATAATTGCAACCAGTGTGAAAGTTATGGTCATTTCTACGTTCCGAGCAACCACAGCTTGACTCCAGGTCGTTGCTCCACCAGATCGAATAGTTAGGGCCTTAAAAGTCAACGCCCAGAGCATAAAATACAATAGAGATACAATAGTTTTTCCATCGTATAATATGAATAATTGCCAACAGTGTGAAAGTAATGGTCATTTCTACGTTCCGGGCAACCTAGGCTTCACTCTAGGGCGTTCCTCCACCAGATCGAATGGTTAGGGCCCAAGAAGTTAACGCGAGAAGCATAAAGTACAATAAAGATACAACAGCTTTTCCATCGTATAAAATGGATAATTGCAACCAGTGTGAAAGTTATGGTCATTTCTACGTTCCGTGCAACCTAGGCTTCACCCTAGGGCGTTACTCCACCTGATCGAATAGTTAGGGCCTAAGAAGTCAACGCCAGAAGCATAAAATACGATATATGTACAACAGTTTTTCCATCGTATAAAACGAATAATTGCAACCAGTGTGAAAGTAATAGACATTTCTACGTTGCGGGCATCCTAGACTTAACTCTGAGGCATTACTACACCAGATCGAATACATAGGGCTTTAGAAGTCAACGCCAGAAGTATAAAGTACAATCAAAATCCAACAGTTTGTCCATCGTATAGCTGGAATAATTGCAACCAGAGTGAAAGTAATGGTCATTTCCACGTTTCGGGCGACCTAGGCTCCACTCTAGGGCGTTGCTCCACCAGATGGAATAGCTAGGGCCTTAGAAGTCAATGCCAGAAGCATAAAATACATAATAAATACAACAGTTTTACCATCGTATAAAATTTATAATCGCAAACAGTGTGAAGGTAATGGTCATTTCTACGTTCCGGGCAACCTAGGCTTCACTCTAGGGCGTTGCTCCACCACATCGAATAGCTACGGCCTTAGAAGTCAACGCCAGAGGCATAAAATACAAAATTAATAGAACAGTTTTTCCTTTGTATAAAACGAATGATTGCAACCAGAGTGAAACTTATGGTCATTTCAACGTTCCGTGCAACATAGGCTGCACCCTAGGGTGTTGCTCCACCACATCGATTAGCTACGGCCTTAGATGTCAACGCCAGAAGCATAAAATACAATATAAATACAACAGTTTTTCCATCGTATAAAACGAATAATTACTTACAGTGTGGAAGTAATGGTCATTTCTACGTTCCGGGCAACCTAGGCTTCATTCTAGGGCGTTGTTCCACCAGATCGAACACTTAGGGCCTTAAAAGTCAATGCCAGAAGAATAAAATAAAATATAAATACAACAGTTTTTCCATCGTATAATATGAATAATTGCAAACAGTGTGAAAGTAATGTACATTTCTACGTTCCGGGCAATCTAGACTTCGCTCTAGGGCGTTGCTCCACCGGATCGAATAGTTAGGGCCTAAGAAGTCAATGCCAGAAGAATAAAATACAATGTAAATACAACAGTTTTTCGATCGTATAATATGAATAATTGCAAACAGTGTGAAAGTAATGTACATTTCTACGTTCCGGGCAATCTAGACTTCGCTCTAGGGCGTTGCTCCACCGGATCGAATAGTTAGGGCCTAAGAAGTCAACGCCAGAAGCATAAAATACAATATAAATACAACAGTTTTTCCGTCGTATAACAGGAATAATTGCAAACAGTGTGAAAGTAATGGTAATCTCTACGTTCCGCGGAACCTAGGCATCACTCTAGGGCGTTGCTACACCGCATCGAATAGCTACGGCCTTAGATGTCAACGCCAGAAGCATAAAATACAATATAAATACAACAGTTTTTCCATCGTATAACAGGAATAATTGCAACCAGTGTGAAAGATATAGTCATTTCTACGTTCCGGGCAACCTAAGCTTCTCTCTAGGGTGTTGCTCCACCACATCGAATAGCTACGGCCTTAGAAGTCAACGCCAGAGGCATAAAATACAATATATATGCAACAGTTTTTCCATCGTATAAAACGAATAATTGCAGCCAGTGTGGAAGTAATGGTCATTTCTACGTTCCGGGCAACCTAGGCTTCACTCTACGGCGTTGCTCCACCACATCGAATTGCTACGGCCATAGAAGTAAACGCCAGAAGCATAAAATACAATATGAATACAACAGTTTTTCCACTGTATAATATGAATAATTGCAAACAGTGTGGAAGTAATGGTCATTTCTACGTTCCGGGCAACCTAGGCTTCACACAAGGGCGAGGCTCCACCAGATCGAATAGGTAGGGCCTAAGAAGTCAACACCAGAAGCATAAATTACTATATAAATACAACAGTTTTTTCCCTTGTATAACAGGAATAATTGCAACCAGTGTGAAAGCTATGGTCATTTCTCCGTTCCGGGCAACCTAGGCTTCACTCTAGGGCGTTGCTCCACGACATGGAATAGTTAGGGCCTTAGAAGTCAGTGCCAGAAGCATAAAATGCCATATAAATACAACAGTTGTTCCACTGTATAATACGAATAATTGCAAACAGTGTGGAAGTAATGGTCATTTCTACGTTCCGGGCAACCTATGCTTCACTCAAGGGCGTTGCTCAACCACCTCGAATAGCTACGGCCCTAGAAGACAACGCCATGACTATAAAATACAATATAAATACAACAGTCTATGCGTCGTATAAAACGAATAATTGCAACCAGTCTGATAGTTATGGTCAATTCTACGTTCCGGGCAACCTAGACTTCACTCTAGGGCGTTGCTCCACCACATCGAATAGCTCCGCCCTTAGAAGTCAACGCCAGAAGCATAAAATACAATTTAAATACAACAGTTTTTGAATCGTATAACAGGAATAATTGCAAACAGTGTGAAAGACATGGTCATTTCTACGTTGCGGGCATCCTAGGCTTCACTCTTGGGAATTGCTCCACCACATCGAATAGCTACGGCCTTAGAAGTCAACGCCATAACTATGAAAAACAATATAGATACAACAGTTTTTCCATTGTATAAAATGTATAATTGCAAACAGTGTGGAGGTAATGGTCATTTCTACTTTCCGGGCAACCTAGGCTTCACTCTAGGGCGTTGCTCCACCACATCGAATAGCTACGGCCTTAGAAGTCAACGCCTGAAACATAAAATATAATATAAATACAACAGTTTTTCCATCGTATAACAAGAATAATTGCAACCAGTGTGATAGTGATGGTCATTTCTACATTCCGGGCAACCTAGGCTTCACTGTAGGGCCATGCTCCACCAGATCGAATAGTTGGGGCCTTAGAAGTCAACGCCCGAAGCATAAAATACAAAATAAATACAACAGTTTTTCCATCGTATAACAAGAATAATTGCAACCAGTGTGATAGTGATGGTCATTGCTACATTCCGGGCAACCTAGGCTTCACTCTAGGGCCATGCTCCACCAGATCGAATAGTTAGGTCCTAAGAAGTCAACGCCAGAAGCATAAAATGCTATATAAATACAACAGTTTTTCCCTTGTATAACAGGAATAATTGCAACCAGTGTGAAAGCTATGGTCATTTCTACGTTCCGGGCAACCTAGGCTTCACTCTAGGGCGTTGCTCCACCACATTGAATAGCTGCGGCCTTAGAAGTCAACGCCAGAAGCATAAAATACAATATAAATACAACAGTTTTTCAATCCTATAACAGGAATAATTGCAAACAGTGTGAAAAATATGGTCATTTCTACGTTGCGGGCATCCTAGGCTTCACTCTAGGGCATTGCTCCACCACATCGAATAGCTACGGCCTTAGAAGTCAACGCCACAACTATAAAAAACAATATAAATACAACAGATTTTCCATTGTATAAAATGAATAATTGCAAACAGTGTGGAGGTAATGGCCATTTCTACTTTCCGGGCAACCTAGGCTTCACTCTAGGGCATTGCTCCACCACATCGAATAGCTACGGCCTTAGAAGTCAACGCCACAACTATAAAAAACAATATAAATACAACAGATTTTCCATTGTATAAAATGAATAATTGCAAACAGTGTGGAGGTAATGGCCATTTCTACTTTCCGGGCAACCTAGGCTTCACTCTAGGGCGTTTCTCCACCACATCGAATAGCTACGCCCTTAGAAGTCAACGCCTGAAGCATAAAATATAATATAAATACAACAGTTTTTCCATTGTATAAAACGAATAATTGCAACCAGTGTGAAAGTTATGGTCATTTCTACGTTCCGGGCAACCTAGGTTTCACTCTTGGGCGTTGCTCCACCTCATCGGTCAGCTACGGCCTTTGAAGTCAACTCCAGAAGCATAAAATACAATATAAATACAACAGTTTTCCCATCGTATAAAACGAATAATTGCAACCAGTATGAAAGTTATGGTCATTTCCACGTTCCGGGCAACCTAGGCTTCACCCTAGGGCGTTGTTCCACCAGATCGTATAGTTAGGGCCTGTGAAGTCAACGCCAGAAGCATAAAATACAATATAAATACAACAGCTTTTGCATCGTATATGATGTATATTTGCAAACAGTGTGAGAGTAAAGGTCATGTCTACGTTCGGGGCAACCTAGGCTTAACTGTAGGGCGTTGCTCCACCAGATCGCATATATAGGGACTTAGAAGTCAGCGCCAGATCCATAAAATACAGTATAAATACAACAGTTTTTCCATTGTATAAAACGAATAATTGCAACAAGTGTGAAAGTTATGGTCATTTCTACGTTCCGGGCAACCTAGGCTACACTCTAGGGCGTTGCTCCACCAGATCGAATAGTTAGGGCCTAAGAAGTCAACGCCAGAAGCATAAAATACAATATAAATACAACAGTTTTTCGATTGTATAAAACGAATAATTGCAAACAGTGTGAAAGTAATGGCCATTTCTACGTTCCGGGCAAACTAGGCTTCACTCTTGGGCGCTGTTCCATCACATCGAATACCTACGGCCTTAGAAATCAACTCCAGAAGCATAAAATACAGTATAAATACAACAGCTTTTCCATCGTATAAAATGAGATATTGCAAACAGTGTGAAAGTTATGGTCATTTCTACGTTGCGGGCATCCTAGGCATCACTCTGGGGCATTGCTCCACCACATCGAATAGCTACGGCATTAGAAGTCAACGCCATAACTATAAAAAACAATATAAATACAACAGTTTTTCCATTGTATAAAATGAATAATTGCAAACAGTGTGGAGGTAATGGTCATTTCTACTTTCCGGGAAACCTAGGCTTCACTCTAGGGCGTTGATCCACCACATCGAATAGCTACGGCCTTAGGAGTCAACGCCACAGGCATAAAATACAAAATAAATACAACAGTTTTTCCATCGTATAACAAGAATAATTGCAACCAGTGTGAAAGTGATGGTCATTTCTACATTCCGGGCAACCTAGGCTTCACTCTAGGCCCATGCTCCACCAGATCGAATAGTTAGGGCCTAAGAAGTCAACGCCAGAAGCATAAAATACAATATAAATACAACAGTTTTTCCCTTGTATAACAGGAATAATTACAACCAGCGTGAAAGCTATGGTCATTTCTACGTTCCGGGCAACCTAGGCTTCACTCTACGACGTTGCTCCACCACATCGAATAGTTAGGGCCTTAGAAGTCAATGCCAGAAGCATAAAATGCCATATAAATGCAACAGTTGTTCCACTGTATAATACGAATAATTGCAAACAGTGTGGAAGTAATGGTCATTTCAACGTTTCGGGCAACCTAGGATTCACGCTAGGTCGTTTCTCCACGAGATCGTATAGCGAGGGCCTTAGAAGTCAACGCCCAAAGAACAAAATACAATGCAAATAAAACAGTTTTTCCATTATATAACAGGATTAATTGCAACCAGTGTGAAAGTTATGGACATTTCTACGTTCCGGGAAGCCTAGGCATCACCCTAGGATGTTGTTCCACCAGATCCAATAGTTAGGGCCTAAGAAGTCAACGCCAGAAGCATAAAATACGATATATGTACAACAGTTTTTCCATCGTATAACAGGAATAATTGCAACCAGTATGAAAGTTATGGTCATTTCTACGCTCGGAGCAACCTAGGCTTCACTCTAGGGCGTTGCTCCACCAGATCGAATAGTTAGGGCCTTAAAAGTCAATGCCAGAAGAATAAAATATAATATCAATACAACAGATTTCCCATCGTATAAAATGAACAATTGCAAACAGTGTGAAAGTATTGGTCATTTCTACGTTCCGGGCAATCTAGACTTCACTCTAGGGCGTTGCTCCACCAGATGGAATAGTTAGGTCCTAAGAAGACAACGCCAGAAGCATAAAATACAATATAAATACAACAGTTTTTCCATCGTATAAAATCAATAATTGCAACCAGTGTGAAACTAATGGCCATTTCAACGTTACGTGCGTCCTAGACTTAACTCTGAGGCATTGCTCCACCAGATCGAATAGATAGGGCCTTAGAAGTCAACGCCAGAAGCATAAAGTACAATAAAAATCCACCAGTTTTTCGATCGTATAGCAGGAATAATTGCAACCAGAGTGAAAGTGATCGTCATTTCTACGTTCCGGGCTACCTAGGCTACACTCTAGGGCGTTGCTCCACCAGATCGGATAGCTAGGGCCTTAGAAGTCAACACCAGAGGCTTAAGATACAAAATTAGTAGAACAGATTTTCCATCGTATAAAATGAATAATTGCAAACAGTGTGAAAGTAATGGTCATTTCTACGTTCCGGGCAATCTAGACTTCACTCTAGGTCGTTGCTCCACCGGATCGAATAGTTAGGGCCTTAGAAGTCAACGCCCGAAGCATAAAATATAAAATTAATAGAACAGTTTTTCCATTGTATAAAACGAATGATTGCAACCAGAGTGAAACTTATGGTCATTTCAACGTTCCGTGCAAAATAGGCTGCACTCCAGGGCGTTGCTCCACCACATCGATTAGCTACGGCCTTAGAAGTCAACGCCAGAAGCATAAAATACAATAAAAATACAACAGCTTTTCCATCGTCTAAAACGAATAATTGCAGCCAGTGTGAAAGTAATGGCCACTTCAACGTTACGGGCATCCTAGACTTAACTCTGAGGCGTTGCTCCACCAGATCGAGTAGTTAGGGCCTTAGACGTCAACGCCAGAAGCAGAAAATAAAATAAAAATAAAACAGTTTTCCCATCGCATACAATTAATGATTACAAACATTGTGAAAGTAACGGTCATTTCTACGCTCCGGGCAACCTAGGCTTCACTCTAGGGCGACGCTCCACCGGATCGAATATTTAGGGCCTAAGAAGTCAACGCCAGAAGCATAGAATACAATATAAATACAACAGTTTTTCCATCGTATAACAGGAATAGTTACAAACTGTGTGAAAGTGATGGCCATCTCTACGTTCCGGGCAACCTTGGCTTCATTCTACGGCGTTGTTCCACCAGATCAAACAGCTAGGGCCTAAGAAGTCAACGCCAGAAGCATAAAATTTAATATAAATACAACAGTTTTTCCATCATATAAAACGAATAATAGCAACCAGTGTAAAAGTAATGGTCATTTCTACGTTCCGGGCAACCTAGGCTTCACTCTAGGGCGTTGCTCCACCACATCGAATAGCTAGGGCCTAAGAAGTCAACGCCAGAAGCATAAAATACAAAATAAATACAACAGTTTTTCCATCGTATAACAGGAATAATTGCAACCTGTGTGAAGGTAATGGTCATTTCTACGTTCCGGTCAACCTAGGTTTCGCTCTAGGGCGTTGCTCCACCACATCGAATACTGAGTGCCTTGGAAGTCATCGCCAGAAGCATAAAATACAGTATAAATACAACAGCTTTTCCATTGTATAAAATGAATAAATACTAACAGTGTGGAAGTAATGGTCATTTCTACGTTCCGGGCAACCCAGGCTTCACCCTAGGGCGTTGCTCCATCACATAGAAAAGCTACGGCCTTAGAAGCTCACGCCAGTGGCATAAAATACAATATAAATGCAACAGTTTTTCCATCGTATAAAACGAATAATTGCAACCAGTATGAAAGTTATGGTCTTTTCTACGTTCCGGGCAACCTAGGCTTCACCCTAGGGCGTTGCTCCACCAGATCCACTAGTTAGGGCCTAAGAAGTCAACGCCAGAAGCATAAAATACAAAATAAATACAACAGTTTTTCCATCGCATAACAGGCATAATTGCAACCTGTGTGAAAGTAATGGTCATTTCTACGTTCCGGTCAACGTAGGTTTCGCTCTAGGGCGTTGCTCCACCACATCGAATACTGAGTGCCTTGGAAGTCATCGCCAGAAGCATAAAATACAGTATAAATACAACAGCTTTTCCATTGTATAAAATGAATAATTACTAACAGTGTGGAAGTAATGGTCATTTCTACGTTCCGGGCAACCTAGGCTTCCCTCTAGGGCGGTGCTCCACCGCATCGAATAGGTACGGCCATAGAAGTCAACGCCTGAAGCATAAATTACAATAAAAATGAAGTAGTTTTTTCATCGCATAAAAGGAATAATTGCTACAAGCGAAAAGGTCATGGTCATTTCTGCGTTCCGGGCAATCTAGGCTTCACTCTATGGCGTTGCTCTACCAGATCCAATAGTTAGGGCCTAAGAAGTCAACGCCCGAAACATAAAATTCAAAATAAATGCAACAGTTTTTCCATCGTATGACAGGAGTAATTGCAACCAGTGTGAAAGATATGGTCATTTCTACGTTCCGTGCAACCTAGGCTTCACTCTAGGGCGTTGCTCCACCACATCGAATAGCTACGGCCTTAGAAGTCAACGCCAGAAGCATAAAATACAATATAAATAAAACAGTTTTTCCATCGTATAAAACGAATAATTGCAACCAGTATGAAAGTTATGGTCATTTCTACGTTCCGGGCAACCTAGGCTGCACTCTAGGGCGTTGCTCCACCACATCGCGTAGTCAGGGCCTTAAAAGTCAATGCCAGAAGCATAAAATACAATAAAAATACAACAGTTTTTCCATCGTATAGCATGAATAATTGCAACCGGAGTGAAAGTAATGGTCATTTCTACGTTTCGGGCAACCTACGCTTCTCTCTAGGGCGTTGCTCCACCAGATCGAATAGCTAGGGCCTTAGAAGTCAACGCCCGAAACATAAAATACAATATAAATACAACAGTTTTTCCATCGTATAACAGGAATAGTTACAAACTGTGTGAAAGTGATGGCCATCTCTACGTTCCGGGCAACCTTGGCTTCATTCTACGGCGTTGTTCCACCAGATCAAACAGCTAGGGCCTAAGAAGTCAACGCCAGAAGCATAAAATTTAATATAAATACAACAGTTTTTCCATCATATAAAACGAATAATAGCAACCAGTGTAAAAGTAATGGTCATTTCTACGTTCCGGGCAACCTAGGCTTCACTCTAGGGCGTTGCTCCACCACATCGAATAGCTAGGGCCTAAGAAGTCAACGCCAGAAGCATAAAATACAAAATAAATACAACAGTTTTTCCATCGTATAACAGGAATAATTGCAACCTGTGTGAAGGTAATGGTCATTTCTACGTTCCGGTCAACCTAGGTTTCGCTCTAGGGCGTTGCTCCACCACATCGAATACTGAGTGCCTTGGAAGTCATCGCCAGAAGCATAAAATACAGTATAAATACAACAGCTTTTCCATTGTATAAAATGAATAATTACTAACAGTGTGGAAGTAATGGTCATTTCTACGTTCCGGGCAACCCAGGCTTCACCCTAGGGCGTTGCTCCATCACATAGAAAAGCTACGGCCTTAGAAGCTCACGCCAGTGGCATAAAATACAATATAAATGCAACAGTTTTTCCATCGTATAAAACGAATAATTGCAACCAGTATGAAAGTTATGGTCTTTTCTACGTTCCGGGCAACCTAGGCTTCACCCTAGGGCGTTGCTCCACCAGATCCACTAGTTAGGGCCTAAGAAGTCAACGCCAGAAGCATAAAATACAAAATAAATACAACAGTTTTTCCATCGCATAACAGGCATAATTGCAACCTGTGTGAAAGTAATGGTCATTTCTACGTTCCGGTCAACGTAGGTTTCGCTCTAGGGCGTTGCTCCACCACATCGAATACTGAGTGCCTTGGAAGTCATCGCCAGAAGCATAAAATACAGTATAAATACAACAGCTTTTCCATTGTATAAAATGAATAATTACTAACAGTGTGGAAGTAATGGTCATTTCTACGTTCCGGGTAACCTAGGCTTCCCTCTAGGGCGGTGCTCCACCGCATCGAATAGGTACGGCCATAGAAGTCAACGCCTGAAGCATAAATTACAATAAAAATGAAGTAGTTTTTTCATCGCATAAAAGGAATAATTGCTACAAGCGAAAAGGTCATGGTCATTTCTGCGTTCCGGGCAATCTAGGCTTCACTCTATGGCGTTGCTCTACCAGATCCAATAGTTAGGGCCTAAGAAGTCAACGCCCGAAACATAAAATTCAAAATAAATGCAACAGTTTTTCCATCGTATGACAGGAGTAATTGCAACCAGTGTGAAAGATATGGTCATTTCTACGTTCCGTGCAACCTAGGCTTCACTCTAGGGCGTTGCTGCACCACATCGAATAGCTACGGCCTTAGAAGTCAACGCCAGAAGCATAAAATACAATATAAATACAACAGTTTTTACATTGTACGAAATGAATAATTGCAAACAGTGTGGAAGTAATGGTCATTTCTACGTTCCGGGCAACCTAGGTTTCGCTCTAGGGCGTTGCTCCATCACATCGAATAGTTAGGGCCTTAGAAGTTAACGCCAGAAGCATGAAATACAGTATAAATACTACAGTTTTTCCATCGTATTATAGGAATAATTGCAAACAGTGTGAAAAATTTGGTCATTACTACGTTCCGGGCAACATAGGCTTCACTCTAGGGCGTTGCTCCACCACATCGAATAGCTACGGCCTTAGAAGTCAACGCCAGAAGCATAAAATACAATATAAATAAAACAGTTTTTCCATCGTATAAAACGAATAATTGCAACCAGTATGAAAGTTATGGTCATTTCTACGTTCCGGGCAACCTAGGCTGCACTCTAGGGCGTTGCTCCACCACATCGCGTAGTCAGGGCCTTAAAAGTCAATGCCAGAAGCATAAAATACAATAAAAATACAACAGTTTTTCCATCGTATAGCATGAATAATTGCAACCGGAGTGAAAGTAATGGTCATTTCTACGTTTCGGGCAACCTACGCTTCTCTCTAGGGCGTTGCTCCACCAGATCGAATAGCTAGGGCCTTAGAAGTCAACGCCCGAAACATAAAATACAATATAAATACAACAGTTTTTCCATCGTATAACAGGAATAGTTACAAACTGTGTGAAAGTGATGGCCATCTCTACGTTCCGGGCAACCTTGGCTTCATTCTACGGCGTTGTTCCACCAGATCAAACAGCTAGGGCCTAAGAAGTCAACGCCAGAAGCATAAAATTTAATATAAATACAACAGTTTTTCCATCATATAAAACGAATAATAGCAACCAGTGTAAAAGTAATGGTCATTTCTACGTTCCGGGCAACCTAGGCTTCACTCTAGGGCGTTGCTCCACCACATCGAATAGCTAGGGCCTAAGAAGTCAACGCCAGAAGCATAAAATACAAAATAAATACAACAGTTTTTCCATCGTATAACAGGAATAATTGCAACCTGTGTGAAGGTAATGGTCATTTCTACGTTCCGGTCAACCTAGGTTTCGCTCTAGGGCGTTGCTCCACCACATCGAATACTGAGTGCCTTGGAAGTCATCGCCAGAAGCATAAAATACAGTATAAATACAACAGCTTTTCCATTGTATAAAATGAATAATTACTAACAGTGTGGAAGTAATGGTCATTTCTACGTTCCGGGCAACCCAGGCTTCACCCTAGGGCGTTGCTCCATCACATAGAAAAGCTACGGCCTTAGAAGCTCACGCCAGTGGCATAAAATACAATATAAATGCAACAGTTTTTCCATCGTATAAAACGAATAATTGCAACCAGTATGAAAGTTATGGTCTTTTCTACGTTCCGGGCAACCTAGGCTTCACCCTAGGGCGTTGCTCCACCAGATCCACTAGTTAGGGCCTAAGAAGTCAACGCCAGAAGCATAAAATACAAAATAAATACAACAGTTTTTCCATCGCATAACAGGCATAATTGCAACCTGTGTGAAAGTAATGGTCATTTCTACGTTCCGGTCAACGTAGGTTTCGCTCTAGGGCGTTGCTCCACCACATCGAATACTGAGTGCCTTGGAAGTCATCGCCAGAAGCATAAAATACAGTATAAATACAACAGCTTTTCCATTGTATAAAATGAATAATTACTAACAGTGTGGAAGTAATGGTCATTTCTACGTTCCGGGTAACCTAGGCTTCCCTCTAGGGCGGTGCTCCACCGCATCGAATAGGTACGGCCATAGAAGTCAACGCCTGAAGCATAAATTACAATAAAAATGAAGTAGTTTTTTCATCGCATAAAAGGAATAATTGCTACAAGCGAAAAGGTCATGGTCATTTCTGCGTTCCGGGCAATCTAGGCTTCACTCTATGGCGTTGCTCTACCAGATCCAATAGTTAGGGCCTAAGAAGTCAACGCCCGAAACATAAAATTCAAAATAAATGCAACAGTTTTTCCATCGTATGACAGGAGTAATTGCAACCAGTGTGAAAGATATGGTCATTTCTACGTTCCGTGCAACCTAGGCTTCACTCTAGGGCGTTGCTCCACCACATCGAATAGCTACGGCCTTAGAAGTCAACGCCCGAAGCATACAATATAAAATTAATAGAACAGTTTTTCCATTGTATAAAACGAATGATTGCAACCAGAGTGAAACTTATGGTCATTTCTACGTTCCGTGCAAAATAGGCTGCACTCTAGGGCGTTGCTCCACCACATCGATTAGCTATGGCCTTAGAAGTCAACGCCAGAAGCATAAAATACAATAAAAATACAACAGTTTTTCCATCGTATACTATTAATGATTGCAAACATTGTGAAAGTAACGGTCATTACTACGTTCCGGGCAACCTAGGCTTCACTCTAGGGCGACGCTCCCCCGGATCGAATATTTAGGGCCTAAGACGTCAACGACAGAAGCATAAAATACAATATAAATACAACAGTTTTTCCATCGTATAAAATGAATAATTGCAAACAGTGTGAAGCTAATGGTCACTTCTACGTTCCGGGCAACCTAGGCTTCACTCTAGGGCGTTGCTCCACCACATCGAATAGTTAGGGCCTTAAAAGTCAATGCCAGAAAAATAAAATACAATATAAATACAACACTGTTTCCATCGTATAAAATGAATAATTGCAAACAGTCTGAAAGTAATGGTCATTTCTACGTTCCGGGCAATCTAGACTTCACTCTAGGGCGTTGCTCCACTGGATCGAATAGTTAGGGCCTAAGAAGTCAACGCCAGATGCATAAAACACAATATAAATACAACAGCTTTTCCATTGTCTAAAACGAATAATTGCAGCCAGTGTGAAAGTAATGGCCATTTCAACGTTACGGGCATCCTAGACTTAACTCTGAGGCATTGCTCCACCAGATCGGATAGATAGGGCCTTAGAAGTCAACGCCAGAGGCATTATATACAATATAAATACAACAGCTTTTCCACCGTATAACAGGAATAATAGCAAACAGTGTGAAAGATATGGTCATTTCTACGTTCCTGGCAACCTAGGTTTCACTCTAGGCCGTTGCTCGACCACATCGAATAGCTATGGCCTTAGAAGTCAACGCCAGAAGCATTAAATACAATATAAATACAACAGCTTTTCCACCGTATAAGAGGAATAATTGCAAACAGTGTGAAGGTAATAGTCATTTCTACGCTCCGGTAAACCTAGGCTTCACTCTAGGGAGTTGCTCCACCAGATCGAGTAGATAGGGCCTTAGACGTCAACGCCAGAAGCATAAAATAAAATAAAAATACAACACATCTTCCATCCCATACAATTAATGATTGCAAACATTGTGAATGTAACGGTCATTTCTACGTTCCGGGCAACCTAGGCTTCATTCTAGGGCGATGCTCCACCGGATCGAATATTTAGGGCCTAAGAAGTCAACGCCAGAGGCATAAAATACAATAAAAATACAACAGTTTTTCCATAGTATAACAGGAATAATTGCAAACAGTGTGAAAGTAATGGTCTTTTCTACGTTCCGGGCAATCTAGACTTCACCCTAGGGCGTTGCTCCACCGGATCGAATAGTTAGGGCCTTAGAAGTCAACGCCAGAGGCTTAAAATACAAAATTAGTAGAACAGTTTTTCCATTGCATAAAACGAATGATTGCAACCAGAGTGAAACTTATGGTCATTTCTACGTTCCGTGCAACATAGGCTGCACTCTAGGGCGTTGCTCCACCACATCGCATAGTCAGGGCCTTAAAAGTCAATGCCAGAAGCATAAAATACAATAAAAATACAACAGTTTTTCCATCGTATAGCATGAATAATTGCAACCGGAGTGAAAGTAATGGTCATTTCTACGTTTCGGGCAACCTAGGCTTCTCTCTAGGGCGTTGCTCCACCAGATCGAATAGCTAGGGCCTTAGAAGTCAACGCCCGAAACATAAAATACAATATAAATACAACAGTTTTTCCATCGTATAACAGGAATAGTTACAAACTGTGTGAAAGTGATGGCCATCTCTACGTTCCGGGCAACCTTGGCTTCATTCTACGGCGTTGTTCCACCAGATCGAACAGCTAGGGCCTAAGAAGTCAACGCCAGAAGCATAAAATTTAATATAAATACAACAGTTTTTCCATCATATAAAACGAATAATAGCAACCAGTGTAAAAGTAATGGTCATTTCTACGTTCCGGGCAACCTAGGCTTCACTCTAGGGCGTTGCTCCACCACATCGAATAGCTACGGACTTAGAAGTCACCGCCTGAAGCATAAATTACAATAAAAGTACAACAGTTTTTTCATCGCATAACAGGAATAATTGCAACAAGCGTAAAGGTAATGGTCATTTCTACGTTCCGGGCAATCTAGGCTACACTCTATGGTGTTGCTCTACCAGATCGAATAGTTAGGGCCTAAGAAGTCAACGCCAGAAGCATAAAATACAATATAAATACAACAGCTTTTCCATAGTATAAGACGAGTAATTGCAACCAGTGTAAAAGATGTGGTCATTTCAACGTTCCGGGCAACATAGGCTTCACTCTAGGGCGTTGCTGCACCACATCGAATAGCTACGGCCTTAGAAGTCAACGCCAGAAGCATAAAATACAATATAAATACAACAGTTTTTACATTGTACGAAATGAATAATTGCAACCAGTGTGAAAGTGATGGTCATTTCTACATTCCGGGAAACCTAGGCTTCACTCTAGGGCGTTGCTCCACCAGATCGAATAGTTAGGGCCTAAGAAGTCAACGCCAGAAGCATAAAATACAATATAAATACAACAGTTTTTCAATCGTATACCAGGAATAATTGCAACCAGTGTGAAAGATATGGTCATTTCTACGTTCCGGGCATCCTAGGCTTCACTCTAGGGCATTGCTCCACCACAACGATTAGCTGCGGCCTTAGAAGTCAACGCCATAACTATAAAAAACAATATAAATACAACCGTTTTTCCATGGTATAAAATGAATAATTGCAAACAGTGTGGAGGTAATGGTAATTTCTACTTTCCGGGCAACCTAGGCTTCACTCTAGGGCGTTTCTCCACCACATCGAATAGCTACGGCCTTAGAAGTCAACGTCTGAAGCATAAAATATAATATAAATACAACCGTTTTTCCATCGTATAACAGGAATAATTGCAACCAGTGTGAAAGACATGGTCATTTCTACGTTCCGTGCAACCTAGGCTTCACTCTAGGGCGTTGGTCCACCAGGTCGAATAGTTAGGGCCTTAGAAAACAACTCCAGACGCATAAAATACAATATAAATACAACAGTTTTACCACGGTATAAAACGAATAATTGCAACCAGTATGAGAGTTATGGTCAGTTCTACGTTCCGGGCAACCTAGGCTTCACCCTAGGGCGTTGCTCCACCAGATCGATTAGTTAGGGCCTAAGAAGTCAACGCCAGAAGCATAAAATACACAATAAATACAACAGTTTTTCCCTTGTATAACAGGAATAATTGCAACCAGTGTGAAAGCTATGGTCATTTCAACGTTCCGGGCATCCTAGGCTTCACTCTAGGGCATTGCTCCACCATATCGATTAGCTACGGCCTTAGAAGTCAACCCCACAACTATAAAAAACAATATAAATACAACCGTTTTTCCATTGTATAAAATGAATAATTGCAAACAGTGTGGAAGTAATGGTAATTTCTACTTTCCGGGCAACCTAGGCTTCACTCTAGGGCGTTTCTCCACCATATCGAATAGCTACGGCCTTAGAAGTCAACGCCATAACTATAAAATACAATATAAATACAACAGTTTTTCCATTGTATAAAATGAATAATTGCAAACAGTGTGGAAGTAATGGTTATTTCTACGTTCCCGGCAACCTAGACTTCACGCTATGGCGTTGCTCCACCACATCGAATAGCTACGACCTTAGGAGTCAACGCCAGAGGCATAACATACAATATAAGTAAAACAGTTTTTCCAACGTATAAAACGAATAATTGCAATCAGTATGAAAGTTACGGTCATTTCTTCGTTCCGGGCAACCTAGGCTTCACTCTAGGGCATTGCTCCACCCCATCGAATAGCTACGGCCTTAGAAGTCAACGCCATAACTATAAAATACATTATAAATACAACAGTTTTTGCATTGTATAAAATGAATAATTGCTAACAGTGTGAAAGACATGGTCATTTCTACGTTCCGGGCAACCTAGGCTTCACTCTAGGGCGTTGCTCCACCAGATCGAATAGTTAGGGCCTAAGAAGTCAACGCCAGAGGCATAAAATACAATATAAATACAACAGTTTTTCAATCGTATCACAGGAATAATTGCAAACAGTGTGAAAGATATGGTCATTTCTACGTTGCGGGCATCCTAGGCTTCACTGTAGGGCATTGCTCCACCACATCGAATAGTTACGGCCTTAGAAGTCACCGCCATAACTATAAAAAACAATATAAATACAACAGTTTTTCCATCGTATAACAAGAATAATTGCAACCAGTGTGAAAGTGATAGTCATTTCTGCATTCCGGGCAACCTAGGCTTCACTCTAGGGCATTGCTCCACCAGATCGAATAGTTAGGGCCTAAGAAGTCAACGCCAGAAGCATAAAATACAATATAAGTACAACTGTTATTCCATCGTATAGCAGGAATAATTAAAACCAGTGTGAAAGTAATGGGCATTTCTACGTTCCGTGCAACCTAGGCTTCACTCTAGGGCGTTGCTCCACCAGGTCGAATAGTCAGGGCCTTAGAAAACAACTCCAGACGAATAAAACACAAGAAAAACACAACAGTTCTTTCATCGCATAACAGGAACAATTGCAACATGCCTGAAGGTAATGGTCATTTCTACGTTCCGGGAAATCTAGGCTTCTCTCTAGGGCGTTGCTCCACCAGATCGAATAGTTAGGGCCTAAGAAGTCAACGCCAGAAGCAAAGAATACAATAGGGATACAACAGTTTTTCCATCGTATAACAGGAATGATTGCAACCAGTGTGAAAGTTATGGTCATTTCTGCGTTCCAGGCCCCATAGGCTTCACTCCTGGACGTTGCCCCACCATATCGAATAGCGAGGACCTTAGAAGTAAAAGCCAGACGCAGAAAATACAATATAAATACAACAGTTTTTCCATCGTATAAAACGAGTAATTGCAATCCGTATGAAAATTATGGTCATTTCTACGTTCCGGGCAACCTAGGCTTCACCCTAGGTCGTTGCTCCACCAGGTCCAATAGTTAGGACATAAGAAGTCAGCGCCAGAAGCATAAAATACAAAATAGATACAACAGTTTTTCCATCATATAACAGGAATAATTCCAACCAGTGTGAAAGTAATGGTCATTACTACGTTTCGGTAAACATAGGCTTCACTGTTGGACGTTGCCCCACGAGATAGAATAGCTAGGACCTTAGAAGTCAACGCCAGAAGCATAAAATACAATAAAAATACTATAGATTTTCAATCGTATAGCATGAAGGACTGCAACCAGTGTGAAAGTAATGGTCATTTCTACGTTCCGGGCAACCTAGGCTTTGCTCTGTGGCGTTGCTCCACCAGACCGAATAGCTATGGACATAGATTTCAACGCCCCGAAGCATAAAATACAATATAAATACAACAGTTTTTCAATCGTATACCAGGAATAATTGCAACCAGTGTGAAAGATATGGTCATTTCTACGTTCCGGGCATCCTAGGCTTCACTCTAGGGCATTGCTCCACCACATCGATTAGCTGCGGCCTTAGAAGTCAACGCCATAACTATAAAAAACAATATAAATACAACCGTTTTTCCATGGTATAAAATGAATAATTGCAAACAGTGTGGAGGTAATGGTAATTTCTACTTTCCGGGCAACCTAGGCTTCACTCTAGGGCGTTTCTCCACCACATCGAATAGCTACGGCCTTAGAAGTCAACGTCTGAAGCATAAAATATAATATAAATACAACCGTTTTTCCATCGTATAACAGGAATAATTGCAACCAGTGTGAAAGACATGGTCATTTCTACGTTCCGTGCAACCTAGGCTTCACTCTAGGGCGTTGGTCCACCAGGTCGAATAGTTAGGGCCTTAGAAAACAACTCCAGACGCATAAAATACAATATAAATACAACAGTTTTACCACGGTATAAAACGAATAATTGCAACCAGTATGAGAGTTATGGTCAGTTCTACGTTCCGGGCAACCTAGGCTTCACCCTAGGGCGTTGCTCCACAAGATCGATTAGTTAGGGCCTAAGAAGTCAACGCCAGAAGCATAAAATACACAATAAATACAACAGTTTTTACCTTGTATAACAGGAATAATTGCAACCAGTGTGAAAGCTATGGTCATTTCAACGTTCCGGGCATCCTAGGCTTCACTCTAGGGCATTGCTCCACCATATCGATTAGCTACGGCCTTAGAAGTCAACCCCACAACTATAAAAAACAATATAAATACAACCGTTTTTCCATTGTATAAAATGAATAATTGCAAACAGTGTGGAAGTAATGGTAATTTCTACTTTCCGGGCAACCTAGGCTTCACTCTAGGGCGTTTCTCCACCATATCGAATAGCTACGGCCTTAGAAGTCAACGCCATAACTATAAAATACAATATAAATACAACAGTTTTTCCATTGTATAAAATGAATAATTGCAAACAGTGTGGAAGTAATGGTTATTTCTACGTTCCCGGCAACCTAGGCTTCACTCTAGGGCATTGCTCCACCCCATCGAATAGCTACGGCCTTAGAAGTCAACGCCATAACTATAAAATACATTATAAATACAACAGTTTTTGCATTGTATAAAATGAATAATTGCTAACAGTGTGAAAGTGATAGTCATTTCTGCATTCCGGGCAACCTAGGCTTCACTCTAGGGCATTGCTCCACCAGATCGAATAGTTAGGGCCTAAGAAGTCAACGCCAGAAGCATAAAATACAATATAAGTACAACAGTTATTCCATCGTATAGCAGGAATAATTAAAACCAGTGTGAAAGTAATGGGCATTTCTACGTTCCGTGCAACCTAGGCTTCACTCTAGGGCGTTGCTCCACCAGGTCGAATAGTCAGGGCCTTAGAAAACAACTCCAGACGAATAAAACACAAGAAAAACACAACAGTTCTTTCATCGCATAACAGGAACAATTGCGACATGCCTGAAGGTAATGGTCATTTCTACGTTCCGGGAAATCTAGGCTTCTCTCTAGGGCGTTGCTCCACCAGATCGAATAGTTAGGGCCTAAGAAGTCAACGCCAGAAGCAAAGAATACAATAGGGATACAACAGTTTTTCCATCGTATAACAGGAATGATTGCAACCAGTGTGAAAGTTATGGTCATTTCTGCGTTCCAGGCCCCATAGGCTTCACTCTTGGACGTTGCCCCACCATATCGAATAGCTAGGACCTTAGAAGTAAAAGCCAGACGCAGAAAATACAATATAAATACAACAGTTTTTCCGTCGTATAAAACGAGTAATTGCAATCCGTATGAAAATTATGGTCATTTCTACGTTCCGGGCAACCTAGGCTTCACCCTAGGTCGTTGCTCCACCAGGTCCAATAGTTAGGACATAAGAAGTCAGCGCCAGAAGCATAAAATACAAAATAGATACAACAGTTTTTCCATCATATAACAGGAATAATTCCAACCAGTGTGAAAGTAATGGTCATTACTACGTTTCGGTAAACATAGGCTTCACTGTTGGACGTTGCCCCACGAGATAGAATAGCTAGGACCTTAGAAGTCAACGCCAGAAGCATAGAATACAATAAAAATACTATAGATTTTCAATCGTATAGCATGAAGGACTGCAACCAGTGTGAAAGTAATGGTCATTTCTACGTTCCGGGCAACCTAGGCTTTGCTCTGTGGCGTTGCTCCACCAGACCGAATAGCTATGGACTTAGATTTCAACGCCAGAAGCATAAAATACAATATAAATACAACAGTTTTTCCACCGTATAGAACGGATAATAGCAACCACTATGAAAGCTATGGTCATTTCTATGTTCCCGGCAACCTAGGCTTCTCTCTAGGGCGTTAGTCCACCAGATCGAATAGGTAGGGCCTTAGAAGTGTACGCCGGAAGCATGGAATACAATATAAATACAGAAGCTTTCACATTGTATAACAGGAATAATTGCAAACAGTGTGAAGGTAATGGTCACTTCTACGCTCCGGTAAACCTAGGCTTCACTCTAGGGCGTTGCTCCACCACATCCAATAGTTAGGGCCTTAAAAGTCAATGCCATATGAATAAAATACAATATTAGTACAACAGTTTTTCCATCCTATAAAAAGAATAATTGCTAACAGTGTGAAAGTAATGGTCATTTCTACGTTCTCGGTAACCTAGGCTTCACACTAGGGCGTTGCTCCACCAGATTCGATAGCTAGGGACTTAGAATTCAACTCCAGAAGAATAAAATACAGCATAAGTACAACAGCTTTTTCCATCGTATAAAATGAATAATTGCAAACAGTGTGAAAGCAATGGTCATTTCTACGTTCCGGGCAACCTAGGCTTCACTCTAGCTCGTTGCTCCACCAGATCGAATAGCTAGAGACTTAGAATTCAACGCCAGAAGCATAAAATACAATAAAAATCCAACAGTTTTTCCATGGTATAACAGGAGTACCTGCAACCAGTGTGAAAGTACTGGTCATTTCTACATTCCGGGCAACCTATTCTTCACTCTAGGGCGTTGCTCCACCAGATTGAATAGTTAGGGCCTTAGAAGTCAACGCCAGAAGCATAAAATACAAAATAAATGCAACAGTTTTTCCATCGTATAACAGGAACAATTGCAACCAGTGTGAAAGTACTGGTCATTTCTACGTTCCGGGCAACCTAGGAATCGCTCCAGGGCGTTGCTCCATCAGATCGAATAGCTGGGGACTTAGAAGTCAACGCCAGGAGCATTGAATACAATAGAAATACAACAGTATTTCCATCGTAAAGCAGGAATAATTGCAACCAGGATGAAAGTTATGGTCATTTCTGCGTTCCGGCCAACCTAGGCTTCACTCTAGGGCGTTGCTCCACCAGATCGAATAGTTAGGGCGTTAGAAGTCAACGCCAGAAGCATAAAATACAATAAAAATACAACAGGTTTTCAATCGTAAAGCATGAATAATTGCCACCAGTGTGAAGGCAATGGTCATTTGTACATTCCGGACCACCTAGGCTTCACTCTAGGGCGTTGCTCCACCACATCGAATAGCTGCGGCCTTAGAAGTCAACGCCCCGAAGCATAAAATACAATATAAATACAACAGTTTTTCAATCGTATACCAGGAATAATTGCAACCAGTGTGAAAGATATGGTCATTTCTACGTTCCGGGCATCCTAGGCTTCACTCTAGGGCATTGCTCCACCACAACGATTAGCTGCGGCCTTAGAAGTCAACGCCATAACTATAAAAAACAATATAAATACAACCGTTTTTCCATGGTATAAAATGAATAATTGCAAACAGTGTGGAGGTAATGGTAATTTCTACTTTCCGGGCAACCTAGGCTTCACTCTAGGGCGTTTCTCCACCACATCGAATAGCTACGGCCTTAGAAGTCAACGTCTGAAGCATAAAATATAATATAAATACAACCGTCTTTCCATCGTATAACAGGAATAATTGCAACCAGTGTGAAAGACATGGTCAGTTCTACGTTCCGGGCAACCTAGGCTTCACCCTAGGGCGTTGCTCCACCAGATCGATTAGTTAGGGCCTAAGAAGTCAACGCCAGAAGCATAAAATACACAATAAATACAACAGTTTTTCCCTTGTATAACAGGAATAATTGCAACCAGTGTGAAAGCTATGGTCATTTCAACGTTCCGGGCATCCTAGGCTTCACTCTAGGGCATTGCTCCACCATATCGATTAGCTACGGCCTTAGAAGTCAACCCCACAACTATAAAAAACAATATAAATACAACCGTTTTTCCATTGTATAAAATGAATAATTGCAAACAGTGTGGAAGTAATGGTAATTTCTACTTTCCGGGCAACCTAGGCTTCACTCTAGGGCGTTTCTCCACCATATCGAATAGCTACGGCCTTAGAAGTCAACGCCATAACTATAAAATACAATATAAATACAACAGTTTTTCCATTGTATAAAATGAATAATTGCAAACAGTGTGGAAGTAATGGTTATTTCTACGTTCCCGGCAACCTAGGCTTCACGCTATGGCGTTGCTCCACCACATCGAATAGCTACGACCTTAGGAGTCAACGCCAGAGGCATAACATACAATATAAGTAAAACAGTTTTTCCAACGTATAAAACGAATAATTGCAATCAGTATGAAAGTTACGGTCATTTCTTCGTTCCGGGCAACCTAGGCTTCACTCTAGGGCATTGCTCCACCCCATCGAATAGCTACGGCCTTAGAAGTCAACGCCATAACTATAAAATACATTATAAATACAACAGTTTTTGCATTGTATAAAATGAATAATTGCTAACAGTGTGAAAGACATGGTCATTTCTACGTTCCGGGCAACCTAGGCTTCACTCTAGGGCGTTGCTCCACCAGATCGAATAGTTAGGGCCTAAGAAGTCAACGCCAGAGGCATAAAATACAATATAAATACAACAGTTTTTCAATCGTATCACAGGAATAATTGCAAACAGTGTGAAAGATATGGTCATTTCTACGTTGCGGGCATCCTAGGCTTCACTGTAGGGCATTGCTCCACCACATCGAATAGTTACGGCCTTAGAAGTCATCGCCATAACTATAAAAAACAATATAAATACAACAGTTTTTCCATCGTATAACAAGAATAATTGCAACCAGTGTGAAAGTGATAGTCATTTCTGCATTCCGGGCAACCTAGGCTTCACTCTAGGGCATTGCTCCACCAGATCGAATAGTTAGGGCCTAAGAAGTCAACGCCAGAAGCATAAAATACAATATAAGTACAACTGTTATTCCATCGTATAGCAGGAATAATTAAAACCAGTGTGAAAGTAATGGGCATTTCTACGTTCCGTGCAACCTAGGCTTCACTCTAGGGCGTTGCTCCACCAGGTCGAATAGTCAGGGCCTTAGAAAACAACTCCAGACGAATAAAACACAAGAAAAACACAACAGTTCTTTCATCGCATAACAGGAACAATTGCAACATGCCTGAAGGTAATGGTCATTTCTACGTTCCGGGAAATCTAGGCTTCTCTCTAGGGCGTTGCTCCACCAGATCGAATAGTTAGGGCCTAAGAAGTCAACGCCAGAAGCAAAGAATACAATAGGGATACAACAGTTTTTCCATCGTATAACAGGAATGATTGCAACCAGTGTGAAAGTTATGGTCATTTCTGCGTTCCAGGCCCCATAGGCTTCACTCCTGGACGTTGCCCCACCATATCGAATAGCTAGGACCTTAGAAGTAAAAGCCAGACGCAGAAAATACAATATAAATACAACAGTTTTTCCATCGTATAAAACGAGTAATTGCAATCCGTATGAAAATTATGGTCATTTCTACGTTCCGGGCAACCTAGGCTTCACCCTAGGTCGTTGCTCCACCAGGTCCAATAGTTAGGACATAAGAAGTCAGCGCCAGAAGCATAAAATACAAAATAGATACAACAGTTTTTCCATCATATAACAGGAATAATTCCAACCAGTGTGAAAGTAATGGTCATTACTACGTTTCGGTAAACATAGGCTTCACTGTTGGACGTTGCCCCACGAGATAGAATAGCTAGGACCTTAGAAGTCAACGCCAGAAGCATAAAATACAATAAAAATACTATAGATTTTCAATCGTATAGCATGAAGGACTGCAACCAGTGTGAAAGTAATGGTCATTTCTACGTTCCGGGCAACCTAGGCTTTGCTCTGTGGCGTTGCTCCACCAGACCGAATAGCTATGGACTTAGATTTCAACGCCCCGAAGCATAAAATACAATATAAATACAACAGTTTTTCAATCGTATACCAGGAATAATTGCAACCAGTGTGAAAGATATGGTCATTTCTACGTTCCGGGCATCCTAGGCTTCACTCTAGGGCATTGCTCCACCACATCGATTAGCTGCGGCCTTAGAAGTCAACGCCATAACTATAAAAAACAATATAAATACAACCGTTTTTCCATGGTATAAAATGAATAATTGCAAACAGTGTGGAGGTAATGGTAATTTCTACTTTCCGGGCAACCTAGGCTTCACTCTAGGGCGTTTCTCCACCACATCGAATAGCTACGGCCTTAGAAGTCAACGTCTGAAGCATAAAATATAATATAAATACAACCGTTTTTCCATCGTATAACAGGAATAATTGCAACCAGTGTGAAAGACATGGTCATTTCTACGTTCCGTGCAACCTAGGCTTCACTCTAGGGCGTTGGTCCACCAGGTCGAATAGTTAGGGCCTTAGAAAACAACTCCAGACGCATAAAATACAATATAAATACAACAGTTTTACCACGGTATAAAACGAATAATTGCAACCAGTATGAGAGTTATGGTCAGTTCTACGTTCCGGGCAACCTAGGCTTCACCCTAGGGCGTTGCTCCACAAGATCGATTAGTTAGGGCCTAAGAAGTCAACGCCAGAAGCATAAAATACACAATAAGTACAACAGTTTTTACCTTGTATAACAGGAATAATTGCAACCAGTGTGAAAGCTATGGTCATTTCAACGTTCCGGGCATCCTAGGCTTCACTCTAGGGCATTGCTCCACCATATCGATTAGCTACGGCCTTAGAAGTCAACCCCACAACTATAAAAAACAATATAAATACAACCGTTTTTCCATTGTATAAAATGAATAATTGCAAACAGTGTGGAAGTAATGGTAATTTCTACTTTCCGGGCAACCTAGGCTTCACTCTAGGGCGTTTCTCCACCATATCGAATAGCTACGGCCTTAGAAGTCAACGCCATAACTATAAAATACAATATAAATACAACAGTTTTTCCATTGTATAAAATGAATAATTGCAAACAGTGTGGAAGTAATGGTTATTTCTACGTTCCCGGCAACCTAGGCTTCACGCTATGGCGTTGCTCCACCACATCGAATAGCTACGACCTTAGGAGTCAACGCCAGAGGCATAACATACAATATAAGTAAAACAGTTTTTCCAACGTATAAAACGAATAATTGCAATCAGTATGAAGGTTATGGTCATTTCTACGTTCCGGGCAACCTAGGCTTCACTCTATGGCGTTGTTCCACCACATCGAATAGCTACGGCCTTAGGAGTCAACGTCAGAGGCATAAAATGCAAAATAAATACAACAGTTTTTCAATCGTATAACAGGAATAATTGCAAACAGTGTGAAAGATATGGTCATTTCTACGTTGCGGGCATCCTAGGCTTCACTGTAGGGCATTGCTCCACCACACCGAATAGTTACGGCCTTAGAAGTCATCGCCATAACTATAAAAAACAATATAAATACAACAGTTTTTCCATCGTATAACAAGAATAATTGCAACCAGTGTGAAAGTGATAGTCATTTCTGCATTCCGGGCAACCTAGGCTTCACTCTAGGGCATTGCTCCACCAGATCGAATAGTTAGAGCCTTAGAAGTCAACGCCAGAAGCATAAAATACAATATAAATACAACATTTCTTCAATCGTATAATAGGAATAATTGCAAACAGTGTGAAAGATATGGTCATTTCTACGTTGCGGGCATCCTAGGCTTCACTCTAGGGCATTGCTCCACCACATCGAATAGTTACGCCCTTAGATGTCAACGCCATAACTATAAAAAACAATATAAATACAACAGTTTTTCCATTGTATAAAATGAATAACTGCAAACAGTGTGGAGGTAATGGTCATTTCTACTTTCCGGGCAACCTAGGCTTCACTCTAGGGCGTTTCTCCACCACATCGAATAGCTACGGCCCTAGAAGTCAACGCCTGAAGCATAAAATATAATATAAATACAACAGTTTTTCCATCGTATAACAAGAATAATTGCAACCAGTGTGAAAGTGATGGTCATTTCTACATTCCGGGCAACCTAGGCTTCACTCTAGGGCGTTGCTCCACCAGATCGAATAGTTAGGGCCTAAGAAGTCAACGCCAGAAGCATAAAATACAAAATAGATACAACAGTTTTCCCATCGTATAATACGAATAATTGCAATCAGTATGAAAGTTACGGTCATTTCTTCGTTCCGGGCAACCTAGGCTTCACTCTAGGGCATTGCTCCACCCCATCGAATAGCTACGGCCTTAGAAGTCAACGCCATAACTATAAAATACATTATAAATACAACAGTTTTTGCATTGTATAAAATGAATAATTGCTAACAGTGTGAAAGACATGGTCATTTCTACGTTCCGGGCAACCTAGGCTTCACTCTAGGGCGTTGCTCCACCAGATCGAATAGTTAGGGCCTAAGAAGTCAACGCCAGAGGCATAAAATACAATATAAATACAACAGTTTTTCAATCGTATCACAGGAATAATTGCAAACAGTGTGAAAGATATGGTCATTTCTACGTTGCGGGCATCCTAGGCTTCACTGTAGGGCATTGCTCCACCACATCGAATAGTTACGGCCTTAGAAGTCATCGCCATAACTATAAAAAACAATATAAATACAACAGTTTTTCCATCGTATAACAAGAATAATTGCAACCAGTGTGAAAGTGATAGTCATTTCTGCATTCCGGGCAACCTAGGCTTCACTCTAGGGCATTGCTCCACCAGATCGAATAGTTAGGGCCTAAGAAGTCAACGCCAGAAGCATAAAATACAATATAAGTACAACAGTTATTCCATCGTATAGCAGGAATAATTAAAACCAGTGTGAAAGTAATGGGCATTTCTACGTTCCGTGCAACCTAGGCTTCACTCTAGGGCGTTGCTCCACCAGGTCGAATAGTCAGGGCCTTAGAAAACAACTCCAGACGAATAAAACACAAGAAAAACACAACAGTTCTTTCATCGCATAACAGGAACAATTGCAACATGCCTGAAGGTAATGGTCATTTCTACGTTCCGGGAAATCTAGGCTTCTCTCTAGGGCGTTGCTCCACCAGATCGAATAGTTAGGGCCTAAGAAGTCAACGCCAGAAGCAAAGAATACAATAGGGATACAACAGTTTTTCCGTCGTATAACAGGAATGATTGCAACCAGTGTGAAAGTTATGGTCATTTCTGCGTTCCAGGCCCCATAGGCTTCACTCCTGGACGTTGCCCCACCATATCGAATAGCTAGGACCTTAGAAGTAAAAGCCAGACGCAGAAAATACAATATAAATACAACAGTTTTTCCATCGTATAAAACGAGTAATTGCAATCCGTATGAAAATTATGGTCATTTCTACGTTCCGGGCAACCTAGGCTTCACCCTAGGTCGTTGCTCCACCAGGTCCAATAGTTAGGACATAAGAAGTCAGCGCCAGAAGCATAAAATACAAAATAGATACAACAGTTTTTCCATCATATAACAGGAATAATTCCAACCAGTGTGAAAGTAATGGTCATTACTACGTTTCGGTAAACATAGGCTTCACTGTTGGACGTTGCCCCACGAGATAGAATAGCTAGGACCTTAGAAGTCAACGCCAGAAGCATAAAATACAATAAAAATACTATAGATTTTCAATCGTATAGCATGAAGGACTGCAACCAGTGTGAAAGTAATGGTCATTTCTACGTTCCGGGCAACCTAGGCTTTGCTCTGTGGCGTTGCTCCACCAGACCGAATAGCTATGGACTTAGATTTCAACGCCAGAAGCATAAAATACAATATAAATACAACAGTTTTTCCACCGTATAGAACGGATAATAGCAACCACTATGAAAGCTATGGTCATTTCTATGTTCCCGGCAACCTAGGCTTCTCTCTAGGGCGTTAGTCCACCAGATCGAATAGGTAGGGCCTTAGAAGTGTACGCCGGAAGCATGGAATACAATATAAATACAGAAGCTTTCACATTGTATAACAGGAATAATTGCAAACAGTGTGAAGGTAATGGTCACTTCTACGCTCCGGTAAACCTAGGCTTCACTCTAGGGCGTTGCTCCACCACATCCAATAGTTAGGGCCTTAAAAGTCAATGCCATATGAATAAAATACAATATTAGTACAACAGTTTTTCCATCCTATAAAAAGAATAATTGCTAACAGTGTGAAAGTAATGGTCATTTCTACGTTCTCGGTAACCTAGGCTTCACACTAGGGCGTTGCTCCACCAGATTCGATAGCTAGGGACTTAGAATTCAACTCCAGAAGAATAAAATACAGCATAAGTACAACAGCTTTTTCCATCGTATAAAATGAATAATTGCAAACAGTGTGAAAGCAATGGTCATTTCTACGTTCCGGGCAACCTAGGCTTCACTCTAGCTCGTTGCTCCACCAGATCGAATAGCTAGAGACTTAGAATTCAACGCCAGAAGCATAAAATACAATAAAAATCCAACAGTTTTTCCATGGTATAACAGGAGTACCTGCAACCAGTGTGAAAGTACTGGTCATTTCTACATTCCGGGCAACCTAGGCTTCACTCTAGGGCGTTTCTCCACCACATCGAATAGCTACGGCCTTAGAAGTCAACGTCTGAAGCATAAAATATAATATAAATACAACCGTTTTTCCATCGTATAACAGGAATAATTGCAACCAGTGTGAAAGACATGGTCATTTCTACGTTCCGTGCAACCTAGGCTTCACTCTAGGGCGTTGGTCCACCAGGTCGAATAGTTAGGGCCTTAGAAAACAACTCCAGACGCATAAAATACAATATAAATACAACAGTTTTACCACGGTATAAAACGAATAATTGCAACCAGTATGAGAGTTATGGTCAGTTCTACGTTCCGGGCAACCTAGGCTTCACCCTAGGGCGTTGCTCCACCAGATCGATTAGTTAGGGCCTAAGAAGTCAACGCCAGAAGCATAAAATACACAATAAATACAACAGTTTTTCCCTTGTATAACAGGAATAATTGCAACCAGTGTGAAAGCTATGGTCATTTCAACGTTCCGGGCATCCTAGGCTTCACTCTAGGGCATTGCTCCACCATATCGATTAGCTACGGCCTTAGAAGTCAACCCCACAACTATAAAAAACAATATAAATACAACCGTTTTTCCATTGTATAAAATGAATAATTGCAAACAGTGTGGAAGTAATGGTAATTTCTACTTTCCGGGCAACCTAGGCTTCACTCTAGGGCGTTTCTCCACCATATCGAATAGCTACGGCCTTAGAAGTCAACGCCATAACTATAAAATACAATATAAATACAACAGTTTTTCCATTGTATAAAATGAATAATTGAAAACAGTGTGGAAGTAATGGTTATTTCTACGTTCCCGGCAACCTAGGCTTCACGCTATGGCGTTGCTCCACCACATCGAATAGCTACGACCTTAGGAGTCAACGCCAGAGGCATAACATACAATATAAGTAAAACAGTTTTTCCAACGTATAAAACGAATAATTGCAATCAGTATGAAGGTTATGGTCATTTCTACGTTCCGGGCAACCTAGGCTTCACTCTATGGCGTTGTTCCACCACATCGAATAGCTACGGCCTTAGGAGTCAACGTCAGAGGCATAAAATGCAAAATAAATACAACAGTTTTTCCATCGTATAACAAGAATAATTGAAACCAGTGTGAAAGTGATGGTCATTTCTACATTCGGGGCATCCTAGTCCTCACTCTAGGGCGTTGCTCAACCACATCGAATAGCTACGGCCTTAGAAGTCAACGCCATAACTATAAAATACAATATAAATACAACAGTTTTTCCATTGTATAAAATGAATAATTGCAAACAGTGTGGAAGTAATGGTTATTTCTACGTTCCGGGCAACCTAGGCTTCACGCTAGGGCGTTGCTCCAGCACATCGAATAGCTACGGCATTAGGAGTCAACGCCCGAGGCATAACATACAATATAAGCACAACAATTTTTCCATCGTATAAAATGTATAATTGCAAGCAGTGTGAAGGTAATGGTCATTTCTACGTTCCGGGCAACCTAGGCTTCACTCTAGGGCGTTGCTCCAACACATCGAATAGCTGCGGCCTTAGAAGTCAACGCCAGAAGCATAAAATACAATATAAATACAACAGTTTTTCAATCGTATACCAGGAATAATTGCAAACAGTGTGAAAGATATGGTCATTTCTACGTTCCGGGCATCCTAGGCTTCACTCTAGGGCATTGCTCCACCACGTCGATTAGCTGTGGCCTTAGAAGTCAACACCATAACTATAAAAAACAATATAAATACAACCGTTTTTCCATGGTATAAAATGAATAATTGCAAACAGTGTGGAGGTAATTGTAATTTCTACTTTCCGGGCAACCTAGGCTTCACTCTAGGGCGTTCCTCCACCACATCGAATAGCTACGGGCTTAGAAGTCAACGTCTGAAGCATAAAATATAATATAAATACAACCGTTTTTCCATCGTATAACAGGAATAATTGCAACCAGTGTGAAAGACATGGTCATTTCTACGTTCCGTGCAACCTAGGCTTCACTCTAGGGCGTTGGTCCACCAGGTCGAATAGTTAGGGCCTTAGAAAACAACTCCAGACGCATAAAATACAATATAAATACAACAGTTTTTCCACGGTATAAAACGAATAATTGCAACCGGTATGAGAGTTATGGTCAGTTCTACGTTCCTGGCAACCTAGGCTTCACCCTAGGGCGTTGCTCCACCAGATCGATTAGTTAGGGCCTAAGAAGTCAACGCCAGAAGCATAAAATACACAATAAATACAACAGTTTTTCCCTTGTATAACAGGAATAATTGCAACCAGTGTGAAAGCTATGGTCATTTCAACGTTCCGGGCATCCTAGGCTTCACTCTAGGGCATTGCTCCACCATATCGATTAGCTACGGCCTTAGAAGTCAACCCCATAACTATAAAAAACAATATAAATACAACCGTTTTTCCATCGTACAACAGGAGTAATTGTAATCAGTGTGAAAGGTATGGTCATTTCTACGTTCCGGGCAACCTAGGCTTCACTCTAGGGCGTTGGTCCGCCAGATCCAATAGCTAGGGCCTAAGAAGTCAACGCCAGAAGCATAAAATACAGTATAAATACAACAGTTTTTCCATCGTATTAAACGAATAATTGCATCCAGTGTGCAAGTAATGGTCATTTCTACGATCCGGGCAACCTACGCATCACTCTAGGGCGTTGTTCCACCAGAGCGAAAAGTTAGGACCCAAGAAGTCAACGCCTGAAGCATAAACTACAATACAAATACAACTGTTTTTCCATTGTATAAAACGAATAATTGCAACCAGTCTGATAGTTATGGTCATTTCTACATTCCGGGCAATCTAGGCTTCTCTCTAGGCCGTTGCTCCACCAGATCGAATAGTTAGGGCCTAACAAGTCAACGCCAGAAGCATAAAATGCAATAGAAATACAACAGTTTTGCCATCGTATAACAGGAATAATTGCAACCAGTGTGAAAGATATGGTCATTTCTACGATACTGGCAACCTAGGCTGCACTCTAAGGCGTCGTTCCACCAGATCGAATAGCTGCGGCCTTAGAAGTTAACGCCAGAAGTATAAAATACAATATAAATAAAACGGTTTTTCTATCGTATAACAGGAATAATTGCAAACAGTGTGAAAGATATGGTCATTTCTACGTTGCGGGCATCCTAGGCTTCACTCTAGGGCATTGCTCCACCACATCGAATAGCTACGGCCTGAGAAGTCAACGCCATATCTATAAAAAACTATATAAATACAACAGTTTCTCCATTGTATAAAATGAATAATTGCAAACAGTGTGGAGGTAATGGTCATTTCTACTTTCCGGGCAATCTAGGCTTCACTCTAGTTCGTTTCTCCACCACATCGAATAGCTGCGGTCTTAGGAGTCAACGCCAGAAGCATAAAATACAGTATAAATACAACAGTTTTTGAATCGTATAACAGGAATAATTGCAAACAGTGTGAAAGATATGGTCATTTCTACGTTGCGGGCATCCTAGGCTTCACTCTAGGGCATTGCTCCACCACATCGAATAGCTACGGCCTTAGAAGTCAGCGCCATAACTATAAAATACAGTATAAATACAACATTCTATCCATCGTATAAAACGAATAATTGCAACCAGTCTGATAGTTATGGTCATTTCTACGTTCCGGGCAACCTAGGCTTCACCCTAGGACGTTGCTCCACCAGATCGAATAGTTAGAGCCTAAGGAGTCAATGCCAGAAGCATAAAATACGATACATGTACAACAGTTTTTCCATCGCATAAAATGAGTAATTGCAACCAGTGTGAACGGTATGGTCATTTCTACGTTCCGGGCAACCTAGGCTACACTCTAGGGCGTTGCTCCACCAGATCGAATAGTTAGGGCCTAAGAAGTCAACGCCAACAGCATAAAATACAATATAAACACAACAGTTTTTCCCTTGTATAACAGAAATATTTGCAACCAGTGTGAAAGAAATGGTCATTTCTATGTTGCGGGCATCCTAGGCTTCACTCTAGGGCATTGCTCCACCACATCGAATAGCTACGGCCTTAGAAGTCAACGCCATAACTATAAAAAACAATATAAATACAACAGTCTTTCCATTGTATAAAATGAATGATTGCAACCAGAGTGAAGGTGATGGTCATTCCTACGTCCCGGGCAACCTAGGCTTTACTCTAGGCCGTTGCTCCACCAGATCGAATAGCTAGGGACTTAGAAGTCAACGCTAGATGCATAAAATAAAATAAAAATACAACAGTTTTTCCATCGTATAAAACGAATAATTGCAACCAGTATGAATGTTATGGTCATTTCTACGTTCCGGGCAACCTAGGCTTCACTCTAGGGCGTTTCTCCACCACATCGAATATCTACGGCCTTAGAAGTCAACGTCTGAAGCATAAAATATAATATAAATACAACAGTTTTTCCATCGTATAACAGGAATAATTGCAACCAGTGTGAAAGACATGGTCATTTCTACGTTCCCGGCAACCTAGGCTTCACTCTAGGGCGTTGCTCCACCACTTCGAATAGCTACGGCCTTAGGAGTCAACGCCAGCGGCATAAAATACAAAATAAATACAACAGTTTCTCCATCGTATAACAAGAATAATTGCAACCAGTGTGAAAGCGATGGTCATTTCTACATTCCGGCAAACTAGGCTACACTCTAGGGCGGTGATCCACCAGATCGAATAGTTAGGGCCTAAGAAGTCAACGCCAAAAGCATAAAATACAATATAAACACAACAGTTTTTCCCTTGTATGACAGAAATAATTGCAACCAGAGTGAAGGTGATGATCACTCCTACGTCCCGGGCAACCTAGGATTCACTCTAGGCCGTTGCTCCACCAGATCGGATAGCTAGGGACTTAGAAGTCAACGCTAGAAGCATAAAATAAAATAAAAATACAACAGTTTTTCCATCGTATAAAACGAATAATTGCAACCAGTATGAATGTCACGGACATTTCTACGTTCCGGGCAACCTAGGCTTCACTCTAGGGCATTTCTCCACCACATCGAATAGCTACGGCCTTAGATGTCAACGTCTGAAGCATAAAATATAATATAAATACAACAGTTTTTCCATCATATAACAGGAAGAATTGCAACCAGTGTGAAAGACATGGTCATTTCTACGTTCCGGGCAACCTAGGCTTCACTCTAGGGCGTTGCTCCACCACATCGAATAGCTACGGCCTTAGGAGTCAATGCCAGAGGCTTAAAATACAAAATAAATACAACAGTTTTTCAATCGTATACCAGGAATAATTGCAAACAGTGTGAAAGATATGGTCATTTCTACGTTCCGGGCATCCTAGGCTTCACTCTAGGGCATTGCTCCACCACATCGATTAGCTGCGGCCTTAGAAGTCAACGCCATAACTATAAAAAACAATATAAATACAACCGTTTTTCCATGGTATAAAATGAATAATTGCAAACAGTGTGGAGGTAATGGTAATTTCTACTTTCCGGGCAACCTAGGCTTCACTCTAGGGCGTTTCTCCACCACATCGAATAGCTACGGCCTTAGAAGTCAACGTCTGAAGCATAAAATATAATATAAATACAACCGTTTTTCCATCGTATAACAGGAATAATTGCAACCAGTGTGAAAGACATGGTCATTTCTACGTTCCGTGCAACCTAGGCTTCACTCTAGGGCGTTGGTCCACCAGGTCCAATAGTTAGGGCCTTAGAAAACAACTCCAGACGCATAAAATACAATATAAATACAACAGTTTTTCCACGGTATAAAACGAATAATTGCAACCGGTATGAGAGTTATGGTCAGTTCTACGTTCCGGGCAACCTAGGCTTCACCCTAGGGCGTTGCTCCACCAGATCGATTAGTTAGGGCCTAAGAAGTCAACGCCAGAAGCATAAAATACACAATAAATACAACAGTTTTTCCCTTGTATAACAGGAATAATTGCAACCAGTGTGAAAGCTATGGTCATTTCAACGTTCCGGGCATCCTAGGCTTCACTCTAGGGCATTGCTCCACCATATCGATTAGCTACGGCCTTAGAAGTCAACCCCATAACTATAAAAAACAATATAAATACAACCGTTTTTCCATTGTATAAAATGAATAATTGCAAACAGTGTGGAGGTAATGGTAATTTCTACTTTCCGGGCAACCTAGGCTTCACTCTAGGGCGTTTCTCCACCACATCGAATAGCTACGGCCTTAGAAGTCAACGCCATAACTATAAAATACAATATAAGTACAACAGTTTTTCCATTGTATAAAATGAATAATTGCAGACAGTGTGGAAGTAATGGTTATTTCTACGTTCCCGGCAACCTAGGCTTCACGCTATGGCGTTGCTCCACCACATCGAATAGCTACGACCTTAGGAGTCAACGCCAGAGGCATAACATACAATATAAGTAAAACAGTTTTTCCAACGTATAAAAAGAATAATTGCAATCAGTATGAAGGTTATGGTCATTTCTACGTTTCGGGCAACCTAGGCTTCACTCTATGGCGTTGTTCCACCACATCGAATAGCTACGGCCTTAGGAGCCAACGTCAGAGGCATAAAATGCAAAATAAATACAACAGTTTTTCCATCGTATAACAAGAATAATTGAAACCAGTGTGAAAGTGATGGTCATTTCTACATTCGGGGCATCCTAGTCCTCACTCTAGATCGTTGCTCAACCACATCGAATAGCTACGGCCTTAGAAGTCAACGCCATAACTATAAAATACAATATAAATACAACAGTTTTTCCATTGTATAAAATGAATAATTGCAAACAGTGTGGAAGTAATGGTTATTTCTACGTTCCGGGCAACCTAGGCTTCACGCTAGGGCGTTGCTCCAGCACATCGAATAGCTACGGCATTAGCAGTCAACGCCCGAGGCATAACATACAATATAAGCACAACAATTTTTCCATCGTATAAAATGTATAATTGCAAGCAGTGTGAAGGTAATGGTCATTTCTACGTTCCGGGCAACCTAGGCTTCACTCTAGGGCGTTGCTCCACCACATCGAATAGCTGCGGCCTTAGAAGTCAACGCCAGAAGCATAAAATACAATATAAATACAACAGTTTTTACATTGTACGAAATGAATAATTGCTAACAGTGTGGAGGTAATTGTAATTTCTACTTTCCGGGCAACCTAGGCTTCACTCTAGGGCGTTTCTCCACCACATCGAATAGCTACGGCCTTAGAAGTCAACGTCTGAAGCATAAAATACAATATAAATACAATAGTTTTTCCACTGTATAATATGAATATTTGCAAACAGTGTGGAAGTAATGGTCATTTCTACGTTCCGGGCAAGCTAGGCTTCACTCTAGGGCGTTGGTCCACCAGATCCAATAGTTAGAGCCTAAGAAGTCAACGTCAGGAGCACCAAATACAAAATAAATACAACAGTTTTTCCATCGTATTAAACGAATAATTGCATCCAGTGTGCAAGTAATGGTCATTTCTACGATCCGGGCAACCTAGGCATCACTCTAGGGCGTTGCTCCACCACATCGAATAGCTGCGGCCTTAGAAGTCAACGCCAGAAGCATAAAATACAATATAAATACAACAGTTTTTCAATCGTATACCAGGAATAATTGCAACCAGTGTGAAAGACATGGTCATTTCTACGTTCCGTGCAACCTAGGCTTCACTCTAGGGCGTTGGTCCGCCAGATCCAATAGCTAGAGCCTAAGAAGTCAACGCCAGAAGCATAAAATACAGTATAAATACAACAGTTTTTCCATTGTATAAAATGAATAATTGCAAACAGTGAGGAAGTAATGGTCATTTCTACGCTCCGTGCAACCTAGGCTTCACTCTAGGGCGTTGCTCCACCATATCGATTAGCTACGGCCTTAGAAGTCAACCCCATAACTATAAAAAACAATATAAATACAACCGTTTTTCCATCGTACAACAGGAGTAATTGTAATCAGTGTGAAAGGTATGGTCATTTCTACGTTCCGGGCAACCTAGGCTTCACTCTAGGGCGTTGGTCCGCCAGATCCAATAGCTAGAGCCTAAGAAGTCAACGCCAGAAGCATAAAATACAGTATAAATACAACAGTTTTTCCATTGTATAAAATGAATAATTGCAAACAGTGAGGAAGTAATGGTCATTTCTACGTTCCGTGCAACCTAGGCTTCACTCTAGGGCGTTGCACCACCAGATCGAATAGTTAGGGCCTAAGAAGTCAAAGCCAGAAGCATAAAATACAATATAAATACAACAGTTTTTCCCTTGTATAACAGAAATAATTGCAACCAGTGTGAAAGCTATGGTCATTTCTACGTTCCGGGCAACCTAGGCTTCACTCTAGGGCGTTGCTCCACCACATCGAATAGTTAGGGCCTTAGAAGTCAATGCCAGAAGCATAAAATACAATATAAATACAATAGTTTTTCCACTGTATAATATGAATATTTGCAAACAGTGTGGAAGTAATGGTCATTTCTACGTTCCGGGCAAGCTAGGCTTCACTCTAGGGCGTTGGTCCACCAGATCCAATAGTTAGAGCCTAAGAAGTCAACGTCAGGAGCACCAAATACAAAATAAATACAACAGTTTTTCCATCGTATTAAACGAATAATTGCATCCAGTGTGCAAGTAATGGTCATTTCTACGATCCGGGCAACCTAGGCATCACTCTAGGGCGTTGTTCCACAGGAGCGAAAAGTTAGGACCTAAGAAGTCAACGCCTGAAGCATAAACTACAATACAAATACAACTGTTTTTCCATTGTATAAAACGAATAATTGCAACCAGTCTGATAGTTATGGTCATTTCTACATTCCGGGCAATCTAGGCTTCTCTCTAGGCCGTTGCTCCACCAGATCGAATAGTTAGGGCCTAACAAGTCAACGCCAGAAGCATAAAATGCAATAGAAATACAACAGTTTTGCCATCGTATAACAGGAATAATTGCAACCAGTGTGAAAGATATGGTCATTTCTACGATACTGGCAACCTAGGCTGCACTCTAGGGCGTCGTTCCACCAGATCGAATAGCTGCGGCCTTAGAAGTCAACGCCAGAAGTATAAAATACAATATAAATAAAACAGTTTTTCTATCGTATAACAGGAATAATTGCAAACAGTGTGAAAGATATGGTCATTTCTACGTTGCGGGCATCCTAGGCTTCACTCTAGGGCATTGCTCCACCACATCGAATAGCTACGGCCTGAGAAGTCAACGCCATATCTATAAAAAACTATATAAATACAACAGTTTCTCCATTGTATAAAATGAATAATTGCAAACAGTGTGGAGGTAATGGTCATTTCTACTCTCCGGGCAATCTAGGCTTCACTCTAGTTCGTTTCTCCACCACATCGAATAGCTGCGGTCTTAGGAGTCAACGCCAGAAGCATAAAATACAGTATAAATACAACAGTTTTTGAATCGTATAACAGGAATAATTGCAAACAGTGTGAAAGATATGGTCATTTCTACGTTGCGGGCATCCTAGGCTTCACTCTAGGGCATTGCTCCACCACATCGAATAGCTACGGCCTTAGAAGTCAGCGCCATAACTATAAAATACAGTATAAATACAACATTCTATCCATCGTATAAAACGAATAATTGCAACCAGTCTGATAGTTATGGTCATTTCTACGTTCCGGGCAACCTAGGCTTCACCCTAGGACGTTGCTCCACCAGATCGAATAGTTAGAGCCTAAGGAGTCAATGCCAGAAGCATAAAATACGATACATGTACAACAGTTTTTCCATCGCATAAAATGAGTAATTGCAACCAGTGTGAAAGGTATGGTCATTTCTACGTTCCGGGCAACCTAGGCTACACTCTAGGGCGTTGCTCCACCAGATCGAATATCTACGGCCTTAGAAGTCAACGTCTGAAGCATAAAATATAATATAAATACAACAGTTTTTCCATCGTATAACAGGAATAATTGCAACCAGTGTGAAAGACATGGTCATTTCTACGTTCCCGGCAACCTAGGCTTCACTCTAGGGCGTTGCTCCACCACTTCGAATAGCTACGGCCTTAGGAGTCAACGCCAGCGGCATAAAATACAAAATAAATACAACAGTTTCTCCATCGTATAACAAGAATAATTGCAACCAGTGTGAAAGCGATGGTCATTTCTACATTCCGGCAAACTAGGCTACACTCTAGGGCGGTGATCCACCAGATCGAATAGTTAGGGCCTAAGAAGTCAACGCCAAAAGCATAAAATACAATATAAACACAACAGTTTTTCCCTTGTATGACAGAAATAATTGCAACCAGAGTGAAGGTGATGATCACTCCTACGTCCCGGGCAACCTAGGATTCACTCTAGGCCGTTGCTCCACCAGATCGGATAGCTAGGGACTTAGAAGTCAACGCTAGAAGCATAAAATAAAATAAAAATACAACAGTTTTTCCATCGTATAAAACGAATAATTGCAACCAGTATGAATGCCACGGACATTTCTACGTTCCGGGCAACCTAGGCTTCACTCTAGGGCATTTCTCCACCACATCGAATAGCTACGGCCTTAGATGTCAACGTCTGAAGCATAAAATATAATATAAATACAACAGTTTTTCCATCATATAACAGGAATAATTGCAACCAGTGTGAAAGACATGGTCATTTCTACGTTCCGGGCAACCTAGGCTTCACTCTAGGGCGTTGCTCCACCACATCGAATAGCTACGGCCTTAGGAGTCAATGCCAGAGGCTTAAAATACAAAATAAATACAACAGTTTTTCAATCGTATACCAGGAATAATTGCAAACAGTGTGAAAGATATGGTCATTTCTACGTTCCGGGCATCCTAGGCTTCACTCTAGGGCATTGCTCCACCACATCGATTAGCTGCGGCCTTAGAAGTCAACGCCATAACTATAAAAAACAATATAAATACAACCGTTTTTCCATGGTATAAAATGAATAATTGCAAACAGTGTGGAGGTAATGGTAATTTCTACTTTCCGGGCAACCTAGGCTTCACTCTAGGGCGTTTCTCCACCACATCGAATAGCTACGGCCTTAGAAGTCAACGTCTGAAGCATAAAATATAATATAAATACAACCGTTTTTCCATCGTATAACAGGAATAATTGCAACCAGTGTGAAAGACATGGTCATTTCTACGTTCCGTGCAACCTAGGCTTCACTCTAGGGCGTTGGTCCACCAGGTCCAATAGTTAGGGCCTTAGAAAACAACTCCAGACGCATAAAATACAATATAAATACAACAGTTTTTCCACGGTATAAAACGAATAATTGCAACCGGTATGAGAGTTATGGTCAGTTCTACGTTCCGGGCAACCTAGGCTTCACCCTAGGGCGTTGCTCCACCAGATCGATTAGTTAGGGCCTAAGAAGTCAACGCCAGAAGCATAAAATACACAATAAATACAACAGTTTTTCCCTTGTATAACAGGAATAATTGCAACCAGTGTGAAAGCTATGGTCATTTCAACGTTCCGGGCATCCTAGGCTTCACTCTAGGGCATTGCTCCACCATATCGATTAGCTACGGCCTTAGAAGTCAACCCCATAACTATAAAAAACAATATAAATACAACCGTTTTTCCATTGTATAAAATGAATAATTGCAAACAGTGTGGAGGTAATGGTAATTTCTACTTTCCGGGCAACCTAGGCTTCACTCTAGGGCGTTTCTCCACCACTTCGAATAGCTACGGCCTTAGAAGTCAACGCCATAACTATAAAATACAATATAAGTACAACAGTTTTTCCATTGTATAAAATGAATAATTGCAGACAGTGTGAAAGTAATGGTTATTTCTACGTTCCCGGCAACCTAGGCTTCACGCTATGGCGTTGCTCCACCACATCGAATAGCTACGACCTTAGGAGTCAACGCCAGAGGCATAACATACAATATAAGTAAAACAGTTTTTCCAACGTATAAAAAGAATAATTGCAATCAGTATGAAGGTTATGGTCATTTCTACGTTTCGGGCAACCTAGGCTTCACTCTATGGCGTTGTTCCACCACATCGAATAGCTAAGGCCTTAGGAGCCAACGTCAGAGGCATAAAATGCAAAATAAATACAACAGTTTTTCCATCGTATAACAAGAATAATTGAAACCAGTGTGAAAGTGATGGTCATTTCTACATTCGGGGCATCCTAGTCCTCACTCTAGATCGTTGCTCAACCACATCGAATAGCTACGGCCTTAGAAGTCAACGCCATAACTATAAAATACAATATAAATACAACAGTTTTTCCATTGTATAAAATGAATAATTGCAAACAGTGTGGAAGTAATGGTTATTTCTACGTTCCGGGCAACCTAGGCTTCACGCTAGGGCGTTGCTCCAGCACATCGAATAGCTACGGCATTAGGAGTCAACGCCCGAGGCATAACATACAATATAAGCACAACAATTTTTCCATCGTATAAAATGTATAATTGCAAGCAGTGTGAAGGTAATGGTCATTTCTACGTTCCGGGCAACCTAGGCTTCACTCTAGGGCGTTGCTCCACCACATCGAATAGCTGCGGCCTTAGAAGTCAACGCCAGAAGCATAAAATACAATATAAATACAACAGTTTTTCAATCGTATACCAGGAATAATTGCAAACAGTGTGAAAGATATGGTCATTTCTACGTTCCGGGCATCCTAGGCTTCACTCTAGGGCATTGCTCCACCACATCGATTAGCTGCGGCCTTAGAAGTCAACACCATAACTATAAAAAACAATATAAATACAACCGTTTTTCCATGGTATAAAATGAATAATTGCTAACAGTGTGGAGGTAATTGTAATTTCTACGTTCCGGGCATCCTAGGCTTCACTCTAGGGCATTGCTCCACCACATCGATTAGCTGCGGCCTTAGAAGTCAACGCCATAACTATAAAAAACAATATAAATACAACCGTTTTTCCATGGTATAAAATGAATAATTGCAAACAGTGTGGAGGTAATGGTAATTTCTACTTTCCGGGCAACCTAGGCTTCACTCTAGGGCGTTGGTCCACCAGGTCGAATAGTTAGGGCCTTAGAAAACAACTCCAGACGCATAAAATACAATATAAATACAACAGTTTTTCCACGGTATAAAACGAATAATTGCAACCGGTATGAGAGTTATGGTCAGTTCTACGTTCCGGGCAACCTAGGCTTCACCCTAGGGCGTTGCTCCACCAGATCGATTAGTTAGGGCCTAAGAAGTCAACGCCAGAAGCATAAAATACACAATAAATACAACAGTTTTTCCCTTGTATAACAGGAATAATTGCAACCAGTGTGAAAGCTATGGTCATTTCAACGTTCCGGGCATCCTAGGCTTCACTCTAGGGCATTGCTCCACCATATCGATTAGCTACGGCCTTAGAAGTCAACCCCATAACTATAAAAAACAATACAAATACAACAGTTTTTCCATCGTACAACAGGAGTAATTGTAATCAGTGTGAAAGGTATGGTCATTTCTACGTTCCGGGCAACCTAGGCTTCACTCTAGGGCGTTGGTCCGCCAGATCGAATAGCTAGGGCCTAAGAAGTCAACGCCAGAAGTATAAAGTACAGTATAAATACAACAGTTTTTCCATTGTATAAAATGAATAATTGCAAACAGTGAGGAAGTAATGGTCATTTCTACGTTCCGTGCAACCTAGGATTCACTCTAGGGCGTTGCACCACCAGATCGAATAGTTAGGGCCTAAGAAGTGAAAGCCAGAAGCATAAAATACAATATAAATACAACAGTTTTTCCCTTGTATAACAGAAATAATTGCAACCAGTGTGAAAGCTATGGTCATTTCTACGTTCCGGGCAACCTAGGTTTTCACTCTAGGGCGTTGCTCCACCACATCGAATAGTTAGGGCCTTAGAAGTCAATGCCAGAAGCATAAAATACAATATAAATACAACAGGTTTTCCACTGTATAATATGAATATTTGCAAACAGTGTGGAAGTAATGGTCATTTCTACGTTCCGGGCAAGCTAGGCTTCACTCTAGGGCGTTGGTCCACCAGATCCAATAGTTAGGGCCTAAGAAGTCAACGCCAGGAGCAGCAAATACAAAATAAATGCAACAGTTTTTCCATCGTATTAAACGAATAATTGCATCCAGTGTGCAAGTAATGGTCATTTCTACGATCCGGGCAACCTAGGCATCACTCTAGGGCGTTGTTCCACCAGAGCGAAAAGTTAGGACCTAAGAAGTCAACGCCTGAAGCATAAACTACAATATAAATACAACTGTTTTTCCATTGTATAAAACGAATAATTGCAACCAGTCTGATAGTTATGGTCATCTCTACATTCCGGGCAATCTAGGCTTCTCTCTAGGCCGTTGCTCCACCAGATCGAATAGTTAGGGCCTAACAAGTCAACGCCAGAAGCATAAAATGCAATAGAAATACAACAGTTTTGCCATCGTATAACAGGAATAATTGCAACCAGTGTGAAAGATATGGTCATTTCTACGATACTGGCAACCTAGGCTGCACTCTAGGGCGTCGTTCCACCACATCGAATAGCTGCGGCCTTAGAAGTCAACGCCAGAAGTATAAAATACAATATAAATAAAACAGTTTTTCTATCGTATAACAGGAATAATTGCAAACAGTGTGAAAGATATGGTCATTTCTACGTTGCGGGCATCCTAGGCTTCACTCTAGGGCATTGCTCCACCACATCGAATAGCTACGGCCTGAGAAGTCAACGCCATATCTATAAAAAACAATATAAATACAACAGTTTCTCCATTGTATAAAATGAATAATTGCAAACAGTGTTGGGGTAATGGTCATTTCTACTTTCCGGGCAATCTAGGCTTCACTCTAGTTCGTTTCTCCACCACATCGAATAGCTGCGGTCTTAGGAGTCAACGCCAGAAGCATAAAATACAGTATAAATGCAACAGTTTTTGAATCGTATAACAGGAATAATTGCAAACAGTGTGAAAGATATGGTCATTTCTACGCTGCGGGCATCCTAGGCTTCACTCTAGGGCATTGCTCCACCACATCGAATAGCTACGGCCTTAGAAGTCAGCGCCATAACTATAAAATACAGTATAACTACAACATTCTATCGATCGTATAAAACGAATAATTGCAACCAGTCTGATAGTTATGGTCATTTCTACGTTCCGGGCAACCTAGGCTTCACCCTAGGACGTTGCTCCACCAGATCGAATAGTTAGAGCCTAAGGAGTCAATGCCATAACTATAAAAAACAATATAAATACAACAGTCTTTCCATTGTATAAAATGAATGATTGCAACCAGAGTGAAGGTGATGGTCATTCCTACGTCCCGGGCAACCTAGGCTTCACTCTAGGCCGTTGCTCCACCAGATCGAATAGCTAGGGACTTAGAAGTCAACGCTAGATGCATAAAATAAAATAAAAATACAACAGTCTTTCCATCGTATAAAACGAATAATTGCAACCAGTATGAATGTTATGGTCATTTCTACGTTCCGGGCAACCTAGGCTTCACTCTAGGGCGTTTCTCCACCACATCGAATAGCTACGGCCTTAGAAGTCAGCGTCTGAAGCATAAAATATAATATAAATACAACAGTTTTTCCATCGTATAACAGGAATAATTGCAACAAGTGTGAAAGGCATGGTCATTTCTACGTTGCGGGCATCCTAGGCTTCACTCTAGGGCATTGCTCCACCACATCGAATAGCTACGGCCTTAGAAGTCAACGCCATAACTATAAAAAACAATATAAATACAACAGTCTTTCCATTGTATAAAATGAATGATTGCAACCAGAGTGAAGGTGATGGTCATTCTTACGTCCCAGGCAACCTAGGCTTCACTCTAGGCCGTTGCTCCACCAGATCGAATAGCTAGAGACTTAGAAGTCAACGGTAGAAGCATAAAATAAAATAAAAATACAACAGTTTTTCCATCGTATAAAACGAATAATTGCATCCAGTATGAATGTTATGGTCATTTCTACGTTCCGGGCAACCTAGGCTTCACTCTAGGGCGTTTCTCCACCACATCGAATAGCTACGGCCTTAGAAGTCAACGTCTGAAGCATAAAATATAATATAAATACAACAGTTTTTCCATCGTATAACAGGAATAATTGCAACCAGTGTGAAAGACATGGTCATTTCTACGTTCCCGGCAACCTAGGCTTCACTCTAGGGCGTTGCTCCACCACTTCGAATAGCTACGGCCTTAGGAGTCAACGCCAGCGGCATAAAATACAAAATAAATACAACAGTTTCTCCATCGTATAACAAGAATAATTGCAACCAGTGTGAAAGCGATGGTCATTTCTACATTCCGGGCAAACTAGGCTACACTCTAGGGCGGTGATCCACCAGATCGAATAGTTAGGGCCTAAGAAGTCAACGCCAAAAGCATAGAATACAATATAAACACAACAGTTTTTCCCTTGTATAACAGAAATAATTGCAACCAGAGTGAAGGTGATGATCACTCCTACGTCCCGGGCAACCTAGGCTTCACTCTAGGCCGTTGCTCCACCAGATCGAATAGCTAGGGACTTAGAAGTCAACGCTAGAAGCATAAAATAAAATAAAAATACAACAGTTTTTCCATCGTATAAAACGAATAATTGCAACCAGTATGAATGTTACGGACATTTCTACGTTCCGGGCAACCTAGGCTTCACTCTAGGGCGTTTCTCCACCACATCGAATAGCTACGGCCTTAGAAGTCAACGTCTGAAGCATAAAATATAATATAAATACAACCGTTTGTCCATCGTATAGCTGGAATAATTGCAACCAGAGTGAAACTAATGGTCATTTCCACGTTTCGGTCGACCTAGGCTCCACCCTAGGGCGTTGGTCCACCAGATGGAATAGCTAGGGCCTTAGAAGTCAATGCCAGAAGCATATAATACAGAATAAATACAACAGTTTTACCATCGTATAAAATGAATAATCGCAAACAGTGTTAATGTTATGGTCATTTCTACGTTCCGGGCAACCTAGGCTTCACTCTAGGGCATTGGTCCGCCAGATCCAATAGCTAGGGCCTAAGAAGTCAACGCCAGAAGCATAAAATACAGTATAAATACAACAGTTTTTCCATTGTATAAAATGAATAATTGCAAACAGTGAGGAAGTAATGGTCATTTCTACGTTCCGTGCAACCTAGGCTTCACTCTAGGGCGTTGCTCCACCAGATCGAATAGTTAGGGCCTAAGAAGTCAACGCCAGAAGCATAAAATACAATATAAATACAACAGTTTTTCCCTTGTTTAACAGAAATAATTGCAACCAGTGTGAAAGCTATGGTCATTTCTACGTTCCGGGCAAGCTAGGCTTCACTCTAGGGCGTTGCTCCACCACATCGAATAGTTAGGGCCTTAGAAGTCAATGCCAGAAGCATAAAATACGATATATGTACAACAGTTTTTCCATCGCATAAAATGAGTAATTGCAACCAGTGTGAAAGTAACGGACATTTCTACGTTCCGGGCATCCTAGACTTAACACTGAGGAATTGCTCCACCAGATCGAACACATACGGCCTTAGAAGTCAACGCCAGAAGCATAAAGTACATTAAAAATCCAACAGTTTGTCCATCGTATAACAGGAATAATTGCCGTTAGTGTGAAAGTGATGGCCATTTCTGCATTCCGGGCAACCTAGGCTTCACTCTAGTGCGTTGCTCCTCCAGATAGAATAGTTAGGGCCCAGGAAGTCAACGCCAGAAGCATAAAATACAATATAAATACAACAGTTTTTCACTTGTATAACAGGAATAATTGCAACCAGTGTGAAAGCTATGGTCATTTCTACGTTCCGGGCAACCTAGGCTTCACTCTAGGGCGTTGCTCCACCACATCGAATAGCTGCGGCCTTAGAAGTCAACGCCAGAAGCATAAAATACGATATATGTACAACAGTTTTGCCATCGTATAAAATGAATAATCGCAAACAGTGTGAAGTTAATGGTCATTTCTATGTTCCGGGCAACCTAGGCTTCACTCTAGGGCGTTGCTCCACCAGATCGAATAGTTAGGGCCATAGAAGTCAACGCCCGAAGCATAAAATACAAAATAAATAGAACAGCTTTTCCTATGTATAAAACGAATTATTGAAACCAGTGTGAAAGTTATGGTCATTTCTACGTTCCGGGCAACCTAGGCTTCCCTCTAGGGCGTTGCTCAACCACATCGAATAGCTACGGCCCTAGAAGACAACGCCATAACTATAAAATACAATATAAATACAACAGTCTTTCCATCGTATAAAACGAGCAATTGCAACCAGTTTGATAGTTATGGTCATTTCTACGTTCCGGGCAATCTAGGCTTCTCTCTAGGGCGTTGCTCCACCACATCGAATAGTTAGGGCCTAACAAGTCAACGCCAGAAGCATAAAATACAATAGAAATACAACAGTTTTACCATCGTATAACAGGAATAATTGCAACCAGTGTGAAAGATATGGTCATTTCTACGATACGGGCCACCTAGGCTGCACTCTAGGTCGTCGTTCCACCACATCGAATAGCTGCGGCCTTAGAAGTCAACGCCAGAAGCATAAAATACAATATAAACACAACAGTTTTTCTCTTGTATAACAGAAATAATTGCAACCAGTGTGAAAGATATGGTCATTTCTACGTTGCGGGCATCCTAGGCTTCACTCTAGGGCATTGCTCCACCACATCGAATAGCTACGGCCTTAGAAGTGAACGCCATAACTATAAAAAACAATATAAATACAACAGTTTTTCCATTGTATAAAATGAATGATTGCAAACAGTGAGGAAGTAATGGTCATTTCTACGTTCCGTGCAACCTAGGCTTCACTCTAGGGCGTTGCTCCACCAGATCGAATGGTTAGGGCCTAAGAAGTCAACGCCAGAAGCATAAAATACAATAAAAATACAACAGTTTTTCCCTTGTATAACAGAAATAATTGCAACCAGTATGAATGTTATGGTCATTTCTACGTTCCGGGCAACCTAGGCTTCACTCTAGGGCGTTGGTCCGCCAGATCCAATAGCTAGGGCCTAAGAAGTCAACGCCAGAAGCATAAAATACAGTATAAATACAACAGTTTTTCCATTGTATAAAATGAATAATTGCAAACAGTGAGGAAGTAATGGTCATTTCTACGTTCCGTGCAACCTAGGCTTCACTCTAGGGCGTTGCTCCACCAGATCGAATAGTTAGGGCCTAAGAAGTCAACGCCAGAAGCATAAAATACAATATAAATACAACAGTTTTTCCCTTGTTTAACAGAAATAATTGCAACCAGTGTGAAAGCTATGGTCATTTCTACGTTCCGGGCAAGCTAGGCTTCACTCTAGGGCGTTGCTCCACCACATCGAATAGTTAGGGCCTTAGAAGTCAATGCCAGAAGCATAAAATACAATATAAATACAACAGTTTTCCCACTGTATAATATGAATATTTGCAAACAGTGTGGAAGTAATGGTCATTTCTACGTTCCGGGCAAGCTAGGCTTCACTCTAGGGCGTTGGTCCACCAGATCCAATAGTTAGGGCCTAAGAAGTCAACGCCAGGAGCACCAAATACAAAATAAATACAACAGTTTTTCCATCGTATTAAACGAATAATTGCATCCAGTGTGCATGTAATGGTCATTTCTACGATCCGGGCAACCTAGGCATCACTCTAGGACGTTGTTCCACCAGAGCGAATAGTTAGGATCTAAGAAGTCAACGCTTGAAGCATAAAATACAATATAAATACAACAGTCTTTCCATTGTATAAAATGAATGATTGCAACCAGAGTGAAGGTGATGGTCATTCTTACGTCCCGGGCAACCTAGGCTTCACTCTAGGCCGTTGCTCCACCAGATCGAATAGCTAGAGACTTAGAAGTCAACGGTAGAAGCATAAAATAAAATAAAAATACAACAGTTTTTCCATCGTATAAAACGAATAATTGCATCCAGTATGAATGTTATGGTCATTTCTACGTTCCGGGCAACCTAGGCTTCACTCTAGGGCGTTTCTCCACCACATCGAATAGCTACGGCCTTAGAAGTCAACGTCTGAAGCATAAAATATAATATAAATACAACAGTTTTTCCATCGTATAACAGGAATAATTGCAACCAGTGTGAAAGACATGGTCATTTCTACGTTCCCGGCAACCTAGGCTTCACTCTAGGGCGTTGCTCCACCACTTCGAATAGCTACGGCCTTAGGAGTCAACGCCAGCGGCATAAAATACAAAATAAATACAACAGTTTCTCCATCGTATAACAAGAATAATTGCAACCAGTGTGAAAGCGATGGTCATTTCTACATTCCGGGCAAACTAGGCTACACTCTAGGGCGGTGATCCACCAGATCGAATAGTTAGGGCCTAAGAAGTCAACGCCAAAAGCATAGAATACAATATAAACACAACAGTTTTTCCCTTGTATAACAGAAATAATTGCAATCAGAGTGAAGGTGATGATCACTCCTACGTCCCGGGCAACCTAGGCTTCACTCTAGGCCGTTGCTCCACCAGATCGAATAGCTAGGGACTTAGAAGTCAACGCTAGAAGCATAAAATAAAATAAAAATACAACAGTTTTTCCATCGTATAAAACGAATAATTGCAACCAGTATGAATGTTACGGACATTTCTACGTTCCGGGCAACCTAGGCTTCACTCTAGGGCGTTTCTCCACCACATCGAATAGCTACGGCCTTAGAAGTCAACGTCTGAAGCATAAAATATAATATAAATACAACCGTTTGTCCATCGTATAGCTGGAATAATTGCAACCAGAGTGAAACTAATGGTCATTTCCACGTTTCGGTCGACCTAGGCTCCACCCTAGGGCGTTGGTCCACCAGATGGAATAGCTAGGGCCTTAGAAGTCAATGCCAGAAGCATATAATACAGAATAAATACAACAGTTTTACCATCGTATAAAATGAATAATCGCAAACAGTGTTAATGTTATGGTCATTTCTACGTTCCGGGCAACCTAGGCTTCACTCTAGGGCATTGGTCCGCCAGATCCAATAGCTAGGGCCTAAGAAGTCAACGCCAGAAGCATAAAATACAGTATAAATACAACAGTTTTTCCATTGTATAAAATGAATAATTGCAAACAGTGAGGAAGTAATGGTCATTTCTACGTTCCGTGCAACCTAGGCTTCACTCTAGGGCGTTGCTCCACCAGATCGAATAGTTAGGGCCTAAGAAGTCAACGCCAGAAGCATAAAATACAATATAAATACAACAGTTTTTCCCTTGTTTAACAGAAATAATTGCAACCAGTGTGAAAGCTATGGTCATTTCTACGTTCCGGGCAAGCTAGGCATCACTCTAGGGCGTTGCTCCACCACATCGAATAGTTAGGGCCTTAGAAGTCAATGCCAGAAGCATAAAATACGATATATGTACAACAGTTTTTCCATCGCATAAAATGAGTAATTGCAACCAGTGTGAAAGTAACGGACATTTCTACGTTCCGGGCATCCTAGACTTAACACTGAGGAATTGCTCCACCAGATCGAACACATACGGCCTTAGAAGTCAACGCCAGAAGCATAAAGTACATTAAAAATCCAACAGTTTGTCCATCGTATAACAGGAATAATTGCCACCAGTGTGAAAGTGATGGCCATTTCTGCATTCCGGGCAACCTAGGCTTCACTCTAGTGCGTTGCTCCTCCAGATAGAATAGTTAGGGCCCAGGAAGTCAACGCCAGAAGCATAAAATACAATATAAATACAACAGTTTTTCACTTGTATAACAGGAATAATTGCAACCAGTGTGAAAGCTATGGTCATTTCTACGTTCCGGGCAACCTAGGCTTCACTCTAGGGCGTTGCTCCATCACATCGAATAGCTGCGGCCTTAGAAGTCAACGCCAGAAGCATAAAATACGATATATGTACAACAGTTTTGCCATCGTATAAAATGAATAATCGCAAACAGTGTGAAGTTAATGGTCATTTCTATGTTCCGGGCAACCTAGGCTTCACTCTAGGGCGTTGCTCCACCAGATCGAATAGTTAGGGCCATAGAAGTCAACGCCCGAAGCATAAAATACAAAATAAATAGAACAGCTTTTCCTATGTATAAAACGAATTATTGAAACCAGTGTGAAAGTTATGGTCATTTCTACGTTCCGGGCAACCTAGGCTTCCCTCTAGGGCGTTGCTCAACCACATCGAATAGCTACGGCCCTAGAAGACAACGCCATAACTATAAAATACAATATAAATACAACAGTCTTTCCATCGTATAAAACGAGCAATTGCAACCAGTTTGATAGTTATGGTCATTTCTACGTTCCGGGCAATCTAGGCTTCTCTCTAGGGCGTTGCTCCACCACATCGAATAGTTAGGGCCTAACAAGTCAACGCCAGAAGCATAAAATACAATAGAAATACAACAGTTTTACCATCGTATAACAGGAATAATTGCAACCAGTGTGAAAGATATGGTGATTTCTACGATACGGGCCACCTAGGCTGCACTCTAGGGCGTCGTTCCACCACATCGAATAGCTGCGGCCTTAGAAGTCAACGCCAGAAGCATAAAATACAATATAAACACAACAGTTTTTCTCTTGTATAACAGAAATAATTGCAACCAGTGTGAAAGATATGGTCATTTCTACGTTGCGGGCATCCTAGGCTTCACTCTAGGGCATTGCTCCACCACATCGAATAGCTACGGCCTTAGAAGTGAACGCCATAACTATAAAAAACAATATAAATACAACAGTTTTTCCATTGTATAAAATGAATGATTGCAAACAGTGAGGAAGTAATGGTCATTTCTACGTTCCGTGCAACCTAGGCTTCACTCTAGGGCGTTGCTCCACCAGATCGAATGGTTAGGGCCTAAGAAGTCAACGCCAGAAGCATAAAATACAATAAAAATACAACAGTTTTTCCCTTGTATAACAGAAATAATTGCAACCAGTATGAATGTTATGGTCATTTCTACGTTCCGGGCAACCTAGGCTTCACTCTAGGGCGTTGGTCCGCCAGATCCAATAGCTAGGGCCTAAGAAGTCAACGCCAGAAGCATAAAATACAGTATAAATACAACAGTTTTTCCATTGTATAAAATGAATAATTGCAAACAGTGAGGAAGTAATGGTCATTTCTACGTTCCGTGCAACCTAGGCTTCACTCTAGGGCGTTGCTCCACCAGATCGAATAGTTAGGGCCTAAGAAGTCAACGCCAGAAGCATAAAATACAATATAAATACAACAGTTTTTCCCTTGTTTAACAGAAATAATTGCAACCAGTGTGAAAGCTATGGTCATTTCTACGTTCCGGGCAAGCTAGGCTTCACTCTAGGGCGTTGCTCCACCACATCGAATAGTTAGGGCCATAGAAGTCAACGCCCGAAGCATAAAATACAAAATAAATAGAACAGTTTTTCCATTGTATAAAACGAATAATTGAAACCAGTGTGAAAGTTATGGTCATTTCTACGTTCCGTGCAACCTAGGCTTCACTACAGGGCGGTGCTCCACCAGATCAAATAGTTAGGGCCTAAGAAGTCAACGCCAGAAGCATAAAATGCAATATAAATACAACAGCTTTTCCATCGTATATAATGTACATTTGCAAACAGTGTGAAAGTAACGGTCATTTCTACGTTCCGGGCAACCTAGGCTTCACTCTATGGCGTTGCTCCACCAGATCGAATAGTTAGGGACTTGGAATTCGACGCCAGTAGCATAAAATACAACATAAGTACAACAGTTTTTCCATCGTATAACAGGAATAATTGCAACCAGTGTGAAAGTACAGGTCATTTTTACGTTCCGGGCAACCTAGGCTTCGCTCAAGGGCGTTCCTCCACCACATCGAATAGTTAGGGCCTAAGAAGTCAACGCCAGAAGCATAAAATACAATAGAAATACAACAGTTTTTCCATCGTATAACAGGAATCATTGCAACCAGTGTGAAAGCTATGGTCATTTCTACGTTCCGGGCAACCTAGGCTTCACTCGAGGGCGTTGCACCACTACATCGAATAGCTACGGCCCTAGAAGACAACGCCATAACTATAAAATACAATATAAATACAACAGTCTTTCCATCGTATATAACGAATAATTGCTACCAGTATGAAAGTTATGGTCATTTCTACGTTCCGGGCAGCCTAGGCTTCACTCTAGGGCGTTGTTCAACCACATCGAATAGTTAGGGCCTAAGAAGTCAACGCCAGAAGCACCAAATACAAAATAAATACAACAGTTTTTCCATCGTATAAAACGAATAATTGCAACCAGTATGAAAGTTATGGTCATTTCTACGTTCCGGGCAACCTAGGCTCACCCTAGGGCGTTGCTCCACCTGATCGAATAGTTATGGACTTAGAATTCGACGCCAGAAGCATAAAATACAACATAAGTACAACAGTTTTTCCATCGTATATAACGAATAATTGCTACAAGTATGAAAGTTATGGTCATTTCTACGTTCCGGGCAACCTAGGCTTCACTCTAGGGCGTTGCTCAACCACATCGAATAGTTAGGGCCTAAGAAGTCAACGCCTGAAGCATAAAATACAATATAAATACAACAGTTTTTGCATCGTATAAAACGAATAATTGCAACCAGTATAAAAGTTATGGTCATTTCTACGTTCCGGGCAACCTAGGCTTCACCCTAGGGCGTTGCTCCACCTGATCGAATAGTTAGGGCCTAAGAAGTCAGCGCCAGAAGCATAAAATACGATATATGTACAACAGTTTTTCCATCGTATAAAACGAATAATATCAACCAGTGTGAAAGTAATAGACATTTCTACGTTGCGGGCATCCTAGACTTAACTCTGAGGAATTGCTACACCAGATCGAATACATAGGGCCTTAGAAGTCAACGCCAGAAGTATAAAGTACAATCAAAATCCAACAGTTTGTCCATCGTATAGCTGGAATAATTGCAACCAGAGTGAAAGTAATGGTCATTTCCACGTTTCGGGCGACCTAGGCTCCACTCTAGGGCGTTGCTCCACCAGATGGAATAGCTAGGGCCTAAGAAGTCAACGCCAGAAGCATAAAATACAGTATAAATACAACAGTTTTTCCATTGTATAAAATGAATAATTGCAAACAGTGAGGAAGTAATGGTCATTTCTACGTTCCGTGCAACCTAGGCTTCACTCTAGGGCGTTGCTCCACCAGATCGAATAGTTAGGGCCTAAGAAGTCAACGCCAGAAGCATAAAATACAATATAAATACAACAGTTTTTCCCTTGTTTAACAGAAATAATTGCAACCAGTGTGAAAGCTATGGTCATTTCTACGTTCCGGGCAAGCTAGGCTTCACTCTAGGGCGTTGCTCCACCACATCGAATAGTTAGGGCCTTAGAAGTCAATGCCAGAAGCATAAAATACAATATAAATACAACAGTTTTCCCACTGTATAATATGAATATTTGCAAACAGTGTGGAAGTAATGGTCATTTCTACGTTCCGGGCAAGCTAGGCTTCACTCTAGGGCGTTGGTCCACCAGATCCAATAGTTAGGGCCTAAGAAGTCAACGCCAGGAGCACCAAATACAAAATAAATACAACAGTTTTTCCATCGTATTAAACGAATAATTGCATCCAGTGTGCATGTAATGGTCATTTCTACGATCCGGGCAACCTAGGCATCACTCTAGGACGTTGTTCCACCAGAGCGAATAGTTAGGATCTAAGAAGTCAACGCTTGAAGCATAAAATACAATATAAATACAACAGTCTTTCCATTGTATAAAATGAATGATTGCAACCAGAGTGAAGGTGATGGTCATTCTTACGTCCCGGGCAACCTAGGCTTCACTCTAGGCCGTTGCTCCACCAGATCGAATAGCTAGAGACTTAGAAGTCAACGGTAGAAGCATAAAATAAAATAAAAATACAACAGTTTTTCATCGTATAAAACGAATAATTGCATCCAGTATGAATGTTATGGTCATTTCTACGTTCCGGGCAACCTAGGCTTCACTCTAGGGCGTTTCTCCACCACATCGAATAGCTACGGCCTTAGAAGTCAACGTCTGAAGCATAAAATATAATATAAATACAACAGTTTTTCCATCGTATAACAGGAATAATTGCAACCAGTGTGAAAGACATGGTCATTTCTACGTTCCCGGCAACCTAGGCTTCACTCTAGGGCGTTGCTCCACCACTTCGAATAGCTACGGCCTTAGGAGTCAACGCCAGCGGCATAAAATACAAAATAAATACAACAGTTTCTCCATCGTATAACAAGAATAATTGCAACCAGTGTGAAAGCGATGGTCATTTCTACATTCCGGGCAAACTAGGCTACACTCTAGGGCGGTGATCCACCAGATCGAATAGTTAGGGCCTAAGAAGTCAACGCCAAAAGCATAGAATACAATATAAACACAACAGTTTTTCCCTTGTATAACAGAAATAATTGCAATCAGAGTGAAGGTGATGATCACTCCTACGTCCCGGGCAACCTAGGCTTCACTCTAGGCCGTTGCTCCACCAGATCGAATAGCTAGGGACTTAGAAGTCAACGCTAGAAGCATAAAATAAAATAAAAATACAACAGTTTTTCCATCGTATAAAACGAATAATTGCAACCAGTATGAATGTTACGGACATTTCTACGTTCCGGGCAACCTAGGCTTCACTCTAGGGCGTTTCTCCACCACATCGAATAGCTACGGCCTTAGAAGTCAACGTCTGAAGCATAAAATATAATATAAATACAACCGTTTGTCCATCGTATAGCTGGAATAATTGCAACCAGAGTGAAACTAATGGTCATTTCCACGTTTCGGTCGACCTAGGCTCCACCCTAGGGCGTTGGTCCACCAGATGGAATAGCTAGGGCCTTAGAAGTCAATGCCAGAAGCATATAATACAGAATAAATACAACAGTTTTACCATCGTATAAAATGAATAATCGCAAACAGTGTTAATGTTATGGTCATTTCTACGTTCCGGGCAACCTAGGCTTCACTCTAGGGCATTGGTCCGCCAGATCCAATAGCTAGGGCCTAAGAAGTCAACGCCAGAAGCATAAAATACAGTATAAATACAACAGTTTTTCCATTGTATAAAATGAATAATTGCAAACAGTGAGGAAGTAATGGTCATTTCTACGTTCCGTGCAACCTAGGCTTCACTCTAGGGCGTTGCTCCACCAGATCGAATAGTTAGGGCCTAAGAAGTCAACGCCAGAAGCATAAAATACAATATAAATACAACAGTTTTTCCCTTGTTTAACAGAAATAATTGCAACCAGTGTGAAAGCTATGGTCATTTCTACGTTCCGGGCAAGCTAGGCTTCACTCTAGGGCGTTGCTCCACCACATCGAATAGTTAGGGCCTTAGAAGTCAATGCCAGAAGCATAAAATACGATATATGTACAACAGTTTTTCCATCGCATAAAATGAGTAATTGCAACCAGTGTGAAAGTAACGGACATTTCTACGTTCCGGGCATCCTAGACTTAACACTGAGGAATTGCTCCACCAGATCGAACACATACGGCCTTAGAAGTCAACGCCAGAAGCATAAAGTACATTAAAAATCCAACAGTTTGTCCATCGTATAACAGGAATAATTGCCACCAGTGTGAAAGTGATGGCCATTTCTGCATTCCGGGCAACCTAGGCTTCACTCTAGTGCGTTGCTCCTCCAGATAGAATAGTTAGGGCCCAGGAAGTCAACGCCAGAAGCATAAAATACAATATAAATACAACAGTTTTTCACTTGTATAACAGGAATAATTGCAACCAGTGTGAAAGCTATGGTCATTTCTACGTTCCGGGCAACCTAGGCTTCACTCTAGGGCGTTGCTCCATCACATCGAATAGCTGCGGCCTTAGAAGTCAACGCCAGAAGCATAAAATACGATATATGTACAACAGTTTTGCCATCGTATAAAATGAATAATCGCAAACAGTGTGAAGTTAATGGTCATTTCTATGTTCCGGGCAACCTAGGCTTCACTCTAGGGCGTTGCTCCACCAGATCGAATAGTTAGGGCCATAGAAGTCAACGCCCGAAGCATAAAATACAAAATAAATAGAACAGCTTTTCCTATGTATAAAACGAATTATTGAAACCAGTGTGAAAGTTATGGTCATTTCTACGTTCCGGGCAACCTAGGCTTCCCTCTAGGGCGTTGCTCAACCACATCGAATAGCTACGGCCCTAGAAGACAACGCCATAACTATAAAATACAATATAAATACAACAGTCTTTCCATCGTATAAAACGAGCAATTGCAACCAGTTTGATAGTTATGGTCATTTCTACGTTCCGGGCAATCTAGGCTTCTCTCTAGGGCGTTGCTCCACCACATCGAATAGTTAGGGCCTAACAAGTCAACGCCAGAAGCATAAAATACAATAGAAATACAACAGTTTTACCATCGTATAACAGGAATAATTGCAACCAGTGTGAAAGATATGGTGATTTCTACGATACGGGCCACCTAGGCTGCACTCTAGGGCGTCGTTCCACCACATCGAATAGCTGCGGCCTTAGAAGTCAACGCCAGAAGCATAAAATACAATATAAACACAACAGTTTTTCTCTTGTATAACAGAAATAATTGCAACCAGTGTGAAAGATATGGTCATTTCTACGTTGCGGGCATCCTAGGCTTCACTCTAGGGCATTGCTCCACCACATCGAATAGCTACGGCCTTAGAAGTGAACGCCATAACTATAAAAAACAATATAAATACAACAGTTTTTCCATTGTATAAAATGAATGATTGCAAACAGTGAGGAAGTAATGGTCATTTCTACGTTCCGTGCAACCTAGGCTTCACTCTAGGGCGTTGCTCCACCAGATCGAATGGTTAGGGCCTAAGAAGTCAACGCCAGAAGCATAAAATACAATAAAAATACAACAGTTTTTCCCTTGTATAACAGAAATAATTGCAACCAGTATGAATGTTATGGTCATTTCTACGTTCCGGGCAACCTAGGCTTCACTCTAGGGCGTTGGTCCGCCAGATCCAATAGCTAGGGCCTAAGAAGTCAACGCCAGAAGCATAAAATACAGTATAAATACAACAGTTTTTCCATTGTATAAAATGAATAATTGCAAACAGTGAGGAAGTAATGGTCATTTCTACGTTCCGTGCAACCTAGGCTTCACTCTAGGGCGTTGCTCCACCAGATCGAATAGTTAGGGCCTAAGAAGTCAACGCCAGAAGCATAAAATACAATATAAATACAACAGTTTTTCCCTTGTTTAACAGAAATAATTGCAACCAGTGTGAAAGCTATGGTCATTTCTACGTTCCGGGCAAGCTAGGCTTCACTCTAGGGCGTTGCTCCACCACATCGAATAGTTAGGGCCATAGAAGTCAACGCCCGAAGCATAAAATACAAAATAAATAGAACAGTTTTTCCATTGTATAAAACGAATAATTGAAACCAGTGTGAAAGTTATGGTCATTTCTACGTTCCGTGCAACCTAGGCTTCACTACAGGGCGGTGCTCCACCAGATCAAATAGTTAGGGCCTAAGAAGTCAACGCCAGAAGCATAAAATGCAATATAAATACAACAGCTTTTCCATCGTATATAATGTACATTTGCAAACAGTGTGAAAGTAACGGTCATTTCTACGTTCCGGGCAACCTAGGCTTCACTCTATGGCGTTGCTCCACCAGATCGAATAGTTAGGGACTTGGAATTCGACGCCAGTAGCATAAAATACAACATAAGTACAACAGTTTTTCCATCGTATAACAGGAATAATTGCAACCAGTGTGAAAGTACAGGTCATTTTTACGTTCCGGGCAACCTAGGCTTCGCTCAAGGGCGTTCCTCCACCACATCGAATAGTTAGGGCCTAAGAAGTCAACGCCAGAAGCATAAAATACAATAGAAATACAACAGTTTTTCCATCGTATAACAGGAATCATTGCAACCAGTGTGAAAGCTATGGTCATTTCTACGTTCCGGGCAACCTAGGCTTCACTCGAGGGCGTTGCACCACTACATCGAATAGCTACGGCCCTAGAAGACAACGCCATAACTATAAAATACAATATAAATACAACAGTCTTTCCATCGTATATAACGAATAATTGCTACCAGTATGAAAGTTATGGTCATTTCTACGTTCCGGGCAGCCTAGGCTTCACTCTAGGGCGTTGTTCAACCACATCGAATAGTTAGGGCCTAAGAAGTCAACGCCAGAAGCACCAAATACAAAATAAATACAACAGTTTTTCCATCGTATAAAACGAATAATTGCAACCAGTATGAAAGTTATGGTCATTTCTACGTTCCGGGCAACCTAGGCTCACCCTAGGGCGTTGCTCCACCTGATCGAATAGTTATGGACTTAGAATTCGACGCCAGAAGCATAAAATACAACATAAGTACAACAGTTTTTCCATCGTATATAACGAATAATTGCTACAAGTATGAAAGTTATGGTCATTTCTACGTTCCGGGCAACCTAGGCTTCACTCTAGGGCGTTGCTCAACCACATCGAATAGTTAGGGCCTAAGAAGTCAACGCCTGAAGCATAAAATACAATATAAATACAACAGTTTTTGCATCGTATAAAACGAATAATTGCAACCAGTATAAAAGTTATGGTCATTTCTACGTTCCGGGCAACCTAGGCTTCACCCTAGGGCGTTGCTCCACCTGATCGAATAGTTAGGGCCTAAGAAGTCAGCGCCAGAAGCATAAAATACGATATATGTACAACAGTTTTTCCATCGTATAAAACGAATAATATCAACCAGTGTGAAAGTAATAGACATTTCTACGTTGCGGGCATCCTAGACTTAACTCTGAGGAATTGCTACACCAGATCGAATACATAGGGCCTTAGAAGTCAACGCCAGAAGTATAAAGTACAATCAAAATCCAACAGTTTGTCCATCGTATAGCTGGAATAATTGCAACCAGAGTGAAAGTAATGGTCATTTCCACGTTTCGGGCGACCTAGGCTCCACTCTAGGGCGTTGCTCCACCAGATGGAATAGCTAGGGCCTTAGAAGTCAATGCCAGAAGCATAAAATACAAAATAAATACAGCAGTTTTACCATCGTATAACAAGAATAATTGCAACCAGTGTGAAAGTTATGGTCATTTCTACGTTCCGGGCAACCTAGGCTTCAGTCTAGGGCGTTGCTCCACCAGATCGAATAGTTAGGGCCATAGAAGTCAACGCCCGAAGCATAAAATACAAAATAAATAGAACAGTTTTTCCATTGTATAAAACGAATAATTGAAACCAGTGTGAAAGTTATGGTCATTTCTACGTTCCGTGCAACCTAGGCTTCACTACAGGGCGGTGCTCCACCAGATCAAATAGTTAGGGCCTAAGAAGTCAACGCCAGAAGCATAAAATGCAATATAAATACAACAGCTTTTCCATCGTATATAATGTACATTTGCAAACAGTGTGAAAGTAACGGTCATTTCTACGTTCCGGGCAACCTAGGCTTCACTCTATGGCGTTGCTCCACCAGATCGAATAGTTAGGGACTTGGAATTCGACGCAAGTAGCATAAAATACAACATAAGTACAACAGTTTTTCCATCGTATAACAGGAATAATTGCAACCAGTGTGAAAGTACAGGTCATTTTTACGTTCCGGGCAACCTAGGCTTCGCTCAAGGGCGTTCCTCCACCACATCGAATAGTTAGGGCCTTAGAAGTCAACGCCTGAAGCATAAAATACAATAAAAATACAACATTTTTTTCATCGTATAACAGGAATAATTGCGACCAGTCTGAAAGATATGGTCATTTCTACGTTCCGGGCAACCTAGGCTTCACTCTGGGGCGTTGGTCCTCCACATCTAACAGTTAGGGCCTAAGAAGTCAACGCCAGAAGCACCAAATACAAAATAAATACAACAGTTTTTCCATCGTATAAAACGAATAATTGCAACCAGTATGAAAGTTATGGTCATTTCTACGTTCCGGGCAACCTAGGCTTCACCCTAGGGCGTTGCTCCACCTGATCGAATAGTTAGGGCCTAAGAAGTCAACGCCAGAAGCATAAAATACAAAATAAATACAACAGTTTTTGCATCGTATAAAACGAATAATTGCAACCAGTATGAAAGTTATGGTCATTTCTACGTTCCGGGCAACCTAGGCTCACCCTAGGGCGTTGCTCCACCTGATCGAATAGTTATGGACTTAGAATTCGACGCCAGAAGCATAAAATACAACATAAGTACAACAGTTTTTCCATCGTATATAACGAATAATTGCTACAAGTATGAAAGTTATGGTCATTTCTACGTTCCGGGCAACCTAGGCTTCACTCTAGGGCGTTGCTCAACCACATCGAATAGTTAGGGCCTAAGAAGTCAACGCCAGAAGCATAAAATACAAAATAAATACAACAGTTTTTGCATCGTATAAAACGAATAATTGCAACCAGTATGAAAGTTATGGTCATTTCTACGTTCCGGGCAACCTAGGCTTCACTCTAGGGCGGTGCTCCACCAGATCGAATAGTTCGGGCCATAGAAGTCAACGCCAGAAGCATAAAATACAATATAAATACAACAGTTTTTCCCTTGTTTAACAGAAATAATTGCAACCAGTGTGAAAGCTATGGTCATTTCTACGTTCCGGGCAAGCTAGGCTTCACTCTAGGGCGTTGCTCCACCACATCGAATAGTTAGGGCCTTAGAAGTCAATGCCAGAAGCATAAAATACAATATAAATACAACAGTTTTCCCACTGTATAATATGAATATTTGCAAACAGTGTGGAAGTAATGGTCATTTCTACGTTCCGGGCAAGCTAGGCTTCACTCTAGGGCGTTGGTCCACCAGATCCAATAGTTAGGGCCTAAGAAGTCAACGCCAGGAGCACCAAATACAAAATAAATACAACAGTTTTTCCATCGTATTAAACGAATAATTGCATCCAGTGTGCATGTAATGGTCATTTCTACGATCCGGGCAACCTAGGCATCACTCTAGGACGTTGTTCCACCAGAGCGAATAGTTAGGATCTAAGAAGTCAACGCTTGAAGCATAAAATACAATATAAATACAACTGTTTTTCCATTGTATAAAACGAATAATTGCAACAGGTCTGATAGTTATGGTCATTTCTACATTCCGGGCAATCTAGGCTTCTCTCTAGGCCGTTGCTCCACCAGATCGTATAGTTAGGGCCTAACAAGTCAACGCCAGAAGCATAAAATGGAATAGAAATACAACAGTCTTGCCATCGTATAACAGGAATAATTGCAACCAGTGTGAAGGATATGGTCATTTCTACGATACTGGCAACCTAGGCTGCACTCTAGGGCGTCGTTCCACCACATCGAATAGCTGCGACCTTAGAAGTCAACGCCAGAAGCATAAAATACAATATAAATAAAACAGTTTTTCTATCGTATACCAGGAATAATTGCAAACAGTGTGAAAGATATGGTCATTTCTACGTTCCGGGCAACCTAGGCTTCACTCTAGGGCGTTGCTCCACCAGATCGAATAGTTAGGGACTTAGAATTCGACGCCAGAAGCATAAAATACAACATAAGTACAACGGTTTTTCCATCGTATAACAGGAGTAATTGCAACCAGTGTGAAAGTACAGGTCATTTATACGTTCCGGGCAACCTAGGCTTCGCTCAAGGGCGTTGCTCCACCACATCGAATAGTTAGGGCCTCAGAGGTCAACGCCTGAAGCATAAAATACAATAAAAATACAACATTTTTTTCATCGTATAACAGGAATAATTGCAACCAGTCTGAAAGGTATGGTCATTTCTACGTTCCGGGCAACCTAGGCTTCACTCTAGGGCGTTGGTCCTCCACATCTAACAGTTAGGGCCTAAGAAGTCAACGCCAGAAGCACCAAATACAAAATAAGTACAACAGTTTTTCCATCGTATAAAACAAATAATTGCAACCAGTATGAAAGTTTTGGTCATTTCTACGGTCCCGGCAACCTAGGCCTCACCCTGGGGCGTTGCTCCACCTGATCGAATAGTTAGGGCTTAAGAAGTCAACGCCAGAAGCATAAAATACGATATATGTACAACAGTTTTACCATCGTATAAAATGAATAATCGCAAACCGTGTGAAGGTGATGGTCATTTCTATATTCCGGGCAACCTAGGCTTTACTCTAGGGCGTTTCTGCGCCACATCGAATAGCAACGCCCTTAGAAGTCAACGCCTGAAGCTTAAGATATAATATAAGTACAACAGTTTTTCCATCGTATAACAGGAATAATTGCAACCAGTGTGAAAGACATGGTCATTTCTACGTTCCGGGCAACCTAGGCTTCACTCTAGGGCGTTGCTCCACCACATCGAATAGCTACGGCCTTAGGAGTCAGCGCCAGAGGCATAAATTACAAAATAAATACAACAGTTTTTCCATCGTATAACAAGAATAATTGCAGCCAGTGTGAAAGTGATGGTCATTTCTACATTCCGGGCAACCTAGGCTTCACTCTAGGGCGTTGCTCCACCAGATCGATAGTTAGGGCCATAGAAGTCAACGCCCCAAGCATAAAATACAATATAAGTAGAATAGTTTTTCCATTGTATAAAACGAATAATTGAAACCAGTGTGAAAGTTATGGTCATTTCTACGTTCCGGACAACCTAGGCTTCACTACAGGGCGTGCTCCACCGGATCAAATAGTTAGGGCCTAAGAAGTGAACGCCAGAAGCATAAAATACAATATAAATACAGCAGCTTTTCCATCGTATATAATGTACATTTGCAAACAGTGTTAAAGTAACGGTCATTTCTACGTTCCGGGCAACCTAGGCTTCACTCTAGGGCGTTGCTCCACCAGATCGAATAGTTAGGGACTAAGAAGTCAACGCCAGAAGCATAAAATACAATATAAATACAACAGCATTTCCATCGTATATAATGTACATTTGCAAACAGTGTGAAAGTAACGGTCATTTCTACGTTCCGGGCAACCTAATCTTCACTCTAGGGCGTTGGTCCACCAGATCGAATAGTTAGGGACTGAGAATTCGACGCCAGAAGCATAAAATACAACATAAGTACAACAGTTTTTCCATCGTATATAATGTACATTTGCAAACAGTGTGAAAGTACCGGTCATTTCTACGTTCCGGGCAACCTAGGCTTCACTCTAGGGCGTTGCTCCACCAGATCGAATAGTTAGGGACTTAGAATTCGACGCCAGAAGAATAAACTACAACATAAGTACCACAGTTTTTCCATCGTATAACAGGAATAATTGCAACCAGTGTGAAAGTACAGGTCATTTTTACGGTCCGGGCAACCTAGGCTTCCCTCAAGGGCGTTGCTCCACCACATCGAATAGTTAGGGCCTTAGAAGGCAACGCCTGGAGCATAAAATACAATAAAAATACAACATTTTTTTCATCGTATAACAGGAATAATTGCAACCAGTCTGAAAGGTATGGTCATTTCTACGTTCCGGGCAACCTAGGCTTCACTCTAGGTCGTTGGTCCTCCACATCTAACAGTTAGGGCCTAAGAAGTCAACGCCAGAAGCATAAAATACAATATAAACACAACAGTTTTTCTCTTGTATAACAGAAATAATTGCAACCAGTGTGAAAGATATGGTCATTTCTACGTTGCGGGCGTCCTAGGCTTCACTCTAGGGCATTGCTCCACCACATCGAATAGCTACGGCCTTAGAAGTGAACGCCATAACTATAAAAAACAATATAAATACAACAGTTTTTCCATTGTATAAAATGAATGATTGCAAACAGTGAGGAAGTAATGGTCATTTCTACGATCCGTGCAACCTAGGCTTCACTCTAGGGCGTTGCTCCACCAGATCGAATGGTTAGGGCCTAAGAAGTCAACGCCAGAAGCATAAAATACAATATAAATACAACAGTTTTTCCCTTGTTTAACAGAAATAATTGCAACCAGTGTGAAAGCTATGGTCATTTCTACGTTCCGGGCAAGCTAGGCTTCACTCTAGGGCGTTGCTCCACCACATCGAATAGTTAGGGCCTTAGAAGTCAATGCCAGAAGCATAAAATACAATATAAATACAACAGTTTTCCCACTGTATAATATGAATATTTGCAAACAGTGTGGAAGTAATGGTCATTTCTACGTTCCGGGCAAGCTAGGCTTCACTCTAGGGCGTTGGTCCACCAGATCCAATAGTTAGGGCCTAAGAAGTCAACGCCAGGAGCACCAAATACAAAATAAATACAACAGTTTTTCCATCGTATTAAACGAATAATTGCATCCAGTGTGCATGTAATGGTCATTTCTACGATCCGGGCAACCTAGGCATCACTCTAGGACGTTGTTCCACCAGAGCGAATAGTTAGGATCTAAGAAGTCAACGCTTGAAGCATAAAATACAATATAAATACAACTGTTTTTCCATTGTATAAAACGAATAATTGCAACAGGTCTGATAGTTATGGTCATTTCTACATTCCGGGCAATCTAGGCTTCTCTCTAGGCCGTTGCTCCACCAGATCGTATAGTTAGGGCCTAACAAGTCAACGCCAGAAGCATAAAATGGAATAGAAATACAACAGTCTTGCCATCGTATAACAGGAATAATTGCAACCAGTGTGAAGGATATGGTCATTTCTACGATACTGGCAACCTAGGCTGCACTCTAGGGCGTCGTTCCACCACATCGAATAGCTGCGACCTTAGAAGTCAACGCCAGAAGCATAAAATACAATATAAATAAAACAGTTTTTCTATCGTATACCAGGAATAATTGCAAACAGTGTGAAAGATATGGTCATTTCTACGTTCCGGGCAACCTAGGCTTCACTCTAGGGCGTTGCTCCACCAGATCGAATAGATAGGGACTTAGAATTCGACGCCAGAAGCATAAAATACAACATAAGTACAACAGTTTTTCCATCGTATAACAGGAGTAATTGCAACCAGTGTGAAAGTACAGGTCATTTATACGTTCCGGGCAACCTAGGCTTCGCTCAAGGGCGTTGCTCCACCACATCGAATAGTTAGGGCCTCAGAGGTCAACGCCTGAAGCATAAAATACAATAAAAATACAACATTTTTTTCATCGTATAACAGGAATAATTGCAACCAGTCTGAAAGGTATGGTCATTTCTACGTTCCGGGCAACCTAGGCTTCACTCTAGGGCGTTGGTCCTCCACATCTAACAGTTAGGGCCTAAGAAGTCAACGCCAGAAGCACCAAATACAAAATAAGTACAACAGTTTTTCCATCGTATAAAACAAATAATTGCAACCAGTATGAAAGTTTTGGTCATTTCTACGGTCCGGGCAACCTAGGCCTCACCCTGGGGCGTTGCTCCACCTGATCGAATAGTTAGGGCTTAAGAAGTCAACGCCAGAAGCATAAAATACGATATATGTACAACAGTTTTACCATCGTATAAAATGAATAATCGCAAACCGTGTGAAGGTGATGGTCATTTCTATATTCCGGGCAACCTAGGCTTTACTCTAGGGCGTTTCTGCGCCACATCGAATAGCAACGCCCTTAGAAGTCAACGCCTGAAGCTTAAGATATAATATAAGTACAACAGTTTTTCCATCGTATAACAGGAATAATTGCAACCAGTGTGAAAGACATGGTCATTTCTACGTTCCGGGCAACCTAGGCTTCACTCTAGGGCGTTGCTCCACCACATCGAATAGCTACGGCCTTAGGAGTCAGCGCCAGAGGCATAAATTACAAAATAAATACAACAGTTTTTCCATCGTATAACAAGAATAATTGCAGCCAGTGTGAAAGTGATGGTCATTTCTACATTCCGGGCAACCTAGGCTACACTCTAGGGCATTGCTCCACCAGATCGAATAGTTAGGGCCTAAGAAGTCAACGCCAGAAGCAAAAAATACAATATATATGCAACAGTTTTTCACATGTATAACAGGAATAATTGCAACCAGTGTGAAAGCTATGGTCATTTCTACGTTCCGGGCAACCTAGACTTCACTCTAGGACGTTGCTCCACCACATCGAATTGTTAGGGCCTTAGAAGTCAATGCCAGAAGCAAAAAATACAATATACATACAACAGTTTTTCACATGTATAACAGGAATAATTGCAACCAGTGTGAAAGCTATGGTCATTTCTACGTTCCGCGCAACCTCGGCTTCACTCTAGGACGTTGCTCCACCACATCGAATAGCTACGGCCTTAGGAGTCAACGCCAGAGGCATAAATTACAAAATAAATACAACAGTTTTTCCATCGTATAACAGGAATAATTGCAGCCAGTGTGAAAGACATGGTCATTTCTACGTTCCGGGCAACCTAGGCTTCACTCTAGGGCGTTGCTCAACCACATCGAATAGTTAGGGCCTAAGAAGTCAACGCCTGAAGCATAAAGTACAATCAAAATGCAACAGTTTGTCCATCGTATAGCTGGAATAATTGCAACCAGAGTGAAAGTAATGGTCATTTCCACGTTTCGGGCGACCTAGGCTCCACTCTAGGGCGTTGCTCCACCAGATGGAATAGCTAGGGCCTTAGAAGTCAATGCCAGAAGCATAAAATACAAAATAAATACAACAGTCTTACCATCGTATAAAATGAATAATCGCAAACAGTGTGAAGGTAATGGTCATTTCTACGTTCCGGGCAACCTAGGCTTCACTCTAGGGCGTTGCTCCACCAGATCGATAGTTAGGGCCATAGAAGTCATCGCCCGAAGCATAAAATACAAAATAAATAGAATAGTTTTTCCATTGTATAAAACGAATAATTGAAACCAGTGTGAAAGTTATGGTCATTTCTACGTTCCGGACAACCTAGGCTTCACTACAGGGCGTGCTCCACCGGATCAAATAGTTAGGGCCTAAGAAGTGAACGCCAGAAGCATAAAATACAATATAAATACAGCAGCTTTTCCATCGTATATAATGTACATTTGCAAACAGTGTTAAAGTAACGGTCATTTCTACGTTCCGGGCAACCTAGGCTTCACTCTAGGGCGTTGCTCCACCAGATCGAATAGTTAGGGCCTAAGAAGTCAACGCCAGAAGCATAAAATACAATATAAATACAACAGCATTTCCATCGTATATAATGTACATTTGCAAACAGTGTAAAAGTAACGGTCATTTCTACGTTCCGGGCAACCTAGGCTTCACTCTAGGTCGTTGCTCCACCAGATCGAATAGTTAGGGACTTAGAATTCGACGCCAGAAGTATAAAATACAACATAAGTACCACAGTTTTTCCATCGTATAACAGGAATAATTGCAACCAGTGTGAAAGTACAGGTCATTTTTACGGTCCGGGCAACCTAGGCTTCCCTCAAGGGCGTTGCTCCACCACATCGAATAGTTAGGGCCTTAGAAGGCAACGCCTGGAGCATAAAATACAATAAAAATACAACATTTTTTTCATCGTATAACAGGAATAATTGCAACCAGTCTGAAAGGTATGGTCATTTCTACGTTCCGGGCAACCTAGGCTTCACTCTAGGGCGTTGCTCCACCACATCGAATAGTTAGGGCCTAAGAAGTCAACGCCTGAAGCATAAAGTACAATCAAAATGCAACAGTTTGTCCATCGTATAGCTGGAATAATTGCAACCAGAGTGAAAGTAATGGTCATTTCCACGTTTCGGGCGACCTAGGCTCCACTCTAGGGCGTTGCTCCACCAGATGGAATAGCTAGGGCCTTAGAAGTCAATGCCAGAAGCATAAAATACAAAATAAATACAACAGTCTTACCATCGTATAAAATGAATAATCGCAAACAGTGTGAAGGTAATGGTCATTTCTACGTTCCGGGCAACCTAGGCTTCACTCTAGGGCGTTGCTCCACCAGATCGATAGTTAGGGCCATAGAAGTCAACGCCCGAAGCATAAAATACAAAATAAGTAGAATAGTTTTTCCATTGTATAAAACGAATAATTGAAACCAGTGTGAAAGTTATGGTCATTTCTACGTTCCGGACAACCTAGGCTTCACTACAGGGCGTGCTCCACCGGATCAAATAGTTAGGGCCTAAGAAGTGAACGCCAGAAGCATAAAATACAATATAAATACAGCAGCTTTTCCATCGTATATAATGTACATTTGCAAACAGTGTTAAAGTAACGGTCATTTCTACGTTCCGGGCAACCTAGGCTTCACTCTAGGGCGTTGCTCCACCAGATCGAATAGTTAGGGCCTAAGAAGTCAACGCCAGAAGCATAAAATACAATATAAATACAACAGCATTTCCATCGTATATAATGTACATTTGCAAACAGTGTGAAAGTAACGGTCATTTCTACGTTCCGGGCAACCTAATCTTCACTCTAGGGCGTTGGTCCACCAGATCGAATAGTTAGGGACTGAGAATTCGACGCCAGAAGCATAAAATACAACATAAGTACAACAGTTTTTCCATCGTATATAATGTACATTTGCAAACAGTGTGAAAGTACCGGTCATTTCTACGTTCCGGGCAACCTAGGCTTCACTCTAGGGCGTTGCTCCACCAGATCGAATAGTTAGGGACTTAGAATTCGACGCCAGAAGTATAAAATACAACATAAGTACCACAGTTTTTCCATCGTATAACAGGAATAATTGCAACCAGTGTGAAAGTACAGGTCATTTTTACGGTCCGGGCAACCTAGGCTTCCCTCAAGGGCGTTGCTCCACCACATCGAATAGTTAGGGCCTTAGAAGGCAACGCCTGGAGCATAAAATACAATAAAAATACAACATTTTTTTCATCGTATAACAGGAATAATTGCAACCAGTCTGAAAGGTATGGTCATTTCTACGTTCCGGGCAACCTAGGCTTCACTCTAGGTCGTTGGTCCTCCACATCTAACAGTTAGGGCCTAAGAAGTCAACGCCAGAAGCATAAAATACAATATAAACACAACAGTTTTTCTCTTGTATAACAGAAATAATTGCAACCAGTGTGAAAGATATGGTCATTTCTACGTTGCGGGCGTCCTAGGCTTCACTCTAGGGCATTGCTCCACCACATCGAATAGCTACGGCCTTAGAAGTGAACGCCATAACTATAAAAAACAATATAAATACAACAGTTTTTCCATTGTATAAAATGAATGATTGCAAACAGTGAGGAAGTAATGGTCATTTCTACGATCCGTGCAACCTAGGCTTCACTCTAGGGCGTTGCTCCACCAGATCGAATGGTTAGGGCCTAAGAAGTCAACGCCAGAAGCATAAAATACAATATAAATACAACAGTTTTTCCCTTGTTTAACAGAAATAATTGCAACCAGTGTGAAAGCTATGGTCATTTCTACGTTCCGGGCAAGCTAGGCTTCACTCTAGGGCGTTGCTCCACCACATCGAATAGTTAGGGCCTTAGAAGTCAATGCCAGAAGCATAAAATACAATATAAATACAACAGTTTTCCCACTGTATAATATGAATATTTGCAAACAGTGTGGAAGTAATGGTCATTTCTACGTTCCGGGCAAGCTAGGCTTCACTCTAGGGCGTTGGTCCACCAGATCCAATAGTTAGGGCCTAAGAAGTCAACGCCAGGAGCACCAAATACAAAATAAATACAACAGTTTTTCCATCGTATTAAACGAATAATTGCATCCAGTGTGCATGTAATGGTCATTTTTACGATCCGGGCAACCTAGGCATCACTCTAGGACGTTGTTCCACCAGAGCGAATAGTTAGGATCTAAGAAGTCAACGCTTGAAGCATAAAATACAATATAAATACAACTGTTTTTCCATTGTATAAAACGAATAATTGCAACAGGTCTGATAGTTATGGTCATTTCTACATTCCGGGCAATCTAGGCTTCTCTCTAGGCCGTTGCTCCACCAGATCGTATAGTTAGGGCCTAACAAGTCAACGCCAGAAGCATAAAATGGAATAGAAATACAACAGTCTTGCCATCGTATATCAGGAATAATTGCAACCAGTGTGAAGGATATGGTCATTTCTACGATACTGGCAACCTAGGCTGCACTCTAGGGCGTCGTTCCACCACATCGAATAGCTGCAACCTTAGAAGTCAACGCCAGAAGCATAAAATACAATATAAATAAAACAGTTTTTCTATCGTATACCAGGAATAATTGCAAACAGTGTGAAAGATATGGTCATTTCTACGTTCCGGGCAACCTAGGCTTCACTCTAGGGCGTTGCTCCACCAGATCGAATAGTTAGGGACTTAGAATTCGACGCCAGAAGCATAAAATACAACATAAGTACAACAGTTTTTCCATCGTATAACAGGAGTAATTGCAACCAGTGTGAAAGTACAGGTCATTTATACGTTCCGGGCAACCTAGGCTTCGCTCAAGGGCGTTGCTCCACCACATCGAATAGTTAGGGCCTCAGAGGTCAACGCCTGAAGCATAAAATACAATAAAAATACAACATTTTTTTCATCGTATAACAGGAACAATTGCAACCAGTCTGAAAGGTATGGTCATTTCTACGTTCCGGGCAACCTAGGCTTCACTCTAGGGCGTTGGTCCTCCACATCTAACAGTTAGGGCCTAAGAAGTCAACGCCAGAAGCACCAAATACAAAATAAGTACAACAGTTTTTCCATCGTATAAAACAAATAATTGCAACCAGTATGAAAGTTTTGGTCATTTCTACGGTCCGGGCAACCTAGGCCTCACCCTGGGGCGTTGCTCCACCTGATCGAATAGTTAGGGCTTAAGAAGTCAACGCCAGAAGCATAAAATACGATATATGTACAACAGTTTTACCATCGTATAAAATGAATAATCGCAAACCGTGTGAAGGTGATGGTCATTTCTATATTCCGGGCAACCTAGGCTTTACTCTAGGGCGTTTCTGCGCCACATCGAATAGCAACGCCCTTAGAAGTCAACGCCTGAAGCTTAAGATATAATATAAGTACAACAGTTTTTCCATCGTATAACAGGAATAATTGCAACCAGTGTGAAAGACATGGTCATTTCTACGTTCTGGGCAACCTAGGCTTCACTCTAGGGCGTTGCTCCACCACATCGAATAGCTACGGCCTTAGGAGTCAGCGCCAGAGGCATAAATTACAAAATAAATACAACAGTTTTTCCATCGTATAACAAGAATAATTGCAGCCAGTGTGAAAGTGATGGTCATTTCTACATTCCGGGCAACCTAGGCTACACTCTAGGGCATTGCTCCACCAGATCGAATAGTTAGGGCCTAAGAAGTCAACGCCAGAAGCAAAAAATACAATATATATGCAACAGTTTTTCACATGTATAACAGGAATAATTGCAACCAGTGTGAAAGCTATGGTCATTTCTACGTTCCGGGCAACCTAGACTTCACTCTAGGACGTTGCTCCACCACATCGAATTGTTAGGGCCTTAGAAGTCAATGCCAGAAGCAAAAAATACAATATACATACAACAGTTTTTCACATGTATAACAGGAATAATTGCAACCAGTGTGAAAGCTATGGTCATTTCTACGTTCCGCGCAACCTAGGCTTCACTCTAGGACGTTGCTCCACCACATCGAATAGCTACGGCCTTAGGAGTCAACGCCAGAGGCATAAATTACAAAATAAATACAACAGTTTTTCCATCGTATAACAGGAATAATTGCAGCCAGTGTGAAAGACATGGTCATTTCTACGTTGCGGGCAACCTAGGCTTCACTCTAGGGCGTTGCTCAACCACATCGAATAGTTAGGGCCTAAGAAGTCAACGCCTGAAGCATAAAGTACAATCAAAATGCAACAGTTTGTCCATCGTATAGCTGGAATAATTGCAACCAGAGTGAAAGTAATGGTCATTTCCACGTTTCGGGCGACCTAGGCTCCACTCTAGGGCGTTGCTCCACCAGATGGAATAGCTAGGGCCTTAGAAGTCAATGCCAGAAGCATAAAATACAAAATAAATACAACAGTCTTACCATCGTATAAAATGAATAATCGCAAACAGTGTGAAGGTAATGGTCATTTCTACGTTCCGGGCAAGCTAGGCTTCACTCTAGGGCGTTGCTCCACCAGATCGATAGTTAGGGCCATAGAAGTCATCGCCCGAAGCATAAAATACAAAATAAATAGAATAGTTTTTCCATTGTATAAAACGAATAATTGAAACCAGTGTGAAAGTTATGGTCATTTCTACGTTCCGGACAACCTAGGCTTCACTACAGGGCGTGCTCCACCGGATCAAATAGTTAGGGCCTAAGAAGTGAACGCCAGAAGCATAAAATACAATATAAATACAGCAGCTTTTCCATCGTATATAATGTACATTTGCAAACAGTGTTAAAGTAACGGTCATTTCTACGTTCCGGGCAACCTAGGCTTCACTCTAGGGCGTTGCTCCACCAGATCGAATAGTTAGGGCCTAAGAAGTCAACGCCAGAAGCATAAAATACAATATAAATACAACAGCATTTCCATCGTATATAATGTACATTTGCAAACAGTGTAAAAGTAACGGTCATTTCTACGTTCCGGGCAACCTAGGCTTCACTCTAGGTCGTTGCTCCACCAGATCGAATAGTTAGGGACTTAGAATTCGACGCCAGAAGTATAAAATACAACATAAGTACCACAGTTTTTCCATCGTATAACAGGAATAATTGCAACCAGTGTGAAAGTACAGGTCATTTTTACGGTCCGGGCAACCTAGGCTTCCCTCAAGGGCGTTGCTCCACCACATCGAATAGTTAGGGCCTTAGAAGGCAACGCCTGGAGCATAAAATACAATAAAAATACAACATTTTTTTCATCGTATAACAGGAATAATTGCAACCAGTCTGAAAGGTATGGTCATTTCTACGTTCCGGGCAACCTAGGCTTCACTCTAGGTCGTTGGTCCTCCACATCTAACAGTTAGGGCCTAAGAAGTCAACGCCAGAAGCACCAAATACAAAATAAATACAACAGTTTTTCCATCGTATAAAACGAATAATTGCAACCAGTATGAAAGTTATGGTCATTTCTACGTTCCGGACAACCTAGGCCTCACCCTAGGGCGTTGCTCCTCCTGATCGAATAGTTAGGGCCTATGAAGTCAACGCCAGAAGCATAAAATACGATATATGTACAACAGTTTTACCATCGTATAAAATGAATAATCGCAAACCGTGTGAAGGTGATGGTCATTTCTATATTCCGGGCAACCTAGGCTTCACTCTAGGGCGTTTCTGCACCACATCGAATAGGTACGCCCTTAGAAGTCAACGCCTGAAGCTTAAGATATAATATAAGTACAACAGTTTTTCCATCGTATAACAGGAATAATTGCAACCAGTGTGAAAGACATGGTCATTTCAACGTGCCGGGCAACCTAGGCTTCACTCTAGGACGTTGCTCCACCACATCGAATAGTTAGGGCCTTAGAAGTCAATGCCAGAAGCATAAAATGCAATATAAATACAACAGTTTTTCCACTGTATAATATGAATAATTGCAAACAGTGTGAAAGATATGGTCATTTCTACGCTGCGGGCATCCTAGGCTTCACTCTAGGGCGTTGCTCAACCACATCGAATAGCTACGGCCCTAGAACACAACGCCATAACTATAAAATACAATATAAATACAACAGTCTTTCCATCGTATAAAACGAGTAATTGCAACCAGTCTGATAGCTATGGTCATTTCCACGTTCCGGGCAACCTCGGCTTCACTCTAGGGCGTTGCTCAACCACATCGAATAGTTAGGGCCTTAGAAGTCAATGCCAGAAGCATAAAATACAATATAAATACAACAGTTTTTCATCTGTATAATATGAATAATTGCAAACAGTGTGGATGTAATGGTCATTTCTACGTTCCGGGCAACCTAGGCTTCACTCTAGGGTGTTGGTCCACCAGATCCATTAGTTAGGGCCTAAGAAGTCAACGCCAGGAGCGCCAAATACAAAATAAATACAACAGTGTTTCCATCGTATAAAACGAATAATTGCAACCAGTGAGCAAGTAATGGTCATTTCTACGATCCGGGCAACCTAGGCTTCACTCTAGGGCGTTGCTCCACCACATCGAATAGCTACGGCCTTAGGAGTCAACGCCAGAGGCATAAAATACAAAATAAATACAACAGATTTTCCATCGTATAACAAGAATAATTGCAGCCAGAGTAAAAGTGATGGTCATTTCTACATTCCGGGCAACCTAGGCTACACTCTAGGGCGTTGCTCCACCAGATCGAATAGTTAGGGCCTAAGAAGTCAACGCCAGAAGCATAAAATACAATATAAATACAACAGTTTTTCACATGTATAACAGGAATAATTGCAACCAGTGTGAAAGGTATGGTCATTTCTACGTTCCGGGCAACCTAGGCTTCACTCTAGGCCGTTGGTCCTCCACATCTAACAGTTAGGGCCCAAGAAGTCAACGCCAGAAGCACCAAATACAAAATAAGTACAACAGTTTTTCCATCGTATAAAACGAATAATTGCAACCAGTATGAAAGTTATGGTCATTTCTACGGTCCGGGCAACCTACGCCTCACCCTAGGGCGTTGCTCCACCTGATCGAATAGTTAGGGCCTAAGAAGTCAACGCCAGAAGCATAAAATACGATATATGTACAACAGTTTTACCATCGTATAAAATGAATAATCGCAAACCGTGTGAAGGTGATGGTCATTTCTATATTCCGGGCAACCTAGGCTTCACTCTAGCGCGTTTCTGCGCCACATCGAATAGCTACGCCCTTAGAAGTCAACGCCTGAAGCTTAAGATATAATATAAGTACAACAGTTTTTCCATCGTATAACAGGAATAATTGCAACCAGTGTGAAAGACATGGTCATTTCTACGTTCCGGGCAACCTAGGCTTCACTCTAGGGCGTTGCTCCACCACATCGAATAGCTACGGCCTTAGGAGTCAGCGCCAGAGGCATAAATTACAAAATAAATACAACAGTTTTTCCATCGTATAACAAGAATAATTGCAGCCAGTGTGAAAGTGATGGTCATTTCTACATTCCGGGCAACCTAGGCTACACTCTAGGGCGTTGCTCCACCAGATCGAATAGTTAGGGCCTAAGAAGTCAATGCCAGAAGCATAAAATGCAATATAAATACAACAGTTTTTCCACTGTATAATATGAATAATTGCAAACAGTGTGAAAGATATGGTCATTTCTATGCTGCGGGCATCCTAGGCTTCACTCTAGGGCGTTGCTCAACCACATCGAATAGCTACGGCCCTAGAACACAACGCCATAACTATAAAATACAATATAAATACAACAGTCTTTCCATCGTATAAAACGAGTAATTGCAACCAATCTGATAGCTATGGTCATTTCCACGTTCCGGGCAACCTCGGCTTCACTCTAGGGCGTTGCTCAACCACATCGAATAGTTAGGGCCTTAGAAGTCAATGCCAGAAGCATAAAATACAATATAAATACAACAGTTTTTCATCTGTATAATATGAATAATTGCAAACAGTGTGGATGTAATGGTCATTTCTACGTTCCGGGCAACCTAGGCTTCACTCTAGGGTGTTGGTCCACCAGATCCATTAGTTAGGGCCTAAGAAGTCAACGCCAGGAGTGCCAAATACAAAATAAATACAACAGTGTTTCCATCGTATAAAACGAATAATTGCAACCAGTGAGCAAGTAATGGTCATTTCTACGATCCGGGCAACCTAGGCTTCACTCTAGGGCGTTGCTCCACCACATCGAATAGCTACGGCCTTAGGAGTCAACGCCAGAGGCATAAAATACAAAATAAATACAACAGATTTTCCATCGTATAACAAGAATAATTGCAGCCAGAGTAAAAGTGATGGTCATTTCTACATTCCGGGCAACCTAGGCTACACTCTAGGGCGTTGCTCCACCAGATCGAATAGTTAGGGCCTAAGAAGTCAACGCCAGAAGCATAAAATACAATATAAATACAACAGTTTTTCACATGTATAACAGGAATAATTGCAACCAGTGTGAAAGCTATGGTCATTTCTACGTTCCGGGCAACCTAGGCTTCACTCTAGGCCGTTGGTCCTCCACATCTAACAGTTAGGGCCCAAGAAGTCAACGCCAGAAGCACCAAATACAAAATAAGTACAACAGTTTTTCCATCGTATAAAACGAATAATTGCTACCAGTATGAAAGTTATGGTCATCTCTACGGTCCGGGCAACCTAGGCCTCACCCTAGGGCGTTGCTCCACCTGATCGAATAGTTAGGGCCTAAGAAGTCAACGCCAGAAGCATAAAATACGATATATGTACAACAGTTTTACCATCGTATAAAATGAATAATCGCAAACCGTGTGAAGGTGATGGTCATTTCTATATTCCGGGCAACCTAGGCTTCACTCTAGCGCGTTTCTGCGCCACATCGAATAGCTACGCCCTTAGAAGTCAACGCCTGAAGCTTAAGATATAATATAAGTACAACAGTTTTTCCATCGTATAACAGGAATAATTGCAACCAGTGTGAAAGACATGGTCATTTCTACGTTCCGGGCAACCTAGGCTTCACTCTAGGGCGTTGCTCCACCACATCGAATAGTTAGGGCCTAAGAAGTCAACGCCTGAAGCATAAAGTACAATCAAAATGCAACAGTTTGTCCATCGTATAGCTGGAATAATTGCAACCAGAGTGAAAGTAATGGTCATTTCCACGTTTCGGGCGACCTAGGCTCCACTCTAGGGCGTTGCTCCACCAGATGGAATAGCTAGGGCCTTAGAAGTCAATGCCAGAAGCATAAAATACAAAATAAATACAACAGTCTTACCATCGTATAAAATGAATAATCGCAAACAGTGTGAAGGTAATGGTCATTCCTACGTTCCGGGCAACCTAGGCTTCACTCTAGGGCGTTGCTCCACCAGATCGATAGTTAGGGCCATAGAAGTCAACGCCCGAAGCATAAAATACAAAATAAATAGAATAGTTTTTCCATTGTATAAAACGAATAATTGAAACCAGTGTGAATGTTATGGTCATTTCTACGTTCCGGACAACCTAGGCTTCACTACAGGGCGTGCTCCACCGGATCAAATAGTTGGGGCCTAAGAAGTGAACGCCAGAAGCATAAAATACAATATAAATACAGCAGCTTTTCCATCGTATATAATGTACATTTGCAAACAGTGTTAAAGTAACGGTCATTTCTACGTTCCGGGCAACCTAGGCTTCACTCTAGGGCGTTGCTCCACCAGATCGAATAGTTAGGGCCTAAGAAGTCAACGCCAGAAGCATAAAATACAATATAAATACAACAGCATTTCCATCGTATATAATGTACATTTGCAAACAGTGTGAAAGTAACGGTCATTTCTACGTTCCGGGCAACCTAATCTTCACTCTAGGGCGTTGGTCCACCAGATCGAATAGTTAGGGACTGAGAATTCGACGCCAGAAGCATAAAATACAACATAAGTACAACAGTTTTTCCATCGTATATAATGTACATTTGCAAACAGTGTGAAAGTACCGGTCATTTCTACGTTCCGGGCAACCTAATCTTCACTCTAGGGCGTTGGTCCACCAGATCGAATAGTTAGGGACTGAGAATTCGACGCCAGAAGCATAAAATACAACATAAGTACAACAGTTTTTCCATCGTATATAATGTACATTTGCAAACAGTGTGAAAGTACCGGTCATTTCTACGTTCCGGGCAACCTAGGCTTCACTCTAGGGCGTTGCTCCACCAGATCGAATAGTTAGGGACTTAGAATTCGACGCCAGAAGTATAAAATACAACATAAGTACCACAGTTTTTCCATCGTATAACAGGAATAATTGCAACCAGTGTGAAAGTACAGGTCATTTTTACGGTCCGGGCAACCTAGGCTTCCCTCAAGGGCGTTGCTCCACCACATCGAATAGTTAGGGCCTTAGAAGGCAACGCCTGAAGCATAAAATACAATAAAAATACAACATTTTTTTCATCGTATAACAGGAATAATTGCAACCAGTCTGAAAGGTATGGTCATTTCTACGTTCCGGGCTACCTAGGCTTCACTCTAGGTCGTTGGTCCTCCACATCTAACAGTTAGGGCCTAAGAAGTCAACGCCAGAAGCACCAAATACAAAATAAATACAACAGTTTTTCCATCGTATAAAACGAATAATTGCAACCAGTATGAAAGTTATGGTCATTTCTACGTTCCGGACAACCTAGGCCTCACCCTAGGGCGTTGCTCCACCTGATCGAATAGTTAGGGCCTATGAAGTCAACGCCAGAAGCATAAAATACGATATATGTACAACAGTTTTACCATCGTATAAAATGAATAATCGCAAACCGTGTGAAGGTGATGGTCATTTCTATATTCCGGGCAACCTAGGCTTCACTCTAGGGCGTTTCTGCACCACATCGAATAGGTACGCCCTTAGAAGTCAACGCCTGAAGCTTAAGATATAATATAAGTACAACAGTTTTTCCATCGTATAACAGGAATAATTGCAACCAGTGTGAAAGACATGGTCATTTCAACGTTCCGGGCAACCTAGGCTTCACTCTAGGACGTTGCTCCACCACATCGAATAGTTAGGGCCTTAGAAGTCAATGCCAGAAGCATAAAATGCAATATAAATACAACAGTTTTTCCACTGTATAATATGAATAATTGCAAACAGTGTGAAAGATATGGTCATTTCTACGCTGCGGGCATCCTAGGCTTCACTCTAGGGCGTTGCTCAACCACATCGAATAGCTACGGCCCTAGAACACAACGCCATAACTATAAAATACAATATAAATACAACAGTCTTTCCATCGTATAAAACGAGTAATTGCAACCAGTCTGATAGCTATGGTCATTTCCACGTTCCGGGCAACCTCGGCTTCACTCTAGGGCGTTGCTCAACTACATCGAATAGTTAGGGCCTTAGAAGTCAATGCCAGAAGCATAAAATACAATATAAATACAACAGTTTTTCATCTGTATAATATGAATAATTGCAAACAGTGTGGATGTAATGGTCATTTCTACGTTCCGGGCAACCTAGGCTTCACTCTAGGGTGTTGGTCCACCAGATCCATTAGTTAGGGCCTAAGAAGTCAACGCCAGGAGCGCCAAATACAAAATAAATACAACAGTGTTTCCATCGTATAAAACGAATAATTGCAACCAGTGAGCAAGTAATGGTCATTTCTACGATCCGGGCAACCTAGGCTTCACTCTAGGGCGTTGCTCCACCACATCGAATAGCTACGGCCTTAGGAGTCAACGCCAGAGGCATAAAATACAAAATAAATACAACAGATTTTCCATCGTATAACAAGAATAATTCCAGCCAGAGTAAAAGTGATGGTCATTTCTACATTCCGGGCAACCTAGGCTACACTCTAGGGCGTTGCTCCACCAGATCGAATAGTTAGGGCCTAAGAAGTCAACGCCAGAAGCATAAAATACAATATAAATACAACAGTTTTTCACATGTATAGCAGGAATAATTGCAACCAGTGTGAAAGGTATGGTTATTTCTACGTTCCGGGCAACCTAGGCTTCACTCTAGGGCGTTGGTCCTCCACATCTAACAGTTAGGGCCCAAGAAGTCAACGCCAGAAGCACCAAATACAAAATAAGTACAACAGTTTTTCCATCGTATAAAACGAATAATTGCAACCAGTATGAAAGTTATGGTCATTTCTACGGTCCGGGCAACCTAGGCCTCACCCTAGGGCGTTGCTCCACCTGATCGAATAGTTAGGGCCTAAGAAGTCAACGCCAGAAGCATAAAATACGATATATGTACAACAGTTTTACCATCGTATAAAATGAATAATCGCAAACCGTGTGAAGGTGATGGTCATTTCTATATTCCGGGCAACCTAGGCTTCACTCTAGGGCGTTTCTGCGCCACATCGAATAGCTACGCCCTTAGAAGTCAACGCCTGAAGCTTAAGATATAATATAAGTACAACAGTTTTTCCATCGTATAACAGGAATAATTGCAACCAGTGTGAAAGCTATGGTCATTTCTACGTTCCGGGCAACCTAGACTTCACTCTAGGACGTTTCTCCACCACATCGAATAGCTACGGCCTTAGGAGTCAACGCCAGAGGCATAAATTACAAAATAAATACAACAGTTTTTCCATCGTATAACAGGAATAATTGCAACCAGTGTGAAAGACATGGTCATTTCTACGTTCCGGGCAACCTAGGCTTCACTACAGGGCGGTGTTCCACCAGATCAAATAGTTAGGGCATAAGTAGTCAGCGCCAGAAGCATAAAATACGATATATGTACAACAGTTTTACAATCGTATAAAACGAATAATCGCAAACCGTGTGAAGGTGATGGTCATTTCTATATTCCGAGCAACCTAGGCTTCGCTCTAGGGCGTTGCTCCACCAGATCGTATAGTTGGCGCCTTAGGAGTCAACGGTCGAAGCATAAAATACGATATATGTAAAACAGTTTTTCCATCGTATAAAATGAATAATCGCAAACAGTGTGAAGGTAATGGTCATCTCTACGTTCCGGGCAACCTAGGCTTCACTCTAGGGCGTTGCTCCACCAGATCGAATAGTTAGGGCCATAGAAGTCAACGCCCGAAGCATAAAATACAAAATGAATAGAACAGTTTTTCCATTGTATAAAACTAATAATTGAAACCAGTGTGAAAGTTATGGTCATTTCTACGTTCCGGGCAACCTAGGCTTCACTACAGGGCGGTGCTCCACCAGATCAAATAGTTAGGGCCTAAGAAGTCAGCGCCAGGAGCAAAAAATACAATATAAATACAACAGCTTTTCCATCGTATATAATGTACATTTGCAAACAGTGTGAAAGTAACGGTCATTTCTACGTTCCGGGCAACCTAGGCTTCACCCTAGGGCGTTGCTCCACCTGATCGAATAGTTAGGGCCTAAGAAGTCAACGCCAGAAGCACCAAATACAAAATTAATACAACAGTTTTTCCATCGTATAAAACGAATAATTGCAACAAGTATGAAAGTTACGGTCATTTCTACGTTCCGGGCAACCTAGGCTTCACCCTATGGCGTTATTCCACCTGAGCGAATAGTTAGGGCCTAAGAAGTCAACGCCAGAAGCACCAAATACAAAATTAATACAACAGTTTTTCCATCGTATAAAACGAATAATTGCAACAAGTATGAAAGTTACGGTCATTTCTACGTTCCGGGCAACCTAGGCTTCACCCTAGGGCGTTGCTCCACCTGATCGAATAGTTATGGCGTAAGAAGTCAACGCCAGAAGCATAAAATACGATATATGTACAACAGTTTTACCATCGTATAAAATGAATAATCGCAAACAGTGTGAAGCTAATGGTCATTTCTACGTTCCGGGCAACCTAGGCTTCACCCTAGGGCGTTGTTCCACCAGGGCGAATAGTTAGGGCCTAAGAAGTCAATGCCAGAAGCAAAAAATACAATATACATACAACAGTTTTTCACATGTATAACAGGAATAATTGCAACCAGTGTGAAAGCTATGGTCATTTCTACGTTCCGCGCAACCTAGGCTTCACTCTAGGACGTTGCTCCACCACATCGAATAGCTACGGCCTTAGGAGTCAACGCCAGAGGCATAAATTACAAAATAAATACAACAGTTTTTCCATCGTATAACAGGAATAATTGCAACCAGTGTGAAAGACTTGGTCATTTCTACGTTCCGGGCAACCTAGGCTTCACTCTAGGGCGTTGCTCCACCACATCGAATAGTTAGGGCCTAAGAAGTCAACGCCTGAAGCATAAAGTACAATCAAAATGCAACAGTTTGTCCATCGTATAGCTGGAATAATTGCAACCAGAGTGAAAGTAATGGTCATTTCCACGTTTCGGGCGACCTAGGCTCCACTCTAGGGCGTTGCTCCACCAGATGGAATAGCTAGGGCCTTAGAAGTCAATGCCAGAAGCATAAAATACAAAATAAATACAACAGTCTTACCATCGTATAAAATGAATAATCGCAAACAGTGTGAAGGTAATGGTCATTTCTACGTTCCGGGCAACCTAGGCTTCACTCTAGGGCGTTGCTCCACCAGATCGATAGTTAGGGCCATAGAAGTCAACGCCCGAAGCATAAAATACAAAATAAATAGAATAGTTTTTCCATTGTATAAAACGAATAATTGAAACCAGTGTGAAAGTTATGGTTATTTCTACGTTCCGGACAACCTAGGCTTCACTACAGGGCGTGCTCCACCGGACCAAATAGTTAGGGCCTAAGAAGTGAACGCCAGAAGCATAAAATACAATATAAATACAGCAGCTTTTCCATCGTATATACTGTACATTTGCAAACAGTGTTAAAGTAACGGTCATTTCTACGTTCCGGGCAACCTAGGCTTTACTCTAGGGCGTTGCTCCACCAGATCGAATAGTTAGGGCCTAAGAAGTCAACGCCAGAAGCATAAAATACAATATAAATACAACAGCATTTCCATCGTATATAATGTACATTTGCAAACAGTGTGAAAGTAACGGTCATTTCTACGTTCCGGGCAACCTAATCTTCACTCTAGGGCGTTGGTCCACCAGATCGAATAGTTAGGGACTGAGAATTCGACGCCAGAAGCATAAAATACAACATAAGTACAACAGTTTTTCCATCGTATATAATGTACATTTGCAAACAGTGTGAAAGTACCGGTCATTTCTACGTTCCGGGCAACCTAGGCCTCACCCTAGGGCGTTGCTCCACCTGATCGAATAGTTAGGGCCTATGAAGTCAACGCCAGAAGCATAAAATACGATATATGTACAACAGTTTTACCATCGTATAAAATGAATAATCGCAAACCGTGTGAAGGTGATGGTCATTTCTATATTCCGGGCAACCTAGGCTTCACTCTAGGGCGTTTCTGCACCACATCGAATAGGTACGCCCTTAGAAGTCAACGCCTGAAGCTTAAGATATATTATAAGTACAACAGTTTTTCCATCGTGTAACAGGAATAATTGCAACCAGTGTGAAAGACATGGTCATTTCAACGTTCCGGGCATCCTAGGCTTCACTCTTGGACGTTGCTCCACCGCATCGAATAGTTAGGGCCTTAGAAGTCAATGCCAGAAGCATAAAATGCAATATAAATACAACAGTTTTTCACATGTATAACAGGAATAATTGCAACCAGTGTGAAAGGTATGGTCATTTCTACGTTCCAGGCAACCTAGGCTTCACTCTAGGGCGTTGGTCCTCCACATCTAACAGTTAGGGCCTAAGAAGTCAACGCCAGAAGCACCAAATACAAAATAAGTACAACAGTTTTTCCATCGTATAAAACGAATAATTGCAACCAGTATGAAAGTTATGGTCATTTCTACGTTCCGGGCAACCTAGGCTTCACTCTAGGGTGTTGGTCCACCAGATCCATTAGTTAGGGCCTAAGAAGTCAACGCCAGGAGCGCCAAATACAAAATAAATACAACAGTGTTTCCATCGTATAAAACGAATAATTGCAACCAGTGAGCAAGTAATGGTCATTTCTACGATCCGGGCAACCTAGGCTTCACTCTAGGGCGTTGCTCCACCAGATCGAATAGTTAGGGCCTAAGAAGTCAACGCCAGAAGCATAAAATACAAAATAAATACAACAGTTTTTCACATGTATAACAGGAATAATTGCAACCAGTGTGAAAGGTATGGTCATTTCTACGTTCCGGGCAACCTAGGCTTCACTCTATGGCGTTGCTCCACCACATCGAATAGCTACGGCCTTAGGAGTCAACGCCAGAGGCATAAAATACAAAATAAATACAACAGATTTTCCATCGTATAACAAGAATAATTGCAGCCAGAGTAAAAGTGATGGTCATTTCTACGGTCCGGGCAACCTAGGCCTCACCCTAGGGCGTTGCTCCACCTGATCGAATTGTTAGGGCCTAAGAAGTCAACGCCAGAAGCATAAAATACGATATATGTACAACAGTTTTACCATCGTATAAAATGAATAATCGCAAACCGTGTGAAGGTGATGGTCATTTCTATATTCCGGGCAACCTAGGCTTCACTCTAGGGCGTTTCTGCGCCACATCGAATAGCTACGCCCTTAGAAGTCAACGCCTGAAGCTTAAGATATAATATAAGTACAACAGTTTTTCCATCGTATAACAGGAATAATTGCAACCAGTGTGAAAGCTATGGTCATTTCTACGTTCCGGGCAAAATAGACTTCACTCTAGGACGTTTCTCCACCACATCGAATAGCTACGGCCTTAGGAGTCAACGCCAGAGGCATAAATTACAAAATAAATACAACAGTTTTTCCATCGTATAACAGGAATAATTGCAACCAGTGTGAAAGACATGGTCATTTCTACGTTCCGGGCAACCTAGGCTTCACTACAGGGCGGTGTTCCACCAGATCAAATAGTTAGGGCATAAGTAGTCAGCGCCAGAAGCATAAAATACGATATATGTACAACAGTTTTACAATCGTATAAAACGAATAATCGCAAACCGTGTGAAGGTGATGGTCATTTCTATATTCCGAGCAACCTAGGCTTCGCTCTAGGGCGTTGCTCCACCAGATCGTATAGTTGGCGCCTTAGGAGTCAACGGTCGAAGCATAAAATACGATATATGTAAAACAGTTTTTCCATCGTATAAAATGAATAATCGCAAACCGTGTGAAGGTAATGGTCATTTCTACGTTCCGGGCAACCTAGGCTTCACTCTAGGGCGTTGCTCCACCAGATCGAATAGTTAGGGCCATAGAAGTCAACGCCCGAAGCATAAAATACAAAATGAATAGAACTGTTTTTCCATTGTATAAAACTAATAATTGAAACCAGTGTGAAAGTTATGGTCATTTCTACGTTCCGGGCAACCTAGGCTTCACTACAGGGCGGTGCTCCACCAGATCAAATAGTTAGGGCCTAAGAAGTCAGCGCCAGAAGCAAAAAATACAATATAAATACAACAGCTTTTCCATCGTATATAATGTACATTTGCAAACAGTGTGAAAGTAACGGTCATTTCTACGTTCCGGGCAACCTATGCTTCACCCTAGGGCGTTGCTCCACCTGATCGAATAGTTAGGGCCTAAGGAGTCAACGCCAGAAGCATAAAATACGATATATGTACAACAGTTTTACAATCGTATAAAACGAATAATCGCAAACCGTGTGAAGGTGATGGTCATTTCTATATTCCGAGCAACCTAGGCTTCGCTCTAGGGCGTTGCTCCACCAGGTCGTATAGTTGGGGCCTTAGGAGTCAACGGTCGAAGCATAAAATACAAAATAAGTAGAACAGTTTTTCCATTGTATAAAACGAATAATTGAAACCAGTGTGAAAGTTATGGTCATTTCTACGTTCCGCGCAACCTAGGCTTCACCCTATGGCGTTATTCCACCTGAGCGAATAGTTAGGGCCTAAGAAGTCAACGCCAGAAGCACCAAATACAAAATTAATACAACAGTTTTTCCATCGTATAAAACGAATAATTGCAACAAGTATGAAAGTTACGGTCATTTCTACGTTCCGGGCAACCTAGGCTTCACCATAGGGCGTTGCTCCACCTGATCGAATAGTTAGGGCGTAAGAAGTCAACGCCAGAAGCATAAAATACGATATATGTACAACAGTTTTACCATCGTATAAAATGAATAATCGCAAACAGTGTGAAGGTAATGGTCATTTCTACGTTCCGGGCAACCTAGGCTTCACCCTAGGGCGTTGTTCCACCAGGGCGAATAGTTAGGGCCTAAGAAGTCAACGCCAGAAGCATAAAATACAATATAAATACAACAGCTTTTCCATCGTATATAATGTACATTTGCAAACAGTGTGAAAGTAACGGTCATTTCTACGTTCCGGGCAACCTAGGCTTCACTCTAGGGCGTTGCTCCACCAGATCGAATAGTTAGGGACTTAGAATTCGACGCCAGAAGCATAAAATACAACATAAGTACAACAGTTTTTCCATCGTATAACAGGAATAATTGCAACCAGTGTGAAAGTACAGGTCATTTTTACGTTACGGGCAACCTAGGCTTCGCTCAAGGGCGTTGCTCCACCACATCGAATAGTTAGGGCCTTAGAAGTCAACGCCTGAAGCATAAAATACAATAAAGATACAACATTTTTTTCATCGTATAACAGGAATAATTGCAACCAGTCTGAAAGATATGGTCATTTCTACGTTCCGGGCAACCTAGGCTTCACTCTAGGGCGCTGCTCAACCACATCGAATGGTTAGGGCCTAAGAAGTCAACGCCAGAAGCACCAAATACAAAATTAATACAACAGTTTTTCCATCGTATAAAACGAATAATTGCAACCAGTATGAAGGTTATGGTCATTTGTACTTTCCGGGCAACCTAGGCTTCACCCTAGGGCGTTGCTCCACCACATCGAATAGTTAGGGTCTAAGAAGTCAACGCCAGAAGCATAAAATACGATATATGTACAACAGTTTTACCATCGTATAAAATGAATAATCGCAAACAGTGTGAAGGTAATGGTCATTTCTACGTTCCGGGCAACCTAGGCTTCACCCTAGGGCGTTGTTCCAACAGAGCGAATAGTTAGGGCCTAAGAAGTCAACGCCTGAAGCATAAAGTACAATCAAAATGCAACAGTTTGTCCATCGTATAGCTGGAATAATTGCAACCAGAGTGAAAGTAACGGTCATTTCCACGTTTCGGGCGACCTAGGCTCCACTCTAGGGCGTTGCTCCACCAGATGGAATAGCTAGGGCCTTAGAAGTCAATGCCAGAAGCATAAAATACAAAATAAATACAACAGTTTTTCCATCGTATAAAATGAATAATCGCAAACAGTGTGAAGGTAATGGTCATTTCTACGTTCCGGGCAACCTAGGCTTCACTCTAGGGCGTTGCTCCACCAGATCGAATAGTTAGGGCCATAGAAGTCTACGCCCGAAACAAAAAATACAATATACATACAACAGTTTTTCACATGTATAACAGGAATAATTGCAACCAGTGTGAAAGCTATGGTCATTTCTACGTTCCGCGCAACCTAGGCTTCACCCTAGGGCGTTGCTCCACCTGATCGAATAGTTAGGGCCTAAGAAGTCAACGCCAGAAGCATAAAATACGACATATGTACAACAGTTTTTCCATCGTATAAAACGAATAATTGCAACCAGTGTGAAAGTAATAGCCATTTCTACGTTGCCGGCATCCTAGACTTAACTCTGAGGCATTGCTACACCAGATCGAATACATAGGGCCTTAGAAGTCAACGCCAGAAGTATAAAGTACAATCAAAATCCAACAGTTTGTCCATCGTATAGCTGGTATAATTGCAACCAGAGTGAAAGTATTGGTCATTTCTTCGTTTCGGGCGACCTAGGCTCCACTCTAGGGCGTTGCTCCACCAGATCGAATAGTTAGGGCCTAAGAAGTCAACGCCAGAAGCAAAAAATACAATATATATACAACTGTTTTTCACATGTATAACAGGAATAATTGCAAGCAGTGTGAAAGTTATGGTCATTTCTACGTTCCGCGCAACCTAGGCTTCACCCTATGGCGTTATTCCACCTGAGCGAATAGTTAGGGCCTAAGAAGTCAACGCCAGAAGCACCAAATACAAAATTAATACAACAGTTTTTCCATCGTATAAAACGAATAATTGCAACAAGTATGAAAGTTACGGTCATTTCTACGTTCCGGGCAACCTAGGCTTCACCATAGGGCGTTGCTCCACCTGATCGAATAGTTAGGGCGTAAGAAGTCAACGCCAGAAGCATAAAATACGATATATGTACAACAGTTTTACCATCGTATAAAATGAATAATCGCAAACAGTGTGAAGGTAATGGTCATTTCTACGTTCCGGGCAACCTAGGCTTCACCCTAGGGCGTTGTTCCACCAGGGCGAATAGTTAGGGCCTAAGAAGTCAACGCCAGAAGCATAAAATACAATATAAATACAACAGCTTTTCCATCGTATATAATGTACATTTGCAAACAGTGTGAAAGTAACGGTCATTTCTACGTTCCGGGCAACCTAGGCTTCACTCTAGGGCGTTGCTCCACCAGATCGAATAGTTAGGGACTTAGAATTCGACGCCAGAAGCATAAAATACAACATAAGTACAACAGTTTTTCCATCGTATAACAGGAATAATTGCAACCAGTGTGAAAGTACAGGTCATTTTTACGTTACGGGCAACCTAGGCTTCGCTCAAGGGCGTTGCTCCACCACATCGAATAGTTAGGGCCTTAGAAGTCAACGCCTGAAGCATAAAATACAATAAAGATACAACATTTTTTTCATCGTATAACAGGAATAATTGCAACCAGTCTGAAAGATATGGTCATTTCTACGTTCCGGGCAACCTAGGCTTCACTCTAGGGCGCTGCTCAACCACATCGAATGGTTAGGGCCTAAGAAGTCAACGCCAGAAGCACCAAATACAAAATTAATACAACAGTTTTTCCATCGTATAAAACGAATAATTGCAACCAGTATGAAAGTTATGGTCATTTGTACTTTCCGGGCAACCTAGGCTTCACCCTAGGGCGTTGCTCCACCACATCGAATAGTTAGGGCCTAAGAAGTCAACGCCAGAAGCATAAAATACGATATATGTACAACAGTTTTACCATCGTATAAAATGAATAATCGCAAACAGTGTGAAGGTAATGGTCATTTCTACGTTCCGGGCAACCTAGGCTTCACCCTAGGGCGTTGTTCCAACAGAGCGAATAGTTAGGGCCTAAGAAGTCAACGCCTGAAGCATAAAGTACAATCAAAATGCAACAGTTTGTCCATCGTATAGCTGGAATAATTGCAACCAGAGTGAAAGTAACGGTCATTTCCACGTTTCGGGCGACCTAGGCTCCACTCTAGGGCGTTGCTCCACCAGATGGAATAGCTAGGGCCTTAGAAGTCAATGCCAGAAGCATAAAATACAAAATAAATACAACAGTTTTTCCATCGTATAAAATGAATAATCGCAAACAGTGTGAAGGTAATGGTCATTTCTACGTTCCGGGCAACCTAGGCTTCACTCTAGGGCGTTGCTCCACCAGATCGAATAGTTAGGGCCATAGAAGTCTACGCCCGAAGCATAAAATACAAAATAAATAGAACAGTTTTTCCAATGTATAAAACGAATAATTGAAACCAGTGTGAAAGTTATGGTCATTTCTACGTTCCAGGCAACCTAGGCTTCACTACAGGGCGTGCTCCATCGGTTCAAATAGTTAGGGTCTAAGAAGTCAACGCCAGAAGCATAAAATACAATATAAATACAGCAGCTTTTCCATCGTATATAATGTACATTTGCAAACAGTGTGAAAGTAACGGTCATTTCGACGTTCCGGGCAACCTAGGCTTCACTCTAGGTCGTTGCTCCACCAGATCGAATAGTTAGGGCCTAAGAAGTCAACGCCAGAAGCATAAAATACAATATAAATACAACAGCATTTCCATCGTATATAATGTACATTTGCAAACAGTGTGAAAGTAACGGTCATTTCTACGTTCCGGGCAACCTAGGCTTCACTCTAGGGCGTTGCTCCACCAGGTCGAATAGTTAGGGACTGAGAATTCGACGCCAGAAGCATAAAATACAACATAAGTACAACAGTTTTTCCATCGTATATAATGTACATTTGCAAACAGTGTGAAAGTAACGGTCATTTCTACGTTCCGGGCAACCTAGGCTTCACTCTAGGGCGTTGCTCCACCAGATCGAATAGTTAGGGACTTAGAATTCGACGCCAGAAGCATAAAATACAACATAAGTACAACAGTTTTTCCATCGTATAACAGGAATAATTGCAACCAGTGTGAAAGTACAGGTCATTTATACGTTCCGGGCAACCTAGGCTTCGCTCAAGGGCGTTGCTCCACCACATCGAATAGTTAGGGCCTTAGAAGTCAACGCCTGAAGCATAAAATACAATAAAAATACAACATTTTTTTCATCGTATAACAGGAATAATTGCAACCAGTCTGAAAGGTATGGTCATTTCTACGTTCCGGGCAACCTAGGCTTCACTCTAGGGCGTTGGTCCTCCACATCTAACAGTTAGGGCCTAAGAAGTCAACGCCAGAAGCACCAAATACAAAATAAGTACAACAGTTTTTCCATCGTATAAAACGAATAATTGCAACCAGTATGAAAGTTATGGTCATTTCTACGGTCCGGGCAACCTAGGCCTCACCCTAGGGCGTTGCTCCACCTGATCGAATAGTTAGGGCCTAAGAAGTCAACGCCAGAAGCATAATATACGGTATATGTACAACAGTTTTACCATCGTATAAAATGAATAATCGCAAACCGTGTGAAGGTGATGGTCATTTCTATATTCCGGGCAACCTAGGCTTCACTCTAGGGCGTTTCTGCGCCACATCGAATAGCTACGCCCTTAGAAGTCAACGCCTGAAGCTTAAGATATAATATAAGTACAACAGTTTTTCCATCGTATAACAGGAATAATTGCAACCAGTGTGAAAGACATGGTCATTTCTACGTTCCGGGCAACCTAGGCTTCACTCTAGGGCGTTGCTCCACCACATCGAATAGCTACGGCCTTAGGAGTCAACGCCAGAGGCATAAATTACAAAATAAATACAACAGTTTTTCCATCGTATAACAAGAATAATTGCAGCCAGTGTGAAAGTGATGGTCATTTCTACATTCCGGGCAACCTAGGCTACACTCTAGGGCGTTGCTCCACCAGATCGAATAGTTAGGGCCTAAGAAGTCAACGCCAGAAGCAAAAAATACAATATACATACAACAGTTTTTCACATGTATAACAGGAATAATTGCAACCAGTGTGAAAGCTATGGTCATTTCTACGTTCCGCGCAACCTAGGCTTCACCCTAGGGCGTTGCTCCACCTGATCGAATAGTTAGGGCCTAAGAAGTCAACGCCAGAAGCATAAAATACGACATATGTACAACAGTTTTTCCATCGTATAAAACGAATAATTGCAACCAGTGTGAAAGTAATAGCCATTTCTACGTTGCCGGCATCCCAGACTTAACTCTGAGGCATTGCTACACCAGATCGAATACATAGGGCCTTAGAAGTCAACGCCAGAAGTATAAAGTACAATCAAAATCCAACAGTTTGTCCATCGTATAGCTGGAATAATTGCAACCAGAGTGAAAGTATTGGTCATTTCTTCGTTTCGGGCGACCTAGGCTCCACTCTAGGGCGTTGCTCCACCAGATCGAATAGTTAGGGCCTAAGAAGTCAACGCCAGAAGCAAAAAATACAATATATATACAACAGTTTTTCACATGTATAACAGGAATAATTGCAAGCAGTGTGAAAGCTATGGTCATTTCTACGTTCCGGGCAACCTAGACTTCACTCTAGGACGTTGCTCCACCACATCGAATAGCTACGGCCTTAGGAGTCAACGCCAGAGGCATAAATTACAAAATAAATACAACAGTTTTTCCATCGTATAACAGGAATAATTGCAACCAGTGTGAAAGACATGGTCATTTCTACGTTCCGGGCAACCTAGGCTTCACTCTAGGGCGTTGCTCCACCACATCGAATAGTTAGGGACTGAGAATTCGACGCCAGAAGCATAAAATACAAGATAAGTACAACAGTTTTTCCATCGTATATAATGTACATTTGCAAACAGTGTGAAAGTACCGGTCATTTCTACGTTCCGGGCAACCTAGGCTTCACTCTAGCGCGTTGCTCCACCAGATCGAATAGTTAGGTACTTAGAATTCGACGCCAGAAGCATAAAATACAACATAAGTACAACAGTTTTTCCATCGTATAACAGGAATAATTGCAACCAGTGTGAACGTACAGGTCATTTTTACGGTCCGGGCAACCTAGGCTTCCCTCAAGGGCGTTGCTCCACCACATCGAATAGTTAGGGCCTTAGAAGTCAACGCCTGAAGCATAAAATACAATAAAAATACAACATTTTTTTCATCGTATAACAGGAATAATTGCAACCAGTCTGAAAGGTATGGTCATTTCTACGTTCCGGGCAACCTAGGCTTCACTCTAGGGCGTTGGTCCTCCACATCTAACAGTTAGGGCCTATGAAGTCAACGCCAGAAGCACCAAATACAAAATAAATACAACAGTTTTTCCATCGTATAAAACGAATAATTGCAACCAGTATGAAAGTTATGGTCATTTCTACGTTCCGGGCAACCTAGGCCTCACCCTAGGGCGTTGCTCCACCTGATCGTATAGTTAGGGCCTAAGAAGTCAACGCCAGAAGCATAAAATACGATATATGTACAACAGTTTTACCATCGTATAAAATGAATAATCGCAAACCGTGTAAAGGTGATGGTCATTTCTATATTCCGGGCAACCTAGGCTTCACTCTAGGGCGTTTCTGCACCACATCGAATAGGTACGCCCTTAGAAGTCAACGCCTGAAGCTTAAGATACAATATAAGTACAACAGTTTTTCCATCGTATAACAGGAATAATTGCAACCAGTGTGAAAGACATGGTCATTTCTACGTTCCGGGCAACCTAGGCTTCACTCTAGGACGTTGCTCCACCACATCGAATAGTTAGGGCCTTAGAAGTCAATGCCAGAAGCATAAAATGCAATATAAATACAACAGTTTTTCCACTGTATAATATGAATAATTGCAAACAGTATGAAAGATATGGTCATTTCTACGCTGCGGGCATCCTAGGCTTCACTCTAGGGCGTTGCTCAACCACATCGAATAGCTACGGCCCTAGAACACAACGCCATAACTATAAAATACAATATAAATACAACAGTCTTTCCATCGTATAAAACGAGTAATTGCAACTCGTCTGATAGTTATGGTCATTTCCACGTTCCGGGCAACCTCGGCTTCACCCTAGGGCGCTGCTCCACCAGATCCAATAGCTAGGGCCTAAGAAGTCAACGCCAGGAGCACCAAATACAAAATAAATACAACAGTTTTTCCATCGTATAAAACGAATAATTGCAACCAGTGAGCAAGTAATGGTCATTTCTACGATCCGGGCAACCTAGGCTTCACTCTAGGGCGTTGCTCCACCACATCGAATAGCTACGGCCTTAGGAGTCAACGCCAGAGGCATAAAATACAAAATAAATACAACAGATTTTCCATCGTATAACAAGAATAATTGCAGCCAGTGTAAAAGTGATGGTCATTTCTACATTCCGGGCAACCTAGGCTACACTCTAGGGCGTTGCTCCACCAGATCGAATAGTTAGGGCCTAAGAAGTCAACGCCAGAAGCATAAAATACAATATAAATACAACAGTTTTTCACATGTATAACAGGAATAATTGCAACCAGTGTGAAAGCTATGGTCATTTCTACGTTCCGGGCAACCTAGGCTTCAATCTAGGACGTTGCTCCACAACATCGAATAGTTAGGGCCTTAGAAGTCAATGCGAGAAGCATAAAATGCAATATAAATACAACAGTTTTTCCACTGTATAATATGAATAATTGCAAACAGTGTGAAAGATATGGTCATTTCTACGCTGCGGGCACCCTAGGCTTCACTCTGGGGCGTTGCTCAACCACATCGAATAGCTACGGCCCTAGAACACAACGCAATAACTATAAAATACAATATAAATACAACAGTCTTTCCATCGTATAAAACGAGTAATTGCAACCAGTCTGATAGTTATGGTCATTTCCACGTTCCGGGCAACCTAGGCTTCACCCTAGGGCGCTGCTCCACCAGATCCAATAGCTAGGGCCTAAGAAGTCAACGCCAGGAGCACCAAATACAAAATAAATACAACAGTTTTTGCATCGTATAAAACGAATAATTGCAACCAGTGAGCAAGTAATGGTCATTTCTACGATCCGGGCAACCTAGGCTTCACTCTAGGGCGTTGCTCCACCACATCGAATAGCTACGGCCTTAGGAGTCAACGCCAGAGGCATAAAATACAAAATAAATACAACAGATTTTCCATCGTATAACAAGAATAATTGCAGCCAGTGTAAAAGTGATGGTCATTTCTACATTCCGGGCAACCTAGGCTACACTCTAGGGCGTTGCTCCACCAGATCGAATAGTTAGGGCCTAAGAAGTCAACGCCAGAAGCATAAAATACAATATAAATACAACAGTTTTTCACATGTATAACAGGAATAATTGCAACCAGTGTGAAAGCTATGGTCATTTCTACGTTCCGGGCAACCTAGGCTTCAATCTAGGACGTTGCTCCACAACATCGAATAGTTAGGGCCTTAGAAGTCAATGCGAGAAGCATAAAATGCAATATAAATACAACAGTTTTTCCACTGTATAATATGAATAATTGCAAACAGTGTGAAAGATATGGTCATTTCTACGCTGCGGGCACCCTAGGCTTCACTCTGGGGCGTTGCTCAACCACATCGAATAGCTACGGCCCTAGAACACAACGCCATAACTATAAAATACAATATAAATACAACAGTCTTTCCATCGTATAAAACGAGTAATTGCAACCAGTCTGATAGTTATGGTCATTTCCACGTTCCGGGCAACCTAGGCTTCACCCTAGGGCGCTGCTCCACCAGATCCAATAGCTAGGGCCTAAGAAGTCAACGCCAGGAGCACCAAATACAAAATAAATACAACAGTTTTTCCATCGTATAAAACGAATAATTGCAACCAGTATGAAAGCTATGGTCGTTTCTACGTTCCGGGCAATCTAGGCTTCACTCTAGGGCGTTGTTCAACCACATCGAATAGTTAGGGTCTTAGAAGTCAATGCCAGAAGCATAAAATACAATATAAATAAAACAGTTTTTCATCTGTATAATATGAATAATTGCAAACAGTGTGGATGTAATGGTCATTTCTACGTTCCGGGCAACCTAGGCTTCACTCTAGGGCGTTGGTCCACCAGATCCATTAGTTAGGGTCTAAGAAGTCAACGCCAGGAGCGCCAAATACAAAATAAATACAACAGTTTTTCCATCGTATAAAACGAATAATTGCAACCAGTGAGCAAGTAATGGTCATTCCTACGATCCGGGCAACCTAGGCATCACCCTAGGGCGTTGTTCCACCAGAGCGAATAGTTAGGGCCTAAGAAGTCAACGCCTGAAGCATAAAATACAATATAAATACAACAGTTTTTCCATCGTATAAAACGAATAATTGCAACCAGTATGAAAGTTATGGTCATTTCTACGTTCCGGGCAATCTAGGCTTCACTCTAGGGCGTTGCTCAACCACATCGAATGGTTAGGGCCTAAGAAGTCAACGCCAGAAGCACCAAATACAAAATTAATACAACAGTTTTTCCATCGTATAAAACCAATAATTGCAACCAGTATGAAAGTTATGGTCATTTCTACGTTCCGGGCAACCTAGGCTTCACTACAGGGCGGTGTTCCACCAGATCAAATAGTTAGGGCATAAGTAGTCAGCGCCAGAAGCATAAAATACGATATATGTACAACAGTTTTACAATCGTATAAAACGAATAATCGCAAACCGTGTGAAGGTGATGGTCATTTCTATATTCCGAGCAACCTAGGCTTCGCTCTAGGGCGTTGCTCCACCAGATCGCATAGTTGGCGCCTTAGGAGTCAACGGTCGAAGCATAAAATACGATATATGTAAAACAGTTTTTCCATCGTATAAAACGAATAATTGCAACCAGTGTGAAAGTAATAGACATTTCTACGTTGCGGGCATCCTAGACTTAACTCTGAGGCATTGCTACACCAGATCGAATACATAGGGCCTTAGAAGTCAACGCCAGAAGTATAAAGTGCAATCAAAATCCAACAGTTTGTCCATCGTATAGCTGGAATAATTGCAACCAGAGTGAAAGTACAGGTCATATTTACGTTCCGGGCAACCTAGGCTTCGCTCAAGGGCGTTGCTCCACCACATCGAATAGTTAGGGCCTTAGAAGTCAATCCCAGAAGCATAAAATACAAAATAAATACAACAGTTTTACCATCGTATAAAATGAATAATCGCAAACAGTGTGAAGGTAATGGTCATTTCTACGTTCCGGGCAACCTAGGCTTCACTCTAGGGCGTTGCTCCACCAGATCGAATAGTTAGGGCCATAGAAGTCAACGCCCGAAGCATAAAATACAAAATGAATAGAACAGTTTTTCCATTGTATAAAACTAATAATTGAAACCAGTGTGAAAGTTATGGTCATTTCTACGTTCCGGGCAACCTAGGCTTCACTACAGGGCGATGCTCCACCAGATCAAATAGTTAGGGGCTAAGAAGTCAACGCCAGAAGCATAAAATACAATATAAATACAACAGCTTTTCCATCGTATATAATGTACATTTGCAAACAGTGTGTAAGTAAAGGTCATTTCTACGTTCCGGGCAACCTAGGCTACACTCTAGGGCGTTGCTCCACCAGATCGAATAGCTAGGGACTTAGAATTCGACGCCAGAAGCATACAATACAACATAAGTACAACAGTGTTTCCATCGTATAACAGGAATAATTGCAACCAGTGTGAAAGTACAGGTCATTTTTACGTTCCGGACAACCTAGGCTTCGCTCAAAGGCGTTGCTCCAACACATCGTATAGTTTGGGCCTTAGAAGTCAACGCCTGAGGCATAAAATACAATAAACATACAACATTTTTTTCATCGTATAACAGGAATAATTGCAACCAGTCTGAAAGATATGGTCATTTCTACGTTCCGGGCAACCTGGGCTTCACTCTAGGGCGTTGGCCCTCCACATCTAACAGTTAGGGCATAAGAAGTCAACGCCAGAAGCACCAAATACAAAATAAATACAACAGTTTTTCCATCGTATAAAACGAATAATTGCAACCAGTATGCAAGTTTTGGTCATTTCTACGTTCCGGGCAACCTACGCTTCACCCTAGGGCGTGGCTCCACCTGATCGAATAGTTAGCTCCTAAGAAGTCAACGCCAGAAGCATAAAATACGATATATGTACAACAGTTTTACCATCGTATAAAATGAATAATCGCAAACCGTGTGAAGGTGATGGTCATTTCTATATTCCGGGCAACCTAGGCTTCACTCTAGGGCGTTGGTCCACCAGATCGAATAGTTAGGGCCATAGAAGTCAACGCCCGAAGCATAAAAAACAAAATAAATAGAACAGTTTTTCCATTGTATAAAACGAATAATTGAAACCAGTGTGAAAGTTATGGTCATTTCTACGTTCCGGGCAACCTAGGCTTCACTACAGGGCGGTGCTCCACCAGATCGAATAGTTAGGGCCTAAGAAGTCAACGCCAGAAGCATAAAATACGATATATGAACAACAGTTTTACCGTCGTATAAAATGAATAATCGCAAACAGTGTGAAGGTAATGGTCAATTATACATTCCCGGCAACCTAGGCTTCACTCTAGCGCGCTGCTCCACAAGATCGAATTGTTGGGGCCTTAGGAGTCAACGCCCGAAGCATAAAATACAAAAGAAATAGAACAGTTTTTCCATCGTATAAAACGAATAATTGCAACCAGTATGAAAGTTATGGTCATTTCTACGTTCCGGGCAACCTAGGCTTCACCCTAAGGCGTTGCTCCACCTGATCGAATAGTTAGGGCCTAAGAAGTCAACGCCAGAAGCATAAAATACGATATATGTACAACAGTTTTTCCATCGTATAAAACGAATAATTGCAACCAGTCTGAAAGTAATAGCCATTTCTACGTTGCGGGCATCCTAGACTTAACGCTGAGGCACTTCTACACCAGATCGAATACATAGGGCCTTAGAAGTCAACGCCAGAAGTATAAAGTACAATCAAAATCCAACAGTTTGTCCATCGTATAGCTGGAATAATTGCAACCAGAGTGAAAGTAATGGTCATTTCTACGTTTCGGGCGACCTAGGCTCCACTCTAGGGCGTTGCTCCACCAGACGGAATAGCTAGGGCCTTAGAAGTCAATGCCAGAAGCATAAAATACAAGAAAAATGCAACAGTTTTTCCATCGTATAACAGGAATAACTGCAACCAGTGTGAAAGTACAGGTCCTTTCTACGTTCCGGGCAACTTACGCTTCACTACAGGGCGGTGCTCCACCAGATCCAATAGTTAGGGCCTAAGAAGTCAACGACAGAAGCACCAAATACAAAATAAATACAACAGTTTTTCCACTGTATAAAACGAATAATTAAAGCCAGTGTAAAATTTATGGTCATTTCTACGTTCCGCGCAACCTAGACTTCACCCGTGGGCGTTGCTCCACCAGATCCAATAGTCAGGGCCTAAGAAGTCAGCGCCAGAAGCATAAAATACAAAATAGATACAACAGCCTTTCCATCGTATATACTGTATATTTGCAAGCAGTGTGAAGGTAATGGTCATTTCTACGTTCCGCGCAACCTAGGCTTCACTCCAGGGCGTTGCTCCACCAGATCGAATAGTTAGGGCCTTAGGAGTCAACGCCAGAAGCATAAAATACAATATAAATACAATAGTTTTTCCATCGTATAAGACGAGTAATTGCAACCACTGTTAAAGTTATGGTCATTTCTACGTTCCGGGCATCCTAGCCTTCACTCTTGGGCGTTGCTCCACCTGATCGAATAGTTAGGGCCTAAGAAGTCAGCGCCAGAAGCATAAAATACGATATATGTACAACAGTTTTACCATCGTATAAAATGGATAATCGCAAACAGTGTGAAGGTAATGGTCATTTCTACTTTCTGGGCAACCTAGGCTTCACCCTGGGTCGTTGTTCCACCAGAGCGAATAGTTAGGGCCTAAGAAGTCAACGCCTGAAGCATAAAGTACAATCAAAATCCAACAGTTTGTCCATCGTACAGCTGGAATAATTGCAACCAGAGTGAAAGTAATGGTCATTTCCACGTTTCGGGCGACCTAGGCTCCACTCTAGGGCGTTGCTCCACCAGATGGAATAGCTAGGGCCTTAGAAGTCAATGCCAGAAGCATAAAATACAAAATAAATACAACAGTTTTACCATCGTATAAAATGAATAATCCCAAACAGTGTGAAGGTAATGGTCATTTCTACGTTCCGGGCAACATAGGCTTCACTCTAGGGCGTTGCTGCACCTGATCGAACAGTTAGGGCCTAAGAAGTCATCGCCAGAAGGATAAAATACGATATATGTACAACAGTTTTTCCATCGTATAAAACTAATAATTGCAACCAGTGTGAAAGTAATAGCCATTTCTACGTTGCGGGCATCCTAGACTTAACTCTGAGGCATTGCTACGCCAGATCGAATACATAGGGCCTTAGAAGTCAACGCCAGAAGTATAAAGTACAATCAAAATCCAACAGTTTGTCCACCGTATAGCTGGAATAATTGCAACCAGAGTGAAAGTAATGGTCATTTCTACGTTTCGGGGACCTAGGCTCCACTCTAGGGCGTTGCTCCTCCAGATGGAATAGCTAGGGCCTTAGAAGTCAATGCCGGAAGCATAAAATACAAAATAAATACAACAGTTTTTCCATCGTATAAAATGAATAATCGCAAACAGTGTGAAGGTAATGGTCATTTCTACGTTCCGGGCAACCTAGGCTTCACTCTAGGGCGTTGCTCCACCAGATCGAATAGTTAGGGCCATAGAAGTCTACGCCCGAAGCATAAAATACAAAATAAATAGAACAGTTTTTCCAATGTATAAAACGAATAATTGAAACCAGTGTGAAAGTTATGGTCATTTCTACGTTCCAGGCAACCTAGGCTTCACTACAGGGCGTGCTCCATCGGTTCAAATAGTTAGGGCCTAAGAAGTCAACGCCAGAAGCATAAAATACAATATAAATACAGCAGCTTTTCCATCGTATATAATGTACATTTGCAAACAGTGTGAAAGTAACGGTCATTTCGACGTTCCGGGCAACCTAGGCTTCACTCTAGGTCGTTGCTCCACCAGATCGAATAGTTAGGGCCTAAGAAGTCAACGCCAGAAGCATAAAATACAATATAAATACAACAGCATTTCCATCGTATATAATGTACATTTGCAAACAGTGTGAAAGTAACGGTCATTTCTACGTTCCGGGCAACCTAGGCTTCACTCTAGGGCGTTGCTCCACCAGGTCGAATAGTTAGGGACTGAGAATTCGACGCCAGAAGCATAAAATACAACATAAGTACAACAGTTTTTCCATCGTATATAATGTACATTTGCAAACAGTGTGAAAGTAACGGTCATTTCTACGTTCCGGGCAACCTAGGCTTCACTCTAGGGCGTTGCTCCACCAGATCGAATAGTTAGGGACTTAGAATTCGACGCCAGAAGCATAAAATACAACATAAGTACAACAGTTTTTCCATCGTATAACAGGAATAATTGCAACCAGTGTGAAAGTACAGGTCATTTATACGTTCCGGGCAACCTAGGCTTCGCTCAAGGGCGTTGCTCCACCACATCGAATAGTTAGGGCCTTAGAAGTCAACGCCTGAAGCATAAAATACAATAAAAATACAACATTTTTTTCATCGTATAACAGGAATAATTGCAACCAGTCTGAAAGGTATGGTCATTTCTACGTTCCGGGCAACCTAGGCTTCACTCTAGGGCGTTGGTCCTCCACATCTAACAGTTAGGGCCTAAGAAGTCAACGCCAGAAGCACCAAATACAAAATAAGTACAACAGTTTTTCCATCGTATAAAACGAATAATTGCAACCAGTATGAAAGTTATGGTCATTTCTACGGTCCGGGCAACCTAGGCCTCACCCTAGGGCGTTGCTCCACCTGATCGAATAGTTAGGGCCTAAGAAGTCAACGCCAGAAGCATAATATACGGTATATGTACAACAGTTTTACCATCGTATAAAATGAATAATCGCAAACCGTGTGAAGGTGATGGTCATTTCTATATTCCGGGCAACCTAGGCTTCACTCTAGGGCGTTTCTGCGCCACATCGAATAGCTACGCCCTTAGAAGTCAACGCCTGAAGCTTAAGATATAATATAAGTACAACAGTTTTTCCATCGTATAACAGGAATAATTGCAACCAGTGTGAAAGATATGGTCATTTCTACGTTCCGGGCAACCTAGGCTTCACTCTAGGGCGTTGCTCCACCACATCGAATAGCTACGGCCTTAGGAGTCAACGCCAGAGGCATAAATTACAAAATAAATACAACAGTTTTTCCATCGTATAACAAGAATAATTGCAGCCAGTGTGAAAGTGATGGTCATTTCTACATTCCGGGCAACCTAGGCTACACTCTAGGGCGTTGCTCCACCAGATCGAATAGTTAGGGCCTAAGAAGTCAACGCCAGAAGCAAAAAATACAATATACATACAACAGTTTTTCACATGTATAACAGGAATAATTGCAACCAGTGTGAAAGCTATGGTCATTTCTACGTTCCGCGCAACCTAGGCTTCACCCTAGGGCGTTGCTCCACCTGATCGAATAGTTAGGGCCTAAGAAGTCAACGCCAGAAGCATAAAATACGACATATGTACAACAGTTTTTCCATCGTATAAAACGAATAATTGCAACCAGTGTGAAAGTAATAGCCATTTCTACGTTGCCGGCATCCCAGACTTAACTCTGAGGCATTGCTACACCAGATCGAATACATAGGGCCTTAGAAGTCAACGCCAGAAGTATAAAGTACAATCAAAATCCAACAGTTTGTCCATCGTATAGCTGGAATAATTGCAACCAGAGTGAAAGTATTGGTCATTTCTTCGTTTCGGGCGACCTAGGCTCCACTCTAGGGCGTTGCTCCACCAGATCGAATAGTTAGGGCCTAAGAAGTCAACGCCAGAAGCAAAAAATACAATATATATACAACAGTTTTTCACATGTATAACAGGAATAATTGCAAGCAGTGTGAAAGCTATGGTCATTTCTACGTTCCGGGCAACCTAGACTTCACTCTAGGACGTTGCTCCACCACATCGAATAGCTACGGCCTTAGGAGTCAACGCCAGAGGCATAAATTACAAAATAAATACAACAGTTTTTCCATCGTATAACAGGAATAATTGCAACCAGTGTGAAAGACATGGTCATTTCTACGTTCCGGGCAACCTAGGCTTCACTCTAGGGCGATGCTCCACCACATCGAATAGTTAGGGACTGAGAATTCGACGCCAGAAGCATAAAATACAAGATAAGTACAACAGTTTTTCCATCGTATATAATGTACATTTGCAAACAGTGTGAAAGTACCGGTCATTTCTACGTTCCGGGCAACCTAGGCTTCACTCTAGCGCGTTGCTCCACCAGATCGAATAGTTAGGTACTTAGAATTCGACGCCAGAAGCATAAAATACAACATAAGTACAACAGTTTTTCCATCGTATAACAGGAATAATTGCAACCAGTGTGAACGTACAGGTCATTTTTACGGTCCGGGCAACCTAGGCTTCCCTCAAGGGCGTTGCTCCACCACATCGAATAGTTAGGGCCTTAGAAGTCAACGCCTGAAGCATAAAATACAATAAAAATACAACATTTTTTTCACCGTATAACAGGAATAATTGCAACCAGTCTGAAAGGTATGGTCATTTCTACGTTCCGGGCAACCTAGGCTTCACTCTAGGGCGTTGGTCCTCCACATCTAACAGTTAGGGCCTATGAAGTCAACGCCAGAAGCACCAAATACAAAATAAATACAACAGTTTTTCCATCGTATAAAACGAATAATTGCAACCAGTATGAAAGTTATGGTCATTTCTACGTTCCGGGCAACCTAGGCCTCACCCTAGGGCGTTGCTCCACCTGATCGTATAGTTAGGGCCTAAGAAGTCAACGCCAGAAGCATAAAATACGATATATGTACAACAGTTTTACCATCGTATAAAATGAATAATCGCAAACCGTGTAAAGGTGATGGTCATTTCTATATTCCGGGCAACCTAGGCTTCACTCTAGGGCGTTTCTGCACCACATCGAATAGGTACGCCCTTAGAAGTCAACGCCTGAAGCTTAAGATACAATATAAGTACAACAGTTTTTCCATCGTATAACAGGAATAATTGCAACCAGTGTGAAAGACATGGTCATTTCTACGTTCCGGGCAACCTAGGCTTCACTCTAGGACGTTGCTCCACCACATCGAATAGTTAGGGCCTTAGAAGTCAATGCCAGAAGCATAAAATGCAATATAAATACAACAGTTTTTCCACTGTATAATATGAATAATTGCAAACAGTATGAAAGATATGGTCATTTCTACGCTGCGGGCATCCTAGGCTTCACTCTAGGGCGTTGCTCAACCACATCGAATAGCTACGGCCCTAGAACACAACGCCATAACTATAAAATACAATATAAATACAACAGTCTTTCCATCGTATAAAACGAGTAATTGCAACTCGTCTGATAGTTATGGTCATTTCCACGTTCCGGGCAACCTCGGCTTCACCCTAGGGCGCTGCTCCACCAGATCCAATAGCTAGGGCCTAAGAAGTCAACGCCAGGAGCACCAAATACAAAATAAATACAACAGTTTTTCCATCGTATAAAACGAATAATTGCAACCAGTGAGCAAGTAATGGTCATTTCTACGATCCGGGCAACCTAGGCTTCACTCTAGGGCGTTGCTCCACCACATCGAATAGCTACGGCCTTAGGAGTCAACGCCAGAGGCATAAAATACAAAATAAATACAACAGATTTTCCATCGTATAACAAGAATAATTGCAGCCAGTGTAAAAGTGATGGTCATTTCTACATTCCGGGCAACCTAGGCTACACTCTAGGGCGTTGCTCCACCAGATCGAATAGTTAGGGCCTAAGAAGTCAACGCCAGAAGCATAAAATACAATATAAATACAACAGTTTTTCACATGTATAACAGGAATAATTGCAACCAGTGTGAAAGCTATGGTCATTTCTACGTTCCGGGCAACCTAGGCTTCAATCTAGGACGTTGCTCCACAACATCGAATAGTTAGGGCCTTAGAAGTCAATGCGAGAAGCATAAAATGCAATATAAATACAACAGTTTTTCCACTGTATAATATGAATAATTGCAAACAGTGTGAAAGATATGGTCATTTCTACGCTGCGGGCACCCTAGGCTTCACTCTGGGGCGTTGCTCAACCACATCGAATAGCTACGGCCCTAGAACACAACGCAATAACTATAAAATACAATATAAATACAACAGTCTTTCCATCGTATAAAACGAGTAATTGCAACCAGTCTGATAGTTATGGTCATTTCCACGTTCCGGGCAACCTAGGCTTCACCCTAGGGCGCTGCTCCACCAGATCCAATAGCTAGGGCCTAAGAAGTCAACGCCAGGAGCACCAAATACAAAATAAATACAACAGTTTTTCCATCGTATAAAACGAATAATTGCAACCAGTATGAAAGCTATGGTCGTTTCTACGTTCCGGGCAATCTAGGCTTCACTCTAGGGCGTTGTTCAACCACATCGAATAGTTAGGGTCTTAGAAGTCAATGCCAGAAGCATAAAATACAATATAAATAAAACAGTTTTTCATCTGTATAATATGAATAATTGCAAACAGTGTGGATGTAATGGTCATTTCTACGTTCCGGGCAACCTAGGCTTCACTCTAGGGCGTTGGTCCTCCACATCTAACAGTTAGGGCCTATGAAGTCAACGCCAGAAGCACCAAATACAAAATAAATACAACAGTTTTTCCATCGTATAAAACGAATAATTGCAACCAGTATGAAAGTTATGGTCATTTCTACGTTCCGGGCAACCTAGGCCTCACCCTAGGGCGTTGCTCCACCTGATCGAATAGTTAGGGCCTAAGAAGTCAACGCCAGAAGCATAAAATACGATATATGTACAACAGTTTTACCATCGTATAAAATGAATAATCGCAAACCGTGTAAAGGTGATGGTCATTTCTATATTCCGGGCAACCTAGGCTTCACTCTAGGGCGTTTCTGCACCACATCGAATAGGTACGCCCTTAGAAGTCAACGCCTGAAGCTTAAGATACAATATAAGTACAACAGTTTTTCCATCGTATAACAGGAATAATTGCAACCAGTGTGAAAGACATGGTCATTTCTACGTTCCGGGCAACCTAGGCTTCACTCTAGGACGTTGCTCCACCACATCGAATAGTTAGGGCCTTAGAAGTCAATGCCAGAAGCATAAAATGCAATATAAATACAACAGTTTTTCCACTGTATAATATGAATAATTGCAAACAGTATGAAAGATATGGTCATTTCTACGCTGCGGGCATCCTAGGCTTCACTCTAGGGCGTTGCTCAACCACATCGAATAGCTACGGCCCTAGAACACAACGCCATAACTATAAAATACAATATAAATACAACAGTCTTTCCATCGTATAAAACGAGTAATTGCAACTCGTCTGATAGTTATGGTCATTTCCACGTTCCGGGCAACCTGGGCTTCACCCTAGGGCGCTGCTCCACCAGATCCAATAGCCAGGGCCTAAGAAGTCAACGCCAGGAGCACCAAATACAAAATAAATACAACAGTTTTTCCATCGTATAAAACGAATAATTGCAACCAGTATGAAAGCTATGGTCATTTCTACGTTCCGGGCAATCTAGGCTTCGCTCTAGGGCGTTGCTCAACCACATCGAATGGTTAGGGCCTTAGAAGTCAATGCCAGAAGCATAAAATACAATTTAAATACAACAGTTTTTCATCTGTATAATATGAATAATTGCAAACAGTGTGGATGTAATGGTCATTTCTACGTTCCGGGCAACCTAGGCTTCACTCTAGGGTGTTGGTCCACCAGATCCATTAGTTAGGGCCTAAGAAGTCAACGCCAGAAGCATAAAATACAATATAAATACAACAGTTTTTCACATGTATAACAGGAATAATTGCAACCAGTGTGAAAGCTATGGTCATTTCTACGTTCCGGGCAACCTAGGCTTCACTCTAGGACGTTGCTCCACCACATCGAATAGTTAGGGCCTTAGAAGTCAATGCCAGAAGCATAAAATGCAATATAAATACAACAGTTTTTCCACTGTATAATATGAATAATTGCAAACAGTGTGAAAGATATGGTCATTTCTACGCTGCGGGCATCCTAGGCTTCACTCTAGGGCGTTGCTCAACCACATCGAATAGCTACGGCCCTAGAACACAACGCCATAACTATAAAATACAATATAAGTACAACAGTCTTTCCATCGTATAAAACGAGTATTGCAACTCGTCTGATAGTTATGGTCATTTCCACGTTCCGGGCAACCTCGGCTTCACCCTAGGGCGCTGCTCCACCAGATCCAATAGCTAGGGCCTAAGAAGTCAACGCCAGGAGCACCAAATACAAAATAAATACAACAGTTTTTGCATCGTATAAAACGAATAATTGCAACCAGTGAGCAAGTAATGGTCATTTCTACGATCCGGGCAACCTAGGCTTCACTCTAGGGCGTTGCTCCACCACATCGAATAGCTACGGCCTTAGGAGTCAACGCCAGAGGCATAAAATACAAAATAAATACAACAGATTTTCCATCGTATAACAAGAATAATTGCAGCCAGTGTAAAAGTGATGGTCATTTCTACATTCCGGGCAACCTAGGCTACACTCTAGGGCGTTGCTCCACCAGATCGAATAGTTAGGGCCTAAGAAGTCAACGCCAGAAGCATAAAATACAATATAAATACAACAGTTTTTCACATGTATAACAGGAATAATTGCAACCAGTGTGAAAGCTATGGTCATTTCTACGTTCCGGGCAACCTAGGCTTCAATCTAGGACGTTGCTCCACAACATCGAATAGTTAGGGCCTTAGAAGTCAATGCGAGAAGCATAAAATGCAATATAAATACAACAGTTTTTCCACTGTATAATATGAATAATTGCAAACAGTGTGAAAGATATGGTCATTTCTACGCTGCGGGCACCCTAGGCTTCACTCTGGGGCGTTGCTCAACCACATCGAATAGCTACGGCCCTAGAACACAACGCCATAACTATAAAATACAATATAAATACAACAGTCTTTCCATCGTATAAAACGAGTAATTGCAACCAGTCTGATAGTTATGGTCATTTCCACGTTCCGGGCAACCTAGGCTTCACCCTAGGGCGCTGCTCCACCAGATCCAATAGCTAGGGCCTAAGAAGTCAACGCCAGGAGCACCAAATACAAAATAAATACAACAGTTTTTCCATCGTATAAAACGAATAATTGCAACCAGTATGAAAGCTATGGTCGTTTCTACGTTCCGGGCAATCTAGGCTTCACTCTAGGGCGTTGTTCAACCACATCGAATAGTTAGGGTCTTAGAAGTCAATGCCAGAAGCATAAAATACAATATAAATAAAACAGTTTTTCATCTGTATAATATGAATAATTGCAAACAGTGTGGATGTAATGGTCATTTCTACGTTCCGGGCAACCTAGGCTTCACTCTAGGGCGTTGGTCCACCAGATCCATTAGTTAGGGTCTAAGAAGTCAACGCCAGGAGCGCCAAATACAAAATAAATACAACAGTTTTTCCATCGTATAAAACGAATAATTGCAACCAGTGAGCAAGTAATGGTCATTCCTACGATCCGGGCAACCTAGGCATCACCCTAGGGCGTTGTTCCACCAGAGCGAATAGTTAGGGCCTAAGAAGTCAACGCCTGAAGCATAAAATACAATATAAATACAACAGTTTTTCCATCGTATAAAACGAATAATTGCAACCAGTATGAAAGTTATGGTCATTTCTACGTTCCGGGCAATCTAGGCTTCACTCTAGGGCGTTGCTCAACCACATCGAATGGTTAGGGCCTAAGAAGTCAACGCCAGAAGCACCAAATACAAAATTAATACAACAGTTTTTCCATCGTATAAAACCAATAATTGCAACCAGTATGAAAGTTATGGTCATTTCTACGTTCCGGGCAACCTAGGCTTCACTACAGGGCGGTGTTCCACCAGATCAAATAGTTAGGGCATAAGTAGTCAGCGCCAGAAGCATAAAATACGATATATGTACAACAGTTTTACAATCGTATAAAACGAATAATCGCAAACCGTGTGAAGGTGATGGTCATTTCTATATTCCGAGCAACCTAGGCTTCGCTCTAGGGCGTTGCTCCACCAGATCGCATAGTTGGCGCCTTAGGAGTCAACGGTCGAAGCATAAAATACGATATATGTAAAACAGTTTTTCCATCGTATAAAACGAATAATTGCAACCAGTGTGAAAGTAATAGACATTTCTACGTTGCGGGCATCCTAGACTTAACTCTGAGGCATTGCTACACCAGATCGAATACATAGGGCCTTAGAAGTCAACGCCAGAAGTATAAAGTGCAATCAAAATCCAACAGTTTGTCCATCGTATAGCTGGAATAATTGCAACCAGAGTGAAAGTACAGGTCATATTTACGTTCCGGGCAACCTAGGCTTCGCTCAAGGGCGTTGCTCCACCACATCGAATAGTTAGGGCCTTAGAAGTCAATCCCAGAAGCATAAAATACAAAATAAATACAACAGTTTTACCATCGTATAAAATGAATAATCGCAAACAGTGTGAAGGTAATGGTCATTTCTACGTTCCGGGCAACCTAGGCTTCACTCTAGGGCGTTGCTCCACCAGATCGAATAGTTAGGGCCATAGAAGTCAACGCCCGAAGCATAAAATACAAAATGAATAGAACAGTTTTTCCATTGTATAAAACTAATAATTGAAACCAGTGTGAAAGTTATGGTCATTTCTACGTTCCGGGCAACCTAGGCTTCACTACAGGGCGATGCTCCACCAGATCAAATAGTTAGGGGCTAAGAAGTCAACGCCAGAAGCATAAAATACAATATAAATACAACAGCTTTTCCATCGTATATAATGTACATTTGCAAACAGTGTGTAAGTAAAGGTCATTTCTACGTTCCGGGCAACCTAGGCTACACTCTAGGGCGTTGCTCCACCAGATCGAATAGCTAGGGACTTAGAATTCGACGCCAGAAGCATACAATACAACATAAGTACAACAGTGTTTCCATCGTATAACAGGAATAATTGCAACCAGTGTGAAAGTACAGGTCATTTTTACGTTCCGGACAACCTAGGCTTCGCTCAAAGGCGTTGCTCCAACACATCGTATAGTTTGGGCCTTAGAAGTCAACGCCTGAGGCATAAAATACAATAAACATACAACATTTTTTTCATCGTATAACAGGAATAATTGCAACCAGTCTGAAAGATATGGTCATTTCTACGTTCCGGGCAACCTGGGCTTCACTCTAGGGCGTTGGCCCTCCACATCTAACAGTTAGGGCATAAGAAGTCAACGCCAGAAGCACCAAATACAAAATAAATACAACAGTTTTTCCATCGTATAAAACGAATAATTGCAACCAGTATGCAAGTTTTGGTCATTTCTACGTTCCGGGCAACCTACGCTTCACCCTAGGGCGTGGCTCCACCTGATCGAATAGTTAGCTCCTAAGAAGTCAACGCCAGAAGCATAAAATACGATATATGTACAACAGTTTTACCATCGTATAAAATGAATAATCGCAAACCGTGTGAAGGTGATGGTCATTTCTATATTCCGGGCAACCTAGGCTTCACTCTAGGGCGTTGGTCCACCAGATCGAATAGTTAGGGCCATAGAAGTCAACGCCCGAAGCATAAAAAACAAAATAAATAGAACAGTTTTTCCATTGTATAAAACGAATAATTGAAACCAGTGTGAAAGTTATGGTCATTTCTACGTTCCGGTCAACCTAGGCTTCACTACAGGGCGGTGCTCCACCAGATCGAATAGTTAGGGCCTAAGAAGTCAACGCCAGAAGCATAAAATACGATATATGAACAACAGTTTTACCGTCGTATAAAATGAATAATCGCAAACAGTGTGAAGGTAATGGTCAATTATACATTCCCGGCAACCTAGGCTTCACTCTAGCGCGCTGCTCCACAAGATCGAATTGTTGGGGCCTTAGGAGTCAACGCCCGAAGCATAAAATACAAAAGAAATAGAACAGTTTTTCCATCGTATAAAACGAATAATTGCAACCAGTATGAAAGTTATGGTCATTTCTACGTTCCGGGCAACCTAGGCTTCACCCTAAGGCGTTGCTCCACCTGATCGAATAGTTAGGGCCTAAGAAGTCAACGCCAGAAGCATAAAATACGATATATGTACAACAGTTTTTCCATCGTATAAAACGAATAATTGCAACCAGTCTGAAAGTAATAGCCATTTCTACGTTGCGGGCATCCTAGACTTAACGCTGAGGCACTTCTACACCAGATCGAATACATAGGGCCTTAGAAGTCAACGCCAGAAGTATAAAGTACAATCAAAATCCAACAGTTTGTCCATCGTATAGCTGGAATAATTGCAACCAGAGTGAAAGTAATGGTCATTTCTACGTTTCGGGCGACCTAGGCTCCACCCTAGGGCGTTGCTCCACCAGACGGAATAGCTAGGGCCTTAGAAGTCAATGCCAGAAGCATAAAATACAAGAAAAATGCAACAGTTTTTCCATCGTATAACAGGAATAACTGCAACCAGTGTGAAAGTACAGGTCCTTTCTACGTTCCGGGCAACTTACGCTTCACTACAGGGCGGTGCTCCACCAGATCCAATAGTTAGGGCCTAAGAAGTCAACGACAGAAGCACCAAATACAAAATAAATACAACAGTTTTTCCACTGTATAAAACGAATAATTAAAGCCAGTGTAAAATTTATGGTCATTTCTACGTTCCGCGCAACCTAGACTTCACCCGTGGGCGTTGCTCCACCAGATCCAATAGTCAGGGCCTAAGAAGTCAGCGCCAGAAGCATAAAATACAAAATAGATACAACAGCCTTTCCATCGTATATACTGTATATTTGCAAGCAGTGTGAAGGTAATGGTCATTTCTACGTTCCGCGCAACCTAGGCTTCACTCCAGGGCGTTGCTCCACCAGATCGAATAGTTAGGGCCTTAGGAGTCAACGCCAGAAGCATAAAATACAATATAAATACAATAGTTTTTCCATCGTATAAGACGAGTAATTGCAACCACTGTTAAAGTTATGGTCATTTCTACGTTCCGGGCATCCTAGCCTTCACTCTTGGGCGTTGCTCCACCTGATCGAATAGTTAGGGCCTAAGAAGTCAGCGCCAGAAGCATAAAATACGATATATGTACAACAGTTTTACCATCGTATAAAATGGATAATCGCAAACAGTGTGAAGGTAATGGTCATTTCTACTTTCTGGGCAACCTAGGCTTCACCCTGGGTCGTTGTTCCACCAGAGCGAATAGTTAGGGCCTAAGAAGTCAACGCCTGAAGCATAAAGTACAATCAAAATCCAACAGTTTGTCCATCGTACAGCTGGAATAATTGCAACCAGAGTGAAAGTAATGGTCATTTCCACGTTTCGGGCGACCTAGGCTCCACTCTAGGGCGTTGCTCCACCAGATGGAATAGCTAGGGCCTTAGAAGTCAATGCCAGAAGCATAAAATACAAAATAAATACAACAGTTTTACCATCGTATAAAATGAATAATCCCAAACAGTGTGAAGGTAATGGTCATTTCTACGTTCCGGGCAACATAGGCTTCACTCTAGGGCGTTGCTGCACCTGATCGAACAGTTAGGGCCTAAGAAGTCATCGCCAGAAGGATAAAATACGATATATGTACAACAGTTTTTCCATCGTATAAAACTAATAATTGCAACCAGTGTGAAAGTAATAGCCATTTCTACGTTGCGGGCATCCTAGACTTAACTCTGAGGCATTGCTACGCCAGATCGAATACATAGGGCCTTAGAAGTCAACGCCAGAAGTATAAAGTACAATCAAAATCCAACAGTTTGTCCACCGTATAGCTGGAATAATTGCAACCAGAGTGAAAGTAATGGTCATTTCTACGTTTCGGGGACCTAGGCTCCACTCTAGGGCGTTGCTCCTCCAGATGGAATAGCTAGGGCCTTAGAAGTCAATGCCGGAAGCATAAAATACATAATAAGTACAACAGTTTTTCCATCGTATAACAAGAATAATTGCAACCAGTGTGAAAGTGATGGTCATTTCTACGATCCGGGCAACCTAGGCATCACGCTAGGGCGTTGTTCCACCAGAGCGAATAGTTAGGGCCTAAGAAGTCAACGCCAGAAGCATAAAATACGATGTATGTACAACAGTTTTACCATCGTATAAAATGGATAATCGCAAACAGTGTGAAGGTAATGGTCATTTCTACGTTCCGGGCAACCTAGGCTTCACTACAGGGCGATGCTCCACCAGATCAAATAGTTAGGGCCTAAGAAGTCAACGCCTGAAGCACCAAACACAAAATTAATACAATAGTTTTTCCATCGTATAAAACGAATAATTGCAACCCGTATGAAAGTTATGGTCATTTCTACGTTCCGGGCAACCTAGGCTTCACCGTATGGCGTTACTCCAGCTGATCGAATAGTTAGGGCCTAAGAAGTCAACGCCAGAAGCATAAAATACGATATATGTACAACAGTTTTACCATCGTATAAAATCAATAATCGCAAACAGTGTGAAGGTAATGGTCATTTCTACGTTCCGGGCAACCTAAGCTTCACCCTGGGGCGTTGGTCCACCAGAGCGAATAGTTAGGGCCTAAGAAGTCAACGCCTGAAGCATAAAGTACAATCAAAATCCAACAGTTTGTCCACCGTACAGCTGGAATAATTGCAACCAGAGTGAAAGTAATGGTCATTTCCACGTTTCGGGCAACCTAGGCTTCACTCTAGGGCGTTGCTCCACCAGATCGAATAGTTAGGGCCATAGAAGTCAACGCCCGAAGCATAAAATACAAAATAAATAGAACAGTTTTTCCATTGTATAAAACGAATAATTGAAACCAGTGTGAAAGTTATGGTCATTTCCACGTTCCGGGCAACCTAGGCTTCACTACAGGGCGGTGCTCCACCGGATCAAATAGTTAGGGCCTAAGAAGTCAACGCCAGAAGCATAAAATACAATATAAATACAACAGCTTTTACATGGTATATAATGTACATTTGCAAACAGTGTAAATGTAACGGTCATTTCTACGTTCCGGGCAACCTAGGCTTCAATCTAGGGCTTTGGTCCACCACATCCAACAGTTAGGGCCTAAGAAGTCAACGCCAGAAGCACCAAATACAAAATAAGCACAACAGTTTTTCCATCGTATAAAACGAATAATTGCAACCAGTATGAAAGTTCTGGTCATTTCTACGTTCCGGGCCATCTAGGCTTCACTCTAGAGCGTTGCTCAGCCACATCGAATAGCTAGGGCCTAAGAAGTCAATGCCAGAAGCATAAAATACAATATAAATACAACAGCTTTTCCATCGTATATAATGTACATTTGCAAACAGTGTGAAAGTAACGGTCATTTCTACGTTCCGGGCAACCTAGGCTTCACTACAGGGCGGTGCTCCACCAGATCAAATAGTTAGGGCCTAAGAAGTCAACGCCAGAAGCATAAAATACAATATAAATACAACAGCTTTTCCATCGTATATAATGTACATTTGCAAACAGTGTGAAAGTAACGGTCATTTCTACGTTCCGGGCAGCCTAGGCTTCACTCTAGGGCGTTGCTCCACCAGATCGAATAGTTAGGGCCTAAGAAGTCAACGCCAGAAGCATAAAATACAATATAAATACAACAGCTTTTCCATCGTATATAATGTACATTTGCAAACAGTGTGAAAGTAACGGTCATTTCTACGTTCCGGGCAACCTAGGCTTCACTCTAGGGCGTTGCTCCACCAGATCGAATAGTTAGGGACTTAGAATTCGACGCCAGAAGCATAAAATACAACATAAGTACAACAGTTTTTCCATCGTATAACAGGAATAATTGCAACCAGTGTGAAAGTACAGGTCATTTTTACGTTCCGGGCAACCTAGGCTTCTCTCAAGGGCGTTGCTCCACCACATCGAATAGTTAGGGCCTTAGAAGTCAACGCCTGAAGCATAAAATACAATAAAGATACAACAGTTTTTCAATCGTATAACAGGAATAATTGCAAACAGTGTGAAAAATATGGTCATTTCTACGTTGCGGGCATCCTAGGCTTCACTCTAGGACATTGCTGCACCACATCGAATAGCTACGGCCTTAGAAGTCAACTCCATAACTATAAAAAACAATATAAATACAACAGATTCTCCATTGTATAAAATGAATAATTGCAAACAGTGTGGAGGTAATGGTCATTTCTACTTTCCGGGCAACCTAGGCTTCACTCTAGGGCGTTTCTCCACCACATCGAATAGCTACGCCCTTAGAGGTCAACGCCTGAAGCATAAAATATAATATAAGTACAACAGTTTTTCCATCGTATAACAGGAATAATTGCAACCAGTGTGAAAGACATGGTCATTTCTACGTTCCGGGCAACCTAGGCTTCACTCTAGGGCGTTGCTCCACCACATCGAATAGCTACGGCCTTAGGAGTCAACGCCAAAGGCATAAAATACAAAATAAATACAACAGTTTTTCGATCGTATAACAAGAATAATCGCAAACAGTGTGAAGGTAATGGTCATTTCTACGTTCCGGGCAACCTAAGCTTCACCCTGGGGCGTTGGTCCACCAGAGCGAAAAGTTAGGGCCTAAGAAGTCAACGCCTGAAGCATAAAGTACAATCAAAATCCAACGGTTTGTCCATCGTACAGCTGGCATAATTGCAACCAGAGTGAAAGTAATGGTCATTTCCACGTTTCGGGCAACCTAGGCTTCACTCTAGGGCGTTGCTCCACCAGATCGAATAGTTAGGGCCATAGAAGTCAACGCCCGAAGCATAAAATACAAAATAAATAGAACAGTTTTTCCATTGTATAAAACGAATAATTGAAACCAGTGTGAATGTTATGGTCATTGCCACGTTCCGGGCAACCTAGGCTTCACTACAGGGCGGTGCTCCACCGGATCCAATAGTTAGGGCCTAAGAAGTCAACGCCAGAAGCATAAAATACAATATAAATACAACAGCTTTTCCATGGTATATAATGTACATTTGCAAACAGTGTAAATGTAACGGTCATTTCTACGTTCCGGGCAACCTAGGCTTCACTCTAGGGCTTTGGTCCACCACATCCAACAGTTAGGGCCTAAGAAGTCAACGCCAGAAGCACCAAATACAAAATAAGCACAACAGTTTTTCCATCGTATAAAACGAATAATTGCAACCAGTATGAAAGTTCTGGTCATTTCTACGTTCCGGGCAATCTAGGCTTCACTCTAGGGCGTTGCTCAGCCACATCGAATGGCTAGGGCCTAAGAAGTCAATGCCAGAAGCATAAAATACAATATAAATACAACAGCTTTTCCATCGTATATAATGTACATTTGCAAACAGTGTGAAAGTAACGGTCATTTCTACGTTCCGGGCAACCTAGGCTTCACTACAGGGCGTTGCTCCACCTGATCGAATAGTTAGGGCCTAAGAAGTCAACGCCAGAAGCATAAAATACAATATAAATACAACAGCTTTTCCATCGTATATAATGTACATTTGCAAACAGTGTGAAAGTAACGGTCATTTCTACGTTCCGGGCAACCTAGGCTTCACCCTAGGGCGTTGCTCCACCAGATCGAATAGCTAGGGCCTAAGAAGTCAACGCCAGAAGCATAAAATACAATATAAATACAACAGCTTTTCCATCGTATATAATGTACATTTGCAAACAGTGTGAAAGTAACGGTCATTTCTACGTTCCGGGCAACCTAGGCTTCACTCTAGGGCGTTGCTCCACCAGATCGAATAGTTAGGGACTTAGAATTCGACGCCAGAAGCATAAAATACAACATAAGTACAACAGTTTTTCCATCGTATAACAGGAATAATTGCAACCAGTGTGAAAGTACAGGTCATTTTTACGTTCCGGGCAACCTAGGCTTCGCTCAAGGGCGTTGCTCCACCACATCGAATAGTTAGGGCCTTAGAAGTCAACGCCTGAAGCATAAAATACAATAAAGATACAACATTTTTTTCATCGTATAACAGGAATAATTGCAACCAGTCTGAAAGATATGGTCATTTCTACGTTCCGGGCAACCTAGGCTTCACTCTAGGGCGCTGGTCCTCCACATCTAACAGTTAGGGCCTAAGACGTCAACGCCAGAAGCACCAAATACAAAATAAATACAACAGTTTTTCCATCGTATGGAACGAATAATTGCAACCAGTGTGCAAGTAATGGTCATTTCTACGATCCGGGCAACCTAGGCATCACACTAGGGCGTTGTTCCACCAGAGCGAATAGTTAGGGCCTAGGAAGTGAACGCTCAAGCATAAAATACAATATAAATACAACAGTTTTTCCATCGTATAAAACGAATAATTGCTACCAGTATGAAAGTTATGGTCATTTCAACGTTCCGGGCAATCTAGGCTTCACTCTAGGGCGTTGCTCAACCACATCGAATAGTTAGGGCCTAAGAAGTCAGCGCCAGAAGCACCAAATACAAAATTAATACAACAGTTTTTCCGTCGCATGAAACGAATAATTGCAACCAGTATGAAAGTTATGGTCATTTCTACGTTGCGGGCAACCTAGGCTTCACCCTAGGGCGTTGCTCCACCTGATCGAATAGTTAGGGCCTAAGAAGTCAACGCCAGAAACATAAAATACGATATATGTACAACAGTTTTACCATCGTAAAAAATGAATAATCGCAAGCAGTGTGACGGTAATGGTCACTTCTACGTTCCGGGCAACCTAGGCTTCACCCTAGGGCGTTGTTCCACCTGATCGAATAGTTAGGGCCTAAGAAGTCAACGCCAGAAGCATAAAATACGATATATGTAAAACAGTTTTTCCATCGTATAAAACGAATAATTGCAACCAGTGTGAAAGTAATAGACATTTCTACGTTGCGGGCATCCTGGACTTAACTCTGAGGCATTGCTACACCAGATCGAATACATAGGGCCTTAGAAGTCAACGCCAGAAGTATAAAGTACAATCAAAATCCAACAGTTTGTCCATCGTATAGCTGGAATAATTGCAACCAGAGTGAAAGTAATGGCCATTTCCACGTTTCGGGCGACCTAGGCTCCACTCTAGGGCGTTGCTCCACCAGATGGAATAGCTAGGGCCTTAGAAGTCAATGCCAGAAGCATAAAATACAAAATAAATACAACAGTTTTACCATCGTATAAAATGAATAATCGCAAACAGTGTGAAGGTAATGGTCATTTCTACGTTCCGGGCAACCTAGGCTTCACTCTAGGGCGTTGCTCCACCAGATCGAATAGTTAGGGCCATAGAAGTCAACGCCCGAAGCATAAAATACAAAATGAATAGAACAGTTTTTCCATTGTATAAAACTAATAATTGAAACCAGTGTGAAAGTTATGGTCATTTCTACGTTCCGGGCAACCTAGGCTTCACTACAGGGCGGTGCTCTACCAGATCAAATAGTTAGGGCCTAAGAAGTCAGCGCCAGAAGCATAAAATACAATATTAATACAACAGCTTTTCCATCGTATATAATGTACATTTGCAAACAGTGTGAAAGTAACGGTCATTTCTACGTTCCGGGCAACCTAGGCTTCACCCTAGGGCGTTGCTCCACCTGATCGAATAGTTAGGGCCTAAGAAGTCAACGCCGGAAGCATAAAATACGATATATGAACAACCGTTTTACAATCGTATAAAACGAATAATCGCAAACCGTGTGAAGGTGATGGTCATTTCTATATTCCGAGCAACCTAGGCTTCGCTCTAGGGCGCTGCTCCACCAGATCGTATAGTTGGGGCCTAAGAAGTCAACGCCAGAAGCATAAAATACAATATAAATACAACAGTTTTTCCATCGTATAACAGGAATAATTGCAACCAGTGTGAAAGTACAGGTCATTTTTACGTTCCGGGCAACCTAGGCTTCTCTCAAGGGCGTTGCTCCACCACATCGAATAGTTAGGGCCTTAGAAGTCAACGCCTGAAGCATAAAATACAATAAAGATACAACAGTTTTTCAATCGTATAACAGGAATAATTGCAAACAGTGTGAAAAATATGGTCATTTCTACGTTGCGGGCATCCTAGGCTTCACTCTAGGACATTGCTGCACCACATCGAATAGCTACGGCCTTAGAAGTCAACGCCATAACTATAAAAAACAATATAAATACAACAGATTCTCTATTGTATAAAATGAATAATTGCAAACAGTGTGGAGGTAATGGTCATTTCTACTTTCCGGGCAACCTAGGCTTCACTCTAGGGCGTTTCTCCACCACATCGAATAGCTACGCCCTTAGAGGTCAACGCCTGAAGCATAAAATATAATATAAGTACAACAGTTTTTCCATCGTATAACAGGAATAATTGCAACCAGTGTGAAAGACATGGTCATTTCTACGTTCCGGGCAACCTAGGCTTCACTCTAGGGCGTTGCTCCACCACATCGAATAGCTACGGCCTTAGGAGTCAACGCCAAAGGCATAAAATACAAAATAAATACAACAGTTTTTCGATCGTATAACAAGAATAATCGCAAACAGTGTGAAGGTAATGGTCATTTCTACGTTCCGGGCAACCTAAGCTTCACCCTGGGGCGTTGGTCCACCAGAGCGAAAAGTTAGGGCCTAAGAAGTCAACGCCTGAAGCATAAAGTACAATCAAAATCCAACGGTTTGTCCATCGTACAGCTGGCATAATTGCAACCAGAGTGAAAGTAATGGTCATTTCCACGTTTCGGGCAACCTAGGCTTCACTCTAGGGCGTTGCTCCACCAGATCGAATAGTTAGGGCCATAGAAGTCAACGCCCGAAGCATAAAATACAAAATAAATAGAACAGTTTTTCCATTGTATAAAACGAATAATTGAAACCAGTGTGAATGTTATGGTCATTGCCACGTTCCGGGCAACCTAGGCTTCACTACAGGGCGGTGCTCCACCGGATCCAATAGTTAGGGCCTAAGAAGTCAACGCCAGAAGCATAAAATACAATATAAATACAACAGCTTTTCCATGGTATATAATGTACATTTGCAAACAGTGTAAATGTAACGGTCATTTCTACGTTCCGGGCAACCTAGGCTTCACTCTAGGGCTTTGGTCCACCACATCCAACAGTTAGGGCCTAAGAAGTCAACGCCAGAAGCACCAAATACAAAATAAGCACAACAGTTTTTCCATCGTATAAAACGAATAATTGCAACCAGTATGAAAGTTCTGGTCATTTCTACGTTCCGGGCAATCTAGGCTTCACTCTAGGGCGTTGCTCAGCCACATCGAATGGCTAGGGCCTAAGAAGTCAATGCCAGAAGCATAAAATACAATATAAATACAACAGCTTTTCCATCGTATATAATGTACATTTGCAAACAGTGTGAAAGTAACGGTCATTTCTACGTTCCGGGCAACCTAGGCTTCACTACAGGGCGTTGCTCCACCTGATCGAATAGTTAGGGCCTAAGAAGTCAACGCCAGAAGCATAAAATACAATATAAATACAACAGCTTTTCCATCGTATATAATGTACATTTGCAAACAGTGTGAAAGTAACGGTCATTTCTACGTTCCGGGCAACCTAGGCTTCACCCTAGGGCGTTGCTCCACCAGATCGAATAGCTAGGGCCTAAGAAGTCAACGCCAGAAGCATAAAATACAATATAAATACAACAGCTTTTCCATCGTATATAATGTACATTTGCAAACAGTGTGAAAGTAACGGTCATTTCTACGTTCCGGGCAACCTAGGCTTCACTCTAGGGCGTTGCTCCACCAGATCGAATAGTTAGGGACTTAGAATTCGACGCCAGAAGCATAAAATACAACATAAGTACAACAGTTTTTCCATCGTATAACAGGAATAATTGCAACCAGTGTGAAAGTACAGGTCATTTTTACGTTCCGGGCAACCTAGGCTTCGCTCAAGGGCGTTGCTCCACCACATCGAATAGTTAGGGCCTTAGAAGTCAACGCCTGAAGCATAAAATACAATAAAGATACAACATTTTTTTCATCGTATAACAGGAATAATTGCAACCAGTCTGAAAGATATGGTCATTTCTACGTTCCGGGCAACCTAGGCTTCACTCTAGGGCGCTGGTCCTCCACATCTAACAGTTAGGGCCTAAGACGTCAACGCCAGAAGCACCAAATACAAAATAAATACAACAGTTTTTCCATCGTATGGAACGAATAATTGCAACCAGTGTGCAAGTAATGGTCATTTCTACGATCCGGGCAACCTAGGCATCACACTAGGGCGTTGTTCCACCAGAGCGAATAGTTAGGGCCTAGGAAGTGAACGCTCAAGCATAAAATACAATATAAATACAACAGTTTTTCCATCGTATAAAACGAATAATTGCTACCAGTATGAAAGTTATGGTCATTTCAACGTTCCGGGCAATCTAGGCTTCACTCTAGGGCGTTGCTCAACCACATCGAATAGTTAGGGCCTAAGAAGTCAGCGCCAGAAGCACCAAATACAAAATTAATACAACAGTTTTTCCGTCGCATGAAACGAATAATTGCAACCAGTATGAAAGTTATGGTCATTTCTACGTTGCGGGCAACCTAGGCTTCACCCTAGGGCGTTGCTCCACCTGATCGAATAGTTAGGGCCTAAGAAGTCAACGCCAGAAACATAAAATACGATATATGTACAACAGTTTTACCATCGTAAAAAATGAATAATCGCAAGCAGTGTGACGGTAATGGTCACTTCTACGTTCCGGGCAACCTAGGCTTCACCCTAGGGCGTTGTTCCACCTGATCGAATAGTTAGGGCCTAAGAAGTCAACGCCAGAAGCATAAAATACGATATATGTAAAACAGTTTTTCCATCGTATAAAACGAATAATTGCAACCAGTGTGAAAGTAATAGACATTTCTACGTTGCGGGCATCCTAGACTTAACTCTGAGGCATTGCTACACCAGATCGAATACATAGGGCCTTAGAAGTCAACGCCAGAAGTATAAAGTACAATCAAAATCCAACAGTTTGTCCATCGTATAGCTGGAATAATTGCAACCAGAGTGAAAGTAATGGCCATTTCCACGTTTCGGGCGACCTAGGCTCCACTCTAGGGCGTTGCTCCACCAGATGGAATAGCTAGGGCCTTAGAAGTCAATGCCAGAAGCATAAAATACAAAATAAATACAACAGTTTTACCATCGTATAAAATGAATAATCGCAAACAGTGTGAAGGTAATGGTCATTTCTACGTTCCGGGCAACCTAGGCTTCACTCTAGGGCGTTGCTCCACCAGATCGAATAGTTAGGGCCATAGAAGTCAACGCCCGAAGCATAAAATACAAAATGAATAGAACAGTTTTTCCATTGTATAAAACTAATAATTGAAACCAGTGTGAAAGTTATGGTCATTTCTACGTTCCGGGCAACCTAGGCTTCACTACAGGGCGGTGCTCTACCAGATCAAATAGTTAGGGCCTAAGAAGTCAGCGCCAGAAGCATAAAATACAATATTAATACAACAGCTTTTCCATCGTATATAATGTACATTTGCAAACAGTGTGAAAGTAACGGTCATTTCTACGTTCCGGGCAACCTAGGCTTCACCCTAGGGCGTTGCTCCACCTGATCGAATAGTTAGGGCCTAAGAAGTCAACGCCGGAAGCATAAAATACGATATATGAACAACCGTTTTACAATCGTATAAAACGAATAATCGCAAACCGTGTGAAGGTGATGGTCATTTCTATATTCCGAGCAACCTAGGCTTCGCTCTAGGGCGCTGCTCCACCAGATCGTATAGTTGGGGCCTTAGGAGTCAACGGTCGAAGCATAAAATACAAAATAAGTAGAACAGTTTTACCATCGTATAAAATCAATAATCGCAAACAGTGTGAAGGTAATGGTCATTTCTACGTTCTGGGCAACCTAGGCTTCACCCTGGGTCGTTGTTCCACCAGAGCGAATAGTTAGGGCCTAAGAAGTCAACGCCTGAAGCATAAAGTACAATCAAAATCCAACAGTTTGTCCATCGTACAGCTGGAATAATTGCAACCAGAGTGAAAGTAATGTTCATTTCCACGTTTCGGGCGACCTAGGCTCCACTCTAGGGCGTTGCTCCACCAGATGGAATAGCTAGGGCCTTAGAAGTCAATGCCAGAAGCATAAAATACAAAATAAATACAACAGTTTTACCATCGTATAAAATGGATAATCGCAAACAGTGTGAAGGTAATGGTCATTTCTACGTTCCGGGCAACCTAGGCTTCACCCTAGGGCGTTGCTCCACCAGAGCGAATAGTTAGGGCCTAAGAAGTCAACGCCTGAAGCATAAAGTACAATCAAAATCCAACAGTTTGTCCATTGTATAGCTGGAATAATTGCATCTAGAGTGAAAGTAATGGTCATTTCCACGTTTCGGGCGACCTAGGCTCCACTCTAGGGCATTGCTCCAGCAGATGGAATAGCTAGGCCCTTAGAAGTCAATGCCAGAAGCATAAAATACAAAATAAATACAACAGTTTTACCATCGTATAAAATGAATAATCGCAAACAGTGTGAAGGTAATGGTCATTTCTACGTTCCGCGCAACCTAGGCTTCACTCCAGGGCGTTGCTCCACCAGATCGAATAGCTAGGGCCTTAGAAGTCAACGCCAGAAGCATAAAATACGATATATGTACAACAGTTTTACCATCGTATAAAATGAATAATCGCAAACAGTGTGAAGGTAATGGTCATTTCTACGTTCCGGGCAACCTAGGCTTCACCCTAGGGCGTTGCTCCACCAGAGCGAATAGTTAGGGCCTAAGAAGTCAACGCCTGAAGCATAAAGTACAATCAAAATCCAACAGTTTGTCCATCGTATAGCTGGAATAATTGCAACCAGAGTGAAAGTAATGGTCATTTCCACGTTTCGGGCGACCTAGGCTCCACTTTAGGGCGTTGCTCCACCAGATCGAATAGTTAGGGCCATAGAAGTCAACGCCCGAAGCATAAAATACAAAATAAATAGAACAGTTTTTCCATTGTATAAAACGAATAATTGAAACCAGTGTGAATGTTATGGTAATTTCCACGTTCCGGGCAACCTACGCTTCACCCTAGGGCGTTGCTCCACCTGATCGTATAGTTAGGGCCTAAGAAGTCAACGCCAGAAGCATAAAATACGATATATGTACAACAGTTTTGCCATCGTATAAAATGAATAATCGCAAACAGTGTGAAGGTAATGGTCATTTCTACGTTCCGGGCAACCTAGGCTTCACCCTAGGTCGTTGCTCCACCTAATCGAATAGTTAGGGCCTAAGAAGTCAACGCCAGAAGCATAAAATACGATATATGTACAACAGTTTTACCGTCGTATAAAATGAATAATCGCAAACAGTGTGAAGGTAATGGTCAATTCTACATTCCGGGCAACCTAGGCTTCACTCTAGGGCGTTGCTCCACCAGATCGAATAGTTGGGGCCTTAGAAGTCAACGCCCGAAGCATAAAACACAAAATAAATAGAACAGTTTTTCCATTGTATAAAACGAACAATTGAAACCAGTGCGAAAGTTATGGTCATTTCTACGTTCCGCGCAACCTAGGCTTCACCCATGGGCGTTGCTCCACCAGATCGAATAGATAGGGCCTTAGAAGTCAACGCCAGAAGCATAAAATACAATATAAATACAATAATTTTTCCATCGCATAAAATGAGTAATTGCAACCAGTGTGAAAGTAACGGACATTTCTACGTTCCGGGCATCCTAGACTTAACACTGAGGCATTGCTCCACCAGATCGAATACATAGGGCCTTTGAAGTCAACGCCAGAAGCATAAAGTACATTAAAAATCCAACAGTTTGTCCATCGTATAACAGGAATAATTGCCACCAGTGTGAAAGTGATGGTCCTTTCTGCATTCCGGGCAACCTAGGCTTCACTCTAGGGCGTTGTTCCACCAGAGCGAATAGTTAGGGCCTAAGAAGTCAACGCCTGAAGCATAAAGTACAATCAAAATCCAACAGTTTGTCCATCGTATAGCTGGAATAATTGCAACCAGAGTGAAAGGTATGGTCATTTCCACGTTTCGGGCGACCTAGGCTCCACTCTAGGGCGTTGCTCCACCAGATGGAATAGCCAGGGCCTTAGAAGTCAATGCCAGAAGCATAAAATACAATATAAATACAACAGTTTTACCATCGTATAAAATGAATAATCGCAAACAGTGTGAACGTAGTGGTCATTTCTACGTTCCGGGCAACCCAGGCTTCACTCTAGGGCGTTGCTCCACCAGATCGAGTAGTTAGGGCCATAGAAGTCAACGCCCGAAGCATAAAATACAAAATAAATAGAACAGTTTTTCCATTGTACAAAACGAATAATTGAAACCAGTGTGAAAGTTATGGTCATTTCCACGTTCCGGGCAACCTATGCTTCACCCTAGGGCGTTGCTCCACCTGATCGAATAGTTAGGGCCTAAGAAGTCAACGCCAGAAGCATAAAATACGATATATGTACAACAGTTTTGCCATCGTATAAAATGAATAATCGCAAACAGTGTGAAGTTAATGGTCATTTCTATGTTCCGGGCAACCTAGGCTTCACTCTAGGGCGTTGCTCCACCAGATCGAATAGTTAGGGCCTAAGAAGTCAACGCCTGAAGCATAAAATATAATATAAGTACAACAGTTTTTCCATCGTATAACAGGAATAATTGCAACCAGTGTGAAAGACATGGTCATTTCTACGTTCCGGGCAACCTAGGCTTCACTCTAGGGCGTTGCTCCACCACATCGCATAGCTGCGGCCTTAGAAGTCAACGCCAGAAGCATAAAATACAATATAAATACAACACTTTTTCAATCGTATAACAGGAATAATTGCAAACAGTGTGAAAAATATGGTCATTTCTACGTTGCGGGCATCCTAGGCTTCACTCTAGGACATTGCTCCACCACATCGAATAGCTACGGCCTTAGAAGTCAACGCCATAACTGTAAAAAACAATATAAACACAACAGATTCTCCATTGTATAAAATGAATAATTGCAAACAGTGTGGAGGTAATGGTCATTTCTACTTTCCGCGCAACCTAGGCTTCACTCTAGGGCGTTTCTCCACCACATCGAATAGCTACGCCCTTAGAAGTCAACGCCTGAAGCATAAAATATAATATAAGAACAACAGTTTTTCCATCGTATAACAGGAATAATTGCAACCAGTGTGAAAGACATGGTCATTTCTACGTTCCGGGCAACCTAGGCTTCACTCTAGGGCGTTGCTCCACCACATCGAATAGCTACGGCCTTAGGAGTCAACGCCAGAGGCATAAAATACAAAATAAATACAACAGTTTTTCGATTGTATAACAAGAATAATTGCAACCAGTGTGAAAGTGATGGTCATTTCTACATTCCGGGCAACCTAGGCTACACTCTAGGGCGTTGCTCCGCCAGATCGAATAGATAGGGCCTTAGAAGTCAACGCCAGAAGCATAAAATACAATATAAATACAATAATTTTTCCATCGCATAAAATGAGTAATTGCAACCAGTGTGAAAGTAACGGACATTTCTACGTTCCGGGCATCCTAGACTTAACACTGAGGCATTGCTCCACCAGATCGAATACATAGGGCCTTTGAAGTCAACGCCAGAAGCATAAAGTACATTAAAAATCCAACAGTTTGTCCATCGTATAACAGGAATAATTGCCACCAGTGTGAAAGTGATGGTCCTTTCTGCATTCCGGGCAACCTAGGCTTCACTCTAGGGCGTTGCTCCACCAGATCGAATAGTTAGGGCCTTAGAAGTCAACGCCAGAAGCATAAAATACAATATAAATACAATAGTTTTTCCATCGTATAAAACGAGTAATTGCAACCAGTGTGAAAGTTATGGTTATTTCTACGTTCCGGGCATCCTAGGCTTCACCCTAGGGCGTTGCTCCACCTGATCGAATAGTTAGGGCCTAAGAAGTCAGCGCCAGAAGCATAAAATACGATATATGTACAACAGTTTTACCATCGTATAAAATGAATAATCGCAAACAGTGTGAAGGTAATGGTCATTTCTACGTTCCGGGCAACCTAGGCTTCACCCTAGGGCGTTGTTCCACCAGAGCGAATAGTTAGGGCCTAAGAAGTCAACGCCTGAAGCATAAAGTACAATCAAAATCCAACAGTTTGTCCATCGTATAGCTGGAATAATTGCAACCAGAGTGAAAGGTATGGTCATTTCCACGTTTCGGGCGACCTAGGCTCCACTCTAGGGCGTTGCTCGACCAGATGGAATAGCTAGGGCCTTAGAAGTCAATGCCAGGAGCATAAAATACAAAATAAATACAACAGTTTGACCATCGTATAAAATGAATAATCGCAAACAGTGTGAAGGTAATGGTCATTACTACGTTCCGGGCAACCTAGGCTTCACTCTAGGGCGTTGCTCCACCAGATCGAATAGTTAGGGCCATAGAAGTCAACGCCCGAAGCATAAAATACAAAATAAATAGAACAGTTTTTCCATTGTATAAAACGAATAATTGAAACCAGTGTGAAAGTTATGGTCATTTCCACGTTCCGGGCAACCTACGTTTCACCCTAGGGCGTTGCTCCACCTGATCGAATAGTTAGGGCCTAAGAAGTCAACGCCAGGAGCATAAAATACGATATATGTACAACAGTTTTGCCATCGTATAAAATGAATAATCGCAAACAGTGTGAAGGTAATGGTCAATTCTACATTCCGGGCAACCTAGGCTTCACTCTAGGGCGATGCTCCAGCAGATCGAATAGTTGGGGCCTTAGAAGTCAACGCCCGAAGCATAAAATACAAAATAAATACAACAGTTTTTCCATTGTATAAAACGAACAATTGAAACCAGTGTGAAAGTTATGGTCATTTCTACGTTCCGCGCAACCTAGGCTTCACCCCTGGGCGTTGCTCCACCAGATCGAATAGTTAGGGCCTAAGAAGTCAATGCCAGAAGCATAAAATACGATATATGTACAACAGTTTTTCCATCGCATAAAATGAGTAATTGCAACCAGTGTGAAAGTAACGGACATTTCAACGTTCCGGGCATCCTAGACTTAACACTGAGGCATTGCTCCACCAGATCGAATACACAGGGCCTTAGAAGTCAACGCCAGAAGCATAAAATACAATATAAATACAACAGTTTTTCAATCGTATAACAGGAATAATTGCAAACAGTGTGAAAAATATGGTCATTTCTACGTTGCGGGCATCCTAGGCTTCACTCTAGGGCATTGCTCCACCACATCGAATAGCTACGGCCTTAGAAGTCAACGCACTAACTATAAAAAACAATATAAATACAGCAGTTTCTCCATTGTATAAAATGAATAATTGCAAACAGTGTGGAGGTAATGGTCATTTCTACTTTCCGGGCAACCTAGGCTTCACTCGAGGGCGTTTCTCCACCACATCGAATAGCTACGCCCTTAGAAGTCAACGCCTGAAGCATAAAATATAATATAAGTACAACAGTTTTTCCATCGTATAGCAGGAATAATTGCAACCAGTGTGAAAGACATGGTCATTTCTACGTTCCGGGCAACCTAGGCTTCACTCTAGGGCGTTGCTCCACCACATCGAATAGCTACGGCCTTTGGAGTCAATGCCAGAGGCATAAAATACAAAATAAATACAACAGTTTTTCGATCGTATAACAAGAATAATTGCAACCAGTGTGAAAGTGATGGTCATTTCTACATTCCGGGCAACCTATGCTACACTCTAGGGCGTTGCTCCGCCAGATCGAATAGATAGGGCCTAAGAAGTCAACGCCAGAAGCATAAAATACAATATAAATAAAACAGTTTTTCACTTGTATAACAGGAATAATTGCAACCAGTGTGAAAGCTATGGTCATTTCTGCGTTCCGGGCAACCTAGGCTTCACTCTAGGACGTTGCTCCACCACATCGAATAGTTAGGGCCTTAGAAGTCAACGCCAGAAGCATAAAATACAATATAAATAAAATAGTTTTTCCATCGTATAAAACGAGTAATTGCAACCAGTGTGAAAGTTATGGTTATTTCTACGTTCCGGGCATCCTAGGCTTCACCCTAGGGCGTTGCTCCACCTGATCGAATAGTTAGGGCCTAAGAAGTCAGCGCCAGAAGCATAAAATACGATATATGTACAACAGTTTTTCCATCGTATAAAACGAATAATTGCAACCAGTGTGAAAGTAATAGACATTTCTACGTTGCGGGCATCCTAGACTTAACTCTGAGGCATTGCTACACCAGATCGAATACATAGGGCCTTAGAAGTCAACGCCAGAAGTATAAAGTACAATCAAAATCCAACAGTTTGTCCATCGTATAGCTGGAATAATTGCAACCAGAGTGAAAGTAATGGCCATTTCCACGTTTCGGGCGACCTAGGCTCCACTCTAGGGCGTTGCTCCACCAGATGGAATAGCTAGGGCCTTAGAAGTCAATGCCAGAAGCATAAAATACAAAATAAATACAACAGTTTTACCATCGTATAAAATGAATAATCGCAAACAGTGTGAAGGTAATGGTCATTTCTACGTTCCGGGCAACCTAGGCTTCACTCTAGGGCGTTGCTCCACCAGATCGAATAGTTAGGGCCATAGAAGTCAACGCCCGAAGCATAAAATACAAAATGAATAGAACAGTTTTTCCATTGTATAAAACTAATAATTGAAACCAGTGTGAAAGTTATGGTCATTTCTACGTTCCGGGCAACCTAGGCTTCACTACAGGGCGGTGCTCTACCAGATCAAATAGTTAGGGCCTAAGAAGTCAGCGCCAGAAGCATAAAATACAATATTAATACAACAGCTTTTCCATCGTATATAATGTACATTTGCAAACAGTGTGAAAGTAACGGTCATTTCTACGTTCCGGGCAACCTAGGCTTCACCCTAGGGCGTTGCTCCACCTGATCGAATAGTTAGGGCCTAAGAAGTCAACGCCGGAAGCATAAAATACGATATATGAACAACCGTTTTACAATCGTATAAAACGAATAATCGCAAACCGTGTGAAGGTGATGGTCATTTCTATATTCCGAGCAACCTAGGCTTCGCTCTAGGGCGCTGCTCCACCAGATCGTATAGTTGGGGCCTTAGGAGTCAACGGTCGAAGCATAAAATACAAAGTAAGTAGAACAGTTTTACCATCGTATAAAATCAATAATCGCAAACAGTGTGAAGGTAATGGTCATTTCTACGTTCTGGGCAACCTAGGCTTCACCCTGGGTCGTTGTTCCACCAGAGCGAATAGTTAGGGCCTAAGAAGTCAACGCCTGAAGCATAAAGTACAATCAAAATCCAACAGTTTGTCCATCGTACAGCTGGAATAATTGCAACCAGAGTGAAAGTAATGTTCATTTCCACGTTTCGGGCGACCTAGGCTCCACTCTAGGGCGTTGCTCCACCAGATGGAATAGCTAGGGCCTTAGAAGTCAATGCCAGAAGCATAAAATACAAAATAAATACAACAGTTTTACCATCGTATAAAATGGATAATCGCAAACAGTGTGAAGGTAATGGTCATTTCTACGTTCCGGGCAACCTAGGCTTCACCCTAGGGCGTTGCTCCACCAGAGCGAATAGTTAGGGCCTAAGAAGTCAACGCCTGAAGCATAAAGTACAATCAAAATCCAACAGTTTGTCCATTGTATAGCTGGAATAATTGCATCTAGAGTGAAAGTAATGGTCATTTCCACGTTTCGGGCGACCTAGGCTCCACTCTAGGGCATTGCTCCAGCAGATGGAATAGCTAGACCCTTAGAAGTCAATGCCAGAAGCATAAAATACAAAATAAATACAACAGTTTTACCATCGTATAAAATGAATAATCGCAAACAGTGTGAAAGTAATGGTCATTTCAACGTTTCGGGCGACGTAGGCTCCACTCTAGGGCGTTGCTCCACCAGATGGAATAGCTAGGGCCTTAGAAGTCAATGCCAGAAGCATAAAATACAAAATAAATGCAACAGTTTTACCATCGTATAAAATGAATAATCGCAAACAGTGTGAAGGTAATGGTCATTTCTACGTTCCGCGCAACCTAGGCTTCACTCCAGGGCGTTGCTCCACCAGATCGAATAGTTAGGGCCTTAGAAGTCAACGCCAGAAGCATAAAATACGATATATGTACAACAGTTTTACCATCGTATAAAATGAATAATCGCAAACAGTGTGAAGGTAATGGTCATTTCTACGTTCCGGGCAACCTAGGCTTCACCCTAGGGCGTTGCTCCACCAGAGCGAATAGTTAGGGCCTAAGAAGTCAACGCCTGAAGCATAAAGTACAATCAAAATCCAACAGTTTGTCCATCGTATAGCTGGAATAATTGCAACCAGAGTGAAAGTAATGGTCATTTCCACGTTTCGGGCGACCTAGGCTCCACTTTAGGGCGTTGCTCCACCAGATCGAATAGTTAGGGCCATAGAAGTCAACGCCCGAAGCATAAAATACAAAATAAATAGAACAGTTTTTCCATTGTATAAAACGAATAATTGAAACCAGTGTGAATGTTATGGTAATTTCCACGTTCCGGGCAACCTACGCTTCACCCTAGGGCGTTGCTCCACCTGATCGTATAGTTAGGGCCTAAGAAGTCAACGCCAGAAGCATAAAATACGATATATGTACAACAGTTTTGCCATCGTATAAAATGAATAATCGCAAACAGTGTGAAGGTAATGGTCATTTCTACGTTCCGGGCAACCTAGGCTTCACCCTAGGTCGTTGCTCCACCTAATCGAATAGTTAGGGCCTAAGAAGTCAACGCCAGAAGCATAAAATACGATATATGTACAACAGTTTTACCGTCGTATAAAATGAATAATCGCAAACAGTGTGAAGGTAATGGTCAATTCTACATTCCGGGCAACCTAGGCTTCACTCTAGGGCGTTGCTCCACCAGATCGAATAGTTGGGGCCTTAGAAGTCAACGCCCGAAGCATAAAATACAAAATAAATAGAACAGTTTTTCCATTGTATAAAACGAACAATTGAAACCAGTGCGAAAGTTATGGTCATTTCTACGTTCCGCGCAACCTAGGCTTCACCCATGGGCGTTGCTCCACCAGATCGAATAGATAGGGCCTTAGAAGTCAACGCCAGAAGCATAAAATACAATATAAATACAATAATTTTTCCATCGCATAAAATGAGTAATTGCAACCAGTGTGAAAGTAACGGACATTTCTACGTTCCGGGCATCCTAGACTTAACACTGAGGCATTGCTCCACCAGATCGAATACATAGGGCCTTTGAAGTCAACGCCAGAAGCATAAAGTACATTAAAAATCCAACAGTTTGTCCATCGTATAACAGGAATAATTGCCACCAGTGTGAAAGTGATGGTCCTTTCTGCATTCCGGGCAACCTAGGCTTCACTCTAGGGAGTTGCTCCTCCAGATAGAATAGTTAGAGCCCAGGACGTCAACGCCAGAAGCATAAAATACAATATAAATACAACAGTTTTTCACTTGTATAACAGGAATAATTGCGACCAGTGTGAAAGCTATGGTCATTTGTACTTTCCGGGCAACCTAGGCTTCACTCTAGGGCGTTGCTCCACCACATCGAATAGCTGCGGCCTTAGAAGTCAACGGCAGAAGCATAAAATACAATATAAATACAACAGTTTTTCAATCGTATAGCAGGAATAATTGCAAACAGTGTGAAAAATATGGTCATTTCTACGTTGCGGGCATCCTAGGCTTCACTCTAGGGCATTGCTCCACCACATCGAATAGCTACGGCCTTAGAAGTCAACGCCATAACTATAAAAAACAATATAAATACAACAGTTTCTCCATTGTATAAAATGAATAATTGCAAACAGTGTGGAGGTAATGGTCATTTCTACTTTCCGGGCAACCTAGGCTTCACTCTAGGGCGTTTCTCCACCACATCGAATAGCTACGCCCTTAGAAGTCAACGCCTGATGCATAAAATATAATATAAGTACAACAGTTTTTCCATCGTATAACAGGAATAATTGCAACCAGTGTGAAAGACATGGTCATTTCAACGTTCCGGGCAACCTAGGCTTCACTCTAGGGCGTTGCTCCACCACATCGAATAGCTACGGCCTTTGGAGTCAACGCCAGAGGCATAAAATACAAAATAAAAACAACAGTTTTTCGATCGTATAACAAGAATAATTGCAACCAGTGTGAAAGTGATGGTCATTTCTACATTCCGGGCAACCTAGGCTACACTCTAGGGCGTTGCTCCGCCAGAACGAATAGGTAGGGCCTAAGAAGTCAACGCCAGAAGCATAAAATACAATATAAATACAACAGTTTTTCACTTGTATAACAGGAATAATTGCAACCAGTGTGAAAGCTATGGTCATTTCTACGTTCCGGGCAACCTAGGCTTCACTCTAGGACGTTGCTCCACCACATCGAATAGTTAGGGCCTTAGAAGTCAACGCCAGAAGCATAAAATACAATATAAATACAATAGTTTTTCCATCGTATAAAACGAGTAACTGCAACCAGTGTGAAAGTTATGGTTATTTCTACGTTCCGGGCATCCTAGGCTTCACCCTAGGGCGTTGCTCCACCTGATCGAATAGTTAGGGCCTAAGAAGTCAGCGCCAGAAGCATAAAATACGATATATGTACAACAGTTTTACCATCGTATAAAATGAATAATCGCAAACAGTGTGAAGGTAATGGTCATTTCTACGTTCCGGAAAACCTAGGCTTCACCCTAGGGCGTTGTTCCACCAGAGCGAATAGTTAGGGCCTAAGAAGTCAACGCCTGAAGCATAAAGTACAATCAAAATCCAACAGTTTGTCCATCGTATAGCTGGAATAATTGCAACCAGAGTGAAAGGTATGGTCATTTCCACGTTTCGGGCGACCTAGGCTCCACTCTAGGGCGTTGCTCCACCAGATGGAATAGCCAGGGCCTTAGAAGTCAATGCCAGAAGCATAAAATACAATATAAATACAACAGTTTTACCATCGTATAAAATGAATAATCGCAAACAGTGTGAACGTAGTGGTCATTTCTACGTTCCGGGCAACCCAGGCTTCACTCTAGGGCGTTGCTCCACCAGATCGAGTAGTTAGGGCCATAGAAGTCAACGCCCGAAGCATAAAATACAAAATAAATAGAACAGTTTTTCCATTGTACAAAACGAATAATTGAAACCAGTGTGAAAGTTATGGTCATTTCCACGTTCCGGGCAACCTATGCTTCACCCTAGGGCGTTGCTCCACCTGATCGAATAGTTAGGGCCTAAGAAGTCAACGCCAGAAGCATAAAATACGATATATGTACAACAGTTTTGCCATCGTATAAAATGAATAATCGCAAACAGTGTGAAGTTAATGGTCATTTCTATGTTCCGGGCAACCTAGGCTTCACTCTAGGGCGTTGCTCCACCAGATCGAATAGTTAGGGCCTAAGAAGTCAACGCCTGAAGCATAAAATATAATATAAGTACAACAGTTTTTCCATCGTATAACAGGAATAATTGCAACCAGTGTGAAAGACATGGTCATTTCTACGTTCCGGGCAACCTAGGCTTCACTCTAGGGCGTTCTTCCACCACATCGCATAGCTGCGGCCTTAGAAGTCAACGCCAGAAGCATAAAATACAATATAAATACAACACTTTTTCAATCGTATAACAGGAATAATTGCAAACAGTGTGAAAAATATGGTCATTTCTACGTTGCGGGCATCCTAGGCTTCACTCTAGGACATTGCTCCACCACATCGAATAGCTACGGCCTTAGAAGTCAACGCCATAACTGTAAAAAACAATATAAACACAACAGATTCTCCATTGTATAAAATGAATAATTGCAAACAGTGTGGAGGTAATGGTCATTTCTACTTTCCGCGCAACCTAGGCTTCACTCTAGGGCGTTTCTCCACCACATCGAATAGCTACGCCCTTAGAAGTCAACGCCTGAAGCATAAAATATAATATAAGTACAACAGTTTTTCCATCGTATAACAGGAATAATTGCAACCAGTGTGAAAGACATGGTCATTTCTACGTTCCGGGCAACCTAGGCTTCACTCTAGGGCGTTGCTCCACCACATCGAATAGCTACGGCCTTAGGAGTCAACGCCAGAGGCATAAAATACAAAATAAATACAACAGTTTTTCGATTGTATAACAAGAATAATTGCAACCAGTGTGAAAGTGATGGTCATTTCTACATTCCGGGCAACCTAGGCTACACTCTAGGGCGTTGCTCCGCCAGATCGAATAGATAGGGCCTTAGAAGTCAACGCCAGAAGCATAAAATACAATATAAATACAATAATTTTTCCATCGCATAAAATGAGTAATTGCAACCAGTGTGAAAGTAACGGACATTTCTACGTTCCGGGCATCCTAGACTTAACACTGAGGCATTGCTCCACCAGATCGAATACATAGGGCCATTGAAGTCAACGCCAGAAGCATAAAGTACATTAAAAATCCAACAGTTTGTCCATCGTATAACAGGAATAATTGCCACCAGTGTGAAAGTGATGGTCCTTTCAGCATTCCGGGCAACCTAGGCTTCACTCTAGGGCGTTGCTCCACCAGATCGAATAGTTAGGGCCTTAGAAGTCAACGCCAGAAGCATAAAATACAATATAAATACAATAGTTTTTCCATCGTATAAAACGAGTAATTGCAACCAGTGTGAAAGTTATGGTTATTTCTACGTTCCGGGCATCCTAGGCTTCACCCTAGGGCGTTGCTCCACCTGATCGAATAGTTAGGGCCTAAGAAGTCAGCGCCAGAAGCATAAAATACGATATATGTACAACAGTTTTACCATCGTATAAAATGAATAATCGCAAACAGTGTGAAGGTAATGGTCATTTCTACGTTCCGGGCAACCTAGGCTTCACCCTAGGGCGTTGTTCCACCAGAGCGAATAGTTAGGGCCTAAGAAGTCAACGCCTGAAGCATAAAGTACAATCAAAATCCAACAGTTTGTCCATCGTATAGCTGGAATAATTGCAACCAGAGTGAAAGGTATGGTCATTTCCACGTTTCGGGCGACCTAGGCTCCACTCTAGGGCGTTGCTCGACCAGATGGAATAGCTAGGGCCTTAGAAGTCAATGCCAGGAGCATAAAATACAAAATAAATACAACAGTTTGACCATCGTATAAAATGAATAATCGCAAACAGTGTGAAGGTAATGGTCATTACTACGTTCCGGGCAACCTAGGCTTCACTCTAGGGCGTTGCTCCACCAGATCGAATAGTTAGGGCCATAGAAGTCAACGCCCGAAGCATAAAATACAAAATAAATAGAACAGTTTTTCCATTGTATAAAACGAATAATTGAAACCAGTGTGAAAGTTATGGTCATTTCCACGTTCCGGGCAACCTACGTTTCACCCTAGGGCGTTGCTCCACCTGATCGAATAGTTAGGGCCTAAGAAGTCAACGCCAGGAGCATAAAATACGATATATGTACAACAGTTTTGCCATCGTATAAAATGAATAATCGCAAACAGTGTGAAGGTAATGGTCAATTCTACATTCCGGGCAACCTAGGCTTCACTCTAGGGCGATGCTCCAGCAGATCGAATAGTTGGGGCCTTAGAAGTCAACGCCCGAAGCATAAAATACAAAATAAATACAACAGTTTTTCCATTGTATAAAACGAACAATTGAAACCAGTGTGAAAGTTATGGTCATTTCTACGTTCCGCGCAACCTAGGCTTCACCCCTGGGCGTTGCTCCACCAGATCGAATAGTTAGGGCCTAAGAAGTCAATGCCAGAAGCATAAAATACGATATATGTACAACAGTTTTTCCATCGCATAAAATGAGTAATTGCAACCAGTGTGAAAGTAACGGACATTTCAACGTTCCGGGCATCCTAGACTTAACACTGAGGCATTGCTCCACCAGATCGAATACACAGGGCCTTAGAAGTCAACGCCAGAAGCATAAAATACAATATAAATACAACAGTTTTTCAATCGTATAACAGGAATAATTGCAAACAGTGTGAAAAATATGGTCATTTCTACGTTGCGGGCATCCTAGGCTTCACTCTAGGGCATTGCTCCACCACATCGAATAGCTACGGCCTTAGAAGTCAACGCACTAACTATAAAAAACAATATAAATACAGCAGTTTCTCCATTGTATAAAATGAATAATTGCAAACAGTGTGGAGGTAATGGTCATTTCTACTTTCCGGGCAACCTAGGCTTCACTCGAGGGCGTTTCTCCACCACATCGAATAGCTACGCCCTTAGAAGTCAACGCCTGAAGCATAAAATATAATATAAGTACAACAGTTTTTCCATCGTATAGCAGGAATAATTGCAACCAGTGTGAAAGACATGGTCATTTCTACGTTCCGGGCAACCTAGGCTTCACTCTAGGGCGTTGCTCCACCACATCGAATAGCTACGGCCTTTGGAGTCAACGCCAGAGGCATAAAATACAAAATAAATACAACAGTTTTTCGATCGTATAACAAGAATAATTGCAACCAGTGTGAAAGTGATGGTCATTTCTACATTCCGGGCAACCTATGCTACACTCTAGGGCGTTGCTCCGCCAGATCGAATAGATAGGGCCTAAGAAGTCAACGCCAGAAGCATAAAATACAATATAAATAAAACAGTTTTTCACTTGTATAACAGGAATAATTGCAACCAGTGTGAAAGCTATGGTCATTTCTGCGTTCCGGGCAACCTAGGCTTCACTCTAGGACGTTGCTCCACCACATCTAATAGTTAGGGCCTTAGAAGTCAACGCCAGAAGCATAAAATACAATATAAATAAAATAGTTTTTCCATCGTATAAAACGAGTAATTGCAACCAGTGTGAAAGTTATGGTTATTTCTACGTTCCGGGCATCCTAGGCTTCACCCTAGGGCGTTGCTCCACCTGATCGAATAGTTAGGGCCTAAGAAGTCAGCGCCAGAAGCATAAAATACGATATATGTACAACAGTTTTACCATCGTATAAAATGAATAATCGCAAACAGTGTGAAGGTAATGGTCATTTCTACGTTCCGGAAAACCTAGGCTTCACCCTACGGCGGTGTTCCACCAGAGCGAATAGTTAGGGCCTAAGAAGTCAACGCCTGAAGCATAAAGTACAATCAAAATCCAACAGTTTGTCCATCGTATAGCTGGAATAATTGCAACCAGAGTGAAAGGTATGGTCATTTCCACGTTTCGGGCGACCTAGGCTCCACTCTAGGGCGTTGCTCCACCAGATGGAATAGCCAGGGCCTTAGAAGTCAATGCCAGAAGCATAAAATACAATATAAATACAACAGTTTTACCATCGTATAAAATGAATAATCGCAAACAGTGTGAACGTAGTGGTCATTTCTACGTTCCGGGCAACCCAGGCTTCACTCTAGGGCGTTGCTCCACCAGATCGAGTAGTTAGGGCCATAGAAGTCAACGCCCGAAGCATAAAATACAAAATAAATAGAACAGTTTTTCCATTGTATAAAACGAATAATTGAAACCAGTGTGAAAGTTATGGTCATTTCCACGTTCCGGGCAACCTATGCTTCACCCTAGGGCGTTGCTCCACCTGATCGAATAGTTAGGGCCTAAGAAGTCAACGCCAGAAGCATAAAATACGATATATGTACAACAGTTTTGCCATCGTATAAAATGAATAATCGCAAACAGTGTGAAGTTAATGGTCATTTCTATGTTCCGGGCAACCTAGGCTTCACTCTAGGGCGTTGCTCCACCAGATCGAATAGTTAGGGCCTAAGAAGTCAACGCCTGAAGCATAAAATATAATATAAGTACAACAGTTTTTCCATCGTATAACAGGAATAATTGCAACCAGTGTGAAAGACGTGGTCATTTCTACGTTCCGGGCAACCTAGGCTTCACTCTAGGGCGTTTCTCCACCACATCGAATAGCTACGCCCTTAGAAGTCAACGCCTGAAGCATAAAATATAATATAAGTACAACAGTTTTTCCATCGTATAACAGGAATAATTGCAACCAGTGTGAAAGACATGGTCATTTCTACGTTCCGGGCAACCTAGGCTTCACTCTGGGGCGTTGCTCCACCACATCGAATAGCTACGGCCTTAGGAGTCAACGCCAGAGGCATAAAATACAAAATAAATACAACAGGTTTTCGATCGTATAACAAGAATAATTGCAACCAGTGTGAAAGTGATGGTCATTTCTACATTCCGGGCAACCTAGGCTACACTCTAGGGCGTTGCTCCGCCAGATCGAATAGATAGGGCCTTAGAAGTCAACGTCAGAAGCATAAAATACAATATAAATACAATAATTTTTCCATCGCATAAAATGAGTAATTGCAACCAGTGTGAAAGTAACGGACATTTCTACGTTCCGGGCATCCTAGACTTAACACTGAGGCATTGCTCCACCAGATCGAATACATAGGGCCTTTGAAGTCAACGCCAGAAGCATAAAGTACATTAAAAATCCAACAGTTTGTCCATCGTATAACAGGAATAATTGCCACCAGTGTGAAAGTGATGGTCCTTTCTGCATTCCGTGCAACCTAGGCTTCACTCTAGGGCGTTGCTCCAACAGATCGAATAGTTAGGGCCATAGAAGTCAACGCCCGAAGCATAAAATACAAAATAAATAGAACAGTTTTTCCATTGTATAAAACGAATAATTGAAACCAGTGTGAAAGTTATGGTCATTTCTACGTTCCGCGCAACCTAGGCTTCACCCCTGGGCGTTGCTCCACCTGATCGAATAGTTAGGGCCTAAGAAGTCAATGCCAGAAGCATAAAATACGATATATGTACAACAGTTTTTCCATCGCATAAAATGAGTAATTGCAACCAGTGTGAAAGTAACGGACATTTCAACGTTCCGGGCATCCTAGACTTAACACTGAGGCATTGCTCCACCAGATCGAATACATAGGGCCTTAGAAGTCAACGCCAGAAGCATAAAATACAATATAAATGCAACAGTTTTTCAATCGTATAACAGGAATAATTGCAAACAGTGTGAAAAATATGGTCATTTCTACGTTGCGGGCATCCTAGGCTTCACTCTAGGGCATTGCTCCACCACATCGAATAGCTACGGCCTTAGAAGTCAACGCCATAACTATAAAAAACAATATAAATACAGCAGTTTCTCCATTGTATAAAATGAATAATTGCAAACAGTGTGGAGGTAATGGTCATTTCTACTTTCCGGGCAACCTAGGCTTCACTCTAGGGCGTTTCTCCACCACATCGAATAGCTACGCCCTTAGAAGTCAACGCCTGAAGCATAAAATATAATATAAGTACAACAGTTTTTCCATCGTATAACAGGAATAATTGCAACCAGTGTGAAAGCTATGGTCATTTCTGCGTTCCGGGCAACCTAGGCTTCACTCTAGGACGTTGCTCCACCACATCGAATAGTTAGGGCATTAGAAGTCAACGCCAGAAGCATTAAATACGATATATGTACAACAGTTTTACCATCGTATAAAATGAATAATCGCAAACAGTGTGAAGGTAATGGTGATTTCTACGTTCCGGGCAACCTAGGCTTCACCCTAGGGCGTTGTTCCACCAGAGCGAATAGTTAGGGCCTAAGAAGTCAACGCCTGAAGCATAAAGTACAATCAAAATCCAACAGTTTGTCCATCGTATAGCTGGAATAATTGCAACCAGAGTGAAAGGTATGGTCATTTCCACGTTTCGGGCGACCTAGGCTCCACTCTAGGGCGTTGCTCCACCAGATGGAATAGCCAGGGCCTTAGAAGTCAATGCCAGAAGCATAAAATACAAAATAAATACAACAGTTTTACCATCGTATAAAATGAATAATCGCAAACAGTGTGAACGTAATGGTCATTTCTACGTTCCGGGCAACCCAGGCTTCACTCTAGGGCGTTGCTCCACCAGATCGAATAGTTAGGGCCATAGAAGTCAACGCCCGAAGCATAAAATACAAAATAAATAGAAAAGTTTTTCCATTGTATAAAACGAATAATTGAAACCAGTGTGAAAGTTATGGTCATTTCCACGTTCCGGGCAACCTATGCTTCACCCTAGGGCGTTGCTCCACCTGATCGAATAGTTAGGGCCTAAGAAGTCAACGCCAGAAGCATAAAATACGATATATGTCCAACAGTTTTGCCATCGTATAAAATGAATAATCGCAAACAGTGTGAAGGTAATGGTCATTTCTATGTTCCGGGCAACCTAGGCTTCACTCTAGGGCGTTGCTCCACCAGATCGAATAGTTAGGGCCTAAGAAGTCAATGCCAGAAGCATAAAATACGATATATGTACAACAGTTTTTCCATCGCATAAAATGAGTAATTGCAACCAGTGTGAAAGTAAGGGACATTTCTACGTTCCGGGCATCCTAGACTTAACACTAAGGCATTGCTCCACCAGGTCGAATACATAGGGCCTTAGAAGTCAACGCCAGAAGCATAAAGTACATTAAAAATCCAACAGTTTGTCCATCGTATAACAGGAATAATTGCCACCAGTGTGAAAGTGATGGTCATTTCTGCATTCCGGGCAACCTAGGCTTCACTCTAGGGCGTTGCTCCTCCAGATAGAATAGTTAGGGCCCAGGAAGTCAACGCCAGAAGCATAAAATACAATATAAATACAACAGTTTTTCACTTGTATAACAGGAATAATTGCAACCAGTGTGAAAGCTATGGTCATTTCTACATTCCAGGCAACCTAGGCCTCACTCTAGGGCGTTGCTCCACCAGATCGAATAGCTAGGGACTTAGAAGTCAACGCCAGAAGCATAAAATACAATATAAGTACAACAGTTTTTCCATCGTATAAAATGAATAATTGCAAACAGTGTGAAAGTAATGGTCATTTCTACGTTCCGGGTAATCTAGGCTTCACTCTATGGAGTTGCTCCACCAGATCGAATAGTTAGGGCCTAAGAAGTTAACGCCAGAAGCATATAATACGATATATGTACAACAGCTTTTCCATCGTATAAAACGAATAATTGCAACCTGTGTGAAAGTAATGGTCATTACTACGTTCCGGGCAACCTAGGCATCACTCTAGGGCGTTGTGCCACCAGATCGAATAGTTAGGGCCTAAGAAGTCAACGCCGGAAGCATAAAATACGATATAAATACAACAGTTTTTCCACCGTATAAAACGAATAATTGCAACCAGTATGCAAGTTATGGTCATTTCTACGTTCCGGGCAACCTAGGCTTCACACTAGGGCGTTGCTCCACCAGATCGAATAGTTAGGGCCTAAGAACTCAACGCCAGAAGCATAAAATACGATATATGTACAACAGTTTTTCCACCATATAAAACGAATAATTGCAACCAGTGTGAAGGTAATGGTCATTTCTACGTTTCGGGCAACCTAGACTTCACTCTAGGGCGTTGCTCCACCACATCGAATAGCTACGGCCTTAGAAGTCAACGCATGAAGCATAAAATATAACATAAATACAACAGTTTTTCCATCGTATAACAGGGATAATTGCAACCTGTGTGAAAGTAATGGTCATTACTACGTTCCGGGCAACCTAGGCATCACTCTAGGGCGTTGTGCCACCAGATCGAATAGTTAGGGCCTAAGAAGTCAACGCCAGAAGCATAAAATACAATAAAAATACAACAGTTTTTCCATCGTATAACAGGAATAATTGCAAACAGTGTGAAAGTGATGGCCATTTCTACGTTCCGGGCAACCTTGGCTTCATTCTAGGTCGTCGTTCCACCAGATCGAATAGCTACGTCCTTAGAAGTCAACGCCAGAAGCATAAAATACAATATAAATGCGACAGATCTTCCATCGTATAAAATGAATAGTTGCAATCAGTGCGAAAATAATGTATCTTTTCTACGTTCCGTGCAACCTAGGCTTGACTCTGGGGCGTTGCTCCACCAGATCGAATAGGTAGGGCCATAGAAGTCAATGCCCGTATAAAAGAATACAATATAAATACAACAGTTTTTCTATCGTATAAAATGAATAATTGCAAACAGTGTGAAAGTAATGGTCACTTCTACTGCTCGGGCAACTGAGGCTTCACTCTATGGCGTTGTTCTACCAGATCGAATAGCTACAGCCTTAGAAGTCAACGCTAGAAGCATAAAATACAATATAAATACAACAGTTTTTCCATCGTATACAATTAATGATTGCAAACATTGTGAAAATAACTGTCATTTCTACGTTCCGGGCAACTTAGGCCTCACTCTAGGGCGATGCTATACCGGATGGAATATTTAGGGCCTAAGAAGTCAACACCAGAAGCATAAAATACAATAAAAATGCAACAGTTTTTCCATCGTACAGCATGAATAATTGAAACCACAGTGAAAGTGATGGCCATTTCTACTTTCCGGGCAACCTTGGCTTCATTCTAGGTCGTTGTTCCACCAGATCGAACAGTTAGGGCCTAAGAAGTCAACGCCAGAAGCATAAAATACAATACAAATACAACAGTTTTTCCATCGTATAAAATGAATAATTGCAAACAGTGTGAAACTAATGGTCATTTCTACGTTCCGGGCAACGTAGGCTTCACTCTAGGGCGTTGCGCCACCACATCGAATAGTTAGGGCCTTAAAAGTCAATGCCAGAGCAATAAAATACAATATAAATACAACAGTTTTTCCATCGTATAAAACGAATAATTGCAACCAGTATGAAAGTTATGGTCATTTCTACGTTCCGGGCAACCTAGGCTTCACCCTAGGGCGTTGCTCCACCAGATCGAATAGTTAGGGCCTAAGAAGTCAACGCCAGAAGCATAAAATACAATAGAAATACAACAGTTTTTCCATCGTATAACAGGAATCATTGCAACCAGTGTGAAAGCTATGGTCATTTCTACGTTCCGGGCAACCTAGGCTTCACTCGAGGGCGTTGCTCCACTACATCGAATAGCTACGGCCCTAGAAGACAACGCCATAACTATAAAATACAATATAAATACAACAGTCTTTCCATCGTATAAAACGAATAATTGCCACCAGTCTGATAGTTATGGTCATTTCTACGTTCCGGGCAACCTAGGCTTCACCCTAGGGCGTTGCTCCACCAGATCGAATAGTTAGGGCCTAAGAAGTCAATGCCAGAAGCATAAAACACGATATATGTACAATAGTTTTTCCATCGTATAAAATGTGTAATTGCAACCAGTGTGAAAGTAACGGCCATTTCTACGTTCCGGGCATCCTAGACTTAACTCTGAGGCATTGCTCCACCAGATCGAATAGATAGGGCCTTAGAAGTCAACGCCAGAAGCATAAAGTACAATAAAAATCCAACAGTTTTTCCATCGCATAACAGGAATAATTGCAAACAGTGTGAAGGTAATAGTCATTTCTACGCTCCGGTAAACCTAGGCTTCACTCTAGGGCGTCGTTCCACCACATCGAATAGCTGCGGCCTTAGAAGTCAACGCCAGAAGCATAAAATACAATATAAATACAACAGTTTTTGAATCGTATAGCAGGAATAATTGCAAACAGTGTGAAAGATATGGTCATTTCTACGTTTCGGGCAACCTAGGCCTCACTCTAGGGCGATGCTCCACCGGATCGAATATTTAGGGCCTAAGAAGTCAACGTCAGAAGCATAAAATACAATAAAAATACAACAGTTTTTCCATCGTATAACAGGAATAATTGCAAACAGTGTGAAAGTGATGGCCATTTCTACGTTTCGGGCAACCTTGGCTTCTTTCTAGGTCGTCGTTCCACCAGATCGAATAGCTACGTCCTTAGAAGTCAACGCCAGAAGCATAAAATACAATATAAATGCGACAGATCTTCCATCGTATAAAATGAATAGTTGCAATCAGTGCGAAAATAATGTATCTTTTCTACGTTGCGTGCAACCTAGGCTTGACTCTGGGGCGTTGCTCCACCAGATCGAATAGGTAGGGCCATAGAAGTCAATGCCCGAATAAAAGAATACAATATAAATACAACAGTTTTTCTATCGTATAAAATAAATAATTGCAAACAGTGTGAAAGTAATGGTCACTTCTACTCCTCGGGCAACTGAGGCTTCTCTCTATGGCGTTGTTCTACCAGATCGAATAGCTACAGCCTTAGAAGTCAACGCCAGAAGCATAAAATACAATATAAATACAACAGTTTTTCCATCGTATACAATTAATGATTGCAAACATTGTGAAAATAACTGTCATTTCTACGTTCCGGGCAACTTAGGCCTCACTCTAGGGCGATGCTCCACCGGATCGAATATTTAGGGCCTAAGAAGTCAACACCAGAAGCATAAAATACAATAAAAATGCAACAGTTTTTCCATCGTACAGCATGAATAATTGAAACCAGAGTGAAAGTGATGGCCATTTCTACTTTCCGGGCAACCTTGGCTTCATTCTAGGTCGTTGTTCCACCAGATCGAACAGTTAGGGCCTAAGAAGTCAACGCCAGAAGCATAAAATACGATACAAATACAACAGTTTTTCCATCGTATAAAATGAATAATTGCAAACAGTGTGAAACTAATGGTCATTTCTACGTTCCGGGCAACCTAGGCTTCACTCTAGGGCGTTGCGCCACCACATCGAATAGTTAGGGCCTTAAAAGTCAATGCCAGAGCAATAAAATACAATATAAATACAACAGTTTTTCCATCGTATAAAACGAATAATTGCAACCAGTATGAAAGTTATGGTCATTTCTACGTTCCGGGCAACCTAGGCTTCACCCTAGGGCGTTGCTCCACCAGATCGAATAGTTAGGGCCTAAGAAGTCAACGCCAGAAGCATAAAATACAATAGAAATACAACAGTTTTTCCATCGTATAACAGGAATCATTGCAACCAGTGTGAAAGCTATGGTCATTTCTACGTTCCGGGCAACCTAGGCTTCACTCGAGGGCGTTGCTCCACTACATCGAATAGCTACGGCCCTAGAAGACAACGCCATAACTATGAAATACAATATAAATACAACAGTCTTTCCATCGTATAAAACGAATAATTGCAACCAGTCTGATAGTTATGGTCATTTCTACGTTCCGGGCAACCTAGGCTTCACCCTAGGGCGTTGCTCCACCAGATCGAATAGTTAGGGCCTAAGAAGTCAAGGCCAGAAGCATAAAACACGATATATGTACAATAGTTTTTCCATCGTATAAAATGTGTAATTGCAACCAGTGTGAAAGTAACGGCCATTTCTACGTTCCGGGCATCCTAGACTTAACTCTGAGGCATTGCTCCACCAGATCGAATAGATAGGACCTTAGAAGTCAACGCCAGAAGCATAAAGTACAAGAAAAATCCAACAGTTTTTCCATCGCATAACAGGAATAATTGCAAACATTGTGAAGGTAATAGTCATTTCTACGCTCCGGTAAACCTAGGCTTCACTCTAGGGCGTCGTTCCACCACATCGAATAGCTGCGGCCTTAGAAGTCAACGCCAGAAGCATAAAATACAATATAAATACAACAGTTTTTGAATCGTATAGCAGGAATAATTGCAAACAGTGTGAAAGATATGGTCATTTCTACGTTTCGGGCAACCTAGGCCTCACTCTAGGGCGATGCTCCACCGGATCGAATATTTAGGGCCTAAGAAGTCAACGCCAGAAGCATAAAATACAATAAAAATACAACAGTTTTTCCATCGTATAACAGGAATAATTGCAAACAGTGTGAAAGTGATGGCCATTTCTACGTTCCGGGCAACCTTGGCTTCATTCTAGGTCGTCGTTCCACCAGATCGAATAGCTACGTCCTTAGAAGTCAACGCCAGAAGCATAAAATACAATATAAATGCGACAGATCTTCCATCGTATAAAATGAATAGTTGCAATCAGTGCGAAAATAATGTATCTTTTCTACGTTCCGTGCAACCTAGGCTTGACTCTGGGGCGTTGCTCCACCACATCGAATAGGTAGGGCCATAGAAGTCAATGCCCGAATAAAAGAATACAATATAAATACAACAGTTTTTCTATCGTATAAAATGAATAATTGCAAACAGTGTGAAAGTAATGGTCACTTCTACTGCTCGGGCAACTGAGGCTTCACTCTATGGCGTTGTTCTACCAGATCGAATAGCTACAGCCTTAGAAGTCAACGCTAGAAGCATAAAATACAATATAAATACAACAGTTTTTCCATCGTATACAATTAATGATTGCAAACATTGTGAAAATAACTGTCATTTCTACGTTCCGGGCAACTTAGGCCTCACTCTAGGGCGATGCTATACCGGATCGAATATTTAGGGCCTAAGAAGTCAACACCAGAAGCATAAAATACAATAAAAATACAACAGTTTTTCCATCGTACAGCATGAATAATTGAAACCAGAGTGAAAGTGATGGCCATTTCTACTTTCCGGGCAACCTTGGCTTCATTCTAGGGCGTTGCGCCACCACATCGAATAGTTAGGGCCTTAAAAGTCAATGCCAGAGGAATAAAATACAATATAAATACAACAGTTTTTCCTTCGTATAAAACGAATAATTGCAACCAGTATGAAAGTTATGGTCATTTCTACGTTCCGGGCAACCTAGGCTTCACCCTAGGGCGTTGCTTCACCAGATAGAATAGTTAGGGCCCAGGAGGTCAACGCCAGAAGCATAAAATAAAATATAAATACAACAGTTTTTCCCTTGTATAACAGGAATAATTGCAACCAGTGTGAAAGGTATGGTCATTTCTACGTTCCGGGCAACCTAGGCTTCAGTCTAGGGCATGGTTCCCCCAGATCGAATAGTTAGGGCCTAAGAAGCCTACGCCAGAAGCATAAAATACAATATAAACACCACAGTTTTTCCATCGTATAACGGGAATAATTGCAACCAGAGTGAAGGTGATGGTCATTTCTAAGTTCCGGGCAACCTAGGCTTGACTCTGGGGCGTTGCTCCACCAGATCGAATAGGTAGGGCCATAGAAGTCAATGCCCGAATAAAAGAATACAATATAAATACAACAGTTTTTCTATCGTATAAAATGAATAATTGCAAACAGTGTGAAAGTAATGGTCACTTCTACTGCTCGGGCAACTGAGGCTTCACTCTATGGCGTTGCTCCACCAGATCGAATAGCTAGGACCTTAGAAGTCAACGCCAGAAGCACAAAATAAAATAAAAATACAAGAGTTATTCCATCGTATAACAGGAATAATTACAACCAGTGTGAAAGTAATGGGCATTTCTACGCTCCGTGCAACCTAGGCTTCACTCTAGGGCGTTGGTCCACCCGGCCGAATAGTTAGGGCCTTAGAAAACAACTCCAGACTCATAAAATACAATACAAATACAACAGTTTTTCCACGGTATAAAACGAATAATTGCAACCAGTATGAAAGTTATGGTCATTTCTACGTAACGGGCAACCTAGGCTTCTCCCTAGGGCGTTGCTCCACCAAATCGAATAGTTAGGGCCTAAGAAGTCAACGCCAGAAGCATAAAATACAAAATAAATACAACAGTTTTTCCATCGTATAACAAGAATAATTGCAACCAGTGTGAGAGTGATGGTCATTTCAACATTCCGGGAAACCTAGGCTTCACTCTAGGGCGTTGCTCCACCAGATCGAATACATAGTGCCATAGAAGTCAACGTCAGAAGCATAAAGTACATTAAAAATCCAACAGTTTGTCCATCGTATAACAGGAGTAATTGCCACCAGTTTGAAAGTGATGGTCATTTCTGCATTCCGGGCAACCTAGGCTTCACTCTAGGGCGTTGCTCCACCACATCGAATAGCTATGGCCTTAGAAGTCAACGCCAGAAGCATAAAATACAATATAAATACAACAGTTTTTGAATCGTATAACAGGAATAATTGCAAACAGTGTGAAAGATATGGTCATTTCTACGTTTCGGGCAACCTAGGCCTCACTCTAGGGCGATGCTCCACCGGATCGAATATTTAGGGCCTAAGAAGTCAACGCCAGAAGCATAAAATACAATAAAAATACAACAGTTTTTCCATCGTATAACAGGAATAATTGCAAACAGTGTGAAAGTGATGGCCATTTCTACGTTCCGGGCAACCTTGGCTTCATTCTAGGTCGTCGTTCCACCAGATCGAATAGCTACGTCCTTAGAAGTCAACGCCAGAAGCATAAAATACAATATAAATGCGACAGATCTTCCATCGTATAAAATGAATAGTTGCAATCAGTGCGAAAATAATGTATCTTTTCTACGTTCCGTGCAACCTAGGCTTGACTCTGGGGCGTTGCTCCACCAGATCGAATAGGTAGGGCCATAGAAGTCAATGCCCGAATAAAAGAATACAATATAAATACAACAGTTTTTCTATCGTATAAAATGAATAATTGCAAACAGTGTGAAAGTAATGGTCACTTCTACTGCTCGGGCAACTGAGGCTTCACTCTATGGCGTTGTTCTACCAGATCGAATAGCTACAGCCTTAGAAGTCAACGCTAGAAGCATAAAATACAATATAAATACAACAGTTTTTCCATCGTATACAATTAATGATTGCAAACATTGTGAAAATAACTGTCATTTCTACGTTCCGGGCAACTTAGGCCTCACTCTAGGGCGATGCTATACCGGATCGAATATTTAGGGCCTAAGAAGTCAACACCAGAAGCATAAAATACAATAAAAATACAACAGTTTTTCCATCGTACAGCATGAATAATTGAAACCAGAGTGAAAGTGATGGCCATTTCTACTTTCCGGGCAACCTTGGCTTCATTCTAGGTCGTTGTTCTACCAGATCGAACAGTTAGGGCCTAAGAAGTCAACGCCAGAAGCATAAAATACAATACAAATACAACAGTTTTTCCATCGTATAAAATGAATAATTGCAAACAGTGTGAAACTAATGGTCATTTCTACGTTCCGGGCAACCTAGGCTTCACTCTAGGGCGTTGCGCCACCACATCGAATAGTTAGGGCCTTAAAAGTCAATGCCAGAGGAATAAAATACAATATAAATACAACAGTTTTTCCATCGTATAAAACGAATAATTGCAACCAGTATGAAAGTTATGGTCATTTCTACGTTCCGGGCAACCTAGGCTTCACCCTAGGGCGTTGCTCCACCAGATCGAATAGTTAGGGCCTAAGAAGTCAACGCCAGAAGCATAAAATACAATAGAAATACAACAGTTTTTCCATCGTATAACAGGAATCATTGCAACCAGTGTGAAAGCTATGGTCATTTCTACGTTCCGGGCAACCTAGGCTTCACTCGAGGGCGTTGCTCCACTCCATCGAATAGCTACGGCCCTAGAAGACAACGCCATAACTATAAAATACAATATAAATACAACAGTCTTTCCATCGTATAAAACGAATAATTGCCACCAGTCTGATAGTTATGGTCATTTCTACGTTCCGGGCAACCTAGGCTTCACCCTAGGGCGTTGCTCCACCAGATCGAATAGTTAGGGCCTAAGAAGTCAATGCCAGAAGCATAAAACACGATATATGTACAATAGTTTTTCCATCGTATAAAATGTGTAATTGCAACCAGTGTGAAAGTAACGCCCATTTCTACGTTCCGGGCTTCCTAGACTTAACTCTGAGGCATTGCTCCACCAGATCGAATAGATAGGGCCTTAGAAGTCAACGCCAGAAGCATAAAGTACAATAAAAATCCAACAGTTTTTCCATCGCATAACAGGAATAATTGCAACCAGTGTGAAAGGTATGGTTATTGCTACGTTCCGGGCAACCTAGGCTTCACTCTAGGGCGTTGCTCCACCACATCGGATAGCTGCGGCCTTAGAAGTCAACGCCAGAAGCATAAAATACAATATAAATACAACAGTTTTTCAATCGTATAACAGGAATAATTGCAAACAGTGTGAAAGATATGGTCATTTCTACGTTGCGGGCATCCTAGGCTTCACTCTAGGGCATTGCTCCACCACATCGAGTAGCTACGGCCTTAGAAGTCAACGCCATAACTATAGAGAACAATATAAATACAACAGTTTTTCCATTGTATAAAATGAATAATTGCAAACAGTGTGGAGGTAGTGGTCATTTTTACTTTCCGGGCAACCTAGGCTTCACTCTAGGCCGTTTCTCCACCACATCGAATAGCTACTGCCTTAGAAGTCAACGTCTGAAGCATAAAATATAATATAAATACAACAGTTCTTCCATCGTATAACACGAATAATTGCAACCAGTGTGAAAGACATGGTCATTTCTACGTTCCGGGTAACCTAGGCTTCACTCTAGGGCGTTGCTCCAACACATCGAATAGCTACGGCCTTAGGAGTCAACGCCAGAGGCATAAAATACAAAATAAATACAACGGTTTTTCCATCGTATAACAAGAATAATTGCAGCCATTGTGAAAGTGATGGTCATTTCTACATTCCGAGCAGCCAAGGCTTCACTCTAGGGCGTTGTTCCTCCAGATCGAATTGCTAGGGCCTAAGAAGTCTACACCAGAAGCATAAAATACAACATAAATACAACAGTTTTTCCATCGTATAACAGGAATAATTGCAACCAGTGTGAAAGTGATGGTCAATTCTACGTTCCGGGCAACCTAGGCTTCAGTCTAGGGCGTGGTTCCCCCAGATCGAATAATTAGGGCCTAAGAAGCCTACGCCAGAAGCATAAAATACAATTAAATACCACAGTATTTCCATCGTATAACAGGTATAATTGCAACCAGAGTGAAGGTGGTGGTCATTTCTAAGTTCCGGGCAACCTAGGCTTCACTCTAGAGCGTTGCTCCACCAGATCGAATAGCTAGGACCTTAGAAGTCAACGCCAGAAGCACAAAATAAAATAAAAATACAACAGTTATTACATCGTATAAAAGGAATAATTACAACCAGTGTGAAAGTAATGGGCATTTCTACGTTCCGTGCAACCTAGGCTTCACTCCAGGGCGTTGGTCCACCAGGTCGAATAGTTAGGGCCTTAGAAAACAACTCCAGACGCATAAAATACAATATAAATGCAACAGTTTTTCCACGGTATAAAACGAATAATTGCAACCAGTATGAAAGTTATGGTCATCTCTACGTTCCGGGCAACCTGGGCTTCACCCTAGGGCGTTGCTCCACCAGATCGCATAGTTAGGGCCTAAGAAGTCAATGCCAGAAGCATAAAATACGAAATATGTACAACAGTTTTTCCATCGTATAAAATGAGTAATTGCAACCAGTGTGAAGGTAACGGCCATTTCTACGTTCCGGGCTTCCTAGACTTAACAGTGAGGCATTGCTCCACCAGATCGAATACATAGGGCCTTAGAAGTCAACGCCAGAAGCATAAAGTACATTAAAAATCCAACAGTTTGTCCATCGTATAACAGGAGTAATTGCCACCTGTGTGAAAGTTATGGTCATTTCTGCATTCCGGGCAACCTAGGCTTCACTCTAGGGCGTTGCTCCACCACATCGGATAGCTGCGGCCTTAGAAGTCAACGCCAGAAGCATAAAATACAATATAAATACAACAGTTTTTCAATCGTATAACAGGAGTAATTGCAAACAGTGTGAATGATATGGTCATTTCTACGTTGCGGGCATCCTGGGCTTCACACTAGGGCATTGCTCCACCACATCGAATAGCTACGGCCTTAGAAGTCAACGCCATAACTATAAAGAACAATATAAATACAACAGTTTTTCCATTGTATAAAATGAATAATTGCAAACAGTGTGGAGGTAGTGGTCATTTCTACATTCCGGGCAACCTAGGCTTCACTCTAGGCCGTTTCTCCACCACATCGAATAGCTACTGCCTTAGAAGTCAACGTCCGAAGCATAAAATATAATATAAATACAACAGTTTTTCCATCGTATAACACGAATAATTGCAACCAGTGTGAAAGACATGGTCATTTCTACGTTCCGGGTAACCTCGGCTTTACTCTGGGGCGTTGCTCCAACACATCGAATGGCTACGGCCTTAGGAGTCAACGCCAGAGGCATAAAATACAAAATAAATACAACAGTTTTTCCATCGTATAACAAGAATAATTGCAGCCATTGTGAAAGTGATGGTCATTTCTACATTCCGAGCAGCCTAGGCTTCACTCTAGGGCGTTGTTCCTCCAGATCGAATTGCTAGGGCCTAAGAAGTCTACACCAGAAGCATAAAATACAACATAAATACAACAGTTTTTCCATCGTATAACAGGAATAATTGCAACCAGTGTGAAAGTGATGGTCATTTCTACGTTCCGGGCAACCTAGGCTTCAGTCTAGGGCGTGGTTCCCCCAGATCGAATAATTAGGGCCTAAGAAGCCTACGCCAGAAGCATAAAATACAATTAAATGCCACATTATTTCCATCGTATAACAGGTATAATTGCAACCAGAGTGAAGGTGGTGGTCATTTCTAAGTTCCGGGCAACCTAGGCTTCACTCTAGAGCGTTGCTCCACCAGATCGAATAGCTAGGACCTTAGAAGTCAACGCCAGCAGCATAAAATACAATATAAATACCACAGTTTTTCCATCGTATAACAGGAATAATTGCAACCAGAGTGAAAGTAATGGGCACTTCTACGTTCCGTGCAACATAGGCTTCACTCTAGGGCGTTGCTCCACCAGATCGAATAGTTAGGGCCTACGAAGTCAACATCAGAAGCATAAAATACAATAAAAATACAACAGTTTTTCCATCGTATAAAACGAATAATTGCATCCAGTGTGAAAGTTATGGTCATTTCTGCATTCCGGGCAACCTAGGCTTCACTCTAGGGCGTTGCTCCTCCAGATAGAATAGTTAGGGCCCAGGAAGTCAACGCCGGAGGCATAAAATAAAATATAAATGCAACAGTTTTTCCCTTGTATAACAGGAATAATTGCAACCAGTGTGAAAGATATGGTCATTTCTACGTTCCGGGCAACCTAGGCTTCACTCTAGGGCGTTGCTCCACCACATGGGATAGCTGCGGCCTTAGAAGTCAACGCCAGAAGCATAAAATACAATATAAATACAACAGTTTTTCAATCGTATAACAGGAGTAATTGCAAACAGTGTGAAAGATATGGTCATTTCTACGTTGCGGGCATCCTGGGCTTCACACTAGGGCATTGCTCCACCACATCGAATAGCTACGGCCTTAGAAGTCAACGGCATAACTATAAAGAACAATATAAATACAACAGTTTTTCCATTGTATAAAATGAATAATTGCAAACAGTGTGGAGGTAGTGGTCATTTCTACTTTCCGGGCAACCTAGGCTTCACTCTAGGCCGTTTCTCCACCACATCGAATAGCTACTGCCTTAGAAGTCAACGTCCGAAGCATAAAATATAATATAAATACAACAGTTTTTCCATCGTATAACACGAATAATTGCAACCAGTGTGAAAGACATGGTCATTTCTACGTTCCGGGTAACCTCGGCTTCACTCTAGGGCGTTGCTCCAACACATCGAATAGCTACGGCCTTAGGAGTCAACGCCAGAGGCATAAAATACAAAATAAATACAACAGTTTTTCCATCGTATAACAAGAATAATTGCAGTCATTGTGAAAGTGATGGTCATTTCTACATTCCGAGCAGCCTAGGCTTCACTCTAGGGCGTTGTTCCTCCAGATCTAATTGCTAGGGCCTAAGAAGTCTACACCAGAAGCATAAAATACAACATAAATACAACAGTTTTTCCATCGTATAACAGGAATAAATGCAACCAGTGTGAAGGTGATGGTCATTTCTACGTTCCGGGCAACCTAGGCTTCAGTCTAGGGCGTGGTTCCCCCAGATCGAATAATTAGGGCCTAAGAAGCCTACGCCAGAAGCATAAAATACAATATAAATACCACAGTATTTCCATCGTATAACAGGTATAATTGCAACCAGAGTGAAGGTGACGGTCATTTCTAAGTTCCGGGCAACCTAGGCTTCACTCTAGAGCGTTGCTCCACCAGATCGAATAGCTAGGACCTTAGAAGTCAACGCCAGAAGCATAAAGTACATTAAAAATCCAACAGTTTGTCCATCGTATAACAGGAGTAATTGCCACCAGTGTGAAAGTTATGGTCATTTCTGCATTCCGGGCAACCTAGGCTTCACTCTAGGGCGTTGCTCCTCCAGATAGAATAGTTAGGGCCCAGGAAGTCAACGCCAGAAGCATAAAATAAAATATAAATGCAACAGTTTTTCCCTTGTATAACAGGAATAATTGCAACCAGTGTGAAAGATATGGTCATTTCTACGTTCCGGGCAACCTAGGCTTCACTCTAGGGCGTTGCTCCACCACATGGGATAGCTGCGGCCTTAGAAGTCAACGTCCGAAGCATAAAATATAATATAAATACAACAGTTTTTCCATCGTATAACACGAATAATTGCAACCAGTGTGAAAGACATGGTCATTTCTACGTTCCGGGTAACCTCGGCTTCACTCTAGGGCGTTGCTCCAACACATCGAATAGCTACGGCCTTAGGAGTCAACACCAGAGGCATAAAATACAAAATAAATACAACAGTTTTTCCATCGTATAAAAAGAATAATTGCAGTCATTGTGAAAGTGATGGTCATTTCTACATTCCGAGCAGCCTAGGCTTCACTCTAGGGCGTTGGTCCACCAGATCCAATAGTTAGGGACTAAGAAGTCAACGACAGGAGCACCAAATACAAAATAAATACAACACTTTTTCCATCGCATAAAACGAATAATTGCATCCAGTGTGCAAGTAATGGTCATTTCTACGATCCGGGCAACCTAGGCTTCACTGTAGGGCGTTGCTCAACCACATCGAATAGCTACGGCGATAGAAGACAACGCCATAACTATAAAATACAATATAAATACAACAGTCTTTCCATCGTATAAAACGAATAATTGCAACCAGTCTGATAGTTATGGTCATTTCTACGTTCCGGGCAATCTAGGCTTCTCTCTAGGGCGTTGCTCCACCAGATCGAATAGTTAGGGCCTAACAAGTCAACGCGAGAAGCATAAAATACAATATAAATACAACAGCTTTACCATCGTATAACAGGAGTAATTGCAACCAGTGTGAAAGATATGGTCATTTCTACGTTCCGGGTAACCTCGGCTTCACTCTAGGGCGTTGCTCCAACACATCGAATAGCTACGGCCTTAGGAGTCAGCACCAGAGGCATAAAATCCAAAATAAATACAACAGTTTTTCCATCGTATAACAAGAATAATTGCAGCCATTGTGGAAGTGATGGTCATTTCTACATTCCGAATAGCCTAGGCTTCACTCTAGGGCGTTGTTCCTCCAGATCGAATTGCTAGGGCCTAAGAAGTCTACACCAGAATCATAAAATACAACATAAATACAACAGTTTTTCCATCGTATAACAGGAATAATTGCAACCAGTGTGAAAGTGATGGTCATTTCTACGTTCCGGGCAACCTAGGCTTCAGTCTAGGGCGTGGTTCCCCCAGATCGAATAATTAGGGCCTAAGAAGCCTACGCCAGAAGCATAAAATACAATTAAATACCACAGTACTTCCATCGTAAAACAGGTATAATTGCAACCAGAGTGAAGGTGGTGGTCATTTCTAAGTTCCGGGCAACCTAGGCTTCACTCTAGAGCGTTGCTCCACCAGATCGAATAGCTAGGACCTTGGAAGTCAACGCCAGAAGCACAAAATAAAATAAAAATACAACAGTTATTACATCGTATAAAAGGAATAATTACAATCAGTGTGAAAGTAATGGGCATTTCTACGTTCCGTGCAACCTAGGCTTCACTCCAGGGCGTTGGTCCACCAGGTCGAATAGTTAGGGCCTTAGAAAACAACTCCAGACGCATAAAATACAATATAAATGCAACAGTTTTTCCACGGTATAAAACGAATAATTGCAACCAGTATGAAAGTTATGGTCATCTCTACGTTCCGGGCAACCTAGGCTTCACCCTAGGGCGTTGCTCCACCAGATCGCATAGTTAGGGCCTAAGAAGTCAATGCCAGAAGCATAAAATACGAAATATGTACAACAGTTTTTCCATCGTATAAAATGAGTAATTGCAACCAGTGTGAAGGTAACTGCCATTTCTACGTTCCGGGCTTCCTAGACTTAACACTGAGGCATTGCTCCATCAGATCGAATACATAGGGCCTTAGAAGTCAACGCCAGAAGCATAAAGTACATTAAAAATCCAACAGTTTGTCCATCGTATAACAGGAGTAATTGCCACCTGTGTGAAAGTGATGGTCATTTCTGCATTCCGGGCAACCTATGCTTCACTCTAGGGCATTGATCCTCCAGATAGAATAGTTAGGGCCCAGGAAGTCAACGCCAGAAGCATAAAATACAATATAAATACAACAGTTTTTCACTTGTATAACAGGAATAATTGCAAACAGTGTGAAAGATATGGTCATTTCTACGTTGCGGGCACCCTAGGCTTCACTCTAGGGCATTGCTCCACCACATCGAATAGCTACGGCCTTAGAAGTCAACGCCATAACTATAGAGAACAATATAAATACAACAGTTTTTCCATTGTATAAAATGAATAATTGCAAACAGTGTGGAGGTAGTGGCCATTTCTACTTTCCGGGCAACCTAGGCTTCACTCTAGGCCGTTCCTCCACCACATCGAATAGCTACTGCCTTAGAAGTCAACGTCTGAAGCATAAAATATAATATAAATACAACTGTTTTTCCATCGTATAACACGAATAATTGCAACCAGTGGGAAAGACATGGTCATTTCTACGTTCCGGGTAACCTAGGCTTCACTCTAGGGCGTTGCTCCAACACATCGAATAGCTACGGCCTTAGGAGTCAACGCCAGAGGCATAAAACACAAAATAAATACAACAGTTTTTCCATCGTATAACAAGAATAATTGCAGTCATTGTGAAAGTAATGGTCATTTCTACATTCCGAGCAGCCTAGGCTTCACTCTAGGGCGTTGTTCCTCCAGATCGAATTGCTAGGGCCTAAGAAGTCTACACCAGAAGCATAAAATACAACATAAATACAACAGTTTTTCCATCGTATAACAGGAATAAATGCAACCAGTGTGAAGGTGATGGTCATTTCTACGTTCCGGGCAACCTAGGCTTCAGTCTGGGGCGTGGTTCCACCAGATCGAATAATTAGGGCATAAGAAGCCTACGCAAGAAGCATGAAATACAATATAAATACCACAGTATTTCCATCGTATAACAGGTATAATTGCAACCAGAGTGAAGGTGACGGTCATTTCTAAGTTCCGGGCAACCTAGGCTTCACTCTAGAGCGTTGCTCCACCAGATCGAATAGCTAGGACCTTAGAAGTCAACGCCAGAAGCATAAAGTACATTAAAAATCCAACAGTTTGTCCATCGTATAACAGGAATAATTGCCACCAGTGTGAAAGTGATGGTTATTTCTGCATTCCAGGCAACCTAGGAACCACTCTAGGGCGTTGCTCCTCCAGATAGAATAGTTAGGGCCCAGGAAGTCAACGCCAGAAGCATAAAATACAATATGAATACAACAGTTTTTCCCTTGTATAACAGGAATAATTGCAACCAGTGTGAAAGGTATGGTTATTTCTACGTTCCGCGCAAACTAGGCTTCACTCAAGGGCGTTGCTCCACCACATCGAATAGCTGCGGCCTTAGAAGTCAACGCCAGAAGCATAAAATACAATATAAATACAACAGTTTTTGAATCGTATAAAACGTATAATTGCAACCAGTATGATTGTTATGGTCATTCCTACGTTCCGGGCAACCTAGGCTTCACTCTAGGGCGTTGGTCCACGAGATCCAATAGCTAGGGCCTAAGAAGTCAACTCCAGGAGCACCAAATACAAAATAAATACAACACCTTTTCCATCGTCTAAAACGAATAATTGCAACCAGTATGAAAGCTATGGTCATTTATACGTTCCGGGCAACCTAGGCTTCACTCTAGGGCGTTGCTCAACCACATCGAATAGCTACGGCCCTAGAAGACAACGCCATAACTATAAAATACAATATAAATACAACAGTCTTTCCATCGTATAAAACGAGTAATTGCAACCAGTTTGATAGTTATGGTCATTTCTACGTTCCGGGCAACCTAGGCTTGTCACTAGGGCGTTGTTCCACCAGAGCGAATAGTTAGGGCCTAAGAAGTCAACGCCTGAAGCATAAAATACAATATAAATAAAACAGCTTTTCCATCGTATATAATGTACATTTGCAAACAGAGTGAAAGTAATGGTCATTTCTACGTTTCGGGCGACCTAGGCTCCACTCTACGGCGTTGCTCCACCAGATGGAATAGCTAGGGCCTTAGAAGTCAATGCCAGAAGCATAAAATACAAAATAAATACAACAGTTTTTCCATTGTATAACAGGAATAATTGCAACGAGTGTGAAACTGATGGTCATTTCTACGTTCCGGGCAACCTAGGCTTCAGTCTAGGGAGTGGTTCCCCCAGATCGAATAGTTAGGGCCTAAGAAGTCAACGCCAGAAGCATAAAATACAATAGAAATACACCAGTTTTTCCATCGTATAACACGAATAATTGCAACCAGTGTGAAAGATATGGTCATTTCTACGATACGGGCAACCTAGGCTTCACTCTAGGGTGTCATTCCACTTGATCGAATAGCTAGGGCCTAAGAAGTCTACGCCAGAAGCATAAAATACAATACAAATACAACAGCTTTTCCATCGTATAACAAGAATAATTGCAACCAGTGTGAAAGGTATGGTCATTTCTACGTTCCGGGCAACCTAGGCTACACTCTAGGGCGTTGCTCCACCACATCGAATAGCTGCGGCCTTAGAAGTCACCGCCAGAAGCATAAAATACAATATAAATACAACAGTTTTTCAATCGTATAACAGGAATAATTGCAAACAGTGTGAAAGCTATGGTCATTTCTACGTTCCGGGCAACCTAGGCTTCACCCTAGGGCGTTACTCCACCAGATCGAATAGTTAGGGCCTAAGAAGTCAATGCCAGAAGCATAAAATACGATATATGTACAACAGTTTTTCCATCGTATAAAATGAGTCATTGCAACCAGTGTGAAAGTAACGGCCATTTCTACGTTCCGGGCATCCTAGTCTTAACACTGAGGCATTGCTCCACCAGGTCGAATACATAGGACCTTAGAAGTCAACGCCAGAAGCATAAAATGCAATATAAATACAACAGTTTTTCCCTTGTATAACAGGAATAATTGCAACCAGTATGAAACGTATGGTCATTTCTACGTTCCGGGCAACCGAAGCTTCACCCTAGGGCGTTGCTCCACCAGATCGAATAGTTAGGGCCTAAGAAGTCAACGCCAGAAGCATAAAATACAATAGAAATACAACAGTTTTTCCATCGTATAACAGGAATAATTGCAAACAGTGTGAAAGATATGGTCATTTCTACGATACGGGCAACCTAGGCTTCACTCTAGGGCGTCGTTCCACCAGATGGAATAGCTACGGCCTTAGAAGTCGACGCCATAACTATAAAAAACAGTATAAATACAACAGTATTTCCATTGTACAAAATGAATAATTGCAAACAGTGTGGAGGTAATGGTCACTTCTACTTTCCGGGCAACCTAGGCTTCACTCTAGGGCGTTTCTCCACCACATCGAATATCTACGGCCTTAGAAGTCAACGTCTGAAGCATAAAATATAATATAAATACAACAGTTTTTCCATCGTATAACAAGAATAATTGCAACGAATGTGAAAGTGATGGTCATTTCAGCATTCCGGGCAACCTAGGCTTCACTCTAGGGCCATGCTCCACAAGATCGAATAGTTAGGGCCTAAGAAGTAAACGCCAGAAGCATAAAATACAATATAAATACAACAGTTTTTCCCTTGTATAACAGGAATAATTGCAACCAGTGTGAAAGCTATGGTCATTTCTACGTTCCGGGCAACCTAGGCTTCACTCTAGGGCGTTGCTCCACCACATCGAATAGCTGCGGCCTTAGAAGTCAACGTCAGAAGCATAAAATACAATATAAATACAACACTTTTTCCATCGTATAACAGGAATAATTGCAACCAGTGCGAAAGTGATGGTCATTTCTACGTTCCGGGCAACCTAGGCTTCACTCTAGGGCGTTGCTCCACCACATCGAATAGCTGCGGCCTTAGAAGTCAACGCCAGAAGCATAAAACACAATATAAATACAACAGTTTTTCAATCGTATAACAGGAATAATTGCAAACAGTGTGAAAAATATGGTCATTTCTACGTTGCGGGCATCCTAGGCTTCACTCTAGGGCATTGCTCCACCACATCGAATAGCTACGGCCTTAGAAGTCAACGCCATAACTATAAAAAACAAAATAAATACAACAGTTTCTCGATTGTATAAAATGAATAATTGCAAACAGTGTGGAGGTAATGGTCATTTCTACTTTCCGGGCAACCTAGGCTTCACTCTAGGGCGTTTCTCCACCACAACGAATAGCTACGCCCTTAGAAGTCAACGCCTGAAGCATAAAATATTATATAAGTACAACAGTTTTTCATTCGTATAACAGGAATAATTGCAACCAGTGTGAAAGACATGGTCATTTCTACGTTCCAGGCAACCTAGGCTTAACTCTAGGGCGTTGCTCCACCACATCGAATAGCTACCGCCTTAGGAGTCAACGCCAGAGGCATAAAATGCAAAATAAATACAACAGTTTTTCGATCGTATACCACGAATAATTGCAACCAGTGTGAAAGTGATGGTCATTTCTACATTCCGGGCAACCTAGGCTACACTCTAGGGCGTTGCTCCGCCAGTTCCAATAGATAGGGCCTAAGAAGTCAACGCCAGAAGCATAAAATACAATATAAATACAACAGTTTTTCACTTGTGTAACAGGAATGATTGCAAGCAGTGTGAAAGCTATGGTCATTTCTACGTTCCGGGCAACCTAGGCTTCACTCTAGGACGTTGCTCCACCACATCGAATAGTTAGGGCCTTAGAAGTCAATGCCAGAAGCATAAGATGCAATATAAAAACAACTGTTTTTCCACTGTATAATATGAATAATTGCAAACAGTGTGAAAGATATGGTCATTTCTACGCTGCGGGCATCCTAGGCTTCACTCTAGGGCGTTGCTCAACCACAGCCAATAGCTACGGCCCTAGAACACAACGCCATAACTATAAAATACAATATAAATACAACAGTCGTTCCATCGTATAAAACGAGTAATTGCAACCAGTCTGATAGCTATGGTCATTTCTACGTCCCGCGCAACCTAGGCTTCACCCCTGGGCGTTGCTCCACCAGATCCAATAGTTAGGACCTAAGAAGTCAGCGCCAGAAGCATAAAATACAAAATAGATACAACAGCTTTTCCATCGTATATAATGTATATTTGCAAACAGTGTGAAGGCAATGGTCATTTCTACGTTCCGGGCAACCTAGGCTTCACTCTAGGGCGTTGCTCCACCACATCGAATAGCTGCGGCCTTAGAAGTCAACGCCAGAAGCATAAAATACAATATAAATACAACAGCTTTTCAAACGTATAACAGGAATAATTGCCTCCAGTGTGAAAGTGATGGTCTTTTCTGCATTCCGGGCAACCTAGGCTTCACTCTAGGGCGTTGGGCCTCCAGATAGAATAGTTAGGGCCCAGGAAGTCAACGCCAGAAGCATAAAATACAATATAAATACAACAGCTTTTCCATCGTATATAATGTATATTTGCAAACAGTGTGAAGGCAATGGTCATTTCTACGTTCCGGGCAACCTAGGCTTCACCCTAGGGCGTTGCTCCACCTGATCGAATAGTTAGGGCCTAGAAGTCAACGCCAGAAGCATAAAATACGATATATGTACAACAGTTTTACCGTCGTGTAAAATGAATAATCGCAAACAGTGTGAAGGTAATGGTCAATTCTACATTCCGGGCAACCTAGGCTTCACTCTAGGGCGTTGCTCCACTTGATCGAATAGTTGGGGCCTTAGATGTCAACGCCCGAAGCATAAAATACAAAATAAATAGAACAGTTTTTCCATTGTATAAAACGAACAATTGAAACCAGTGTGAACGTTATGGTCATTTCTACGTGCCGCGCAACCTAGGCTTCACCCCTGGGCGTTGCTCCACCAGATCGAATAGTTAGGGCCTAAGAAGTCAATGCCAGAAGCATAAAATACGATATATGTACAACAGCTTTTCCATCGTATAAAATGAGTAATTGCAACCAGTGTGAAAGTAACGGACATTTCTACGTTCCGGGCATCCTAGACTTAACACTGAGGCATTGCTCCACCAGATCGAATACATAGGACCTTAGAAGTCAACGCCAGAAGCATAAAGTACATTAAAAATCCAACAGTTTGTCCATCGTATAACAGGAATAATTGCCTCCAGTGTGAAAGTGATGGTCTTTTCTGCATTCCGGGCAACCTAGGCTTCACTCTAGGGCGTTGCTCCTCCAGATAGAATAGTTAGGGCCCAGGAAGTCAACGCCAGAAGCATAAAATACAATATAAATAGAACAGTTTTTCACTTGTATAACAGGAATAATTGCAACCAGTGTGAAAGCTATGGTCATTTCTACGTTCCGGGCAACCTAGGCTTCACTCTAGGGCGTTGCTCCACCACATCGAATAGCTGCGGCCTTAGAAGTCAACGCCAGAAGCATAAAATACAATATAAATACAACAGTTTTTCAATCGTATAACAGGAATAATTGCAAACAGTGTGAAAAATATGGTCATTTCTACGTTGCGGGTATCCTAGGCTTCACTCTAGGGCATTGCTCCACCACATCGAATAGCTACGGCCTTAGAAGTCAACGCCATAACTATAAAAAACAATATAAATACAACAGTTTCTCGATTGTATAAAATGAATAATTGCAAACAGTGTGGAGGTAATGGTCATTTCTACTTTCCGGGCAACCTAGGCTTCACTCTAGGGCGTTTCTCCACCACATCGAATAGCTACGCCCTTAGAAGTCAACGCCTGAAGCATAAAATATTATATAAGTACAACAGTTTTTCCATCGTATAACAGGAATAATTGCAACCAGTGTGAAAGACATGGTCATTTCTACGTTCCAGGCAACCTAGGCTTCACTCTAGGGCGTTGCTCCACCACATCGAATAGCTGCGGCCTTAGGAGTCAACGCCAGAGGCATAAAATGCAAAATAAATACAACAGTTTTTCGATCGTATACCAAGAATAATTGCAACCAGTGTGAAAGTGATGGTCATTTCTACATTCCGGGCAACCTAGGCTACACTCTAGGGCGTTGCTCCGCCAGTTCCAATAGATAGGGCCTAAGAAGTCAACGCCAGAAGCATAAAATACAATATAAATACAACAGTTTTTCACTTGTATAACAGGAATGATTGCAAGCAGTGTGAAAGCTATGGCCATTTCTACGTTCCGGGCAACCTAGGCTTCACTCTAGGACGTTGCTCCACCACATCGAATAGTTAGGGCCTTAGAAGTCAATGCCAGAAGCATAAGATGCAATATAAAAACAACTGTTTTTCCACTGTATAATATGAATAATTGCAAACAGTGCGAAAGATATGGTCATTTCTACGCTGCGGGCATCCTAGGCTTCACTCTAGGGCGTTGGTCAACCACAGCCAATAGCTACGGCCCTAGAACACAACGCCATAACTATAAAATACAATATAAATACAACAGTCGTTCCATCGTATAAAACGAGTAATTGCTATCAGTCTGATAGTTATGGTCATTTCTACGTCCCGCGCAACCTAGGCTTCACCCCTGGGCGTTGCTCCACCAGATCCAATAGTTAGGACCTAAGAAGTCAGCGCCAGAAGCATAAAATACAAAATAGATACAACAGCTTTTCCATCGTATATAATGTATATTTGCAAACAGTGTGAAGGCAATGGTCATTTCTACGTTCCGGGCAACCTAGGCTTCACTCTAGGGCGGTGCTCCACCACATCGAATAGCTGCGGCCTTAGAAGTCAACGCCAGAAGCATAAAATACAATATAAATACAACAGCTTTTCAAACGTATAACAGGAATAATTGCAAACAGTGTGAAAAATATGGTCATTTCTACGTTGCGGGCATCCTAGGCTTCACTCTAGGGCACTGCTCCACCACATCGAATAGCTAGGGCCTTAGAAGTCAACGCCATAACTATAAAAAACAATATAAATACAACAGTTTCTCCATTGTATAAAATGAATAATTGCAAACAGTGTGGACGTAATGGTCATTTCTACTTTCCGGGCAACCTAGGCTTCACTCTAGGGCGTTTCTCCACCACATCGAATAGCTACGCCCTTAGAAGTCAACGCCTGAAGCATAAAATATTATATAAGTACAACAGTTTTTCCATCGTATAACAGGAATAATTGCAAACAGTGTGAAGGCAATGGTCATTTCTATGTTCCGGGCAACCTAGGCTTCACCCTAGGGCGTTGCTCCACCTGATCGAATAGTTAGGGCCTAGCAGTCAACGCCAGAAGCATAAAATACGATATATGTACAACAGCTTTACCGTCGTGTAAAATGAATAATCGCAAACAGTGTGAAGGTAATGGTCAATTCTACATTCCGGGCAACCTAGGCTTCACTCTAGGGCGTTGCTCCACCTGATCGAATAGTTGGGGCCTTAGATGTCAACGCCCGATGCATAAAATACAAAATAAATAGAACAGTTTTTCCATTGTATAAAACGAACAATTGAAACCAGTGTGAAAGTTATGGTCATTTCTACGTTCCGCGCAACCTAGGCTTCACCCCTGGGCGTTGCTCCACCAGATCGAATAGTTAGGGCCTAAGAAGTCAATGCCAGAAGCATAAAATACGATATATGTACAACAGCTTTTCCATCGCATAAAACGAGTAATTGCAACCAGTGTGAAAGTAACGGACATTTCTACGTTCCGGGCATAAAGACTTAACACTGAGGCATTGCTCCACCATATCGAATACATAGGGCCTTAGAAGACAACGCCAGAAGCATAAAGTACATTAAAAATCCAACAGTTTGTCCATCGTATAACAGGAATAATTGCCACCAGTGTGAAAGTGATGGTCATTTCTGCATTCCGGGCAACCTATGCTTCACTCTAGGGCGTTGCTCCTCCAGATAGAATAGTTAGGGCCCAGGAAGTCAACGCCAGAAGCTTAAATTACAATATAAATACAACAGCTTTTCACTTGTATAACAGGAATAATTGCAACCAGTGTGAAAGCTATGGTCATTTCTACGTTCCGGGCAACCTAGGCTTCACTCTAGGGCGTTGCTCCACCACATCGAATAGCTACGGCCTTAGAGATCAACGCCTGAAGCATAAAATACAATAAAAATACCACAGTTTTTCCATCGTATAAAATGAATAATTGCAAACAGTGTGGAAGTAATGGTCATTTTTACGTTCCGGGCAACCTAGGCTTCACTGTAGGGCGTTGCTCGGCCAAATCGAATAGCTAGGGCCTTAGAAGTCATCGCCAGAAGCATAAAATACAATATAAATACAACAGCTTTTCCATCGTATAAAATGAATAATTGCAAACAGTGTGAAAGTAATGGTCATTTCTACGTTCCTGGCAACCTAGGCTTCACTCTAGGGCGTTGCTCCAGCAGATCGAATAGTTAGGGCACGAGAAGTTAACGCCAGAAGCATAAAGTACAATAAAAATACAACAGCTTTCCCATCGTATAAAAGGGATAATTGCAACCAGTGTGAAAGTTATGGGCATTTCTACGTTCCGGGCAACCTAGGCTTCACTCTAGGGCGTTGCTCCACCAGATCGAATAGTTAGGGCCTAAGAAGTCAACGCCAGAAGCATAAAATACGATATATGTACAACAGTTTTTCCATCGTATAAAACGAATAATTGCAACCAGTGTGAAGGTAATGGTCATTTCTACGTTCCAGGGAACCTCTGCTTCACTCTACGGCGGTGCTCCATCAGGTCGGATAGTTAGGGCCTAAGTAGTGAACGCAAGAAGCATAAAATACAATATAAATACAACAGATTTTCCATCGTATAACTGGAGTAATTGCAACCAGTGTGAAAGTAATGGTCATTTCTACGTTCCGGGCAACCTAGGCTTCACTCTAGGGCGCTGTTCCACAAGATCGAATAGTTAGGGCCTAAGAAGTTAACGCCAGAAGCATAAAATACGATATACGTACAACAGTTTTTCCATCGTATAAAACGAATAATTGCAACCAGTGTGAAAGTAATGGCCACTTCTACGTTCCGGGCAACCTAGACTTCACCCTAGGGCGTTGCTCTACCAGATCGAATAGTTAGGGCCTGCGAAGTCAACGCCAGAAGCATAAAATACGATATATGTACAACAGTTATTCCATCGTATAAAACGAATAATTGCAACCAGTGTGAAAGTAATGGTCATTTCTACGTCCCGGGCAGCCTAGGCATCACTCTAGGGCGTTGTGCCACCAGATCGAATAGTTAGGGCCTAAAAAGTCAACGCCTGAAGCATAAAATACGATATAAATACAACAGTTTTTCCATCCTATAACACGAATAATTGCCACCAGTATGCAAGTTATGGTCATTTCTACGTTCCGGGCAACCTAGGCTTCACCCTAGGGCGTTGTGCCACCAGATCGAATAGTTAGGGCCTTAGAAGTCTACGCCCGAAGCATAAAATACAAAATAAATACAACAGTTTTTCCATTGTATAGAACGAATAATTGCAACCAGTGTGAAAGTTATGGTCATTTCGGCGTTCCGGGCAATCTAGGCTTCACTCTAGGGCGTTGCTCCACCAGATCGAATAGTTAGGGCCTAAGAAGTCAACGCCAGATGCCTGAAATACAGTATAAATACAACAGGTTTTCCTTGGTATAGCATGAATAATTGCAAACAGTGTGAAAGTAATGGTCATTTCTACGTGTCGGGCAACCTATGCTTCACTCTAGGGCGCAGCTCCACCAGAACGAATATCTAGGGCCTTAGAAGTCAACGCCAGAAGCATAAAGTACAATAAAAATCCAACAGTTTGTTCATCGTATAACAGGAATAATAGCAACCAGTGTGAAAGTAATTGTCATTTCCACGTTACGGGCAACCTAGGTTTCGCTCTAGGGCGTTGCACCACCGCATCGAATAGTTAGGGCCTTAGAAGCGAATGCCAGATGCATGAAATACAATATAAATAGAACAGTTTTTCCATTGTATAAAACGAATAATTGCAACCAGTGTGATAGTTATGGTCATTTCTACGTTCCGGGCAACCCAGGCTGCACTCTAGGGCGCTGCTCCGCCATATCGAATAGCTAGGGCCTTAGAAGTCAACGCCAGAAGCATAAAATACAATATAAATACAACAGCTTTTCCATCGTATAAAATGAATAATTGCAAACAGTGTGAAGGTAATGGTCATTTCTACGTTCCGGGCAACCTAGGCTTCACTCTAGGGGGTTGCTCCGCCGGATCGAATAGCTAGGGCCTTAGAAGTCAACGCCCGAAGCATAAAAGACAAAATAAATAGAACAGTTTTTCCATTGTATAAAACGAATAATTGCAACCCGTGTGAAAGTACAGGTCATTTCTACATTCCAGGCAACCTAGGCCTCACTCTAGGGCGTTGCTCCACCAGATCGAATAGCTAGGGACTTAGAAGTCAACGCCAGAAGCATAAAATACAATATAAGTACAACAGTTTTTCCATCGTATAAAATGAATAATTGCAAACAGTGTGAAAGTAATGGTCATTCCTACGTTCCGGGCAACCTAGGCTTCACTCTGGGGCGTTGGTCCAGCAGATGGAATAGTTAGGGCCTAAGAAGTCAACGCCCGAATCATAAAATACGATATATGTACAACAGTTTTTCCATCGTATAAAACGAATAATTGCAACCAATGTGAAAGTAATGGCCATTTCTACGTTCCGGGCAACCTAGGCTTCACTCTAGGGCGTTGCTCCACCAGATCGAATAGTTAGGGCCTAAGAAGTCAATGCCCGAAGCATAAAATACGATAAAGATATAACAGTTTTTCCATCGTATAGCTGGAATAATTGCAACCAGTGTGAAGGTAATGGTCATTTCTACGTTCCGGGCGACCTAGACTTAGCTCTGAGGCTTTGCTCCACCAGATCGAAGAGTTAGGACCTTAGAAATCAACGCCAGAAGCATAAAGTACAAAATAAATACAACAGTCTTGCCATCGTATAAAACGTATAATTGCAACCAGTGTGAAAGTTATGGTCATATCTACGTTCCGGGCAATCTAGGCTACACTCTAGGGCGCTGTTCCACAAGATCGAATAGTTAGGGCCTAAGAAGTTAACGCCAGAAGCATAGAATACGATATACGTACAACAGTTTTTCCATCGTATAAAACGAATAATTGCAACCAGTGCGAAAGTAATGGCCACTTCTACGTTCCGGGCAACCTAGGCTTCACCCTAGGGCGTTGCTCTACTAGATCGAATAGTTAGGGCCTGAGAAGTCAACGCCAGAAGCATAAAATACGGTATATGTACAACAGTTTTTCCATCGTATATCACGAATAATTGCAACCAGTGTGAAAGTAATGGTCACTTCTACGTTCCGGGCAACCTAGGCTTCACTCTAGGGCGTTGCTCCACCAGATCGAATAGTTAGGGCCCAAGAAGTTAACGCCCGAAGCATAAAATACTATATAAATACAATAGTTTTTCCATCGTATACAATGAATAATTGCAAACATTGTGATAGTAACGGTCATTTCTGCGTTCCGGGCAACCTAGTCTTGACTCTAGGGCGTTGCTCCACCAGATCTAATAGTTAGGGCCTTAGAAGTCAATACCCGAAGCATAAAATACGATAAAGATATAACAGTTTTTCCATCGTATAAAAGGAGTAATTGCAACAAGTGTGAAAGTGATGGTCATTTCCACGTTCCGGGCCACCTAGGCTTCACTCTAGGGCGTTGGTCCATCTGATTCAATAGTTAGGGCCCTAGAAGTCAACGCCCGCCGAATAAAATACAAAATAGATAGAACAGTTTTTCCATTGTATAGAACGAATAATTGCAACCAGTGTGAAAGTTATGGTCATTTCTACGTTCGGGGCAATCTAGGCTTCACTCTAGGGCGTTGCTCCACCAGATCGAATAGTTAGGGTCTTAGAAGTCAGCGCCCGAAGCATAAAATACAATGAAGGTACAACTGTTTTTCCACCGTATAGCTGGAATAATTGCAACCAGTGTGAAGGTAATGGTCATTTCTACGTTCCGGGCGACCTAGACTTATCTCTGAGGCTTTGCTCCACCAGATCGAAGAGTTAGGACCTTAGAAATCAACGCCAGAAGCATAAAGTACAAAATAAATACAACTGTCTTTCCATCGTATAAAACGTATAATTGCAACCAGTGTGAAAGTTATGGTCATATCTACGTTCCGGACAACCTAGGCTACACTCTAGGGCGTTGCTCCACCAAATCGAATAGCTAGGGCCTTAGAAGTCAACGCCCGAAGCATAAAATACTATATAAATACAACAGCTTTTCCATCGTATACAATGAATAATTGCAAACATTGTGATAGTAACGGTCATTTCTGCGTTCCGGGCAACCTAGGCTTGACGCTAGGGCGTTGCTCCACCAGATCGAATAGTTAGGGCCTTAGAAGTCAACGCCCGAAGCATAAAATACAATATAAATACAACAGTTCTTCCATCGTATAACAGGAATAATTGCAAACAGTGTGAGAGTGACGGTCAGTTCTACGTTCCTGCCAACCTACGCTTCAGTCTAGGGCGTTGGTCCACCAGAAGCAATGGTTAGGGCCTTAGAAGTCAACGCCCGAAGCATAAAATACAAAATAAGTAGAACAGCTTTTCCATTGTATAAAATGAATAATTGCAACCAGTGTGAAAGTTATGGTCATTTCTACGGTCCGTGCAACCTAGGTTTTGCTCCAGGGCGTTGATCCACCACATCGAATAGTTTGGGCCTTAGAAGTCAACGCCAGAAGCATAAAGTACAGTTTAAATACAACAGTTTTTCCATCGTATAAAACGAATAATTGCAACCAGTGTGAAAGTAATGGTCATATCTACGTTCCGGGCAATCTAGGTTTGAATCTAGGGCGTTGCTCCACCAGATCGAAGAGGTAGGGCCATAGAAGTCAATGCCCGAAGCATAAAATACGTTAAAGATATAACAGTTTTTCCATCGTATAACAGGAGTAATTGCAACAAGTGTGAAAGTGATGGTCATTTCTACGTTCCGTGCAACCTAGGCTTCACTCCACGGCGTTGCTCCACCACATCGAATAGTTAGGGCCTTAGAAGTCAACGCCAGAAGCATAAATTACAGTTTAAATACAACAGCTTTTCCAGCGTATAAAACGAATAATTGCAACCAGTACGAAAGTTATGGTCATTTCAACGTACGGGGCAACCTAGGCTTCACTCTAGGGCGTTGCTCCACCAGATCGAAGAGGTAGGGCCATAGAAGTCAATGCCCGAAGCATAAAATACGATAAAGATATAACAGTTTTTCCATCGTATAGCTGGAATAATTGCAACCAGTGCGAAAGTAATGGCCACTTCTACGTTCCGGGCAACCTAGGCTTCACCCTAGGGCGTTGCTCTACTAGATCGAATAGTTAGGGCCTGAGAAGTCAACGCCAGAAGCATAAAATACGGTATATGTACAACAGTTTTTCCATCGTATATCACGAATAATTGCAACCAGTGTGAAAGTAATGGTCACTTCTACGTTCCGGGCAACCTAGGCTTCACTCTAGGGCGTTGCTCCACCAGATCGAATAGTTAGGGCCCAAGAAGTTAACGCCCGAAGCATAAAATACTATATAAATACAATAGTTTTTCCATCGTATACAATGTATAATTGCAAACATTGTGATAGTAACGGTCATTTCTGCGTTCCGGGCAACCTAGTCTTGACTCTAGGGCGTTGCTCCACCAGATCTAATAGTTAGGGCCTTAGAAGTCAATACCCGAAGCATAAAATACGATAAAGATATAACAGTTTTTCCATCGTATAAAAGGAGTAATTGCAACAAGTGTGAAAGTGATGGTCATTTCCACGTTCCGGGCCACCTAGGCTTCACTCTAGGGCGTTGGTCCACCTGATTCAATAGTTAGGGCCCTAGAAGTCAACGCCCGCCGAATAAAATACAAAATAAATAGAACAGTTTTTCCATTGTATAGAACGAATAATTGCAACCAGTGTGAAAGTTATGGTCATTTCTACGTTCGGGGCAATCTAGGCTTCACTCTAGGGCGTTGCTCCACCAGATCGAATAGTTAGGGTCTTAGAAGTCAGCGCCCGAAGCATAAAATACAATGAAGGTACAACTGTTTTTCCACCGTATAGCTGGAATAATTGCAACCAGTGTGAAGGTAATGGTCATTTCTACGTTCCGGGCGACCTAGACTTATCTCTGAGGCTTTGCTCCACCAGATCGAAGAGTTAGGACCTTAGAAATCAACGCCAGAAGCATAAAGTACAAAATAAATACAACTGTCTTTCCATCGTATAAAACGTATAATTGCAACCAGTGTGAAAGTTATGGTCATATCTACGTTCCGGGCAACCTAGGCTACACTCTAGGGCGTTGCTCCACCAAATCGAATAGCTAGGGCCTTAGAAGTCAACGCCCGAAGCATAAAATACTATATAAATACAACAGCTTTTCCATCGTATACAATGAATAATTGCAAACATTGTGATAGTAACGGTCATTTCTGCGTTCCGGGCAACCTAGGCTTGACGCTAGGGCGTTGCTCCACCAGATCGAATAGTTAGGGCCTTAGAAGTCAACGCCCGAAGCATAAAATACAAAATAAGTAGAACAGCTTTTCCATTGTATAAAATGAATAATTGCAACCAGTGTGAAAGTTATGGTCATTTCTACGGTCCGTGCAACCTAGGTTTTGCTCCAGGGCGTTGATCCACCACATCGAATAGTTTGGGCCTTAGAAGTCAACGCCAGGAGCATAAAATACTATATAAATACAACAGCTTTTCCATCGCATACAATGAATAATTGCAACCAGTGTGAAAGTAATGGTCATATCTACGTTCCGGGCAATCTAGGCTTGCATCTAGGGCGTTGCTCCACCAGATCGAAGAGGTAGGGCCATAGAAGTCAATGCCCGAAGCATAAAATACGTTAAAGATATAACAGTATTTCCATCGTATAACAGGAGTAATTGCAACCAGTATGAAAGTTATGGTCATTTCAACGTACGGGGCAACCTAGGCTTCACTCGAGGGCGTTGCTCCACCAGATCGAAGAGGTAGGGCCATAGAAGTCAATGCCCGAAGCATAAAATACGTTAAAGATATAACAGTTTTTCCATCGTATAACAGGAGTAATTGGAACAAGTGTGAAAGTGATGGTCATTTCTACCTTCCGGGCAACCTAGGCATCACTCTAGGGCGTTGCTCCACCACATCGAATAGTTAGGGCCTTAAAAGTCAACGCCAGAAGCATAAAATACAATATAAATGCAACAGTTTTTCCATCGTATACCGGGAATAATAGCAACCAGTGTGAAAGAGATGGTCATTTCCACGTTCCGGGCCACCTAGTCCTCACTCTAGGGCGTTGGTCCACCAGATCCAATAGCTAGGGCCTAAGAAGTCAGCGCCAGAAGCACCAAATACAAAATAAATACAGCAGTTTTTCCATCGTATAAAACGAATAATTGCAACCAGTGTGAAAGTAATGGTCATATCTACGTTCCGGGCAATCTAGGCTTGAATCTAGGGCGTTGCTCCACCAGATCGAAGAGGTAGGGCCATAGAAGTCAATGCCCGAAGCATAAAATACGATAAAAGTATAACAGTTTTTCCATCGTATAACAGGAGTAATTGCAACAAGTGTGAAAGTCATGGTCATTTTTACGTTGCGGGCAACCTAAGCTTCACTCTAGGGCGTTGTTCCACCAGATCGTATAGTTAGGGCCTATGAAGTCAACGCCTGAAGCATAAAATACAATAAAAATACAAAAGTTTTTTCATCGCATAACAGAAATAATTGCAACAAGAATGAACGCAATGGTCATTTCTACGTTCCGGGCAACATAGGCTTCACTCTTGGACGTAGCCCCACGAGATCGAATAGCTAGGAACTTAGAAGTCAACGCCAGAAGCATAAAATACAATAAAAATACAACACCTTTTCCATCGTATAGCCTGAATAATTGCAAACACTGTGAAAGTAATGGACATTTCTACGTTTCAGGCAACCTAGGCTCCACTCTAGGGCGTTGCTCCACCAAATCGAATAGCTAGGGCCTTAGAAGTCAACGCCCGAAGCATAAAATACAAAATAAATACAACAGTTTTTCCATCGTATAAAACGAATAATTGCATCCAGTGTGAAAGTAATGGCCACTTCTACGTTCCGGGCAACCTAGGCTTCACCCTAGGGCGTTGCTCTACCAGATCGAATAGTTAGGGCCTAAGAAGTCAACGCCAGAAGCATAAAATACGATATATGTACAACAGTTTTTCCATCGTATAACAGGAATAATTGCAAACAGTGTGAAAGTGATGGTCATTTCTATGTTCCTGGCAACCTACGCTTCAGTCTAGGGCGTTGGTCCACCAGATCCAATAGTTGGGGCCTTAGAAGTCAACGCCCGAAGCATAAAATACAAAATTAATAGTACAGCTTTTCAATTGTATAAAATGAATAATTGCAACCAGTGTGAAAGTTATGGTCATTTCTACGGTCCGTGCAACCTAGGTTTCGCTCCAGGGAGTTGCTCCACCACATCGAATGGTTAGGGCCTTAGAAGTCAACGCCAGAAGCATAAAATACAGTTTAAATACAACAGTTTTTCCATCGTATAAAACGAATAATTGCAACCAGTATGAGAGTTATGGTCATTTCAACGTACGGGGCAACCGAGGCTTCACTCTAGGGCGATTCTCCACCAGATCGAAGAGGTAGGTCCATAGAAGTCAATGCCCGAAGAATAAAATACGATAAAGATATAACAGTTTTTCCATCGTATAACAGGAGTCATTGCAACAAGTGTGAAAATGATGGTCATTTCTACGTTCCGGGCAACCTAGGCTTCAGTCTAGGGCGTTGTTCCACCAGATCCAATAGTTAGGGCCTAAGAAGTCACCGCCAGAAGCACCAAATACAAAATAAATACAACAGTTTTTCCATCGTATAAAACGGATAATTGCATCCAGTGTGAAAGTTATGGTCATTTCTACGCTTCGTGCAACCTAGGCTTCACTCTAGGGCGTTGCTCCACCACATCGAATAGCTACGGCCTTAGAAGTCAACGCCAGAAGCATAAAATACGATAAAAATCCTACAGTTTTCCATCGCATAACAGGAATAATTCCAAACAGTGTGAAGGTAATGGTCATTTCTACGCTCTCGTCAACCTAGGCTTCACTCTAGGGCGTTGCTCCACCACATCGAATAGTTAGGGCCTTAAAAGTCAACGCCAGAAGCATAAAATACAATATAAATACAACAGTTTTTCCATCGTATAAAACGAATAATTGCAACCAGTGTGAAAGTAATGGTCATTTCTACGTTTCGGGAAACATAGGCTTCACTCATGGACGTTGCCTCACGAGATCGAATAGCTAGGACCTTAGAAGTCAACGCCAGAAGCATAAAATACAGTAAAAGTACAACAGTTTTTCCATTGTATAGCATGAATAGTTGCAACCAGTGTGAAAGTAATGGTCACATCTACGTTCCGGGCAATCTAGGCTTGAATCTAGGGCGTTGCTCCAGCAGATCGAAGAGGTAGGGCCATAGAAGTCAATGCCCGAAGCATAAAATACGATAAAAGTATAACTGTTTTTCCATCGTATAACAGGAGTAATTGCAACATGTGTGAAAGTGATGGTCATTTCTACGTTCCGGGCAACCTAGGCTTCACTCTGGGTCGTTGCTCCACCAGACCGAATAGTTAGGGATTTAGAAGTCAACGCCAGAAGAATGAAATACAATATAAATACAACAGTTTTTCCATCGTATAACAGGAATAATTGCAAACAGTGTGAGAGTGATGGTCAGTTCTACGTTCCTGCCAACCTACGCTTCAGTCTAGGGCGTTGGTCCACCAGAACCAATAGTTAGTGCCTTAGAAGTCAACGCCCGAAGCAAAAAATACAAAATAAGTAGAACAGCTTTTCCATTGTATAAAATGAATAATTGCAACCAGTGTGAAAGTTATGGTCATTTCTACGGTCCGTGCAACCTAGGTTTTGCTCCAGGGCGTTGATCCACCACATCGAATAGTTTGGGCCTTAGAAGTCAACGCCAGAAGCATAAAGTACAGTTTAAATACAACAGTTTTTCCATCGTATAAAACGAATAATTGCAGCCAGTGTGAAAGTAATGGTCATATCTACGTTCCGGGCAATCTAGGTTTGAATCTAGGGCGTTGCTCCACCAGATCGAAGAGGTAGGGCCATAGAAGTCAATGCCCGAAGCATAAAATACGTTAAAGATATAACAGTTTTTCCATCGTATAACAGGAATAATTCCAAACAGTGTGAAGGTAATGGTCATTTCTACGCTCCCGTCAACCTAGGCTTCACTCTAGGGCGTTGCTCCACCACATCGAATAGTTAGGGCCTTAAAAGTCAACGCCAGAAGCATAAAATACAATATAAATACAACAGTTTTTCCATCGTATAAAACGAATAATTGCAACCAGTGTGAAAGTAATGGTCATATCTACGTTCCGGGCAATCTAGGCTTGAAACTAGGGCGTTGCACCACCAGATCGAAGAGGTAGGGCCATAGAAGTCTGCCCGAAGCATAAAATACGTTAAAGATATAACAGTATATCCATCGTATAAAAGGAGTAATTGCAACAGGTGTGAAAGTGATGGACATTTCCACGTTCCGGGCCACCTAGGCTTCACTCTAGGGCGTTGCTCCACCAGATCGAAGAGGTAGGGCCATAGAAGTCAATGCCCGAAGCATAAAGTACAATAAAAATCCAACAGTTTGTTCATCGTATAACAGGAATAATTGCAACCAGTGTGAAAGTAATTGTCATTTCTACGTTCCGGACAACCTAGGTTTCGCACTGGGCGTTGCACCACCACATCGAATAGTTAGGGCCTTAGAAGTGAATGCCAGATGCATAAAATTTAATAGACATAGAACAGTCTTTGCATTGTATAAAACGAATAATTGCAACCAGTGTGAAACTTATGGTCATTTCTACGTTCCGGGCAACCTAGGCTTCACTCTAGGTCGTTGCTCCACCAGACCGAATAGTTAGGGATTTAGAAGCCAACGCCAGAAAAATAAAATACCATATAAATACAACAGTTTTTCCATCGTATAACAGGAATAATTGCAACCAGTGTGAAGGATATGGTCTTGTCTATGTTCCGGGCAACCTAGGCTTCACTCTAGTGCGTTGCTCGTCCAGATCGAATAGTTAGTGCCTTAGAAGTCAACGCCCGAAGCATAAAATAGAAAATATATAGAACAGTTTTTCCATCGTATAAAACGAATAATTGCAACCAGTGTGAAAGTTATGGTCATTTCTACGTTCCGGGCAACTTAGGCTTCACTCTAGGTCGTTGCTCCACCACATCGAATTGTTAGGGATTTAGAAGTCAACGCCAGAAGCATAAAATATAACATAAATACAACAGTTTTTCACCGTATAACAGGAATAATTGCAACCAGTGTGAAAGATATGGTCATTTCACGTTCCGGGCAACCTAGGCTTCATTCTAGGGCGTTGGTTCACCGGATCCAATAGCTGGGGCCTACGAAGTCAACGCCAGAAGCACCAAATACAAAATAAATGCAACAGTCTTTGCATCGTATAAAACGTATAATTGCAACCAGTGTGAAAGTAATGGTCATTTCTACGTTCCGGGTAACCTAGGCTTCTTTCTAGGGCGTTGCTCCACCAGATTCAATAGTTAGGGCCTTAGAAGTCAACGCCCGCCGCATAAAATACAAAATAAATAGAACAGTTTTTCCATTGTATAGAACGAATAATTGCAACCAGTGTGAAAGTAATGGTCATATCTACGTTCCGGGCAATCTAGGCTTGCATCTAGGGCGTTGCTCCACCAGATCGAAGAGGTAGGGCCATAGAAGTCAATGCCCGAAGCATAAAATACGTTAAGGATATAACAGTTTTTCCATCGTATAACAGGAGTAATTGCAACAAGTGTGAAAGTGATGGTCATTTCTACCTTCCGGGCAACCTAGGCATCACCCCTAGGGCGTTGCTCCACCACATCGAATAGTTAGGGCCTTAAAAGTCAACGCCAGAAGCATAAAATACAATATAAATGCAACAGTTTTTCCATCGTATACCGGGAATAATAGCAACCAGTGTGAAAGTGATGGTCATTTCTACGTTCCGGGCAACCTAGGCTTCACTCTGGGTCGTTGCTCCACCAGACCGAATAGTTAGGGATTTAGAAGTCAACGCCAGAAGAATGAAATACAATATAAATACAACAGTTTTTCCATCGTATAACAGGAATAATTGCAACCAGTGTGAAGGATATGGTCTTGTCTATGTTCCGGGCAACCTAGGCTTCACTCTAGTGCGTTGCTCGTCCAGATCGAATAGTTAGTGCCTTAGAAGTCAACGCCCGAAGCACCAAATACAAAATAAATACAACAGTTTTTGCATCGTATAAAACGTATAATTGCAACCAGTGTGAAAGTAATGGTCACTTCTACGTTCCGGGTAACCTAGGCTTCTTTCTAGGGCGTTGATCCACCAGATTCAATGGTTAGGGCCTTAGAAGTCAACGCCCGTAGAATAAAGTACAAAATGGATAGAACAGTTTTTCCATTGTATAGAACGAATAATTGCAACCAGTGAGAAAGTTATGGTCATTTCTACGTTCCGGGCAATCTAGGCTTCACTCTAGGGCGTTGCTCCACCAGATCGAATAGTTAGGGCCTTAGAAGTCAACGCCAGAAGCATAAAATACAGTTTAAATACAACAGTTTTTCCATCGTATAAAACGAATAATTGCAACCAGTATGAAAGTTATGGTCATTTCAACGTACGGGGCAACCTAGGCTTCACTCTAGGGCGTTGCACCACCAGATCGGAGAGGTAGGGCCATAGAAGTCAATGCCCGAAGCATAAAATACGATAAAGATATAACAGTTTTTCCATCGTATAACAGGAGTCATTGCAACAAGTGTGAAAATGATGGTCATTTCTACGTTCCGGGCAACCTAGGCTTCACTCTAGGGCGTTGGTCCACCTGATCGAAAAGTTAGGGCCTAAGAAGTCAACGCCAGAAGCACCAAATACAAAATAAATACAACAGTTTTTCCATCGTATAAAACGAATAATTGCAACCAGTGTGAAAGTGATGGTCATATCTACGTTCCGGGCAATCTAGGCTTGAAACTAGGGCGTTGCTCCACCAGATCGAAGAGGTAGGGCCATAAAAGTCAATGCCCGAAGCATAAAATACGTTAAAGATATAACAGTATTTCCATCGTATAACAGGACTAATTGCAACCAGTATGAAAGTTATGGTCATTTCAACGTACGGGGCAACCTAGGCTTCACTCTAGGGCGTTGCTCCACCAGATCGAAGAGGTAGGGCCATAGAAGTCAATGCCCGAAGCATAAAATACGTTAAAGGTATAACAGTTTTTCCATCGTATAACAGGAGTAATTGCAACCAGTGTGAAAGTAATGGTCATGTCTACGATCCGGGCAATCTAGGCTTGACTCTAGGGCGTTGCTCCACCAGATCGAAGAGGTAGGGCCATAGAAGTCAATGCCCGAAGCATAAAATACAATAAAGATATAACAGTTTTTCCACAGTATAAAATGAGTAATTGCAACAAGTGTGATAGTGATGGTCAGTTCTACGTTCCGTGCAACCTAGGCTTGACTCTAGGGCGTCACCCCACCAGGTGGGATAGTTAACGCCTTAGAAAACAACTCAAGACGCACAAAATACAATATATATACAACAGTTTTTCCATCGTATGGAAAGAATAATTGCAACCAGTGTGAAAGTAATGGTCATTTCTACGTTTCGGGAAACATAGGTTTCACTCATGGACGTTGCCTCACGAGATCGAATAGCTAGGACCTTAGAAGTCAACGCCAGAAGCATAAAATACAGTAAAAGTACAACAGTTTTTCCATTGTATAGCATGAATAGTTGCAACCAGTGTGAAAGTAATGGTCACATCTACGTTCCGGGCAATCTAGGCTTGAATCTAGGGCGTTGCTCCAGCAGATCGAAGAGGTAGGGCCATAGAAGTCAATGCCCGAAGCATAAAATACGATAAAAGTATAACTGTTTTTCCATCGTATAACAGGAGTAATTGCAACATGTGTGAAAGTGATGGTCATTTCTACGTTCCGGGCAACCTAGGCTTCACTCTGGCTCGTTGCTCCACCAGACCGAATAGTTAGGGATTTAGAAGTCAACGCCAGAAGAATGAAATACAATATAAATACAACAGTTTTTCCATCGTATAACAGGAATAATTGCAACCAGTGTGAAGGATATGGTCTTGTCTATGTTCCGGGCAACCTAGGCTTCACTCTAGTGCGTTGCTCGTCCAGATCGAATAGTTAGTGCCTTAGAAGTCAACGCCCGAAGCACCAAATACAAAATAAATACAACAGTTTTTGCATCGTATAAAACGTATAATTGCAACCAGTGTGAAAGTAATGGTCACTTCTACGTTCCGGGTAACATAGGCTTCTTTCTAGGGCGTTGATCCACCAGATTCAATGGTTAGGGCCTTAGAAGTCAATGCCCGTAGAATAAAGTACAAAATAGATAGAACAGTTTTTCCATTGTATAGAACGAATAATTGCAACCAGTGAGAAAGTTATGGTCATTTCTACGTTCCGGGCAATCTAGGCTTCACTCTAGGGCGTTGCTCCACCAGATCGAATAGTTAGGGCCTTAGAAGTCAACGCCAGAAGCATAAAATACAGTTTAAATACAACAGTTTTTCCATCGTATAAAACGAATAATTGCAACCAGTATGAAAGTTATGGTCATTTCAACGTACGGGGCAACCTAGGCTTCACTCTAGGGCGTTGCACCACCAGATCGGAGAGGTAGGGCCATAGAAGTCAATGCCCGAAGCATAAAATACGATAAAGATATTACAGTTTTTCCATCGTATAACAGGAGTCATTGCAACAAGTGTGAAAATGATGGTCATATCTACGTTCCGGGCAATCTAGGCTTGAAACTAGGGCGTTGCTCCACCAGATCGAAGAGGTAGGGCCATAGAAGTCAATGCCCGAAGCATAAAATACGTTAAAGATATAACAGTATTTCCATCGTATAACAGGAGTAATTGCAACCAGTATGAAAGTTATGGTCATTTCAACGTACGGGGCAACCTAGGCTTCACTCTAGGGCGTTGCTCCACCAGATCGAAGAGGTAGGGCCATAGAAGTCAATGCCCGAAGCATAAAATACGTTAAAGATATAACAGTTTTTCCATCGTATAACAGGAGTAATTGCAACCAGTGTGAAAGTAATGGTCATGTCTACGTTCCGGGCAATCTAGGCTTGACTCTAGGGCGTTGCTCCACCAGATCGAAGAAGTAGGGCCATAGAAGTCAATGCCCGAAGCATAAAATACAATAAAGATATAACAGTTTTACCATAGTATAAAATGAGTAATTGCATCAAGTGTGATAGTGATGGTCATTTCTACGTTCCGTGCAACCTAGGCTTCACTCTAGGGCGTCACCCCACCAGGTGGGATAGTTAACGCCTTAGAAAACAACTCAAGACGCATAAAATACAATAAATATACAACAGTTTTTCCATTGTATGAAAAGAATAATTGCAACCAGTGTGAAAGTAATGGTCATATCTACGTTCCGGGCAATCTAGGCTTGAAACTAGGGCGTTGCACTACCAGATCGAAGAGGTAGGGCCATAGAAGTCTGCCCGAAGCATAAAATACGTTAAAGATATAACAGTATTTCCATCGTATAAAAGGAGTAATTGCAACAAGTGTGAAAGTGATGGACATTTCCACGTTCCGGGCCACCTAGGCTTCACTCTAGGGCGTTGCTCCACCAGATCGAAGAGGTAGGGCCATAGAAGTCAATGCCCGAAGCATAAAATACTATATAAATACAACAGCTTTTCCATCGTATACAATGAATAATTGCAAACATTGTGATAGTAACGGTCATTTCTGCGTCCCGGGCAACCTAGGCTTGACGCTAGGGCGTTGCTCCACCAGATCGAATAGTTAGGGCCTTAGAAGTCAACGCCCGAAGCATAAAATACAAAATAAATAGAACAGCTTTTCCATTGTATAAAATGAATAATTGCAACCAGTGTGAAAGTTATGGTCATTTCTACGGTCCGTGCAACCTAGGTTTTGCTCCAGGGCGTTGATCCACCACATCGAATAGTTTGGGCTTTAGAAGTCAACGCCAGAAGCATAAAATACTATATAAATACAACAGCTTTTCCATCGTATACAATGAATAATTGCAACCAGTGTGAAAGTAATGGTCATATCTACGTTCCGGGCAATCTAGGCTTGCATCTAGGGCGTTGCTCCACCAGATCGAAGAGGTAGGGCCATAGAAGTCAATGCCCGAAGCATAAAATACGTTAAAGATATAACAGTTTTTCCATCGTATAACAGGAGTAATTGCAACCAGTATGATTGTTATGGTCATTCCTACGTTCCGGGCAACCTAGGCTTCACTCTAGGGCGTTGGTCCACGAGATCCAATTGCTAGGGCCTAAGAAGTCAACGCCAGGAGCACCAAATACAAAATAAATACAACAGCTTTTCCATCGTATAAAACGAATAATTGCAACCAGTATGAAAGCTATGGTCATTTCTACGATACGGGCAACCTAGGCTGCACTCTAGGGCGTCATTCCACCACATCGAATAGCTGCGGCCTTAGAAGTCAACGCCAGAAGCATAAAATACAATATAAATACAACAGTTTTTGAATCGTATAACAGGAATAATTGCAACCAGTCTGATAGTTAGGGTCATTTCTACGTTCCGGGCAACCTAGGCTTCACTCTAGGGCGTTGCTCCACCATATCGAATAGTTAGGGCCTAAGAAGTCAATGCCAGATGCACAGAATACGATATATGTACAACAGTTTTTCCATCGTATAAAATGAGTAATTGCAACCAGTGTGAATGTAATGGCCATTTCTGCGTTCCGGGCATCCTAGGCTTAACACTGAGACATTGCTCCACCAGATCGAATACATAGGGCCTTAGAAGTCAACGCCAGAAGCATAAAGTACATTAAAAATCCAACAGTTTGTCCATCGTATAACAGGAATAATTGCCACCAGTGTGAAAGTGATGGTTATTTCTGCATTCCAGGCAACCTAGGAATCACTCTAGGGCGTTGCTCCTCCAGATAGAATAGTTAGGGCCCAGGAAGTCAACGCCAGAAGCATAAAATACAATATGAATACAACAGTTTTTCCCTTGTATAACAGGAATAATTGCAACCAGTGTGAATGGTATGGTTATTTCTACGTTCCGCGCAAACTAGGCTTCACTCTAGGGCGTTGCTCCACCACATCGAATAGCTGCGGCCTTAGAAGTCAACGCCAGAAGCATAAAATACAATATAAATACAACAGTTTTTGAATCGTATAAAACGTATAATTGCAACCAGTATGATTGTTATGGTCATTTCTACGTTCCGGGCAACCTAGGCTTGTCACTAGGGCGTTGTTCCACCAGAGCGAATAGTTAGGGCCTAAGAAGTCAACGCCTGAAGCATAAAATACAATATAAATAAAACAGCTTTTCCATCGTATATAATGTACATTTGCAAACAGAGTGAAAGTAATGGTCATTTCTACGTTTCGGGCGACCTAGGCTCCACTCTACGGCGTTGCTCCACCAGATGGAATAGCTAGGGCCTTAGAAGTCAATGCCAGAAGCATAAAATACAAAATAAATACAACAGTTTTTCCATTGTATAACAGGAATAATTGCAACGAGTGTGAAACTGATGGTCATTTCTACGTTCCGGGCAACCTAGGCTTCAGTCTAGGGAGTGGTTCCCCCAGATCGAATAGTTAGGGCCTAAGAAGTCAACGCCAGAAGCATAAAATACAATAGAAATACACCAGTTTTTCCATCGTATAACACGAATAATTGCAACCAGTGTGAAAGATATGGTCATTTCTACGATACGGGCAACCTAGGCTTCACTCTAGGGTGTCATTCCACTTGATCGAATAGCTAGGGCCTAAGAAGTCTACGCCAGAAGCATAAAATACAATACAAATACAACAGCTTTTCCATCGTATAACAAGAATAATTGCAACCAGTGTGAAAGGTATGGTCATTTCTACGTTCCGGGCAACCTAGGCTACACTCTAGGGCGTTGCTCCACCACATCGAATAGCTGCGGCCTTAGAAGTCACCGCCAGAAGCATAAAATACAATATAAATACAACAGTTTTTCAATCGTATAACAGGAATAATTGCAAACAGTGTGAAAGCTATGGTCATTTCTACGTTCCGGGCAACCTAGGCTTCACTCTAGGGCGTGGTCCCCCCAGATCGAATAGTTAGGGCCTAAGAAGCCTACGCCAGAAGCATAAAATACAATATAAATACAACAGTTTTTCCATCGTATAACAAGAATAACTGCAACCATTGTGAAAGTGATGGTCATTTCTACGTTCCCGGCAACCTAGGCTTCACTGGAGGGCGTTGCTCCACCACATCAAATTGCTACGGCCCTTGAAGACAACGCCATAACTATAAAATTCAATATAAATACAACAGTCTTTCCATCGTATAAAACGAATAATTGCAACCAGTCTGATAGTTATGGTCATTTCTACGTTCCGGGCAACCTAGGCTTCACCCTAGGGAGTTACTCCACCAGATCGAATAGTTAGGGCCTAAGAAGTCAATGCCAGAAGCATAAAATACGATATATGTACAACAGTTTTTCCATCGTATAAAATGAGTCATTGCAACCAGTGTGAAAGTAACGGCCATTTCTACGTTCCGGGCATCCTAGTCTTAACACTGAGGCATTGCTCCACCAGGTCGAATACATAGGACCTTAGAAGTCAACGCCAGAAGCATAAAATGCAATATAAATACAACAGTTTTTCCCTTGTATAACAGGAATAATTGTAACCAGTATGAAACGTATGGTCATTTCTACGTTCCGGGCAACCGAGGCTTCACCCTAGGGCGTTGCTCCACCAGATCGAATAGTTAGGGCCTAAGAAGTCAACGCCAGAAGCATAAAATACAATAGAAATACAACAGTTTTTCCATCGTATAACAGGAATAATTGCAAACAGTGTGAAAGATATGGTCATTTCTACGATACGGGCAACCTAGGCTTCACTCTAGGGCGTCGTTCCACCAGATGGAATAGCTACGGCCTTAGAAGTCGACGCCATAACTATAAAAAACAGTATAAATACAACAGTATTTCCATTGTACAAAATGAATAATTGCAAACAGTGTGGAGGTAATGGTCACTTCTACTTTCCGGGCAACCTAGGCTTCACTCTAGGGCGTTTCTCCACCACATCGAATATCTACGGCCTTAGAAGTCAACGTCTGAAGCATAAAATATAATATAAATACAACAGTTTTTCCATCGTATAACAAGAATAATTGCAACGAATGTGAAAGTGATGGTCATTTCAGCATTCCGGGCAACCTAGGCTTCACTCTAGGGCCATGCTCCACAAGATCGAATAGTTAGGGCCTAAGAAGTCAACGCCAGAAGCATAAAATACAATATAAATACAACAGTTTTTCCCTTGTATAACAGGAATAATTGCAACCAGTGTGAAAGCTATGGTCATTTCTACGTTCCGGGCAACCTAGGCTTCACTCTAGGGCGTTGCTCCACCACATCGAATAGCTGCGGCCTTAGAAGTCAACGTCAGAAGCATAAAATACAATATAAATACAACACTTTTTCCATCGTATAACAGGAATAATTGCAACCAGTGCGAAAGTGATGGTCATTTCTACGTTCCGGGCAACCTAGGCTTCACTCTAGGGCGTTGCTCCACCACATCGAATAGCTGCGGCCTTAGAAGTCAACGCCAGAAGCATAAAACACAATATAAATACAACAGTTTTTCAATCGTATAACAGGAATAATTGCAAACAGTGTGAAAAATATGGTCATTTCTACGTTGCGGGCATCCTAGGCTTCACTCTAGGGCATTGCTCCACCACATCGAATAGCTACGGCCTTAGAAGTCAACGCCATAACTATAAAAAACAAAATAAATACAACAGTTTCTCGATTGTATAAAATGAATAATTGCAAACAGTGTGGAGGTAATGGTCATTTCTACTTTCCGGGCAACCTAGGCTTCACTCTAGGGCGTTTCTCCACCACAACGAATAGCTACGCCCTTAGAAGTCAACGCCTGAAGCATAAAATATTATATAAGTACAACAGTTTTTCATTCGTATAACAGGAATAATTGCAACCAGTGTGAAAGTGATGGTCATTTCTACATTCCGGGCAACCTAGGCTACACTCTAGGGCGTTGCTCCGCCAGTTCCAATAGATAGGGCCTAAGAAGTCAACGCCAGAAGCATAAAATACAATATAAATACAACAGTTTTTCACTTGTGTAACAGGAATGATTGCAAGCAGTGTGAAAGCTATGGTCATTTCTACGTTCCGGGCAACCTAGGCTTCACTCTAGGACGATGCTCCACCACATCGAATAGTTAGGGCCTTAGAAGTCAATGCCAGAAGCATAAGATGCAATATAAAAACAACTGTTTTTCCACTGTATAATATGAATAATTGCAAACAGTGTGAAAGATATGGTCATTTCTACGCTGCGGGCATCCTAGGCTTCACTCTAGGGCGTTGCTCAACCACAGCCAATAGCTACGGCCCTAGAACACAACGCCATAACTATAAAATACAATATAAATACAACAGTCGTTCCATCGTATAAAACGAGTAATTGCAACCAGTCTGATAGCTATGGTCATTTCTACGTCCCGCGCAACCTAGGCTTCACCCCTGGGCGTTGCTCCACCAGATCCAATAGTTAGGACCTAAGAAGTCAGCGCCAGAAGCATAAAATACAAAATAGATACAACAGCTTTTCCATCGTATATAATGTATATTTGCAAACAGTGTGAAGGCAATGGTCATTTCTACGTTCCGGGCAACCTAGGCTTCACTCTAGGGCGTTGCTCCACCACATCGAATAGCTGCGGCCTTAGAAGTCAACGCCAGAAGCATAAAATACAATATAAATACAACAGCTTTTCAAACGTATAACAGGAATAATTGCAAACAGTGTGAAAAATATGGTCATTTCTACGTTGCGGGCATCCTAGGCTTCACTCTAGGGCACTGCTCCACCACATCGAATAGCTAGGGCCTTAGAAGTCAACGCCATAACTATAAAAAACAATATAAATACAACAGTTTCTCCATTGTATAAAATGAATAATTGCAAACAGTGTGGACGTAATGGTCATTTCTACTTTCCGGGCAACCTAGGCTTCACTCTAGGGCGTTTCTCCACCACATCGAATAGCTACGCCCTTAGAAGTCAACGCCTGAAGCATAAAATATTATATAAGTACAACAGTTTTTCCATCGTATAACAGGAATAATTGCAAACAGTGTGAAGGCAATGGTCATTTCTATGTTCCGGGCAACCTAGGCTTCACCCTAGGGCGTTGCTCCACCTGATCGAATAGTTAGGGCCTAGCAGTCAACGCCAGAAGCATAAAATACGATATATGTACAACAGTTTTACCGTCGTGTAAAATGAATAATCGCAAACAGTGTGAAGGTAATGGTCAATTCTACATTCCGGGCAACCTAGGCTTCACTGTAGGGCGTTGCTCGGCCAAATCGAATAGCTAGGGCCTTAGAAGTCATCGCCAGAAGCATAAAATACAATATAAATACAACAGCTTTTCCATCGTATAAAATGAATAATTGCAAACAGTGTGAAAGTAATGGTCATTTCTACGTTCCTGGCAACCTAGGCTTCACTCTAGGGCGTTGCTCCAGCAGATCGAATAGTTAGGGCACGAGAAGTTAACGCCAGAAGCATAAAGTACAATAAAAATACAACAGCTTTTCCATCGTATAAAAGGGATAATTGCAACCAGTGTGAAAGTTATGGGCATTTCTACGTTCCGGGCAACCTAGGCTTCACTCTAGGGCGTTGCTCCACCAGATCGAATAGTTAGGGCCTAAGAAGTCAACGCCAGAAGCATAAAATACGATATATGTACAACAGTTTTTCCATCGTATAAAACGAATAATTGCAACCAGTGTGAAGGTAATGGTCATTTCTACGTTCCAGGGAACCTCTGCTTCACTCTACGGCGGTGCTCCACCAGGTCGGATAGTTAGGGCCTAAGTAGTGAACGCAAGAAGCATAAAATACAATATAAATACAACAGATTTTCCATCGTATAACTGGAGTAATTGCAACCAGTGTGAAAGTAATGGTCATTTCTACGTTCCGGGCAACCTAGGCTTCACTCTAGGGCGCTGTTCCACAAGATCGAATAGTTAGGGCCTAAGAAGTTAACGCCAGAAGCATAAAATACGATATACGTACAACAGTTTTTCCATCGTATAAAACGAATAATTGCAACCAGTGTGTAAGTAATGGCCACTTCTACGTTCCGGGCAACCTAGACTTCACCCTAGGGCGTTGCTCTACCAGATCGAATAGTTAGGGCCTGCGAAGTCAACGCCAGAAGCATAAAATACGATATATGTACAACAGTTATTCCATCGTATAAAACGAATAATTGCAACCAGTGTGAAAGTAATGGTCATTTCTACGTCCCGGGCAGCCTAGGCATCACTCTAGGGCGTTGTGCCACCAGATCGAATAGTTAGGGCCTAAAAAGTCAACGCCTGAAGCATAAAATACAATATAAATACAACAGATTTTCCATCGTATAACTGGAGTAATTGCAACCAGTGTGAAAGTAATGGTCATTTCTACGTTCCGGGCAACCTAGGCTTCACTCTAGGGCGCTGTTCCACAAGATCGAATAGTTAGGGCCTAAGAAGTTAACGCCAGAAGCATAAAATACGATATACGTACAACAGTTTTTCCATCGTATAAAACGAATAATTGCAACCAGTGTGAAAGTAATGGCCACTTCTACGTTCCGGGCAACCTAGACTTCACCCTAGGGCGTTGCTCTACCAGATCGAATAGTTAGGGCCTGCGAAGTCAACGCCAGAAGCATAAAATACAAAATAAATACAACAGTTTTTCCATTGTATAGAACGAATAATTGCAACCAGTGTGAAAGTTATGGTCATTTCGGCGTTCCGGGCAATCTAGGCTTCACTCTAGGGCGTTGCTCCACCAGATCGAATAGTTAGGGCCTAAGAAGTCAACGCCAGATGCCTGAAATACAGTATAAATACAACAGGTTTTCCTTGGTATAGCATGAATAATTGCAAACAGTGTGAAAGTAATGGTCATTTCTACGTGTCGGGCAACCTATGCTTCACTCTAGGGCGCAGCTCCACCAGAACGAATATCTAGGGCCTTAGAAGTCAACGCCAGAAGCATAAAGTACAATAAAAATCCAACAGTTTGTTCATCGTATAACAGGAATAATAGCAACCAGTGTGAAAGTAATTGTCATTTCCACGTTACGGGCAACCTAGGTTTCGCTCTAGGGCGTTGCACCACCGCATCGAATAGTTAGGGCCTTAGAAGCGAATGCCAGATGCATGAAATACAATATAAATAGAACAGTTTTTCCATTGTATAAAACGAATAATTGCAACCAGTGTGATAGTTATGGTCATTTCTACGTTCCGGGCAACCCAGGCTGCACTCTAGGGCGCTGCTCCGCCATATCGAATAGCTAGGGCCTTAGAAGTCAACGCCAGAAGCATAAAATACAATATAAATACAACAGCTTTTCCATCGTATAAAATGAATAATTGCAAACAGTGTGAAGGTAATGGTCATTTCTACGTTCCGGGCAACCTAGGCTTCACTCTAGGGGGTTGCTCCGCCGGATCGAATAGCTAGGGCCTTAGAAGTCAACGCCCGAAGCATAAAAGACAAAATAAATAGAACAGTTTTTCCATTGTATAAAACGAATAATTGCAACCCGTGTGAAAGTACAGGTCATTTCTACATTCCAGGCAACCTAGGCCTCACTCTAGGGCGTTGCTCCACCAGATCGAATAGCTAGGGACTTAGAAGTCAACGCCAGAAGCATAAAATACAATATAAGTACAACAGTTTTTCCATCGTATAAAATGAATAATTGCAAACAGTGAGAAAGTAATGGTCATTCCTACGTTCCGGGCAACCTAGGCTTCACTCTGGGGCGTTGGTCCAGCAGATGGAATAGTTAGGGCCTAAGAAGTCAACGCCCGAATCATAAAATACGATATATGTACAACAGTTTTTCCATCGTATAAAACGAATAATTGCAACCAATGTGAAAGTAATGGCCATTTCTACGTTCCGGGCAACCTAGGCTTCACTCTAGGGCGTTGCTCCACCAGATCGAATAGTTAGGGCCTAAGAAGTCAATGTCCGAAGCATAAAATACGATAAAGATATAACAGTTTTTCCATCGTATAGCTGGAATAATTGCAACCAGTGTGAAGGTAATGGTCATTTCTACGTTCCGGGCGACCTAGACTTAGCTCTGAGGCTTTGCTCCACCAGATCGAAGAGTTAGGACCTTAGAAATCAACGCCAGAAGCATAAAGTACAAAATAAATACAACAGTCTTGCCATCGTATAAAACGTATAATTGCAACCAGTGTGAAAGTTATGGTCATATCTACGTTCCGGGCAATCTAGGCTACACTCTAGGGCGCTGTTCCACAAGATCGAATAGTTAGGGCCTAAGAAGTTAACGCCAGAAGCATAGAATACGATATACGTACAACAGTTTTTCCATCGTATAAAACGAATAATTGCAACCAGTGCGAAAGTAATGGCCACTTCTACGTTCCGGGCAACCTAGGCTTCACCCTAGGGCGTTGCTCTACTAGATCGAATAGTTAGGGCCTGAGAAGTCAACGCCAGAAGCATAAAATACGGTATATGTACAACAGTTTTTCCATCGTATATCACGAATAATTGCAACCAGTGTGAAAGTAATGGTCACTTCTACGTTCCGGGCAACCTAGGCTTCACTCTAGGGCGTTGCTCCACCAGATCGAATAGTTAGGGCCCAAGAAGTTAACGCCCGAAGCATAAAATACTATATAAATACAATAGTTTTTCCATCGTATACAATGAATAATTGCAAACATTGTGATAGTAACGGTCATTTCTGCGTTCCGGGCAACCTAGTCTTGACTCTAGGGCGTTGCTCCACCAGATCTAATAGTTAGGGCCTTAGAAGTCAATACCCGAAGCATAAAATACGATAAAGATATAACAGTTTTTCCATCGTATAAAAGGAGTAATTGCAACAAGTGTGAAAGTGATGGTCGTTTCCACGTTCCGGGCCACCTAGGCTTCACTCTAGGGCGTTGGTCCATCTGATTCAATAGTTAGGGCCCTAGAAGTCAACGCCCGCCGAATAAAATACAAAATAAATAGAACAGTTTTTCCATTGTATAGAACGAATAATTGCAACCAGTGTGAAAGTTATGGTCATTTCTACGTTCGGGGCAATCTAGGCTTCACTCTAGGGCGTTGCTCCACCAGATCGAATAGTTAGGGTCTTAGAAGTCAGCGCCCGAAGCATAAAATACAATGAAGGTACAACTGTTTTTCCACCGTATAGCTGGAATAATTGCAACCAGTGTGAAGGTAATGGTCATTTCTACGTTCCGGGCGACCTAGACTTATCTCTGAGGCTTTGCTCCACCAGATCGAAGAGTTAGGACCTTAGAAATCAACGCCAGAAGCATAAAGTACAAAATAAATACAACTGTCTTTCCATCGTATAAAACGTATAATTGCAACCAGTGTGAAAGTTATGGTCATATCTACGTTCCGGACAACCTAGGCTACACTCTAGGGCGTTGCTCCACCAAATCGAATAGCTAGGGCCTTAGAAGTCAACGCCCGAAGCATAAAATACTATATAAATACAACAGCTTTTCCATCGTATACAATGAATAATTGCAAACATTGTGATAGTAACGGTCATTTCTGCGTTCCGGGCAACCTAGGCTTGACGCTAGGGCGTTGCTCCACCAGATCGAATAGTTAGGGCCTTAGAAGTCAACGCCCGAAGCATAAAATACAATATAAATACAACAGTTTTTCCATCGTATAACAGGAGTAATTGCAAACAGTGTGAAGGTAATAGTCAGTTCTACGCTCCGGTCAACCTAGGCTTCACTCTAGTGCGTTGCTCCACCAGATCGAATAGTTAGGGCCTTAGAAGTCAACGCCAGAAGCATAAAATAAAATAAAAATACAACAGTTGTTCCATCGTATAAAACGAATAATTGCAACCAGTGTGAAAGTTATGGTCATATCTACGTTCCGGACAACCTAGGCTCCACTCTAGGGCGTTGCTCCACCAAATCGAATAGCTAGGGCCTTAGAAGTCAACGCCCGAAGCATAAAATACAAAATAAATACAACAGTTTTTCCATCGTATAAAACGAATAATTGCATCCAGTGTGAAAGTAATGGCCACTTCTACGTTCCGGGCAACCTAGGCTTCACCCTAGGGCGTTGCTCTACCAGATCGAATAGTTAGGGCCTAAGAAGTCAACGCCAGAAGCATAAAATACGATATATGTACAACAGTTTTTCCATCGTATAACAGGAATAATTGCAAACAGTGTGAAAGTGATGGTCATTTCTATGTTCCTGGCAACCTACGCTTCAGTCTAGGGCGTTGGTCCACCAGATCCAATATTTGGGGCCTTAGAAGTCAACGCCCGAAGCATAAAATACAAAATTAATAGTACAGCTTTTCAATTGTATAAAATGAATAATTGCAACCAGTGTGAAAGTTATGGTCATTTCTACGGTCCGTGCAACCTAGGTTTCGCTCCAGGGAGTTGCTCCACCACATCGAATGGTTAGGGCCTTAGAAGTCAACGCCAGAAGCATAAAATACAGTTTAAATACAACAGTTTTTCCATCGTATAAAACGAATAATTGCAACCAGTATGAGAGTTATGGTCATTTCAACGTACGGGGCAACCGAGGCTTCACTCTAGGGCGATTCTCCACCAGATCGAAGAGGTAGGTCCATAGAAGTCAATGCCCGAAGAATAAAATACGATAAAGATATAACAGTTTTTCCATCGTATAACAGGAGTCATTGCAACAAGTGTGAAAATGATGGTCATTTCTACGTTCCGGGCAACCTAGGCTTCAGTCTAGGGCGTTGTTCCACCAGATCCAATAGTTAGGGCCTAAGAAGTCACCGCCAGAAGCACCAAATACAAAATAAATACAACAGTTTTTCCATCGTATAAAACGGATAATTGCATCCAGTGTTAAAGTTATGGTCATTTCTACGCTTCGTGCAACCTAGGCTTCACTCTAGGGCGTTGCTCCACCACATCGAATAGCTACGGCCTTAGAAGTCAACGCCAGAAGCATAAAATACGATAAAAATCCTACAGTTTTCCATCGCATAACAGGAATAATTCCAAACAGTGTGAAGGTAATGGTCATTTCTACGCTCCCGTCAACCTAGGCTTCACTCTAGGGCGTTGCTCCACCACATCGAATAGTTAGGGCCTTAAAAGTCAACGCCAGAAGCATAAAATACAATATAAATACAACAGTTTTTCCATCGTATAAAACGAATAATTGCAACCAGTGTGAAAGTAATGGTCATATCTACGTTCCGGGCAATCTAGGCTTGAAACTAGGGCGTTGCACCACCAGATCGAAGAGGTAGGGCCATAGAAGTCTGCCCGAAGCATAAAATACGTTAAAGATATAACAGTATATCCATCGTATAAAAGGAGTAATTGCAACAGGTGTGAAAGTGATGGACATTTCCACGTTCCGGGCCACCTAGGCTTCACTCTAGGGCGTTGCTCCACCAGATCGAAGAGGTAGGGCCATAGAAGTCAATGCCCGAAGCATAAAGTACAATAAAAATCCAACAGTTTGTTCATCGTATAACAGGAATAATTGCAACCAGTGTGAAAGTAATTGTCATTTCTACGTTCCGGACAACCTAGGTTTCGCACTGGGCGTTGCACCACCACATCGAATAGTTAGGGCCTTAGAAGTGAATGCCAGATGCATAAAATTTAATAGACATAGAACAGTCTTTCCATTGTATAAAACGAATAATTGCAACCAGTGTGAAACTTATGGTCATTTCTACGTTCCGGGCAACCTAGGCTTCACTCTAGGTCGTTGCTCCACCAGACCGAATAGTTAGGGATTTAGAAGCCAACGCCAGAAAAATAAAATACCATATAAATACAACAGTTTTTCCATCGTATAACAGGAATAATTGCAACCAGTGTGAAGGATATGGTCTTGTCTATGTTCCGGGCAACCTAGGCTTCACTCTAGTGCGTTGCTCGTCCAGATCGAATAGTTAGTGCCTTAGAAGTCAACGCCCGAAGCATAAAATAGAAAATATATAGAACAGTTTTTCCATCGTATAAAACGAATAATTGCAACCAGTGTGAAAGTTATGGTCATTTCTACGTTCCGGGCAACTTAGGCTTCACTCTAGGTCGTTGCTCCACCACATCGAATTGTTAGGGATTTAGAAGTCAACGCCAGAAGCATAAAATATAACATAAATACAACAGTTTTTCACCGTATAACAGGAATAATTGCAACCAGTGTGAAAGATATGGTCATTTCACGTTCCGGGCAACCTAGGCTTCATTCTAGGGCGTTGGTCCACCGGATCCAATAGCTGGGGCCTACGAAGTCAACGCCAGAAGCACCAAATACAAAATAAATGCAACAGTCTTTGCATCGTATAAAACGTATAATTGCAACCAGTGTGAAAGTAATGGTCATTTCTACGTTCCGGGTAACCTAGGCTTCTTTCTAGGGCGTTGCTCCACCAGATTCAATAGTTAGGGCCTTAGAAGTCAACGCCCGCCGCATAAAATACAAAATAAATAGAACAGTTTTTCCATTGTATAGAACGAATAATTGCAACCAGTGTGAAAGTAATGGTCATATCTACGTTCCGGGCAATCTAGGCTTCACTCTAGGGCGTTGCTCCACCAGATCGAATAGTTAGGGCCTTAGAAGTCAACGCCAGAAGCATAAAATACAGTTTAAATACAACAGTTTTTCCATCGTATAAAACGAATAATTGCAACCAGTATGAAAGTTATGGTCATTTCAACGTACGGGGCAACCTAGGCTTCACTCTAGGGCGTTGCACCACCAGATCGGAGAGGTAGGGCCATAGAAGTCAATGCCCGAAGCATAAAATACGATAAAGATATAACAGTTTTTCCATCGTATAACAGGAGTCATTGCAACAAGTGTGAAAATGATGGTCATATCTACGTTCCGGGCAATCTAGGCTTGAAACTAGGGCGTTGCTCCACCAGATCGAAGAGGTAGGGCCATAGAAGTCAATGCCCGAAGCATAAAATACGTTAAAGATATAACAGTATTTCCATCGTATAACAGGAGTAATTGCAACCAGTATGAAAGTTATGGTCATTTCAACGTACGGGGCAACCTAGGCTTCACTCTAGGGCGTTGCTCCACCAGATCGAAGAGGTAGGGCCATAGAAGTCAATGCCCGAAGCATAAAATACGTTAAAGATATAACAGTTTTTCCATCGTATAACAGGAGTAATTGCAACCAGTGTGAAAGTAATGGTCATGTCTACGTTCCGGGCAATCTAGGCTTGACTCTAGGGCGTTGCTCCACCAGATCGAAGAAGTAGGGCCATAGAAGTCAATGCCCGAAGCATAAAATACAATAAAGATATAACAGTTTTACCATAGTATAAAATGAGTAATTGCATCAAGTGTGATAGTGATGGTCATTTCTACGTTCCGTGCAACCTAGGCTTCACTCTAGGGCGTCACCCCACCAGGTGGGATAGTTAACGCCTTAGAAAACAACTCAAGACACATAAAATACAATAAATATACAACAGTTTTTCCATTGTATGAAAAGAATAATTGCAACCAGTGTGAAAGTAATGGTCATATCTACGTTCCGGGCAATCTAGGCTTGAAACTAGGGCGTTGCACCACCAGATCGAAGAGGTAGGGCCATAGAAGTCTGCCCGAAGCATAAAATACGTTAAAGATATAACAGTATTTCCATCGTATAAAAGGAGTAATTGCAACAAGTGTGAAAGTGATGGACATTTCCACGTTCCGGGCCACCTAGGCTTCACTCTAGGGCGTTGCTCCACCAGATCGAAGAGGTAGGGCCATAGAAGTCAATGCCCGAAGCATAAAATACTATATAAATACAACAGCTTTTCCATCGTATACAATGAATAATTGCAAACATTGTGATAGTAACGGTCATTTCTGCGTCCCGGGCAACCTAGGCTTGACGCTAGGGCGTTGCTCCACCAGATCGAATAGTTAGGGCCTTAGAAGTCAACGCCCGAAGCATAAAATACAAAATAAATAGAACAGCTTTTCCATTGTATAAAATGAATAATTGCAACCAGTGTGAAAGTTATGGTCATTTCTACGGTCCGTGCAACCTAGGTTTTGCTCCAGGGCGTTGATCCACCACATCGAATAGTTTGGGCTTTAGAAGTCAACGCCAGAAGCATAAAATACTATATAAATACAACAGCTTTTCCATCGTATACAATGAATAATTGCAACCAGTGTGAAAGTAATGGTCATATCTACGTTCCGGGCAATCTAGGCTTGCATCTAGGGCGTTGCTCCACCAGATCGAAGAGGTAGGGCCATAGAAGTCAATGCCCGAAGCATAAAATACGTTAAAGATATAACAGTTTTTCCATCGTATAACAGGAGTAATTGCAACAAGTGTGAAAGTGATGGTCATTTCTACCTTCCGGGCAACCTAGGCATCACTCTAGGGCGTTGCTCCACCACATCGAATAGTTAGGGCCTTAAAAGTCAACGCCAGAAGCATAAAATACAATATAAATGCAACAGTTTTTCCATCGTATACCGGGAATAATAGCAACCAGTGTGAAAGTGATGGTCATTTCCACGTTCCGGGCCACCTAGTCCTCACTCTAGGGCGTTGGTCCACCAGATCCAATAGCTAGGGCCTAAGAAGTCAGCGCCAGAAGCACCAAATACAAAATAAATACAGCAGTTTTTCCATCGTATAAAACGAATAATTGCAACCAGTGTGAAAGTAATGGTCATATCTACGTTCCGGGCAATCTAGGCTTGAATCTAGGGCGTTGCTCCACCAGATCGAAGAGGTAGGGCCATAGAAGTCAATGCCCGAAGCATAAAATACGATAAAAGTATAACAGTTTTTCCATCGTATAGCATGAATAATTGCAAACACTGTGAAAGTAATGGACATTTCTACGTTTCAGGCAACCTAGGATCCACTCTAGGGCGTTGCTCCACCAAATCGAATAGCTAGGGCCATAGAAGTCAACGCCCGAAGCATAAAATACAAAATAAATACAACAGTTTTTCCATCGTATAAAACGAATAATTGCATCCAGTGTGAAAGTAATGGCCACTTCTACGTTCCGGGCAACCTAGGCTTCACCCTAGGGCGTTGCTCTACCAGATCGAATAGTTAGGGCCTAAGAAGTCAACGCCAGAAGCATAAAATACGATATATGTACAACAGTTTTTCCATCGTATAACAGGAATAATTGCAAACAGTGTGAAAGTGATGGTCATTTCTACGTTCCTGGCAACCTACGCTTCAGTCTAGGGCGTTGGTCCACCAGATCCAATAGTTGGGGCCTTAGAAGTCAACGCCCGAAGCATGAAATACAATAGAAATACAACAGTTTTTCCATCGTATAAAACGGATAATTGCATCCAGTGTGAAAGTTATGGTCATTTCTACGCTTCGTGCAACCTAGGCTTCACTCTAGGGCGTTGCTCCACCACATCGAATAGCTACGGCCATAGAAGTCAACGCCAGAAGCATAAAATACGAAAAAATCCTACAGTTTTCCATCGCATAACAGGAATAATTCCAAACAGTGTGAAGGTAATGGTCATTTCTACGCTCCCGTCAACCTAGGCTTCACTCTAGGGCGTTGCTCCACCACATCGAATAGTTAGGGCCTTAAAAGTCAACGCCAGAAGCATAAAATACAATATAAATACAACAGTTTTTCCATCGTATAAAACGAATAATTGCAACCAGTATGAAAGTTATGGTCATTTCTACGTTCCGGGCAACCTAGGCTTCACCCTAGGGCGTTGCTCCACCTGATCGAATAGTTAGGGCCTTAAAAGTCAACGCCAGAAGCATAAAATACAATATAAATACAACAGTTTTTCCATCGTATAAAACGAATAATCGCAAACAGTGTGAAGGTAATGGTCATATCTACATTCCGGGCAACCTAGGCTTCACTCTAGGGCGTTGGTCCACCACATCCAACAGTTAGGGCCTAAGAAGTCAACGCCCGAAGCATAAAAGACAGAATAACTAGAACAGTTTTTCCATTGTATAAAACGAATAATTGAAACCAGTGTGAAAGTTATGGTCATTTCTACGTTCCGCGCAAACCTAGGCTTCACCGTGGGCGTTGCTCCACCATATCCAATAGTTAGGACCTAAGAAGTCAGCGCCAGAAGCACCAAATACAAAATAAATACAGCAGTTTTTCCATCGTATAAAACGAATAATTGCAACCAGTGTGAAAGTAATGGTCATATCTACGTTCCGGGCAATCTAGGCTTGAAACTAGGGCGTTGCACCACCAGATCGAAGAGGTAGGGCCATAGAAGTCTGCCCGAAGCATAAAATACGTTAAAGATATAACAGTATATCCATCGTATAAAAGGAGTAATTGCAACAAGTGTGAAAGTGATGGACATTTCCACGTTCCGGGCCACCTAGGCTTCACTCTAGGGCGTTGCTCCACCAGATCGAAGAGGTAGGGCCATAGAAGTCAATGCCCGAAGCATAAAATACGTTAAAGATATAACAGTTTTTCCATCGTATAACAGGAGTAATTGCAACATGTGTGAAAGTGATGGTCATTTCTACGTTCCGGGCAACCTAGGCTTCACTCTGGGTCGTTGCTCCACCAGACCGAATAGTTAGGGATTTAGAAGTCAACGCCAGAAGAATGAAATACAATATAAATACAACAGTTTTTCCATCGTATAACAGGAATAATTGCAACCAGTGTGAAGGATATGGTCTTGTCTATGTTCCGTGCAACCTAGGCTTCACTCTAGGGCGTCACCCCACCAGGTGGGATAGTTAACGCCTTAGAAAACAACTCAAGACGCATAAAATACAATAAATATACAACAGTTTTTCCATTGTATGAAAAGAATAATTGCAACCAGTGTGAAAGTAATGGTCATATCTACGTTCCGGGCAATCTAGGCTTGAAACTAGGGCGTTGCACCACCAGATCGAAGAGGTAGGGCCATAGAAGTCTGCCCGAAGCATAAAATACGTTAAAGATATAACAGTATTTCCATCGTATAAAAGGAGTAATTGCAACAAGTGTGAAAGTGATGGACATTTCCACGTTCCGGGCCACCTAGGCTTCACTCTAGGGCGTTGCTCCACCAGATCGAAGAGGTAGGGCCATAGAAGTCAATGCCCGAAGCATAAAATACTATATAAATACAACAGCTTTTCCATCGTATACAATGAATAATTGCAAACATTGTGATAGTAACGGTCATTTCTGCGTTCCGGGCAACCTAGGCTTGACGCTAGGGCGTTGCTCCACCAGATCGAATAGTTAGGGCCTTAGAAGTCAACGCCCGAAGCATAAAATACTATATAAATACAACAGCTTTTCCATCGTATACAATGAATAATTGCAACCAGTGTGAAAGTAATGGTCATATCTACGTTCCGGGCAATCTAGGCTTGAATCTAGGGCGTTGCTCCACCAGATCGAAGAGGTAGGGCCATAGAAGTCAATGCCCGAAGCATAAAATACGATAAAAGTATAACAGTTTTTCCATCGTATAACAGGAGTAATTGCAACAAGTGTGAAAGTCATGGTCATTTCTACGTTGCGGGCAACCTAAGCTTCACTCTAGGGCGTTGTTCCACCAGATCGTATAGTTAGGGCCTATGAAGTCAACGCCTGAAGCTTAAAATACAATAAAAATACAAAAGTTTTTTCATCGCATAACAGAAATAATTGCAACAAGAATAAACGCAATGGTCATTTCTACGTTCCGGGCAACATAGGCTTCACTCTTGGACGTAGCGCCACGAGATCGAATAGCTAGGAACTTAGAAGTCAACGCCAGAAGCATAAAATACAATAAAAATACAACACCTTTTCCATCGTATAGCATGAATAATTGCAAACACTGTGAAAGTAATGGACATTTCTACGTTTCAGGCAACCTAGGCTCCACTCTAGGGCGTTGCTCCACCAAATCGAATAGCTAGGGCCATAGAAGTGAACGACCGAAGCATAAAATACAAAATAAATACAACAGTTTTTCCATCGTATAAAACGAATAATTGCATCCAGTGTGAAAGTAATGGCCACTTCTACGTTCCGGGCAACCTAGGCTTCACCCTAGGGCGTTGCTCTACCAGATCGAATAGTTAGGGCCTAAGAAGTCAACGCCAGAAGCATAAAATACGATATATGTACAACAGTTTTTCCATCGTATAACAGGAATAATTGCAAACAGTGCGAAAGTGATGGTCATTTCTACGTTCCTGGCAACCTACGCTTCAGTCTAGGGCGTTGGTCCACCAGATCCAATAGTTGGGGCCTTAGAAGTCAACGCCCGAAGCATGAAATACAAAATTAATAGTACAGCTTTTCAATTGTATAAAATGAATAATTCCAACCAGTGTGAAAGTTATGGTCATTTCTACGGTCCGTGCAACCTAGGTTTCGCTCCAGGGCGTTGCTCCACCACATCGAATGGTTAGGGCCTTAGGAGTCAACGCCAGAAGCATAAAATACAGTTTAAATACAACAGTTTTTCCATCGTATAAAACGAATAATTGCAACCAGTATGAGAGTTATGGTCATTTCAACGTACGGGGCAACCGGGGCTTCACTCTAGGGCGATTCTCCACCAGATCGAAGAGGTAGGTCCATAGAAGTCAATGCCCGAAGAATAAAATACGATAAAGATATAACAGTTTTTCCATCGTATAACAGGAGTCATTGCAACAAGTGTGAAAATGATGGTCATTTCTACGTTCCGGGCAACCTAGGCTTCAGTCTAGGGCGTTGTTCCACCAGATCCAATAGTTAGGGCCTAAGAAGTCACCGCCAGAAGCACCAAATACAAAATAAATACAACAGTTTTTCCATCGTATAAAACGGATAATTGCATCCAGTGTGAAAGTTATGGTCATTTCTACGCTTCGTGCAACCTAGGCTTCACTCTAGGGCGTTGCTCCACCACATCGAATAGCTACGGCCATAGAAGTCAACGCCAGAAGCATAAAATACGATAAAAATCCTACAGTTTTCCATCGCATAACAGGAATAATTCCAAACAGTGTGAAGGTAATGGTCATTTCTACGCTCCCGTCAACCTAGGCTTCACTCTAGGGCGTTGCTCCACCACATCGAATAGTTAGGGCCTTAAAAGTCAACGCCAGAAGCATAAAATACAATATAAATACAACAGTTTTTCCATCGTATAAAACGAATAATTGCAACCAGTATGAAAGTTATGGTCATTTCTACGTTCCGGGCAACCTAGGCTTCACCCTAGGGCGTTGCTCCACCTGATCGAATAGTTAGGGCCTAAGAAGTCAACGCCAGAAGCATAAAATACGATATATGTACAACAGTTTTACCATCGTATAAAATGAATAATCGCAAACAGTGTGAAGGTAATGGTCATATCTACATTCCGGGCAACCTAGGCTTCACTCTAGGGCGTTGGTCCACCACATCCAACAGTTAGGGCCTAAGAAGTCAACGCCCGAAGCATAAAAGACAGAATAACTAGAACAGTTTTTCCATTGTATAAAACGAATAATTGAAACCAGTGTGAAAGTTATGGTCATTTCTACGTTCCGCGCAAACCTAGGCTTCACCGTGGGCGTTGCTCCACCATATCCAATAGTTAGGACCTAAGAAGTCAGTGCCAGAAGCATAAAATACAAAATAGATACAACAGTTTTTCTATCGTATATAACGTATAATTGCAAACACTGTGAAAGTGAAGGTCATTTCTACGTTCCGGGCAACCTAGGCTTAGCTCTAGGGCGTTGCTCCACCAGATCGAATAGATAGGGTCTTAGAAGTCAACGCCAGAAGCATAAAATACAATAAAAATACAACAGCTTTTCCATCGTATAAAATGCATGATTGCAAGCAGTGTGAAGGTTATGGTCATTTCTACGTTCCGGGCAACCTAGGCTTAGCTCTAGGGCGTTGCTCCACCAGATCGAATAGTTAGGGACTTTGAATACAACGCCAGAAGCATAAGATACAATAAAAATGCAACAGCTTTTCAATCGTATAAAATGAATAATTATAAACAGTGTGAAAGTAATGGTCTTTTCTAGGCATCGGACAACCTAGGCTTCACTACAGTTCGGTGCTCCACCAGATCAAATAGTTAGGGCCTAAGAAGTCAACGCCAGAAGCATAAAATACAATATAAATACACAGCTTTTCCGTCGTACATAATGTATATTTGCAAACAGTGTGAAAGTAACGGTCATTTCTACGTTCCGCGCAACCTAGGCTTCACTCTAGGGCGTTGCTCCACCAGATCGAATAGCTAGGGTCTTAGAAGTCAACGCCCGAAGCATAAAATACAAAATAAATAGAACAGTTTTTCCATTTTATAACACGAATAATTGAAAGCAGTGTGAAAGCTATGATCTTTCCTACGTTCCGCGCAACCCAGGTTTCACCACAGGCCGTTGCTCCACCTGATCCAATAGTTAGGGACTTAGAATTCAACGCCAGAAGCATAAAATACAACATAAGTAAAACATTTTTACAATCGTATAAAATGAATAATCGCAAACAGTGTGAAAGTTATGGTCATTTCTACGTTCCGGGCAACCTAGGCTTCACTCTACGGATTTGATCCACCAGATGGAACAGTTAGGGCCTAAGAAGTAAACTCCAGAAGCATAAAATACAATATAAGTACAACAGTTTTTCCATCGTATAAAATGAATAATTACAAACAGTGTGAAAGTAATGGTCTTTTCTAGGCATCGGACAACCTAGGCTTCACTACAGTTCGGTGCTCCACCAGCTCAAATAGTTAGGGCCTAAGAAGTCAACGCCAGAAGCATAAAATACGATATAAATACACAGCTTTTCCGTCGTACATAATGTATATTTGCAAACAGTGTGAAAGTAACGTTCATTTCTACGTTCCGCGCAACCAAGGCTTCACTCTAGGGCGTTGCTCCACCAGGTCGAATAGTTAGGGCCTTAGAAAACAGCTCCAGAGGCATAAAATGAATTAAAAATACAACAGTTTTTCTATCGTATAAAAAGAATAATTGCAACCAATGTGAAAGTAAAGGCCATTTCTACGTTGCGAGCAGCCTAGGGATCACCGTAGGGCGTTGCTCCACCAGATCCAATAGTTAGGGCCTTCGAAATCAACGCCAGAAGCATAAAATACAATATAAATACAACAGTTTTTCCATCGCATAACAGGAATAATTGCAACCAGTGTGAAAGTAATGGTCATATCTACGTTCCGGGCAATCTAGGCTTGAATCTAGGGCGTTGCTCCACCAGATCGAAGAGGTAGGGCCATAGAAGTCAATGCCCGAAGCATAAAATACGATAAAAGTATAACAGTTTTTCCATCGTATAACAGGAGTAATTGCAACAAGTGTGAAAGTCATGGTCATTTCTACGTTGCGGGCAACCTAAGCTTCACTCTAGGGCGTTGTTCCACCAGATCGTATAGTTAGGGCCTATGAAGTCAACGCCTGAAGCTTAAAATACAATAAAAATACAAAAGTTTTTTCATCGCATAACAGAAATAATTGCAACAAGAATAAACGCAATGGTCATTTCTACGTTCCGGGCAACATAGGCTTCACTCTTGGACGTAGCGCCACGAGATCGAATAGCTAGGAACTTAGAAGTCAACGCCAGAAGCATAAAATACAATAAAAATACAACACCTTTTCCATCGTATAGCATGAATAATTGCAAACACTGTGAAAGTAATGGACATTTCTACGTTTCAGGCAACCTAGGCTCCACTCTAGGGCGTTGCTCCACCAAATCGAATAGCTAGGGCCATAGAAGTGAACGACCGAAGCATAAAATACAAAATAAATACAACAGTTTTTCCATCGTATAAAACGAATAATTGCATCCAGTGTGAAAGTAATGGCCACTTCTACGTTCCGGGCAACCTAGGCTTCACCCTAGGGCGTTGCTCTACCAGATCGAATAGTTAGGGCCTAAGAAGTCAACGCCAGAAGCATAAAATACGATATATGTACAACAGTTTTTCCATCGTATAACAGGAATAATTGCAAACAGTGCGAAAGTGATGGTCATTTCTACGTTCCTGGCAACCTACGCTTCAGTCTAGGGCGTTGGTCCACCAGATCCAATAGTTGGGGCCTTAGAAGTCAACGCCCGAAGCATGAAATACAAAATTAATAGTACAGCTTTTCAATTGTATAAAATGAATAATTCCAACCAGTGTGAAAGTTATGGTCATTTCTACGGTCCGTGCAACCTAGGTTTCGCTCCAGGGCGTTGCTCCACCACATCGAATGGTTAGGGCCTTAGGAGTCAACGCCAGAAGCATAAAATACAGTTTAAATACAACAGTTTTTCCATCGTATAAAACGAATAATTGCAACCAGTATGAGAGTTATGGTCATTTCAACGTACGGGGCAACCTAGGCTTCACTCTAGGGCGATTCTCCACCAGATCGAAGAGGTAGGTCCATAGAAGTCAATGCCCGAAGAATAAAATACGATAAAGATATAACAGTTTTTCCATCGTATAACAGGAGTCATTGCAACAAGTGTGAAAATGATGGTCATTTCTACGTTCCGGGCAACCTAGGCTTCAGTCTAGGGCGTTGTTCCACCAGATCCAATAGTTAGGGCCTAAGAAGTCACCGCCAGAAGCACCAAATACAAAATAAATACAACAGTTTTTCCATCGTATAAAACGGATAATTGCATCCAGTGTGAAAGTTATGGTCATTTCTACGCTTCGTGCAACCTAGGCTTCACTCTAGGGCGTTGCTCCACCACATCGAATAGCTACGGCCATAGAAGTCAACGCCAGAAGCATAAAATACGATAAAAATCCTACAGTTTTCCATCGCATAACAGGAATAATTCCAAACAGTGTGAAGGTAATGGTCATTTCTACGCTCCCGTCAACCTAGGCTTCACTCTAGGGCGTTGCTCCACCACATCGAATAGTTAGGGCCTTAAAAGTCAACGCCAGAAGCATAAAATACAATATAAATACAACAGTTTTTCCATCGTATAAAACGAATAATTGCAACCAGTATGAAAGTTATGGTCATTTCTACGTTCCGGGCAACCTAGGCTTCACCCTAGGGCGTTGCTCCACCTGATCGAATAGTTAGGGCCTAAGAAGTCAACGCCAGAAGCATAAAATACGATATATGTACAACAGTTTTACCATCGTATAAAATGAATAATCGCAAACAGTGTGAAGGTAATGGTCATATCTACATTCCGGGCAACCTAGGCTTCACTCTAGGGCGTTGGTCCACCACATCCAACAGTTAGGGCCTAAGAAGTCAACGCCCGAAGCATAAAAGACAGAATAACTAGAACAGTTTTTCCATTGTATAAAACGAATAATTGAAACCAGTGTGAAAGTTATGGTCATTTCTACGTTCCGCGCAAACCTAGGCTTCACCGTGGGCGTTGCTCCACCATATCCAATAGTTAGGACCTAAGAAGTCAGTGCCAGAAGCATAAAATACAAAATAGATACAACAGTTTTTCTATCGTATATAACGTATAATTGCAAACACTGTGAAAGTGAAGGTCATTTCTACGTTCCGGGCAACCTAGGCTTAGCTCTAGGGCGTTGCTCCACCAGATCGAATAGATAGGGTCTTAGAAGTCAACGCCAGAAGCATAAAATACAATAAAAATACAACAGCTTTTCCATCGTATAAAATGCATGATTGCAAGCAGTGTGAAGGTTATGGTCATTTCTACGTTCCGGGCAACCTAGGCTTAGCTCTAGGGCGTTGCTCCACCAGATCGAATAGATAGGGACTTAGAAGTCAACGCCAGAAGCATAAAATACAATAAAAATACAACAGCTTTTCCATCGTATAAAATGCATGATTGCAAGCAGTGTGAATGTTATGGTCATTTCTACGTTCCGGGCAACCTAGGCTTAACTCCAGGGCGTTGCTCCACCAGATCGAATAGTTAGGGACTTTGAATACAACGCCAGAAGCATAAGATACAATAAAAATGCAACAGCTTTTCAATCGTATAAAATGAATAATTATAAACAGTGTGAAAGTAATGGTCTTTTCTAGGCATCGGACAACCTAGGCTTCACTACAGTTCGGTGCTCCACCAGATCAAATAGTTAGGGCCTAAGAAGTCAACGCCAGAAGCATAAAATACGATATATGTACAACAGTTTTTCCATCGTATAACAGGAATAATTGCAAACAGTGCGAAAGTGATGGTCATTTCTACGTTCCTGGCAACCTACGCTTCAGTCTAGGGCGTTGGTCCACCAGATCCAATAGTTGGGGCCTTAGAAGTCAACGCCCGAAGCATGAAATACAAAATTAATAGTACAGCTTTTCAATTGTATAAAATGAATAATTCCAACCAGTGTGAAAGTTATGGTCATTTCTACGGTCCGTGCAACCTAGGTTTCGCTCCAGGGCGTTGCTCCACCACATCGAATGGTTAGGGCCTTAGGAGTCAACGCCAGAAGCATAAAATACAGTTTAAATACAACAGTTTTTCCATCGTATAAAACGAATAATTGCAACCAGTATGAGAGTTATGGTCATTTCAACGTACGGGGCAACCGAGGCTTCACTCTAGGGCGATTCTCCACCAGATCGAAGAGGTAGGTCCATAGAAGTCAATGCCCGAAGAATAAAATACGATAAAGATATAACAGTTTTTCCATCGTATAACAGGAGTCATTGCAACAAGTGTGAAAATGATGGTCATTTCTACGTTCCGGGCAACCTAGGCTTCAGTCTAGGGCGTTGTTCCACCAGATCCAATAGTTAGGGCCTAAGAAGTCACCGCCAGAAGCACCAAATACAAAATAAATACAACAGTTTTTCCATCGTATAAAACGGATAATTGCATCCAGTGTGAAAGTTATGGTCATTTCTACGCTTCGTGCAACCTAGGCTTCACTCTAGGGCGTTGCTCCACCACATCGAATAGCTACGGCCATAGAAGTCAACGCCAGAAGCATAAAATACGATAAAAATCCTACAGTTTTCCATCGCATAACAGGAATAATTCCAAACAGTGTGAAGGTAATGGTCATTTCTACGCTCCCGTCAACCTAGGCTTCACTCTAGGGCGTTGCTCCACCACATCGAATAGTTAGGGCCTTAAAAGTCAACGCCAGAAGCATAAAATACAATATAAATACAACAGTTTTTCCATCGTATAAAACGAATAATTGCAACCAGTATGAAAGTTATGGTCATTTCTACGTTCCGGGCAACCTAGGCTTCACCCTAGGGCGTTGCTCCACCTGATCGAATAGTTAGGGCCTAAGAAGTCAACGCCAGAAGCATAAAATACGATATATGTACAACAGTTTTACCATCGTATAAAATGAATAATCGCAAACAGTGTGAAGGTAATGGTCATATCTACATTCCGGGCAACCTAGGCTTCACTCTAGGGCGTTGGTCCACCACATCCAACAGTTAGGGCCTAAGAAGTCAACGCCCGAAGCATAAAAGACAGAATAACTAGAACAGTTTTTCCATTGTATAAAACGAATAATTGAAACCAGTGTGAAAGTTATGGTCATTTCTACGTTCCGCGCAAACCTAGGCTTCACCGTGGGCGTTGCTCCACCATATCCAATAGTTAGGACCTAAGAAGTCAGTGCCAGAAGCATAAAATACAAAATAGATACAACAGTTTTTCTATCGTATATAACGTATAATTGCAAACACTGTGAAAGTGAAGGTCATTTCTACGTTCCGGGCAACCTAGGCTTAGCTCTAGGGCGTTGCTCCACCAGATCGAATAGTTAGGGACTTTGAATACAACGCCAGAAGCATGAGATACAATAAAAATGCAACAGCTTTTCAATCGTATAAAATGAATAATTATAAACAGTGTGAAAGTAATGGTCTTTTCTAGGCATCGGACAACCTAGGCTTCACTACAGTTCGGTGCTCCACCAGATCAAATAGTTAGGGCCTAAGAAGTCAACGCCAGAAGCATAAAATACAATATAAATACACAGCTTTTCCGTCGTACATAATGTATATTTGCAAACAGTGTGAAAGTAACGGTCATTTCTACGTTCCGCGCAACCTAGGCTTCACTCTAGGGCGTTGCTCCACCAGATCGAATAGCTAGGGTCTTAGAAGTCAACGCCCGAAGCATAAAATACAAAATAAATAGAACAGTTTTTCCATTTTATAACACGAATAATTGAAAGCAGTGTGAAAGCTATGATCTTTCCTACGTTCCGCGCAACCCAGGTTTCACCACAGGCCGTTGCTCCACCTGATCCAATAGTTAGGGACTTAGAATTCAACGCCAGAAGCATAAAATACAACATAAGTAAAACATTTTTACAATCGTATAAAATGAATAATCGCAAACAGTGTGAAAGTTATGGTCATTTCTACGTTCCGGGCAACCTAGGCTTCACTCTACGGATTTGATCCACCAGATGGAACAGTTAGGGCCTAAGAAGTAAACTCCAGAAGCATAAAATACAATATAAGTACAACAGTTTTTCCATCGTATAAAATGAATAATTACAAACAGTGTGAAAGTAATGGTCTTTTCTAGGCATCGGACAACCTAGGCTTCACTACAGTTCGGTGCTCCACCAGCTCAAATAGTTAGGGCCTAAGAAGTCAACGCCAGAAGCATAAAATACGATATAAATACACAGCTGTTCCGTCGTACATAATGTATATTTGCAAACAGTGTGAAAGTAACGTTCATTTCTACGTTCCGCGCAACCAAGGCTTCACTCTAGGGCGTTGCTCCACCAGGTCGAATAGTTAGGGCCTTAGAAAACAGCTCCAGAGGCATAAAATGAATTAAAAATACAACAGTTTTTCTATCGTATAAAAAGAATAATTGCAACCAATGTGAAAGTAAAGGCCATTTCTACGTTGCGAGCAGCCTAGGGATCACCGTAGGGCGTTGCTCCACCAGATCCAATAGTTAGGGCCTTCGAAATCAACGCCAGAAGCATAAAATACAATATAAATACAACAGTTTTTCCATCGCATAACAGGAATAATTGCAACCAGTGTGAAGGTAATTTTCTTTTCTATGTTTCGGGCATCCTAGACTTAACTCTGAGGCATTGCTCCACCAGATCGAAGAGTTAGGGCCTTAGAAGTCAGCGCCCGAAGCATAAAATACAATAAAGATGCAGCAGTTTTTCCATCGTATAACAGGAGTAATTGCAACCAGTGTGAAGGTAATAGTCTTTTCCATGTTCCGGGCAACCTAGACTTCACTCTAGGGCATGGCTCCACCACATCGAATAGCTACGGCCATAGAAGTCAACGCGAGAAGCATAAAATACGATATAAATACAATAGTTTTTCCAACGTATAACAGGAATAATTGCAAGCAGTGTGAAAGATATGGTCATGTCTACGTTCCGGGCAACCTAGGCTTCACTCTAGGGCGTTGCTCCACCAGATCCAATAGTTAGGGCCTTAGAAGTCAACGCCCGAAGCATAAAATACAATACAAACACGACAGTTATTCCATCGTATAACAGGAATAATTGCAACCAGTGTGAATGTAATGGGCATTTCTACGTTCCGGGCAACCTAGGCTTCACTCTAGGGCGTTGCTCCACCAGGTCGAATAGTTAGGGCCTTAGAAAACAACTACAGACGCATAAAATACAATAAAAATACAACAGTTTTTTCATCGTATAAAAAGAATAATTGCAACCAGTGTGAAAGTAATGGTCACTTCTACGTTCCGGGCAACCTAGGCTTCACTCTAGGGCGTTGGTCCACCAGATCCAATAGTTAGGGCCTAGGAAGTCAACGCCAGGAGCACCAAATACAAAATAAATACAACAGTTTTTCCATCGTAGAAAACGAATAATTGCAACCAGTGTGAAATTAATGGTCATTACTACGTTCCGGGCAACCTAGGCTTCACTCTAGGGCGTTGTGTCACCAGATCGAATAGTTAGGGCCTAAGAAGTCAACGCCTGAAGCATAAAATACGATATAACTACAACAGTTTTTCCATCGTATAAAACGAATAATTGCAACCAAAGCGAAAGTAATGGCCACTTCTACGTTCCGGGCAACCTAGGCTTCACTCTAGGGCGTTGGTCCACCAGATCCAATAGTTAGGGCCTAAGAAGTCAACGCCAGGAGCACCAATTACAGAATAAATGCAACAGTTTTTCCTTCGTATAAAACGAATAATGGCAACCAGTGTGAAAGTAATTGTCATTTCCACGTTACGGGCAACCTAGGTTTCGCTCTAGGGCGTTGCACCACCGCATCGAATAGTTAGGGCCTTAGAAGTGAATGCCAGAGGCATAATATACAAAATAAATAGAACAGTTTTTCCATTGTATAGAACGAATAATTGCAACCAGTGTGAAAGTAATGGTCATTTCTGCGTTCCGGGCAACCTAGGCTTGACTCTAGGGCGGTACTCCACCAGATTGAATAGTTAGGGCCTTAGAAGTCAACCCCCGAAGCATAAAATACAATATAAATACAACAGTTCTTCCATCGTATAACAGGAATAATTGAAAACAGTGTGAAAGTGATGGTCATTTCTACGTTCCTGGCAACCTACGCTTCAGTCTAGGGCGTTGGTAAACCAGATCCAATAGTGAGGGCCTTAGAAGTCAACGCCCGAAGCATAAAATACAAAATTAATAGAACAGCTTTTCCATTGTATAAAATGAATAATTGGAACCAGTGTGAAAGTTATGGTCATTTCTACGGTCCGTGCAACCTAGGTTTTGCTCCAGGGCGTTGCTCCACCACATCGAATAATTAGGGCCATAGAAGTCAATGCCAGAAGCATAAAATACAATATACATACACCAGTTTTTCCATCGTATAACGGGAATAATTGCAACCAGTGTGAAAGTGATGGTCATTTCCACGTTCCGGGCCACCTACGCTTCACCCTAGGGCGTTGGTCCACCAGATCGAATAGGTAGGGCCGAAGAAGTCCACGCCAGAAGCATAAAATACAATAAAAATACAACAGCTTTTCCATCGTATTACAGGAATAATTGTAACCAGAGTGAAGGTGATGGTCTTGTCTATGTTGCGGGCAACCTAGGCTTCACTCTAGGGCGTTGGTCCACCAGATCGAATAGTTGGGGCCTAAGAAGTCAACGCCTGAAGCATAAAATACGATATAAATACAACAGTTTTTCCACCGTATAAAACGAATAATTGCAACCAGTATGCAAGTTATGGTCACTTCTACGTTCCGGGCAACCTAGGCTTCACTCTAGGGCGCTGTTCCACAAGATCGAATAGTTAGGGCCTAAGAAGTTAACGCCAGAAGCATAGAATACGATATACGTACAACAGTTTTTCCATCGTATAAAACGAATAATTGCAAACATTGTGATAGTAACGGTCATTTCTGCGTTCCGGACAACCTAGTCTTGACTCTAGGGCGTTGCTCCACCAGATAGAATAGTGAGGGCCTTAGAAGTCAATGCCCGAACCATAAAATACGATAAAGATATAACAGTTTTTCCATCGTATAAAAGGAGTAATTGCAACAAGTGTGAAAGTGATGGTCATTTCCACGTTCCGGGCCACCTAGGCTTCACTCTAGGGCGTTGGTCCACCTGATCGAACAGTTAGGGCCTAAGAAGTCGACGCCAGAAGCACCAAATAGAAAATAAATACAACAGTTTTTCCATCGTATAAAACGAATAATTGCAATCAGTGTGAAAGTAATGGTCATATCTACGTTCCGGGCAATCTAGGCTTGAAACTAGGGCGTTGCTCCACCAGATCGAAGAGGTAGGGCCATAGAAGTCAATGCCCGAAGCATAAAATACGTTAAAGATATAACAGTATTTCCATCGTATAACAGGAGTAATTGCAACCAGTATGAAAGTTATGGACATTTCAACCTACGGGGCAACCTAGGCTTCACTCTAGGGCGTTGCTCCACCATATCGAAAAGCTAGGGCCTTAGAAGTCAACGCCCGACGCATAAAATACAATAAAGGTACATCTGTTTTTCCATCGTATAACAGGAATAATTGCAACCAGTATGAAAGTGATGGTCATTTCTACGTTCCGGGCGACCTAGGCTTCACTCTGGGGCGTTGGTCCACCTGATCGCATAGTTAGGGCCTAAGAAGTCAACGCCAGAGGCATAAAATACAAAATAAATACAATTGTTTTTCCATCGTCTAAAACGAATAATTGCAACCAGTGCGAAAGTGTTCGCCATTTCTACGTTCCGGGCAACCTAGGCTTCACTCTAGGGCGTTGCTCCAGCAGATCGAATAGTTAGGGCCTTAGAAGTCTACGCGCGAAGCATAAAAAACAAAATAAATAGAACAGTTTTTCCATTGTATAAAACGAATAATTGCAACCAGTGTGAAAGTTATGGTCGTTTCTACGTTCCGGGCAACCTAGGCTTCACTCTAGGGCGTTCCTCAACCAGATCCAATAGTTGGGGCCTAAGAAGTCAACGCCAGAAGCATAAAATACAAGATAAGTATAGCAGTTCTGCCATCGTATAAACTGTATAATTGCAAGCAGAGTGAAAGTAAAGGTCACTCCTACGTTCCGGGCAACCTAGGCTTCACTCTAGGGCTTTGTTCCACCAGATCGAATAGTTAGGGCCTAAGAAGTCAGCGCCAGAAGCATAAAATACAATATAAATACAATAGCTTTTCCATCGTATATAATGTATATTTGCAAACAGTGTGAAAGTAAAGGCAATTTCTACGTACCGGGCAACCTGGGCTTAACTGTAGGGCGTTGCTCCACCAGATCGGATAGTTAGGGCCTCAGAAGTCAACGCCAGAAGCATAAAATACAATAAAAATACAACAGTTTTTATATCGTATAAAAGGAATAATTGCAAACAGTGTGAAATAAAGGTCATTTCTACGTTCCGGGCAACCTAGGCTTAACTGTAGGGCTTTCCTCCAACAGATCGCATAGCTAGGGACTTAGAAATTAACGCCAGAAGCATAAAATACAATAAAGATGCAACAGTTTTTCCATCGTATAACAGGAATGATAGCAACCAGTGTGAAGGTAATGGTCTATTCCACGTTCCGGGCAACCTAGGCTTCACTACAGGGCGGTGTTCCACCAGATCGAATAGTTAGGGACTTAGAATTCAACGCCAGAAGCATAAAATACAATATAAGTACAACGGTTTTTCCATCGTATAAAACGAATAATTGCATCCAGTGTGAAAGTGATAGTCACTTCTAGGTTCCGGGCAACCTACGCTTCACTCTAGGGCGTTGCTCCACCAGATCGAATAGTTAGGGCCTTAGAAGTCAGCGAGCGAAGCGTAAAATACAGAATAAATACAACAGTTTTTCCATCGTATAAAACGAATAATTGCATCCAGTGTGAAAGCAATGGCCATATCTACGTTCCGGGCAACCTAGGCTTGGCTCTAGGGCGTTGCTCCACCAGATCGAATAGTTAGGGCATTAGAAGTCAACGCCCGAAGCATAAAATACAATAAAGATACAACAGTTTTTCCATCGTATAACACGAATAATTTCAACCAGTGTGAAAGTGATAGTCACTTCTAGGTTCCGGGCAACCTACGCTTCACTCTAGGGTGTTGCTCCACCAGATCGAATAGCTAGGGCCTATGAAGTCATCGCCAGAAGCATAAAACACAATATAAATGCAACAGCCGTTCCATCCTATAAAGCGAATAATTGCAACCAGTGTGAAAGTGACGGCCATTTCTACGTTCCGGCAATCCTAGATATAACTCTGAGGCGTTGCTCCACCAGATCGAATAGTTAGGGCCTAGGAAGTCAACACCAGGTGCATAAAATACAATAAGAATACAACAGTTTTTCCATCCTATAACAGGAATAACTGCAACCAGTGTGAAGGTAATGGTCATTTCTACGTTCCGGGCAACCTAGGCTACACTCTAGGGCGTTGCTCAACCAGATCGATTATCTAGGGCCTTAGAAGTCAACGCCCCAAGCATAAAATACAAAATAAATACAACAGCTTTTCCATCGTATAAAACGAATAATTGCAACCAGTGTGAAAGTTATGGTCATTTCTACGTTCCTGGCAACCTAGACTTAACTCTAGAGCGTTGCTCCATCAGATCGAATAGTTAGGGTCTTAGAAGTCAACGCCCGAAGCATAAGATACAATAAAAATACAATAGTTTTTCCATCGTATAAAATGGATAATTGCAATCAGTGTGAAGGTAATGGTCATTTCTACGTTCCGGGCAACCTAGGCTTCACTCTAGGGCGTTGCTCCACCAAAACGAATAGTTAGGGCCTTAGAAGTCAACGCCCGAAGCATAAAATACAATGAAGATTCAGCAGTTTTTCCATCGTATAACAGGAGTAATTGCAACCAGTGTGAAAGTGGTGGTCATTTCTACGTTCCGGGCAACATAGGCTTCACTCTAGGGCGCTGTTCCGTCAGAACGAATTGTTAGGGCCTTAGAAGTCAACGCCAGAAGGGTAAAATACAAAACAAATGCAACAGTTTTTCCATCGTATAAAACGAATAATTGCAACCGATGTGAAAATTATGGCCATTTCTACGTTCCAGGCAACCTAGGCTTCACTGTAGGGTGTTGCTCTACCAAACCGAATAGATAGGGCCCTAGAAGTCTACGCCCGGAGCATAAAATACAATAAAAATACAACAGTCTTTCCATCGTATAGAATGATTAATTGCCATCAGTGTGAATGTGATGGTCATCTCTGCGTTCCGTTCAACCTAGGATTCACTCTAGGGCGTTGCTGCATCAGAGCGAATAGTTAGGGCCTGAGAAGTCAACGCCCGAAGCATATAATACAATAAAAATACAGCAGTTTTTCCATCGTATAACAGGAATAAGTGCAACCAGTGTGAAGGTAATGGACATTTCTACGTTCCGGGCAACCTAGGCTCCACTCTAGGGCGTTGTTCCACCAGATCCAATAGTAAGGGCCTTAGAAGTCAACGCCCGAAGCATAAAATACAGAATAAATACAACAGTTTTTCAATCGTATAAAACGAATAATTGCAACCAGTGTGAAGGTTATGGTCATTTCTACATTCCTGGCAAACTAGGCTTGACCCTAGGGCGTTGCTCCACCAGATCGAATAGTTAGGGCCTTAGAAGTCAACGCCCGAAGCATAAAATACAATAAAAATACAATAGTTTTTCCGTCGTATAAAATGGATAATTGCAATCAGTGTGAAGGTAATGGTCATTTCTACGTTCCGGGCAACCTAGGCTTCACTCTAGGGCGTTGCTCCACCAGATCGAATAGTTAGGGCCTTAGAAGACAACGCCCGAACCATAAAATACAATAAAGATACAACAGTTTTTCCATCGTATAACAGGAGTAATTGCAACCAGTGTGAAAGTGATGGCCATTTCTACGTTCCGGGCAACCTAGGCTTCACTCTAGGGCGTTGTTCCGCCAGAACGAATTGTTAGGGCCTTAGAAGTCAACGCCAGAAGCGTAAAATACAAAACAAATGAAACAGTTTTTCCATCGTATAAAACGAGTAATTAAACCGATGTGAAAATTATGGTCATTTCTACGTTCCGGGCAACCTAGGCTTCACTCTAGGGCGTTGCTCCACCAGATGGAATAGTTAGGGCCTTAGAAGTCAACGCCCGAAGCATAAAATACAATGAAAATGCAACGGTTTTTCCATCGTATAACACGAATAATTGCAACCAGTGTGGAAGTAGTGGTCACTTCTAGGTTCCGGGCAACCTAGGCTTCACTCTAGGGTGTTGCTCCACCAGATCGAATAGCTAGGGCCTAAGAAGTCATTGCCAGAAGCATAAAACACAATATAAATACAACTGCTGTTCCATCGTATAATGCGAATAATTGCAACCAGTGTGAAAGTGACGGCCATTTCTACGTTCCGGCCATTCTAGATATAACTCTGAGGCGTTGCTCCACCAGATCGAATAGTTAGGGCCTTAGAAGTCAACGCCCGAAGCATAAAATACAGAATAAATACAACAGCTTTTCCATCGAATAAAACGAATAATTGCATCCAGTGTGAAAGTAATGGCCATATCTAGGTTCCGGGCAACCTAGGCTTGGCTCTAGGGCGTTGCTCCACCAGATCGAATAGTTGGGGCCTTAGAAACCAACGACCGAAGCATAAAATACAATAAAGATACAACAGTTTTTCCATCGTATAACAGGAGTAATTGCAACCAGTGTGAAAGTGATGGTCATTTCTACGTTCCGGGCAACCTAGGCTTCACTCTAGGGCGTTGCTCCACCAGATCGAATAGTTAGGGCCTTAGAAGTTAACGCCAGAAGCGTAAAATACAAAACAAATGCAACAGTTTTTCCATCGTATAAAACGAATAATTGCAACCGATGTGAAAATTATGGTTATTTCTACGTTCCGGGCAACCTAGGCTTCACTCTAGGGCGTTGCTCCACCAGACGGAATAGTTAGGGCCTTAGAAGTCAACGCCCGAAGCATAAAATACAATGAAAATGCTACGGTTTTTCCATCGTATAACACGAATAATTGCAACCAGTGTGAAAGTGATAGTCACTTCTAGGTTCCGGGCAACCTAGGCTTCACTCTAGGGTGTTGCTCCAACAGATCGAATAGATAGGGCCTAAGAAGACATCGCCAGAAGCATAAAACACAATATAAATACATCAGCTGTTGCATCGTATAAAGCGAATAATTGCAACCAGTGTGAAAGTGACGGCCATTTCTACGTTCCGGCCATCCTAGATATAACTCTGAGGAGTTGCTCCACCAGATCGAATAGTTAGGGCCTAGGAAGTCAACACCAGGTGCATAAAATACAATAAGAATACAACAGTTTTTCCATCATATAACAGGAATAACTGCAACCAGTGTGAAGGTAATGGTCATTTCTACGTTCCGGGCCACCTAGGCTCCACTCTAAGGCGTTGTTCCACCAGATCCAAGAGTAAGGGACTGAGAAGTCAACGCCAGAAGCATAAAATACAAAACAAGTACAACAGTTTTTCCTTCGTGTAACACGAATAATTGCAACCAGTGTGAAAGTGATGGTCATTTCTACGTTCCTGGCAACCTAGGCTTGACTCTAGGGCGTTGCTCCACCAGAGCGAATAGTTAGGTCCTTAGAAGTCAACGCCCGAAGCATAAAATACAATAAAAACACAATAGTTTTTCCATCGTGTAAAATGAATAATTGCCATCAGTGTGAAGGTAATGGTCATTTCTACGATCCGGGCAACCTAGGCTTCACACTAGGGCGTTGCTCCACCAGATCGAACGTCAGGTCCTAAGAAGTCAACGACAGAAGCATAAAACACAATAAAGATACAACAGTTTTTCCATCGCATTACAGGAGGAATTACAACCAGTGTGAATGTGATGGTCATCTCTGCGTTCCGTTCAACCTAGGATTCACTCTAGGGCGTTGCTGCATCAGAGCGAATAGTTAGGGCCTGAGAAGTCAACGCCCGAAGCATATAATACAATAAAAATACAACAGTTTTTCCATCGTATAACAGGAGTAATTGCAACCAGTGTGAAAGTGATGGCCATTTCTACGTTCCGGGCAACCTAGGCTTCACTCTAGGGCGTTGTTCCGCCAGAACGAATTGTTAGGGCCCTAGAAGTCAACGCCAGAAGCGTAAAATACAAAACAAATGCAACTGTTTTTCCATCGTATAAAACGAATAATTGCAACCGATGTGAAAATTATGGTCATTTCTACGTTCCGGGCAACCTAGGCTTCACTCTAGGGCGTTGCTCCACCAGATGGAATAGTTAGGGCCTTAGAAGTCAACGCCCGAAGCATAAAATACAATGAAAATGCAACGGTTTTTCCATCGTATAACACGAATAATTGCAACCAGTGTGGAAGTAGTAGTCACTTCTAGGTTCCGGGCAACCTAGGCTTCACTCTAGGGTGTTGCTCCACCAGATCGAATAGCTAGGGCCTAAGAAGTCATTGCCAGAAGCATAAAACACAATATAAATACAACAGCTGTTCCATCGTATAATGCGAATAATTGCAACCAGTGTGAAAGTGACGGCCATTTCTACGTTCCGGCCATTCTAGATATAACTCTGAGGCGTTGCTCCACCAGATCGAATAGTTAGGGCCTTAGAAGTCAACGCCCGAAGCATAAAATACAGAATAAATACAACATTTTTTCCATCGTATAAAACGAATAATTGCATCCAGTGTGAAAGTAATGGCCATATCTAGGTTCCGGGCAACCTAGGCTTGGCTCTAGGGCGTTGCTCCACCAGATCGAATAGTTAGGCCCTTAGAAGCCAACGACCGAAGCATAAAATACAATAAAGATACAACAGTTTTTCCATCGTATAACAGGAGTAATTGCAACCAGTGTGAAAGTGATGGTCATTACTACGTTCCGGGCAACCTAGGCTTCACTCTAGGGCGATGTTCCGCTAGAACGAATTGTTAGGGCCTTAGAAGTTAACGCCAGAAGCGTAAAATACAAAACAAATGCAACAGTTTTTCCATCGTATAGAACGAATAATTGCAACCGATGTGAAAATTATGGTTATTTCTACGTTCCGGGCAACCTAGGCTTCACTCTAGGGCGTTGCTCCACAAGACGGAATAGTTAGGGCATTAGAAGTCAACGCCCGAAGCATAAAATACAATGAAAATGCTACGGTTTTTCCATCGTATAACTCGAATAATTGCAACCAGTGGGGAAGTGGTAGTCACTTCTAGGTTCCGGGCAACCTAGGCTTCACTCTAGGGTGTTGCTCCACCAGATCGAATAGCTAGGGCCTAAGAAGTCATTGCCAGAAGCATAAAACACAATATAAATAGAACAGCTGTTCCATCGTATAATGCGAATAATTGCAACCAGTGTGAAAGTGACGGCCATTTCTACGTTCCGGCCATTCTAGATATAACTCTGAGGCGTTGCTCCACCAGATCAAATAGTTGGAGCCTTAGAAGTCAACGCCCGAAGCATAAAATACAGAATAAATACAACAGTTTTTCCATCGTATAAAACGAATAATTGCATCCAGTGTGAAAGTAATGGCCATATCTAGGTTCCGGGCAACCTAGGCTTGGCTCTAGGGCGTTGCTCCACCAGATCGAATAGTTAGGGCCTTAGAAGCCAACGACCGAAGCATAAAATACAATAAAGATACAACAGTTTTTCCATCGTATAACAGGAGTAATTGCAACCAGTGTGAAAGTGATGGTCATTTCTACGTTCCGGGCAACCTAGGCTTCACTCTAGGGCGTTGCTCCACGAGATCGAATAGTTAGGGCCTTAGAAGTCAACGCCAGAAGCATAAAATACAATAAAAATACAATAGTTTTTCCGTCGTATAAAATGGATAATTGCAATCAGTGTGAAGGTAATGGTCATTTCTACGTTCCGGGCAACCTAGGCTTCACTCTAGGGCGTTGCTCCACCAGATGGAATAGTTAGGGCCTTAGAAGTTAACGCACGAAGCATAAAATACAATGAAAATGCAACGGTTTTTCCATCGTATAACACGAATAATTGCAACCAGTGTGGAAGTAGTAGTCACTTCTAGGTTCCGGGCAACCTAGGCTTCACTCTAGGGTGTTGCTCCACCAGATCGAATAGCTAGGGCCTAAGAAGTCATTGCCAGAAGCATAAAACACAATATAAATACAACAGCTGTTCCATCGTATAATGCGAATAATTGCAACCAGTGTGAAAGTGACGGCCATTTCTATGTTCCGGCCATTCTAGATATAACTCTGAGGCGTTGCTCCACCAGATCGAATAGTTAGGGCCTTAGAAGTCAACGCCCGAAGCATAAAATACAGAATAAATACAACATTTTTTCCATCGTATAAAACGAATAATTGCATCCAGTGTGAAAGTAATGGCCATATCTAGGTTCCGGGCAACCTAGGCTTGGCTCTACTGCGTTGCTCCACCAGATCGAATAGTTAGGCCCTTAGAAGCCAACGACCGAAGCATAAAATACAATAAAGGTACAACAGTTTTTCCATCGTATAACAGGAGTAATTGCAACCAGTGTGAAAGTGATGGTCATTACTACGTTCCGGGCAACCTAGGCTTCACTCTAGGGCGATGTTCCGCTAGAACGAATTGTTAGGGCCTTAGAAGTTAACGCCAGAAGCGTAAAATACAAAACAAATGCAACAGTTTTTCCATCGTATAGAACGAATAATTGCAACCGATGTGAAAATTATGGTTATTTCTACGTTCCGGGCAACCTAGGCTTCACTCTAGGGCGTTGCTCCACAAGACGGAATAGTTAGGGCATTAGAAGTCAACGCCCGAAGCATAAAATACAATGAAAATGCTACGGTTTTTCCATCGTATAACTCGAATAATTGCAACCAGTGGGGAAGTGGTAGTCACTTCTAGGTTCCGGGCAACCTAGGCTTCACTCTAGGGTGTTGCTCCACCAGATCGAATATCTAGGGCCTAAGAAGTCATTGCCAGAAGCATAAAACACAATATAAATACAACAGCTGTTCCATCGTATAATGCGAATAATTGCAACCAGTGTGAAAGTGACGGCCATTTCTACGTTCCGGCCATTCTAGATATAACTCTGAGGCGTTGCTCCACCAGATCGAATAGTTAGGGCCTTAGAAGTCAACGCCCGAAGCATAAAATACAGAATAAATACAACATTTTTTCCATCGTATAAAACGAATAATTGCATCCAGTGTGAAAGTAATGGCCATATCTAGGTTCCGGGCAACCTAGGCTTGGCTCTAGGGCGTTGCTCCACCAGATCGAATAGTTAGGCCCTTAGAAGCCAACGACCGAAGCATAAAATACAATAAAGATACAACAGTTTTTCCATCGTATAACAGGAGTAATTGCAACCAGTGTGAAAGTGATGGTCATTACTACGTTCCGGGCAACCTAGGCTTCACTCTAGGGCGATGTTCCGCCAGAACGAATTGTTAGGGCCTTAGAAGTTAACGCCAGAAGCGTAAAATACAAAACAAATGCAACAGTTTTTCCATCGTATAGAACGAATAATTGCAACCGATGTGAAAATTATGGTTATTTCTACGTTCCGGGCAACCTAGGCTTCACTCTAGGGCGTTGCTCCACAAGACGGAATAGTTAGGGCATTAGAAGTCAACGCCCGAAGCATAAAATACAATGAAAATGCTACGGTTTTTCCATCGTATAACTCGAATAATTGCAACCAGTGGGAAAGTGGTAGTCACTTCTAGGTTCCGGGCAACCTAGGCTCCACTCTAGGGTGTTGCTCCACCAGATCGAATAGCTAGGGCCTAAGAAGTCATTGCCAGAAGCATAAAACACAATATAAATACAACAGCTGTTACATCGTATAATGCGAATAATTGCAACCAGTGTGAAAGTGACGGCCATTTCTACGTTCCGGCCATTCTAGATATAACTCTGAGGCGTTGCTCCACCAGATCAAATAGTTAGGGCCTTAGAAGTCAACGCCCGAAGCATAAAATACAGAATAAATACAACAGTTTTTCCATCGTATAAAACGAATAATTGCATCCAGTGTGAAAGTAATGGCCATATCTAGGTTCCGGGCAACCTAGGCTTGGCTCTAGGGCGTTGCTCCACCAGATCGAATAGTTAGGGCCTTAGAAGCCAACGACCGAAGCATAAAATACAATAAAGATACAACAGTTTTTCCATCGTATAACAGGAGTAATTGCAACCAGTGTGAAAGTGATGGTCATTTCTACGTTCCGGGCAACCTAGGCTTCACTCTAGGGCGTTGTTCCGCCAGAACGAATTGTTAGGGCCTTAGAAGTCAACGCCAGAAGCGTAAAATACATAACAAATGCAACAGTTTTTCCAACGTATAAAACGAATAATTGCAACCAGTGTGAAGGTAATGGTCATTTCTACGTTCCGGGCAACCTAGGCTTCACTCTAGGGCGTAGGTCCACCAGATCGAATGGTCAGGGCCTAAGAAGTCAACGCCAGAAGCATAAAACACTATAAAGATACAACAGTTTTTCCATCGCATGACAGGAGTAATTACAACCAGTGTGAAGGTGATGGTCATTTCTACGTTCCGGGCAACCTCGGCTTCACTCTAGGGCGTCGCTCCACCAGATGGAATAGTTAGGTCCTTAGAAGTCAACGCCCGAAGCATAAAATACAATGAAAATGCAACAGTTTTTGCATCGTATAATATGAATAATTGCAAACAGTGTGAAAGTAATGGTCATTTATACGTTCCGTGCAACGTGGGCTTCACTCTAGGGCGTTTGTCCACCAGATCGAATAATTAGGGACTGAGCAGTCAACGCCCGAAGCATATAATACAATTAAAATACAATAGTTTTTACATCGAATATAATGGATAATTGCCATCAGTGTGAAGGTAATGGTCATTTCTACGTTCCGGGCAACGTAGGCCTCAGTCTAGGGCGTTGCTCCACCAGATCGAATAGTTAGGGCCTTAGAAGTCAACGCCCGAAGCATAAAATACAGAATAAATACAACAGTCTTTCCATCGTATAAAACGAATAATTGCATCCAGTGTGAAAGTAATGGCCATATCTACGTTCCGGGCAACCTAGGCTTGGATCTAGGGCGTTGCTCCACCAGATCGAATAGTTAGGGCCTTAGAAGTCAACGCCCGAAGCATAAAATACAATAAAGATGCAACAGTTTTTCCACCGTATAACAGGAGTAATTGCAACCAGTGGGAAAGTAATGGTCATTTCTACGTTCCGGGCAATCTAGGCTTCACTCTAGGGCGTTGTTCCGCCAGAACGAATTGTTAGGGCCTTAGAAGTCAACGCCCGAAGCGTAAAATACAGAACAAATGCAACAGTTTTTCCATCGTATAAAACGAATAATTGCAACCGATGTGAAAATTATGGTCATTTCTACGTTCCGGGCAACCTAGGCTTCACTCTAGGGCGTTGCTCCACCAGATGGAGTAGTTAGGGCATTAGAAGTCAACGCCCGAAGCATAAAATACAATGAAAATGCAACGGTTTTTCCATCGTATAACACGAATAATTGAAACCAGTGTGAAAGTGATGGTCATTTCTACGTTCCGGGCAACCTAGCCTTCACTCTAGGGCGTTGCTCCACCAGATGGAATAGTTAGGGCCTTAGAAGTCAACGCCCGAAGCATAAAATACAATGAAAATGCAACGGCTTTTCCATCGTATAACACGAATAATTGAAACCAGTGTGAAAGTGATAGTCACTACTAGGTTCCGGGCAACCTAGGCTTCACTCTAGGGTGTTGCTCCACCAGATCGAATAGCTAGGGCCTAAGAAGTCATTGCCAGAAGCATAAAACACAATATAAATACAACAGCTGTTCCATCGTATAATGCGAATAATTGCAACCAGTGTGAAAGTGACGGCCATTTCTACGTTCCGGCCATTCTAGATATAACTCTGAGGCGTTGCTCCACCAGATCGAATAGTTAGGGCCTTAGAAGTCAACGCCCGAAGCATAAAATACAGAATAAATACAACATTTTTTCCATCGTATAAAACGAATAATTGCATCCAGTGTGAAAGTAATGGCCATATCTAGGTTCCGGGCAACCTAGGCTTGGCTCTAGGGCGTTGCTCCACCAGATCGAATAGTTAGGCCCTTAGAAGCCAACGACCGAAGCATAAAATACAATAAAGATACAACAGTTTTTCCATCGTATAACAGGAGTAATTGCAACCAGTGTGAAAGTGATGGTCATTACTACGTTCCGGGCAACCTAGGCTTCACTCTAGGGCGATGTTCCGCCAGAACGAATTGTTAGGGCCTTAGAAGTTAACGCCAGAAGCGTAAAATACAAAACAAATGCAACAGTTTTTCCATCGTATAGAACGAATAATTGCAACCGATGTGAAAATTATGGTTATTTCTACGTTCCGGGCAACCTAGGCTTCACTCTAGGGCGTTGCTCCACAAGACGGAATAGTTAGGGCATTAGAAGTCAACGCCCGAAGCATAAAATACAATGAAAATGCTACGGTTTTTCCATCGTATAACTCGAATAATTGCAACCAGTGGGGAAGTGGTAGTCACTTCTAGGTTCCGGGCAACCTAGGCTTCACTCTAGGGTGTTGCTCCACCAGATCGAATATCTAGGGCCTAAGAAGTCATTGCCAGAAGCATAAAACACAATATAAATACAACAGCTGTTCCATCGTATAATGCGAATAATTGCAACCAGTGTGAAAGTGACGGCCATTTCTACGTTCCGGCCATTCTAGATATAACTCTGAGGCGTTGCTCCACCAGATCGAATAGTTAGGGCCTTAGAAGTCAACGCCCGAAGCATAAAATACAGAATAAATACAACATTTTTTCCATCGTATAAAACGAATAATTGCATCCAGTGTGAAAGTAATGGCCATATCTAGGTTCCGGGCAACCTAGGCTTGGCTCTAGGGCGTTGCTCCACCAGATCGAATAGTTAGGCCCTTAGAAGCCAACGACCGAAGCATAAAATACAATAAAGATACAACAGTTTTTCCATCGTATAACAGGAGTAATTGCAACCAGTGTGAAAGTGATGGTCATTACTACGTTCCGGGCAACCTAGGCTTCACTCTAGGGCGATGTTCCGCCAGAACGAATTGTTAGGGCCTTAGAAGTTAACGCCAGAAGCGTAAAATACAAAACAAATGCAACAGTTTTTCCATCGTATAGAACGAATAATTGCAACCGATGTGAAAATTATGGTTATTTCTACGTTCCGGGCAACCTAGGCTTCACTCTAGGGCGTTGCTCCACAAGACGGAATAGTTAGGGCATTAGAAGTCAACGCCCGAAGCATAAAATACAATGAAAATGCTACGGTTTTTCCATCGTATAACTCGAATAATTGCAACCAGTGGGAAAGTGGTAGTCACTTCTAGGTTCCGGGCAACCTAGGCTCCACTCTAGGGTGTTGCTCCACCAGATCGAATAGCTAGGGCCTAAGAAGTCATTGCCAGAAGCATAAAACACAATATAAATACAACAGCTGTTACATCGTATAATGCGAATAATTGCAACCAGTGTGAAAGTGACGGCCATTTCTACGTTCCGGCCATTCTAGATATAACTCTGAGGCGTTGCTCCACCAGATCAAATAGTTAGGGCCTTAGAAGTCAACGCCCGAAGCATAAAATACAGAATAAATACAACAGTTTTTCCATCGTATAAAACGAATAATTGCATCCAGTGTGAAAGTAATGGCCATATCTAGGTTCCGGGCAACCTAGGCTTGGCTCTAGGGCGTTGCTCCACCAGATCGAATAGTTAGGGCCTTAGAAGCCAACGACCGAAGCATAAAATACAATAAAGATACAACAGTTTTTCCATCGTATAACAGGAGTAATTGCAACCAGTGTGAAAGTGATGGTCATTTCTACGTTCCGGGCAACCTAGGCTTCACTCTAGGGCGTTGTTCCGCCAGAACGAATTGTTAGGGCCTTAGAAGTCAACGCCAGAAGCGTAAAATACATAACAAATGCAACAGTTTTTCCAACGTATAAAACGAATAATTGCAACCAGTGTGAAGGTAATGGTCATTTCTACGTTCCGGGCAACCTAGGCTTCACTCTAGGGCGTAGGTCCACCAGATCGAATGGTCAGGGCCTAAGAAGTCAACGCCAGAAGCATAAAACACTATAAAGATACAACAGTTTTTCCATCGCATGACAGGAGTAATTACAACCAGTGTGAAGGTGATGGTCATTTCTACGTTCCGGGCAACCTCGGCTTCACTCTAGGGCGTCGCTCCACCAGATGGAATAGTTAGGTCCTTAGAAGTCAACGCCCGAAGCATAAAATACAATGAAAATGCAACAGTTTTTGCATCGTATAATATGAATAATTGCAAACAGTGTGAAAGTAATGGTCATTTATACGTTCCGTGCAACGTGGGCTTCACTCTAGGGCGTTTGTCCACCAGATCGAATAATTAGGGACTGAGCAGTCAACGCCCGAAGCATATAATACAATTAAAATACAATAGTTTTTACATCGAATATAATGGATAATTGCCATCAGTGTGAAGGTAATGGTCATTTCTACGTTCCGGGCAACGTAGGCCTCAGTCTAGGGCGTTGCTCCACCAGATCGAATAGTTAGGGCCTTAGAAGTCAACGCCCGAAGCATAAAATACAGAATAAATACAACAGTCTTTCCATCGTATAAAACGAATAATTGCATCCAGTGTGAAAGTAATGGCCATATCTACGTTCCGGGCAACCTAGGCTTGGATCTAGGGCGTTGCTCCACCAGATCGAATAGTTAGGGCCTTAGAAGTCAACGCCCGAAGCATAAAATACAATAAAGATGCAACAGTTTTTCCACCGTATAACAGGAGTAATTGCAACCAGTGGGAAAGTAATGGTCATTTCTACGTTCCGGGCAATCTAGGCTTCACTCTAGGGCGTTGTTCCGCCAGAACGAATTGTTAGGGCCTTAGAAGTCAACGCCCGAAGCGTAAAATACAGAACAAATGCAACAGTTTTTCCATCGTATAAAACGAATAATTGCAACCGATGTGAAAATTATGGTCATTTCTACGTTCCGGGCAACCTAGGCTTCACTCTAGGGCGTTGCTCCACCAGATGGAGTAGTTAGGGCCTTAGAAGTCAACGCCCGAAGCATAAAATACAATGAAAATGCAACGGTTTTTCCATCGTATAACACGAATAATTGAAACCAGTGTGAAAGTGATGGTCATTTCTACGTTCCGGGCAACCTAGCCTTCACTCTAGGGCGTTGCTCCACCAGATGGAATAGTTAGGGCCTTAGAAGTCAACGCCCGAAGCATAAAATACAATGAAAATGCAACGGTTTTTCCATCGTATAACACGAATAATTGAAACCAGTGTGAAAGTGATAGTCACTACTAGGTTCCGGGCAACCTAGGCTTCACTCTAGGGTGTTGCTCCACCAGATCGAATAGCTAGGGCCTAAGAAGTCATTGCCAGAAGCATAAAACACAATATAAATACAACAGCTGTTCCATCGTATAATGCGAATAATTGCAACCAGTGTGAAAGTGACGGCCATTTCTACGTTCCGGCCATTCTAGATATAACTCTGAGGCGTTGCTCCACCAGATCGAATAGTTAGGGCCTTAGAAGTCAACGCCCGAAGCATAAAATACAGAATAAATACAACATTTTTTCCATCGTATAAAACGAATAATTGCATCCAGTGTGAAAGTAATGGCCATATCTAGGTTCCGGGCAACCTAGGCTTGGCTCTAGGGCGTTGCTCCACCAGATCGAATAGTTAGGCCCTTAGAAGCCAACGACCGAAGCATAAAATACAATAAAGATACAACAGTTTTTCCATCGTATAACAGGAGTAATTGCAACCAGTGTGAAAGTGATGGTCATTACTACGTTCCGGGCAACCTAGGCTTCACTCTAGGGCGATGTTCCGCCAGAACGAATTGTTAGGGCCTTAGAAGTTAACGCCAGAAGCGTAAAATACAAAACAAATGCAACAGTTTTTCCATCGTATAGAACGAATAATTGCAACCGATGTGAAAATTATGGTTATTTCTACGTTCCGGGCAACCTAGGCTTCACTCTAGGGCGTTGCTCCACAAGACGGAATAGTTAGGGCATTAGAAGTCAACGCCCGAAGCATAAAATACAATGAAAATGCTACGGTTTTTCCATCGTATAACTCGAATAATTGCAACCAGTGGGAAAGTGGTAGTCACTTCTAGGTTCCGGGCAACCTAGGCTCCACTCTAGGGTGTTGCTCCACCAGATCGAATAGCTAGGGCCTAAGAAGTCATTGCCAGAAGCATAAAACACAATATAAATACAACAGCTGTTACATCGTATAATGCGAATAATTGCAACCAGTGTGAAAGTGACGGCCATTTCTACGTTCCGGCCATTCTAGATATAACTCTGAGGCGTTGCTCCACCAGATCAAATAGTTAGGGCCTTAGAAGTCAACGCCCGAAGCATAAAATACAGAATAAATACAACAGTTTTTCCATCGTATAAAACGAATAATTGCATCCAGTGTGAAAGTAATGGCCATATCTAGGTTCCGGGCAACCTAGGCTTGGCTCTAGGGCGTTGCTCCACCAGATCGAATAGTTAGGGCCTTAGAAGCCAACGACCGAAGCATAAAATACAATAAAGATACAACAGTTTTTCCATCGTATAACAGGAGTAATTGCAACCAGTGTGAAAGTGATGGTCATTTCTACGTTCCGGGCAACCCAGGCTTCACTCTAGGGCGTTGTTCCGCCAGAACGAATTGTTAGGGCCTTAGAAGTCAACGCCAGAAGCGTAAAATACATAACAAATGCAACAGTTTTTCCATCGTATAAAACGAATAATTGCAACCAGTGTGAAGGTAATGGTCATTTCTACGTTCCGGGCAACCTAGGCTTCACTCTAGGGCGTAGCTCCACCAGATCGAATGGTCAGGGCCTAAGAAGTCAACGCCAGAAGCATAAAACACAATAAAGATACAACAGTTTTTCCATCGCATGACAGGAGTAATTACAACCAGTGTGAAGGTGATGGTCATTTCTACGTTCCGGGCATCCTCGGCTTCACTCTAGGGCGTCGCTCCACCAGATGGAATAGTTAGGTCCTTAGAAGTCAACGCCCGAAGCATAAAATACAATGAAAATGCAACAGTTTTTCCATCGTATAACACGAATAATTGAAACCAGTGTGAAAGTGATAGTCACTACTAGGTTCCGGGCAACCTAGGCTTCACTCTAGGGTGTCGATCCACCAGATCGAATAGCTAGGGTCTAAGAAGTCATCGCTAGAAGCATAAAACACAATATAAAGACATCAGCTGTTGCATCGTATAAAGCGAATAATTGCAACCAGTGTGAAAGTGACGGACATTTCTACGTTCCGGCCATCCTAGATATAACTCTGAGGCGTTGCACCACCAGATCGAATAGTTAGGGCCTAGGATGTCAACACAAGGTGCATAAAATACAATAAGAATACAACAGTTTTTCCATCATATAACAGGAATAACTGTAACCAGTGTGAAGGTAATGGTCATTTCTACGTTCCGGGCAACCTAGGCTTCCCTCTAGGGCGTTGCTCCACCAGATCGAATGGTCAGGGCCTAAGAAGTCAACGCCAGAAGCATAAAACACAATAAACATACAACAGTTTTTCCATCGCATTGCAGGAGTAATTACAACCAGTGTGAAAGTGATGGTCATTTCTACGTTCCGGGCAACCTAGCCTTCACTCTAGGGCGTTGCTCCACCAGATCGAATAGTTAGGGCCTAAGAGGTCAACGCCAGAAGCATAAAATACGATGTAAATACAACAGTTTTTCCATCGTATAAAACGAATAATTGCATCCAGTGTGAAAGTTATGGTCAGTTCTACGTTCCAGGCAACCTAGGCTTCACTGTAGGGTGGTGCTCTACCAAATCGAATAGATAGGGCCACAGAAGTCTACGCCCGGAGCATAAAATACAATAAAAATACAACAGTTTTTCCATCGTATAAAATGAGTAATTGCCATCAGTGTGAAGGTAATGGTCATTTCTGCGTTCCGTTCAACCTAGGATTCACTCTAGGGCGTTGCTGCACCAGGATCGAATAATCAGGGCCTGAGAAGTCAACGCCCGAAGCATAAAATACAATAAAGATGCAACAGTTTTTCTATCGTATAACAGGAGTAATTGCAACCAGTGTGAAAGTGATGGCCATTTCTACGTTCCGGGCAACCTAGGCTTCACTCTAGGGCGTTGTTCCGCCAGAACGAATTGTTAGGGCCTTAGAAGTCAACGCCAGAAGCGTAAAATACAAAACAAATGCAACAGTTTTTCCATCGTATAAAACGAATAATTGCAACCGATGTGAAAATTATGGTCATTTCTATGTTCCGGGCAACCTAGGCTTCACTCTAGGGCGTTGCTCCACCAGATGGAATAGTTAGGGCCTTAGAAGTCAACGCCCGAAGCATAAAATACAATGAAAATGCAACGGTTTTTCCATCGTATAACACGAATAATTGAAACCAGTGTGAAAGTGATGGTCATTTCTACGTTCCGGGCAACCTAGCCTTCACTCTAGGGCGTTGCTCCACCAGATGGAATAGTTAGGGCCTTAGAAGTCAACGCCCGAAGCATAAAATACAATGAAAATGCAACGGTTTTTCCATCGTATAACACGAATAATTGAAACCAGTGTGAAAGTGATAGTCACTACTAGGTTCCGGGCAACCTAGGCTTCACTCTAGGGTGTCGATCCACCAGATCGAATAGCTAGGGTCTAAGAAGTCATCGCTAGAAGCATAAAACACAATATAAAGACATCAGCTGTTGCATCGTATAAAGCGAATAATTGCAACCAGTGTGAAAGTGACGGACATTTCTACGTTCCGGCCATCCTAGATATAACTCTGAGGCGTTGCACCACCAGATCGAATAGTTAGGGCCTAGGATGTCAACACAAGGTGCATAAAATACAATAAGAATACAACAGTTTTTCCATCATATAACAGGAATAACTGTAACCAGTGTGAAGGTAATGGTCATTTCTACGTTCCGGGCAACCTAGGCTTCCCTCTAGGGCGTTGCTCCACCAGATCGAATGGTCAGGGCCTAAGAAGTCAACGCCAGAAGCATAAAACACAATAAACATACAACAGTTTTTCCATCGCATTGCAGGAGTAATTACAACCAGTGTGAAAGTGATGGTCATTTCTACGTTCCGGGCAACCTAGCCTTCACTCTAGGGCGTTGCTCCACCAGATCGAATAGTTAGGGCCTAAGAGGTCAACGCCAGAAGCATAAAATACGATGTAAATACAACAGTTTTTCCATCGTATAAAACGAATAATTGCATCCAGTGTGAAAGTTATGGTCAGTTCTACGTTCCAGGCAACCTAGGCTTCACTGTAGGGTGGTGCTCTACCAAATCGAATAGATAGGGCCACAGAAGTCTACGCCCGGAGCATAAAATACAATAAAAATACAACAGTTTTTCCATCGTATAAAATGAGTAATTGCCATCAGTGTGAAGGTAATGGTCATTTCTGCGTTCCGTTCAACCTAGGATTCACTCTAGGGCGTTGCTGCACCAGGATCGAATAATCAGGGCCTGAGAAGTCAACGCCCGAAGCATAAAATACAATAAAGATGCAACAGTTTTTGTATCGTATAACAGGAGTAATTGCAACCAGTGTGAAAGTGATGGCCATTTCTACGTTCCGGGCAACCTAGGCTTCACTCTAGGGCGTTGTTCCGCCAGAACGAATTGTTAGGGCCTTAGAAGTCAACGCCAGAAGCGTAAAATACAAAACAAATGCAACAGTTTTTCCATCGTATAAAACGAATAATTGCAACCGATGTGAAAATTATGGTCATTTCTATGTTCCGGGCAACCTAGGCTTCACTCTAGGGCGTTGCTCCACCAGATGGAATAGTTAGGGCCTTAGAAGTCAACGCCCGAAGCATAAAATACAATGAAAATGCAACGGTTTTTCCATCGTATAACACGAATAATTGAAACCAGTGTGAAAGTGATAGTCACTTCTAGGTTCCGGGCAACCTAGGCTTCACTCTAGGGTGTTGATCCACCAGATCGAATAGCTAGGGTCTAAGAAGTCATCGCCAGAAGCATAAAACACAATATAAAGACATCAGCTGTTGCATCGTATAAAGCGAATAATTGCAACCAGTGTGAAAGTGACGGCCATTTCTACGTTCCGGACATCCTAGATATAACTCTGAGGCGTTGCACCACCAGATCGAATAGTTAGGGCCTAGGAAGTCAACACAGGGTGCATAAAATACAATAAGAATACAACAGGTTTTCCATCATATAACAGGAATAACTGCAACCAGTGTGAAGGTAATGGTCATTTCTACGTTCCGGGCAACCTAGCCTTCACTCTAGGGCGTTGCTCCACCAGATCGAATAGTTAGCGCCTAAGAAGTCAACGCCAGAAGCATAAAATACAATGTAAATACAACAGTTCTTGCATCGTATAATATGAATAATTGCAAACAGTGTGAAAGTAATGGTCATTTCTACGTTCCATGCAGCCTAGGCTTCACTCTAGGGCGTTGGCCCACCAGATCGAATAGTTAGGGCCTAAGAAGTCAACGCCCGAAGCATAAAATACAATAAAGATGCAACAGTTTTTCTATCGTATAACAGGAGTAATTGCAACCAGTGTGAAAGTGATGGTCATTTCTACGTTCCGGGCAACCTAGGCTTCACTCTAGGGCGTTGTTCCGCCAGAACGAATTGTTAGGGCCTTAGAAGTCAACGCCAGAAGCGTAAAATTCAAAACAAATGCAACAGTTTTTCCATCGTATAAAACGAATAATTGCAACCAGTGTGAAGGTAATGGTCATTTCTACGTTCCGGGCAACCTAGGCTTCACTCTAGGGCGTAGCTCCACCAGATCGAATGGTCAGGGCCTAAGAAGTCAACGCCAGAAGCATAAAACACAATAAAGATACAACAGTTTTTCCATCGCATGACAGGAGTAATTACAACCAGTGTGAAGGTGATGGTCATTTCTACGTTCCGGGCAACCTAGGCTTCACTCTAGGGCGTCGCTCCACCAGATGGAATAGTTAGGTCCTTAGAAGTCAACGCCCGAAGCATAAAATACAATGAAAATGCAACAGTTTTTGCATCGTATAATATGAATAATTGCAAACAGTGTGAAAGTAATGGTCATTTATACGTTCCGTGCAACCTGGGCTTCACTCTAGGGCGTTTGTCCACCAGATCGAATAATTAGGGCCTGAGAAGTCAACGCCCGAAGCATATAATACAATAAAAATACAATAGTTTTTACATCGTATATAATGGATAATTGCAATCAGTGTGAAGGTAATGGTCATTTCTACGTTCCGGGCAACGTAGGCCTCACTCTAGGGCGTTGCTCCACCAGATCGAATAGTTAGGGCCTTAGAAGTCAACGCCCGAAGCATAAAATACAGAATAAATACAACAGTCTTTCCATCGTATAAAACGAATAATTGCATCCAGTGTGAAAGTAATAGTCATATCTACGCTCCGGGCAACCTAGGCTTGGATCTAGGTCGTTGCTCCACCAGATCGAATAGTTAGGGCCTTAGAAGTCAACGCCCGAAGCATAAAATACAATAAAGATGCAACAGTTTTTCCACCGTATAACAGGAGTATTTGCAACCAATGTGAAAATTATGGTCATTTCTACGTTCCGGGCAACCTAGGCTTCACTCTAGGGCGTTGCTCCACCAGATGGAATAGTTAGGACCTTAGAAGTCAACGCCCGAAGCATAAAATACAATGAAGATGCAACGGTTTATCCATCGTATAACACGAATAAATGAAACCAGTGTGAAAGTGATAGTCACTTCTAGGTTCCGGGCAACCTAGGCTTCACTCTAGGGTGTCGATCCACCAGATCGAATAGCTAGGGTCTAAGAAGTCATCGCAAGAAGCATAAAACACAATATAAAGACATCAGCTGTTGCATCTTATAAAGAGAATAATTGCAACCAGTGTGAAAGTGACGTCCATTTCTACGTTCCGGCCATCCTAGATATAACTCTGAGGCGTTGCACCACCAGATCGAAAAGTTAGGGCCTAGGAAGTCAACACAAGGTGCATAAAATACAATAAGAATACAACAGTTTTTCCATCATATAACAGGAATAACTGCAACCAGTGTGAAGGTAATGGTCATTTCTACGTTCCGGGCAACCTAGGCTTCCCTCTAGGGCGTTGCTCCACCAGATCGTATGGTCAGGGCCTAAGAAGTCAACGCCAGAAGCATAAAACACAATAAAGATACAACAGTTTTTCCATCGCATTGCAGGAGTAATTACAACCAGTGTGAAAGTGATGATCATTTCTACGTTCCGGGCAACCTAGCCTTCACTCTAGGGCGTTGCTCCACCAGATCGAATAGTTAGGGCCTAAGAGGTCAACGCCAGAAGCATAAAATACAATGTAAATACAACAGTTTTTCCATCGTATAAAACGAATAATTGCATCCAGTGTGAAAGTTATGGTCATTTCTACGTTCCAGACAACATAGGCTTCACTGTAGGGTGGTGCTCTACCAAATCGAATAGATATGGCCTCAGAAGTCTACGCCCGGAGCATAAAGTACAATAAAAATACAACAGTTTTTCCATCGTATAAAATGAGTAATTGCCATCAGTGTGAAGGTAACGGTCATTTCTGCGTTCCGTTCAACCTAGGATTCACTCTAGGGCGTTGCTGCACCAGATCGAATAATTAGGGCCTGAGAAGTCAACGCCCGAAGCATATAATACAATAAAAATACAACAGTTTTTCCATTGTATAACAGGAATAACTGCAACCAGTGTGAAGGTAATGGTCATTTCTACGTTCCGGGCAACCTAGGCTCCACTCTAGGGCGTTGTTCCACTAGATCCAATAGTAAGGGCCTTAGAAGTCAACGCCCGAAGCATAAAATACAAAATAAGTACAACAGTTTTTCCATCGTATAAAACGAATAATTGCAACCAGTGTGAAAGTTATGGTCATTTCTACGTTCCTGGCAACCTAGGCTTGGCTCTAGGGCGTTGCTCCACCAGATCGAATAGTTAGGGCCTTAGAAGTCAACGCCCGAAGCATAAAATACAATAAAGATGCAACAGTTTTTCTATCGTATAACAGGAGTAATTGCAACCAGTGTGAAAGTGATGGTCATTTCTACGTTCCGGGCAACCTAGGCTTCCCTCTAGGGCGTTGTTCCGCCAGAACGAATTGTTAGGGCCTTAGAAGTCAACGCCAGAAGCGTAAAATACAAAACAAATGCAACAGTTTTTCCATCGTATAAAACGAATAATTGCAACCGATGTGAAAATTATGGTCATTTCTACGTTCCGGGCAACCTAGGCTACACTCTAGGGCGTTGCTCCACCAGATGGAGTAGTTAGGGCCTTAGAAGTCAACGCCCGAAGCATAAAATACAATGAAAATGCAACGGTTTTTCCATCGTATAACACGAATAATTGAAACCAGTCTGAAAGTGATAGTCACTTCTAGGTTCCGGGCAACCTAGGCTTCACTCTAGGGTGTCGATCCACCAGATCGAATAGCTAGGGTCTAAGAAGTCATCGCCAGAAGCATAAAACACAATATAAAGACATCAGCTGTTGCATCGTATAAAGCGAATAATTGCAACCAGTGTGAAAGTGACGGACATTTCTACGTTCCGGCCATCCTGGATATAACTCTGAGGCGTTGCACCACCAGATCGAATAGTTAGGGCCTAGGATGTCAACACAAGGTGCATAAAATACAATAAGAATACAACAGTTTTTCCATCATATAACAGGAATAACTGTAACCAGTGTGAAGGTAATGGTCATTTCTACGTTCCGGGCAACCTAGGCTTCCCTCTAGGGCGTTGCTCCACCAGATCGAATGGTCAGGGCCTAAGAAGTCAACGCCAGAAGCATAAAACACAATAAAGATACAACAGTTTTTCCATCGCATTGCAGGAGTAATTACAACCAGTGTGAAAGTGATGGTCATTTCTACGTTCCGGGCAACCTAGCCTTCACTCTAGGGCGTTGCTCCACCAGATGGAATAGTTAGGGCCTTAGAAGTCAACGCCCGAAGCATAAAATACAATGAAAATGCAACGGTTTTTCCATCGTATAACACGAATAATTGAAACCAGTGTGAAAGTGATAGTCACTTCTAGGTTCCGGGCAACCTAGGCTTCACTCTAGGGTGTCGATCCACCAGATCGAATAGCTAGGGTCTAAGAAGTCATCGCTAGAAGCATAAAACACAATATAAAGACATCAGCTGTTGCATCGTATAAAGCGAATAATTGCAACCAGTGTGAAAGTGACGGACATTTCTACGTTCCGGCCATCCTAGATATAACTCTGAGGCGTTGCACCACCAGATCGAATAGTTAGGGCCTAGGATGTCAACACAAGGTGCATAAAATACAATAAGAATACAACAGTTTTTCCATCATATAACAGGAGTAACTGTAACCAGTGTGAAGGTAAAGGTCATTTCTACGTTCCGGGCAACCTAGGCTTCCCTCTAGGGCGTTGCTCCACCAGATCGAATGGTCAGGGCCTAAGAAGTCAACGCCAGAAGCATAAAACACAATAAAGATACAACAGTTTTTCCATCGCATTGCAGGAGTAATTACAACCAGTGTGAAAGTGATGGTCATTACTACGTTCCGGGCAACCTAGCCTTCACTCTAGGGCGTTGCTCCACCAGATCGAATAGTTAGGGCCTAAGAGGTCAACGCCAGAAGCATAAAATACGATGTAAATACAACAGTTTTTCCATCGTATAAAACGAATAATTGCATCCAGTGTGAAAGTTATGGTCATTTCTACGTTCCAGGCAACCTAGGCTTCACTGTAGGGTGGTGCTCTACCAAATCGAATAGATAGGGCCTCAGAAGTCTACGCCCGGAGCATAAAATACAATAAAAATACAACAGTTTTTCCATCGAATAACAGGAATAATTGCAACCAGTGTGAAGGTAATGGTCATTTCTACGTTCCGGGCAACCTAGGCTTCACTCTAGGGCGTAGCTCCACCAGATCGAATGGTCAGGGCCTAAGAAGTCAACGCCAGAAGCATAAAACACAATAAAGATACAACAGTTTTTCCATCGCATGACAGGAGTAACTACAACCAGTGTGAAGGTGATGGTCATTTCTACGTTCCGGGCAACCTAGGCTTCACTCTAGGGCGTCGCTCCACCAGATGGAATAGTTAGGTCCTTAGAAGTCAACGCCCGAAGCATAAAATACAATCAAAATGCAACAGTTTTTGCATCGTATAATATGAATAATTGCAAGCAGTGTGAAAGTAATGGTCATTTATACGTACCGTGCAACCTGGGCTTCACTCTAGGGCGTTTGTCCACCAGACCGAATAATTAGGGCCTGAGAAGTCAACGGCCGAAGAATATAATACAATAAAAATACAATAGTTTTTACATCGTATATAATGGATAATTGCAATCAGTGTGAAGGTAATGGTCATTTCTACGTTCCGGGCTACGTAGGCCTCACTCTAGGGCGTTGCTCCACCAGATCGAATAGTTAGGGCCTTAGAAGTCAACGCCCGAAGCATAAAATACAGAATAAATACAACAGTCTGTACATCGTATAAAACGAATAATTGCATCCAGTGCGAAAGTAATGGCCATATCTACGTTCCGGGCAACCTAGGCTTGGATCTAGGGCGTTGCTCCACCAGATCGAATAGTTAGGGCCTTAAAAGTCAACGCCCGAGGCATAAAATACAATAAAGATGCAACAGTTTTTCCACCGTATAACAGGAGTAATTGCAACCAGTGTGAAAGTGATGGTCATTTCTACGTTCCGGGAAATCTAGGCTTCACTCTAGGGAGTTGTTCCGCCAGAACGAATTGTTAGGGCCTTAGAAGTCAACGCCCGAAGCGTAAAATACAAAACAAATGCAACAGTTTTTCCATCGTATAAAACGAATAATTGCAACCGATGTGAAAATTATGGTCATTTCTACGTTCCGGGCAACCTAGGCTTCACTCTAGGGCGTTGCTCCACCAGATGGAATAGTTAGTGCCTTAGAAGTCAACGCCCGAAGCATAAAATACAATGAAAATGCAACGGTTCTTGCATCGTATAATATGAATAATTGCAAATAGTGTGAAAGTAATGGTCATTTCTACGTTCCGTGCAGCCTAGGCTTCACTCTAGGGCGTTGGCCCACCAGATCGAATAGTTAGGGCCTAAGAAGTCAACGCCCGAAGCATAAAATACAAAATAAGTACAACAGTTTTTCCATCGTATAAAACGAATAATTGCAACCAGTGTGAAAGTTATGGTCATTTCTACGTCCCTGGCAACCTGGGCTTGGCTCTAGGGCGTTGATCCACCAGATCGAATAGTTAGGTCCTTAGAAGTCAACGCCCGAAGCATAAAATACAATAAAGATGCAACAGTTTTTCTATCGTATAACAGGAGTAATTGCAACCAGTGTGAAAGTGATGGTCATTTCTACGTTCCGGGCAACCTAGGCTTCACTCTAGGGCGTAGCTCCACCAGATCGAATGGTCAGGGCCTAAGAAGTCAACGCCAGAAGCATAAAACACAATAAAGATGCAACGGTTTTTCCATCGTATAACACGAATAAATGAAACCAGTGTGAAAGTGATAGTCACTTCTAGGTTCCGGGCAACCTAGGCTTCACTCTAGGGTGTCGATCCACCGGAGCGAATAGCTAGGGTCTAAGAAGTCATCGCCAGAAGCATAAAACACAATATAAAGACAGCAGCTGTTGCATCGTATAAAGAGAATAATTGCAACCAGTGTGAAAATGACGGCCATTTCTACGTTCCGGCCATCCTAGATATAACTCTGAGGCGTTGCACCACCAGATCGAAAAGTTAGGGCCTAGGAAGTCAACACAAGGTGCATAAAATACAATAAGAATACAACAGTTTTTCCATCATATAACAGGAATAACTGCAACCAGTGTGAAGGTAATGGTCATTTCTACGTTCCGGGCAACCTAGGCTTCCCTCTAGGGCGTTGCTCCACCAGATCGAATAGTCAGGGCCTTAAAAGTCAACGCCCGAAGCATAAAATACAATAAAGATGCAACAGTTGTTCCACCGTATAACAGGAGTAATTGCAACCAGTGGGAAAGTGATGGTCATTTCTACGTTCCGGGAAATCTAGGCTTCACTCTAGGGCGTTGTTCCGCCAGAACGAATTGTTAGGGCCTTAGAAGTCAACGCCCGAAGCGTAAAATACAAAACAAATGCAACAGTTTTTCCATCGTATAAAACGAATAATTGCAACCGATGTGAAAATTATGGTCATTTCTACGTTCCGGGCAACCTAGGCTTCACTCTAGGGCGTTGCTCCACCAGATGGAATAGTTAGTGCCTTAGAAGTCAACGCCCGAAGCATAAAATACAATGAAAATGCAACGGTTCTTGCATCGTATAATATGAATAATTGCAAATAGTGTGAAAGTAATGGTCATTTCTACGTTCCGTGCAGCCTAGGCTTCACTCTAGGACGTTGGCCCACCAGATCGAATAGTTAGGGCCTAAGAAGTCAACGCCCGAAGCATAAAATACAAAATAAGTACAACAGTTTTTCCATCGTATAAAACGAATAATTGCAACCAGTGTGAAAGTTATGGTCATTTCTACGTCCCTGGCAACCTGGGCTTGGCTCTAGGGCGTTGCTCCACCAGATCGAATAGTTAGGGCCTTAGAAGTCAACGCCCGAAGCATAAAATACAATAAAGATGCAACAGTTTTTCTATCGTATAACAGGAGTAATTGCAACCAGTGTGAAAGTGATGGTCATTTCTACGTTCCGGGCAACCTAGGCTTCACTCTAGGGCGTAGCTCCACCAGATCGAATGGTCAGGGCCTAAGAAGTCAACGCCAGAAGCATAAAACACAATAAAGATGCAACGGTTTTTCCGTCGTATAACACGAATAAATGAAACCAGTGTGAAAGTGATAGTCACTTCTAGGTTCCGGGCAACCTAGGCTTCACTCTAGGGTGTCGATCCACCGGAGCGAATAGCTAGGGTCTAAGAAGTCATCGCCAGAAGCATAAAACACAATATAAAGACAGCAGCTGTTGCATCGTATAAAGAGAATAATTGCAACCAGTGTGAAAGTGACGGCCATTTCTACGTTCCGGCCATCCTAGATATAACTCTGAGGCGTTGCACCACCAGATCGAAAAGTTAGGGCCTAGGAAGTCAACACAAGGTGCATAAAATACAATAAGAATACAACAGTTTTTCCATCATATAACAGGAATAACTGCAACCAGTGTGAAGGTAATGGTCATTTCTACGTTCCGGGCAACCTAGGCTTCCCTCTAGGGCGTTGCTCCACCAGATCGAATAGTCAGGGCCTTAAAAGTCAACGCCCGAAGCATAAAATACAATAAAGATGCAACAGTTTTTCTATCGTATAACAGGAGTAATTGCAACCAGTGTGAAAGTGATGGTCATTTCTACGTTCCGGGCAACCTAGGCTTCCCTCTAGGGCGTTGTTCCGCCAGAACGAATTGTTAGGGCCTTAGAAGTCAACGCCAGAAGCGTAAAATACAAAACAAATGCAACAGTTTTTCCATCGTATAAAACGAATAATTGCATCCAGTGTGAAAGTAATGGCCATATCTACGTTCCGGGCAACCTAGGCTTGGATCTAGGGCGTTGCTCCACCAGATCGAATAGTTAGGGCCTTAGAAGTCAACGCCCGAAGCATAAAATACAAAATAAGTACAACAGTTTTTCCATCGTATAAAACGAATAATTGCAACCAGTGTGAAAGTGATGGTCATTTCTACGTTCCGGGCAACCTAGGCTTCACTCTAGGGCGTTGTTCCGCCAGAACGAATTGTTAGGGCCTTAGAAGTCAACGCCAGAAGCGTAAAATACAAAACAAATGCAAAAGTTTTTCCATCGTATAAAACGAATAATTGCAACCAGTGTGAAGGTAATGGTCATTTCTACGTTCCGGGCAACCTAGGCTTCACTCTAGGGCGTAGCTCCACCAGATCGAATGGTCAGGGCCTAAGAAGTCAACGCCAGAAGCATAAAACACAATAAAGATACAACAGTTTTTCCATCGCATGACAGGAGTAACTACAACCAGTGTGAAAGTGATGGTCATTTCTACGTTCCGGGCAACCTAGGCTTCACTCTAGGGCGTCGCTCCACCAGATGGAATAGTTAGGTCCTTAGAAGTCAACGCCCGAAGCATAAAATACAATAAAAATACAATAGTTTTTACATCGTATATAATGGATAATTGCAATCAGTGTGAAGGTAATGGTCATTTCTACGTTCCGGGCAACGTAGGCCTCACTCTAGGGCGTTGCTCCACCAGATCGTATAGTTAGGGCCTTAGAAGTCAACGCCCGAAGCATAAAATACAGAATAAATACAACAGTCTTTACATCGTATAAAACGAATAATTGCATCCAGTGTGAAAGTAATGGCCATATCTACGTTCCGGGCAACCTAGGCTTGGATCTAGGGCGTTGCTCCACCAGATCGAATAGTTAGGGCCTTAGAAGTCAACGCCCGAAGCATAAAATACAATAAAGATGCAACAGTTTTTCCACCGTATAACAGGAGTAATTGCAACCAGTGTGAAAGTGATGGTCATTTCTACGTTCCGGGAAATCTAGGCTTCACTCTAGGGCGTTGTTCCGCCAGAACGAATTGTTAGGGCCTTAGAAGTCAACGCCCGAAGCGTAAAATACAAAACAAATGCAACAGTTTTTCCATCGTATAAAACGAATAATTGCAACCGATGTGAAAATTATGGTCATTTCTACGTTCCGGGCAACCTAGGCTTCACTCTAGGGCGTCGCTCCACCAGATGGAATAGTTAGGGTCTAAGAAGTCATCGCCAGAAGCATAAAACACAATATAAAGACATCAGCTGTTGCATCGTATAAAGCGAATAATTGCAACCAGTGTGAAAGTGACGGCCATTTCTACGTTCCGGCCATCCTAGATATAACTCTGAGGCGTTGCACCACCAGATCGAATACTTAGGGCCTAGGAAGTCAACACAGGGTGCATAAAATACAATAAGAATACAACAGTTTTTCCATCATATAACAGGAATAACTGCAACCAGTGTGAAGGTAATGGTCATTTCTACGTTCCGGGCAACCTAGCCTTCACTCTAGGGCGTTGCTCCACCAGATCGAATAGTTAGGGCCTAAGAAGTCAACGCCAGAAGCATAAAATACAATGTAAATACAACAGTTCTTGCATCGTATAATATGAATAATTGCAAACAGTGTGAAAGTAATGGTCATTTCTACGTTCCGTGCAGCCTAGGCTTCACTCTAGGGCGTTGGCCCACCAGATGGCATAGTTAGGACCTTAGAAGTCAACGCCCGAAGCATAAAATACAATGAAGATGCAACGGTTTTTCCATCGTATAACACGAATAAATGAAACCAGTGTGAAAGTGATAGTCACTTCTAGGTTCCGGGCAACCTAGGCTTCACTCTAGGGCGTTGCTCCACCAGATCGAATAGTTAGGGCCTAAGAGGTCAACGGCAGAAGCATAAAATACAATGTAAATACAACAGTTTTTCCATCGTATAAAACGAATAATTGCATCCAGTGTGAAAGTTATGGTCATTTCTACGTTCCAGGCAACCTAGGCTTCACTGTAGGGTGGTGCTCTACCAAATCGGATAGATATGGCCTCAGAAGTCTACGCCCGGAGCATAAAATACAATAAAAATACAACAGTTTTTCCATCGTATAAAATGAGTAATTGCCATCAGTGTGAAGGTAACGGTCATTTCTGCGTTCCGTTCAACCTAGGATTCACTCTAGGGCGTTGCTCCACCAGATCGAATAGTTAGGGCCTAAGAAGTCAGCGCCAGAAGCATAAAATACAATGTAAATACAACAGTTCTTGCATCGTATAATATGAATAATTGCAAACAGTGTGAAAGTAATGGTCATTTCTACGTTCCGTGCAGCCTAGGCTTCACTCTAGGGCGTTGGCCCACCAGATGGAATAGTTAGGACCTTAGAAGTCAACGCCCGAAGCATAAAATACAATAAAGATGCAACAGTTTTTCCACCGTATAACAGGAGTAATTGCAACCAGTGTGAAAGTGATGGTCATTTCTACGTTCCGGGAAATCTAGGCTTCACTCTAGGGCGTTGTTCCGCCAGAACGAATTGTTAGGGCCTTAGAAGTCAACGCCCGAAGCGTAAAATACAAAACAAATGCAACAGTTTTTCCATCGTATAAAACGAATAATTGCAACCGATGTGAAAATTATGGTCATTTCTACGTTCCGGGCAACCTAGGCTTCACTCTAGGGTGTTGATCCACCAGATCGAATAGCTAGGGTCTAAGAAGTCATCGCCAGAAGCATAAAACACAATATAAAGACATCAGCTGTTGCATCGTATAAAGCGAATAATTGCAACCAGTGTGAAAGTGACGGCCATTTCTACGTTCCGGCCATCCTAGATATAACTCTGAGGCGTTGCACCACCAGATCGAATACTTAGGGCCTAGGAAGTCAACACAGGGTGCATAAAATACAATAAGAATACAACAGTTTTTCCATCATATAACAGGAATAACTGCAACCAGTGTGAAGGTAATGGTCATTTCTACGTTCCGGGCAACCTAGCCTTCACTCTAGGGCGTTGCTCCACCAGATCGAATAGTTAGGGCCTAAGAAGTCAACGCCAGAAGCATAAAATACAATGTAAATACAACAGTTCTTGCATCGTATAATATGAATAATTGCAAACAGTGTGAAAGTAATGGTCATTTCTACGTTCCGTGCAGCCTAGGCTTCACTCTAGGGCGTTGGCCCACCAGATGGAATAGTTAGGACCTTAGAAGTCAACGCCCGAAGCATAAAATACAATGAAGATGCAACGGTTTTTCCATCGTATAACACGAATAAATGAAACCAGTGTGAAAGTGATAGTCACTTCTAGGTTCCGGGCAACCTAGGCTTCACTCTAGGGCGTTGCTCCACCAGATCGAATAGTTAGGGCCTAAGAGGTCAACGGCAGAAGCATAAAATACAATGTAAATACAACAGTTTTTCCATCGTATAAAACGAATAATTGCATCCAGTGTGAAAGTTATGGTCATTTCTACGTTCCAGGCAACCTAGGCTTCACTGTAGGGTGGTGCTCTACCAAATCGGATAGATATGGCCTCAGAAGTCTACGCCCGGAGCATAAAATACAATAAAAATACAACAGTTTTTCCATCGTATAAAATGAGTAATTGCCATCAGTGTGAAGGTAACGGTCATTTCTGCGTTCCGTTCAACCTAGGATTCACTCTAGGGCGTTGCTGCACCAGATCGAATAATTAGGGCCTGAGAAGTCAACGCCCGAAGCATATAATACAATAAAAATACAACAGTTTTTCCATTGTATAACAGGAATAACTGCAACCAGTGTGAAGGTAATGGTCATTTCTACGTTCCGGGCAACCTAGGCTCCACTCTAGGGCGTTGTTCCACCAGATCCAATAGTAAGGGCCTTAGAAGTCAACGCCCGAAGCATAAAATACAAAATAAGTACAGCAGTTTTTCCATCGTATAAAACGAATAATTGCAACCAGTGTGAAAGTTATGGTCATTTCTACGTTCCTGGCAACCTAGGCTTGGCTCTAGGGCATTGCTCCACCAGATCGAATAGTTAGGGCCTTAGAAGTCAACGCCCGAAGCATAAAATACAATAAAGATGCAACAGTTTTTCTATCGTATAACAGGAGTAATTGCAACCAGTGTGAAAGTGATGGTCATTTCTACGTTCCGGGCAACCTAGGCTTCCCTCTAGGGCGTTGTTCCGCCAGAACGAATTGTTAGGGCCTTAGAAGTCAACGCCAGAAGCGTAAAATACAAAACAAATGCAACAGTTTTTCCATCGTATAAAACGAATAATTGCATCCAGTGTGAAAGTAATGGCCATATCTACGTTCCGGGCAACCTAGGCTTGGATCTAGGGCGTTGCTCCACCAGATCGAATAGTTAGGGCCTTAGAAGTCAACGCCCGAAGCATAAAATACAATAAAGATGCAACAGTTTTTCCACCGTATAACAGGAGTAATTGCAACCAGTGTGAAAGTGATGGTCATTTCTACGTTCCGGGCAACCTAGCCTTCACTCTAGGGCGTAGCTCCACCAGATCGAATGGTCAGGGCCTAAGAAGTCAACGCCAGAAGCATAAAACACAATAAAGATACAACAGTTTTTCCATCGCATGACAGGAGTTATTACAACCAGTGTGAAGGTGATGGTCATTTCTACGTTCCGGGCAACCTCGGCTTCACTCTAGGGCGTCGCTCCACCAGACGGAATAGTTAGGTCCTTAGAAGTCAACGCCCGAAGCATAAAATACAATGAAAAGGCAACAGTTTTTGCATCGTATAATATGAATAATTGCAAACAGTGTGAAAGTAATGGTCATTTATACGTTCCGTGCAACCTGGGCTTCATTCTAGGGCGTTTGTCCACCAGATAGAATAATTAGGGCCTGAGAAGTCAACGCCCGAAGCATAGAATACAATTAAAATACAATAGTTTTTACATCGAATATAATGGATAATTGCAATCAGTGTGAAGGTAATGGTCATTTCTACGTTCCGGGCAACGTAGGCCTCACTCTACGGCGTTGCTCCACCAGATCGAATAGTTAGGGCCTTAGAAGTCAACGCCCGAAGCATAAAATACAGAATAAATACAACAGTCTTTCCATCGTATAAAACGAATAATTGCATCCAGTGTGAAAGTAATGGCCATATCTACGTTCCGGGCAACCTAGGCTTGGATCTAGGGCGTTGCTCCACCAGATCGAATAGTTAGGGCCTTAGAAGTCAACGCCCGAAGCATAAAATACAATAAAGATGCAACAGTTTTTCCACCGTATAACAGGAGTAATTGCAACCAGTGGGAAAGTGATGGTCATTTCTACGTTCCGGGCAATCTAGGCTTCACTCTAGGGCGTTGTTCCGCCAGAACGAATTGTTAGGGCCTTAGAAGTCAACGCCCGAAGCGTAAAATACAAAACAAATGCAACAGTTTTTCCATCGTATAAAACGAATAATTGCAACCGATGTGAAAATTATGGTCATTTCTACGTTCCGGGCAACCTAGGCTTCACTCTAGTGCGTTGCTCCACCAGATGGAATAGTTAGGGCCTTAGAAGTCAACGCCCGAAGCATAAAATACAATGAAAATGAAACGGTTTTTCCATCGTATAAGACGAATAATTGAAACCAGTGTGAAAGTGATAGTCACTTCTAGGTTCCGGGCAACGTAGGCTTCACTCTAGGGTGTCGATCCACCAGATCGAATAGGTAGGGTCTAAGAAGTCATCGCCAGAAGCATAAAACACAATATAAAGACATCAGCTGTTGCATCGTATAAAGCGAATAATTGCAACCAGTGTGAAAGTGACGGACATTTCTACGTTCCGGCCATCCTAGATATAACTCTGAGGCGTTGCACCACCTAATCGAATAGTTAGGGCCTAGGATGTCAACACAGGGTGCATAAAATACAATAAGAATACAACAGTTTTTCCATCATATAACAGGAATAACTGTAACCAGTGTGAAGGTAATGGTCATTTCTACGTTCCGGGCAACCTAGGCTTCCCTCTAGGGCATTGCTCCACCAGATCGAATGGTCAGGGCCTAAGAAGTCAACGCCAGAAGCATAAAACACAATAAAGATACAACAGTTTTTCCATCGCATTGCAGGAGTAATTACAACCAGTGTGAAAGTGATGGTCATTTCTACGTTCCGGGCAACCTAGCCTTCACTCTAGGGCGTTGCTCCTCCAGATCGAATAGTTAGGGCCTAAGAGGTCAACGCCAGAAGCATAAAATACAATGTAAATACAACAGTTTTTCCATCGTATAAAACGAATAATTGCATCCAGTGTGAAAGTTATGGTCATTTCTACGTTCCAGGCAACCTAGGCTTCACTGTAGGGTGGGGCTCTACCAAATCGAATAGATAGGGCCTCAGAAGTCTACTCTCGGAGCATAAAATACAATAAAAATACAACAGTTTTTCCATCGTATAACACGAATAATTGAAACCAGTGTGAAAGTGATAGTCACTTCTAGGTTCCGTGCAGCCTAGGCTTCACTCTAGGGCGTTGGCCCACCAGATCGAATAGTTAGGGCCTAAGAAGTCAACGCCCGAAGCATAAAATACAAAATAAGTACGACAGTTTTTCCATCGTATAAAACGAATAATTGCAACCAGTCTGAAAGTTATGGTCATTTCTACGTCCCTGGCAACCTAGCCTTGGCTCTAGGGCGTTGCTCCACCAGATCGAATAGTTAGGGCCTTAGAAGGCAACGCCCGAAGCATAAAATACAATAAAGATGCAACAGTTTTTCCATCCTATAAAACGAATAATTGCACCCAGTGTGAAGGTAATGGTCATTTCTACGTTCCGGGCAACCTAGGCTTCACTCTAGGGCGTAGCTCCACCAGATCGAATGGTCAGGGCCTAAGAAGTCAACGCCAGAAGCATAAAACACAATAAAGAAGCAACAGTTTTTCCATCGCATGACAGGAGTAATCACAACCAGTGTGAAGGTGATGGTCATTTCTACGTTCCGGGCAACCTAGGCTTCACTCTAGGGCGTTGGTCCACCAGATCCAAAAGTCAGGGCCTAATAAGCCAACGCCAGAAGCATAAAATACGATATAAGTACAACAGTTTTTCCATCGTATAAAACGAATAATTGCAACCAGTATGAAAGTAATGGACATTTCTACGCTCCGGGCATCCTAGGCTTCACTCTACGGCGCCGGTCCACCAGATCCAATAGTTAGGGCCTTAGGAATCAACGCCAGAAGCATAAAATACAATATAAATACAACTGTTTTTCCGTTGTATAAAATGAATGATTGCAATCAGTGTGAAAGTAATGGTCATTTCAACGCCCTGGACTACCTAGGCATCACTCTAGGGCGTTGCTCCACCAGATCGAATAGCTAGGGACTTAGAATTCAACGCCTGAAGCATAAAATACAATAAAAATCCAACAGTTTGTCCATGGTATAACAGGAATAATTGCAACCAGTGTGAAAGTAGTGGTCATTGATACGTCCCGGGCAACCTAGGTTTCGCTCTAGGGCGTTGCTTCACCACGTCGAATGGTTAGGGCCTTAGAAGTCAACGCCAGAATCATAAAATACAATATAAATACAACAGCTTTTCCATCGTATAAAAGGTATAATTGCAACCAATGTGAAAGTAATGGTCACTTCTACGTTCCGGGCAACATAGGCTTCACCCTTGGACGTTGCCCCACCAGATCGAAAAGCTAGGGCCTAAGAAGTCAACGCCAGAAGCATAAAACAAAATAAAATTACAACAGTTTTTCCATTGTATAAAATGAATAATTGCAAACAGTGTGAAAGAAATGGTCATTTCTAGGTTCCGGGCAACCTAGGCTTCACTCTTGGACGTTATTCCAAGAGATCGAATAGCTAGGACCTTAGAAGTCAACGCCAGAAGCATAGAACACAATATAAATACAACAGTCTTTCCATTGTATTAAATGAATAATTGCAAACAGTGTGAAAGTAATGGTCATTTCTACGTTCCGGGCAATCTAGGCTTCACTCTAGGGCGTTGCTCCACCAGGTCGAATAGTTAGGGCATTTGAAAGCAACGACAGACGCTTAAAATACAACAAAATTACAACAGTTTTTCCATCGTATAACAGGAATAATTGCAACCAGCGTGAAAGTGATGGTCCTTTCAACGCTCTGGGCTACCTAGGCATCACTCTAGGGCGTTGCTCCAGTAGATCGAATAGCTAGGGACTTAGAATTCAACGCCAGAAGCATAAAATACAATAAAAATCCAGCAGTTTGTCCACGGCATAACAGGAATAATTGCAACCAGTGTGAATGAAATGGTCATTTCTACGTTCCGGGCAACATAGGCTTCACTCTCGGACGTTCCTCCAAGAGATCGAATAGCTAGGACCTTAGAGGTCAACGCCAGAAGCATAGAATACAATATAAATACAACAGTCTTTCCATTGTATAAAATGAATAATTGCAAACTGTGTGAAAGTAATGGTCATTTCTACGTTCCGGGCAACCTTGGCTTCGCTCTAGGGCGTTGTTCCACCAGGTCGAATAGTTAGGGCCTTTGAAAACAACGCCAGACGCTTAAAATACAATAAAATTACAACTGTTTTTCCATCGTATAACAGGAATAATTGCAACCAGTGTGAAGGTGATGGTCATTTCAACGCTCTGGGCTACCTAGGCATCACTCTAGGGCGTTGCTCCACCAGATCGAATAGCTAGGGACTTAGAATTCAACGCCAGAATCATAAAATACAATAAAAATCCAACAGTTTGTCCATGGTATAACAGGAATAATTGTAACCATTGTGAAAGTAATAGTCATTTCTACGTACGGGGCAACCTAGGCTTCACTCTAGGGCGTTGCTCCACCATGTCGAATAGTTAGAGCCTTAGAAAACAACGCCGGTCGCATAAAATACAATAAAAATACAACAGCTTTTCCATCGTATAAAAGGTATAATTGCAACCAATGTGAAAGTAATGGTCACTTCTACGTTCCGGGCAACATAGGCTTCACTCTTGGACGTTGCCCCACCAGATCGAAAAGTTAGGGCCTATGAAGTCAACCCCAGAAGCATAAAATAAAGTAAAATTAAAACAGTTTTTCCATCGTATAAAAGGTACAATTGCAACCAGTGTGAAAGTAATGGTCATTTCTACGTTCCGGGCAACCTAGGTTTCACTCTAGGGCGCTGCTCCACCAGGTCGAATAGCTAGGGACTTAGAATTCAACGCCTGAAGCATAAAATACAATAAAATCCAACAGTTTGTCCATGGTATAACAGGAATAATTGCAACCAGTGTGAAAGTAGTGGTCATTGATACGTCCCGGGCAACATAGGCTTCACTCTTGGACGTTGCCCCACCATATCGAAAAGTTAGGGCCTAAGAAGTCAACGCCAGAAGCATAAAATAAAATAAAATAACAACAGTTTTTCCATCGTATAAAAGGTACAATTGCAACCAGTGTGAAAGTAATGGTCATTTCTACGTTCCGGGCAACCTAGGTTTCACTCTAGGGCGTTGCTCCACCTGGTCGAATAGTTAGGGCCTTAGATAACAACGCCAGACGCATAAAGTATAATAAAAATACAACAGCTTTTCCATCGTATAAAAGGTATAATTGCAACCAATGTGAAAGTAATGGTCACTTCTACGTTCGAGGCAACATAGGCTTCACTCATGGACGTTGCCCCACCAGATCGAAAAATTAGGGCCTAAGAAGTCAACGCCAGAAGCATAAAATAAAATAAAACTACAACAGTTTTTCCATCGTATAACAGGAATAATTGCAACCAGTGTGAAAGTGATGGTCATTTCTACGTTCGGGGCAACCTATTCATAACTCTAGGGCGTTGGTCCACCAGACCCAATAGTTAGGGCCTAAGAAGCCAACGCCAGGAGCATCAAATACAAAATAAATACAAATGTTTTTCCATCGTAAAACAGGAATAATTGCAACCAGTGTGAAAGAAATGGTCATTTCTACGTTCCGGGCAACATAGGCTTCACTCTCGGACGTTGCTCCAAGAGATCGAATAGCTAGGACCTTAGAAGTCAACTGCAGAAGCATAGAATACAATATAAATACAACAGTCTTTCCATTGTATAAAATGAATAATTACAAACAGTGTGAAAGTAATGGTCATTTCTACGTTCCGGGCAACCTAGGCTTCACTCTAGGGCGTTGCTCCTCCAGGTCGATAATTTAGGGCCTTAGAAAACAACGCCAGACGCATAAAATACAATAAAAATGCAACAGCTTGTAGATCGCATAACAGGGATAATTGCAACCAGTGTGAAAGTAATAGTCATATCTACGTTCCGGGCAACCTAGGTTTCGCTCTTGGGCGTTGCTCCACCACGTCGAATAGTTAGGGCCATAGGAGTCAACGCCAGAAGCATAGAATACGATATAAGTACAACAGTTTTTCCACCGTATAAAACGAATTATTGGAACCAGTCTGAAGGTAATGGCCATTTCTACTCTCCGGGCATCCTATGCTTCACTCTAGGGCGTTGGTCCACCAGATCCAATAGTTAGGGCCTAAGAAGTCAACGCCAGAAACATAAAGTACAATAAAAATCCAGCAGCTTGTAGATCGTATAACAGGGATAATTGCAACCAGTGTGAAAGTAGTAGTCATATCTACGTTCCGGGGAACCTAGGTTTCGCTCTTGGGAGTTGCTCCACCACGTCGAATAGTTAGGGCCATAGGAGTCAACGCCAGAAGCATAAAATACAAGAAAATCACAACAGTTTTTCCATCGTATAACAGGAATAGTTGCAACCAGTGTGAAAGTGATGGTCATTTCTACGTTCCGGGCAACCTAGGCTTCACTCTAGGGCGTTGGTCTACCAGATCCAAAAGTCAGGGCCTAAGAAGCCAACGCCAGAAGCATAAAATACGATATAAGTACAACAGTTTTTCCATCGTATAAAACGAATAATTGCAACCATTCTGAAAGTAATGGACATTTCTACGCTCCGGGCATCCTAGGCTTCACTCTACGGCGTTGGTCCACCAGATCCAATAGTTAGGGCCTTAGGAATCAACGCCAGAAGCATAACATACAATATAAATACAACTGTTTTTCCGTTGTATAAAATGAATGATTGCAAACAGTGTGAAAGTAATGGTCATTTCAACGCCCTGGACTACCTAGGCATCACTCTAGGGCGTTGCTCCACCAGATCGAATAGCTATGGACTTAGAATTCAACGCCTGAAGCATAAAATACAATAAAATCCAACAGTTTGTCCATGGTATAACAGGAATAATTGCAACCAGTGTGAAAGTAGTGGTCATTGATACGTCCCGGGCAACCTAGGTTTCGCACTAGGGCGTTGCTTCACCACGTCAAATGGTTAGGGCCTTAGAAGTCAACGCCAGAATCATAAAATACAATATAAATACAACAGTTTTTCCATCGTATAAAAGGTATAATTGCAACCAGTGTGAAAGTAATGGTCATTTCTGCGTTCCGGGCAACATAGGCTTCACTCTTGGACGTTGCCCCACCATATCGAAAAGTTAGGGCCTAAGAAGTCAACGCCAGAAGCATAAAATAAAATAAAATAACAACAGTTTTTCCATCGTATAAAAGGTACAATTGCAACCAGTGTGAAAGTAATGGTCACTTCTACGTTCCAGGCAACATAGGCTTCACTCATGGACGTTGCCCCACCAGATCGAAAAATTAGGGCCTAAGAAGTCAACGCCAGAAGCATAAAATAAAATAAAACTACAACAGTTTTTCCATCGTATAACAGGAATAATTGCAACCAATGTGAAAGTAATGGTCACTTCTACGTTCCAGGCAACATAGGCTTCACTCACGGACGTTGCCCCACCAGATCGAAAAATTAGGGCCAAAGAAGTCAACGCCAGAAGCATAAAATAAAATAAAACTACAACAGTTTTTCCATCGTATAACAGGAATAATTGCAACCAGTGTGAAAGTGATGGTCATTTCTACGTTCGGGGCAACCTATTCATAACTCTAGGGCGTTGGTCCACCAGATCCAATAGTTAGGGCCTAAGAAGCCAACGCCAGGAGCATCAAATACAAAATAAATACAAAGGTTTTTCCATCGTAAAACAGGAATAATTGCAACCAGTGTGAAAGAAATGGTCATTTCTAAGTTCCGGGCAACATAGGCTTCACTCTCGGACGTTGCTCAAAGAGATCGAATAGCTAGGACCTTAGAAGTCAACTGCAGAAGCATAGAATACAATATAAATACAACAGTCTTTCCATTGTATAAAATGAATAATTACAAACAGTGTGAAAGTAATGGTCATTTCTACGTTCCGGGCAACCTAGGCTTCACTCTAGGGCGTTGCTCCTCCAGGTCGATAAGTTAGGGCCTTAGAAAACAACGCCAGACGCATAAAATACAATAAAAAGGCAACAGCTTGTAGATCGCATAACAGGGATAATTGCAACCAGTGTGAAAGTAATAGTCATATCTACGTTCCGGGCAACCTAGGTTCCGCTCTTGGGCGTTGCTCCACCACATCGAATAGTTAGGGCCATAGGAGACAACGCCAGAAGCATAGAATACGATATAAGTACAACAGTTTTTCCACCGTATAAAACGAATTATTGGAACCAGTCTGAAGGTAATGGCCATTTCTACTCTCCGGGCATCCTATGCTTCACTCTAGGGCGTTGGTCCACCAGATCCAATAGTTAGGGCCTAAGAAGTCAACGCCAGAAACATAAAGTACAATAAAAATCCAGCAGCTTGTAGATCGTATAACAGGTATAATTGCAACCAGTGTGAAAGTAGTAGTCATATCTACGTTCCGGGGAACCTAGGTTTCGCTCTTGGGAGTTGCTCCACCACGTCGAATAGTTAGGGCCATAGGAGTCAACGCCAGAAGCATAAAATACAAGAAAATCACAACAGTTTTTCCATCGTATAACAGGAATAATTGCAACCAGTGTCAAAGTGATGGTCATTTCTACGTTCCGTGCAACCTAGGCTTCACTCTGGGGCGTTGCTCCACCAGATCCAATAGTTAGGGCCAAAGAAGTCAACGCCAGAAGCATAAAATAAAATAGAAATACAACAGTTTTTCTATCGTATAAAACGAATAATTGCAACCAGTGTGAAAGTAATGGTCATTTCTACGTTCCGGGCAACCTAGGTTTCGCTCTAGGGCGTTGCTCCACCACGTCGAAGGGTTCGGGCCTTAGAAGTCAACGCCAGAAGCATAAAATACAATATAAATACAACAGTTTTTCCATTGTATAAAATGAATAATTGCAAACAGTGTGAAAGTAATGGTCATTTCTACGTTCCGGGCAACCTAGGCTTCACTCTAGGGCGTTGCTCCACCAGATCGAAAAATTAGGGCATAAGAAGTCAACGCCAGAAGCGTAAAATAAAATAAAATTACAACAGTTTTTCCATCGTATAAAAGGTATAATTGCAACCAGTGTGAAAGTAATGGTCATTTCTACGTTCCGGGCAACATAGGCCTCACTCTTCGACGTTGCTCCAAGAGATCGAATTGCTAGGACCTTAGAAGTCAACGCCAGAAGCATAAAATACAATATAAATAAAACAGTTTTTCCATTGTATAAAATGAATAATTGCAAACAGTGTGAAAGTAATAGTCATTTCTACGTTCCGGGCAACCTAGGCTTGACTCTAGGGCGTTGCTCCACCAGGTCGAATAGTTAGGGCCTTCGGAAACAACGCCAGACGCATAAAATACAATAAAAATACAACAGATTTTCCATCGTATAAAAGGTATAATTGCAACCAATGTGAAAGTAATGGTCACGTCTACGTTCCAGGCAACATAGGCTTCACTCTTGGACGTTGCCCCACCAGATCGAAAAGTTTGGGCCTAAGAAGTTAACGCCAGAAGCATAAAATAAAATAAAATTACAACAGTTTTTCCATCCTATAACTGGAATAATTGCAACCAGTGTGAAAGTGATGGTCATTTCTACGTTCCTTGCAACCTAGGCATCACTCTAGGGCGCTGCTCCACCAGATCCAATAGCTAGGGCCTAAGAAGCCGACGCCAGGAGCATCAAATACAAAATAAATACAACAGTTTTTCCATCGTAAAACAGGAATAATTGCAACCAGAGTGAAAGTAATGGTCATTTCTACGTTCCGGGCAACATAGGCTTCACTCTTGGACGTTGCTCCAAGAGATCGAATTGCTAGGACCTTAGAAGTCAACGCCAGAAGCATAAAATACAATATAAATAAAACAGTTTTTCCATTGTATAAAATGAATAATTGCAAACAGTGTGAAAGTAATGGTCATTTCTACGTTCCGGGCAACCTAGGCTTGACTCTAGGGCGTTGCTCCACCAGGTCGAATAGTTAGGGCCTTCGAAAACAACGCCAGACGCATAAAATACAATAAAAATACAACAGATTTTCCATCGTATAAAAGGTATAATTGCAACCAGTGTGAAAGTAATGGTCATTTCTGCGTTCCGGGCAACATAGGCTTCACTCTTGGACGTTGCCCCACCATATCGAAAAGTTAGGGCCTAAGAAGTCAACGCCAGAAGCATAAAATAAAATAAAATAACAACAGTTTTTCCATCGTATAAAAGGTACAATTGCAACCAGTGTGAAAGTAATGGTCATTTCTACGTTCCGGGTAACATAGGCCACACACTTCGACGTTGCTCCAAGAGATCGAATTGCTAGGACCTTAGAAGTCAACGCCAGAAGCAAAAAATACAATATAAATGCAATAGTTTTTCCATTGTATAAAATGAATAATTGCAAACAGTGTGAAAGTAATGGTCATTTCTACGTTCCGGGCAACCTAGGCTTCACTCTAGGGCGTTGCTCCTCCAGGTCGATAAGTTAGGGCCTTAGAAAACAACGCCAGACGCATAAAATACAATAAAAATGCAACAGCTTGTAGATCGCATAACAGGGATAATTGCAACCAGTGTGAAAGTAATAGTCATATCTACGTTCCGGGCAACCTAGGTTTCGCTCTTGGGCGTTGCTCCACCACGTCGAATAGTTAGGGCCATAGGAGTCAACGCCAGAAGCATAGAACACGATATAAGTACAACAGTTTTTCCACCGTATAAAACGAATTATTGGAAACAGTCTCAAGGTAATGGCCATTTCTACTCTCCGGGCATCCTATGCTTCACTCTAGGGCGTTGGTCCACCAGATCCAATAGTTAGTGCCTAAGAAGTCAACGCCAGAAACATAAAGTACAATAAAAATCCAGCAGCTTGTAGATCGTATAACAGGGATAATTGCAACCAGTGTGAAAGTAGTAGTCATATCTACGTTCCGGGGAACCTAGGTTTCGCTCTTGGGAGTTGCTCCACCACGTCGAATAGTTAGGGCCATAGGAGTCAACGCCAGAAGCATAGAATACGATATAAGTACAACAGTTTTTCCACCGTATAAAACGAATTATTGGAACCAGTCTGAAGGTAATGGCCATTTCTACTCTCCGGGCATCCTATGCTTCACTCTAGGGCGTTGGTCCACCAGATCCAATAGTTAGGGCCTAAGAAGACAACGCCAGAAACATAAAGTACAATAAAAATCCAGCAGCTTGTAGATCGTATAACAGGGATAATTGCAACCAGTGTGAAAGTAGTAGTCATATCTACGTTCCGGGGAACCTAGGTTTCGCTCTTGGGAGTTGCTCCACCACGTCGAATAGTTAGGGCCATAGGAGTCAACGCCAGAAGCATAAAATACAAGAAAATCACAACAGTTTTTCCATCGTATAACAGGAATAGTTGCAACCAGTGTGAAAGTGATGGTCATTTCTACGTTCCGGGCAACCTAGGCTTCACTCTAGGGCGTTGCTCTACCAGATCCACAAGTCAGGGCCTAAGAAGCCAACGCCAGAAGCATAAAATACGATATAAGTACAACAGTTTTTCCATCGTATAAAACGAATAATTGCAACCATTCTGAAAGTAATGGACATTTCTACGCTCCGGGCATCCTAGGCTTCACTCTACGGCGTTGGTCCACCAGATCCAATAGTTAGGGCCTTAGGAATCAACGCCAGAAGCATAAAATACAATATAAATACAACTGTTTTTCCGTTGTATAAAATGAATGATTGCAAACAGTGTGAAAGTAATGGTCATTTCAACGCCCTGGACTACCTAGGCATCACTCTAGGGCGTTGCTCCACCAGATCGAATAGCTAGGGACTTAGAATTCAACGCCTGAAGCATAAAATACAATAAAATCCAACAGTTTGTCCATGGTATAACAGGAATAATTGCAACCAGTGTCAAAGTGATGGTCATTTCTACGTTCCGTGCAACCTAGGCTTCACTCTGGGGCGTTGCTCCACCAGATCCAATAGTTAGGGCCAAAGAAGTCAACGCCAGAAGCATAAAATAAAATAGAAATACAACAGTTTTTCCATCGTATAAAACGAATAATTGCAACCAGTGTGAAAGTAATGGTCATTTCTACGTTCCGGGCAACCTAGGTTTCGCTCTAGGGCGTTGCTCCACCAGATCGAATAGCTAGGGACTTAGAATGCCACGCCAGAAGCATAAAATACAATAAAATTACAACAGTTTTTCCATCGTATAACAGGAATAATTGCAACCAGCGTGAAAGTGATGGTGATTTCAACGCTCTGGGCTACCTGGGCATCACTCTAGGGCGTTGCTCCACCAGATCGAATAGCTAGGGACTTAGAATGCCACGCCAGAAGCATAAAAAATAATAATAATCCAACAGTTTGACCATGGTATAACAGGAATAAATGCAACCAGTGTCAAAGTGATGGTCATTTCTACATTCCGTGCAACCTAGGCTTCACTCTGGGGCGTTGCTCCACCAGATCCAATAGTTAGGGTCAAAGAAGTAAACGCCAGAAGCATAAAATAAAATAGAAATACAGCAGTTTTTCCATCGTATAAAACGAATAATTGCAACCAGTGTGAAAGTAATGGTCATTTCTACGTTCCAGGCAACCTAGGTTTCGCTCTAGGGCGTTTCTCCACCACGTCGAATGGTTAGGGCCATAGAAGTCAACGCCAGAAGCATAAAATACAATATAAATACAACAGTTTTTCCATTGTATAAAATGAATAATTGCAAACAGTGTGAGAGTAATGGTCATTTCTACGTTCCGGGCAACCTAGGCTTCACTCTAGGGCGTTGCTCCACCAGGTCGAATAGTTAGGGCCTTCGAAAACAACGCCAGACGCATAAAATACAATAAAAATACAACAGCTTTTTCATCGTATAACAGGAATAATTGCAACCAGTGTGAAAGGAATGGTCATTTCTACGTTCCGGGCAACCTTGGCTTCACTCTAGGGCGTTGCTCCACCAGGTCGAATAGTTAGGGCCTTAGAAAGGAACGCCAGACGCATAAAATACAATAAAAATGCAACAGTTTTATCATCGTATAACAGGAGTAACTGCAACCAGTGTGAAAGTGATGGTCATTTCTACGTTCTGGGCAACCTAGGCTTCACTCTAGGACGTTGCTCCACCAGGTCGAATAGTTAGGGCCTTAGAAAACAACGCCAGACGCATAAAATACAATAAAAATACAACAGCTTTCCCATCGTATAAAAGGTATAATTGCAACCAATGTGAAAGTAATGGTCACTTCTACGTTCCGGGCAACATAGGCTTCACTCTTGGACGTTGCCCCACCAGATCGAAAAGTTAGGGCCTAAGAAGTCAACGCCAGAAGCATAAAATACAATAAAAATCCAACAGTTTGTCCATGGTATAACAGGAATAATTGCAAACAGTGTGAAAATAATGGTCATTTATACGTTCCGGGCAACGTAGGCTTCACTCTTGGACGTTGCCCCACCAGATCGAAAAGTTAGGGCCTAACAAGTCAACGCTAGAAGCATAAAATAAAATAAAATTACAACAGTTTTTCCATCGTATAACAGGAGTAACTGCAACCAGTGAGAAAGTGATGGTCATTTCTACCTTTCGTGCAACCTAGGCTTCACTCTGGGGCGTTGCTCCACCAGATCCAATAGTTAGGGCCATAGAAGTCAACGCCAGAAGCATAAAATAAAATATAAATACAACAGTTTTTCCATCGTATAAAACGAATAATTGCAACCAGTGTGAAAGTAATGGTCATTTCTACGTTCCGGGCAACCTAGGCTTCACTCTTGGACGTTGCCCCACCAGATCGAAAAGGTAGGGCCTAAGAAGTCAACGCCAGAGGCATAAAATAAAATAAAATTACAACAGTTTTTCCATCGTATAACAGGAATAATTGCAACCAGTGTGAAAGTGATGGTCATTTCTACGTTCGGGGCAACCTATTCATCACTCTAGGGCGTTGGTCCACCAGGTCGAATAGTTAGGGCCTTTGAAAACAACGCCAGACGCTTAAAATACAATAAAATTACAACAGTTTTTCCATCGTATAACAGGAATAATTGCAATCCGTGTGAAAGTGATGGTCATTTCAACGCTCTGCGCTACCTAGTCATCACTCTAGGGCGTTTCTCCACGAGATCGAATAGCTAGGGACTTAGAATTCAAAGCCAGAAGCATAAAATACAATAAAAATCCAACAGCTTGTCCATGGTATAACAGGAGTAATTGCAACCAGTGTGGAAGTAATGGTCATTTCTACGTACCGGGCAACCTAGGCTTCACTCTAGGGCGTTGCTCCACCAGGTCGATTAGTTAGGGCCTTAGAAAATAGCGCCAGCCGCATAAAATACAATAAAAATACAACAGGTTTTCCATTGTACAAAACGAATAATTGCAACCAGTGTGAAAGTAATGGTCATTTCTACGTTCCGGGCAACCTAGGCTTCACTCTAGGGCGTTGCTCCACCAGGTCGAATAGTTAGGGCCTTTGAAAACAACGCCAGACGCTTAAAATACAATAAGATTACAACAGTCTTTCCATCGTATAACAGGAATAATTGCAACCAGTGTGAAGGTGATGGTCATTTCAACGCTCTGGGCTACCTAGGCATCATTCTAGGGCGTTGCTCCACCAGATCGAATAGCTAGGGACTTAGAATTCAACGCCAGAAGCATAAAATACAATAAAAATCCAACAGTTTGTCAATGGTATAACAGGAATAATTGCAAACAGTGTGAAGGTAATGGTCATTTCTACGTTCCGGGCAACCTTGGCTTCACTCTAGGGCGTTGGTCCACCAGATCCAATAGTTAGGGCCTAAGAAGCCGACGCCATGAGCATCAAATACAAAATAAATACAACAGTTTTTCCATCGTAAAACAGGAATAATTGCAACCAGTGTGAAAGGAATGGTCATTTCTACGTTCCGGGCAACATAGGCTGCACTCTTGGACGTTGCTCCACCAGGTCGAATAGCTAGGACCTTAGAAGTCAACGCCAGACGCTTAAAATACAATAAGATTACAACAGTCTTTCCATCGTATAACAGGAATAATTGCAACCAGTGTGAAGGTGATGGTCATTTCAACGCTCTGGGCTACCTAGGCATCATTCTAGGGCGTTGCTCCACCAGATCGAATAGCTAGGGACTTAGAATTCAACGCCAGAAGCATAAAATACAATAAAAATCCAACAGTTTGTCAATGGTATAACAGGAATAATTGCAAACAGTGTGAAGGTAATGGTCATTTCTACGTTCCGGGCAACCTTGGCTTCACTCTAGGGCGTTGCTCCACCAGGTCGAATAGTTAGGGCCTTAGAAAGGAACGCCAGACGCATAAAATACAATAAAAATGCAACAGTTTTATCATCGTATAACAGGAGTAACTGCAACCAGTGTGAAAGTGATGGTCATTTCTACGTTCTGGGCAACCTAGGCTTCACTCTAGGACGTTGCTCCACCAGGTCGAATAGTTAGGGCCTTAGAAAACAACGCCAGACGCATAAAATACAATAAAAATACAACAGCTTTCCCATCGTATAAAAGGTATAATTGCAACCAATGTGAAAGTAATGGTCACTTCTACGTTCCGGGCAACATAGGCTTCACTCTTGGACGTTGCCCCACCAGATCGAAAAGTTCGGGCCTAAGAAGTCAACGCCAGAAGCATAAAATACAATAAAAATCCAACAGTTTGTCCATGGTATAACAGGAATAATTGCAAACAGTGTGAAAATAATGGTCATTTATACGTTCCGGGCAACGTAGGCTTCACTCTTGGACGTTGCCCCACCAGATCGAAAAGTTAGGGCCTAACAAGTCAACGCTAGAAGCATAAAATAAAATAAAATTACAACAGTTTTTCCATCGTATAACAGGAGTAACTGCAACCAGTGAGAAAGTGATGGTCATTTCTACCTTTCGTGCAACCTAGGCTTCACTCTGGGGCGTTGCTCCACCAGATCCAATAGTTAGGGCCATAGAAGTCAACGCCAGAAGCATAAAATAAAATATAAATACAACAGTTTTTCCATCGTATAAAACGAATAATTGCAACCAGTGTGAAAGTAATGGTCATTTCTACGTTCCGGGCAACCTAGGCTTCACTCTTGGACGTTGCCCCACCAGATCGAAAAGGTAGGGCCTAAGAAGTCAACGCCAGAGGCATAAAATAAAATAAAATTACAACAGTTTTTCCATCGTATAACAGGAATAATTGCAACCAGTGTGAAAGTGATGGTCATTTCTACGTTCGGGGCAACCTATTCATCACTCTAGGGCGTTGGTCCACCAGGTCGAATAGTTAGGGCCTTTGAAAACAACGCCAGACGCTTAAAATACAATAAAATTACAACAGTTTTTCCATCGTATAACAGGAATAATTGCAATCCGTGTGAAAGTGATGGTCATTTCAACGCTCTGCGCTACCTAGTCATCACTCTAGGGCGTTTCTCCACGAGATCGAATAGCTAGGGACTTAGAATTCAAAGCCAGAAGCATAAAATACAATAAAAATCCAACAGCTTGTCCATGGTATAACAGGAGTAATTGCAACCAGTGTGGAAGTAATGGTCATTTCTACGTACCGGGCAACCTAGGCTTCACTCTAGGGCGTTGCTCCACCAGGTCGATTAGTTAGGGCCTTAGAAAATAGCGCCAGCCGCATAAAATACAATAAAAATACAACAGGTTTTCCATTGTACAAAACGAATAATTGCAACCAGTGTGAAAGTAATGGTCATTTCTACGTTCCGGGCAACCTAGGCTTCACTCCAGGGCGTTGCTCCACCAGGTCGAATAGTTAGGGCCTTAGAAAACAACGCCAGACGCATAAAATACAATAAAAATGCAACAGTCTTATCACCGTATAACAGGAGTAACTGCAACCAGTGTGAAAGTGATGGTCATTTCTACGTTCCGGACAACGTAGGCTTCCCTCTTGGACGTTGCCCCACCAGATCGAAAAGTTAGGGCCTAAGAAGTCAACACTAGAAGCATAAAATAAAATAAAATTACAACAGTTTTACCACGGTATAACAGGAATAATTGCAACCAGTGTCAAAGTGATGGTCATTTCTACGTTCCGCGCAACCTAGGCTTCACTCTGGGGCGTTACTCCGTCAGATCCAATAGTTAGGGCCAAAGAAGTCAACGCCAGAAGCATAAGATAAAATAGAAATACAACACTCTTTCCATCGTATAAAACGAATAATTGCAACCAGTGTGAAAGTTATGGTCATTTCTACGTTCCGGGCAACCTAGGTTTCGCTCTAGGGTGTTGCTCCACCACGTCGAATGGTTAGGGCCTTAGAAGTCAACGCCAGAAGCATAAAATACAATATAAATACAACAGTTTTTCCACTGTATAATATGAATAATTGCAACCAGTATGAATGTTATGGCCATTTCTGCGTTCCGGGCAACCTAGGCTTCACTCTATGGCGTTGGTCCACCAGATCGAATGGCTAGGGACTTAGAAGTCAACTCCAGAAGCATAAAATACAACATAAGTACAACAGTTTTACCTTCGTATAAAATGGCTAATCGCAAACAGTGTGAAGGTAATGGTCATTTCTACGTTCCGGGCAACCTAGGTTTCGCTCTAGGGCGTTGCTCCACCAGATCGAATAGCTACGGACTTAGAAGTCAACGCAAGAAGCATAAAATACAATATAAATACAACAGTTTTTCCATCGTATAAAAGGAATAATAGCAACCAGTGTGAAAGTGATGGTCATTTATACGTTCCGGGCAACCTAGGTTTCACTCTTGGGCGTTGCTCCACCACACCGAATAGCTACGGCCTTAGAAGTCAACTCCAGAAGCATAAAATACAATATAAATACAGCAGCTTTTCCGTCGTATAAAATGAATGATTGCAAACAGTGTGGAAGTTATGGTCATTTCTACGTTCCGGGGAACCTAGGCTTAACTGCAGGTCGTTGCTCCACCAGATCGAATAGTTAGGGACTTTGAATACAACGCCAGAAGCATAAAATACAATAAAAATGCAACAGTTTTTCCATCGTATAACAGGAAAGCTACAACCAGTGTAAAAGTACTGGTCATTTCTATGTTCCGGGTAACCTAGGCTTCACTCTAGGGCGCTGCACCACCAGATCGAATAGCTAGGGACTTAGAATTCAACGCCAGAAGAATAAAATACAAAATAAGTAGAATAGTTTTTCCATCGTATAGAATGTATAATTGCAAGCAGTGTTAAGGCAATGGTCATTTCTACGTTCCGGGCAACCTTGGCTTAACTCCAGGGCGTTGCTCCACCAGATCGAATAGTTAGGGACTTTGAGTACAACGCCAGAAGCATAAAATACATTAAAAATGCAACAGTTTTTCCATTGTATAACAGGAATAACTGCAACCAGTGTGAAAGTACTGGTCATTACTACGTTCCGGGCAACCTAGGCTTCACTCTAGGGCGTTGCTCCACCACATCGAATAGTTAGGGTCTTAGAAGTCAATGCCAGAAGCATAAAATACAATATAAATACAACAGTTTTTCCACTGTATAATATGAATAATTGCAACCAGTATGAATGCTATGGCCATTTCTGCGTTCCGGGCAACCTAGGCTTCACTCTAGGGCGTTGGTCCACCAGATCGAATGGCTAGGGACTTAGAAGTCAACTTCAGAAGCATAAAATACAACATAAGTACAACAGTTTTACCTTCGTATAAAATGACTAATCGCAAACAGTGTGAAGGTAATGGTCATTTCTACGTTCCGGGCAACCTAGGTTTCGCTCTAGGGCGTTGCTCCACCAGATCGAATAGCTACGGACTTAGAAGTCAACGCAAGAAGCATAAAATACAATATAAATACAACAGTTTTTCCATCGTATAAAAGGAATAATAGCAACCAGTGTGAAAGTGATGGTCATTTCTACGTTCCGGGCAACCTAGGTTTCACTCTTGGGCGTTGCTCCACCACACCGAATAGCTACGGCCTTAGAAGTCAACTCCAGAAGCATAAAATACAATATAAATACAACAGCTTTTCCGTCGTATAAAATGAATGATTGCAAACAGTGTGGAAGTTATGGTCATTTCTACGTTCCGGGGAACCTAGGCTTAACTGCAGGTCGTTGCTCCACCAGATCGAATAGCTAGGGACTTAGAATTCAACGCCAGATGATTGAAATACAACATAAGTATAACAGTTTTACATTCGTATAAAATGAATAATCGCAAACAGTGAGAAAGTTATGGTCATTTCTACGTTCCGGGCAACCTAGGCTTCAGTCTAGTGCAGTGCTCAACCAGATCGAATAGTTAGGGCCTAAGAAGTCAACGCCAGAAGCATAAAATACAATATAAATACAACAGCTTTTCCATCGTATAACAGGAAAGCTGCAACCAGTGTGGAAGTACTGGCCATTTCTATGTCCAGGGTAACCTAGGCTCCACTCTAGGGCGTTGCTCCACCAGATCGAATAGCTAGGGACGTAGAATTCAACGCCAGAAGAATAAAATACAACATAAGTACAACAGTTTTACAATCGCATAAAATGAATAATCGCAAACAGTGCGAAGGTATTGGCCATTTCCACGTTCGGGACAACCTAGGGTTCACTCTAGGGCGTTGCTCCACGAGATCGAATAGTTAGGGCATAAGAAGTCAATACCAGAAGCATAAAATACAATATAAGAACAACAGTTTTTCCCTTGTATAACATGAATAATTGCAACCAGTGTGAAAGCTATGGTCATTTGTACGTTCCGGGTAACCTAGGCTCCACTCTAGGGCGTTGCTCCACCCCATCGAATAGTTAGGGTCTTAGAAGTCAATGCCAGAAGCATAAAATACAATATTAATACAACAGTTTTTCCACTGTATAATATGATTAATTGCAAACAGTGTGGGAGTAACGGTCATTTCAACGTTCCGGGCAACCTAGATTTCGCTCTAGGGCGTTGCTCCACCAGATCGAATAGCTAGGGACTTAGAAGTCAACGCCAGAAGCATAAAATATAATAAAAATACAACAGTTTTTCATCGTATAAAAGGAATAATAGCAACCAGTGTGAAAGTAATGTTCATTTCTACGTTCCGGGCAACCTAGGTTTCACTCTTGGGCGTTGCTCCACCAGATCGAATTGTTAGGGCCTAAGAAGTCAACGCCAGAAGCATAAAATACAATATAAATACAACAGCTTTTCCATCGTATAACAGGAAAGCTGCAACCAGTGTGAAAGTACTGGTCATTTCTATGTTCCGGGTAACCACGGCTTCACTCTAGGGCGTTGCTCCACCAGATCGAATAGTTAGGGACTTTGAATACAACGCCAGAAGCATAAAATACAATAAAAATGCACCAGTTTTTCCGTCGAATAACAGGAAAGCTCTAACCAGTGTGAAAGTACTGGCCATTTCTATGTCCAGGGTAACCTAGGCTCCACTGTAGGGTGTTGCTCCACCAGATCGAATAGCTAGGGACGTAGAATTCAACGCCAGAAGAATAAAATACAACATAAGTAAAACAGTTTTACAACCGTATAAAATGAATAATCGCAAACAGTGCGAAGGTATTGGTCATTTCCACGTTCGGGGCAACCTAGGCTTCACTCTTGGGCGTTGCTTTTCGAGATCGAATAGTTAGGGCATAAGAAGTCAACGCCAGAAGCATAAAATACAATAGAAGTACAACAGTTTTTCCCTTGTATAACATGAATAATTGCAACCAGTGTGAAAGCTATGGTCATTTGTACGTTCCGGGCAACCTAGGCTTCACTCTAGGGCGTTGCTCCACCACATCGAATAGTTAGGGTCTTAGAAGTCAATGCCAGAAGCATAAAATACAATATAAATACAACAGTTTTTCCACTGTATAATATGAATAATTGCAAACAGTGTGGGAGTAATGGTCATTTTAACGTTCCGGGCAACCTAGATTTCGCTCTAGGGCGTTGCTCCACCAGATCGAATAGCTAGGGACTTAGAAGTCAACGCCAGAAGCATAAAATACAATAAAAATACAACAGTTTTTCCATTGTATAACAGGAATAACTGCAACCAGTGTGAAAGTACTGGTCATTTCTACATTCCGGGCAACCTAGGCTTCACCCTAGGGCGTTGCTCCACCACATCGAATAGCTACGGCCTTAGAAGTCAACGCCTGAAGCATAAAATATAATATAAATACAACAGTTTTTCCATCGTATAACAGGAGTAATTGCAACCAGAGTGAAGGTGAGGGTCATTTCTACGTTCCGGGAAACCTAGGCTTCACTCTAGGGCGTTGGTCCACCAGATCGAATGGCTAGGGACTTAGAAGTCAACTCCAGAAGCATAAAATACAATATAAATACAACAGCTTTTCCATCGTATAAAATGAATGATTGCAAACAGTGTGAAAGTTATGGTCATTTCTACGTTCCGGGCAACCTAGGCTTAACTCGAGGGCGTTGCTCCACCAGATCGAATAGCTAGGGACTTAGAATTCAACGCCAGAAGAATAAAATACGAAATAAGTACAACAGTTTTTCCATCGTATAAAATGTATAATTGCAAGCAGTGTCAAGGCAATGGTCATTTCTACGTTCCGGGCAACCTAGGCTTAACTCCAGGGCGTTGCTCCACCAGATCGAATATTTGGGGACTTTGAATACAACGGCAGAAGCATAAAATACAATAAAAATGCTACAGTTTTTCCCTTGTATAGCATGAATAATTGCAACCAGTGTGAATGTTATGGTCATTTCTACGTTCCGGGCACCCTAGGCTTCACTCTAGGGCGTTGGTCCACCAGATCGAATGGCTAGGGACTTAGAAGTCAACTCCAGAAGCATAAAATACAATATAAATACAACAGCTTTTCCATCGCATAAAACGAATTATTGCAAACACTGTGAAAGTTATTGTCATTTCTACTTTCCGGGCAACCTAGGCTTAACTCCAGGACGTTGCTCCACCAGATCGAATAGTTAGGGACCTTGAATACAACGCCAGAAGCATAAAATACAATAAAAATGCAACAGTTTTTCCATCGTATAACAGGAAAGCTGCAACCAGTGTGAAAGTACTGGTCATTTCTATGTTCCGGGTAACCTAGGCTTCACTCTAGGGCGTTGCTCCCCCAGATCGAATAGTTAGGGACTTTGAATACAACGCCAGAAGCATAAAATACAATAAAAATGCACGAGTTTTTCCATCGAATAACAGGAAAGCTGTAACCAGTGTGAAAGTACTGGTCATTTCTACTATCCGGGTAACCTAGGCTTCACTCTAGGGCGTTGCTCTACCAGATCGAATAGTTAGGGCCTAAGAAGTCTACGCCAGAAGCATAAAATACAATATAAATACAACAGTTTTTCCATCGTATAAAAGGAATAATAGCAACCAGTGTGAAAGTGATGGTCATTTATACGTTCCGGGCAACCTAGGTTTCACTCTTGGGCGTTGCTCCACCACACCGAATAGCTACGGCCTTAGAAGTCAACTCCAGAAGCATAAAATACAATATAAATACAGCAGCTTTTCCGTCGTATAAAATGAATGATTGCAAACAGTGTGGAAGTTATGGTCATTTCTACGTTCCGGGGAACCTAGGCTTAACTGCAGGTCGTTGCTCCACCAGATCGAATAGTTAGGGACTTTGAATACAACGCCAGAAGCATAAAATACAATAAAAATGCAACAGTTTTTCCATCGTATAACAGGAAAGCTACAACCAGTGTAAAAGTACTGGTCTAAGTACGGGCCTAAGAAGTCAACGCCAGAAGCATAAAATACAATATAAATACAACAGCTTTTCCATCGTATAACAGGAAAGCTGCAACCAGTGTGGAAGTACTGGCCATTTCTATGTCCAGGGTAACCTAGGCTCCACTCTAGGGCGTTGCTCCACCAGATCGAATAGCTAGGGACGTAGAATTCAACGCCAGAAGAATAAAATACAACATAAGTACAACAGTTTTACAATCGCATAAAATGAATAATCGCAAACAGTGCGAAGGTATTGGCCATTTCCACGTTCGGGACAACCTAGGGTTCACTCTAGGGCGTTGCTCCACGAGATCGAATAGTTAGGGCATAAGAAGTCAATACCAGAAGCATAAAATACAATATAAGAACAACAGTTTTTCCCTTGTATAACATGAATAATTGCAACCAGTGTGAAAGCTATGGTCATTTGTACGTTCCGGGTAACCTAGGCTCCACTCTAGGGCGTTGCTCCACCCCATCGAATAGTTAGGGTCTTAGAAGTCAATGCCAGAAGCATAAAATACAATATTAATACAACAGTTTTTCCACTGTATAATATGATTAATTGCAAACAGTGTGGGAGTAACGGTCATTTCAACGTTCCGGGCAACCTAGATTTCGCTCTAGGGCGTTGCTCCACCAGATCGAATAGCTAGGGACTTAGAAGTCAACGCCAGAAGCATAAAATATAATAAAAATACAACAGTTTTTCATCGTATAAAAGGAATAATAGCAACCAGTGTGAAAGTAATGTTCATTTCTACGTTCCGGGCAACCTAGGTTTCACTCTTGGGCGTTGCTCCACCAGATCGAATTGTTAGGGCCTAAGAAGTCAACGCCAGAAGCATAAAATACAATATAAATACAACAGCTTTTCCATCGTATAACAGGAAAGCTGCAACCAGTGTGAAAGTACTGGTCATTTCTATGTTCCGGGTAACCACGGCTTCACTCTAGGGCGTTGCTCCACCAGATCGAATAGTTAGGGACTTTGAATACAACGCCAGAAGCATAAAATACAATAAAAATGCACCAGTTTTTCCGTCGAATAACAGGAAAGCTCTAACCAGTGTGAAAGTACTGGCCATTTCTATGTCCAGGGTAACCTAGGCTCCACTGTAGGGTGTTGCTCCACCAGATCGAATAGCTAGGGACGTAGAATTCAACGCCAGAAGAATAAAATACAACATAAGTAAAACAGTTTTACAACCGTATAAAATGAATAATCGCAAACAGTGCGAAGGTATTGGTCATTTCCACGTTCGGGGCAACCTAGGCTTCACTCTTGGGCGTTGCTTTTCGAGATCGAATAGTTAGGGCATAAGAAGTCAACGCCAGAAGCATAAAATACAATAGAAGTACAACAGTTTTTCCCTTGTATAACATGAATAATTGCAACCAGTGTGAAAGCTATGGTCATTTGTACGTTCCGGGCAACCTAGGCTTCACTCTAGGGCGTTGCTCCACCACATCGAATAGTTAGGGTCTTAGAAGTCAATGCCAGAAGCATAAAATACAATATAAATACAACAGTTTTTCCACTGTATAATATGAATAATTGCAAACAGTGTGGGAGTAATGGTCATTTTAACGTTCCGGGCAACCTAGATTTCGCTCTAGGGCGTTGCTCCACCAGATCGAATAGCTAGGGACTTAGAAGTCAACGCCAGAAGCATAAAATACAATAAAAATACAACAGTTTTTCCATTGTATAACAGGAATAACTGCAACCAGTGTGAAAGTACTGGTCATTTCTACATTCCGGGCAACCTAGGCTTCACCCTAGGGCGTTGCTCCACCACATCGAATAGCTACGGCCTTAGAAGTCAACGCCTGAAGCATAAAATATAATATAAATACAACAGTTTTTCCATCGTATAACAGGAGTAATTGCAACCAGAGTGAAGGTGAGGGTCATTTCTACGTTCCGGGAAACCTAGGCTTCACTCTAGGGCGTTGGTCCACCAGATCGAATGGCTAGGGACTTAGAAGTCAACTCCAGAAGCATAAAATACAATATAAATACAACAGCTTTTCCATCGTATAAAATGAATGATTGCAAACAGTGTGAAAGTTATGGTCATTTCTACGTTCCGGGCAACCTAGGCTTAACTCGAGGGCGTTGCTCCACCAGATCGAATAGCTAGGGACTTAGAATTCAACGCCAGAAGAATAAAATACGAAATAAGTACAACAGTTTTTCCATCGTATAAAATGTATAATTGCAAGCAGTGTCAAGGCAATGGTCATTTCTACGTTCCGGGCAACCTAGGCTTAACTCCAGGGCGTTGCTCCACCAGATCGAATATTTGGGGACTTTGAATACAACGGCAGAAGCATAAAATACAATAAAAATGCTACAGTTTTTCCCTTGTATAGCATGAATAATTGCAACCAGTGTGAAAGCTATGGTCATTTCTACGTTCCTGGCAACCTAGGCTTCACTCTAGGGCGTTGCTCCACCACATCGAATAGCTAGGGTCTTAGAAGTCAATGCCAGAAGCATAAAATACAATATAAATACAACAGTTTTTCCACTGTATAATATGAATAATTGCAACCAGTATGAATGTTATGGTCATTTCTACGTTCCGGGCACCCTAGGCTTCACTCTAGGGCGTTGGTCCACCAGATCGAATGGCTAGGGACTTAGAAGTCAACTCCAGAAGCATAAAATACAATATAAATACAACAGCTTTTCCATCGCATAAAACGAATTATTGCAAACACTGTGAAAGTTATTGTCATTTCTACTTTCCGGGCAACCTAGGCTTAACTCCAGGACGTTGCTCCACCAGATCGAATAGTTAGGGACCTTGAATACAACGCCAGAAGCATAAAATACAATAAAAATGCAACAGTTTTTCCATCGTATAACAGGAAAGCTGCAACCAGTGTGAAAGTACTGGTCATTTCTATGTTCCGGGTAACCTAGGCTTCACTCTAGGGCGTTGCTCCCCCAGATCGAATAGTTAGGGACTTTGAATACAACGCCAGAAGCATAAAATACAATAAAAATGCACGAGTTTTTCCATCGAATAACAGGAAAGCTGTAACCAGTGTGAAAGTACTGGTCATTTCTACTATCCGGGTAACCTAGGCTTCACTCTAGGGCGTTGCTCTACCAGATCGAATAGTTAGGGCCTAAGAAGTCTACGCCAGAAGCATAAAATACAATATAAATACAACAGCTATTCCATCGTATAACAGGAAACATTGCAACCAGTGTGTAAGATATGGTCATTTCTACGTCCCGGGCAACCTAGGCTTCACTCTAGAGCGTTGCGCGACCACATCGAATAGCTATGGCCTTAGAAGTCAACGCCAGAAGAATAAAATACAACATAAGTACAACAGTTTTACCTTCGTATAAAATGACTAATCGCAAACAGTGTGAAAGTACTGGTCATTTCTACGTTCCGGGCATCCTAGGCTTCACTCTAGGGCGTTGCTCCACCAGATCGAATAGTTAGGGCCTAAGAAGTCAACGCCAGAAGCATAAAATACAATATAAATACAACAGTTTTTCCCTTGAATAACAGGAATAATTGCAACCAGTGTGAAAGCTATGGTCACTTCTACGATCCGGGCAACCTAGGTTTAACTGTAGGGCGTTACTCCACCAGATCGAATAGTTAGGGCCTTAGAAGTCAACGCCCGAATCATGAAATACAAAATAAATAGAACATTTTTTCCATTGTATAGAACGAATAATTGCAACCAGTGTGAAAGTTATGGTCATTTCTACGTTCCGGGCACCGTTGGCTTAACTCCAGGACGTTGCTCCACCAGATCGAATAGTTAGGGACTTTGAATACAACGCTAGAAGCATAAAATACAATAAAAATGCATCAGTTCTTCGATTGTATAACAGGAATAACTGCAACCAGTGTGAAAGTACTGGTCATTTCTACTATCCGGGTAACCTAGGCTTCACTCTAGGGCGTTGCTCTACCAGATCGAATAGTTAGGGCCTAAGAAGTCTACGCCAGTAGCATAAAATACAATATAAATACAACAGCTATTCCATCGTATAACAGGAATCATTGCAACCAGTGTGTAAGATATGGTCATTTCTACTTCCCGGGCAACCTAGGCTTCACTCTAGAGCGTTGCGCGACCAAATCGAATAGCTATGGCCTTAGAAGTCAACGCCAGAAGCATTAAATACAATATAAATACAACAGCATTTCCACCGTATAACAGGAATAATTGCAAACAGTGTGAAAGACATGGTCATTTCTACGTTCCGGGCAACCTAGGCTTCACTCTAGGGCGTTGCTCCACCAGACCGAATAGTCAGGGACTTACGAGTCAACGCCCGAAGCATAAAATGAAATAAAAATACAACAGTTTTTCCATCCTATAAAACGAATAATTGCAACCGGTATGAATGTTATGGTCATTTCTACGTTCCGGGCAACCCAGGCTTCACTCTAGGGCGTTGGTCCACCAGATCCAATAGCTAGGGCCTAAGAAGTCAACGACAGGAGCACCAAATACATAATAAATGCAACAGTTTTTCCATCGTATAAAACGAATAATTGCAACCAGCATGAAAGCTATGGTCATTTCTACGTTCCGGGCAACCTAGGCTTAACTCCAGGGCGTTTCTCCACCAGATCGAATAGTTAGGGACTTTGTATACAACGCCAGAAGCATAAAATACAATAAAAATGCAACAGTTTTTCCATTGTATAACAGGAATATCTGCAACCAGTGTGAAAGTAATGGTCATGTCTACGTTCCGGGTAGCCTAGGCTTCAATCCAGGGCGTTGCTCAACCAGATCGAATAGCTTGGGACTTAGAATTCAACGCCAGAAGAATAAAATACAACTTAAGTACAACAGCTTTACCATCGTATAAAATGAATGATCGCAAACAGTGTGAAGGTAATGGACACTTCCACGTTCAGGGCACCCTAGGCTTCACTCTAGGGCGTTGCTCCAACAGATCGAATAGTTAAGGCCTAAGAAGTCTACGCCAGAAGCATAAAATACAATATAAATACAACAGCTACTCCATCGTATAACAGAAATCATTGCAAACAGTGTGTAAGATATGGTCATTTCTACGTTCCGGGCAACCTAGGCTTCACTCTAGGGCGTTGCTTGATCACATCGAATAGCTATGGCCTTAGAAGTCAACGCCAGCACCATTAAATACAATATAAATACAACAGCTTTTCCACGGTATAACAGGAATAATTGCAAACAGTGTGAAAGTCATGGTCATTTCTACGTTCCGGGCAACCTAGGCTTAACTGTAGGGCGTCGCTCCACCAGATCGAATAGTTAGGGACTTTGAATACAACGCTAGAAGCATAAAATACAATAAAAATGCATCAGTTCTTCGATTGTACAACAGGAATAACTGCAACCAGTGTGAAAGTACTGGTCATTTCTACGATCCGTGTAACCTAGGCTTCGCTCTAGTGCGTTGCTCTACCAGATCGAACAGTTAGGGCCTTAGAAGTCAACGCCCGAAGCATAAAATACAGAATAAATACAACAGTTTTTCCATCGTATAAAACGAATAATTGCATCCAGTGTGAAAGTAACGGCCATATCTACGTTCCGGGCAACCTAGGCTTGGCTCTAGGGCGTTGCTCCACCAGATCGAATAGTAAGGGCCTTAGAAGTCAACGCCCGAAGCATAAAATACAATATAAATACAACAGTTTTTCCCTTGTATAACAGGAATTATTGCAACCAGTGTGAATGGTATGGTCATTTCTACGTTCCGGGCAACCTAGGCTTCACTCTAGGGCGTTGCTCCACCAGATCGAATAGTTAGTGCCTTAGAAGTCAACGCTCGAAGCATAAAATAGAATAAAAATACAATAGTATTTCCATCGTATAAAATGAATAACTGCATCCAGTATGAAAGTAATGGCCATATCTATGTTCCGGGCAACCTAGGCTTGGCTCTAGGGCGTTGCTCCACCAGATCGAATAGTTAGGGCCATAGAAGTCTACGCCCGGAACATAAAATACAATAAAAATACAACAGCTGTTCCATCGTATAAAGCGAATTATTGCAACCAGTGTCAAAGTGACGGCCATTTCTACGTTCCGGCCATCCTAGATATAACTCTGTGGCGTTGCTCCACCAGATCGAATAGTTAGGGCCTAAGAAGTCAACACCAGGTGCATAAAATACAATAAGAATACAACAGTTTTTCCATCATATAACAGGAATAACTGCAACCAGTGTGAAGCTAATGGTCATTTCAACGTTCCGGGCAACTTGGGCTCCACACTAGGGCGTTGTTCCACCAGATCCAATAGTAAGGGACTAAGAAGTCAACGCCAGAAGCATAAAATACAATAAAAATACAATAGCTTTTCCATCGTATAAAATGAATAATTGCAATCAGTGTGAAGATAATCGTCATTTCTGTGTTCCAGGCAACCTAGGCTTCACTCTAGAGCGTTGCTACACCAGCTCGAATAGCTAGGGCCATAGAAGTCAACGCCCGGAGCATAAAATACGATAAAAATACAACTGTTTTTCCATCGTTTAAAATGAATAGTTGCAATCAGTGTGAAGGTAATGGTCATTTTTACGTTCCGCGCAACCTAGGCTTCGCTCTAGGACGTTGCTCCACCTGAATGAATAGCTAGGGCCTTAGAAGTCTACGCCCGGAGCATAAAATAAAATAAAAATACAACAGTTTATCCATCGTATAAAATGAATAATTGCAATCAGTGTGAAGGTAATGGTCATTTCTACGTTCCTGGTAACCTAGGCTTGACTCTAGGGCATTGCTCCACCAGATCGAATAGTTAGGGCCATAGAAGTCAACGCCCGAAGCATAAAATACAATAAAGATACATCAGTTTTTCCATCGTATAATACAAATAATAGCAACGGGTGTGAAAGTTATGGTCATTTCTACGTTCCGGTCAACCTAGGCTTCACTCGAGGGCGTTGCTCCACCAGATAGAATCGTTAGGGCCTTAGATGTCAACGCCCGAAGCATAAAATACAATGAAAATGCAACGGTTTTTCCATCGTATAACACGAATAATTGCAACCCGTGTGAATGTGATAGGCATTTCTACGTTCCAGGCAACCTAGGCTTCACTGTAGGGTGTTGCCCTACCAAGCCGAATAGCTAGGGCCTTAGAAGTCTACGCCCGGAGCATAAAATACAGAATAAGCACAACAGTTTTTCCATCGTATAAAACGAATAATTCCATCCAGTGTGAAAGTAATGGCCATATCTACGTTACGGGCAACCTAGGCTTGGCTCTACGGCGTTGCTCCACCAGATCGAATGGTTAGGGCCTCAGAAGACAACGCCCGAAGCATAAAATACAATAAAGATACAACAGTTTTTCCATTTTATAACAGGAGTAATTGCAACCAGTGTGAAAGTGAAGGTTATTTCGACCTTCCGTGCAACCTAGGCTTCACTCTAGGGCGTTGTTCCGCCAGGACGAATTGTTAAGGCCTTAGAAGTCAACGCCAGAAGCGTAAAATACGAAACAAATGCAACAGTTTTTCCATCGTATAAAACGAATAATTGCAACCGATGTGAAAATTATGGTCATTTCTACGTTCCTGGCGACCTAGGCTTCACTCTAGAGCGTTGCACCACCAGATGGAATAGTTAGGGCCTTAGAAGTCAACGCCCGAAGCATAAAATACAATAAAAATACAATAGTTTTTCCATCGTATAAAATGAATAATTGCAATCAGTGTGAAGGTAATGGTCATTTCTACGTTCCGGGCAACCTAGGCTTCACTCTAGGGCGTTGCACCACCAGATCGAATGGTCAGGGCCTAAGAAGTCAACGCCCGAAGCATAAAATACAATAAAGATACAACAGTTTTTCCATCGTATAAAACGAATAATTGCATCCAGTGTGAAAGTAACGGCCATATCTACGTTCCGGACAACCTAGGCTTCACTCTAGGCCATTGCTCAACCAGTTCGAATAGCTAGGGCTTTAGAAGTCAACGCCCGAAGCATAAAATACAAAATAAATACAACAGTTTTTCCATCGTATAAAACGAATAATTCCAACCAGTGTGAAGGTTATGGTCATTTCTACGTTCCTGGCAACCTAGGCTTCACTCAGCGGCGTTGCTCCACCAGATCGAATAGTTAGGGCCTTAGAAGTCAACGCCCGAAGCATAAAATACAATAAAAATACAACAGTTTTTCCACCGTATAAAATGAATAATTGCAATCAGTGTGAAGGTAATGGTCATTTCTGCGTTCCGGGCAAGCTAGGATTCACTCTAGGGCGTTGCTGCAACAGATCGGATAGTTAGGGCCTTAGAAGTCAACGCCCGAAGCATATAATACAATAAAAATACAACAGTTTTTCCATCGTATAACAGGAGTAACTGCAACCAGTGTGAAGGTAATGGTCATTTCTACGTTCCGGGCAACCTATGCTTCGCTCTAGGGCGTTGCTCAACCAGATCGAAAAGCTAGGGCCTTAGAAGTCAACGCCCGAAGAATAAAATACAATGAAAATGCAACGGTTTTTTCATCGTATAACACGAATAATTGCAACCCGTGTGAAGGTGAGAGTCATTTCTACGCTCGGGGCAATCTAGGCTTCAATCTAGGGCGTTGTTCCACCAGATCGAATAGTAAGGTCCTAAGAAGTCAACGCCAGAAACATAAAATACAATATAAGCACAACAGTTTTTCCATCGTATAAAACGAATAATTGCATCCAGTGTGAAAGTAATAGCCATTTCTACGTTCCGGCAACCTCGGCTTCACTCTAGGGCGTTGCTCCACCAGATCGAACAGTTAGTGCCTTAGAAGTCAACGCCCGAAGCATAAAGTACAATAAAGATACAACAGATTTTCCATCGTATAACAGGAGTAATAGCAACCAGTGTGAAAGTGATGGTCATTTCTACGTTCCGGGCAACCTATGCTTCACTCTAGGGCGTTGTTCCACCACATCGAATTGTTAGGGCCTTGGAAGTCAACGCCAGAAGCGTAAAATACAATACAAATGCAACAGTTTTTCGATCGAATAAAACGAATAATTGCAACCGATGTGAAAATTATGGTCATTTCTACGTTCCGGGCACCCTAGGCTACACCCTAGGGCGTTGCTCCACCAGATCGAATAGTTAGGGCCTTAGAAGTCAACGCACGAAGCATAAAATACAATAAAGATACAACAGATTTTCCATCGTATAACTGGAACAATTGCAACCAGTGTGAAAGTAATGCCCATTTCTACGTTCCGGGTATCATAGACTTAACACTGAAGCATTGCTCCACCCATATCGAAGAGCTAGGAACTTAGAATTCAACGCCAGAAGCATAAAATACAATAAAGATACAACAGTTTTTCATCGTATAACAGGAATAATTGCATCCAGTGTGAAAGTAATGGTCATTTCTACGTTCCGGGCAACCTAGTCTTCACTCTAGGGCGTTGCTCTACCACATCGAATATCTACGGCCTTAGAAGTCAACGCCGGAAGCATAAAATACAATAAAAATGCATCAGTTTTTCCATCTTATAAAACGAATAATTGCATCCAGTGTGAAAGTAATGGTCATTTCTACGTTCCGTGCGACCTAGGCTCGACTCTAGGGCGTTGCCGCACCAGATCGAATAGTTAGGGCCTACGAAGTCGACGCCAGTAGAATAAAATACAATATAAATACAACGGTTTTTCCATCGTATAAAATGAATAATTGCAAACAGTGTGAAAGTGATGGCCACTTCTACGTTCCGGGAATCCTTGGTATAACTCTGAGGCGTTGCTCCACCAGACCGAATAGTTGGGGCCTAAGAAGTCAACACCAGGAGCATAAAATACAATTTAAATACAACAGCTTTTCCATCGTATAACAGGAATAACTACAACCAGTGTGAAGGTCCTGGTCATTTCTACGTGACGGGCAACCTAGGCTTCACTCTAGGGTGTTCCTCGACCAGATCGAATAGTTGGGGCCTTAGAAGTCTACGCCCGGAGCATAAAATACAAAATAAATACAACAGCTTTTCCATCGTATAAAACGAATAGTTGCAACCAGTGTGAAAGTTATTGTCATTTCTACGTTCCGGGCAACCTAGGCTTGACTCTTGGGCGTTGCTGCACCAGATCGAATAGTTAGCGCCAACGGAGTGAACGCCAGAAGCATAAAATACAATATAAATACAACAGTTCTTCATTCGTATTAACGAATAATTGCATCCGGTGTGAACGGGCAACCTAGGCTTCACTCTAGGGCGTTGCCCCACCAGATCGAGTAGTAAGGGCCTAAGAAGTCAACGCCGGAAACATAAAATACAATATAAATAGAACAGTTTTACATCGTGTAACAGGAATAATGGCAACCAGCGTGAAAGTACTGGTCATTTCTACGTTCCGGGCAACCTAGGCTTCACTCTAGGGCGTTGCTCCACCTGATCGAATGGTTAGGGCCTTAGAAGTCAACGCCCGAAGCATAAAATACAATATAAATACAACAGCTTTTGCACCCTATAGTATGAATAATTGCAAACAGTGTGAAAGTAATAGTCATTCCTACGTTCCGTGCAACCTAGGCTTCACTCTAGAGCTTTGCGGCACTAGATCGAATAGTTAGGGCCTTAGAAGGCAACGCTCGGAGCATAAAATAGAATAAAAATACAATAGTATTTCCATCGTATAAAATGAATAATTGCATCCAGTATGAAAGTAATGGCCATATCTACGTTCCGGGCAACCTAGGCTTGGCTCTAGGGCGTTGCTCCACCAGATGGAATAGTTAGCGCCTTAGAAGACAACGCCCGAAGCATAAAATACAGAATAAGTACAACAGCTATTCCATCGTATAAAACGAATAATTGCATCCAGTGTGAAAGTATTGGCCATATCTACGTTCCGGGCAACCTAGGCTTGGCTCTAGGGCGTTGTTCCACCACATCGAATAGTCAGGGCCAAAGAAGTCAACGCCAGAAGCATAAAATGCAACATAAATACAACAGTATTTCCGTCGTATAACAGGAATAATTGCAACCAGTGTGAAAGTATTGGTCATTTCTACGTTCCGGGACACCTAGGCTTCACTCTAGGGCGTTGCTCCACCAGATCGAATAGCTACGGCCTTACAAGTCAACGCCAGAAGAATAAAATACAAATAAATACAACAGTTTTTCCATCGTATAACAGGAATAATTGCAACCAGTGTGAAAGTAATGGTCATTTCTACGTTCCGGGAAACCTAGGCTTCACGCTAGGGAGTCGCTCCACCAGATCGAATGGCTACGGCCTTAGAAATCAACGCCAGGTGCATAAAATACATTATAAATACAACAGCTTTCACATTGTATAAAATGAATAATTGCAAAAAGTGTGAATGTAATGGTCATTTCTACGTTCCGGGCAACCTCGCATTCACTCTAGGTCGTTGCTCCACCAGATCGAAAAGTTAGGGCCTAAGAAGTCAACGCCAGATGCATAAAATACAATATAAATGCAACAGCTTTTCCATCGTAGAACAGGAATAATTGCAACCAGTGTGAAAGTAATGGTCATTTCTACGTTCCGTGCAACCTAGGCTTGACTCTAGGGCGTCGCTCCACCAGATCCAATGGCTACGGCTTTAGAAGTCAACGCCAGGTGCATAAAATACATTATAAGTTCAACAGCTTTCACATCATATAAAATGAGTAATTGCAAGAAGTGTGAATGTAATGGTCATTTCTATGTTCCGGGCAACCTAGGCTTCACCCTAGGACGTTGCTCTACCAGATGGAATAGCTAGGGCCTTAGAAATCAAAGCCCGAAGCATTAAATGCAATAAAAATACAACAGTTTTTCCATTGTATAACAGGAATAATTGCAACCAGAGTGAAAGGTATGGTCATTTCTGCGTTCCGGGCAACCTAGGCTTCACTCTAGGGCGATGCTCCACCAGATCGAAAAGTTAGGGCCTAAGAAGTCAACGCCAGAAGCATGAAATACAATAACATTGCAACAGTTTATCCACCGTATAACGGGAATAATTGCAACCAGCGTGAAAGTAATGGCCATTTCTACGTTCCATGCAACCTAGGCTTCACTTCAGGGCGTTGCTCCACCAGATCGACTAGTTAGGGCATAAGAAGTCAACGCCAGAAGCATAAAATACAAAATAAATGCAATAGTTTTTCCATCGTATAAAACGAATAATTGCAACCAGTGTGAAAGTTATGGTCATTTCTACGTTCCGGGGAACCTAGGCTGCACTCTAGGGAGTTGTTCCACCACATCGGATAGCTACGGCCTTAGAAGTCAACGCCAGAAGCATAAAATACAATAAAAATACAACAGTTTTTCCACAGTATAACTGGAATGACTGCAACCAGTGTGATAGTACTGGTCATTTCTACGCTCCGGGCAACCCAGGCTGCACTCTAGGGCGTTGCTCCACCAGATCGAATAGTTAGGGCCTAAGAAGTCAACGCCAGAAGCTTAAAATACAATATAAATACAACAGTTTTTGCATCGTATAATATGAATAATTGAAAACAGTGTGAAAGTAATGGTCATTTCTACGTTCCGGGCAACCTAGGCTTCACACTATGGCGTTGCTCCACCAGATCGGATAGTTAGGGCCTTAGAAGTCAACGCCCGAAGCATAAAATACATTGATAATGCAACGGTTTTTCCATCGTATAACACGAATAATTGCAACCAGTGTGAAAGTGATAGTCATTTCTACGTTCCGGGCAACCTAGGATTCAATGTCGGATGTTGCTCCACCAGATCGAATAGCCAGGGTCTTAGAAGTCTACGCCCGGAGCATAAAATACAATAAAAAAGCAACAGTTTTTCCAATGTATAAAATGAATAATTGCATCCAGTGTGAAAGTGATAGTCATTTCTACGTTCCGGGCAATCTAGGCTTCACACTATGGCGTTGCTCCACCAGATCGGATAGTTAGGGCCTTAGAAGTCAACGCCCGGAGCATAAAATGCAGTAAAAATACAACAGTTTTTCCATCGTATAACAGGAATAATTGCAACCAGTGTGAAAGATATGGTCATTTCTACGTTCCGGACAACCTAGGCTTCACCCTAGGGCGCTGCTCCACCAGATCGAGTAGTTAGGGACTTAGAAGTCAACGCCCGAAGCATAAAATACAATATAAATACAACAGTTTTTCCATCGTATAACAGGAATAGTTGCAACCAGTGTGAAAGATATGGTCACTTCTACGTTCCGGGCAACCTAGGCTTTACTCTAGGCCGTTGCTCCACCACATCGAATAGCTACGGCCTTAGAAGTCAACGCCAGAAGCATAAAATACAATACAAATACAACAGTTTTTCCATCGTATAAAACGAATCATTCCAACCAGTATGAAAGTTATGGTCATTTCTACGTTCCCGGCAACCTAGGCTTCACTCTAAGGCGTTGCTCCACCAGATCGAATAGCTACGGCCATAGAAGTCTACGCCAGAAGCATAAAATACAATATAAATGCAATAGTTTTTCCATCGTATAACAGGAATAAGTGCAACGAGTGTGAAGTTGATGGTCATTTCCACGTTCCGGGCATCCTAGGCTTCACTCTAGGGCGTTGGTCCACCAGATCCAATAGTTAGGGCCTAAGAAGTCAACGCCAGAAGCACCAAATACAAAATAAATACAACAGTATTTCCATCATATAAAACGAATAATAGCAAACAGTGTGAAAGTGATGGTCATTTCTACGTTCCGGGAAACCTAGGCATCACTCGAGGACGTTGGAACAGCAGATCCAATAGTTAGGGCCTTAGAAGTCAACGCCCGAAGCATAAAATGCAATACAAATACAACAGTTTTTCCATCATATAAAACGAATAATAGCAGCCAGTGTGAATGTGATGGACATTTCCACGTTCCGGGCAACCTAGGCTTCACTCTCGGGCGTTGGTCCACCAGATCCAATAGTTAGGGCCTAAGAAGTCAACGCCTGAAGCACCAAATACAGTATAAATACAACAGTTTTTCCATCATATAAAACGAATAATTGCAACGAGTGTGAAGGTGATGGTCATTTCCACGTTCCGGGCATCCTAGGCTTCACTCTAGGGCGTTGGTCCACCAGATCCAATAGTTAGGGCCTAAGAAGTCAACGCCAGAAGCACCGAAAACAAAATAGATACTACAGTTTTTCCATCGTATAAAACGAATAATTGCAACCAGTGTGAAGGTTATTGTCATTTCTACTTTCCAGGGAACATAGGCTTCACTCTTGGACGTTGCCCCAACAGATCGAATTGCAAGGACCTTAGAAGTCAAAGCCAGAAGCAGAAAATACAATAAAAATGCAACAGTTTTTCCATCGTATAGCATGATAATTGCAACCAGTGTGAAAGTAATGGGCATTTCTACGTTCCGGGCAACCTAGGCTTCATTCTAGGGCGTTATTCCACAAGATCGAACAGTTAGGGCCTAAGAAGTCAACGCCAGAAGCATAAAATACAGTATAAATACAACAGTGTTTCCACCATATAAAACGAATAATAGCAACCGGTGTGAAAGTAATGGTCATTTCTACGTTTTGGGGAACCTAGGCTTCACTCTATGGCGTTGCTCCACCAGATCGAATACATAGGGCCTCAGAAGTCAACGCCAGAAGCATAAAATACAATATAAATACAACAGTTTTTCCATCGTATAAAACGAATAATTGCAACCAGTATGAAAGTTATGGTCATTTCTACGTTCCCGGCAACCTAGGCTTCTATCTAGGGCGTTGTTCCACCAGATCCAATAGTTAGGGCCTAAGAAGTCAACGCCAGAACCATAAACTGCAATATAAATACAACAGTTATTACCTTGTATAACAAGGATAATTGCAACCAGTGTGAAAGGTATGGTCATTTCTACGTTCCGGGCGACCTAGGCTTCACTCTAGGGCATTGCTCCACCACATCGAATAGCTACGGCCTTAGAAGTCAAAGCCATAACTATAAAATACAATATAACTACAATAGTTTTTCCATTGTATAAAATGAATAATTGCAAACTGTGTGGAAGTAATGGTTATTTCTACGTTCCGGGCAACCTAGGCTTCACGCTAGGGCGTTGCTCCACCACATCGAATAGCTACGGCCTTAGGAGTCAACGCCAGAGGCATAACATACAATATATGTACAACAGTTTTTCCATCGTAAAAAACGAAAAATTGCAATCAGTATGAAGGTTATGGTCATTTCTACGTTCCGGGCAACCTAGGCTTCACGTTAGGCGTTGCTCGACCAGATCCAATAGTTAGGGCCTATGAAGTCAACGCCAGAAGCTTAAAGTACAATAAAAATCCAACAGTTTGTCCATCGTATAACAGGAATAATAGCAACCAGTGTGAAAGTAATGGTCATTTCTACGTTCCGGGCAACCTAGGTTCCGCTCTAGGGCGTTGCTCCAGCACATCGAATAGTTAGGGCCTTAGAAAACAACTCCAGACACATAAAATACAATAAAAGTACAACAGTTTTTTCATCGTATAACAGGAATAATTGCAACAAGCCTGAAGGTAATGGTCATTTCTACGTTCCGGGCATTCTAGGCTTCTCTCTAGGGCGTTGCTCCACCAGATCGAATAGTTAAGGCCCAAGAAGTCAACGCCAGAAGCATAAAATACAATAGAAATACAACAGTTTTTCAATCGTATAGCAGGAATAATTGCAACCAGTGTGAAAGATGTGTTCATTTCTACGATACAGGCAACCTAGGCTTCACTCTAGGGCGTTGCTGCGCCACATCGAATAGCTACGGCCTTAGAAGGCAACGCCATAACTATAAAAAACGATATAAATACAACAGTTTTTCCATTGTATAAAATGTATAATTGCATACAGTGTGGAAGTAATGGCCATTTCCACTTTCCGGGCAACCTAGGCTTCACTCTATGGCGTTGCTCCGCCACATCGACGTGCTACGGCCTTAGAAGTCAGCGCCTGAAGCATAAAATGTAATATAAATACAACAGTTTTTCCATCGTATAACAGGAATAATTGCAACCAGAGTGAAAGTAATGGTCATTTCTACGTTCCGGGCAACCTAGGCTTCACTCTTGGACGTTGCCCCACCAGATCGAATAGCTAGGACCTTAGAAGTCAAAGCCAGAAGCAGAAAATACAATAAAAATGCAACAGTTTTTCCATCGTATAGCATGAATAATTGCAACCAGTGTGAAAGTAATGGTCATTTCTACGTTGCGGGCAACCTAGGCTTCACTCTAGGGCGTTGCACCACCAGATCGAATAGCTAGGCCCTTGGAAGTCAACGCCCGAAACATAATATACAATAAAAATACAATAGTTTTTCCATCGTATAACGAGAATAATTGAAACCAGTGTGAAAGTTATGGTCATTTCTACGTTCCGGGCAACCTAGGCTTCACTACAGGGCGGTGCTCCACCAGATCAAAGAGTTAGGGCCTAAGAAGTCAACGCCAGAAGCATAAAATACAATATAAATACAACAGCTTTTCCATCGTATAACAGGAATAATTGCAACCAGTCTGAAAGATATGGTCATTTATACGTTCCGGGCAACCTAGGCTTCACTCTAGGGCGTTGGTCCTCCACATCTAACAGCTAGGGCCTAAGAAGTCAACGCCAGAAGCACCAAATACAAAATAAATACAACAGTTTTTCCATCGTATAAAACGAATAATTCAACCAGTATGAAAGTTATGGTCATTTCTACGTTCCGGGCAACCTAGGCTTCACCCTGAGGCGGTGCTCCACCTGATCGAATAGTTAGGTCCTAAGAAGTAAACGCCAGAAGCGTAAAATACAAAATAAATACAACAGTTTTTCCATTGTATAACAAGAATAATTGAAACCAGTGTGAAAGTTATGGTCATTTCTACGTTGCTGGCAACCTAGGCTTCACCCTAGGGCGTTGCTCCACCTGATCGAATAGTTAGGGCCTAAGAAGTCAACGCCAGAAGCATAAAATACGATATATGTACAACAGTTTTTCCATCGTATAAAACGAATAATAGCAACCAGTGTGAAAGTAATAGACATTTCTACGTTGCGGGCATCCTAGACTTAACTCTGAGGCATTGCTACACCAGATCTAATACATAGGGCCTTAGAAGTCAACGCCAGAAGTATAAAGTACAATCGAAATCCAACAGTTTGTCCATCGTATAGCTGGAGTAATTGCAACCAGAGTGAAAGTAATGGTCATTTCCACGTTTGGGGCGACCTAGGCTCCACTCTAGGGCGTTGCTCCACCAGATGGAACAGCGAGGGCCTTAGAAGTCAACGCCAGAAGCATAAAATACATAATAAATACAGCAGTTTTACCATCGTATAAAATGAATAATCGCAAACAGTGTGAAGGTAATGGTCATTTCTACGTTCCGGGCAACCAAGGCTTCACTCTAGGGCGATGCTCCACCAGATCGAATAGTTAGGGCCATAGAAGTCAACGCCCGAAGCATAAAATACAAAATAAATAGAACAGTTTTTCCATCGTATAACAAGAATAATTGCAACCAGTGTGAAAGTGATGGTCATTTCTACATTCCGGGCAACCTAGGCTTCACTCTAGGGCGTTGCTCCACCGGATCGAATAGTTAGGGCATAAGAAGTCAACGCCAGAAGCACCAAATACAAAATTAATACAACAGTTTTTCCATCGTATAAAACGAATAATTGCAACCAGTATGAAAGTTATGGTCATTTCTACATTCCGGGCAACCTAGGCTTCACTCTAGGGCGTTGTTCCACCAGAGCGAATAGTTAGGGCCCAAGAAGTCAACGCCTGAAGCACCAAACACAAAATTAATACAACAGTTTTTCCATCGTATCAAACGAATAATTGCAACCCGTATGAAAGTTATGGTCATTTCTACGTTCCGGGCAACCTAGGCTTCACCCTAGGGCGTTACTCCACCTGATCCAATAGCTAGGGCCTAACAAGTCAACGCCAGAAGCATAAAATACGATATATGTACAACAGTTTTACCATCGTATAAAATGAATAATCGCAACCAGTTTGAAAGCTATGGTCATTTCTACGTTCTGGCCAACCTAGGCTTCACCCTAGGGCGTTGCTCCACCTGATCGAATAGTGAGGGCCTAAGAAGTCAGCGCCAGAAGCACCAAATACAAAATAAATACAACAGTTTCTCCATCGTATAAAACGAATAATTGCAACCAGTGTGAAAGTAATGGTCATATCTACGTTCCGAACAATCTATGCTTGAATCTAGGGCGTTGCTCCACCAGATCGGAGAGGTAGGGCCATAGAAGTCAATGCCAGAAGCATAAAGTACGTTAAAGATATAACAGTTTTTCCATCGTATAACAGGAGTAAATGCAACCAGTGTGAAAGTAATGGTCATGTCTACGTTCCGGGCAATCTAGGCTTGACTCTAGGGCATTGCTCCACCAGATGGAAGAGGCGGGGCCATAGAAGTCAATGCCCGAAGCATAAAATACAATAAAGATATAACAGTTTTTCCATAGTATAAAATGAGTAATTGCAACAAGTGTGATAGTGATGGTCATTTCTACGTTCCTTGCAACCTAGGCTTCACTCTAGGGCGTCACCCCACCAGGTCGGATAGCTAACGCCTTAGAAAACAACTCAAGACGCATAAAATACAATATAAATGCAACAGCTTTTCCATCGTCTAAAACGAGTAATTCCAACCAGTGTGAAAGTAATGGCCATTTCAACGTTACGGGCATCCTAGACTTAACCCTGAGGCATTGCCCCACCAGATCGAATAGATAGGGCCTTAGAAGTCAACGCCAGAAGCATAAAGTACAATAAAAATCCATCAGTTTTTCCATCGTATAACATGAATAATTGCAAACAGTGTGAAGGTAATGGTCATTTCTACGCTCCGGTCAACCTAGGCTTCGCTCTAGGGCGTTGCTCCACGACATCGAATAGTTAGGGCCTTAAGAGTCAATGTCAGAAGAATAAAATATAATATAAATACAACAGTTTTTCCATCGTATAAAATGAATAATTGCATAAAGTGTGAAAGGATGGTCATCTCTACGTTCGGCGCAACCTAGGCTTCACTCTAGGGCGTTGCTCCAGCACATCGAATAGTTAGGGGCTTAAAAGTCAATGCCAGAAGAATAAAATACAATATAAATACAACAGTTTTTCCATCGTATAAAAAGAATAATTGCAAACAGTGTGAAAGTAATGGTCATTTCTACGTTCTGGGTAACCTAGGCTTCACACTAGGGCGTTGCTCCACCAGATCGAATAGCTAGAGACTTAGAGTTCAACGCCAGATGCATAAAATGCAATAAAAATCCAACAGCTTTTCCATGGTATAACAGGAGCAACTGCAACCAGTGTGAAAGTACTGGTCATTTCAACATTCCGGGCAACCTATTCTTCACTCTAGGGCGTTGCTCCACCAGATTGAATAGTTAGGGCCTTAAAAGTGAATGCCAGAAGAATAAAATACAATATCAGTACAACAGTCTTTCCATCGTATAAAACGAATAATTGCAACCAGTGTGAAAGTTATGGTCATACCTACGTTCCGGGCAACCTAGGCTTCACTCTAGGGCGTTGCTCCGCCAGATCGAATAGCTAGGGCCTTAGAAGTCAGCGCGATAAGCGTAAAATACAATATAAATACAACAGCTTTTCCATCGTGTAAAACGGATATTTGCAACCAGTGTGAAAGTACTGGTCATTTCTACGTTCCGGGCAACCAAGGCTTCACTCTAGGGCGTTGCTCCACCAGATCGAATAGCTACGGACTTAGAATTCAACGCCAGAAGAATTAAATACAATATAAGTACTTCAGTTTTTCCATCGTATAAAATGAATAATAGCTTACAGTGTGAAAGTAATGGTCATTTCTACGTTCCGGACAACCTAGGCTTCACTCTAGGGCGTAGCTCCACCACATCGAATGGCTACGGCCTTAGAAGTAAACGCCTGAAGCCTAAAATAGAAGAAAAGTACCACAGTTTTTCCATCGTATAACAGGAATAATTGCATCAACTGTGAAGGTAATGGTCATTTCTACGTTCCGGGCAACCTAGGCTTCGCTCCAGGACGTTGCTCCAACAGATCGAATAGCTGGGGCCTTAGACGTCAGCGCCCGAAGCATAAAATACAACAAAGATGCAACGGCTTTTACATCGTATAACAGGAGTAATTGCAACCAGTGTGAAGGTAATGGTCTTTTCCATGTTCCGCGCATCCTAGGCTTCACTCTAGGGCGGTGCTCCGCCAGATCGAATATTTAGGGTCTTAGAAGCCAGCGCCCGAAGCATAAAATACAATGAAGATACAGCTGTTTTTCCACCGTATAGCAGGAATAATTGCAACCAGTGTGAAGGTAATGGTCATTTCTACGTTCCGGGCGACCTAGACTTAGCTCTGAGGCTTTGCTCCACCAGATCGAAGAGTTAGGACCTTAGAAATCAACGCCAGAAGCATAAAGTACAAAATAAATACAACAGTCTTTCCATCGTATAAAACGTATAATTGCAACCAGTGTGAAAGTTATGGTCATATCTACGTTCCGGGCAACCTAGGCTACACTCTAGGGCGTTGCTCCACCAAATCGAATAGCTAGGGCCTTTGAAGTCAACGCCCGAAGCATAAAATACTATATAAATACAACAGTTTTTCCATCGTATACAATGAATAATTGCAAACATTGTGATAGTAACGGTCATTTCTGCGTTCCGGGCAGCCTAGGCCTCACCCTAGGGCGTTGCTCCGCCAGATCGAATAGCTGGGGCCTTAGAAGTCAACGCCAGAAGCATAAAATACAATATAAGTACAACAGCTTTTCCATCGTATAAAATGAATAATTGCAAACAGTGTGAAAGTAATGGTCATTTCTACGTTCCGGGCAACCTTGGCTTCACTCTAGGGCGTTGCTCCACCCATATCGAAGAGCTAGGAACTTAGAATTCAACGCCAGAAGCATAAAATACAATAAAGATACAACAGTTTTTCATCGTATAACAGGAATAATTGCATCCAGTGTGAAAGTAATGGTCATTTCTACGTTCCGGGCAACCTAGTCTTCACTCTAGGGCGTTGCTCTACCACATCGAATATCTACGGCCTTAGAAGTCAACGCCGGAAGCATAAAATACAATAAAAATGCATCAGTTTTTCCATCTTATAAAACGAATAATTGCATCCAGTGTGAAAGTAATGGTCATTTCTACGTTCCGTGCGACCTAGGCTCGACTCTAGGGCGTTGCCGCACCAGATCGAATAGTTAGGGCCTACGAAGTCGACGCCAGTAGAATAAAATACAATATAAATACAACGGTTTTTCCATCGTATAAAATGAATAATTGCAAACAGTGTGAAAGTGATGGCCACTTCTACGTTCCGGGAATCCTTGGTATAACTCTGAGGCGTTGCTCCACCAGACCGAATAGTTGGGGCCTAAGAAGTCAACACCAGGAGCATAAAATACAATTTAAATACAACAGCTTTTCCATCGTATAACAGGAATAACTACAACCAGTGTGAAGGTCCTGGTCATTTCTACGTGACGGGCAACCTAGGCTTCACTCTAGGGTGTTCCTCGACCAGATCGAATAGTTGGGGCCTTAGAAGTCTACGCCCGGAGCATAAAATACAAAATAAATACAACAGCTTTTCCATCGTATAAAACGAATAGTTGCAACCAGTGTGAAAGTTATTGTCATTTCTACGTTCCGGGCAACCTAGGCTTGACTCTTGGGCGTTGCTGCACCAGATCGAATAGTTAGCGCCAACGGAGAGAACGCCAGAAGCATAAAATACAATATAAATACAACAGTTCTTCATTCGTATTAACGAATAATTGCATCCGGTGTGAACGGGCAACCTAGGCTTCACTCTAGGGCGTTGCCCCACCAGATCGAGTAGTAAGGGCCTAAGAAGTCAACGCCGGAAACATAAAATACAATATAAATAGAACAGTTTTACATCGTGTAACAGGAATAATGGCAACCAGCGTGAAAGTACTGGTCATTTCTACGTTCCGGGCAACCTAGGCTTCACTCTGGGGCGTTGCTCCACCTGATCGAATGGTTAGGGCCTTAGAAGTCAACGCCCGAAGCATAAAATACAATATAAATACAACAGCTTTTGCACCCTATAGTATGAATAATTGCAAACAGTGTGAAAGTAATAGTCATTCCTACGTTCCGTGCAACCTAGGCTTCACTCTAGAGCTTTGCGGCACTAGATCGAATAGTTAGGGCCTTAGAAGGCAACGCTCGGAGCATAAAATAGAATAAAAATACAATAGTATTTCCATCGTATAAAATGAATAATTGCATCCAGTATGAAAGTAATGGCCATATCTACGTTCCGGGCAACCTAGGCTTGGCTCTAGGGCGTTGCTCCACCAGATCGAATAGTTAGCGCCTTAGAAGACAACGCCCGAAGCATAAAATACAGAATAAGTACAACAGCTATTCCATCGTATAAAACGAATAATTGCATCCAGTGTGAAAGTATTGGCCATATCTACGTTCCGGGCAACCTAGGCTTGGCTCTAGGGCGTTGTTCCACCACATCGAATAGTCAGGGCCAAAGAAGTCAACGCCAGAAGCATAAAATGCAACATAAATACAACAGTATTTCCGTCGTATAACAGGAATAATTGCAACCAGTGTGAAAGTATTGGTCATTTCTACGTTCCGGGACACCTAGGCTTCACTCTAGGGCGTTGCTCCACCAGATCGAATAGCTACGGCCTTACAAGTCAACGCCAGAAGAATAAAATACAAATAAATACAACAGTTTTTCCATCGTATAACAGGAATAATTGCAACCAGTGTGAAAGTAATGGTCATTTCTACGTTCCGGGAAACCTAGGCTTCACGCTAGGGAGTCGCTCCACCAGATCGAATGGCTACGGCCTTAGAAATCAACGCCAGGTGCATAAAATACATTATAAATACAACAGCTTTCACATTGTATAAAATGAATAATTGCAAAAAGTGTGAATGTAATGGTCATTTCTACGTTCCGGGCAACCTCGCATTCACTCTAGGTCGTTGCTCCACCAGATCGAAAAGTTAGGGCCTAAGAAGTCAACGCCAGATGCATAAAATACAATATAAATGCAACAGCTTTTCCATCGTAGAACAGGAATAATTGCAACCAGTGTGAAAGTAATGGTCATTTCTACGTTCCGTGCAACCTAGGCTTGACTCTAGGGCGTCGCTCCACCAGATCCAATGGCTACGGCTTTAGAAGTCAACGCCAGGTGCATAAAATACATTATAAGTTCAACAGCTTTCACATCATATAAAATGAGTAATTGCAAGAAGTGTGAATGTAATGGTCATTTCTATGTTCCGGGCAACCTAGGCTTCACCCTAGGACGTTGCTCTACCAGATGGAATAGCTAGGGCCTTAGAAATCAAAGCCCGAAGCATTAAATGCAATAAAAATACAACAGTTTTTCCATTGTATAACAGGAATAATTGCAACCAGAGTGAAAGGTATGGTCATTTCTGCGTTCCGGGCAACCTAGGCTTCACTCTAGGGCGATGCTCCACCAGATCGAAAAGTTAGGGCCTAAGAAGTCAACGCCAGAAGCATGAAATACAATAACATTGCAACAGTTTATCCACCGTATAACGGGAATAATTGCAACCAGCGTGAAAGTAATGGCCATTTCTACGTTCCATGCAACCTAGGCTTCACTTCAGGGCGTTGCTCCACCAGATCGACTAGTTAGGGCATAAGAAGTCAACGCCAGAAGCATAAAATACAAAATAAATGCAATAGTTTTTCCATCGTATAAAACGAATAATTGCAACCAGTGTGAAAGTTATGGTCATTTCTACGTTCCGGGGAACCTAGGCTGCACTCTAGGGAGTTGTTCCACCACATCGGATAGCTACGGCCTTAGAAGTCAACGCCAGAAGCATAAAATACAATAAAAATACAACAGTTTTTCCACAGTATAACTGGAATGACTGCAACCAGTGTGATAGTACTGGTCATTTCTACGCTCCGGGCAACCCAGGCTGCACTCTAGGGCGTTGCTCCACCAGATCGAATAGTTAGGGCCTAAGAAGTCAACGCCAGAAGCTTAAAATACAATATAAATACAACAGTTTTTGCATCGTATAATATGAATAATTGAAAACAGTGTGAAAGTAATGGTCATTTCTACGTTCCGGGCAACCTAGGCTTCACTCTAGGGCGTTGGTCCACAAGACAGAATAGTTAGGGCCTATGAAGTCAACGCCAGAAGCAGAAAATACAAAATAAATTCATCAGTTTTTCCATCGTATAAAACGAATAATTGCAACCAGTGTGAAAGTTATGGTCATTTCTACGTTCCGGGCAACCTAGGCTTGACTCTAGGGCGTTGATCCACTAGATCGAATAGTTAGGGCCTTAGAAGTCAACGCCCGAAGCATAAAATACATTGATAATGCAACGGTTTTTCCATCGTATAACACGAATAATTGCAACCAGTGTGAAAGTGATAGTCATTTCTACGTTCCGGGCAACCTAGGATTCAATGTCGGATGTTGCTCCACCAGATCGAATAGCCAGGGTCTTAGAAGTCTACGCCCGGAGCATAAAATACAATAAAAAAGCAACAGTTTTTCCAATGTATAAAATGAATAATTGCAACCAGTGTGAAAGTGATAGTCATTTCTACGTTCCGGGCAACCTAGGATTCAATGTCGGATGTTGCTCCACCAGATCGAATAGCCAGGGTCTTAGAAGTCTACGCCCGGAGCATAAAATACAATAAAAAAGCAACAGTTTTTCCAATGTATAAAATGAATAATTGCATCCAGTGTGAAAGTGATAGTCATTTCTACGTTCCGGGCAATCTAGGCTTCAATCTAGGGCGTTGCTCCACCAGATCGCATAGTTAGGGCCTTAGAAAACAGCAACAGAAGCATAAAATACAATAAAAATACAACAGTTTTTCCATCGTATAACAGGATTAATTGCAACCAGTGTGAAAGTAATGGCCATTTCTACGTTCCGTGCAACCTAGGCTTCACTACAGGGCGTTGCTCAACCAGATCGAAAAGTTAGGTCCTAGGAAGTCAACACCAGAAGCATAAAGTAAAATAAAATTACAACAGTTTTTCCATTGTATAACAGGAGTAATTGCAGCCAGTGTGGAAGTAATGGCCATTTCCACGTTCCGTGCAACCTAGGCTTCACTCTAGGGCGTTACTACACCAGATCGAATAGTTAGGGCCTTAGAAAACAACAACAGAAGCATAAAAAACAATAAAAATACAACAGTTTTTCCAGCGTATAACAGGAATAATTGCAACCAGTGTGAAAGTAATGGCCATTTCTACGTTCCGTGCAACCTAGGCTTCACTACTGGGCGTTGCTCAACCAGATCGAAAAGTTGGGTCCTAGGAAGTCAACACCAGAAGCATAAAGTAAAATAAAATTACAACAGTTTTTCCATTGTATAACAGGAGTAATTGCAGCCAGTGTGAAAGTAATGGCCATTTCCACGTTCCGTGCAACCCAGGCTTCACTCGAGGGCGTTGCTCCACCAGATCGAATAGTTAGGGCCTTAGAAGTCAACGCCAGACGCATAAAATACAATAAAAATCCAACAGTTTTTCCATCGTATAACAGGAATAATTGCAACCAGTGTGAAAGTGATGGTCATTTCTGCGTTCCGGGAAACCTAGATTTCACTCTAGGGCGTTGGTCCATCAGATCCAATAGTTAGAGCTTAAGAAGTCAACGCCAGAAGCATCAAATACAAAATAAATACAACAGTTTTTCCATCGTATAAAACGAATAATAGCAACCAGTGTGAAATTAAAGGCCATTTCCACTTTCCGTGCAACCTAGGCTTCACTCTAGGGCGTTGCTCCACCAGATCGAATAGTTAGGGCCTTAGAAAACAACAACAGAAGCATAAAATACAATAAAAATACAACAGTTTTTCCATCGTATAACAGGAATAATTGCAACCAGTGTGAAAGTAATGGCCATTTCTACGTTCCGTGCAACCTAGGCTTCACTACAGGGCGTTGCTCAACCAGATCGAAAAGTTAGGTCCTAGGAAGTCAACACCAGAAGCATAAGTAAAATAAAATTACAACAGTTTTTCCATTGTATAACAGGAGTAATTGCAGCCAGTGTGAAAGTAATGGCCATTTCCACGTTCCGTGCAACCTAGGCTTGACTCTAGGGCGTTACTACACCAGATCGAATAGTTAGGGCCTTAGAAAACAACAACAGAAGCATAAAAAACAATAAAAATACAACAGTTTTTCCAGCGTATAACAGGAATAATTGCAACCAGTGTGAAAGTAATGGCCATTTCTACGTTCCGTGCAACCTAGGCTTCACTACTGGGCGTTGCTCAACCAGATCGAAAAGTTGGGTCCTAGGAAGTCAACACCAGAAGCATAAAGTAAAATAAAATTACAACAGTTTTTCCATTGTATAACAGGAGTAATTGCAGCCAGTGTGAAAGTAATGGCTATTTCCACGTTCCGTGCAACCCAGGCTTCACTCTAGGGCGTTGCTCCACCAGATCGAATAGTTAGGGCCTTAGAAGTCAGCGCCAGACGCATAAAATACAATAAAAATACAACAGTTTTTCCATGGTATAACAGGAATAATTGCAACCAGTGTGAAAGTAATGGTCATTTCTACGTTTCGGGCAACCTAGGCTATACTCTAGGGCGTTGCTGCACCAGATCCAATAGCCAGGGCCTTAGAAGTCAACTCCCGAAGCATAAAATACAATAGAAATCCAACAGTTTTTCCAACGTATAACAGGAACAATTGCAACCAGTGTGAAGGTGATGGTCATTTCTACATTTCGGGCAACCTAGGCTTCACACTATAGCGTTGGTCCACCAGTTCCAAATGATAGGGCCTAAGAAGGCAACGCCAGAAGCATTAAACACTATATAAATACAACAGTTCTTCCATCGTATAATATGAATGATTGCAAACAGTGTAAAAGTAATGGTCATTTCTACGTTCCGGGCAACCTGGGCTTCACTCTAGGGCGTTGCTCCATCAGATGGAATAGCTAGGACCTTAGAAGACAACGCCAGAAGCATAAAATAAAATAAAAATACAACAGTTCTTCCATCGTATAACAGGAATAATTGCAAGCATTGTGAAGGTGATGGTCATTTCTACGTTCCGGGCAACCTAGGCTTCACACTATAGCGTTGGTCCACCGGATCCAAACGTTAGGGCCTTAGAAGGCAACGCCAGAAGCATTAAACACTATATAAATACAACAGTTTTTCCATCGTATAATATGAATGATTGCAAACAGTGTGAAAGTAATGGTCATTTCTACGTTCCGGGCAACCTGGTCTTCACTCTAGGGCGTTACTCCATCAGATCGAATAGCTAGGGCCTTAGATGTCAACGCCCGAAGCATAAAATACAATAAAAATCCAACAGTTTTTCCATCGTATAACAGGAATAATTGCAACCAGTGTGAAAGTGATGGTCATTTCTGCGTTCCGGGAAACTTAGGTTTCACTCTAGGGCGTTGGTCCATCTGATCCAATAGTTAGAGCTTAAGAAGTCAACGCCAGAAGCATCAAATGCAAAATAAATACAACAGTTTTTCCATCGTATAAAACGAATAATAGCAACCAGTGTGAAATTAAAGGCCATTTCCACTTTCCGTGCAACCTAGGCTTCACTCTAGGGCGTTGCTCCACCAGATCGAATAGTTAGGGCCTTAGAAAACAGCAACAGAAGCATAAAATACAATAAAAATACAACAGTTTTTCCATCGTATAACAGGAATAATTGCAACCAGTGTGAATGTAATGGCCATTTCTACGTTCCGTGCAACCTAGGCTTCACTACAGGGCGTTGCTCAACCAGATCGAAAAGTTGGGTCCTAGGAAGTCAACACCAGAAGCATAAAGTAAAATAAAATTACAACAGTTTTTCCATTGTATAACAGGAGTAATTGCAGCCAGTGTGAAAGTAATGGCTATTTCCACGTTCCGTGCAACCCAGGCTTCACTCTAGGGCGTTGCTCCACCAGATCGAATAGTTAGGGCCTTAGAAGTCAACGCCCGAAGCATAAAGTACAATAGAAATCCAACAGTTTTTCCAACGTATAACAGGAACAATTGCAACCAGTGGGAAGGTGATGGTCATTTCTACATTTCGGGCAACCTAGGCTTCACACTATAGCGTTGGTCCACCAGTTCCAAATGATAGGGCCTAAGAAGGCAACGCCAGAAGCATTAAACACTATATAAATACAACAGTTCTTCCATCGTATAATATGAATGATTGCAAACAGTGTAAAAGTAATGGTCATTTCTACGTTCCGGGCAACCTGGGCTTCACTCTAGGGCGTTGCTCCATCAGATGGAATAGCTAGGACCTTAGAAGACAACGCCAGAAGCATAAAATAAAATAAAAATACAACAGTTCTTCCATCGTATAACAGGAATAATTGCAAGCATTGTGAAGGTGATGGTCATTTCTACGTTCCGGGCAACCTAGGCTTCACACTATAGCGTTGGTCCACCGGATCCAAACGTTAGGGTCTTAGAAGGCAACGCCAGAAGCATTAAACACTATATAAATACAACAGTTTTTCCATCGTATAATATGAATGATTGCAAACAGTGTGAAAGTAATGGTCATTTCTACGTTCCGGGCAACCTGGTCTTCACTCTAGGGCGTTGCTCCATCAGATCGAATAGCTAGGGCCTTAGAAGTCAACGCCAGACGCATAAAATACAATAAAAATACAACAGTTTTTCCATGGTATAACAGGAATAATTGCAACCAGTGTGAAAGTGATGGTCATTTCTGCGTTCCGGGAAACCTAGGTTTCACTCTAGGGCGTTGGTCCATCAGATCCAATAGTTAGAGCTTAAGAAGTCAACGCCAGAAGCATCAAATACAAAATAAATACAACAGTTTTTCCATCGTATAAAACGAATAATAGCAACCAGTGTGAAATTAAAGGCCATTTCCACGTTCCGTGCAACCTAGGCTTCACTCTAGGGCGTTGCTCCACCAGATCGAATAGTTAGGGCCTTAGAAAACAACAACAGAAGCATAAAATACAATAAAAATACAACAGTTTTTCCATCGTTTAACAGGAATAATTGCAACCAGTGTGAAAGTAATGGCCATTTCTACGTTCCGTGCAACCTAGGCTTCACTACAGGGCGTTGCTCAACCAGATCGAAAAGCTAGGTTCTAGGAAGTCAACACCAGAAGCATAAAGTAAAATAAAATTACAACAGTTTTTCCATTGTATAACAGGAGTAATTGCAGCCAGTGTGAAAGTAATGGCCATTTCCACGTTCCGTGCAACCTAGGCTTGACTCTAGGGCGTTACTACACCAGATCGAATAGTTAGGGCTTTAGAAAACAACAACAGAAGCATAAAAAACAATAAAAATACAACAGTTTTTCCATCGTATAACAGGAATAATTGCAAACAGTGTGAAAGTAATGGCCATTTCTACGTTCCGTGCAACCTAGGCTTCACTACTGGGCGTTGCTCAACCAGATCGAAAAGTTGGGTCCTAGGAAGTCAACACCAGAAGCATAAAGTAAAATAAAATTACAACAGTTTTTCCATTGTATAACAGGAGTAATTGCAGCCAGTGTGAAAGTAATGGCTATTTCCACGTTCCGTGCAACCCAGGCTTCACTCTAGGGCGTAGCTCCACCAGATCGAATAGTTAGGGCCTTAGAAGTCAACGCCAGACGCATAAAATACAATAAAAATACAACAGTTTTTCCATGGTATAACAGGAATAATTGCAACCAGTGTGAAAGTAACGGTCATTTCTACGTTTCGGGCAACCTAGGCTATACTCTAGGGCGTTGCTGCACCATATCCAATAGCCAGGGCCTTAGAAGTCAACGCCCGAAGCATAAAGTACAATAGAAATCCAACAGTTTTTCCAACGTATAACAGGAACAATTGCAACCAGTGGGAAGGTGATGGTCATTTCTACATTCCGGGCAACCTAGGCTTCACACTATAGCGTTGGTCCACCAGTTCCAAATGATAGGGCCTAGGAAGGCAACGCCAGAAGCATTAAACACTATATAAATACAACAGTTCTTCCATCGTATAATATGAATGATTGCAAACAGTGTAAAAGTAATGGTCATTTCTACGTTCCGGGCAACCTGGCCTTCACTCTAGGGCGTTGCTCCATCAGATGGAATATCTAGGACCTTAGAAGACAACGCCGGAAGCATAAAATAAAATAAAAATACAACAGTTCTTCCATCGTATAACAGGAATAATTGCAAGCATTGTGAATGTGATGGTCATTTCTACGTTCCGGGCAACCTAGGCTTCACACTAGGGCGTTGGTCCATCAGATCCAATAGTTAGAGCTTAAGAAGTCAACGCCAGAAGCATCAAATACAAAATAAATACAACAGTTTTTCCATCGTATAAAGCGAATAATAGCAACCAGTGTGAAATTAAAGGCCATTTCCACTTTCCGTGCAACCTAGGCTTCACTCTTGGGCGTTGCTCCACCAGATCGAATAGTTAGGGCCTTAGAAAACAACAACAGAAGCATAAAATACAATAAAAATACAACAGTTTTTCCATCGTATAACAGGAATAATTGTAAACAGTGTGAAAGTAATGGCCATTTCTACGTTCCGTGCAACCTAGGCTTCACTACTGGGCGTTGCTCAACCAGATCGAAAAGTTGGGTCCTAGGAAGTCAACACCAGAAGCATAAAGTAAAATAAAATTACAACAGTTTTTCCATTGTATAACAGGAGTAATTGCAGCCAGTGTGAAAGTAATGGCCATTTCCACGTTCCGTGCAACCCAGGCTTCACTCTAGGGCGTAGCTCCACCAGATCGAATAGTTAGGGCCTTAGAAGTCAACGCCAGACGCATAAAATACAATAAAAATACAACAGTTTTTCCATGGTATAACAGGAATAATTGCAACCAGTGTGAAAGTAACGGTCATTTCTACGTTTCGGGCAACCTAGGCTATACTCTAGGGCGTTGCTGCACCAGATCCAATAGCCAGGGCCTTAGAAGTCAACGCCCGAAGCATAAAATACAATAGAAATCCAACAGTTTTTCCAACGTATAACAGGAACAATTGCAACCAGTGTGAAGGTGATGGTCATTTCTACATTCCGGGCAACCTAGGCTTCACACTATAGCGTTGGTCCACCAGTTCCAAATGATAGGGCCTAGGAAGGCAACGCCAGAAGCATTAAACACTATATAAATACAACAGTTCTTCCATCGTATAATATGAATGATTGCAAACAGTGTAAAAGTAATGGTCATTTCTACGTTCCGGGCAACCTGGCCTTCACTCTAGGGCGTTGCTCCATCAGATGGAATATCTAGGACCTTAGAAGACAACGCCGGAAGCATAAAATAAAATAAAAATACAACAGTTCTTCCATCGTATAACAGGAATAATTGCAAGCATTGTGAATGTGATGGTCATTTCTACGTTCCGGGCAACCTAGGCTTCACACTAGGGCGTTGGTCCATCAGATCCAATAGTTAGAGCTTAAGAAGTCAACGCCAGAAGCATCAAATACAAAATAAATACAACAGTTTTTCCATCGTATAAAGCGAATAATAGCAACCAGTGTGAAATTAAAGGCCATTTCCACTTTCCGTGCAACCTAGGCTTCACTCTTGGGCGTTGCTCCACCAGATCGAATAGTTAGGGCCTTAGAAAACAACAACAGAAGCATAAAATACAATAAAAATACAACAGTTTTTCCATCGTATAACAGGAATAATTGCAACCAGTGTGAAAGTAATGGCCATTTCTACGTTCCGTGCAACCTAGGCTTCACTACAGGGCGTTGCTCAACCAGATCGAAAAGTTAGGTCCTAGGAAGTCAACACCAGAAGCATAAGTAAAATAAAATTACAACAGTTTTTCCATTGTATAACAGGAGTAATTGCAGCCAGTGTGAAAGTAATGGCCATTTCCACGTTCCGTGCAACCTAGGCTTGACTCTAGGGCGTTACTACACCAGATCGAATAGTTAGGGCCTTAGAAAACAACAACAGAAGCATAAAAAACAATAAAAATACAACAGTTTTTCCAGCGTATAACAGGAATAATTGCAACCAGTGTGAAAGTAATGGCCATTTCTACGTTCCGTGCAACCTAGGCTTCACTACTGGGCGTTGCTCAACCAGATCGAAAAGTTGGGTCCTAGGAAGTCAACACCAGAAGCATAAAGTAAAATAAAATTACAACAGTTTTTCCATTGTATAACAGGAGTAATTGCAGCCAGTGTGAAAGTAATGGCCATTTCCACGTTCCGTGCAACCCAGGCTTCACTCGAGGGCGTTGCTCCACCAGATCGAATAGTTAGGGCCTTAGAAGTCAACGCCAGACGCATAAAATACAATAAAAATACAACAGTTTTTCCATGGTATAACAAGAATAATTGCAACCAGTGTGAAAGTAATGGTCATTTCTACGTTTCGGGCAACCTAGGCTATACTCTAGGGCGTTGCTCCATCAGATCGAATAGCTAGGGCCTTAGAACTCAACGCCCGAAGCATAAAATACAATAAAAATCCAACAGTTTTTCCATCGTATAACAGGAATAATTGCAACCAGTGTGAAAGTGATGGTCATTTCTGCGTTCCGGGAAACCTAGGTTTCACTCTAGGGCGTTGGTCCATCAGATCCAATAGTTAGAGCTTAAGAAGTCAACGCCAGAAGCATCAAATACAAAATAAATACAAAAGTTTTTCCATCGTATAAAACGAATAATAGCAACCAGTGTGAAATTAAAGGCCATTTCCACTTTCCGTGCAACCTAGGCTTCACTCTAGGGCGTTGCTGCACCAGATCGAATAGTTAGGGCCTTAGAAAACAACAACAGAAGCATAAAATACAATAAAAATACAACAGTTTTTCCATCGTATAACAGGAATAATTGCAACCAGTGTGAAAGTAATGGCCATTTCTACGTTCCGTGCAACCTAGGCTTCACTACAGGGCGTTGCTCAACCAGATCGAAAAGTTAGGTCCTAGGAAGTCAACACCAGAAGCATAAGTAAAATAAAATTACAACAGTTTTTCCATTGTATAACAGGAGTAATTGCAGCCAGTGTGAAAGTAATGGCCATTTCCACGTTCCGTGCAACCTAGGCTTGACTCTAGGGCGTTACTACACCAGATCGAATAGTTAGGGCCTTAGAAAACAACAACAGAAGCATAAAAAACAATAAAAATACAACAGTTTTTCCAGCGTATAACAGGAATAATTGCAACCAGTGTGAAAGTAATGGCCATTTCTACGTTCCGTGCAACCTAGGCTTCACTACTGGGCGTTGCTCAACCAGATCGAAAAGTTGGGTCCTAGGAAGTCAACACCAGAAGCATAAAGTAAAATAAAATTACAACAGTTTTTCCATTGTATAACAGGAGTAATTGCAGCCAGTGTGAAAGTAATGGCTATTTCCACGTTCCGTGCAACCCAGGCTTCACTCTAGGGCGTTGCTCCACCAGATCGAATAGTTAGGGCCTTAGAAGTCAGCGCCAGACGCATAAAATACAATAAAAATACAACAGTTTTTCCATGGTATAACAGGAATAATTGCAACCAGTGTGAAAGTAATGGTCATTTCTACGTTTCGGGCAACCTAGGCTATACTCTAGGGCGTTGCTGCACCAGATCCAATAGCCAGGGCCTTAGAAGTCAACGCCCGAAGCATAAAATACAATAGAAATCCAACAGTTTTTCCAACGTATAACAGGAACAATTGCAACCAGTGTGAAGGTGATGGTCATTTCTACATTTCGGGAACCTAGGCTTCACACTATAGCGTTGGTCCACCAGTTCCAAATGATAGGGCCTAAGAAGGCAACGCCAGAAGCATTAAACACTATATAAATACAACAGTTCTTCCATCGTATAATATGAATGATTGCAAACAGTGTAAAAGTAATGGTCATTTCTACGTTCCGGGCAACCTGGGCTTCACTCTAGGGCGTTGCTCCATCAGATGGAATAGCTAGGACCTTAGAAGACAACGCCAGAAGCATAAAATAAAATAAAAATACAACAGTTCTTCCATCGTATAACAGGAATAATTGCAAGCATTGTGAAGGTGATGGTCATTTCTACGTTCCGGGCAACCTAGGCTTCACACTATAGCGTTGGTCCACCGGATTCAAACGTTAGGGCCTTAGAAGGCAACGCCAGAAGCATTAAACACTATATAAATACAACAGTTTTTCCATCGTATAATATGAATGATTGCAAACAGTGTGAAAGTAATGGTCATTTCTACGTTCCGGGCAACCTGGTCTTCACTCTAGGGCGTTACTCCAACAGATCGAATAGCTAGGGCCTTAGAAGTCAACGCCCGAAGGATAAAATACAATAAAAATCCAACAGTTTTTCCATCGTATAACAGGAATAATTGCAACCAGTGTGAAAGTGATGGTCATTTCTGCGTTCCGGGAAACCTAGGTTTCACTCTAGGGCGTTGGTCCATCTGATCCAATAGTTAGAGCTTAAGAAGTCAACGCCAGAAGCATCAAATACAAAATAAATACAACAGTTTTTCCATCGAATAAAACGAATAATAGCAACCAGTGTGAAATTAAAGGCCATTTCCACGTTCCGTGCAACCTAGGCTTCACTCTAGGGCGTTGCTCCACCAGATCGAATAGTTAGGGCCTTAGAAAACAACAACAGAAGCATAAAATACAATAAAAATACAACAGTTTTTCCATCGTTTAACAGGAATAATTGCAACCAGTGTGAAAGTAATGGCCATTTCTACGTTCCGTGCAACCTAGGCTTCACTACAGGGCGTTGCTCAACCAGATCGAAAAGTTAGGTCCTAGGAAGTCAACACCAGAAGCATAAAGTAAAATAAAATTACAACAGTTTTTCCATTGTATAACAGGAGTAATTGCAGCCAGTGTGAAAGTAATGGCCATTTCCACGTTCCGTGCAACCTAGGCTTGACTCTAGGGCGTTACTACACCAGATCGAATAGTTAGGGCTTTAGAAAACAACAACAGAAGCATAAAAAACAATAAAAATACAACAGTTTTTCCATCGTATAACAGGAATAATTGCAAACAGTGTGAAAGTAATGGCCATTTCTACGTTCCGTGCAACCTAGGCTTCACTACTGGGCGTTGCTCAACCAGATCGAAAAGTTGGGTCCTAGGAAGTCAACACCAGAAGCATAAAGTAAAATAAAATTACAACAGTTTTTCCATTGTATAACAGGAGTAATTGCAGCCAGTGTGAAAGTAATGGCTATTTCCACGTTCCGTGCAACCCAGGCTTCACTCTAGGGCGTAGCTCCACCAGATCGAATAGTTAGGGCCTTAGAAGTCAACGCCAGACGCATAAAATACAATAAAAATACAACAGTTTTTCCATGGTATAACAGGAATAATTGCAACCAGTGTGAAAGTAACGGTCATTTCTACGTTTCGGGCAACCTAGGCTATACTCTAGGGCGTTGCTGCACCAGATCCAATAGCCAGGGCCTTAGAAGTCAACGCCCGAAGCATAAAGTACAATAGAAATCCAACAGTTTTTCCAACGTATAACAGGAACAATTGCAACCAGTGGGAAGGTGATGGTCATTTCTACATTCCGGGCAACCTAGGCTTCACACTATAGCGTTGGTCCACCAGTTCCAAATGATAGGGCCTAGGAAGGCAACGCCAGAAGCATTAAACACTATATAAATACAACAGTTCTTCCATCGTATAATATGAATGATTGCAAACAGTGTAAAAGTAATGGTCATTTCTACGTTACGGGCAACCTGGCCTTCACTCTAGGGCGTTGCTCCATCAGATGGAATATCTAGGACCTTAGAAGACAACGCCGGAAGCATAAAATAAAATAAAAATACAACAGTTCTTCCATCGTATAACAGGAATAATTGCAAGCATTGTGAATGTGATGGTCATTTCTACGTTCCGGGCAACCTAGGCTTCACACTAGGGCGTTGGTCCATCAGATCCAATAGTTAGAGCTTAAGAAGTCAACGCCAGAAGCATCAAATACAAAATAAATACAACAGTTTTTCCATCGTATAAAGCGAATAATAGCAACCAGTGTGAAATTAAAGGCCATTTCCACTTTCCGTGCAACCTAGGCTTCACTCTTGGGCGTTGCTCCACCAGATCGAATAGTTAGGGCCTTAGAAAACAACAACAGAAGCATAAAATACAATAAAAATACAACAGTTTTTCCATCGTATAACAGGAATAATTGTAAACAGTGTGAAAGTAATGGCCATTTCTACGTTCCGTGCAACCTAGGCTTCACTACTGGGCGTTGCTCAACCAGATCGAAAAGTTGGGTCCTAGGAAGTCAACACCAGAAGCATAAAGTAAAATAAAATTACAACAGTTTTTCCATTGTATAACAGGAGTAATTGCAGCCAGTGTGAAAGTAATGGCCATTTCCACGTTCCGTGCAACCCAGGCTTCACTCTAGGGCGTAGCTCCACCAGATCGAATAGTTAGGGCCTTAGAAGTCAACGCCAGACGCATAAAATACAATAAAAATACAACAGTTTTTCCATGGTATAACAGGAATAATTGCAACCAGTGTGAAAGTAACGGTCATTTCTACGTTTCGGGCAACCTAGGCTATACTCTAGGGCGTTGCTGCACCAGATCCAATAGCCAGGGCCTTAGAAGTCAACGCCCGAAGCATAAAATACAATAGAAATCCAACAGTTTTTCCAACGTATAACAGGAACAATTGCAACCAGTGTGAAGGTGATGGTCATTTCTACATTCCGGGCAACCTAGGCTTCACACTATAGCGTTGGTCCACCAGTTCCAAATGATAGGGCCTAGGAAGGCAACGCCAGAAGCATTAAACACTATATAAATACAACAGTTCTTCCATCGTATAATATGAATGATTGCAAACAGTGTAAAAGTAATGGTCATTTCTACGTTCCGGGCAACCTGGCCTTCACTCTAGGGCGTTGCTCCATCAGATGGAATATCTAGGACCTTAGAAGACAACGCCCGAAGCATAAAATACAATAAAAATCCAACAGTTTTTCCATCGTATAACAGGAATAATTGCAACCAGTGTGAAAGTGATGGTCATTTCTGCGTTCCGGGAAACCTAGGTTTCACTCTAGGGCGTTGGTCCATCTGATCCAATAGTTAGAGCTTAAGAAGTCAACGCCAGAAGCATCAAATACAAAATAAATACAACAGTTTTTCCATCGTATAAAACGAATAATAGCAACCAGTGTGAAATTAAAGGCCATTTCCACTTTCCGTGCAACCTAGGCTTCACTCTAGGGCGTTGCTCCACCAGATCGAATAGTTAGGGCCTTAGAAAACAGCAACAGAAGCATAAAATACAATAAAAATACAACAGTTTTTCCATCGTATAACAGGAATAATTGCAACCAGTGTGAAAGTAATGGCCATTTCTACGTTCCGTGCAACCTAGGCTTCACTACAGTGCGTTGCTCAACCAGATCCAAAAGTTAGGTCCTAGGAAGTCAACACCAGAAGCGTAAGTAAAATAAAATTACAACAGTTTTTCCATTGTATAACAGGAGTAATTGCAGCCAGTGTGAAAGTAATGGCCATTTCCACGTTCCGTGCAACCTAGGCTTGACTCTAGGGCGTTACTACACCAGATCGAATAGTTAGGGCCTTAGAAAACAACAACAGAAGCATAAAATACAATAAAAATACAACAGTTTTTCCATCGTTTAACAGGAATAATTGCAACCAGTGTGAAAGTAATGGCCATTTCTACGTTCCGTGCAACCTAGGCTTCACTACAGGGCGTTGCTCAACCAGATCGAAAAGTTAGGTCCTAGGAAGTCAACACCAGAAGCATAAAGTAAAATAAAATTACAACAGTTTTTCCATTGTATAACAGGAGTAATTGCAGCCAGTGTGAAAGTAATGGCCATTTCCACGTTCCGTGCAACCCAGGCTTCACTCTAGGGCGTAGCTCCACCAGATCGAATAGTTAGGGCCTTAGAAGTCAACGCCAGACGCATAAAATACAATAAAAATACAACAGTTTTTCCATGGTATAACAGGAATAATTGCAACCAGTGTGAAAGTAACGGTCATTTCTACGTTTCGGGCAACCTAGGCTATACTCTAGGGCGTTGCTGCACCAGATCCAATAGCCAGGGCCTTAGAAGTCAACGCCCGAAGCATAAAATACAATAGAAATCCAACAGTTTTTCCAACGTATAACAGGAACAATTGCAACCAGTGTGAAGGTGATGGTCATTTCTACATTCCGGGCAACCTAGGCTTCACACTATAGCGTTGGTCCACCAGTTCCAAATGATAGGGCCTAGGAAGGCAACGCCAGAAGCATTAAACACTATATAAATACAACAGTTCTTCCATCGTATAATATGAATGATTGCAAACAGTGTAAAAGTAATGGTCATTTCTACGTTCCGGGCAACCTGGCCTTCACTCTAGGGCGTTGCTCCATCAGATGGAATATCTAGGACCTTAGAAGACAACGCCGGAAGCATAAAATAAAATAAAAATACAACAGTTCTTCCATCGTATAACAGGAATAATTGCAAGCATTGTGAATGTGATGGTCATTTCTACGTTCCGGGCAACCTAGGCTTCACACTAGGGCGTTGGTCCATCAGATCCAATAGTTAGAGCTTAAGAAGTCAACGCCAGAAGCATCAAATACAAAATAAATACAACAGTTTTTCCATCGTATAAAGCGAATAATAGCAACCAGTGTGAAATTAAAGGCCATTTCCACTTTCCGTGCAACCTAGGCTTCACTCTTGGGCGTTGCTCCACCAGATCGAATAGTTAGGGCCTTAGAAAACAACAACAGAAGCATAAAATACAATAAAAATACAACAGTTTTTCCATCGTATAACAGGAATAATTGCAACCAGTGTGAAAGTAATGGCCATTTCTACGTTCCGTGCAACCTAGGCTTCACTACAGGGCGTTGCTCAACCAGATCGAAAAGTTAGGTCCTAGGAAGTCAACACCAGAAGCATAAGTAAAATAAAATTACAACAGTTTTTCCATTGTATAACAGGAGTAATTGCAGCCAGTGTGAAAGTAATGGCCATTTCCACGTTCCGTGCAACCTAGGCTTGACTCTAGGGCGTTACTACACCAGATCGAATAGTTAGGGCCTTAGAAAACAACAACAGAAGCATAAAAAACAATAAAAATACAACAGTTTTTCCAGCGTATAACAGGAATAATTGCAACCAGTGTGAAAGTAATGGCCATTTCTACGTTCCGTGCAACCTAGGCTTCACTACTGGGCGTTGCTCAACCAGATCGAAAAGTTGGGTCCTAGGAAGTCAACACCAGAAGCATAAAGTAAAATAAAATTACAACAGTTTTTCCATTGTATAACAGGAGTAATTGCAGCCAGTGTGAAAGTAATGGCTATTTCCACGTTCCGAGCAACCCAGGCTTCACTCTAGGGCGTTGCTCCACCAGATCGAATAGTTAGGGCCTTAGAAGTCAGCGCCAACGCATAAAATACAATAAAAATACAACAGTTTTTCCATGGTATAACAGGAATAATTGCAACCAGTGTGAAAGTAATGGTCATTTCTACGTATCGGGCAACCTAGGCTATACTCTAGGGCGTTGCTGCACCAGATCCAATAGCCAGGGCCTTAGAAGTCAACGCCCGAAGCATAAAATACAATAGAAATCCAACAGTTTTTCCAACGTATAACAGGAACAATTGCAACCAGTGTGAAGGTGATGGTCATTTCTACATTTCGGGCAACCTAGGCTTCACACTATAGCGTTGGTCCACCAGTTCCAAATGATAGGGCCTAAGAAGGCAACGCCAGAAGCATTAAACACTATATAAATACAACAGTTCTTCCATCGTATAATATGAATGATTGCAAACAGTGTAAAAGTAATGGTCATTTCTACGTTCCGGGCAACCTGGGCTTCACTCTAGGGCGTTGCTCCATCAGATGGAATAGCTAGGACCTTAGAAGACAACGCCAGAAGCATAAAATAAAATAAAAATACAACAGTTCTTCCATCGTATAACAGGAATAATTGCAAGCATTGTGAAGGTGATGGTCATTTCTACGTTCCGGGCAACCTAGGCTTCACACTATAGCGTTGGTCCACCGGATCCAAGCGTTAGGGCCTTAGAAGGCAACGCCAGAAGCATTAAACACTATATAAATACAACAGTTTTTCCATCGTATAATATGAATGATTGCAAACAGTGTGAAATTAAAGGCCATTTCCACGTTCCGTGCAACCTAGGCTTCACTCTAGGGCGTTGCTCCACCAGATCGAATAGTTAGGGCCTTAGAAAACAACAACAGAAGCATAAAATACAATAAAGATACAACAGTTTTTCCACCGTATAACAGGAATAATTGCCACCAGTGTGAAAGTAATGGCCATTTCTACGTTCCGTGCAACCTAGGCTTCACTACAGGGCGTTGCTCAACCAGACCGAAAAGTTAGGTCCTAGGAAGTCAACACCAGAAGTATAAAGTAAAATAAAATTACAACAGTTTTTCCATTGTATAACAGGAGTAATTGCAGCCAGTGTGAAAGTAATGGCCATTTCCACGTTCCGTGCAACCTAGGCTTGACTCTAGGGCGTTACTACACCAGATCGAATAGTTAGGGCCTTAGAAAACAACAACAGAAGCATAAAAAACAATAAAAATACAACAGTTTTTCCAGCGTATAACAGGAATAATTGCAACCAGTGTGAAAGTAATGGCCATTTCTACGTTCCGTGCAACCTAGGCTTCACTACTGGGCGTTGCTCAACCAGATCGAAAAGTTGGGTCCTAGTAAGTCAGCACCAGAAGCATAAAGTAAAATAAAATTACAACAGTTTTTCCATTGTATAACAGGAGTAATTGCAGCCAGTGTGAAAGTAATGGCTATTTCCACGTTCCGAGCAACCCAGGCTTCACTCTAGGGCGTTGCTCCACCAGATCGAATAGTTAGGGCCTTAGAAGTCAGCGCCAACGCATAAAATACAATAAAAATACAACAGTTTTTCCATGGTATAACAGGAATAATTGCAACCAGTGTGAAAGTAATGGTCATTTCTACGTTTCGGGCAACCTAGGCTATACTCTAGGGCGTTGCTGCACCAGATCCAATAGCCAGGGCCTTAGAAGTCAACGCCCGAAGCATAAAATACAATAGAAATCCAACAGTTTTTCCAACGTATAACAGGAACAATTGCAACCAGTGTGAAGGTGATGGTCATTTCTACATTTCGGGCAACCTAGGCTTCACACTATAGCGTTGGTCCACCAGTTCCAAATGATAGGGCCTAAGAAGGCAACGCCAGAAGCATTAAACACTATATAAATACAACAGTTCTTCCATCGTATAATATGAATGATTGCAAACAGTGTAAAAGTAATGGTCATTTCTACGTTCCGGGCAACCTGGGCTTCACTCTAGGGCGTTGCTCCATCAGATGGAATAGCTAGGACCTTAGAAGACAACGCCAGAAGCATAAAATAAAATAAAAATACAACAGTTCTTCCATCGTATAACAGGAATAATTGCAAGCATTGTGAAGGTGATGGTCATTTCTACGTTCCGGGCAACCTAGGCTTCACACTATAGCGTTGGTCCACCGGATCCAAGCGTTAGGGCCTTAGAAGGCAACGCCAGAAGCATTAAACACTATATAAATACAACAGTTTTTCCATCGTATAATATGAATGATTGCAAACAGTGTGAAAGTAATGGTCATTTCTACGTTCCGGGCAACCTGGTCTTCACTCTAGGGCGTTGCTCCACCAGATCGAATAGCTAGGGCCTTAGAAAACAACAACAGAAGCATAAAATACAATAAAGATACAACAGCTTTTCCATCGTATAACAGGAATAATTGCAACCAGTGTGAAAGTAATGGCCATTTCTACGTTCCGTGCAACCTAGGCTTCACTACAGGGCGTTGCTCAACCAGACCGAAAAGTTAGGTCCTAGGAAGTCAACACCAGAAGTATAAAGTAAAATAAAATTACAACAGTTTTTCCATTGTATAACAGGAGTAATTGCAGCCAGTGTGAAAGTAATGGCCATTTCCACGTTCCGTGCAACCTAGGCTTGACTCTAGGGCGTTACTACACCAGATCGAATAGTTAGGGCCTTAGAAAACAACAACAGAAGCATAAAAAACAATAAAAATACAACAGTTTTTCCATCGTATAACAGGAATAATTGCAAACAGTGTGAAAGTAATGGCCATTTCTACGTTCCGTGCAACCTAGGCTTCACTACTGGGCGTTGCTCAACCAGATCGAAAAGTTGGGTCCTAGGAAGTCAACACCAGAAGCATAAAGTAAAATAAAATTACAACAGTTTTTCCATTGTATAACAGGAGTAATTGCAGCCAGTGTGAAAGTAATGGCCATTTCCACGTTCCGTGCAACCCAGGCTTCACTCTAGGGCGTAGCTCCACCAGATCGAATAGTTAAGGCCTTAGAAGTCAACGCCAGACGCATAAAATACAATAAAAATACAACAGTTTTTCCATGGTATAACAGGAATAATTGCAACCAGTGTGAAAGTAACGGTCATTTCTACGTTTCGGGCAACCTAGGCTATACTCTAGGGCGTTGCTGCACCAGATCCAATAGCCAGGGCCTTAGAAGTCAACGCCAGAAGCATAAAATACAATATAAATTCAACAATCTTTCCATCGCATGTAATGTATATTTGCAAACAATGTGAAAGCAAAGGTTATTTCTGCGATCCAGGCAACCTAGGCTTAACTGTAGGGCGTTGCTCCACCGGATCGAATAGTTAGGGCCTTAGAAGTCAACACCCGAATCATGAAATACAAAATAAATAGAACAGTTTTTTCATTGTATAGAACGAATAATTGCAACCAGTGTTAAAGTTATGGTCATTTCTACGTTCCGGGCAACCTTGGCTTAACTCCAGGGCGTTGCTCCACCAAGTCGAATAGATAGGGACTTTGAATACAACTCCAGAAGCATAAAATACTATAAAAATGCAACAGTTTTTCCACTGTATAACAGGAGTAACTGCAACCAGTGTGAAAGTACTTGTCATTTCCACGTTCCCGGTAAACTAGGCTTCACTCTAGGGCGTTGCTCCACCAGATCGAATAGCTAGGGACTTAGAATTCAACGCCAGAAGAATAAAATACAACATAAGTACAACAGTTTTACCATCGTATAAAATGAATAATCGCAAACAGTGTGAAGGTAATGGTCATTTCTACGTTCCGGGCAACCTAGGCTTCACTCTAGGGCGTTGCTCCACCACATCGAATAGCTACGGCCCCAGAAGTCAACGCCATAACTAAAAAATACAATATAAATACAACAGTTTTTCCATTGTATAAAACGAATAATTGCAAACAGTGTGGAGGTAATGGTCATTTCTACGTTCCGGCAACCTAGGCTTAACTATAGGACGTTGCTCGAACAGATGGAATAGTTAGGGACTTAGAATTCAACGCCAGAAGCATAAAGTACAATAAAAATGCAACAGCTTTTTCCATCGTGTAACAGGAATAACTGCAACCAGTGTGAAAGTACTGGTCATTTCTACGTTCCGGGTAACCTAGGCTTCACACTATAGCGTTGGTCCACCGGATCCAAACGTTACGGCCTAAGAAGGCAACGCCAGAAGCATTAAACACTATATAAATACAACAGTTTTTCCATCGTATAATATGAATGATTGCAAACAGTGTGAAAGTAATGGTGATTTCTACGTTCCGGGCAACCTGGTCTTCACTCTAGGGCGTTGCTCCATCAGATCGAATAGCTAGGGCATTAGAAGTCAACGCCCGAAGCATAAAATACAATAAAAATCCAACAGTTTTTCCATCGTATAACAGGAATAATTGCAACCAGTGTGAAAGTGATGGTCATTTCTGCGTTCCCGGAAACCTAGGTTTCACTCTAGGGCGTTGGTCCACCAGATCCAATAGTTAGAGCTTAAGAAGTCAACGCCAGAAGCATCAAATACAAAATAAATACAACAGTTTTTCCATCGTATAAAACGAATAATAGCAACCAGTGTGAAATTAAAGGCCATTTCCACGTTCCGTGCAACCTAGGCTTCACTCTAGGGCGTTGCTCCACCAGATCGTATAGTTAGGGCCTAAGATGTCAACGCCAGAAGCATAAAATACGATATATGTACAACAGTATTTCCATCGTATAAAACGAATAATTGCAACCAGTGTGAAAGAAATGGCCATTTCTACGTTCCGGGCATCCTAGACTTAACTCTAGGGCGTTGGTCTACCAAATCGAATAGCAACGGCCTTAGAAGTCAACGCCAGAAACATAAAATACAATATAAATACAACAGTTTTCCCATCGTATAAAACGAATAATTGCAATCAGTATGAAAGTTATGGTCATTTCTATGTTCCGGGCAACCTAGGCTTCACTCTAGGGCGTTGCTGCACCACATCGAATCGCTACGGCCTTAGAAGTCAACGCCAGAAGGTTAAAATACAATATAAATACAACAGTCTTTCCATCGTATAAAACGAATAATTGCAATCAGTATGAAAGTTATTGTCATTTCTACGTTCCGGGCAACCTAGGCTTCACACTATAGCGTTGGTCCCCCGGATCCAAACGTTAGGGCCTAAGAAGGCAACGCCAGAAGCATTAAACACTATATAAATACAACAGTTTTTCCATCGTATAATATGAATGATTGCAAACAGTGTGAAAGTAATGGTGATTTCTACGTTCCGGGCAACCTGGTCTTCACTCTAGGGCGTTGCTCCATCAGATCGAATAGCTAGGGCATTAGAAGTCAACGCCCGAAGCATAAAATACAATAAAAATCCAACAGTTTTTCCATCGTATAACAGGAATAATTGCAACCAGTGTGAAAGTGATGGTCATTTCTGCGTTCCCGGAAACCTAGGTTTCACTCTAGGGCGTTGGTCCACCAGATCCAATAGTTAGAGCTTAAGAAGTCAACGCCAGAAGCATCAAATACAAAATAAATACAACAGTTTTTCCATCGTATAAAACGAATAATAGCAACCAGTGTGAAATTAAAGGCCATTTCCACGTTCCGTGCAACCTAGGCTTCACTCTAGGGCGTTGCTCCACCAGATCGTATAGTTAGGGTCTAAGATGTCAACGCCAGAAGCATAAAATACGATATATGTACAACAGTATTTCCATCGTATAAAACGAATAATTGCAACCAGTGTGAAAGAAATGGCCATTTCTACGTTCCGGGCATCCTAGACTTAACTCTAGGGCGTTGGTCTACCAAATCGAATAGCAACGGCCTTAGAAGTCAACGCCAGAAACATAAAATACAATATAAATACAACAGTTTTCCCATCGTATAAAACGAATAATTGCAATCAGTATGAAAGTTATGGTCATTTCTACGTTCCGGGCAACCTAGGCTTCACTCTAGGGCGTTGCTGCACCACATCGAATCGCTACGGCCTTAGAAGTCAACGCCAGAAGGTTAAAATACAATATAAATACAACAGTCTTTCCATCGTATAAAACGAATAATTGCAATCAGTATGAAAGTTATTGTCATTTCTACGTTCCGGGCAACCTAGGCTTCACACTATAGCGTTGGTCCACCGGATCCAAACGTTAGGGCCTAAGAAGGCAACGCCAGAAGCATTAAACACTATATAAATACAACAGTTTTTCCATCGTATAATATGAATGATTGCAAACAGTGTGAAAGTAATGGTGATTTCTACGTTCCGGGCAACCTAGGCTTCACTCTAGGGCGTTGCTCCACCAGATCGAATAGCTAGGGACTTAGAATTCAACGCCAGAAGAATAAAATACAACATAAGTACAACAGTTTTACCATCGTATAAAATCAATAATCGCAAACAGTGTGAAGGTAATGGTCATTTCTACGTTCCGGGCAACCTAGGCTTCACTCTAGGGCGTTGCTCCACCACATCGAATAGCTACGGCCTTAGAAGTCAACGCCAGAAGCATTAAATACAATATACATACAACAGCTTTTCCACCGTATAACAGGAATAATTGCAAACAGTGTGAAAGATACGTTCATTTCTATGTTCCGGGCAACCTAGGCTTCACTCTAGAGCGTTGCTCCACCAGATCGAATAGCTAGGGCCTGAGAAGTCAACGCCAGAAGCATAAAATAAAATAAAAATACAACAGTTATTCCATCGTATAACAGGTATAATTACAACCAGTGTGAAAGATACGTTCATTTCTATGTTCCGGGCAACCTAGGCTTCACTCTAGGGCGTTGCTGCACCACATCGAATCGCTACGGCCTTAGAAGTCAACGCCAGAAGGTTAAAATACAATATAAATACAACAGTCTTTCCATCGTATAAAACGAATAATTGCAATCAGTATGAAAGTTATTGTCATTTCTACGTTCCGGGCAACCTAGGCTTCACACTAGGGCGTTGCTCCACCAGATCCAATAGTTAGGACCTAAGAAGTCAACGCCAGAAGCATAAAATACAAATTAGATACAACAGTTTTTCCATCGTATAACAGGGATAACTGCAACCAGTGTGAAGGTGATGGTCATTGCCACGTTCCGGGCAACCTAGGCTTCACTCTAGGGAGTTTCTCCCCCGCATCGAATAGCTACGGCCTTAGAAGTCAACGCCAGAAGCATAAAATACAAAATAGGTACAACAGTTTTTCCATCGTATAACAGGGATAATTGCAACCAGTGTGAAAGTAACGATCATTTCTACGTTCCGTGCAAGCTAGGCTTCACTCTAGGGCGCTGGTCCACCAGATCCAATAGTTAGCACCTAAGAAGACAACGCCAGAAGCATAAAATACAAAATAGATACAACAGTTTTTCCATCGTATAACAGGGATAACTGCAACCAGTGTGAAAGTGATGGTCATTTCCACGTTCCGGTCAACCTAGGCTTCACTCTAGTGCGTTTCTCCACCAGGTCGAATGGTTAGTGCCTAAGAAGTAAACGCCAGAAGAATAAAATCAATAAAACTACAACAGTATTTCCATCGTATAAAACGAATAATTGTAACCAGTGTGAAAGTAATGCCCATTTCTACGTTCCGGGCATCCTAGACTTAACCCTGAGGCATTGCACCACCAGATCGAATAGATGGGGCCTTAGAAGTCAACCCCACAAGCATAAAGAACAATAAAAATACAAAAGTCTCACCATCGTATAACAGGAACAATTGCAACCAGTGTGAATGTAATGGTCATTTCTACGTTCCGGGCAACCTAGGCTTCACACTGGGGCGTTGGTCCACCAGATGGAATAGCTACCGACTTAGAAGTCAACGCCAGAAGCATAAATACAATAAAAATGCAAAAGTTTTTCCATCGTATAACAGGAATAATTGCAACCAGAGTGAAAGTAATGGTCATTTCTACGTTCCGGGCAACCTAGACTTAACTCTGAGGCATTGCTTCACCAGATCGAAGAGTTAGGGCCTTAGAAGTCAACGCCGGAAGCATAAAAGACAATATATATACAGAAGTTTTTCCATTGTATAACAGGAATAATTGCAACCAGCGTGAAAGATATGGCCATTTCTACGTTCCGGGCAACCTAGGCTTCACTCCAGGTCGTTGCTCCACCAGATCGAATAGCTAGGGCCTTAGAAGTCAACGCCAGAAGCATAAAATAAAATAAAAATACAACAGTTTTCCCATCGTATAACAGGAATAATTGCAACCTGTGTGAAGGTAATGGCCATTTCTACGTTACGTGAAACCTAGGCTTCACTCTAGGGCGTTGCTCAACCAGATGGAATAGTTAGGGCCTTAGAAAACAACGCCAGACGCATAAAACACAATAAAAATACAACAGTTTTTCCATCGTATAACAGGAATAATTGCAACCAGTGTGAAAGTAATGGTCATTTCTACGTTCCGCGCAACCTAGACTTAACTCTGAGGCATTGATCCACCAGATCGAATAGCTAGGGCCTTAGAAGTCAACGCCAGAAGCATAAAATACAATATAAATAAAACAGTTTTTCCATCGTATAAAATGAATAATTGCTAACAGTGTGAAAGTAACGGTCATTTCTAAGTTCGGGGCAACCTAGGCTTCACTCTAGGGCGTTGCTCCACCAGATCGAATAGTTAGGGCCTTAGAAGTCATCGCCAGAGGCATAAAATACTATATAAATAAAACAGTTTTTCCATTGTATAACAGGAATAATTGCAACCAATGTGAAAGTAATGGTCATTTCTACGTTCCGGGCAAAATAGGCTTCACTCCAGCTCGTTGCTCCACCACATCGAATAGCTACGGCCTTCGAAGTCAACGCCAGAAGCATAAAATACAATACAAATAAAACAGTTTTTCCACAGTATAAAATGAATTATTGCAAACAGTGTGAAAGTGACGGTCATTTCTAAGTTCCGGGCAACCTAGGCTTCACTCTAGGGCGTTGCTCCACCAGATCGAATAGCTAAGACATTAGAAGTCAACGACAGAAGCATAAAATATAATAAAAATACAACAGTTTTTCCATCGTATAGCATGAATAATTGCAACCAGAGTGAAAGTAATGGTCATTTCTACGTTCCGGCCTACCTAGACTTAACTCTGAGGCATTGCTTCACCAGATCGAAGAGTTAGGGCATTAGAAGTGAACGCCGGAAGCATAAAAGACAATATATATACAGAAGTTTTTCCATTGTATAACAGGAATAATTGCAACAAGTGTGAAAGTAATGGTCATTTCTACGTTCCGGGCAACCTAGGATACGCTGAAGGGCGTTGCTCCACCAGATCGAATAGCTAGGGCCTTAGAAGTCAACGACAGAAGCATAAAATAAACTAAAAATACTAAAGTTTTTCCATCGTATAACAGGAATAATTGCAACCAGAGTGAAAGTAATGGTCATTTCTACGTTCCGGGCAACCTAGACTTAACTCTGAGGCATTGCTTCACCAGATCGAAGAGTTAGGGCCTTAGAAGTCAACGCCGGAAGCATAAAAGACAATATATATACAGAAGTTTTTCCATTGTATAACAGGAATAATTGCAACCAGTGTGAAAGATATGGCCACTTCTACGTTCCGGGCAACCTAGGCTTCACTCTAGGGCGCTGCTACACCACACCGAATAGTTAGGGCCTTAGAAAACAACGCCAGACGCATAAAATACAATAAAAATACAACAGTTTTTCCATCGTATAACAGGAATAATTGCAACCAATGTGAAAGTAATGGGCATTTCTACGTTCCGGGCAACCTAGACTTAACTCTGAGGCATTGCTCCACCAGATCGAATAGCTAGGGCCGTAGAAGACAACGCCAGAAGCATAAAATAAAATAAAAATACTACAGTTTTTCCATCGTATAACAGGAATAATTGCAACCAGGGTGAAAGTAATGGTCATTTCTACGTTCCGGGCAGCATAGGCTTCACTCTTGGACGTTGCCCCGCGATATCGAATAGCTAAGACCTTAGAAGTCAACGCCAGAAGCATAAAATACAAAATAAAAATACAACAGTTTTACCATCGTATAACAGGGATAATTGCAACCTGTGTGAAAGCAATGGCCATTTCTACGTTCCGTGCTGCCCATGCTTCCGTCTAGGCCGTTACTCCAGCAGGTCGAATAGTTAGGGCCTTAGAAAACAACGCCAGAAGCATAAAATATAATAAAAATACAACAGTTTTTCCATCGTATAGCATGAATAATTGCAACCAGAGTGAAAGTAATGGTCATTTCTACGCTTCGGGCAACCTAGGCTTCACTCCAGGTCGTTGCTCCACCAGATCGAATAGCTAGGGCCTTAGAAGTCAACTCCAGAAGCATAAAATAAAATAAAAATACAACAGTTTTCCCATCGTATAACAGGAATAATTGCAAACTGTGTAAAGGTAATGGCCATTTCTATGTTCCGTGAAACCTAGGCTTCACTGACTTCTGAGGCCCTAGCTATTCAATTTGGTGGAGCAACGCCCTAGAGTGGAGCCTAGGTTGCCCGAAACGTAGAAATGACCATTACTTTCATACTGGTTGCAGTTATTCCTGTTATACGATGGAAAAGCTGCTGTACTTATAATGTATTTTATGCTTCTGGCGTTGAATTCTAAGGCCGTAGCTATTCGATGTGGTGGAGCAACGCCCACGAGTGAAGCCTAGTTTGCCCGAATCGTAGAAATGGCCATTACTTTCACGCTGGTTGCAATTATTCCTATTATACGATGAAAAACTGTTGTATTTTTATTGTATTTTATGCTTCTGGCGTTGAATTCTAAGTCCGTAGCTATTCGATCTGGTGGAGCAACGCCCTAGGGTGAAGCCTAGGTTGCACGGAACGTAGAAATGACCAGTACTTTCACACTGGTTGCAGTTATTCCTGTTATACGATGAAAAAACTGTTGTATTCTTATTGTATTTTATGCTTCGGGCGTTGACTTCTGAGGCCCTAACTATTCAATTTGGTGGAGCAACGCCCTAGGGTGGAGCCTAGGTTGCCCGAAACGTAGAAATGACCATTACTTTCATACTGGTTGCAGTTATTAATGTTATACAATGGAAAAGCTGCTGTATTTTTATTGTATTTTATGCTTCTGGCGTTGACTTCTTAGGCCCTAAATGTTCGATCTGGTGCACCAACGCCGGAGAGTGAAGCCTAGGTTGCCCGGAACGTAGAAATGACCATTACTTTCACACTGTTTACAATTATTCATTTTATACGGTGGAAAAGCTGCTGTATTTATATTGTGTTTTATGCTTCTGGCGTTGACTTCTAAGGCCGTAGCTATTCGATGTGGTGGGGCAACGCCCTCGAGTGAAGCCTAGGTTGCCCGGATCGTAGCAATGGCCTTTACTTTTACGCTGGTTGCAATTATTCCTGTTATGCGATGAAAAACTGTTGTATTTTTATTGTATTTTATGCTTCTGGCGTTGAATTCTAAGTCCGTAGCTATTCGATCTGGTGGAGCAACGCCCTAGGGTGAAGCCTAGGTTGCACGGAACGTAGAAATGACCATTACTTTCACACTGTTTACAATTATTCATTTTATACGATGGAAAAGCTGCTGTATTTATATTGTATTTTATGCTTCTGGCGTTGACTTCTAAGGCCGTAGCTATTCGACGTGGTGGAGCAACGCCCTCCAGTGAAGCCTAGGTTGCCCGGATCGTAGTAATGGCCTTTACTTTCACGCTGGTTGCAATTATTCCTGTTATACGATGAAAAACTGTTGTATTTTTATTGTATTTTATGCTTCTGGCGTTGAATTCTAAGTCCGTAGCTATTCGATCTGGTGGAGCAACGCCCTAGGGTGAAGCCTAGGTTGCACGGAACGTAGAAATGACCAGTACTTTCACACTGGTTGCAGTTATTCCTGTTATACGATGGAAAAACTGTTGTATTTGTATTGTACTTTATGCTACGGGCGTTGACTTCTAAGGCCCTAACTATTGCATCTGTTGGAGCAACGCCCTAGGGTGAAGCCTAGGTTGCCCGGAACGTTGAAATGACCATAACTTTCATACTGGTTCCAATTATTCCCGTTATACGACGGAAAAACTTTTGTATTTTTATTGTATTTTATGCTTCTGGCGTTGACTTCTTAGGCCCTAAATGTTCGATCTGGTGCACCAACGCCGTAGAGTGAAGCCTAGGTTGCCCGGAACGTAGAAATGACCATTACTTTCACACTGATTGCAATTATTCGTTTTATACGATGGAAAAACTGTTGTATTTATTTTGTATCTGGTGCTTCTGGCGTTGACTTCTTAGGCCCTAACTACAGGATCTGGTGGACCAGCGGCCTAGAGAGAAGCCTAGGCTGCCCGGAACGTAGAAATGACCATCACTTTCACACTGGTTGCAATTATTCCCGATATACGATGGAAAAACTTTTTTATTTTTATTGGATTTTATGTTTCGGGCGTTGACTTCGAAGGCCCTAACTATTCGATCTGGTGGAGCAACGCCCTAGAGTGAAGACTAGGTAGCCCGGCACGTAGAAATGACCATACCTTTGACACTCGTGCAATTATTCGGTTTAGACGATGGAAAAACTATTGTATTTATTTTGTATTTTATGCTCCTGGCGTTGACTTCTTAGGCCGTAGCTTTTCGATCTGGTGGAGCAACGCCCCAGAGTGAAGCCTTGGTCGCCCGGAACGTAGAAATGACCATGACTTTCACTCTGGTTGCAATTATTCCTGATATACTGTGAAAAACTGTTGTATTTTTATTGTATTTTATGCTTCGGGCGATGACTTCTGAGGCCCTAGCTATTCAATTTGTTGGAGAAACGCCCTAGAGTGGAGCCTAGGTTGCCCGGAACATAGAAATGACCATATCTTTCACACTGGTTGCAATTATTCCTGTAATACCGTGGAAAAACTGTTGAATTTATATTGTATTTTATGCTTCTGGCATTGACTTCTTAGGCCCTAACTATTCGATCTGGTGGAAAAACGAACTAGAGTGAAGCCTAGGTGCCAGGTACGTAGAAATTACCATTACCTTCACACTGGTTGCAATTGTTCGTTTCATACGATGGAAAAACTGTTGTATTTGGTTTGTATTTGGTGCTCCTGGAGTTGACTTCTTATGCCCTAACTATTGGATCTGGTGGAGCACCGCCCTAGAGTGAAGCCTAGGTTGCGCGGAACATAGAGAAGAGCATCACTTTCACACTGGATGCAATTATTCCTGTTATAGGATGGAAAGACTGTTGTATTTTCATTGTATTTTATGCTTCTGGCGTTGACTTCTTAGGCCCTAACTATTCGATCTGGTGGAGCAACGCCTTAGGGTGAAGCCTAGGTTGCACGGAACGTAGAAATGACCAGTACTTTCACACTGGTTGCAGTTATTCCTGTTATACGATGGAAAAACTGTTGTATTTGTTTTGTATTTTATGGTTCTGGCGTTGACTTCTTAGGCCCTAAATATTCGATCTGGTGGAGCAACACCCTAGAGTGAAGACTAGGTTGCCCGGCACGTAAAAATGACCATACCTTTCACACTCGTGCAATTATTCGGTTTATACGATGGAAAAGCTGTTGTATTTATTTTGTATCTGGTGCTTCTGGCGTTGACTTCTTAGGCCCTAACTACTGGATCTGGTGGATCTACGGCTTAGAGTGAAGCCTAGGCTGCCGGAACGTAGAAATGACCATAACTTTCACACTGGTTGCAATTATTCCCGTTATACGATGGAAAAACTTTTGTATTTTTATTGTATTTTATGTTTCGGGCGTTGAGGTCGAAGGCCCTAGCTATTCGATCTGGTGGAGCAACGCCCTAGAGTGAAGCCTAGGTTGCCCGGCACGTGGAAATGACCATACCTTTCACACTCGTGCAATTATTCGTTTTAGACGATGGAAAAACTATTGTACTTATTTTGTATTTTATGCTTCTGGCGTTGACTTCTTAGGCCGTAAGTTTTCGATGTGGTGGACCAACGCCCCAGAGTGAAGCCTTGGTCGCCCGGAACGTAGAAATGACCATGTCCTTCACTCTGGTTGCAATTATTCCTGTTATACGATGAAAGAACTTTTGTATTTTTATTGTATTTTATTCATCGGGCGTTGACTTCTTAGGCCCTAGCCATTCGATCTGGTGGAGCGACGCCCTAGAGTGGAGCCTAGGTTGCCCGGAACGTAGAAATGACCATTACTTTCACACTGTTTCCAATTATTCATTTTATACGATGGAAAAGCTGCTGTAGTTATATTGTATTTTATGCTTCTGGCGTTGACTTCTAAGGCCGTAGCTATTCGATGTGGTGGGGCAACGCCCTCGAGTGAAGCCTAGGTTGCCCGGATCGTAGCAATGGCCTTTACTTTTACGCTGGTTGCAATTATTCCTGTTATACGATGAAAAACTATTGTATTTTTATTGTATTTTATGCTTCTGGCGTTGAATTCTAAGTCCGTAGCTATTCGATCTGGTGGAGCAACGCCCTAGGGTGGAGCCTAGGTTGCACGGAACGTAGAACTGACCTGTACTTTCACACTGGTTGCAGTTATTCCTGTTATACGATGGAAAAGCTGTTGTATTTGTTTTGTATTTTATGCTTCTGGCGTTGACTTCTTTGGCCCTAAATATTCGATCTGGTGCACCAACGTCGTAGAGTGAAGCCTAGGTTGTCCGGAACGTAGAAATGACCATTACTTTCACACTGGTTGCAATTATTCGTTTTATACGATGGAAAAACTGTTGTATTTATTTTGTATTTGGTGCTTCTGGCGTTGACTTCTTAGGCCCTAACTACTGGATCTGGTGGACCACCGGCCTAGAGTGAAGCCTAGGCTGCGCGGAACGTAGAAATGACCATAACTTTCACACTGGTTGCAATTATTCCCGTTATACGATGGAAAAACTATTGTATTTTTATTGTATTTTATGTTTCGGGCGTTGACGTCGAAGGCTCTAGCTATTCGATCTGGTGGAGCAACGCCCTAGAGTGAGGCCTAGGTTACCCGGCACGTAGAAATGACCATACCTTTCACACTCGTGCAATTATTCGTTTTAGACGATGAAAAAACTATTGTACTTATTTTGTATTTTATGCTTCTGGCGTCGACGTCTTATGCCGTAACTTTTCGATCTGGTGGATCAACGCCCCAGAGTGAAGCCTTGGTCGCCCGGAACGTAGAAATGACCATGACTTTCACTCTGGTTGCAATTATTCCTGTTATACCATGAAAAAGCTGTTGTATTTTTATTGTATTTTATGCTTCTGGCGTTGACTTCTAAGGTCCTAGCTGTTCGATCTCGTGGCGCAACGTTCAAGAGTGAAGCCTATGTTGCCCGAAATGTAGAAATGACAATTACCTTCACACTGGTTACAATTATTCTTTTTATACGATGGAAAAACTGTTCTATTTTTGTTGTATTTTATGCGTCTGGAGTTGTTTTCTAAGGCCCTAACTATTCGACCTGGTGGAGCAACTCCCTAGAGTCAAGCCTAAGTTGCACGGACGTGGAAATGCCCATTACTTTCACACTGGTTGTAATTATTCCTGTTATAAGATGAAATAACTGTTGTATTTGTATTGTACTTTATGCTTCTGGCGTTGACTTCTAAGGCCCTAAATATTGGATCTGGTGGAGCAATGCCCTATGGTGAAGCCTAGGTTGCCCGGAACGTAGAAATGACCATTACTTTCACACTGTTTCCAATTATTCATTTTATACGATGGAAAAGCTGCTGTATTTATATTGTATTTTATGCTTCTGGCGTTGACTTCTAAGGCCGTAGCTATTCGATGTGGTGGAGCAACGCCCTCGAGTGAAGCCTAGGTTCCCCGAAACGTAGAAATGACCATTACTTTTACACTGGTTGCAATTATTCGTTTTATACGATGGTAAAACTGTTGTATTTATATTGTATTTTATGCTTCTGGCGCTGTTTTCTAAGGCCCTAACTATTCGACCTGGTGGAGCAACGCCCTAGAGTCAAGCCTAGGTTGCACGGAACGTGGAAATGCCCATTACGTTCACACTGGTCGTAATTATTCCTGTTATACGATGGAATAACTGTAGTACTTGTATTGTACTTTATGCTTCGGGCGATGACTTCTAAGGCCCTAACTATTGGATCTGGTGGAGCAGCGCCCTCGAGTGAAGCCTAGGTTGCCCGGATCGTAGAAATGGCCATTACTTTCACGCTGCTTGCAATTATTCCTATTATACGATGAAAAACTGTTGTATTTATTTTGTATGTGGTGCTTCTGGGGTTGACTTCTTAGGCCCTAACTACTGGATCTGGTGGACCAGCGGCCTAGAGAGAAGCCTAGGCTGCCCGGAACGTAGAAATGACCATCACTTTCACACTGGTTGCAATTATTCACGATATACGATGGAAAAACTTTTGTATTTTTATTGGATTTTATGGTTCGGGCGTTGACTTCGAAGGCCCTAACTATTCGATCTGGTGGAGCAACGCCCTAGAGTGAAGACTAGGTTGCCCGGCACGTAGAAATGGCAATAACTTTCATACTGGTTGCAATTATTCGTTTTATACGATGGTAAGACTGTTGCATTTTTATTGCATTTTATGCTTCTGGTGTTTTATTCTAAGGTCCTAGATATTCGATCTCGTAGGGCAACGTTCAAGAGTACAGCCTATTTTGCCCGAAACGTAGAAATGACCATTACTTTTACACTGGTTGCAATTATTCTTTTTATACGATGGAAAAACTGTTGCATTGATATTGTATTTTATGCGTCTGGTGTTGTTTTCTAAGGCGCCAACTATTCGACCTGGTGGAGCAACGCCCTAGATTGAAGCCTAGATTGCACGGAACGTGGAAATGCCCATTACGTTCACACTGGTCGTAATTATTCCTGTTATACGATGGAATAACTGTAGTATTGGTATTGTTCTTTATGCTTCGGGCGATGACTTCTAAGGCCCTAACTATTGGATCTGGTGGAGCAACGCCCTCGAGTGAAGCCTAGGTTGCCCGGATCGTAGAAATGGCCATTACTTTCACGCTGCTTGCAATTATTCCTATTATACGATGAAAAACTGTTGTATTTATTTTGTATGTGGTGCTTCTGGGGTTGACTTCTTAGGCCCTAACTACTGGATCTGGTGGACCAGCGGCCTAGAGAGAAGACTAGGCTACCCGGAACGTAGAAATGACCATCACTTTCACACTGGTTGCAATTATTCCCGATATACGATGGAAAAACTTTTGCATTTTTATTGGATTTTATGTTTCGGGCGTTGACTTCGAAGGCCCTAACTATTCGATCTGGTGGAGCAACGCCCTAGAGTGAAGACTAGGTTGCCCGGCACGTAGAAACGGCAATAACTTTCATACTGGTTGCAATTATTCGTTTTATACGATGGTAAGACTGTTGCATTTTTATTGCATTTTATGCTTCTGGCGTTTTATTCTAAGGTCCTAGATATTCGATCTCGTAGGGCAACGTTCAAGAGTACAGCCTAGGTTGCCCGGAACGTAGAAATGACAATAACTTTCATACTGGTTCCAATTATTCCCGTTATACGACGGAAAAACTTTTGTATCTTTATTGTATTTTATGCATCGGGCGTTGACTTCTTAGGCCCTAGCCATTCGATCTGGTGGAGCAACGCCCTAGAGTGGAGCCTAGGTTGCCCGGAACGTAGAAATGACCATTACTTTCACACTGTTTACAATTATTCATTTTATACGATGCAAAAGCTGCTGTATTTATATTGTATTTTATGCTTCTGGCGTTGACTTCTTAGGCCCTAAATATTCGATCTGGTGCACCAACGTCGTAGAGTGAAGCCTAGGTTGCCCGGAACATAGAAATGACCATAACTTTCACACTGGTTGCAATTATTCCCGTTATACGATGGAAAAACTATTGTATTTTTATTGTATTTTATGTTTCGGGCGTTGGCGTCGAAGGCTCTAGCTATTCGATATGGTGGAGCAACGCCCTAGAGTGAGGCCTAGGTTGCCCGGCACGTAGAAATGACCATACCTTTCACACTCGTGCAATTATTCGTTTTAGACGATGAAAAAACTATTGTACTTATTTTGTATTTTATGCTTCTGGCGTCGACGTCTTAGGCCGTAACTTTTCGATCTGGTGGACCAACGCCCCAGAGTGAAGCCTTGGTCGCCCGGATCGTAGAAATGACCATGACTTTCACTCTGGTTGCAATTATTCCTGTTATACCATGAAAAAGCTGTTGTATTTTTATTGTATTTTATGCTTCTGGCGTTGACTTCTAAGGTCCTAGCTGTTCGATCTCGTGGCGCAACGTTCAAGAGTGAAGCCTATGTTGCCCGAAATGTAGAAATGACAATTACCTTCACACTGGTTACAATTATTCTTTTTATACGATGGAAAAACTGTTCTATTTTTGTTGTATTTTATGCGTCTGGAGTTGTTTTCTAAGGCCCTAACTATTCGACCTGGTGGAGCCACGCCCTAGAGTCAAGCCTAAGTTGCACGGACGTGGAAATGCCCATTACTTTCACACTGGTTGTAATTATTCCTGTTATAAGATGAAATAACTGTTGTATTTGTATTGTACTTTATGCTTCTAGCGTTGACTTCTAAGGCCCTAAATATTGGATCTCGTGGAGCAATGCCCTATGGTGAAGCCTAGGTTGCCCGGAACGTAGAAATGACCATAACTTTCATGCTGGTTCCAATTATTCCCGTTATACGACGGAAAAAACTTTTGTATTTTTATTGTATTTTATGTTTCGGGCTTTGACTTCTTAGGCCCTAGCTAGTCGATCTGGTGGAGCAACGCCCTAGAGTGGAGCCTAGGTTGCCCGGAACGTAGAAATGACCATTACTTTCACACTGTTTCCAATTATTCATTCTATACGATGGAAAAGCTGCTGTATTTATATTGTATTTTATGCTTCTGGCGTTGACTTCTAAGGCCGTAGCTATTCGATGTGGTGGAGCAACGCCCTCGAGTGAAGCCTAGGTTGCCCGGATCGTAGAAATGGCCATTACTTTCACGCTGCTTGCAATTATTCCTATTATACGATGAAAAACTGTTGTATTTATTTTGTATGTGGTGCTTCTGGGGTTGACTTCTTAGGCCCTAACTACTGGATCTGGTGGACCAGCGGCCTAGAGAGAAGCCTAGGCTGCCCGGAACGTAGAAATGACCATCACTTTCACACTGGTTGCAATTATTCACGATATACGATGGAAAAACTTTTGTATTTTTATTGGATTTTATGGTTCGGGCGTTGACTTCGAAGGCCCTAACTATTCGATCTGGTGGAGCAACGCCCTAGAGTGAAGACTAGGTTGCCCGGCACGTAGAAATGGCAATAACTTTCATACTGGTTGCAATTATTCGTTTTATACGATGGTAAGACTGTTGCATTTTTATTGCATTTTATGCTTCTGGCGTTTTATTCTAAGGTCCTAGATATTCGATCTCGTAGGGCAACGTTCAAGAGTACAGCCTATTTTGCCCGAAACGTAGAAATGACCATTACTTTTACACTGGTTGCAATTATTCTTTTTATACGATGGAAAAACTGTTGCATTGATATTGTATTTTATGCGTCTGGTGTTGTTTTCTAAGGCGCCAACTATTCGACCTGGTGGAGCAACGCCCTAGATTGAAGCCTAGATTGCACGGAACGTGGAAATGCCCATTACGTTCACACTGGTCGTAATTATTCCTGTTATACGATGGAATAACTGTAGTATTTGTATTGTTCTTTATGCTTCGGGCGATGACTTCTAAGGCCCTAACTATTGGATCTGGTGGAGCAACGCCCTCGAGTGAAGCCTAGGTTGCCCGGATCGTAGAAATGGCCATTACTTTCACGCTGCTTGCAATTATTCCTATTATACGATGAAAAACTGTTGTATTTATTTTGTATGTGGTGCTTCTGGGGTTGACTTCTTAGGACCTAACTACTGGATCTGGTGGACCAGCGGCCTAGAGAGAAGACTAGGCTACCCGGAACGTAGAAATGACCATCACTTTCACACTGGTTGCAATTATTCCCGATATACGATGGAAAAACTTTTGTATTTTTATTGGATTTTATGTTTCGGGCGTTGACTTCGAAGGCCCTAACTATTCGATCTGGTGGAGCAACGCCCTAGAGTGAAGACTAGGTTGCCCGGCACGTAGAAACGGCAATAACTTTCATACTGGTTGCAATTATTCGTTTTATACGATGGTAAGACTGTTGCATTTTTATTGCATTTTATGCTTCTGGCGTTTTATTCTAAGGTCCTAGATATTCGATCTCGTAGGGCAACGTTCAAGAGTACAGCCTAGGTTGCCCGGAACGTAGAAATGACAATAACTTTCATACTGGTTCCAATTATTCCCGTTATACGACGGAAAAACTTTTGTATTTTTATTGTATTTTATGCATCGGGCGTTGACTTCTTAGGCCCTAGCCATTCGATCTGGTGGAGCAACGCCCTAGAGTGGAGCCTAGGTTGCCCGGAACGTAGAAATGACCATTACTTTCACACTGTTTACAATTATTCATTTTATACGATGCAAAAGCTGCTGTATTTATATTGTATTTTATGCTTCTGGCGTTGACTTCTTAGGCCCTAAATATTCGATCTGGTGCACCAACGTCGTAGAGTGAAGCCTAGGTTGCCCGGAACGTAGAAATGACCATGACTTTCACACTGGTTGCAATTATTCCTGTTATACCATGAAAAAGCTGTTGTATTTTTATTGTATTTTATGCTTCTGGCGTTGACTTCTAAGGTCCTAGCTGTTCGATCTCGTGGCGCAACGTTCAAGAGTGAAGCCTATGTTGCCCGAAATGTAGAAATGACAATTACCTTCACACTGGTTACAATTATTCTTTTTATACGATGGAAAAACTGTTCTATTTTTGTTGTATTTTATGCGTCTGGAGTTGTTTTCTAAGGCCCTAACTATTCGACCTGGTGGAGCAACGCCCTAGAGTCAAGCCTAAGTTGCACGGACGTGGAAATGCCCATTACTTTCACACTGGTTGTAATTATTCCTGTTATAAGATGAAATAACTGTTGTATTTGTATTGTACTTTATGCTTCTAGCGTTGACTTCTAAGGCCCTAAATATTGGATCTGGTGGAGCAATGCCCTATGGTGAAGCCTAGGTTGCCCGGAACGTAGAAATGACCATAACTTTCATGCTGGTTCCAATTATTCCCGTTATACGACGGAAAAAACTTTTGTATTTTTATTGTATTTTATGTTTCGGGCTTTGACTTCTTAGGCCCTAGCTAGTCGATCTGGTGGAGCAACGCCCTAGAGTGGAGCCTAGGTTGCCCGGAACGTAGAAATGACCATTACTTTCACACTGTATCCAATTATTCATTCTATACGATGGAAAAGCTGCTGTATTTATATTGTATTTTATGCTTCTGGCGTTGACTTCTAAGGCCGTAGCTATTCGATGTGGTGGAGCAACGCCCTCGAGTGAAGCCTAGGTTCCCCGAAACGTAGAAATGACCATTACTTTTACAGTGGTTGCAATTATTCTTTTTATACGATGGAAAAACTGTTGCATTGATATTGTATTTTATGCGTCTGGTGTTGTTTTCTAAGGCGCCAACTATTCGACCTGGTGGAGCAACGCCCTAGGTTGAAGCCTAGATTGCACGGAACGTGGAAATGCCCATTACGTTCACACTGGTCGTAATTATTCCTGTTATACGATGGAGTAACTGTAGTATTTGTATTGTACTTTATGCTTCGGGCGTTGACTTCTAAGGCCCTAACTATTGGATCTGGTGGAGCAACGCCCTAGGGTGAAGCCTAGGTTGCCCGGAACGTTGAAATGACCATAACTTTCATACTGGTTCCAATTATTCCCGTTATGCGACGGAAAAACTTTTGTATTTTTATTGTATTTTATGCTTCTGGCGTTGACTTCTTAGGCCCTAAATGATCGATCTGGTGCACCAACGCCGTAGAGTGAAGCCTAGGTTGCCCGGAACGTAGAAATGACCATTACTTTCACACTGGTTGCAATTATTCGTTTTATACGATGGAAAAACTGTTGTACTTGGTTTGTATTTGGTGCTCCTGGCGTTGACTTCTTAGGTCCTAACTATTGGATCTGGTGGAGCAACGCCCTAGAGTGAAGCCTAGGTTGGCCGAAACGTAGAAATGACCATTACTTTCACTCTGGTTGGAATTATTCATGCTATACGATGGAAAAGTGTTGTATTTATATTAAATTTTATGCTTCTGGCGTTGTCTTCTAAGGCCCTAGCTATTCGATCTGGTGGCTCAACGCCCAAGAGTGAAGCCTAGGTTGTCCGGAACATAGAAGAGAGCATTACCTTCACACTAGTTGCAATTATTCCTGTTATACGATGGAAAAACTGTGGTATTTTTATTGTATTTTATGCTCCTAGCGTTGACTTCTGAGGTCCTAACTATTGGATCTGCTGGAGCAACGCCCTAGGGTGAAGCCTAGGTTGCCCCGAACGTAGAAATGACCATTACCTTCGCACTGGTTGCTATTATTCCTGTTATACAATGAACAAACTGTTGGATTTTTGTTGTACTTTATGCTTCGGGCGTTGACTTCTAAGGCCCTAACTATTGGACCTGGTGGAGCAACGCCCTAGGGTGAAGCCTAGGTTGCCCGGAACGTAGAAATGACCATAACATTCATACTGGTTCCAATTATTCTCGTTATACGACGGAAAAACTGTTGTATTTTCATTGTATTCTATGTTTCGGGCGTTGACGTATAAGGCCCTAGCTATTCGATATGGTGGAGCAACGCCCTAGGATCAAGCCTAGGTTGCCCGGAACGGAGAAATGACCATAACTATCTTACTGGTTGCAAACATCCGTTTTATACGATGGAAAAACTGTTGTATTTATATTGGATTTTATGCTTCTGGCGTTGACTTTTTAGGCCCTAACTATTTGATCTGGAGGAGCACCGCCCTAGAGTGAAGCCTAGGTTGCCCGGAACATAGAAAAGAGCATCACCTTCACACTGGTTGCAATTATTCCTGTTATAGGATGGAAAGACTGTTGTATTTTCATTGTATTTTATGCTTTTGGCGTTGACTTCTTAGGCCCTAACTATTCGATCTGGTGGAGCAACGCCCTAGGGTGAAGCCTTGGTTGTCCGGAACGTAGAAATGACCATCACTTTCACACTGGTTGCAATTATTCATTTTATACGATGGAAAAACTGTTGTATTTATATTGTAGTTTATGCTTCTGGCGTTGACTTGTAAGTCTCTAGCTATTCGATCTGGTGGGGCAACGCCCTTAAGCGAAGCCTAGGTTGCCCGGAACGTAGAAATGACCTTTACTTTCACACTGGTTGCAATTATTCCTGTTATGCGATGGAAAAACTGTTGTACTTATGTTGTATTGTATGTTTCTGGCGTTGAATTCTAAGTCCCTAACTATTCGATCTGGTGGGCCAACGCCCCAGAGTGAAGCCTTGGTCGCCCGGAACGTAGAAATGACCATGACTTTCACTCTGGTTGCAATTATTCCTGTTATATGATGAAAAAACTGTTGTACTTTTATTGTATTTTATGCTTCGGGCGTTGACTTCTGAGGCCCTAGCAATTCAATTTGTTGGAGCAACGCCCTAGAGTGGAGACTAGGTTGCCCGGATCGTAGAAATGGCCATTACTTTCACGCTGGTTGCAATTACTCCTATTATACGATGAAAAACTGTTGTATTTTTATTGTACTTTATGCTTCGGGCGTTGACTTCTAAGGCCCTAACTATTGGACCTGGTGGAGCAACGCCCTAGGGTGAAGCCTAGGTTGCCCGGAACGTAGAAATGACCATAACATTCATACTGGTTCCAATTATTCTCGTTATACGACGGAAAAACTGTTGTATTTTTATTGTATTTTATGCTTCGGGCGTTGACTTCTTAGGCCCTAGCTATTCGATCTGGTGGAGCAACGCCCTAGAGTGGAGCCTAGGTTGCCCCGAACGTGGAAATGACCATTACTTTCACACTGTTTACAATTATACATTTTATTCGATGGAAAAGCTGCTGTATTTATATTGTATTTTATGCTTCTGGCGTTGACTTCTAAGGCCGTAGCTATTCGATGTGGTGGAGCAACGCCCTCGAGTGAAGCCTAGGTTACCGAGAACATAGAAATGACCATTACTTTCACACTGTTTGCAAATATACATTATATACGATTGAAAAGCTGTTGTATTTATATTGTATTTTATGCTTCTGTCGTTGTCTTCTTAGGACCTAACTATTCGATCTGGTGGAGCAATGCTCTAGAGTGAAGCCTAGGTTGCCCGGAACGTAGAAATGACCATAACTAACAGACTGGTTGCAATTATCCGTTTTATACGATGGAAAGACTGTTGTATTTATATTGTATTTTATGCTTCTGGCGTTGACTTCTAAGGCCGCAGCTATTCGATGTGGTGGAGCAACGCCCTACAGTGAAGCCTAGGTTGCCCGGAACGTAGAAATGACCATACCTTTCACACTGATTACAATTATTCCTGTTATACGGTGGAAAAACTGTTGTATTTCTATTGTATTTTATGCTTCTGGCGTTGACTTCTTAGGCCCAAACTATTCGATCTGGTGGAACAATGCCCTAGAGTGCAACCTAGGTTGCCCGGAACTTCGAAATGACCATTAGCTTCACACTGGTTGCTATTATTCCTGTTATACGATGGAAAAACTGTTGTATCTATTTTGTATTTTATGCTTCTGGCGTTGACTTCTTATGTCCTAACTATTGGATCTGGTGGAGCAACGACCTAGGGTGAAGCCTAGGTTGTCCGGAACGTAGAAATGATCATAATTTTCATACGGATTGCAATTATTCGTTTTATACGATGGAAAAACTGTTGTATTTATATTGTATTTTCTGCGTCTGGCTTTGACTTCTTAGCTCCTAACTATTGGATCTGGTGGAGCAACGCACTAGGGTGAAGCCTAGGTTGCCCGGAACGTACAAATGCCCATTACTTTCACACTGGTTGCAATTATTCTTTTCATACGATGGAAAAACTGTTGTATTTTTATTGTGTTTTATGCTTCTGGCGTTGCCTTCTTAGGCCCTAACTATTCGATCTGGTGGAGCAACGCCCTAGAGTGAAGCCTAGGTTGCCCGGAATGTAGAAATGACCATAGCTTACACACTTGTTGCAATTATTCCTGTTATACAAGGGAAAAACTGTTGGATTTATATTGTATTTTATGCTTCTGGCGTTGCCTTCTTAGGCCCTAACTATTCGATCTGGTGGAGCAACGCCCTAGAGTGAAGCCTAGGTTGCCCGGAATGTAGAAATGACCATCACTTTAACCCTGGTTGCAATTATTCTTGTTATACGATGGAAAAACTGTTGTATTTATTTTGTATTTTATGCCTCTGGCGTTGACTCCTAAGGCCGTAGCTATTCGATGTGGTGGAGCAACGACCTAGAGTGAAGCCTAGGTTGCCCGGAACGTAGAAATGACCATACCTTTCTCACTGGTTGCAATTATTCCTGTTATACAAGGGAAAAACTGATGTATTTATATTGTATTTTATGCTTCTGGCGTTGACTTCCTGGGCCCTAACTATTCTATCTGGAGGAGCAACGCCCTAGAGTGAAGCCTAGGTTGCCCGGAATGTAGAAATGACCATCACTTTAACACTGGTTGCAAATATTCTTGTTATACGATGGAAAAACTGTTGTATTTATATTGTATTTTATGCTTCTGGCTTTGACGTCTAAGGTCCTAGCTATTCGATCTGGTGGGGCAACGTCCAAGAGTGAAGCCTATGGGGCCCGGAACGTAGAAATCTCCATTTCTTTCACACTGGTTGTAATTATTCCTGTTATACGATGGAATAACTGCTCTATTTTTATTTCATTTTATGCTTCTCGCGTTGACTTCTAAGGCTCTAGCTTTTCGATCTGGTGGAGCACCGCCCTAGGGTGAAGCCTAGTTTGCCCGGAACGTAGAAATGACCATCACCTTCACTCTGGTTGCAATTATTCCTGTTATACGATGGAAAAGCTGTTGTATCTTTGTTGTATTTTATGATTCTGTAGTTGACTTCTTAGGCCCTAACTATTGGATCTGGTGGACCAACGCCCTAGAGTGAAACCTAGGTTGCCCGGAACGTGGAAGTGACCATCACGTTCACATTTGTTGCAATTATTACCGTTATACGATGGAATAACTGTTGTATTTTTATTGTATTTTATGTTTCGGGCGTTGCCTTCTAAGGCCCTAGCTATTCGATCTGGTGGAGCAACGCTCTGGAGTGAAGCCTAGGTTGCCCGGAACGTAGAAATGACCATTACCTTCACACTGTATGCAAATATACATTATATACGATGGAAAAGCTGTTGTATTTATATTGTATTTTATGTTTCTGGCGTTGACTTCTTAGGCCCTAACTATTGGATCTGGTGGACCAACGGACCAGAGTGAAGCCTAGGTTGCCGGAACGTGGAAATGACCATCACTTTAACATTTGTTGGAATTATTCTCGTTATACGATGGAAAAACTGTTGTATTTCTATTGTATTTTATGCATCTGGCATTGACTTCTAAGGCCCTAACTATTCGTTCTGGTGGATCAACGCCCTAGAGTGAAGCATAGGTTGCCCGGAACGTGAAAATGACCATCACTTTCACATTTGTTTCAATTATTCCCGTTATACGATGGAAAAACTGTTGTATTTTTATTGTATTTTATGCATCGGGCATTGAGTTCTAACGCCCTAACTATTCGATCTGGTGGATCAACGCCCTAGAGTGAAGCCTAGGTTGCCCGGAACGTAGAAATGACCATCACCTTCACTCTGGTTGCAATTATTCCTGTTATACGATGGAAAAGCTGTTGTATCTTTATTGTATTTTATGCTTCTGTCGTTGACTTCTTAGGCCCTAACTATTGGATCTGGTGGACCAACGCCCTGGAGTGAAGCCTAGGTTGCCCGAAACGTAGAAATGGCCATAGCTTACACACTGGTTGCAATTATTCCTGTTATACAAGGGAAAAACTGTTGGATTTATATTGTATTTTATGCTTCTGGCGTTGACTTCTTAGGCCCTAACTAGTCGATCTGGTGGAGCAACGCCCTAGAGTGAAGCCTAGGTTGCCCGGAATGTAGAAATGACCATCACTTTAATACTGGTTGCAATTATTCTTGTTATACGATGGAAAAACTGTTGTATTTATTTTGTATTTTATGCCCCTGGCGTTGACTCCTAAGGCCGTAGCTATTCGATGTGGTGGAGCAACGACCTAGAGTGAAGCCTAGGTTGCCCGCAACGTAGAAATGACCATACCTTTCACACTGGTTGCAATTATTCCTGTTATACAAGGGAAAAACTGATGTATTTATATTGTATTTTATGCTTCTGGCGTTGTCTTCTAAGGTCCTGACCATTGGATCTTTTAGAGCAACCACCTAGGGTAAAGACTAGGTTGCCCGGAACGTAGAAATGACCATAACTTTCATACTGGTTGCAATTATTCGTTTTATAACGTGGAAAAACTGTTGTATTTATATTGTATTTTATGCGTCTGGAGTTGTTTTCTAAGGCCCTATCTATTGGACCTGGTGGACCAACGCCGTAGAGTGAAGCCTAGGTTGCACGGAACGTAGAAATGCCCATTACTTTCACACTGGTTGTAATTATTCCTGTTATACGATGGAATAACTGTTGTATTTTTATTTTATTTTGTGCTTCTGGTGATGACTTCTAAGGCCCGAGCTATTCGATATGGTGGAGCAACGCTCTAGAGTGAAGGCTAGGTTGCCGGGAACTTAGAAATGACCATCACCTACACTCTGGTTGCAATTATTCCTGTTATACGATGGAAAAACTGTGGTATTTATATTGCATTTTATGCTTCTGGCGTAGACTTCTTAAGCCCTAACTATTCGATATGGGGGAACCACGCTCTAGACTGAAGCCTAGGTTGCCCGAAACGTAGAAATGACCATATCTTTCACACTGGTTGCAACTGTGACAGTTATACGATGGTAAAACTGTCGTATTTTTATTGTATTTTATGCGCCTGGAGTTGTTTTCTAAGGCCCCAACTATTCGATCTGGTGGAGCAACGCCCTAGAGTGAAGTCTAGGTTGCACGGAACGTAGAAATGCCCATTTCTTTCACACTGGTTGTAATTATTCCTGTTATACGATGGAATAACTACACTATTATTATTTTAGTTTATGATTCTGGCGTTGACTTCTAAGGCCCTAGCTATTCGATCTTGTGGAGCAACGCCCTAGGGTGAAGCCAGGGTTGCCCGGAACGTAGAAATGACCATCACCTTCACTCTGGCTGCAATTATTCCTGTTATACGATGGAAAAGCTGTTGTATCTTTATTGTATTTTATGCCCCTGGCGTTGACTCCTAAGGCCGTAGCTATTCGATGTGGTGGAGCAACGACCTAGAGTGAAGCCTAGGTTGCCCGGAACGTAGAAATGACCATACCTTTCACACTGGTTGCAATTATTCCTGTTATACAAGGGAAAAACTGATGTATTTATATTGTATTTTATGCTTCTGGCGTTGACTTCCTGGGCCCTAACTATTCTATCTGGAGGAGCAACGCCCTAGAGTGAAGCCTAGGTTGCCCGGAATGCAGAAATGACCATCACTTTCACACTGGTGGCAATTATTCCTGTTATACGATGGAAAAAATTTTGTATGTATATTGTATTTTATGCTTCTGGCGTTGACTTCCAAGGTCCTAACCATTGGATCTTTTAGAGCAACCACCTAGGGTAAAGACTAGGTTGCCCGGAACGTAGAAATGACCATAACTTTCATACTGGTTGCAATTATTCGTTTTATACGATGGAAAAACTATTGTATTTATATTGTATTTTATGCTTCTGGCGTTGACTTCTAAGGTCCTGACCATTGGATCTTTTAGAGCAACCACCTAGTGTAAAGACTAGGTTGCCCGGAACGTAGAAATGACCATAACTTTCATACTGGTTGCAATTATTCGTTTTATACCGTGGAAAAACTGTTGTATTTATATTGTATTTTATGCGTCTGGAGTTGTTTTCTAAGGCCCCAACTATTCGACCTGGAGGAGCAACGCCCTAGAGTGAAGTCCAGGTTGCACGGAACGTAGACATGCCCATTTCTTTCACACTGGTTGTAATTATTCCTGTTATACGATGGAATAACTACACTATTATTATTTTAGTTTATGATTCTGGCGTTGACTTCTAAGGCCCTAGCTATTCGATCTTGTGGAGCAACGCCCTAGGGTGAAGCCAGGGTTGCCCGGAACGTAGAAATGACCATCACCTTCACTCTGGCTGCAATTATTCCTGTTATACGATGGAAAAGCTGTTGTATCTTTATTGTATTTTATGCTGCTGTCGTTGACTTCTTAGGCCCTAACTATTGGATCTGGTGGAGGAATGCCCTAGAGTGAAGACTAGGTTGCCTGGATCGTGGAAATGACCATCATGTTCACATTTGTTGCAATTATTCCCGTTATACGATGGAAAAACTGTTGTATTTTTATTGCGTTTTATGGTTCTGTCGTTGACTTCTTAGGCCCTAACTATTGGATCTGGTGGACCAGCGCCCTAGAGTGAAACCTAGGTTGCCCGGAACGTGGAAGTGACCATCACGTTCACATTTGTTGCAATTATTACCGTTATACGATGGAACAACTGTTGTATTTTTATTGTATTTTATGTTTCGGGCGTTGCCTTCTAAGGCCCTAGCTATTCGATCTGGTGGAGCAACGCTCTGGAGTGAAGCCTAGGTTGCCCGGAACGTAGAAATGACCATTACCTTCACACTGTTTGCAAATATACATTATATACGTTGGAAAAGCTGTTGTATTTATATTGTATTTTATGTTTCTGGCGTTGACTTCTTAGGCCCTAACTATTGGATCTGGTGGACCAACGGACTAGAGTGAAGCCTAGGTTGCCGGAACGTGGAAATGACCATCACTTTAACATTTGTTGGAATTATCCTCGTTATACGATGGAAAAACTGTTGTATTTCTATTGTATTTTATGCATCTGGCATTGACTTCTAAGGCCCTAACTATTCGATCTGGTGGATCAACGCCCTAGAGTGAAGCATAGGTTGCCCGGAACGTGGAAATGACCATCACTTTCACATTTGTTGCAATTATTCCCGTTATACGATGGAAAAACTGTTGTATTTTTATTGTATTTTATGCATCGGGCATTGACTTCTAAGGCCCTAACTACTCGATCTGGTGGATCAACGCCCTAGAGTGAAGCCTAGGTTGCCCGGAACGAAGAAATGACCATCACCTTCACTCTGGTTGCAATTATTCCTGTTACACGATGGAAAAGCTGTTGTATCTTTATTGTATTTTATGCTTCTGTCGTTGACTTCTTAGGCCCTAACTATTGGATCTGGTGGACCAACGCCCTGGAGTGAAGCCTAGGTTGCCCGAAACGTAGAAATGGCCATAGCTTACACACTGGTTGCAATTATTCCTGTTATACAAGGGAAAAACTGTTGGATTTATATTGTATTTTATGCTTCTGGCGTTGACTTCTTAGGCCCTAGCTAGTCGATCTGGTGGAGCAACGCCCTAGAGTGAAGCCTAGGTTGCCCGGAATGTAGAAATGACCATCACTTTAACACTGGTTGCAATTATTCTTGTTATACGATGGAAAAACTGTTGTATTTATTTTGTATTTTATGCCTCTGGCGTTGACTCCTAAGGCCGTAGCTACTCGATGTGGTGGAGCAACGACCTAGAGTGAAGCCTAGGTTGCACGGAACGTGGAAATGACCATACCTTTCACACTGGTTGCAATTATTCCTGTTATACATGGGAAAAACTGATGTATTTATATTGTATTTTATGCTTCTGGCGTTGACTTCCTGGGCCCTAACTATTCTATCTGGAGGAGCAACGCCCTAGAGTGAAGCCTAGGTTGCCCGGAATGCAGAAATGACCATCACTTTCACACTGGTGGCAATTATTCCTGTTATACGATGGAAAAACTTTTGTATTTATATTGTATTTTATGCTTCTTTCGTTGACTTCTAAGGTCCTAACCATTGGATCTTTTAGAGCAACCCCCTAGCGTAAAGACTAGGTTGCCCGGAACGTAGAAATGACCATAACTTTCATACTGGTTGCAATTATTCGTTTTATACGATGGAAAAACTATTGTATTTATATTGTATTTTATGCTTCTGGCGTTGACTTCTAAGGCCGTAGCTATTCGATGTGTTGGAGCAACTCTCTAGTGTGAAGCCTAGGTTGCCAGGAACGTAGAAATGACCATATATTTCCCGCTGTTTGCAATTATTCCTGTTATACGGTGGAAAAGCTGTTGTATTTATATTGTATTTAATGCTTCTGGCATTGACTTCTAATGCCTTAACTATTCGATGTGGTGGAGCAACGGCCTAGAGTGAAGCCTAGGATGCCCGGAACGTAGAAATGACCATAATTTTCATACTGGTTGCAATTATTCGTTTTATACCGTGGAAAAACTGTTTTATTTATATTGTGTTTTATGCGTCTGGAGTTGTTTTCCAAGGCCCTAACTATTCGACCTGGTGGAACAACGCCCTAGAGAGAAGCCTAGGTTGCCCGGAACGTAGAAATGACCATAATTTTCATACTGGTTGCAATTATTCGTTTTATAACGTGGAAAAACTGTTTTATTTATATTGTAATTTCTGCGTCTGGCTTTGTCTTCTAAGGTCCTAGCTAATCGATCTGGTGGGGCAATGTCCAAGAGTGAAGCCTATGGGGCCCGGAACGCAGAAATGACCATTACTTTCACACTGGTTGTAATTATTCCTGTTATACGATGGAACAACTGTTGTATTTTTATATTATTTTATGCTTCTGGCGTTGACTTCTAAGGCCCTAACTATTCGATCTGGTGGAGAAACGCCCTAGAGTGGAGCCTAGGTTGCCCGGAATGTAGAAATGACCATCACTTTCGCACTGGTTGCTATTATTCCCGTTATACGATTGAATAACTGTTGTATTTATATAGTATTTTATGCTTCTGGCGTAGGCTTCTTAGGCCGTAACTATTCGATCTGGGGGAATAACGCCCTAGACTGAAGCCTAGGTTGCCCGGAAGGTAGAAATCACCATCACTTTCACACTGGTTGCAATTATTCCAGTTATATGATGGAAAAGCTGTTGTATCTATTTTGTATTTTATACGTCTGGCGTTGACTTCTTATGTCCTAACTATTGGATCTGGTGGAAGAACGCCCTAGGGTGAAGCCTAGGTTGCCCGGAACGTAGAAATGACCATATCTTTCACACTGGTTGTAATTATTCCTGTTATACGATGGAATAACTGTTGTATTTTTATTTTATTTTGTGCTTCTGGCGTTGACTTCTTAGGCCCAAACTATTAGATCTGGTGTACCAACGCCCTAGAGTGAAGCCTAGGTTGCCCGGAACGTAGAAATGACCATAGCTTTCACACTGGTTGCAATTATTCCTGTTATAGAAGGGAAAAACTGTTGTATTTATTTTGTATTTGGTGCTTCTGGCATTGACTTCTTAAGCCCTAACTATTGGTTGTGGTGGACCAACGCCCTAGAGTGAAGCCTAGGTTGCCCGGAACGTAGTAATGACCATATATTTCACACTGGTTGCAATTATGCCCGTTATACGTTGGTAAAACTATTGTATTTTTATTGTATTTTATGCGCCTGGAGTTCTTTTCTAAGGCCCCAACTATTCGACCTGGTGGAGCAACGCCCTAGAGTGAAGTCTAGGTTGCACGGAACGTAGAAATGCCCATTACTTTCACACTGGTTGTAATTATTCCTGTTATGCGATGGAATAACTGTTGTATTTTTATTTTATTTTGTGCTTCTGGCGTTGACTTCTTAGGCCCTAACTATTAGATCTGGTGTACCAACGCCCTAGAGTGAAGCCTAGGTTGCCCGGAACGTAGAAATGACCATAGCTTTCACACTGGTTGCAATTATTCCTGTTATAGAAGGGAAAAACTGTTGTATTTATTTTGTATTTGGTGCTTCTGGCATTGACTTCTTAAGCCCTAACTATTGGTTGTGGTGGACCAACGCCCTAGAGTGAAGCCTAGGTTGCCCGGAACGTAGTAATGACCATATATTTCACACTGGTTGCAATTATGCCCGTTATACGTTGGTAAAACTATTGTATTTTTATTGTATTTTATTCGTCTGGAATTGTTTTCTAAGGCCCCAACTATTCGACCTGGTGGAGCAACGCCCTAGAGTGAAGTCTAGGTTGCACGGAACGTAGAAATGCCCATTTCTTTCACACTGGTTGTAATTATTCCTGTTATACAATGGAATAACTGTTGTATTTTTATTTTATTTTGTGCTTCTGGCGTTGACTTCTAAGGCCCTAGCTATTCGATATGGTGAAGCAACGCTCTAGAGTGAAGCGTAGGTTGCCGGGAACTTAGAAATGACCATCACCTTCACTCTGGTTGCAATTACTCCTGTTATACGATGGAAAAACTGTGGTATTTATTTTGTATTTTATGCCTCTGGCGTTGACTCCTAAGGCCGTAGCTATTCGATGTGGTGGAGCAACGACCTAGAGTGAAGCCTAGGTTGCCCGGAACGTAGAAATGACCATAGCTTTCACACTGGTTGCAATTATTCCTGTTATACATGGGAAAAACTGATGTATTTATATTGTATTTTATGCTTCTGGCGTTGACTTCCTGGGCCCTAACTATTCTATCTGGAGGAGCAACGCCCTAGAGTGAAGCCTAGGTTGCCCGGAATGCAGAAATGACCATCACTTTCACACTGGTGGCAATTATTCCTGTTATACGATGGAAAAACATTTGTATTTATATTGTATTTTATGCTTCTTTCGTTGACTTCTAAGGTCCTAACCATTGGATCTTTTAGAGCAACCCCCTAGCGTAAAGACTAGGTTGCCCGGAACGTAGAAATGACCATAACTTTCATACTGGTTGCAATTATTCGTTTTATACGATGGAAAAACTATTGTATTTATATTGTATTTTATGCTTCTGGCCTTGACTTCTAAGGCCGTAGCTATTCGATGTGTTGGAGCAACTCTCTAGTGTGAAGCCTAGGTTGCCAGGAACGTAGAAATGACCATATATTTCCCGCTGTTTGCAATTATTCCTGTTATACGGTGGAAAAGCTGTTGTATTTATATTGTATTTAATGCTTCTGGCGTTGACTTCTAATGCCTTAACTATTCGATGTGGTGGAGCAACGGCCTAGAGTGAAGCCTAGGATGCCCGGAACGTAGAAATGACCATAATTTTCATACTGGTTGCAATTATTCGTTTTATACCGTGGAAAAACTGTTTTATTTATATTGTGTTTTATGCGTCTGGAGTTGTTTTCCAAGGCCCTAGCTATTCGATCTGGTGGAACAACGCCCTAGAGTGAAGCCTAGGTTGCCCGGAACGTAGAAATGACCATAATTTTCATACTGGTTGCAATTATTCGTTTTATAACGTGGAAAAACTGTTTTATTTATATTGTATTTTCTGCGTCTGGCGTTGACTTCTAAGGCCCTAGCTATTCGATATGGTGGAGCAACGCTCTAGAGTGAAGCGTAGGTTGCCGGGAACTTAGAAATGACCATCACCTTCACTCTGGTTGCAATTACTCCTGTTATACGATGGAAAAACTGTGGTATTTATATTGTATTTTATGCTTCTGTCGTTGACTTCTTAGGCCCTAACTATTGGATCTGGTGGAGGAACGCCCTAGAGTGAAGCCTAGGTTGCCCGGATCGTGGAAATGACCATCATGTTCACATTTGTTGCAATTATTCCCGTTATACGATGGAAAAACTGTTGTATTTCTATAGTATTTTATGTTTCTGGCGTTGACTTCTAAGGCCCTAGCTATTCGATCTGGTGGAGCAACGCCCTAGAGTTAAGTCTAGGATGCCCGGAACGTAGAAATGGCCATTGCTTTCACACTGGTTGCACTTATTCGTTTGATACGATGGAAAGGCTGTTGTACATATATCGTATTTTATGCTTATGGCGTTGACTTATTAGGACCTAACTATTCGATCTGGTGGAACAACGCCCTTGGGTGAAGCCTAGGTTGCCCGGAACGTAGAAATGCCCATTACTTTCACACTGGTTGTAATTATTCCTGTTATACGATGGAAAAACTGTGGTATTTATATTGTATTTTATGCTTCTGGCGTAGGCTTCTTAGGCCCTAACTATTCGATATGGGGGAACCACGCCCTAGACTGAAGCCTAGGTGGCCCGGAACGTAGAAATGACCATCACTTTCACACTGGTAGCAATTATTCCTGTTATACGATGGAAAAACTGTTGTATTTATATTGTATTTTATGCTTCTGCTGTAGACTTCTTAGTCCCTAGCTATTCGGTCTGGAGGAACAACGCTCTAGAGTGAAGCCTAGGTTGCCCGGAACGTAGAAATGACCATCACTTTCACACTAGTTGCAATTATTCCTGTTATATGATGGAAAAACTGTTGTATCTATTTGTATTTTATGCTTCTGGTGTTGACTCCTAAGGCCGTAGCTATTCGATGTGGTGGAGCAACGACCTAGAGTGAAGCCTAGGTTGCCCGGAACGTAGAAATGACCATACATTTCACACTGGTTGCAATTATTCCTGTTATAGAAGGGAAAAACTGATGTATTTATACTGTATTTTATGCTTCTAGCGTTGACTTCCTGGGCCCTAACTATTCTATCTGGAGGAGCAACGCCCTAGAGTGAAGCCTAGGTAGCCCGGAATGCAGAAATGACCATCACTTACACACTGGTGGCAATTATTCCTGTTATACGATGGAAAAACTTTTGTATTTATACTGTATTTTATGCTTCTGGCGTTGGCTTCTACGGCCGTAGCTATTCGATCTGGTGAAGCAGCGCTCTAGAGTGAAACCTAGGTTGCCCGGAACTTAGAAATGACCATCACCTTCACTCTGGTTCCAATTATTCCTGTTATACGATGGAAAAACTGTGGTATTTTTATTGTATTTTATGCTCCTGGCGTTGACTTCTGAGGTCCTAACTATTGGATCTGCTGGAGCAACGCCCTAGGGTGAAGCCTAGGTTGCCCCGAACGTAGAAATGACCATTACCTTCGCACTGGTTGCTATTATTCCTGTTATACAATGAACAAACTGTTGGATTTTTGTTGTACTCTATGCTTCTGGCGTTGACTTCTAAGGCCCTATATTTCGATCTGGTGGTGCAATGCCTCGGAGTTAAGTCTAGGATCCCCGGAACGTAGAAATGGCCATTGCTTTCACACTGGTTTCAATTAATCGTTTTATAAGATGGAAAAACTGTGGTACATATATCGTATTTATATGCTTCTGGCGTTGACTTCTTAGGCCCTAAATATTCGATCTGGTGGAGCAACGCCCTAGACTGAAGCCTAGGTTGCCCGGAACGTAGAAATGACCATCACTTTCACACTAGTTGCAATTATTCCTGTTATATGATGGAAAAACTGTTGTATCTATTTTGTATTTTATGCTTCTGCTGTAGACTTCTTAGGCCCTAGCTATTCGATCTGGAGGGACAACGCTGTAGAGTGAAGCCTAGGTTGCCCGGAACGTAGAAATGACCATCACTTTCACACTAGTTGCAATCATTCCTGTTATATGATGGAAAAACTGTTGTATCTATTTTGTATTTTATGCTTCTGGCGTTGACTTCTTAGGTCCTGAGTACTGGATCTGGTGGAGCAACGCCCTATGGTGAAGCCTAGGTTGCCCGGAACGTAGAAATGACCATAATTTTCATACTGGTTGCAATTATTCGTTTTATACCGTGGAAAAACTGTTTTATTTATATTGTATTTTATGCGTCTGGAGTTGTTTTCCAAGGCCCTAACTATTCGACCTGGTGGTCCAACGCCCTAGAGTGAAGCCTAGGGTGCACGGAACGTAGAAATGCCCATTACTTTCACACTGCTTGTAATTATTCCTGTTATACGATGGAATAGCTGTTGTATTTCTATTTTATTTTGTGCTTCTGGCGTTGACTTCTAAGGCCCTGGCTATTCGATCTGGTGAAGCAACGCTCTAGAGTGAAGCCTCGGTTGCCCGGAACTTAGAAATGACCATCACCTTCACACTGGTTGCTATTATTCCTGTTATGCGATGGAAAAACTGTTGTATTTTTATTGTATTTTATGCTTCGGACGTCGACTTCTAAGGCCGTAGCTATTCGATCTGGTGGAGCAACGCCCTAGAGTTAAGTCTAGGATGCCCGGAACGTAGAAATGGCCATTGCTTTCACACTGGTTGCACTTATTCGTTTGATACGATGGAAAGGCTGTTGTACATATATCGTATTTTATGCCTCTGGCGTTGACTTATTAGGACCTAACTATTCGATCTGGTGGAACAACGCCCTAGGGTGAAGCCTAGGTTGCCCGGAACGTAGAAATGCCCATTACTTTCACACTGGTTGTAATTATTCCTGTTATACGATGGAATAACTGTTGTATTTTTATTTTATTTTGTGCTTCTGGCGTTGACTTCTAAGGCCCTAGCTATCCGATATGGTGGAGCAACGCTCTAGAGTGAAGCCTAGGTTGCCGGGAACTTAGAAATGACCATCACCTTCACTCTGGTTGCAATTACTCCTGTTATACGATGGAAAAACTGTGGTATTTGTATTGTACTTTATGCTTCTGGCGCAGGCTTCTTAGGCCCTAACTATTCGATATGGGGGAACCACGCCCTAGACTGAAGCCTAGGTTGCCCGGAACGTAGAAATGACCATCACTTTCACACTGGTTGCAATTATTCCTGTTATACGATGGAAAAACTGTTGTATTTATATTGTATTTTATGCTTCTGCTGTAGACTTCTTAGGCCCTAGCTATTCGGTCTGGAGGAACGACGCTCTAGAGTGAAGCCTAGGTTGCCCGGAACGTAGAAATGACCATATCTTTCACACTGGTTGCAACTGTGCCAGTTATACGATGGTAAAACTGTCGTATTTTTATTGTATTTCATGCGCCTGGAGTTGTTTTCTAAGGCCCCAACTATTCGACGTGGTGGAGCAACGCCCTAGAGTGAAGTCTAGGTTGCACGGAACGTAGAAATGCCCATTACTTTCACACTGGTTGTAATTATTCCTGTTATACGATGGAATAACTGTTGTATTTTTATTTCATTTTGTGCTTCTGGCGTTGACTTCTAAAGCCCTAGCTATTCGATATGGTGGAGCAACGCTCTAGAGTGAAGCCTAGGTTGCCGGGAACTTAGAAATGACCATCACCTTCACTCTGGTTGCAATTATTCCTGTTATACGATGGAAAAACTGTGATATTTATATTGTATTTTACGCTTCTGGCGTAGGCTTCTTAGGCCCTAATTATTCGATATGGGGGAACCACGCCCTAGACTGAAGCCTGGGTTGCCCGGAACGTAGAAATGACCATCACTTTCACACTGGTTGCAATTATTCCTGTTATACGATGGAAAAACTGTTGTATTTATATTGTATTTTATGCTTCTGCTGTAGACTTCTTAGGCCCTAGCTATTCGATCTGGAGGAACAACCCTCTAGAGTGAAGCCCAGGTTGCCCGGAACGTAGAAATGACCATCACTTTCACACTAGTTGCAATCATTCCTGTTATATGATGGAAAAACTGTTGTATCTATTTTGTATTTTATGCTTCTGGCGTTGACTTCTTAGGTCCTAAGTACTGGATCTGGTGGAGCAACGCCCTATGGTGAAGCCTAGGTTGCCCGGAACGTAGAAATGACCATAATTTTCATACTGGTTGCAATTATTCGTTTTATACCGTGGAAAAACTGTTTTATTTATATTGTATTGTATGCGTCTGGAGTTGTTTTCCAAGGCCCTAACTATTCGACCTGGTGGTCCAACGCCCTAGAGTGAAGCCTAGGTTGCACGGAACGTAGAAATGCCCATTACATTCACACTGCTTGTAATTATTCCTGTTATACGATGGAATAGCTGTTGTATTTCTATTTTATTTTGTGCTTCTGGCGTTGACTTCTAAGGCCCTGGCTATTCGATCTGGTGAAGCAACGCTCTAGAGTGAAGCCTCGGTTGCCCGGAACTTAGAAATGACCATCACCTTCACACTGGTTGCTATTATTCCTGTTATGCGATGGAAAAACTGTTGTATTTTTATTGTATTTTATGCTTCGGGCGTCGACTTCTAAGGCCGTAGCTATTCGATCTGGTGGAGCAACGCCCTAGAGTTAAGTCTAGGCTGCCCGGAACGTAGAAATGGCCATTGCTTTCACACTGGTTGCACTTATTCGTTTGATACGATGGAAAGGCTGTTGTACATATATCGTACTTTATGCCTCTGGCGTTGACTTATTAGGACCTAACTATTCGATCTGGTGGAACAACGCCCTAGGGTGAAGCCTAGGTTGCCCGGAACGTAGAAATGCCCATTACTTTCACACTGGTTGTAATTATTCCTGTTATACGATGGAATAACTGTTGTATTTTTATTTTATTTTGTGCTTCTGGCGTTGACTTCTAAGGCCCTAGCTATACGATATGGTGGAGCAACGCTCTAGAGTGAAGCCTAGGTTGCCGGGAACTTAGAAATGACCATCACCTTCACTCTGGTTGCAATTACTCCTGTTATACGATGGAAAAACTGTGGTATTTGTATTGTACTTTATGCTTCTGGCGCAGGCTTCTTAGGCCCTAACTATTCGATATGGGGGAACCACGCCCTAGACTGAAGCCTAGGTTGCCCGGAACGTAGAAATGACCATCACTTTCACACTGGTTGCAATTATTCCTGTTATACGATGGAAAAACTGTTGTATTTATATTGTATTTTATGCTTCTGCTGTAGACTTCTTAGGCTCTAGCTATTCGGTCTGGAGGAACGACGCTCTAGAGTGAAGCCTAGGTAGCCCGAAACGTAGAAATGACCATATCTTTCACACTGGTTGCAACTGTGCCAGTTATACGATGGTAAAACTGTCGTATTTTTATTGCATTTTATGCGCCTGGAGTTGTTTTCTAAGGCTCCAACTATTCGACCTGGTGGAGCAACGCCCTAGAGAGAAGTCTAGGTTGCACGGAACGTAGAAATGCCCATTACTTTCACACTGGTTGTAATTATTCCTGTTATACGATGGAATAACTGTTGTATTTTTATTTTATTTTGTGCTTCTGGCGTTGACTTCTAAGGCCCTAGCTATTCGATATGGTGGAACAACGCTCTAGAGTGAAGCCTAGGTTGCCGGGAACTTAGAAATGACCATCACTTTCACACTGGTTGCAATTATTCCTGTTATACGATGGAAAAACTGTTGTATTTATATTGTATTTTATGCTTCTGGCGTAGGCTTCTTAGGCCCTAATTATTCGATATGGAGGAACAACGCTCTAGAGTGAAGCCTAGGTTGCCCGGAACGTAGAAATGACCATCACTTTCACACTAGTTGCAATCATTCCTGTTATATGATGGAAAAACTGTTGTATCTATTTTGTATTTTATGCTTCTGGCGTTGACTTCTTAGGTCCTAAGTACTGGATCTGGTGGAGCAACGCCCTATGGTGAAGCCTAGGTTGCCCGGAACGTAGAAATGACCATAATTTTCATACTGGTTGCAATTATTCGTTTTATACCGTGGAAAAACTGTTTTATTTATACTGTATTTTATGCGTCTGGAGTTGTTTTCCAAGGACCTAACTATTCGACCTGGTGGTCCAACGCCCTAGAGTGAAGCCTAGGTTGCACGGAACGTAGAAATGCCCATGACTTTCACACTGCTTGTAATTATTCCTGTTATACGATGGAATAGCTGTTGTATTTCTATTTTATGTTGTGCTTCTGGCGTTGACTTCTAAGGCCCTGGCTATTCGATCTGGTGAAGCAACGCTCTAGAGTGAAGCCTCGGTTGCCCGGAACTTAGAAATGACCATCGCCTTCACACTGGTTGCTATTATTCCTGTTATGCGATGGAAAAACTGTTGTATTTATATTGTATTTTATGCTTCTGGCGTAGGCTTCTTAGGCCCTAACTATTCGAACTGGGGGAACAACGCCCTAGACTGAAGCCTAGGTTGCCCGGAACGTAGAAGTGACCATCACCTTCACACTGGTTGCAATTATACCTGTTATATGATGGAAAAGCTGTTGTATCTATTTTGTATTTTATGCTTCTGGCGTTGAGTTCTTATGTCCTAACTATTGGATCTGTTGGAGCAACGGCCTAGAGTGAAGCCTAGGTTGCCCGGAACGTAGAAATGACCATCACTTTAATACTGGGTGCAATTATTCTTGTTATACGATGGAAAAACTGTTGTATTTATTTTGTATTTTATGCCTCTGGCGTTGACTCCTAAGGCCGTAGCTATTCGATGTGGTGGAGCAACGACCTAGAGTGAAGCCTAGGTTGCCCGGAACGTAGAAATGACCATACCTTTCACACTGGTTGCAATTATTCCTGTTATACAAGGGAAAAACTGATGTATTTATATTGTATTTTATGCTTCTGGCGTTGACTTCCTGGGCCCTAACTATTCTATCTGGAGGAGCAACGCCCTAGAGTGAAGCCTAGGTTGCCCGGAATGCAGAAATGACCATCACTTTCACACTGGTTGTAATTATTCCTGTTATACGATGGAAAAACTGGTATTTTTATTGTATTTTATGCTCCTGGCGTTGACTTCTGAGGTCCTAACTATTGGATCTGCTGGAGCAACGCCCTAGGGTGAAGCCTAGGTTGCCCGGAACGTAGAAATGACCATTACCTTCACACTGGTTGCTATTATTCCTGTTATACAATGAACAAACTGTTGGATTTTTGTTGTACTCTATGCTTCTGGCGTTGACTTCTAAGGCCCTATACTTCGATCTGGTGGTGCAATGCCTCGGAGTTAAGTCTAGGATCCCCGGAACGTAGAAGTGGCCATTGCTTTCACACTGGTTTCAATTATTCGTTTTATAAGATGGAAAAACTGTGGTACATATATCGTATTTATATGCTTCTGGCGCTGACTTCTTAGGCCCTAACTATTCGATCTGGTGGAGCAACGCCCTAGAGTGGAGCCTAGGTTGCCCTGAATGTAGAAATGACCATCACTTTCGCACTGGTTGCTATTATTCCCGTTATACGATGGAAAAACTGTTGTATTTATATAGTATTTTATGCTTCTGGCGTAGGCTTCTTAGGCCCTAACTATTCGATCTGGGGGAACAACGCCCCAGACTGAAGCCTAGGTTGCACGGAACGTAGAAATGACCATCACTTTCACAGTGGTTGCAATTATTCCTGTTATATGATGGAAAAGCTGTTGTATCTATTTTGTATTTTATGCGTCTGACGTTGACTTCTTATGTCCTAACTATTGGATCTGGTGGAACAACGCCCTAGGGTGAAGCCTAGGTTGCCCGGAACGTGGAAATGACCATCACGTTCACATTTGTTGCAATTATTCCCGTCATACGATGGAAAACTGTTGTATTTTTATTGTATTTTATGTTTCGGTCGTTGACTTCTAAGGCACTAGCTATTCGACCTGGTGGAGCAACGCCCTGGAGTGAAGCCTAGGTTGCCAGAGCGTAGAAATGACCAGTACCTTCAGACTGTTTGCAAATATACATTATATACGATGGAAAAGCTGTTGTATTTATATTGTATTTTATGCTTCTGTCGTTGACTTCTTAGGCCCTAACTATTCAATCTGGTGGAGCAACGCCCTAGGGTGAAGCCTAGGTTGCCCGGAACGTAGAAATGACAGTAACTTTCATACTGGTTGCAATTATTCGTTTTATACGATGGAAAAACTGTAGTATTTATATTCTATTTTATGCTTCAGGCGTTGACTTCTTAGGCCCTAACTATTCGCTCTGGTGGAACAACGCCCTAGAGTGATGTCTAGGTCGCCCGGATCGTTGTAATGACCATTACATGCACACTGGTTACAATTTTTCGTTTTATACGATGGAAAAACTGTTGTACTTATGTTGTATTTTATGCTTCCGGCGTTGACTGCTAAGTCCCTAGCTATTCGATCTGGCGGAGCAACGACCTAGAGTGAAGTCTAGGTTGCCCGGAACGTAGAAATGACCATCACCTTCACTCTGGTTGCAATTATTCCTGTTACACGATGGAAAAACTGTGGTATTTATATTGTATTATATGCTTCTGGCGTAGGCTTCTTAGGCCCAAACTATTCGATATGGGGGCACCACGCCCTAGACAGATGCCTAGGTTGCCCGGAACGTAGAAATGACCATCACTTTCACACTGGTTGCAATTATTCCTGTTATACGACGGAAAAACTGTTGTATTTTTATTGTATTTTATGCTTCTGCTGTAGACTTCTTAGGCCCTAGCTATTCGATCTGGAGGAACAACGCTCTAGAGTGAAGCCTCGGTTGCCCGGAACTTAGAAATGACCATCACCTTCACACTGGTTGCTATTATTCCTGTTATGCGATGGAAAAACTGTTGTATTTATATTGTATTTTATGCTTCTGTCGTAGGCTTCTTAGGCCCTAACTATTCGAACTGGGGGAACAACGCCCTAGAGTGAAGACTAGGTTGCCCGGAACGTAGAAATGACCATCAGCTTCACTCTGGCTGCAATTATTCCTGTTATACGATGGAAAAGCTGTTGTATCTTTAGTGTATTTTATGCTTCTGTCGATGACTTCTTAGGCCCTAACTATTGGATCTGGTCGACCAACGCCCTGGAGTGAAGCCTAGGTTGCCCGAAACGTAGAAATGACCATTACTTTCATTCTGGTTGCAATTATTCATGCTATACGATGGACAAACTGTTGGATTTTGATTGTACTCTATACTTCTGGCGTTGACTTCTAAGGCCCTATGTATTCGGTCGGGTGGAGCAATGCCTCAGAGTTAAGTCTAGGACGCCAGGAACGTAGAAATGACCGTTACTTTCACGTTTGTTGCAATTATTCCTGTTATACGACTGACAAACTGTTGGATTTTGATTGTACTTTATGCTTCTGGCGTTGACTTCTAAGACCCAATGTATTGGATCTGGTGGAGCAATGCCTCAGAATTAAGTCTAGGATGCCTGCAACGTAGAAATGACCACTACTTTCACACTGGTTGCAATTATTCGTTTTATACGATGGAAAAACCGTTGTACATATATCGCATTTTATGCTTCTGGCGTTGACTTCTTAGGCCCTAACGATGCGATCTGGTGGAACGACGCCCTAGAGTGATGCCTAGGTTGCCCGGAACGTAGAAATGACCATATCTTTCAGACTGGTTGCAATTATTCCTTTTATACGATGAAAAAAATGATGTATTTTTATTGTATTTTATGCTTCAGGCGTTGTCTTCTAAGGCCGTAGCTATTCGATCTGCTGGAGCAACGCCCTAGGGTGAAGCCTAGGTTGCCCGGAACGTAGAAATGACCAGCACCTTCACTCTGGCTGCAATTATTCCTGTTATACGATGGAAAAGCTGTTGTATCTTTATTGTATTTTATGCTTCTGTCGTTGACTTCTTAGGCCCTAACTATTGGATCTGGTGGAGGAACGCCCTAGAGTGAAGAATAGGTTGCCTGGATCGTGGAAATGACCATCATGTTCACATTTGTTGCAGTTATTCCCGTTATACGATGGAAAAACTGTTGTATTTTTATTGTATTTTTGTTTCGGGCGTTGCCTTCTAAGGCCCTAGCTAATCGATCTGGTGGATCAACGCTCTGGAGTGAAGCCTAGGTTGCCCGGAACGTAGAAATGACCATTACTTTCACACTGTTTGCAAATATACATTATATACGATGGAAAAGCTGTTGTATTTATATTGTATTTTATGTTTCTGGCGTTGACTTCTTAGGCCCTAACTATTGGATCTGGTGGAGGAACGCCCTAGAGTGAAGAATAGGTTGCCTGGATCGTGGAAATGACCATCATGTTCACATTTGTTGCAGTTATTCCCGTTATACGATGGAAAAACTGTTGTATTTTTATTGTATTTTTGTTTCGGGCGTTGCCTTCTAAGGCCCTAGCTAATCGATCTGGTGGATCAACGCTCTGGAGTGAAGCCTAGGTTGCCCGGAACGTAGAAATGACCATTACTTTCACACTGTTTGCAAATATACATTATATACGATGGAAAAGCTGTTGTATTTATATTGTATTTTATGTTTCTGGCGTTGACTTCTTAGGCCCTAACTATTGGATCTGGTGGACCAACGGACTAGAGTGAAGCCTAGGTTGCCGGAACGTGGAAATGACCATCACTTTCACATTTGTTGCAATTATTCCCGTTATACGATGGAAAAACTGTTGTATTTTTATTGTATTTTATGCATCTGGCATTGACTTCTAAGGCCCTAACTATTCGATCTGGTGGATCAACGCCCTAGAGTGAAGCCTAGGTTCCCGGAACGTGGAAATGACCATCACTTTCACATTTGTTGCAATTGTTCCCGTTATACGATGGAAAAACTGTTGTGTTTTTATTGTATTTTATGCATCTAGCATTGACTTCTAAGGCCCTAACTATTCGATCTGGTGGATCAACGCCCTAGAGTGAAGCCTCGGTTGCCCGAACTTAGAAATGACCATCACCTTCACACTGGTTGCTATTATTCCTGTTATGCGATGGAAAAACTGTTGTATTTATATTGTATTTTATGCTTCTGTCGTAGGCTTCTTAGGCCCTAACTATTCGAACTGGGGGAACAACGCCCTGGAGTGAAGCCTAGGTTGCCAGAGCGTAGAAATGACCAGTACCTTCAGACTGTTTGCAAATATACATTATATACGATGGAAAAGCTGTTGCATTTATATTGTATTTTATGCTTCTGTCGTTGACTTCTTAGGCCCTAACTATTCAATCTGGTGGAGCAACGCCCTAGGGTGAAGCCTAGGTTGCCCGGAACGTAGAAATGACAGTAACTTTCATACTGGTTGCAATTATTCGTTTTATACGATGGAAAAACTGTTGTATTTATATTCTATTTTATGCTTCAGGCGTTGACTTCTTAGGCCCTAACTATTCGCTCTGGTGGAACAACGCCCTAGTGTGATGTCTAGGTCGCCCGGATCGTTGTAATGACCATTACATGCACACTGGTTGCAATTTTTCGTTTTATACGATGGAAAAACTGTTGTACTTATGTTGTATTTTATGCTTCTGGCGTTGACTTCTAAGTCCCTAGCTATTCGATCTGGCGGAGAAACGACCTAGAGTGAAGCCTAGGCTGCCCGGAACGTAGAAATGACCATCACCTTCACTCTGGTTGCAATTATTCCTGTTACACGATGGAAAAACTGTGGTATTTATATTGTATTATATGCTTCTGGCGTAGGCTTCTTAGGCCCAAACTATTCGATATGGGGGAACCACGCCCTAGACAGATGCCTAGGTTGCCCGGAACGTAGAAATGACCATCACTTTCACACTGGTTGCAATTATTCCTGTTATACGACGGAAAAACTGTTGTATTTTTATTGTATTTTATGCTTCTGCTGTAGACTTCTTAGGCCCTAGCTATTCGATCTGGAGGAACAACGCTCTAGAGTGAAGCCTAGGTTGCCCGGAACGTAGAAATGACCATCACTTTCACACTAGTTGCAATCATTCCTGTTATATGATGGAAAAACTGTTGTATCTATTTTGTATTTTATGCTTCTGGCTTTGACTTCTTAGGTCGTAAGTACTGGATCTGGTGGAGCAACGCCCTATGGTGAAGCCTAGGTTGCTCGGAACGTAGAAATGACCATAATTTTCATACTGGTTGCAATTATTCGTTTTATACCGTGGTAAAACTGTTTTATTTATATTGTATTTTATGCGTCTGGGTTGTTTTCTAAGGCCCTAACTATTCGACCTGGTGGTCCAACGCCCTAGAGTGAAGCCTAGGTTGCACGGAACGTAGAAATGCCCATTACTTTCACACTGCTTTTAATTATTCCTGTTATACGATGGAATAGCTGTTGTATTTCTATTTTATTTTGTGCTTCTGGCGTTGACTTCTAAGGCCCTGGCTATTCGATCTGGTGAAGCAACGCTCTAGAGTGAAGCCTCGGTAGCCCGGAACTTAGAAATGACCATCACCTTCACACTGGTTGCTATTATTCCTGCTATGCGATGGAAAAACTGTTGTATTTATATTGTATTTTATGCTTCTTGCGTAGGCTTCTTAGGCCCTAACTATTCGAACTGGGGGAACAACGCCCTAGACTGAAGCCTAGGATGCCCGGAACGTAGAAGTGACCATCACCTTCACACTGGTTGCAATTATTCCTGTTATATGATGGAAAATCTGTTGTATCTATTTTGTATTTTATGCTTCTGGCGTTGACTTCTTATGTCCTAACTATTGGATCTGGTGGAGCAACGCCCTAGGGTGAAGCCTAGGTTGCCCGGAACGTAGAAATGACCATAATTTTCATACGGCTTGCAATTCTTCGATTTATACGATGGAAAAACTGTTTTATTTATATTGTATTTTCTGCGTCTGGCTTTGACTTCTAAGGTCCTAGCTATTCGATCTGGTGGGGCAACGTCCAAGAGTGAAGCCTATGTGGCCCGGAACGCAGAAATGACCATTACTTTCATTCTGGTTGCAATTATTCATGCTATACGATGGACAAACTGTTGGATTTTGATTGTACTCTATACTTCTGGCGTTGACTTCTAAGGCCCTATGTATTCGGTCGGGTGGAGCAATGCCTCAGAGTTAAGTCTAGGACGCCAGGAACGTAGAAATGACCGTTACCTTCACGTTTGTTGCAATTATTCCTGTTATACGACTGACAAACTGTTGGATTTTGATTGTACTTTATGCTTCTGGCGTTGACTTCTAAGACCCTATGTATTGGATCTGGTGGATCAATGCCTCAGAGTTAAGTCTAGGATGCCTGCAACGTAGAAATGACCATTACTTTCACACTGGTTGTATTTATTCCTGTTATACGATGGAATAACTGCTCTATTTTTATTTTATTTTATGCTTCTGGCGTTGACTTCTAAGGCCCTAGCTATTCAATCTGGTGGAGCAACCCCCTAGGGTGAAGCCTAGGTTGCCCGGAACGTAGAAATGACCATATCTTTCAGACTGGTTGCAATTATTCCTTTTATACGATGAAAAAAATGATGTATTTTTATTGTATTTTATGCTTCAGGCGTTGTCTTCTAAGGCCCTAACTATTCGATGTTGTGAAGCAACGCCCTAGAGCAAAACCTAGGTTGCCCGGAACGTGGTAATGACCATCACGTTCACATTTGTTGCAATTATTCCCGTTATACGATGGAAAACTGTTGTATTTTTATTGTATTTTATGTTTCGGTCGTTGACTTCTAAGGCACTAGCTATTCGATCTGGTGGAGCAACGCCCTGGAGTGAAGCCTAGGTTGCCAGAGCGTAGAAATGACCAGTACCTTCAGACTGTTTGCAAATATACACTATATACGATGGAAAAGCTGTTGTATTTATATTGTATTTTATGCTTCTGGCGTTGACTTCTTAGATCATAACAATTCGATATGGTGGAACAACGCCCAAGAGTGAAGCCTAGGTTGCCCGGAACGTAGAAATGACCATAACTTTCACACTGGTTGCAATTATTCGTTTTATACAATGGAAAAACTGTTCTATTTATTTTGTAGTATATGCTTCGCGCGTTGACTTCTAAGGCCGTAACTATTCGATCTGGTGGAGCAACGCTCTTGAGTGAAGCCTAGGTTGCCCGGAACGTAGAAATGACCATTACCTTCACACTGCTTGCAATTATACATTTTATACGATGGAAAAACTGTGGTACTTATGTTGTATTTTATTCTTCTGGCGTTGAATTCTAAGTCCATAGCTATTCGATCTGGTGGAGTTACGTCCTAGAGTGAAGCCTAGGTTACCCGGAACATAGAAATGACCAGTACTTTCACACCGGTTGGAGCTTTCCTGTTATACGATGGAAAAACTGTTGCATTTTTATTGTATTTTATACTTCTGGCGTTGTATTCAAAGTCCCTAACTATTCGATCTGGTGGAGCAACGCCCTGGCGTTAAGCCTAGGTTGCCCGGAACGAGGAAATGACCATAACTTTCACACTGTTTGCAATCATTCATATTATACGATGGAAAAGCTGTTGTATTTATATTGTATTTTATGCTTCTGGAGTTGACTTCTAAGGCCGTAGCTATTCGGTGTGGTGGAGCAACGCCCAAGAGTGAAACCTAGGTTGCCGGGAACGCAGAAATGACCATTACTTCCACACTGTTTGCAATTATTCATATTATACAGTGGAGAAACTGTTGTATTTATATTGTATTTTATGCTTCTGGCATTGACTTCTAACGCCCTAACTATTCGATGTGGTGGAGTATCGCCATACAGTGAAGCCTAGCTTGCCCGGAACGAAGAAATGACCATAGCCGTCACACTGGTTGCAATTATTCCTGTTATACAAGGGAAAAACTGTTGTATTTATATTGTATATTATGCTTCTGGCGTTGACTTATTAGGCCCTAGCTATTCGATCTGGTGGTGCAAAGCCCTAGAGTGAAGCCTAGGTTGCCCGGAACGCAGAAATGACCATTATCTTCACACTGTTTGCGATTATACATTTTATACGATGGTAAAACTGTTGTACCTATGTTGTATTTTATGCCTCTGGCGTTGACTTCTAAGTCCCTAGCTATTCGATCTGGTGGAGCAAGGACATAGAGCGAAGCCCAGGTTGCCCGGAACGTAGAAATGACCTGTACTTTCACACTGGTTGCAATTACTCCTGTTATACTATGGAAAAACTGTTGCATTTTTATTGTATTTTATGTTTCTGGCGTTGTAATCAAAGTCCCTAACTATTCGATCTGGTGGAGCAACGCCCTGGAGTTAAGCCTAGGTTGCCCGGAACGTAGAAATGACCATAACTTTCACACTGTTTGCAATCATTCATTTTATACGATGGAAAAGCTGTTGTATTTATATTGTATTTTATGCTTCTGGAGTTGACTTCTAAGGCCGTAGCTATTCGGCGTGGTGGAGCAACGCCCAAGAGTGAAACCTAGGTTGCCCGGAACGTAGAAATGACCATTACTTTCACACTGGTTGCAATTATTCCTTTTATACGATGGAAAAACTGTTGTATTTTTAATGTATTTTATGCTTCTGGCGTTGACTTCTAAGTCCCTAGCTATTCGATCTGATGGTGCATGGCCCTAGAGTGAAGCCTAGGTTACCGGGAACATAGGAATGACCAGTACTTTCACACTGGCTGCAGTTATTCCTGTTATACGATGGAAAAACTGTTGCATTGTTATTGTATTTTATGCTTCTGGCATTGACTTCTAAGTCCCTAGCTATTCGATCTGGTGGTGCAAGGCCCTAGAGTGAAGCCTAGGTTACCGGGAACATAGGAATGACCAGTACTTTCACACTGGTTGCAGTTATTCCTGTTATACGATGGAAAAACTGTTGCATTTTTATTGTATTTTATGCCTCTGGCGTTGACTTCTGAGTCCCTAGCTATTCGATCTGGTGGAGCAAGGCCCTGGAGTTAAGCCTAGGTTGCCCTGAACGTAGAAATGACCATAACTTTCACACTGTTTGCAATCATTCATACTATACGATGGAAAAGCTGTTGTATTTATATTGTATTTTATGCTTCTGGTGTTGACTTCTAAGGCCGTAGCTATTCGGTGTGGTGGAGCAACGCCCAAGAGTGAAACCTAGGTTGCCGGGAACGCAGAAATGACCATTACTTCCACACTGTTTGCAATTATTCATATTATACAGTGGAGAAACTGTTGTATTTATATTGTATTTTATGCTTCTGGCATTGACTTCTAACGCCCTAACTATTCGATGTGGTGGAGTATCGCCATACAGTGAAGCCTAGCTTGCCCGGAACGAAGAAATGACCATAGCCGTCACACTGGTTGCAATTATTCCTGTTATACAAGGGAAAAACTGTTGTATTTATATTGTATATTATGCTTCTGGCGTTGACTTATTAGGCCCTAGCTATTCGATCTGGTGGTGCAAAGCCCTAGAGTGAAGCCTAGGTTGCCCGGAACGCAGAAATGACCATTATCTGCACACTGTTTGCGATTATACATTTTATACGATGGTAAAACTGTTGTACCTATGTTGTATTTTATGCCTCTGGCGTTGACTTCTAAGTCCCTAGCTATTCGATCTGGTGGAGCAAGGACATAGAGCGAAGCCCAGGCTGCCCGGAACGTAGAAATGACCTGTACTTTCACACTGGTTGCAATTACTCCTGTTATACTATGGAAAAACTGTTGCATTTTTATTGTATTTTATGTTTCTGGCGTTGTAATCAAAGTCCCTAACTATTCGATCTGGTGGAGCAACGCCCTGGAGTTAAGCCTAGGTTGCCCGGAACGTAGAAATGACCATAACTTTCACACTGTTTGCAATCATTCATTTTATACGATGGAAAAGCTGTTGTATTTATATTGTATTTTATGCTTCTGGAGTTGACTTCTAAGGCCGTAGCTATTCGGCGTGGTGGAGCAACGCCCAAGAGTGAAACCTAGGTTGCCCGGAACGTAGAAATGACCATTACTTTCACACTGGTTGCAATTATTCCTTTTATACGATGGAAAAACTGTTGTATTTTTAATGTATTTTATGCTTCTGGCGTTGACTTCTAAGTCCCTAGCTATTCGATCTGATGGTGCATGGCCCTAGAGTGAAGCCTAGGTTACCGGGAACATAGGAATGACCAGTACTTTCACACTGGCTGCAGTTATTCCTGTTATACGATGGAAAAACTGTTGCATTGTTATTGTATTTTATGCTTCTGGCATTGACTTCTAAGTCCCTAGCTATTCGATCTGGTGGTGCAAGGCCCTAGAGTGAAGCCTAGGTTACCGGGAACATAGGAATGACCAGTACTTTCACACTGGTTGCAGTTATTCCTGTTATACGATGGAAAAACTGTTGCATTTTTATTGTATTTTATGCCTCTGGCGTTGACTTCTGAGTCCCTAGCTATTCGATCTGGTGGAGCAAGGCCCTGGAGTTAAGCCTAGGTTGCCCTGAACGTAGAAATGACCATAACTTTCACACTGTTTGCAATCATTCATACTATACGATGGAAAAGCTGTTGTATTTATATTGTATTTTATGCTTCGGGCGTCTACTTCCAGGGCCGTAGCTATTCGATCTGGTGGACCAACGTCCTACAGTTAAGTCTACGATACCCGGAACGTAGAAATGACCATTGCTTTCACACTGGTTACACTTATTCGTTTGATACAATGGAAAGGCTGTTGTATTTATATTGTATTTTATGCTTCTGGCATTGACTTCTAACGCCCTAACTATTCGATGTGGTGGAGTATCGCCCTACAGTGAAGCCTAGCTTGCCCGGAACGTAGAAATGACCATAGCCTTCACACTGGTTGCAATTATTCCTGTTATACAAGGGAAAAACTGTTGTATTTATATTGTATATTATGCTTCTGGCGTTGACTTCTTAGGCCCTAGCTATTCGATCTGGTGGAGCAAAGCCTTAGAGTGAAGCCTAGGTTGCCCGGAACGTAGAAATGACCATTATCTTCACACTGTTTGCGATTATTCATTTTATACGATGGTAAAACTGTTGTACCTATGTTGTATTTTATGCCTCTGGCGTTGACTTCTAAGTCCCTAGCTATTCGATCTGGTGGAGCAAGGACATAGAGCGAAGCCCAGGTTGCCCGGAACGTAGAAATGACCTGTACTTTCACACTGGTTGCAATTACTCCTGTTATACTATGGAAAAACTGTTGCATTTTTATTGTATTTTATGTTTCTGGCGTTGTAATCAAAGTCCCTAACTATTCGATCTGGTGGAGCAACGCCCTGGAGTTAAGCCTAGGTTGCCCGGAACGTAGAAATGACCATAACTTTCACACAGTTTGCAATCATTCATTTTATACGATGGAAAAGCTGTTGTATTTATATTGTATTTTATGCTTCTGGAGTTGACTTCTAAGGCCGTAGCTATTCGGTGTGGTGGAGCAACGCCCAAGAGTGAAACGTAGGTTGCCCGGAACGTAGAAATGACCATTACTTTCACACTGGTTGCAATTATTCCTTTTATACGATGGAAAAACTGTTGTATTTTTAATGTATTTTATGCTTCTGGCGTTGACTTCTAAGTCCCTAGCTATTCGATCTGGTGGTGCAAGGCCCTAGAGTGAAGCCTAGGTTACCGGGAACATAGGAATGACCAGTACTTTCACACTGGCTGCAGTTATTCCTGTTATACGATGGAAAAACTGTTGCATTTTTATTGTATTTTATGCTTCTGGCATTGACTTCTAACGCCCTAACTATTCGATGTGCTGGAGGAACGCCCTAGAGTGAAGCCTAGGTTGCCCTGAACGTAGAAATGACCATAACTTTTACACTGGTTGCAATTATTCGTTTTATACAATGGAAAAACTGTTCTTTTTATTTTGTATTTTATGCTTCTGGCGTTGACTTCTAAGTCCCTAGCATTTCGATCTGGTGGAGCAACGCTCTACAGTTAAGCCTAGGTTGCCCTGAACGTAGAAATGACCATAACTTTCACACTGGTTGCAATTATTCATATTATACAGTGGAAAAACTGTTGTATTTATATTGTATTTTATGCTTCTGGCATTGACTTCTAAGGCCCTAACTATTCGATCTGGTGGAGCAACGCCCTACAGTTAAGCCTAGGTTGCCCGGAACGTAGAAACGACCTTTGCTTTCACATTCTTTGCAAATATACATTATATACGATGGAAAAGCTGTTGTATTTATATTGTATTTTATGCTGCGGGCCTTGACATCTAAGGCCCTAACTATTCGATCTGGTGGAGCATCGCTCTAGAGTGAAGCCTAGGTTGCCCAGAACGTAGAAATGACCATTACCTTCACACTGTCTGCAATTATACATTTTATACGATGGAAAAACTGTTGTACATATGTTGTATTATATTCTTCTGGCGCTGAATTCTAAGTCCCTAGCTATTCGATCTGGTGGAGCAACGCCCTACAATGAAGCCTAGGTTACTGGGAACATAGAAATGACCAGTACTTTCACACTGGTTGCAGTTATTCCTGTTATACGGTGGAAAAACTGTTGCATTTTTATTGTATTTTATGCCTCTGGCGTTGACTTCTATGTCCCTAGCAATTCGACCTGGTGGAGCAACGCCCTGGAGTTAAGCCTAGGTTGCCCGGCACGTAGAAATGACCATAACTTTCACACTGTTTGCAATCATTCACTTTATACGATGGAAAAGCTGTTGTATTTATATTGTATTTTATGCTTCTGGAGTTGACTTCTAAGGCCGTAGCTATTCGGTGTGGTGGAGCAACGCCCAAGAGTGAAACCGAGGTTGCCCGGAACGTAGAAATGACCATTACTTTCACACTGGTTGCAATTATTCCTTTTATACGATGGAAAAACTGTTGTATTTTTAATGTATTTTATGCTTCTGTCGTTGACTTCTAAGTCCCTAGCTATTCGATCTGGTGGTGCAAGGCCCTAGAGTGAAGCCTAGGTTACCGGGAACATAGGAATGACCAGTACTTTCACACTGGTTGCAGTTATTCCTGTTATACGATGGAAAAACTGTTGCATTTTTATTGTATTTTATGCCTCTGGCGTTGACTTCTGAGTCCCTAGCTATTCGATCTGGTGGAGCAAGGCCCTGGAGTTAAGCCTAGGTTGCCCTGAACGTAGAAATGACCATAACTTTCACACTGTTTGCAATCATTCATACTATACGATGGAAAAGCTGTTGTATTTATATTGTATTTTATGCTTCTGGAGTTGACTTCTAAGGCCGTAGCTATTCGGTGTGGTGGAGCAACGCCCAAGAGTGAAACCTAGGTTGCCGGGAACGCAGAAATGACCATTACTTCCACACTGTTTGCAATTATTCATATTATACAGTGGAGAAACTGTTGTATTTATATTGTATTTTATGCTTCTGGCATTGACTTCTAACGCCCTAACTATTCGATGTGGTGGAGTATCGCCCTACAGTGAAGCCTAGCTTGCCCGGAACGTAGAAATGACCATAGCCTTCACACTGGTTGCAATTATTCCTGTTATACAAGGGAAAAACTGTTGTATTTATATTGTATATTATGCTTCTGGCGTTGACTTCTTAGGCCCTAGCTATTCGATCTGGTGGAGCAAAGCCTTAGAGTGAAGCCTAGGTTGCCCGGAACGTAGAAATGACCATTATCTTCACACTGTTTGCGATTATTCATTTTATACGATGGTAAAACTGTTGTACCTATGTTGTATTTTATGCCTCTGGCGTTGACTTCTAAGTCCCTAGCTATTCGATCTGGTGGAGCAAGGACATAGAGCGAAGCCCAGGTTGCCCGGAACGTAGAAATGACCTGTACTTTCACACTGGTTGCAATTACTCCTGTTATACTATGGAAAAACTGTTGCATTTTTATTGTATTTTATGTTTCTGGCGTTGTAATCAAAGTCCCTAACTATTCGATCTGGTGGAGCAACGCCCTGGAGTTAAGCCTAGGTTGCCCGGAACGTAGAAATGACCATAACTTTCACACTGTTTGCAATCATTCATTTTATACGATGGAAAAGCTGTTGTATTTATATTGTATTTTATGCTTCTGGAGTTGACTTCTAAGGCCGTAGCTATTCGGTGTGGTGGAGCAACGCCCAAGAGTGAAACCTAGGTTGCCCGGAACGTAGAAATGACCATTACTTTCACACTGGTTGCAATTATTCCTTTTATACGATGGAAAAACTGTTGTATTTTTAATGTATTTTATGCTTCTGGCGTTGACTTCTAAGTCCCTAGCTATTCGATCTGATGGTGCAAGGCCCTAGAGTGAAGCCTAGGTTACCGGGAACATAGGAATGACCAGTACTTTCACACTGGCTGCAGTTATTCCTGTTATACGATGGAAAAACTGTTGCATTTTTATTGTATTTTATGCTTCTGGCATTGACTTCTAACGCCCTAACTATTCGATGTGCTGGAGGAACGCCCTAGAGTGAAGCCTAGGTTGCCCTGAACGTAGAAATGACCATAACTTTTACACTGGTTGCAATTATTCGTTTTATACAATGGAAAAACTGTTCTTTTTATTTTGTATTTTATGCTTCTGGCGTTGACTTCTAAGTCCCTAGCATTTCGATCTGGTGGAGCAACGCTCTACAGTTAAGCCTAGGTTGCCCTGAACGTAGAAATGACCATAACTTTCACACTGGTTGCAATTATTCATATTATACAGTGGAAAAACTGTTGTATTTATATTGTATTTTATGCTTCTGGCATTGACTTCTAAGGCCCTAACTATTCGATCTGGTGGAGCAACGCCCTACAGTTAAGCCTAGGTTGCCCGGAACGTAGAAACGACCTTTGCTTTCACATTCTTTGCAAATATACATTATATACGATGGAAAAGCTGTTGTATTTATATTGTATTTTATGCTGCGGGCCTTGACATCTAAGGCCCTAACTATTCGATCTGGTGGAGCATCGCTCTAGAGTGAAGCCTAGGTTGCCCAGAACGTAGAAATGACCATTACCTTCACACTGTCTGCAATTATACATTTTATACGATGGAAAAACTGTTGTACATATGTTGTATTATATTCTTCTGGCGCTGAATTCTAAGTCCCTAGCTATTCGATCTGGTGGAGCAACGCCCTACAATGAAGCCTAGGTTACTGGGAACATAGAAATGACCAGTACTTTCACACTGGTTGCAGTTATTCCTGTTATACGGTGGAAAAACTGTTGCATTTTTATTGTATTTTATGCCTCTGGCGTTGACTTCTATGTCCCTAGCAATTCGACCTGGTGGAGCAACGCCCTGGAGTTAAGCCTAGGTTGCCCGGCACGTAGAAATGACCATAACTTTCACACTGTTTGCAATCATTCACTTTATACGATGGAAAAGCTGTTGTATTTATATTGTATTTTATGCTTCTGGAGTTGACTTCTAAGGCCGTAGCTATTCGGTGTGGTGGAGCAACGCCCAAGAGTGAAACCGAGGTTGCCCGGAACGTAGAAATGACCATTACTTTCACACTGGTTGCAATTATTCCTTTTATACGATGGAAAAACTGTTGTATTTTTAATGTATTTTATGCTTCTGTCGTTGACTTCTAAGTCCCTAGCTATTCGATCTGGTGGTGCAAGGCCCTAGAGTGAAGCCTAGGTTACCGGGAACATAGGAATGACCAGTACTTTCACACTGGTTGCAGTTATTCCTGTTATACGATGGAAAAACTGTTGCATTTTTATTGTATTTTATGCCTCTGGCGTTGACTTCTGAGTCCCTAGCTATTCGATCTGGTGGAGCAAGGCCCTGGAGTTAAGCCTAGGTTGCCCTGAACGTAGAAATGACCATAACTTTCACACTGTTTGCAATCATTCATACTATACGATGGAAAAGCTGTTGTATTTATATTGTATTTTATGCTTCTGGAGTTGACTTCTAAGGCCGTAGCTATTCGGTGTGGTGGAGCAACGCCCAAGAGTGAAACCTAGGTTGCCGGGAACGCAGAAATGACCATTACTTCCACACTGTTTGCAATTATTCATATTATACAGTGGAGAAACTGTTGTATTTATATTGTATTTTATGCTTCTGGCATTGACTTCTAACGCCCTAACTATTCGATGTGGTGGAGTATCGCCCTACAGTGAAGCCTAGCTTGCCCGGAACGTAGAAATGACCATAGCCTTCACACTGGTTGCAATTATTCCTGTTATACAAGGGAAAAACTGTTGTATTTATATTGTATATTATGCTTCTGGCGTTGACTTCTTAGGCCCTAGCTATTCGATCTGGTGGAGCAAAGCCTTAGAGTGAAGTCTAGGTTGCCCGGAACGTAGAAATGACCATTATCTTCACACTGTTTGCGATTATTCATTTTATACGATGGTAAAACTGTTGTACCTATGTTGTATTTTATGCCTCTGGCGTTGACTTCTAAGTCCCTAGCTATTCGATCTGGTGGAGCAAGGACATAGAGCGAAGCCCAGGTTGCCCGGAACGTAGAAATGACCTGTACTTTCACACTGGTTGCAATTACTCCTGTTATACTATGGAAAAACTGTTGCATTTTTATTGTATTTTATGTTTCTGGCGTTGTAATCAAAGTCCCTAACTATTCGATCTGGTGGAGCAACGCCCTGGAGTTAAGCCTAGGTTGCCCGGAACGTAGAAATGACCATAACTTTCACACAGTTTGCAATCATTCATTTTATACGATGGAAAAGCTGTTGTATTTATATTGTATTTTATGCTTCTGGAGTTGACTTCTAAGGCCGTAGCTATTCGGTGTGGTGGAGCAACGCCCAAGAGTGAAACGTAGGTTGCCCGGAACGTAGAAATGACCATTACTTTCACACTGGTTGCAATTATTCCTTTTATACGATGGAAAAACTGTTGTATTTTTAATGTATTTTATGCTTCTGGCGTTGACTTCTAAGTCCCTAGCTATTCGATCTGGTGGTGCAAGGCCCTAGAGTGAAGCCTAGGTTACCGGGAACATAGGAATGACCAGTACTTTCACACTGGCTGCAGTTATTCCTGTTATACGATGGAAAAACTGTTGCATTTTTATTGTATTTTATGCTTCTGGCATTGACTTCTAACGTCCTAACTATTCGATGTGGTGGAGGAACGCCCTAGAGTGAAGCATAGGTTGCCCTGAACGTAGAAATGACCATAACTTTTACACTGGTTGCAATTATTCGTTTTATACAATGGAAAAACTGTTCTTTTTATTTTGTATTTTATGCTTCTGGCGTTGACTTCTAAGTCCCTAGCGATTCGATCTGGTGGAGCAACGCTCTACAGTTAAGCCTAGGTTGCCCTGAACGTAGAAATGACCATAACTTTCACACTGGTTGCAATTATTCATATTATACAGTGGAAAAACTGTTGTATTTATATTGTATTTTATGCTTCTGGCATTGACTTCTAAGGCCCTAACTATTCGATCTGGTGGAGCAACGCCCTGGAGTTAAGCCTAGGTTGCCTGGAACGTAGAAATGACCATTACCTTCACACTGTTTGCGATTATTCATTTTATACGATGGTAAAACTGTTGTCCTTATGTTGTATTTTATTCTTCTGGCGTTGAATTCCTAGTCCCTAGCTATTCGATCTGGTGGAGCAACACCCTAGAGTGAAGCCTAGGTTACCCGGAACGTAGAAATGACCAGTACTTTCACACTGGTTGCAGTTATTCCTGTTATAGGATGGAGAAACTGTTGCATTTTTATTGTATTTTATGCTACTGGCGCTGACTTCTAAGTCTCTAGCTATTCGATCTGGTGGTGCAAGGCCCTAGAGCGTAGCGTAGGTTGCCCGGAACGTGGAAATGACCATAACTTTAACACTGGTTGCAATTATTCCTGTTATACTATAGAAAAACTGTTGCATTTTTATAGTATTTTATGCTTCTGGCGTTAAATTCTAAGTCCCTAACTATGCGATCTGGTGGAGCAACGCCCTACAGTTAAGCAAAGGTTGCCCGGAACGTAGAAATGACCTTTGCTTTCACACTCTTTGCATATATACATTATATACGACGGAAAAGCTGTTGTATTTATATTGTATTTTATGCATCTGGCGTTGGCTACTTAGGCCCTAACTATTCGATCTGGTGCAACAACGCCCTAGAGTGAAGCCTAGGTCGCCCGCAACGTAGAAATGACCATAACTTTCACACTGGTTGCAATTATTCGTTTTATACAATGGAAAAACTGTTCTATTTATTTTGTATTTTATGCTTCGGGCGTTGACGTCTAAGGCCCTAACTATTCGATCTGGTGAAGCAACGCTCTAGAGTGAAGCATAGGGTGCCCGGAACGTAGAAATGACCATTACCTTCACACTGCTTGCTGTTACACATTTTATACGATGGAAAAACTGTTGTACATATGGTGTATTATATTCTTCTGGCGCTGAATTCTATGTCCCTAGCTATTCGATCTGGTGGACCGATGCCCTACAGTGAAGCCTAGGTTACCCGGAACATAGAAATGACTAGTGCATTCACACTGGTTGCAGCTTTCCAGTTATACGATGGAAAAACTGTTGCATTTTTATTGTATTTTATGCTTCAGGCGTTGTACTCAAAGTCCCTAACTAATCGATCTGGTGGAGCAACGCCCTGGAGTTAAGCCTAGGTTGCCCGGAACGTAGAAATGAGCATAACTTTCACACTGGTTGCAATTATTCGTTTTATACAATGGAAAGACTGTTGTATTTATATTGTATTTTATGCTTCTGGAGTTGACTTCTAAGGCCGTAGCTATTCGGTGTGGTGGAGCAACGCCCAGGAGTGAAACCTAGGTTGCCGGGAACGCAGAAATGACCATTACTTTCACACTGTTTGCAATTATTCATATTATACAGTGGAAAAACTGTTCTATTTATATTGTATTTTATGCTTCTGGCGTTGACTTCTAAGGCCCTAACTATTCGATCTGGTGGAGCAACCCCTAGGGTGAAGCCTAGGATGCCCGGAACGTAGAAATGACCATATCTTTCAGACTGGTTGCAATTATTCCTGTTATACGATGGAATAACTGCTATATTATTATTTTATTTTATGCTTCTGGCGTTGACTTCTAGGCCCTAGCTATTCGATCTTGTGGAGCAACGCTGTAGGGTGAAGCCTAGGTTGCCCGGAACGTAGAAATGACCATCACCTTCACTCTGGCTGCAATTATTCCTGTTATACGATGGAAAAGCTGTTGTATCTTTATTGTATTTTATGCTTCTGTCGTTGACTTCTTAGGCCCTAACTATTGGATCTGGTGGAGGAACGCCCTAGAGTGAAGCCTAGGTTGCCCAGAACGTAGAAATGACCATTACTTTCACACTGGTTGCAATTATTCGTTTTATACGATGGAAAAACTGTTGTATTTTTATTGTATTTAATGTTTCGGTCGTTGACTTCTAAGGCACTAGCTATTCGATCTGGTGGAGCAACGCCCTGGAGTGAAGCCTAGGTTGCCCGGAACGTAGAAATGACCAGTACCTTCAGACTGTTTGCAAATATACATTATATACGATGGAAAAGCTGTTGTATTTATATTGTATTTTATGCTTCTGGCGTTGACTTCTTAGGCCCTAACTATTCGATCTGGTAGAGCAACGCCCTAGGGTGAAGCCTAGGTTGCCCGGAACGTAGAAATGACCATAACTTTCACACTGGTTGTAATTACTCCTGTTATACGATGGAATAACTGTTGTATTTTTATTTTATTTTGTGCTTCTGGCGTTGACTTCTAAGGCCCTAGCTATTCGATCTGGTGGAGCAACGCTCTAGAGTGAAGCCTAGGTTGCCCGGAACTTAGAAATGACCATCACCTTCACTCTGGTTGCAATTATTCCTGTTATACGATGGAAAAACTGTGGTATTTATATTGTATTTTATGCTTCTGGCGTAGGCTTCTTAGGCCCTAACTATTCGCTATGGGGGAACAACGCCCTAGAGTGAAGCCTAGGTTGCCCGGAACGTAGAAATGACCACCACTTTCACACTGGTTGCAATTATTCCTGTTATATGATGGAAAAACTGTTGTATTTATATTGTATATTATGCTTCAGGCGGTGACTTCTAAGGCCGTAACTATTCGATGTGGTGGAACAACGCCCTAGAGTGAAGCCTAGGTTGCCCGGAACGTAAAAATGACCATTACTTTCACACTGGTTGCAATTATTCGTTTTATATGATGGAAAAACGGTTGTATTTATTTCGTATTTGGTGCTTCTGGCGTTGTCTTCTTAGGCCCTAACTATTGGATGTGGTGGACCAACACCCTACAGTGAAGCTTAGGTTGCCCGGAACGTAGAAATGACCATCACCTACACTCTGGTTGCAATTATTCCTGTTATAGGATGGAAAAGCTGTTGTATCTTTATTGTGTTTTATGCTTCTGTCGTTGACTTCTTAGGCCCTAACTATTGGATCTTGTGGACCAACGCCCTAGAGTGAAGCCTAGGTTGCCCGGGACGTAGAAATGACCATCACGGTCACATTTGTTGCAATTATACCCGTTATACGATTGAAATCTGTGGTATTTTTATTCTATTTTATGTTGCGAGCATTGACTTCGAAGGCCCTAGCTATTCGATATGGTGGAGCAACGCCCTACAGTGAAGCCTAGGTTGCACGGAACTTAGAAAAGACCATCACCTTCACTCTGGTTGCAATTATTCCTGTTATACGATGGAATAACTGTTGTATTTATATTTTATTTTACGCTTCTGGCGTTGACTTCTAAGGCCGTAGCCATTCGATCTGGTGGTGCAACGCCCTAGAGTGCAGTCTAGATTGCCCGGAACGTAGAAGTGACCATTACTTTCACACTGGTTGCAATTATTCCTGTTATACGATGGAAAAACTGTTGTATTTTTATTGTATTTTCCGCTTCTGGCGTTGAATTCTAAGTCCCTAGCTAATCGATCTCGTGGAACAACGCCCTAGAGTGAAACCTAGGTTGCCCTGAACGCAGAAATGACTATTACTTTCATATTGTTTGCAAATATTCATTTTATATGATGGAAAAACTGTTGTACTTATATTGTATTTTATTCTTCTGGCGTTGAATTCAAAGTCCCTAGCTATTCGATCTGGTGGAGCAACGCCCTAGAGTGACGCCTAGATTGCCCGGAACGTAGAAAAGACCATTACCATCACTCGTGTTGCAACTCTTCCTGTTATACGGTGAAAAAACTGTTGTATTGTTAATGTATTTTATGCTCCAGGCGTTGACTTCTAAGGCCGTAGCTATTCGATGTGGTGGAGCAACGCCATAGAGTGAAGCCTAGGTTGCCCGGAACGTAGAAATGACCATCACTTTCACAGTGGTTGCAATTATTCCTGTTATATGATGGAAAAGCTGTTGTATCTATTTTGTATTTTATGCGTCTGACGTTGACTTCTTATGTCCTAACTATTGGATCTGGTGGAACAACGCCCTAGGGTGAAGCCTAGGTTGCCCGGAACGTAGAAATGACCATATCTTTCACACTGGTTGCAACTGTGCCAGTTATACGATGGTAAAACTGTCGTATTTTTATTGTATTTTATGCGCCTGGAGTTGTTTTCAAAGGCCCCAACTATTCGACCTGGTGGAGCAACGCCCTAGAGTGAAGTCTAGGTTGCACGGAACGTAGAAATGCCCATTTCTTTCACAGTGGTTGTAATTATTCCTGTTATACGATGGAATAACTGCACTATTATTATTTTAGTTTATGCTTCTGGCGTTGACTTCTAAGGCCCTAGCTATTCGATCTTGTGGAGCAACGCCCTAGGGTGAAGCCAGGGTTGCCCGGAACGTAGAAATAACCAGCACCTTCACTCTGGCTGCAATTATTCCTGTTATACGATGGAAAAGCTGTTGTACCTTTATTGTATTTTATGCTTCTGTCGTTGACTTCTTAGGCCCTAACTATTGGATCTGGTGGAGGAACGCCCTAGAGTGAAGAATAGGTTGCCTGGATCGTGGAAATGACCATCATGTTCACATTTGTTGCAATTATTCCCGTTATACGATGGAAAAACTGTTGTATTTTTATTGTATTTTTGTTTCGGGCGTTGCCTTCTAAGGCCCTAGCTAATCGATCTGGTGGATCAACGCTCTGGAGTGAAGCCTAGGTTGCCCGGAACGTAGAAATGACCATTACTTTCACACTGTTTGCAAATATACATTATATACGATGGAAAAGCTGTTGTATTTATATTGTATTTTACGTTACTGGCGTTGACTTCTTAGGCCCTAACTATTGGATCTGGTGGACCAACGGACTAGAGTGAAGCCTAGGTTGCCGGAACGTGGAAATGACCATCACTTTCACATTTGTTGCAATTATTCCCGTTATACGATGGAAAAACTGTTGTATTTTTATTGTATTTTATGCATCTGGCATTGACTTCTAAGGCCCTAACTATTCGATCTGGTGGATCAACGCCCTAGAGTGAAGCCTAGGTTGCCCGGAACGTGGAAATGACCAACACTTTCACATTTGTTGCAATTGTTCCCGTTATACGATGGAAAAACTGTTGTGTTTTTATTGTATTTTATGCATCTAGCATTGACTTCTAAGGCCCTAACTATTCGATCTGGTGGATCAACGCCCTAGAGTGAAGCCTCGGTTGCCCGGAACTTAGAAATGACCATCACCTTCACACTGGTTGCTATTATTCCTGTTATGCGATGGAAAAACTGTTGTATTTATATTGTATTTTATGCTTCTGGCGTAGGCTTCTTAGGCCCTAACTATTCGAACTGGGGGAACAACGCCCTAGACTGAAGCCTAGGTTGCCCGGAACGTAGAAGTGACCATCACCTTCACACTAGTTGCAATTATACCTGTTATATGACGGAAAAGCTGTTGTATCTATTTTGTATTCTATGCTTCTGGCGTTGAGTTCTTATGTCCTAACTATTGGATCTGTTGGAGCAACGGCCTAGAGTGAAGCCTAGGTTGCCCGGAACGTAGAAATGACCATCACTTTAACACTGGTTGCAATTATTCTTGTTATACGATGGAAAAACTGTTGTATTTATTTTGTATTTTATGCCTCTGGCGTTGAATCCTAAGGCCGTAGCTATTCGATGTTGTGGAGCAACGACCTAGAGTGAAGCCTAGGTTGCCCGGAACGTAGAAATGACCATACCTTTCACACTGGTTGCAATTATTCCTGTTATACAAGGGAAAAACTGATGTATTTATATAGTATTTTATGCTTCTGGCGTTGACTTCCTGGGCCCTAACTATTCTATCTGGAGGAGCAACGCCCTAGAGTGAAGCCTAGGTTGCCCGGAATGCAGAAATGACCATCACTTTCACACTGGTTGTAATTATTCCTGTTATACAATGGAACAACTGTTGTATTTTTATATTATTTTATGCCTCTGGCATTGACCTCTAAGGCCGTAGCTATTCGATCTGGTGAAGCAGCGCTCTAGAGTGAAGCCTAGGTTGCCCGGAACTTAGAAATGACCATCACCTTCACTCTGGTTCCAATTATTCCTGTTATACGATGGAAAAACTGTTGGATTTTTGTTGTACTCTATGCTTCTGGCGTTGACTTCTAAGGCTCTATACTTCGATCTGGTGGAGCAATGCCGCGGAGTTAAGTCTAGGATCCCCGGAACGTAGAAATGGCCATTGCTTTCACACTGGTTTCAATTATTCGTTTTATAAGATGGAAAAACTGTGGTACATATATCGTATTTATATGCTTCTGGCGTTGACTTCTTAGGCCCTAACTATTCGATCTGGTGGAGCAACGCCCTAGAGTGGAGCCTAGGTTGCCCTGAATGTAGAAATGACCATCACTTTCGCACTGGTTGCTATTATTCCCGTTATACGATGGAAAAACTGTTGTGTTTTTATTGTATTTTATGCATCTAGCATTGACTTCTAAGGCCCTAACTATTCGATCTGGTGGATCAACGCCCTAGAGTGAAGCCTCGGTTGCCCGGAACTTAGAAATGACCATCACCTTCACACTGGTTGCTATTATTCCTGTTATGCGATAGAAAAACTGTTGTATTTATATTGTATTTTATGCTTCTGGCGTAGGCTTCTTAGGCCCTAACTATTCGAACTGGGGGAACAACGCCCTAGACTGAAGCCTATGTTGCCCGGAACGTAGAAGTGACCATCACCTTCACACTAGTTGCAATTATACCTGTTATATGACGGAAAAGCTGTTGTATCTATTTTGTATTTTATGCTTCTGGCGTTGAGTTCTTATGTCCTAACTATTGGATCTGTTGGAGCAACGGCCTAGAGTGAAGCCTAGGCTGCCCGGAACGTAGAAATGACCATCACTTTAACACTGGTTGCAATTATTCTTGTTATACGATGGAAAAACTGTTGTATTTATTTTGTATTTTATGTCTCTGGCGTTGAATCCTAAGGCCGTAGCTATTCGATGTTGTGGAGCAACGACCTAGAGTGAAGTCTAGGTTGCCCGGAACGTAGAAATGACCATACCTTTCACACTGGTTGCAATTATTCCTGTTATACAAGGGAAAAACTGATGTATTTATATTGTATTTTATGCTTCTGGCGTTGACTTCCTGGGCCCTAACTATTCTATCTGGAGGAGCAACGCCCTAGAGTGAAGCCTAGGTTGCCCGGAATGCAGAAATGACCATCACTTTCACACTGGTTGTAATTATTCCTGTTATACAATGGAACAACTGTTGTATTTTTATATTATTTTATGCCTCTGGCATTGACCCCTAAGGCCGTAGCTATTCGATCTGGTGAAGCAGCGCTCTAGAGTGAAGCCTAGGTTGCCCGGAACTTAGAAATGACCATCACCTTCACTCTGGTTCCAATTATTCCTGTTATACGATGGAAAAACTGTGGTATTTTTATTGTATTTTATGCTCCTGGCGTTGACTTCTGAGGTCCTAACTATTGGATCTGCTGGAGCAACGCCCTAGGGTGAAGCCTAGGTTGCCCGGAACGTAGAAATGACCATTACCTTCACACTGGTTGCTATTATTCCTGTTATACAATGAACAAACTGTTGGATTTCTGTTGTACTCTATGCTTCTGGCGTTGACTTCTAAGGCTCTATACTTCGATCTGGTGGTGCAATGCCGCGGAGTTAAGTCTAGGATCCCCGGAACGTAGAAATGGCCATTGCTTTCACACTGGTTTCAATTATTCGTTTTATAAGATGGAAAAACTGTGGTACATATATCGTATTTATATGCTTCTGGCGTTGACTTCTTAGGCCCTAACTATTCGATCTGGTGGAGCAACGCCCTAGAGTGGAGCCTAGGTTGCCCTGAATGTAGAAATGACCATCACTTTCGCACTGGTTGCTATTATTCCCGTTATACGATGGAAAAACTGTTGTATTTATATAGTATTTTATGCTTCTGGCGTAGGCTTCTTAGGCCCTAACTATTCGATCTGGGGGAACAACGCCCCAGACTGAAGCCTAGGTTGCCCGGAACGTAGAAATGACCATCACTTTCACAGTGGTTGCAATTATTCCTGTTATATGATGGAAAAGCTGTTGTATCTATTTTGTATTTTATGCGTCTGACGTTGACTTCTTATGTAGTAACTATTGGATCTGGTGGAACAACGCCCTAGGGTGAAGCCTAGGTTGCCCGGAACGTAGAAATGACCATATCTTTCACACTGGTTGCAACTGTGCCAGTTATACGATGGTAAAACTGTCGTATTTTTATTGTATTTTATGCGCCTGGAGTTGTTTTCAAAGGCCCCAACTATTCGACCTGGTGGAGCAACGCCCTAGAGTGAAGTCTATGTTGCACGGAACGTAGAAATGCCCATTTCTTTCACAGTGGTTGTAATTATTCCTGTTATACGATGGAATAACTGCACTATTATTATTTTAGTTTATGCTTCTGGCGTTGACTTCTAAGGCCCTAGCTATTCGATCTTGTGGAGCAACGCCCTAGGGTGAAGCCAGGGTTGCCCGGAACGTAGAAATGACCAGCACATTCACTCTGGCTGCAATTATTCCTGTTATGCGATGGAAAAGCTGTTGTACCTTTATTGTATTTTATGCTTCTGTCGTTGACTTCTTAGGCCCTAACTATTGGATCTGGTGGAGGAACGCCCTAGAGTGAAGAATAGGTTGCCTGGATCGTGGAAATGACCATCATGTTCACATTTGTTGCAATTATTCCCGTTATACGATGGAAAAACTGTTGTATTTTTATTGTATTTTTGTTTCGGGCGTTGCCTTCTAAGGCCCTAGCTAATCGATCTGGTGGATCAACGCTCTGGAGTGAAGCCTAGGTTGCCCGGAACGTAGAAATGACCATTACTTTCACACTGTTTGCAAATATACATTATATACGATGGAAAAGCTGTTGTATTTATATTGTATTTTATGTTACTGGCGTTGACTTCTTAGGCCCTAACTATTCGATCTGGTGGATCAACGCCCTAGAGTGAAGCCTAGGTTGCCCGGAACGTAGAAATGACCATATCTTTCACACTGGTTGCAACTGTGCCAGTTATACGATGGTAAAACTGTTGTATTTTTCTTGTATTTTATGCGCCTGGAGTTGTTTTCAAAGGCCCCAACTATTCGACCTGGTGGAGCAACGCCCTAGAGTGAAGTCTAGGTTGCACAGAACGTAGAAATGCCCATCACTTTCACACTAATTGCAATTATTCCTGTTATATGATGGAAAAACTGTTGTATCTATTTTGTATTTTATGCTTCTGGCGTTGACTTCTTAGGTCCTAAGTATTGGATCTGGTGGAGCAACGCCCTATGGTGAAGCCTAGGTTGCCCGGAACGTAGAAATGACCATAATTTTCATACTGGTTGCAATTATTCGTTTATAACGTGGAAAAACTGTTTTATTTATATTGTATTTTCTGCGTCTGGCTTTGACTTCTAAGGTCCTAGCTATTCGATCTGGTGGGGCAACGTCCAAGAGTGAAGCCCATGGGGCCCGGAACGCAGAAATGACCATTACTTTCACACTGGTTGTAATTATTCCTGCTATACGATGGAACAACTGTTGTATTTTTATATTATTTTATGCTTCTGGCGTTGACTTCTAAGGCCGTAGCTATTCGATCTGCTGGAGCAACGCCCTTGGGTGAAGCCTAGGTTGCCCGGAACGTAGAAATGACCATTACCTTCGCACTGGTCGCTATTATTCCTGTTATACAATGAAGAAACTGTTGGATTGTTGTTGTACTCTATGCTTCTGGCGTTGACTTCTAAGGCCCTATATTTGGATCTGGTGGTGCAATGCCTCGGAGTTAAGTCTAGGATCCCCGGAACGTAGAAATGGCCATTGCTTTCACACTGGTTTCAATTATTCGTTTTATAAGATGGAAAAACTGTGGTACATATATCGTATTTATATGCTTCTGGCGTTGACTTCTTAGGCCCTAACTATTCGATCTGGTGGAGCAACGCCCTAGAGTGGAGCCTAGGTTGCCCGGAATGTAGAAATGACCATCACTTTCGCACTGGTTGCTATTATTCCCGTTATACGATGGAATAACTGTTGTATTTATATAGTATTTTATGCTTCTGGCGTAGGCTTCTTAGGCCCTAACTATTCTATCTGGGGGAACAACGCCCTAGACTGAAGCCTAGGTTGCCCGGAAGGTAGAAATGACCATCACTTTCACACTGGTTGCAATTATTCCTGTTATATGATGGAAAAGCTGTTGTATCTATTTTGTATTTTATACGTCTGGCGTTGACTTCTTATGTCCTAACTATTGGATCTGGTGGAACAACGCCCTAGGGTGAAGCCTAGGTTACCCGAAACGTAGAAATGACCATATCTTTCACACTGGTTGCAACTGTGCCAGTTATACGATGGTAAAACTGTCGTATTTTTATTGTATTTTATGCGCCTGGAGTTGTTTTCTAAGGCCCCAACTATTCGACCTGGTGGAGCAACGCCCTAGAGTGAAGTCTAGGTTGCACGGAACGTAGAAATGCCCATTACTTTCACACTGGTTGTAATTATTCCTGTTATACGATGGAATAACTGTTGTATTTATATTTTATTTTATGCCTCTGGCGTTGACTTCTAAGGCCCTAGCTATTCGATCTGGTGTTGCAACGCTCTAGAGTGAAGCCTAGGTTGCCCGGAACTTAGAAGTGACCATCACCTTCACTCTGGTTGCTATTATTCCTGTTATACGAATGAAAAACTGTTGTATTTTTATTGTATTTTATGCTTCGGGAGTCTACTTCCAGGGCCGTAGCTATTCGATCTGGTGGAGCAACGCCCTACAGTTAAGTCTACGATGCCCGGAACGTAGAAATGGCCATTGCTTTCACACTGGTTGCACTTATTCGTTTGATACAATGGAAAGGCTGTTGTACATATATCGTATTTTATGCTTCTGGCGTTGACTTATTAGCACCTAACTATTCGATCTGGTGGAACAACGCCCTAGGGTGAAGCCTAGGATGCCCGGAACGTAGAAATGACCATAATTTTCATACTGATTGCAATTATTCGTTTTATACCGTGGAAAAACTGTTTTATTTATATTGTGTTTTATGCGTCTGGAGTTGTTTTCTAAGGCCCTAACTATTCGACCTTGTGGTACAACGGCCTAGAGTGAAGCCTAGGTTGCCCGAAAGGTAGAAATGATCATCACTTTCACACTGGTTGCAATTATTCCTGTTATAGAAGGGAAAAACTGTTGTATTTATTTTGTATTTGGTGCTCCTGGCGTTGACTTCTTAGGCCCTAACTATTAGATCTGGTGTACCAACGCCCTAGAGTGAAGCCTAGGTTGCCCGGAACGTAGAAATGACCATAGCTTTCACACTGGTTGCAATTATTCCTGTTATAGAAGGGAAAAACTGTTGTATTTATTTTGTATTTAGTGCTTCTGGCATTGACTTCTTAAGCCCTAACTATTGGTTGTGGTGGACCAACGCCCTACAGTGAAGCCTAGGTTGCCCGGAACGTAGTAATGACCATATATTTCACACTGGTTGCAATTATGCCCGTTATACGTTGGTAAAACTGTTGTATTTTTATTGTATTTTATTCGTCTGGAGTTGTTTTCTAAGGCCCCAACTATTCGACCTGGTGGTGCAACGCCCTAGAGTGAAGTCTAGGTTGCACGGAACGTAGAAATGCCCATTTCTTTCACACTGGTTGTAATTATTCCTGTTATACGATGGAATAACTGCTCTATTTTTATTTTATTTTATGCTTCTGGCGTTGTCTTCTAAGGACCTAGCTATTCGATCTGGTGGAGAAACCCCGAGGGTGAAGCCTAGGTTGCCCGGAACGCAGAAATGACCATATCTTTCAGACTGGTTGTAATTATTCCTGTTATACGATGGAATAACTGCTCTATTATTATTTTATTTTATGCTTCTGGCGTTGACTTCTAAGGCCCTAGCTATTCGATCTTGTGGAGCAACGCCCTAGGGTGAAGCCTAGGTTGCCCGGAACGTAGAAATGACCATCACCTTCACTCTGTCTGCAATTATTCCTGTTATGCGATGGAAAAGCTGTTGTATCTTTATTGTATTTTATGCTTCTGTCGTTGACTTCTTAGGCCCTAACTATTGGATCTGGTGGAGGAACGCCCTATAGTGAAGCCTAGGTTGCCTGGATCGGGGAAATGACCATCATGTTCACATTTGTTGCTATTATTCCCGTTATACGATGGAAAAACTGTTGTATTTTTATTGTATTTTATGTTTCGGGCGTTGACTTCTAAGGCCCTATCTATTCGATCTGGTGGAGCAACGCCCTAGGGTGAAGCCTAGCTTGCCCCGAACGTAGAAATGACCATATCTTTCACACTGGTTGCAATTATGCCAGTTATACGATGGTAAAACTGTTGTATCTTTGTTGTATTTTATGATTCTGTCGTTGACCTCTTAGGCCCTAACTATTGGATCTGGTGGACCAACGCCCTAGAGTGAAGCCTAGGTTGCCCGAAACATGGAAATGACCATCACTTTCACATTTGTTGCAATTATTCCCGTTATACGATGGAAAAACTGTTGTATTTTTATTGTATTTTATGCATCTGGCATTGACTTCTAAGGCCCTAACTATTCGATCTAGTGGATCAACGCCCTAGAGTGAAGCCTAGGTTGCCCGGAACGTAGAAATGGTCATCACTTTCACACTGGTTGCAATTATTCATGTTATACGATGGAGTAACTGTTGTACATATATCGTATTTTATGCTTCTGGCGTTGACTTCTTAGGCCCTAACTATTCGATCTGGTGGAGCAACGCCCTAGAGTGAAGTGTAGGTGGCTCGGAACGTAGGAATGACCATTACTTGCACACTGGTTGCAATTATTCGTTTTATACGATGGAAAAACTGTTGTGTTTATTTTGTATTTGGTGCTCCTGGCGTTGACTTCTTAGGCCCTAACTATTGGATCTGGTGTACCAACGCCCTAGAGTGAAGCCTAGGTTGTCCGGAACGTAGAAATGACCATAGCTTTCACACTGGTTGCAATTATTCCTGTTATAGAAGGGAAAAACTGTTGTATCTGTTTTGTATTTGGTGCTTCTGGCATAGACTTCTTTAGCCCTAACTATTGGTTGTGGTGGACCAACGCCCTAGAGTGAAGCCTAGGTTGCCGGAACGTAGTACTGACCATATCTTTCACACTGGTTGCAATTATGCCAGTTGTACGTTGGTAAAACTGTTGTATTTTTATTGTATTTTATTCGTCTGGAGTTGTTTTCTAAGGCCGCATCTATTCGACATGGTGGAGCATCGCCCTAGAGTGAAGTCTAGGTTGCACCGAACGTAGAAATGCCCATTTCTTTCACACTGGTTGTAATTATTCATGTTATACGATGGAAAAACTTTTGTATTTATATTGTATTTTATGCCTCTGGCGTTGACTTCTTAGGTCCTAAGTACTGGATCTGGTAGAGCAACGCCCTATGGTGAAGCCTAGGTTGCCCGGAACGTAGAAATGACCATAATTTTCATACTGGTAGCAATTATTCGTTTTATACCGTGGAAAAACTGTTTTATTTATATTGTATTTTATGCGTCTGGAGTTGTTTTCCAAGGCCCTAACTATTCGACCTGGTGGTCCAACGCCCTAGAGTGAAGCCTAGGTTGCACGGAACGTAGAAATGCCCATTACATTCACACTGCTTGTAATTATTCCTGTTATACGATGGAATAGCTGTTGTATTTCTATATTATTTTGTGCTTCTGGCGTTGACTTCTAAGGCCCTGGCTATTCGATCTGGTGAAGCAACGCTCTAGAGTGAAGCCTCGGTTGCCCGGAACGTAGAAATGACCATAACTTTCATACTGGTTGCAATTATTCGTTTTATACGATGGAAAAACTATTGTATTTATATTGTATTTTATGCTTCGGGCGTCTACTTCCAGGGCCGTAGCTATTCGATCTGGTGGACCAACGTCCTACAGTTAAGTCTACGATACCCGGAACGTAGAAATGACCATTGCTTTCACACTGGTTACACTTATTCGTTTGATACAATGGAAAGGCTGTTGTACATATATCGTATTTTATGCTTCTGGCGTTGACTTATTAGGACCTAACTATTCGATCTGGTGGAACAACGCCCTAGGGTGAAGCCTAGGTTGCCCGGAACGTAGAAATGACCATAACATTCATACTGGTTGCAATTATTCGTTTTATACCGTGGAAAAACTGTTGTATTTATATTGTATTTTATGCGTCTGGAGTTGTTTTCTAAGGCCCTATCTATTGGTCCTGGTGGACCAACGCCGTAGAGTGAAGCCTAGGTTGCCCGGAACGTAGAAGTGCCCATTACTTTCACACTGGTTGTAATTATTCCTGTTATACGATGGAATAACTGTTGTATTTTTATTTTATTTTGTGCTTCTGGCGTTGAATTCTAAGGCCCTAGCAATTCGATATGGTGGAGCAACGCTCTAGAGTGAAGCCTAGGTTGCCCGGAACGTAGAAATGACCATCACTTTCACACTGGTTGCAATTATTCCTGTTATACGATGGAAAAACTGTTGTATTTATATTGTATTTTATGCTTCTGCTGTAGACTTCTTAGTCCCTAGCTATTCGGTCTGGAGGAACAACGCTCTAGAGTGAAGCCTAGGTTGCCCGGAACGTAGAAATGACCATCACTTTCACACTAGTTGCAATTATTCCTGTTATATGATGGAAAAACTGTTGTATCTATTTTGTATTTTATGCTTCTGGCGTTGACTCCTGAGGCCGTAGCTATTCGATGTGGTGGAGCAACGACCTAGAGTGAAGCCTAGGTTGCCCGCAACGTAGAAATGACCATACCTTTCACACTGGTTGCAATTATTCCTGTTATACAAGGGAAAAACTGATGTATTTATATTGTATTTTATGCTTCTGGCGTTGACTTCCTGGGCCCTAACTATTCTATCTGGAGGAGCAACGCCCTAGAGTGAAGCCTAGGTAGCCCGGAATGCAGAAATGACCATCACTTTCACACTGGTGGCAATTATTCCTGTTATACGATGGAAAAACTTTTGTATTTATATTGTATTTTATGCTTCTGGCGTTGGCTTCTACGGCCGTAGCTATTCGATCTGGTGAAGCAGCGCTCTAGAGTGAAACCTAGGTTGCCCGGAACTTAGAAATGACCATCACCTTCACTCTGGTTCCAATTATTCCTGTTATACGATGGAAAAAGTGTGGTATTTTTATTGTATTTTATGCTCCTGGCGTTGACTTCTGAGGTCCTAACTATTGGATCTGCTGGAGCAACGCCCTAGGGTGAAGCCTAGGTTGCCCCGAACGTAGAAATGACCATTACCATCGCACTGGTTGCTATTATTCCTGTTATACAATGAACAAACTGTTGGATTTTTGTTGTACTCTATGCTTCTGGCGTTGACTTCTAAGGCCCTATATTTCGATCTGGTGGTGCAATGCCTCGGAGTTAAGTCTAGGATCCCCGGAACGTAGAAATGGCCATTGCTTTCACACTGGTTTCAATTAATCGTTTTATAAGATGGAAAAACTGTGGTACATATATCGTATTTATATGCTTCTGGCGTTGACTTCTGAGGCCCTAAATATTCGATCTGGTGGAGCAACGCCCTAGACTGAAGCCTAGGTTGCCCGGAACGTAGAAATGACCATCACTTTCACACTGGTTGCAATTATTCCTGTTATACGATGGAAAAACTGTTGTATTTATATTGTATTTTATGCTTCTGCTGTAGACTTCTTAGGCCCTAGCTATTGGGTCTGGAGGAACAACGCTCTAGAGTGAAGCCTAGGTTGCCCGGAACGTAGAAATGACCATCACTTTCACACTAGTTGCAATTATTCCTGTTATATGATGGAAAAACTGTTGTATCTATTTGGTATTTTATGCTTCTGGCGTTGACTTCTTAGGTCCTAAGTACTGGATCTGGTAGAGCAACGCCCTATGGTGAAGCCTAGGTTGCCCGGAACGTAGAAATGACCATAATTTTCATACTGGTAGCAATTATTCGTTTTATACCGTGGAAAAACTGTTTTATTTATATTGTATTTTATGCGTCTGGAGTTGTTTTCCAAGGCCCTAACTATTCGACCTGGTGGTCCAACGCCCTAGAGTGAAGCCTAGGTTGCACGGAACGTAGAAATGCCCATTACATTCACACTGCTTGTAATTATTCCTGTTATACGATGGAATAGCTGTTGTATTTCTATATTATTTTGTGCTTCTGGCGTTGACTTCTAAGGCCCTGGCTATTCGATCTGGTGAAGCAACGCTCTAGAGTGAAGCCTCGGTTGCCCGGAACGTAGAAATGACCATAACTTTCATACTGGTTGCAATTATTCGTTTTATACGATGGAAAAACTATTGTATTTATATTGTATTTTATGCTTCTGGCGTTGACTTCTAAGGCCGTAGCTATTCGATGTGTTGGAGCAACTCTCTAGAGTGAAGCCTAGGTTGCCAGGAACGTAGAAATGACCATATATTTCCCACTGTTTGCAATTACTCCTGTTATACGGTGGAAGAGCTGTTGTATTTATATTGTATTTAATGCTTCTGGCGTTGACTTCTAATGCCATAGCTATTCGATGTGGTGGAGCAACGGCCTAGAGTGAAGCCTAGGATGCCCGGAACGTAGAAATGACCATTACTTTCACACTGGTTGCAACTATTCTTTTCATACGATGGAAAAACTGTTGTATTTTTATTGCGTTTTATGCGTCTGGAGTTGTTTTCTCAGGCCCTAACTATTCGACCTGGTGGACCAACGCCCTAGAGTGAAGCCTAGGTTGCAAGGAACGTAGAAATGCACATTACTTTCACACTGGTTGTAATTATTCCTGTTATACGATGGAATAACTGTTGTATTTATATTTTATTTTATGCCTCTGGCGTTGACTTCTAAGGCCCTAGCTATTCGATCTGGTGGTGCAACGCTCTAGAGTGAAGCCTAGGTTGCCCGGAACTTAGACGTGACCATCACCTTCACTCTGGTTGCTATTATTCCTGTTATACGAATGAAAAACTGTTGTATTTTTATTGTATTTTATGCTTCGGGCGTCTACTTCCAGGGCCGTAGCTATTCGATCTGGTGGACCAACGCCCTACAGTTAAGTCTACGATGCCCGGGACGTAGAAATGACCATTGCTTTCACACTGGTTACACTTATTCGTTTGATACAATGGAAAGGCTGTTGTACATATATCGTATTTTATGCTTCTGGCGTTGACTTATTAGGACCTAACTATTCGATCTGGTGGAACAACGCCCTAGGGTGAAGCCTAGGTTGCCCGGAACGTAGAAATGACCATAACATTCATACTGGTTGCAATTATTCGTTTTATACCGTGGAAAAACTGTTGTATTTATATTGTATTTTATGCGTCTGGAGTTGTTTTCTAAGGCCCTATCTATTGGTCCTGGTGGACCAACGCCGTAGAGTGAAGCCTAGGTTGCCCGGAACGTAGAAATGCCCATTACTTTCACACTGGTTGTAATTATTCCTGTTATACGATGGAATAACTGTTGTATTTTTATTTTATTTTGTGCTTCTGGCGTTGACTTCTAAGGCCCTAGCAATTCGATATGGTGGAGCAACGCTCTAGAGTGAAGCCTAGGTTGCCGGGAACTTAGAAATGACCATCACCTTCACTCTGGTTGCAATTACTCCTGTTATACGATGGAAAAACTGTGGTATTTATATTGTATTTTATGCTTCTGGCGTAAGCTTCTTAGGACCTAACTATTCGATATGGGGGAACCACGCCCTAGACTGAAGCCTAGGTTGCCCGGAACGTAGAAATGACCATCACTTTCACACTGGTTGCAATTATTCCTGTTATACGATGGAAAAACTGTTGTATCTATTTTGTATTTTATGCTTCTGGCGTTGACTCCTAAGGCCGTAGCTATTCGATGTGGTGGAGCAACGACCTAGAGTGAAGCCTAGGTTGCCCGGAACGTAGAAATGACCATACCTTTCACACTGGTTGCAATTACTCCTGTTATACAAGGGAAAAACTGATGTATTTATATTGTATTTTATGCTTCTGGCGTTGACTTCCTGGGCCCTAACTATTCTATCTGGAGGAGCAACGCCCTAGAGTGAAGCCTAGGTAGCCCGGAATGCAGAAATGACCATCACTTTCACACTGGTGGCAATTATTCCTGTTATACGATGGAAAAACTTTTGTATTTATATTGTATTTTATGCTTCTGGCGTTGGCTTCTACGGCCGTAGCTATTCGATCTGGTGAAGCAGCGCTCTAGAGTGAAACCTAGGTTGCCCGGAACTTAGAAATGACCATCACCTTCACTCTGGTTCCAATTATTCCTGTTATACGATGGAAAAAGTGTGGTATTTTTATTGTATTTTATGCTCCTGGCGTTGACTTCTGAGGACCTAACTATTGGATCTGCTGGAGCAACGCCCTATGGTGAAGCCTAGGTTGCCCCGAACGTAGAAATGACCATTACCTTCGCACTGGTTGCTATTATTCCTGTTATACAATGAACAAACCGTTGGATTTTTGTTGTACTCTATGCTTCTGGCGTTGACTTCTAAGGCCCTATATTTCGATCTGGTGGTGCAATGCCTCGGAGTTAAGTCTAGGATCCCCGGAACGTAGAAATGGCCATTGCTTTCACACTGGTTTCAATTAATCGTTTTATAAGATGGAAAAACTGTGGTACATATATCGTATATATATGCTTCTGGCGTTGACTTCTGAGGCCCTAAATATTCGATCTGGTGGAGCAACGCCCTAGACTGAAGCCTAGGTTGCCCGGAACGTAGAAATGACCATCACTTTCACACTGGTTGCAATTATTCCTGTTATACGATGGAAAAACTGTTGTATTTATATTGTATTTTATGCTTCTGCTGTAGACTTCTTAGGCCCTAGCTATTGGGTCTGGAGGAACAACGCTCTAGAGTGAAGCCTAGGTTGCCCGGAACGTAGAAATGACCATATCTTTCAGACTGGTTGCAATTATTCCTTTTATACGATGAAAAAAATGATGTATTTTTATTGTATTTTATGCTTCAGGCGTTGTCTTCTAAGCCCCTAACTATTCGATGTTGTGAAGCAACGCCCTAGAGCAAAACCTAGGTTGCCCGGAACGTGGAAATGACCATCACGTTCACATTTGTTGCAATTATTCCCGTTATACGATGGAAAACTGTTGTATTTTTATTGTATTTTATGTTTCGGTCGTTGACTTCTAAGGCACTAGCTATTCGATCTGGTGGAGCAATGCCCTGGAGTGAAGCCTAGGTTGCCAGAACGTAGAAATGACCAGTACATTCAGACTGTTTGCAAATATACATTATATACGATGGAAAAGCTGTTGTATTTATATTGTATTTTATGCTTCTGGCGTTGACTTCTTAGGCCCTAACTATTCAATCTGGTGGAGCAACGACCTAGAGTGAAGCCTAGGTTGCCCAGAACGTAGAAATGACCATAACTTTCACACTGATTGCAATCATTCATATTATACGATGGAAAAGCTGTTGTATTTATATTGTATTTTATGCTTCTGGAGTTGACTTCTAAGGCCGTAGCTATTCGGTGTGGTGGAGCAACGCCCAAGAGTGAAACCTAGGTTGCCGGGAACGCAGAAATGACCATTACTTCCACACTGTTTGCAATTATTCATATTATACAGTGGAGAAACTGTTGTATTTATATTGTATTTTATGCTTCTGGCATTGACTTCTAACGCCCTAACTATTCGATGTGGTGGAGTATCGCCCTACAGTGAAGCCTAGCTTGCCCGGAACGTAGAAATGACCATAGCCTTCACACTGGTTGCAATTATTCCTGTTATACAAGGGAAAAACTGTTGTATTTATATTGTATATTATGCTTCTGGCGTTGACTTCTTAGGCCCTAGCTATTCGATCTGGTGGAGCAAAGCCCTAGAGTGAAGCCTAGGTTGCCCGGAACGTAGAAATGACCATTATCTTCACACTGTTTGCGATTATTCATTTTATACGATGGTAAAACTGTTGTACCTATGTTGTATTTTATGCCTCTGGCGTTGACTTCTAAGTCCCTAGCTATTCGATCTGGTGGAGCAAGGACATAGAGCGAAGCCCAGGTTGCCCGGAACGTAGAAATGACCTGTACTTTCACACTGGTTGCAATTACTCCTGTTATACTATGGAAAAACTGTTGCATTTTTATTGTATTTTGTGTTTCTGGCGTTGTAATCAAAGTCCCTAACTATTCGATCTGGTGGAGCAACGCCCTGGAGTTAAGCCTAGGTTGCCCGGAACGTAGAAATGACCATAACTTTCACACTCTTTGCAATCATTCATTTTATACGATGGAAAAGCTGTTGTATTTATATTGTATTTTATGCTTCTGGAGTTGACTTCTAAGGCCGTAGCTATTCGGTGTGGTGGAGCAACGCCCAAGAGTGAAACCTAGGTTGCCCGGAACGTAGAAATGACCATTACTTTCACACTGGTTGCAATTATTCCTTTTATACGATGGAAAAACTGTTGTATTTTTAATGTATTTTATGCTTCTGGCGTTGACTTCTAAGTCCCTAGCTATTCGATCTGGTGGTGCAAGGCCCTAGAGTGAAGCCTAGGTTATCGGGAACATAGGAATGACCAGTACTTTCACACTGGCTGCAGTTATTCCTGTTATACGATGGAAAAACTGTTGCATTTTTATTGTATTTTATGCTTCTGGCATTGACTTCTAACGCCCTAACTATTCGATGTGGTGGAGGAACGCCCTAGAGTGAAGCCTAGGTTTCCCGGAACGTAGAAATGACCATAACTTTCACACTGGTTGCAATTATTCCTGTTATACAAGGGAAAAACTGTTGTATTTATATTGTTTATTATGATTCTGGCGTTGACTTCTTAGGCCCTAGCTATTCGATCTGGTGGAGCAACGCCCTACAGTTAAGCCCAGTTGCCCGGAACCTAGAAATGACCTTTACTTTCACACTGTTTGCAAATATACACTATATACGATGGAAAAGCTGTTGTATTTATATTGTATTTTATGCTGCGGGCCTTGACATCTAAGGCCCTAACTATTCGATCTGGTGGAGCATCGCTCTAGAGTGAAGCCTAGGTTGCCCAGAACGTAGAAATGACCATTACCTTCACACTGTCTGCAATTAAACATTTTATACGATGGAAAAACTGTTGTACATATGTTGTATTATATTCTTCTGGCGCTGAATTCTAAGTCCCTAGCTATTCGATCTGGTGGAGCAACGCCCTACGATGAAGCCTAGGTTACTGGGAACATAGAAATGACCAGTACTTTCACACTGGTTGCAGTTATTCCTGTTATACGGTGGAAAAACTGTTGCATTTTTATTGTATTTTATGCCTCTGGCGTTGACTTCTAAGTCCCTAGCAATTCGACCTGGTGGAGCAACGCCCTGGAGTTAAGCCTAGGTTGCCCGGCACGTAGAAATGACCATAACTTTCACACTGTTTGCAATCATTCACTTTATACGATGGAAAAGCTGTTGTATTTATATTGTATTTTATGCTTCTGGAGTTGACTTCTAAGGCCGTAGCTATTCGATCTGGTGGAGCAACGCCCTACAGTTAAGCAAAGGTTGCCCGGAACGTAGAAATGGCCTTTACTTTCACACTCTTTGCAAATATACATTATATACGACGGAAAAGCTGTTGTATTTATATTGTATTTTATGCATCTGGCGCTGGCTACTTAGGCCCTAACTATTCGATCTGGTGCAACAACGCCCTAGAGTGAAGCCTAGGTTGCCAGGAACGTAGAAATGACCATTACCTTCACACTGTTTGCGATTATTCATTTTATACGATGGTAAAACTGTTGTACTTATGTTGTATTTTATTCTACTGGCGTTGAATTCTAAGTCCCTAGCTATTCGATCTGGTGGAGCAACGCCCTAGAGTGAAGCCTAGGTTCCCCGGAACGTAGAAATGACCAGTACTTTCACACTGTTTGCGATTATTCATTTTATACGATGGTAAAACTGTTGTACTTATGTTGTATTTTATTCTACTGGCGTTGAATTCTAAGTCCCTAGCTATTCGATCTGGTGGAGCAACGCCCTAGAGTGAAGCCTAGGTTCCCCGGAACGTAGAAATGACCAGTACTTTCACACTGGTTGCAGTTATTCCTGTTATAGGATGGAAAAACTGTTGCATTTTTATTGTATTTTATGCTACTGGCGCTGACTTCTAAGTCTCTAGCTATTCGATCTGGTAGTGCAAGGCCCTAGAGCGAAGCCTAGGTTGCCCGGAACGTGGAAATGACCATAACTTTAACACTGGTTGCAATTATTCCTGTTATACTATAGAAAAACTGTTGCATTTTTATAGTATTTTATGCTTCTGGCGTTAAATTCTAAGTCCCTAACTATGCGATCTGGTGGAGCAACGCCCTACAGTTAAGCAAAGGTTGCCCGGAACGTAGAAATGACATTTGCTTTCACACTCTTTGCATATATACATTATATACGACGGAAAAGCTGTTGTATTTATATTGTATTTTATGCATCTGGCGTTGGCTACTTAGTCCCTAACTATTCGATCTGGTGCAACAACGCCCTAGAGTGAAGCCTAGGTCGCCCGCAACGTAGAAATGACCATAACTTTCACACTGGTTGCAATTATTCGTTTTATACAATGGAAAAACTGTTCTATTTATTTTGTATTTTATGCTTCGGGCGTTGACGTCTAAGGCCCTAACTATTCGATCTGGTGAAGCAACGCTCTAGAGTGAAGCATAGGTTGCCCGGAACGTAGAAATGACCATTACCTTCACACTGCTTGCTGTTATACATTTTATACGATGGAAAAACCTTTGTACATATGGTGTATTATATTCTTCTGGCGCTGAATTCTATGTCCCTAGCTATTCGATCTGGTGGACCGATGCCCTAGAGTGAAGCCTAGGTTACCCGGAACATAGAAATGACTAGTGCATTCACACTGGTTGCAGCTTTCCAGTTATACGATGGAAAAACTGTTGCATTTTTATTGTATTTTATGCTTCAGGCGTTGTACTCAAAGTCCCTAACTAATCGATCTGGTGGAGCAACGCCCTGGAGTTAAGCCTAGGTTGCCCGGGACGTAGAAATGAGCATAACTTTCACACTGGTTGCAATTATTCGTTTTATACAATGGAAAAACTGTTCTCTTTAATTTTGTATTTTATGCTTCAGGCGTTGACATCTAAGGCCCTAACTATTCGATCTGGTGCAACAACGCCCTAGAGTGAAGCCTAGGTTGCCCGGAACGTAGAAATGACCATAACTTTCACACTGTTTGCAATCATTCGTTTTATACGGTGGAAAAGCTGTTGCATTTATATTGTATTTTATGCTTCTGGAGTTGACTTCTAAGGCCGTAGCTATTCGGTGTGGTGGAGCAACGCCCAAGAGTGAAACCTAGGTTGCCAGGAACGTAGAAATGACCTGTACTTTCACACTGGTTGCAATTATTCCTGTTATACTATAGAAAAACTGTTGCATTTTTGTAGTATTTTATGCTTCTGGCGTTAAATTCTTAGTCCGTAAGCATGCGATCCGGTGGAGCAACGCCCTACAGTTAAGCTCAGGTTGCCCGGAACCTAGAAATGACCTTTACTTTCACACTGTTTGCGAATATACATTTTATACGATGGAAAAACTATTGTACATATGTTGTATTTTATTCTTCTGGCGCTGAATTCTAAGTCCCTAGCTATTCGATCTGGTGGAGCAACGCTCTACAGTTAAGCCTAGGTTGCCCTGAACGTAGAAATGACCATAACTTTCACACTGGTTGCAATTATTCATATTATACAGTGGAAAAACTGTTGTATTTATATTGTATTTTATGCTTCTGGCATTGACTTCTAAGGCCCTAACTATTCGATCTGGTGGAGGAACGCCCTACAGTTAAGCCTAGGTTGCCCGGAACGTAGAAACGACCTTTGCTTTCACATTCTTTGCAAATATACATTATATACGATGGAAAAGCTGTTGTATTTATATTGTATTTTATGCTGCGGGCCTTGACATCTAAGGCCCTAACTATTCGATCTGGTGGAGCATCGCTCTAGAGTGAAGCCTAGGTTGCCCAGAACGTAGAAAGGACCATTACCTTCACACTGTCTGCAATTATACATTTTATACGATGGAAAAACTGTTGTACATATGTTGTATTATATTCTTCTGGCGCTGAATTCTAAGTCCCTAGCTATTCGATCTGGTGGAGCAACGCCCTACAATGAAGCCTAGGTTACTGGGAACATAGAAATGACCAGTACTTTCACACTGGTTGCAGTTATTCCTTTTATCCGATGGAAAAACTGTTGCATCTTTATTGTATTTTATGCTTCTGGCGTTAAATTCTAAGTCCCTAACTATTCGATCTGGTGGAGCAATGCCCTAGGGTGAAGCCTAGGTTGCCCGGAACGTAGAAATGACCATAACTTTCATACTGGTTGCAATTATTCGTTTTATACAGTGTAAAAACTGTTGTATTAATATTGTATTTTATGCGTCTGGAGTTGTTTTCTAAGGCCCTATCTATTCGACCTGGTGGACCAACGCCGTAGAGTGAAGCCTAGGTTGCACGGAACGTAGAAATGCCCATTACTTTCACACTGGTTCTAATTATTCCTATTATACGATGGAATAACTGTTGTATTTATATTGTATATTATGCTTCAGGCGGTGACTTCTAAGGCCGTAACTATTCGATGTGGTGGAACAACGCCCTAGAGTGAAGCCTAGGTTGCCCGGAACGTAAAAATGACCATTACTTTCACACTGGTTGCAATTATTCGTTTTATACGATGAAAAACTGTTGCATTTATTTCGTATTTGGTGCTTCTGGCGTTGACTTCTTAGGCCCTAACTATTGAATGTGGTGGACCAACACCCTAGAGTGAAGCTTAGGTTGTCCGGAACGTAGAAATGACCATCACCTTCACTCTGGTTGCAATTATTCCTGTTATACCATGGAAAAAGTGTGGTATTTATATTGAATTTTATGCTTCTGGCGTAGGCTTCTTAGGCCCTAACTATTCGATATGGGGGAACCACGCCCTAGACTGAAGCCTAGGTGGCCCGGAACGTAGAAATGACCATCACTTCCACACTGGTTGCAATTATTCCTGTTATACCATGGAAAAACTGTTGTATCTATTTTGTATTTAATGCTTCTGGCGTTGACTTCTTAGGTCCTAACTATTGGATCTGGTGGAGCAACGCCCTATGGTGAAGCCTAGGTTGCCCGAAACGTAGAGATGACCATTACTTTCACACTGGTTGCAATTATTCATGCTATACGATGGAAAGACTGTTGTATTTATATTGCATTTTATGCTTCTGGCGTTGACTTCTAAGGCCGTAGCTATTCGATGTGGTGGAGCAACGGCCTAGAGTGAAGCCTAGGTTGCCCGGAACGTAGAAATGACCATTACTTTCACACTGGTTTTAATTATTCTTTTCATACGATGGAAAAACTGATGTATTTTCATTGCGTTTTATGTGTCTGGAGTTGTTTTCTCAGGCCCTAACTATTCGAGCTGGTGGACCAACGCCCTAGAGTGAAGCCTAGGTTGCTCGGAACGTAAAAATGCCCATTATTTTCACACTGGTTGTAATTATTCCTGTTATACGATGGGATATCTGTTGTATTTATATTTCATTTTATGCTTCTGGCGTTGACTTCTAAAGCCCTAGCTATTCGATCTGGTGGTGCAACACTCTAGAGTGAAGCCTAGGTTGCCCGGAACTTAGAAGTGACCATTACCTTCACTCTGGTTGCTATTATTCCTGTTATACGATGGAAAAACTGTTGTATTTTTATTTTATTTTGTGCTTCTGGCGTTGACTTCTAAGGCCCTAGCTATTCGATCTGGTGGAGCGACGCTATAGAGTGAAGCCTAGGTTGCCCGGAACTTAGAAGTGACCATTACCTTCACTCTGGTTGCTATTATTCTTGTTATACGATGGAAAAACTGTTGTATTTTTATTGTATTTTATGCTTCGGGCGTCGACTTCAAAGGCCGTAGCTATTCGATCTGGTAGAGCAACGCCCTAGAGTTAAGTCTAGGATGCCCGGAACGTAGAAACGGCCATTGCTTTCATACTGGTTGCACTTATTTGTTTGATACGATGGAAAGGCTGTTGTACATATATCGTATTTTATGCTTCTGGCGTTGACTTCTAAGGCCCTAACTATTCGATCTGGTGGAGCAACGCCCTAGAGTGAAGCCTAGGTTGCCCGGAACGTAGAAATGACCATAACTTTCACACTGGTTGCATTTATCCGTTTTATACGATGGAAAAGCTGTTATATTTATATTGTCTTTTATGCTTCTGGCGTTGACTTCTTAGGCCCTAACTGTTCGATCTGGTGGGGCAACGCCCTAGAGTGAAGCCTAGATTGCCCGGAACGCAGAAATGACCATTACGTTCACGCTTGTTGCAATTACTCCTGTTATACGATGAAAAAACTGTTGTATCTATTTTGTATTTTATGCTTCTGGCGTTGACTTCTTAGGTCCTAACTATAGGATCTGGTGGAGCAACGCCCTAGGGTGAAGCGTATGTTGCACGGAACGTAGAAATGCCCATTACTTTCACACTGGTTGTAATTATTCCTGTTATACGATGGAATAGCTGTTGTATTTTTATTTTATTTTGTCCTTCTGGCGTTGACTTCTAAGGCCCCAGCTATTCGATCTGGTGAAGAAGCGCTCTAGAGTGAAGCCTAGGTTGCCCGGAACGTAGAAATGACCATTACCTTCACACTGGTTGCTATTATTCCTGTTATACAATGGACAAACTGTTGGATTTTTGTTGTACTTTATGCTTCTGGCGCCGATTTCTAAGGCCCTATATTTCGATCTGGTGGAGCAATGCCTCGGAGTTAAGTCTAGGATACCCGGAACGTAGAAATGGCCATTGCTTTCACACTGGTTTCAATTATTCGTTTTATAAGATGGAAAAACTGTGGTACATATATCGTATTTATATGCTTCTGGCGTTGACTTCTTAGGCCCCAAATATTCGATCTGGTGGAGCAACGCCCTAGAGTGAAGCGTTGGTGGCTCGGAACGTAGGAATGACCATTACTTGCACACTGGTTGCAATTATTCGTTTTATGCGATGGAAAAACTGTTGTATTTATTTTGTATTTGGTGCTCCTGGCGTTGACTTCTTAGGCCCTAACTATTAGATCTGGTGTACCAACGCCCTAGAGTGAAGCCTAGCTTGCCCGGAACGTAGAAATGACCATAGCTTTCACACTGGTTGCAATTATTCCTGTTATAGAAGGGAAAAACTGTTGTATTTATTTTGTATTTGGTGCTTCTGGCATTGACTTCTTAAGCCCTAACTATTGGTTGTGGTGGACCAGCGCCCTAAAGTGAAGCCTAGGTTGCCCGGAACGTAGTAATGACCATATATTTCACACTGGTTGCAATTATGCCCGTTATACGTTGGTAAAACTGTTGTATTTTTATTGTATTTTATTCGTCTGGAGTTGTTTTCTAAGGCCCCAACTATTCGACCTGGTGGAGCAACGCCCTAGAGTGAAGTCTAGGTTGCACGGAACGTAGAAATGCCCATTTCTTTCACACTGGTTGCAATTATTCCTGTTTTACGATGGAAAAACTGTTGTATTTATTTTGTATTTGATGCTTCTGGCGTTGAATTCTAAGTCCGTAGCTATTCGATCCGGTGGAGCAACGCCCTGCAGTGAAGCCTAGGTTGCCCGGAACGTAGAAATGACCATTACTTTCACACTGGTTGCAATTATTCCCGTTATTCGATGGAAAAACTGTTGCATTTTTATTGTATTTTCTGCTTCTGGCTTTGACTTCTAAGGTCCTAGCTATTCGATCTGGTGGGGAACGTCCAAGAGTGAAGCCTATGGTGACAGGAACGCAGAAATGACCATTACCTTCACGCTGGTTGCAATTATTCCTTTTATACGATGGAAAAACTGTTGTATTTTTATTGTATTTTATGCTTCTGGCGTTGATTTCTAAGTCCCTAACTATGCGATCTGGTGGAGCAACGCCCTGCAGTTAAGCCTACGTTGCCCGGAACGTAGAAATGACCTTTACTTTCACACTGTTTGCAAATATACATCATATACGATGGAAAAGCTGTTGTATTTATATTGTATCTTATGCTTCTGGCGTTGTCTTCTTAGGCCCTAACTATTCGATCTGGTGGAGCAACGCCCTAGAGTGAAGGCTAGGTTGCCCGGAATGTAGAAATGACCATCACTTGCACACTGGTTGCAGTTATTCTTGTTATACGATGGAAAAACTGTTGTATTTATTTTGTATTTTATGCCTCTGGCGTCGACTCCTAAGGCCGTAGCTATTCGAAGTGGTGGAGCAACGCTCTAGGGTGAAGCCTAGGTTGCCCGGAACGTAGAAATGACCATAACTATCAGACTGGTTGCAATTATTCCTGTTATACGATGTAAAAACTGTTGTATTTATATTGTGTTTTATGCTTCTGGTGTAGACTTCTTAGGCCCTAGCTATTCGATCTGGAGGAACAACGCCCTAGAGTGAAGCCTAGGTTGCCCGGAACCTAGAAATGACCATCACTTTCACACTGGTTGCAATTATTCTTGTTATACGATGGAAAAACTGTTGTATTTATTTTGTATTTTATGCCTCTGTCGTTGACTCCTAAGGTCGTAGCTATTCGATGTGGTGAAGCAACGCCCTAGAGTGAAGCCTAGGTTGCCCGGAACGTAGAAATGACCGTGTCTTTCACACTGGTTGCAATTATTCCTGTTACACGATGGAAAAACTGTTGTATTTATATTGTATTTTATGCTTCTGGCGTTGACTTCTAAGGCCGCAGCTATCCGATGTGGTGGAGCAACGCCCTGGAGTGAAGCCTAGGTTGCCCTGAACGTAGAAATGACCATTCGTTTCACAATGGTTGCAATTATTCCTGTTATACAAGGGAATAACTGTTGTATTTATATTGCAGTTTATGCTTCTGGCGTTGACTTCTTAGGCCCTAGCTATTCGATCTGGTGGAACAACGACCTAGAGTGAAGCCTAGGTTGCCAGGAACGTAGAAATGACCATCACTTTCACACTGGTTGCAATTATTCCTGTTATACGATGGAAAAACTGTTGTATCTATTTTGTATTTTATGCTTCTGGCGTTGACTTCTTAGGTCCTAACTATTGGATCTGGTGGAGCAACGCCTTCTGGTGAAGCCCAGGTTGCCCGGAACGTAGAAATGACCATAACTTTCATACTGATTGCAATTATTCGTATTATTCAATGGAAAATCTATTGTATTTATATTGTGCTTTATGCGTCTGGAGTTGTTTTCAAAGGCCCTAACTATTCGACCTGGTGGACCAACGCCCTTGAGTGAAGCCTAGGTTGCACGGAACGTAGAAATGCCCATTACTTTCACACTGGTTGTAATCATTCCTGTTATACGATGGAATAACTGTTGTATTTATATTTTATTTAATGCTTCTGGCGTTGACTTCAAAGGCCCTTGCTATTCGATCTGGTGGAGCAACGCTCTAGAGTGAAGCCTAGGTAGCCCGGAACGTAGAAATGACCAGTACTTTCACACTGGTTGCAGTTAGTCCTGTTATAGGATGGAAAAACTGTTGCATTTTTATTGTATTTTACTCTTCTGTCGTTGTATTCAAAGTCCCTAACCATTCGATCTGGTGGAGCAACGCCCTGGTGTTAAGCCAAGGTTGCCCGGAACGTGGAAATGACCATAACATTAACACTGGTTGCAATTATTCGTTCTATACAATGGAAAAGCTGTTCTATTTATTTTGTATTTCATGATTCGGGCGTTGACTTCTAAGGCCCTAACGATTCGATCTGGTGGAGCAACGCCCTAGAGTGAAGCCTAGGTTGCCCGGTACGCAGAAATGACCATTACTTCCACACTGTTTGCAATTATTCATATCATACAGTGGAAAAACGGTTGTATTTATATTGCATTTTATGCCTCTGGCATTGACTTCTAAGGCCCTAACTATTCGATCTGGTGGAGCAACGCCATAGAGTGAAGCCGAGGTTACCCGGAGCATAGAAATGACCAGTACTTTCACACTGGTTGTAGCTTTCCTGTTATACTATGGAAAAACTGTTGCACTTTTACTGTATTTTATGCTTCTGGCGTTGTATTCAATGTCCCAAACTATTCGATCTGGTGGAGCAACGCCCTGAAGTTAAGCCTAGGTTGCACGGAACGTGGAAATAACCTTAACTTTCACACTCTTTGCATATATACATCATATACGATGGAAAAGCTGTTGTATTTATATTGTATTTTATGCTTCTGGCGTTGACTTCGTAGGCCCTAACTATTCGATCTGTTGGAACAACGCCCTAGAGTGAAGCCTAGATTGCCCGGAACGTAGAAATGACCATAACTTTCACACTGGTTGCAATTATTCGTTTTATGCAATGGAAAAACTGTTGTACATATGTTGTATTTTATTCTTCTGGCGCTTAATTGTAAGTCCCTAGCTATTCGATCTGGTGAAGCAACGTCCTAGAGTGTAGCCTAGGTTACCCGGAACATAGAATTGACCAGTACTTTCACACTGGTTGCAGCTTTCCTGTTATACGATGGAAAAACAGTTGAATTTTTATTGTATTTTATGCTTCTGGCGTTGTATTCAAAGTCCCTAACTATTCGATCTGGTGAAGCAACGCCCTTGAGTTAAGCCTAGGTTGTCCGGAACGTAGAAATGACCATAACTTTCACACTGGTTGCATTTATCCGTTTTATACGATGGAAAAGCTGTTATATTTATATTGTCTTTTATGCTTCTGGCGTTGACTTCTTAGGCCCTAACTGTTCGATCTGGTGGGGCAACGCCCTAGAGTGAAGCCTAGATTGCCCGGAACGCAGAAATGACCATTACGTTCACGCTTGTTGCAATTACTCCTGTTATACGATGAAAAAACTGTTGTATCTATTTTGTATTTTATGCTTCTGGCGTTGACTTCTTAGGTCCTAACTATAGGATCTGGTGGAGCAACGCCCTAGGGTGAAGCGTATGTTGCACGGAACGTAGAAATGCCCATTACTTTCACACTGGTTGTAATTATTCCTGTTATACGATGGAATAGCTGTTGTATTTTTATTTTATTTTGTCCTTCTGGCGTTGACTTCTAAGGCCCCAGCTATTCGATCTGGTGAAGAAGCGCTCTAGAGTGAAGCCTAGGTTGCCCGGAACGTAGAAATGACCATTACCTTCACACTGGTTGCTATTATTCCTGTTATACAATGGACAAACTGTTGGATTTTTGTTGTACTTTATGCTTCTGGCGCCGATTTCTAAGGCCCTATATTTCGATCTGGTGGAGCAATGCCTCGGAGTTAAGTCTAGGATACCCGGAACGTAGAAATGGCCATTGCTTTCACACTGGTTTCAATTATTCGTTTTATAAGATGGAAAAACTGTGGTACATATATCGTATTTATATGCTTCTGGCGTTGACTTCTTAGGCCCCAAATATTCGATCTGGTGGAGCAACGCCCTAGAGTGAAGCGTTGGTGGCTCGGAACGTAGGAATGACCATTACTTGCACACTGGTTGCAATTATTCGTTTTATGCGATGGAAAAACTGTTGTATTTATTTTGTATTTGGTGCTCCTGGCGTTGACTTCTTAGGCCCTAACTATTAGATCTGGTGTACCAACGCCCTAGAGTGAAGCCTAGCTTGCCCGGAACGTAGAAATGACCATAGCTTTCACACTGGTTGCAATTATTCCTGTTATAGAAGGGAAAAACTGTTGTATTTATTTTGTATTTGGTGCTTCTGGCATTGACTTCTTAAGCCCTAACTATTGGTTGTGGTGGACCAGCGCCCTAAAGTGAAGCCTAGGTTGCCCGGAACGTAGTAATGACCATATATTTCACACTGGTTGCAATTATGCCCGTTATACGTTGGTAAAACTGTTGTATTTTTATTGTATTTTATTCGTCTGGAGTTGTTTTCTAAGGCCCCAACTATTCGACCTGGTGGAGCAACGCCCTAGAGTGAAGTCTAGGTTGCACGGAACGTAGAAATGCCCATTTCTTTCACACTGGTTGCAATTTTTCATTTTATACAATGGAAAGACTGTTGTATTTATATTGTATTTTATGCTTCTGGCGCTGACTTCTAAGCCCGTAGCTATTCGATGTGGTGCAGCAACGCCCTAGGGTGAAGCCTAGGTTGCCCGGAACGTAGAAGAGACTATTCCTATCACACTGGTTGCAATTCTCCCTGTTATACAATGGAAAAACTTCTGTACCTATATTGTATTTTATGCTTCAGGCGTTGGCTTCTTAGGATCTAACTATTGGATCGGGTGGAGCAACGCCCTAGAGTGAAGCCTAGGTTGCCCGGAACGTAGAAGTGACCATCACTTTCACACTGGTTGCAATTATTCCTGTTACACTATGGAAAAGCTGTTGTACTTTTATTGTATTTTATGCTTCTGGCGTCCAATTCTAAGTCCCTAGCTATTCGATTTGGTGGAGCAACGCCCTAGAGTGAAGCCTAGGTCGCCCGGAACGTAGAAATGTACCACTACATTCCCACTGCTTGCAATTATTCATTTTACACGATGGAAAAACTGTTGTACTTATATTGTATTTTATTCTTCTGGTGTTGAATTCTAAATCCCTAGCTATTCGATCTGGTGGAGCAACGCCCTAGGGTGAAGCCTAGGTTGCCCGGAACGTAGAAATGAACATCACCTTCACTCTGGTTGCAATTATTCCTGTTATGCGATGGAAAAACTGTTGTATTTATATTATATTTTATGCTTCAGGCGTAGACTTCTAAGGCCGTAGCTATTCGATGTGGTGGAGCAGCGCCCTAGAGTGAAGCCTAGGTTGCCCGGAACGTAGAAATGACCATTACTTCCACAGTGTTTGCAATTATTCATACTATACAGTGGAAAAACTGTTGTATTTATATTGTATTTTATCCTTCTGGCATTGACTTCTAAGGCCCTGACTATTCGTTGTGGTGGAGCAACGCCCTAGAGTGAAGCCTAGGTTGCCCGGAACGTAGATATGACCATAGCTTTCACACTGGTTGCAATTATTCCTGTTATACAAGGATAAAACTGTTGTATTTATATTGTATTTTATGCTTCTGGCGTTGACTTCTTAGGCCCTAACTATTCGATCTGGTGGAGCAACGCCCTAGAGCGAAGCCTAGGATGCCCGGAACGTAGAAATGACCATAGCTTTCACACTGGTTGCAATTATTCCTGTTATACAAGGATAAAACTGTTGTATTTATATTGTATTTTATGCTTCTGGCATTGACTTCTAAGGCCCTAACTATTCGTTGTGGTGGAGCAACGCCCTAGAGTGAAGCCAAGGTTGCCCGGAACGTAGATATGACCATAACTTTCACACTGGTTGCAATTATTCGTTTTATGCAATGGAAAAACTGTTGTACATATGTTGTATTTTATTCTTCTGGCGCTTAATTGTAAGTCCCTAGCTATTCGATCTGGTGAAGCAACGTCCTAGAGTGTAGCCTAGGTTACCCGGAACATAGAATTGACCAGTACTTTCACACTGGTTGCAGCTTTCCTGTTATACGATGGAAAAACAGTTGAATTTTTATTGTATTTTATGCTTCTGGCGTTGTATTCAAAGTCCCTAACTATTCGATCTGGTGAAGCAACGCCCTTGAGTTAAGCCTAGGTTGTCCGGAACGTAGAAATGACCATAACTTTCACACTGGTTGCATTTATCCGTTTTATACGATGGAAAAGCTGTTATATTTATATTGTCTTTTATGCTTCTGGCGTTGACTTCTTAGGCCCTAACTGTTCGATCTGGTGGGGCAACGCCCTAGAGTGAAGCCTAGATTGCCCGGAACGCAGAAATGACCATTACGTTCACGCTTGTTGCAATTACTCCTGTTATACGATGAAAAAACTGTTGTATCTATTTTGTATTTTATGCTTCTGGCGTTGACTTCTTAGGTCCTAACTATAGGATCTGGTGGAGCAATGCCCTAGGGTGAAGCGTATGTTGCACGGAACGTAGAAATGCCCATTACTTTCACACTGGTTGTAATTATTCCTGTTATACGATGGAATAGCTGTTGTATTTTTATTTTATTTTGTCCTTCTGGCGTTGACTTCTAAGGCCCCAGCTATTCGATCTGGTGAAGAAGCGCTCTAGAGTGAAGCCTAGGTTGCCCGGAACGTAGAAATGACCATTACCTTCACACTGGTTGCTATTATTCCTGTTATACAATGGACAAACTGTTGGATTTTTGTTGTACTTTATGCTTCTGGCGCCGATTTCTAAGGCCCTATATTTCGATCTGGTGGAGCAATGCCTCGGAGTTAAGTCTAGGATACCCGGAACGTAGAAATGGCCATTGCTTTCACACTGGTTTCAATTATTCGTTTTATAAGATGGAAAAACTGTGGTACATATATCGTATTTATATGCTTCTGGCGTTGACTTCTTAGGCCCCAAATATTCGATCTGGTGGAGCAACGCCCTAGAGTGAAGCGTTGGTGGCTCGGAACGTAGGAATGACCATTACTTGCACACTGGTTGCAATTATTCGTTTTATGCGATGGAAAAACTGTTGTATTTATTTTGTATTTGGTGCTCCTGGCGTTGACTTCTTAGGCCCTAACTATTAGATCTGGTGTACCAACGCCCTAGAGTGAAGCCTAGCTTGCCCGGAACGTAGAAATGACCATAGCTTTCACACTGGTTGCAATTATTCCTGTTATAGAAGGGAAAAACTGTTGTATTTATTTTGTATTTGGTGCTTCTGGCATTGACTTCTTAAGCCCTAACTATTGGTTGTGGTGGACCAGCGCCCTAAAGTGAAGCCTAGGTTGCCCGGAACGTAGTAATGACCATATATTTCACACTGGTTGCAATTATGCCCGTTATACGTTGGTAAAACTGTTGTATTTTTATTGTATTTTATTCGTCTGGAGTTGTTTTCTAAGGCCCCAACTATTCGACCTGGTGGAGCAACGCCCTAGAGTGAAGTCTAGGTTGCACGGAACGTAGAAATGCCCATTTCTTTCACACTGGTTGCAATTTTTCATTTTATACAATGGAAAGACTGTTGTATTTATATTGTATTTTATGCTTCTGGCGCTGACTTCTAAGCCCGTAGCTATTCGATGTGGTGCAGCAACGCCCTAGGGTGAAGCCTAGGTTGCCCGGAACGTAGATATGACCATAGCTTTCACACTGGTTGCAATTATTCCTGTTATACAAGGATAAAACTGTTGTATTTATATTGTATTTTATGCTTCTGGCGTTGACTTCTTAGGCCCTAACTATTCGATCTGGTGGAGCAACGCCCTAGAGCGAAGCCTAGGATGCCCGGAACGTAGAAATGACCATAGCTTTCACACTGGTTGCAATTATTCCTGTTATACAAGGATAAAACTGTTGTATTTATATTGTATTTTATGCTTCTGGCATTGACTTCTAAGGCCCTAACTATTCGTTGTGGTGGAGCAACGCCCTAGAGTGAAGCCAAGGTTGCCCGGAACGTAGATATGACCATATCTTTCACACTGGTTGCAATTATTCCTGTTATACCATGGAAAAACTGTTGTAATTTTCTTTTATTTTATGCTTCTGGCGTTGACTTCTTAGGCCCTAACTTTTCGATCTGGTGGGACAACGTCCAACCATAGTTTGCCCGGAACGTAGAAATGACCATCACTTTCACACTGGTTGCAATTATTCCTGTTTTACGATGGAAAAACTGTTGTATTTATTTTGTATTTGATGCTTCTGGCGTTGAATTCTAAGTCCGTAGCTATTCGATCCGGTGGAGCAACGCCCTGCAGTGAAGCCTAGGTTGCCCGGAACGTAGAAATGACCATTACTTTCACACTGGTTGCAATTATTCCCGTTATTCGATGGAAAAACTGTTGCATTTTTATTGTATTTTCTGCTTCTGGCTTTGACTTCTAAGGTCCTAGCTATTCGATCTGGTGGGGAACGTCCAAGAGTGAAGCCTATGGTGACAGGAACGCAGAAATGACCATTACCTTCACGCTGGTTGCAATTATTCCTTTTATACGATGGAAAAACTGTTGTATTTTTATTGTATTTTATGCTTCTGGCGTTGATTTCTAAGTCCCTAACTATGCGATCTGGTGGAGCAACGCCCTGCAGTTAAGCCTACGTTGCCCGGAACGTAGAAATGACCTTTACTTTCACACTGTTTGCAAATATACATCATATACGATGGAAAAGCTGTTGTATTTATATTGTATCTTATGCTTCTGGCGTTGTCTTCTTAGGCCCTAACTATTCGATCTGGTGGAGCAACGCCCTAGAGTGAAGGCTAGGTTGCCCGGAATGTAGAAATGACCATCACTTGCACACTGGTTGCAATTATTCTTGTTATACGATGGAAAAACTGTTGTATTTATTTTGTATTTTATGCCTCTGGCGTCGACTCCTAAGGCCGTAGCTATTCGAAGTGGTGGAGCAACGCTCTAGGGTGAAGCCTAGGTTGCCCGGAACGTAGAAATGACCATAACTATCAGACTGGTTGCAATTATTCCTGTTATACGATGTAAAAACTGTTGTATTTATATTGTGTTTTATGCTTCTGGTGTAGACTTCTTAGGCCCTAGCTATTCGATCTGGAGGAACAACGCCCTAGAGTGAAGCCTAGGTTGCCCGGAACCTAGAAATGACCATCACTTTCACACTGGTTGCAATTATTCTTGTTATACGATGGAAAAACTGTTGTATTTATTTTGTATTTTATGCCTCTGTCGTTGACTCCTAAGGTCGTAGCTATTCGATGTGGTGAAGCAACGCCCTAGAGTGAAGCCTAGGTTGCCCGGAACGTAGAAATGACCGTGTCTTTCACACTGGTTGCAATTATTCCTGTTACACGATGGAAAAACTGTTGTATTTATATTGTATTTTATGCTTCTGGCGTTGCTTTCAAAGGCCCTAACTATTCGACCTGGTGGACCAACGCCCTTGAGTGAAGCCTAGGTTGCACGGAACGTAGAAATGCCCATTACTTTCACACTGGTTGTAATCATTCCTGTTATACGATGGAATAACTGTTGTATTTATATTTTATTTAATGCTTCTGGCGTTGACTTCAAAGGCCCTTGCTATTCGATCTGGTGGAGCAACGCTCTAGAGTGAAGCCTAGGTAGCCCGGAACGTAGAAATGACCAGTACTTTCACACTGGTTGCAGTTAGTCCTGTTATAGGATGGAAAAACTGTTGCATTTTTATTGTATTTTACACTTCTGTCGTTGTATTCAAAGTCCCTAACCATTCGATCTGGTGGAGCAACGCACTGGTGTTAAGCCAAGGTTGCCCGGAACGTGGAAATGACCATAACTTTAACACTGGTTGCAATTATTCGTTCTATACAATGGAAAAGCTGTTCTATTTATTTTGTATTTCATGATTCGGGCGTTGACTTCTAAGGCCCTAACGATTCGATCTGGTGGAGCAACGCCCTAGAGTGAAGCCTAGGTTGCCCGGTACGCAGAAATGACCATTACTTCCACACTGTTTGCAATTATTCATATCATACAGTGGAAAAACGGTTGTATTTATATTGCATTTTATGCCTCTGGCATTGACTTCTAAGGCCCTAACTATTCGATCTGGTGGAGCAACGCCATAGAGTGAAGCCGAGGTTACCCGGAACATAGAAATGACCAGTACTTTCACACTGGTTGTAGCTTTCCTGTTATACTATGGAAAAACTGTTGCACTTTTACTGTATTTTATGCTTCTGGCGTTGTATTCAATGTCCCAAACTATTCGATCTGGTGGAGCAACGCCCTGAAGTTAAGCCTAGGTTGCACGGAACGTGGAAATAACCTTTACTTTCACACTCTTTGCATATATACATCATATACGATGGAAAAGCTGTTGTATTTATATTGTATTTTATGCTTCTGGCGTTGACTTCGTAGGCCCTAACTATTCGATCTGTTGGAACAACGCCCTAGAGTGAAGCCTAGATTGCCCGGAACGTAGAAATGACCATAACTTTCACACTGGTTGCAATTATTCGTTTTATGCAATGGAAAAACTGTTGTACATATGTTGTATTTTATTCTTCTGGCGCTTAATTGTAAGTCCCTAGCTATTCGATCTGGTGAAGCAACGTCCTAGAGTGTAGCCTAGGTTACCCGGAACATAGAATTGACCAGTACTTTCACACTGGTTGCAGCTTTCCTGTTATACGATGGAAAAACAGTTGAATTTTTATTGTATTTTATGCTTCTGGCGTTGTATTCAAAGTCCCTAACTATTCGATCTGGTGAAGCAACGCCCTTGAGTTAAGCCTAGGTTGTCCGGAACGTAGAAATGACCAGTACCTTCACACTGTTTGCGATTATTCATTTTATACGATGGTAAAACTGTTGTATTTATTTTGTAAATTATGCTTCTGGCGTTGACTTCATAGGCCCTAGCTATTCGATCTGGTGGAGCAACGCCATAGACTGAAGCCTAGGTTGCCCGGAACGTAGAAATGACCATTACCTTCACACTGTTTGCAATTATTCATTTTATACGATGGTGAAACTGTTGTACTTATGTTGCATTTTATTCTTCTGGCGTTGTATTCAAAGTCCATAACTATTCGTTCTGGTGGAGCAACGCCCTGGTGTTAAGCCAAGGTTGCCCGGAACGTGGAAATGACCATAACTTAAACACTGGTTGCAATTATTCGTTCTATACAATGGAAAAGCTGTTCTATTTATTTTGTATTTTATGCTTGGGGCGTTGACTTCTAAGGCCCTAACTGTTCGATCTGTTGGAGCAACGCTCTAGAGTGAAGCCTAGGTTGCCCAGAACGTAGAAATGACCATTACCTTCACACTGCTTGCAATTATACATTTTATACGATGGCAAACTGTTGTACATATGGTGTATTATATTCTTCTGGCGCAGAATCCTAAGTCCCTAGCTATTCGATCTGGTGGAGCAACGCCCTAGAGTGAAGCAGAGGTTACCGGGAACATAGAAATCACCAGTACTTTCACACTGGTTGCAGTTATTCCTGTTATACGATGGAAAAACTGTTGCATTTTTATTGTATTTTATGACTCTGGCGCTGACTTCTAAGTCCCTAGCTATTCGATCTGGTGGAGCAAGGCCCTAGAGCGAAGCCTAGTTTGCCCGGAACGTAGAAATGACCATTACTTTCACACTGGTTGCAATTATTCCTTTTATACGATGGAAAAAATGTTGTATTTTTATTGTATTTTATGCTTCTGGCGTTGACTTCTAAGTCCCTTGCTATTCGATGTGGTGGAGCAACGCCCTACAGTTAAGCCTAGGTTGCCCTGAACGTAGAAATGACCATAACTTTCACACTGGTTGCAATTATTCGTTTTATACAATGGAAAAACTGTTCTATTTATTTTGAATTTTATGCTTCGGGCGTTGACGTCTAAGGCCCAAACTATTCGATCTCGTGAAGCAACGCTCTAGAGTGAAGCCTAGGTTGCCCGGAACGTAGAAATGACCATTACCTTCACACTGCTTGCAATTATACATTTATACGATGGAAAAACTGTTGTTCTTATGTTGTATTTTATACTTCTGGCGTTGAATTCTAAGTCCCTAGCTAGTCGATCTGGTGGACCGATGCCCTAGAGTGAAGCCTAGCTTACCCGGAACATAGAATTGACCAGTGCTTTCACACTTGTTGCAGCTTTCCAGTTATACGATGGAAAAACTGTTGCATTTTTATTGTATTTTATGCTTCTGGCGTTGTATTCAAAGTCCCTAACTATTCGATCTGGAGGGGCAACGCCCTGGAGTTAAGCCAAGGTTGCCCGGAACGTAGAAATGACCATCACCTTCACTCTGGTTGCAATTATTCCTGTTATACGATGGAAAAACTGTTGTATTTATATTATATTTTATGCTTCAGGCGTTGACTTCTAAGGCCGTAGCTATTCGCTGTGGTGCAGCAACGCCCTAGAGTGAAGCCTAGATTGCCCGGAACGCAGAAATTACCATTACTTCCACACTGCTTGCAATTATTCATATTATACAGTGGAAAAACTGTTGTATTTATATTGTATTTTATGCTTCTGGCATTGACTTCTAAGGCCCTAACTATTCGATGTGGTGGACGAACGCCCTAGAGTGAAGCCTAGGTTGCCCGGAACGCAGAAATGACCATTACTTCCACACTGTTTGCAATTATTCATATTATACAGTGGAAAAACTGTTGTATTTATATTGTATTTTATGCTTCTGACATTGACTTCTAAGGCCCTAACTAATCGATGTGGTGGAGGAACGCCCTAGAGTGAAGCCTAGGTTGCCCGGAACGTGGTAATGACCATCTCTTTCACATTTGTTGCAATTATTCCCGGTATACGATGGAAACACTGTTGCATTTTTATTGTATTTTATGTTTCTGGCGATGAGTTCTAAGTCCCTTGCTATTCGATCTGGTGGAGCAACGCCCTACAGTTAAGCCTAGGTTGCCCTGAACGTAGAAATGACCATAACTTTCACACTGGTTGCAATTATTCGTTTTATACAATGGAAAAATTGTTCTATTTATTTTGTATTTTATGCTTCGGGCGATGACGTCTAAGGCCCTAACTATTCGATCTGGTGAAGCACCGCTCTAGAGTGAAGCCTAGGTTGTCCGGAACGTAGAAATGACCATTACCTTCACACTGCTTGCAATTATACATTTTATACGATGGTAAAGCTGTTGTATTTATTTTGTAAATTATGCTTCTGACGTTGACTTCATAGGCCCTAGCTTATCGATATGGTGGAGCAACGCCCTAGAGTGAAGCCTAGGTTGCCCGGAACGTAGAAATGACCATTGCCTTCACACTGTTTGCGATTATTCATTTTACACGATGGTAAAACTGTTGTTCTTATGTTGTATTTTATTCTTCTGGCGTTGAATTCTAAGTCCCTAGCTATTCGATCTGGTTCAGCATCGCCCTAGAGTGAAGCCTAGATTACCCGGAACGTAGAAATGACCAGTACTTTCACACTAGTTGCATTTATTCCTGTTACAGGATGGAAAACCTGTTGCATTTTTATTGTATTTTATGCTTCTGGCGTTGTATTCAAAGTCCATAACTATTCGATCTGGTGGAGCAACGCCCTGATGTTAAGCGAAGGTTGCCCGGAACGTGGTAATGACCATCTCTTTCACATTTGTTGCAATTATTCCCGGTATACGATGGAAAAACTGTTGCATTTTTATTGTATTTTATGTTTCTGGCGTTGAGTTCTAAGTCCCTTGCTATTCGATCTGGTGGAGCAACGCCCTACAGTTAAGCCTAGGGTGCCCTGAACGTAGAAATGACCATAACTTTCACACTGGTTGCAATTATTCGTTTTATACAATGGAAAAATTGTTCTATTTATTTTGTATTTTATGCTTCGGGCGATGACGTCTAAGGCCCTAACTATTCGATCTGGTGAAGCACCGCTCTAGAGTGAAGCCTAGGTTGTCCGGAACGTAGAAATGACCATTACCTTCACACTGCTTGCAATTATACATTTTATACGATGGTAAAGCTGTTGTATTTATTTTGTAAATTATGCTTCTGGCGTTGACTTCATAGGCCCTAGCTTATCGATCTGGTGGAGCAACGCCCTAGAGTGAAGCCTAGGTTGCCCGGAACGTAGAAATGACCATTGCCTTCACACTGTTTGCGATTATTCATTTTACACGATGGTAAAACTGTTGTTCTTATGTTGTATTTTATTCTTCTGGCGTTGAATTCTAAGTCCCTAGCTATTCGATCTGGTTCAGCATCGCCCTAGAGTGAAGCCTAGACTACCCGGAACGTAGAAATGACCAGTACTTTCACACTAGTTGCATTTATTCCTGTTACAGGATGGAAAAACTGTTGCATTTTTATTGTATTTTATGCTTCTGGCGTTGTATTCAAAGTCCATAACTATTCGATCTGGTGGAGCAACGCCCTGATGTTAAGCGAAGGTTGCCCGGAACGTGGAAATGACCATAACTTTAACACTGGTTGCAATTATTCGTTCTATACAATGGAAAAGCTGTTCTATTTATTTTGTATTCCATGATTCGGGCGTTGCCTTCTAAGGCCCTAACGATCCGATGAGTTGGAGCAACGCCCTACAGTTAAGCCTAGGCTGCCCGGAACGTAGAAATGACCTTTGCTTTCACACTCTTTGCAAATATACATTATATACGATGGAAAAGCTGTTGCATTTATATTGTATTTTATGCATCTGGCGTTGGCTACTTAGGCCCTAACTATTCGATCTGGTGCTACAACTCCCTAGAATGAAGCCTAGGTTGCCCTGAACGTAGAAATGACCATAACTTTCACACTGGTTGCAATTATTCGTTTTATACAATGGAAAAGCTGTTCTATTTATTTTGTATTTTATGCTTCGGGCGTTGACATCTAAGGCCCTAACTATTCGATCTGGTGGAGCAACGCCCTAGAGTGAAGCCTAGGTTACCCGGAACATAGAAATGACCAGTACTTTCACACTGGTTGCAGCTTTCCTGTTATACGATGGAAAAACAATTGCATTTTTATTGTATTTTGTGCTTCTGGCGTTGTATTCAAAGTCCCTAACTGCTCGATCTGGAGGGGCAACGCCCTGGAGTTAAGCGAAGGTTGCCCGGAACGTAGAAATGACCATCAGCTTCACTCTGGTTGCAATTATTCCTGTTATACGATGGAAAAACTGTTGTATTTATATTATATTTTATGATGCAGGCGTTGACTTCTAAGGCCGTAGCTATTCGGTGTGGTGGAGCAACGCCATAGAGTGAAGCCTAGTTTGCCCGGAACGCAGAAATGACAATTACTTTCACACTGGTTACAATTATTCCTGTTATACAAGGGAAAAACTGTTGTATTTATATTGTATTTTATGCTTCTTATAACTTTCATACTGGTTGCAATTATTCGTTTTATACGATGGAAAAACTGTAGTATTTATATTGTATTTAATGCTTCTGGCGTTGACTTCTAAGGCCGTAGCAATTCGATGTGGTGGAGCAACTCTTTAGAGTGAAGCCTAGGTTGCGCGGAAGGTAGAAATGGCCATACCTTCCACACTGGTTGCAATTATTCGTTTTATACGATGGAAAAACTGTTGTATTTATGTTGTGTTTTATGCTTCTGGCGTTGACTTCCAAGGCCGTAGCTATTCGTTGTGGTGGAGCAAAGCCCTAGAGTGAAGCCTAGATTGCCCGGAACGCAGAAATGACCATTACTTCCACACTGTTTGCAATTATTCATATTATACAGTGGAAAAACTGTGGTATTTATATTGTATTTTATGCCTCTGGCGTTGACTTCTAAGGCCGTAGCTAATCGATGTGGTGGGGCAACGCCCTAGAGTGAAGCCTAGGTTGCCCGGAACGCAGAAATGACCATTACTTCCACACTGTTTGCAATTATTCATATTATACAGTGGAAAAACTGTTGTATTTATATTGTATTTTATGCTTCTGACATTGACTTCTAAGGCCCTAACTAATCGATGTGGTGGAGGAACGCCCTAGAGTGAAGCCTAGGTTGCCCGGAACGTGGTAATGACCATCTCTTTCACATTTGTTGCAATTATTCCCGGTATACGATGGAAGAACAGTTGCATTTTTATTGTATATTATGTTTCTGGCGTTGAGTTCTAAGTCCCTTGCTATTCGATCTGGTGGAGCAACGCCCTACAGTTAAGCCTAGGTTGCCCTGAACGTAGAAATGACCATAACTTTCACACTGGTTGCAATTATTCGTTTTATACAATGGAAAAATTGTTCTATTTATTTTGTATTTTATGCTTCGGGCGATGACGTCTAAGGCCCTAACTATTCGATCTGGTGAAGCACCGCTCTAGAGTGAAGCCTAGGTTGTCCGGAACGTAGAAATGACCATTACCTTCACACTGCTTGCAATTATTCATATTATACAGTGGAAAAACTGTTGTATTTATATTGTATTTTATGCTTCTGACATTGACTTCTAAGGCCCTAACTAATCGATGTGGTGGAGGAACGCCCTAGAGTGAAGCCTAGGTTGCCCGGAACGTGGTAATGACCATCTCTTTCACATTTGTTGCAATTATTCCCGGTATACGATGGAAACACTGTTGCATTTTTATTGTATTTTATGTTTCTGGCGATGAGTTCTAAGTCCCTTGCTATTCGATCTGGTGGAGCAACGCCCTACAGTTAAGCCTAGGTTGCCCTGAACGTAGAAATGACCATAACTTTCACACTGGTTGCAATTATTCGTTTTATACAATGGAAAAATTGTTCTATTTATTTTGTATTTTATGCTTCGGGCGATGACGTCTAAGGCCCTAACTATTCGATCTGGTGAAGCACCGCTCTAGAGTGAAGCCTAGGTTGTCCGGAACGTAGAAATGACCATTACCTTCACACTGCTTGCAATTATACATTTTATACGATGGTAAAGCTGTTGTATTTATTTTGTAAATTATGCTTCTGACGTTGACTTCATAGGCCCTAGCTTATCGATATGGTGGAGCAACGCCCTAGAGTGAAGCCTAGGTTGCCCGGAACGTAGAAATGACCATTGCCTTCACACTGTTTGCGATTATTCATTTTACACGATGGTAAAACTGTTGTTCTTATGTTGTATTTTATTCTTCTGGCGTTGAATTCTAAGTCCCTAGCTATTCGATCTGGTTCAGCATCGCCCTAGAGTGAAGCCTAGATTACCCGGAACGTAGAAATGACCAGTACTTTCACACTAGTTGCATTTATTCCTGTTACAGGATGGAAAACCTGTTGCATTTTTATTGTATTTTATGCTTCTGGCGTTGTATTCAAAGTCCATAACTATTCGATCTTGTGGAGCAACGCCCTGATGTTAAGCGAAGGTTGCCCGGAACGTGGTAATGACCATCTCTTTCACATTTGTTGCAATTATTCCCGGTATACGATGGAAAAACTGTTGCATTTTTATTGTATTTTATGTTTCTGGCGTTGAGTTCTAAGTCCCTTGCTATTCGATCTGGTGGAGCAACGCCCTACAGTTAAGCCTAGGTTGCCCTGAACGTAGAAATGACCATAACTTTCACACTGGTTGCAATTATTCGTTTTATACAATGGAAAAATTGTTCTATTTATTTTGTATTTTATGCTTCGGGCGATGACGTCTAAGGCCCTAACTATTCGATCTGGTGAAGCACCGCTCTAGAGTGAAGCCTAGGTTGTCCGGAACGTAGAAATGACCATTACCTTCACACTGCTTGCAATTATACATTTTATACGATGGTAAAGCTGTTGTATTTATTTTGTAAATTATGCTTCTGGCGTTGACTTCATAGGCCCTAGCTTATCGATCTGGTGGAGCAACGCCCTAGAGTGAAGCCTAGGTTGCCCGGAACGTAGAAATGACCATTGCCTTCACACTGTTTGCGATTATTCATTTTACACGATGGTAAAACTGTTGTTCTTATGTTGTATTTTATTCTTCTGGCGTTGAATTCTAAGTCCCTAGCTATTCGATCTGGTTCAGCATCGCCCTAGAGTGAAGCCTAGACTACCCGGAACGTAGAAATGACCAGTACTTTCACACTAGTTGCATTTATTCCTGTTACAGGATGGAAAAACTGTTGCATTTTTATTGTATTTTATGCTTCTGGCGTTGTATTCAAAGTCCATAACTATTCGATCTGGTGGAGCAACGCCCTGATGTTAAGCGAAGGTTGCCCGGAACGTGGAAATGACCATAACTTTAACACTGGTTGCAATTATTCGTTCTATACAATGGAAAAGCTGTTCTATTTATTTTGTATTCCATGATTCGGGCGTTGCCTTCTAAGGCCCTAACGATCCGATGAGTTGGAGCAACGCCCTACAGTTAAGCCTAGGCTGCCCGGAACGTAGAAATGACCTTTGCTTTCACACTCTTTGCAAATATACATTATATACGATGGAAAAGCTGTTGCATTTATATTGTATTTTATGCATCTGGCGTTGGCTACTTAGGCCCTAACTATTCGATCTGGTGCTACAACTCCCTAGAATGAAGCCTAGGTTGCCCTGAACGTAGAAATGACCATAACTTTCACACTGGTTGCAATTATTCGTTTTATACAATGGAAAAGCTGTTCTATTTATTTTGTATTTTATGCTTCGGGCGTTGACATCTAAGGCCCTAACTATTCGATCTGGTGGAGCAACGCCCTAGAGTGAAGCCTAGGTTACCCGGAACATAGAAATGACCAGTACTTTCACACTGGTTGCAGCTTTCCTGTTATACGATGGAAAAACAATTGCATTTTTATTGTATTTTGTGCTTCTGGCGTTGTATTCAAAGTCCCTAACTGCTCGATCTGGAGGGGCAACGCCCTGGAGTTAAGCGAAGGTTGCCCGGAACGTAGAAATGACCATCAGCTTCACTCTGGTTGCAATTATTCCTGTTATACGATGGAAAAACTGTTGTATTTATATTATATTTTATGATGCAGGCGTTGACTTCTAAGGCCGTAGCTATTCGGTGTGGTGGAGCAACGCCATAGAGTGAAGCCTAGTTTGCCCGGAACGCAGAAATGACAATTACTTTCACACTGGTTACAATTATTCCTGTTATACAAGGGAAAAACTGTTGTATTTATATTGTATTTTATGCTTCTTATAACTTTCATACTGGTTGCAATTATTCGTTTTATACGATGGAAAAACTGTTGTATTTATGTTGTGTTTTATGCTTCTGGCGTTGACTTCCAAGGCCGTAGCTATTCGTTGTGGTGGAGCAAAGCCCTAGAGTGAAGCCTAGATTGCCCGGAACGCAGAAATGACCATTACTTCCACACTGTTTGCAATTATTCATATTATACAGTGGAAAAACTGTGGTATTTATATTGTATTTTATGCCTCTGGCGTTGACTTCTAAGGCCGTAGCTAATCGATGTGGTGGGGCAACGCCCTAGAGTGAAGCCTAGGTTGCCCGGAACGCAGAAATGACCATTACTTCCACACTGTTTGCAATTATTCATATTATACAGTGGAAAAACTGTTGTATTTATATTGTATTTTATGCTTCTGACATTGACTTCTAAGGCCCTAACTAATCGATGTGGTGGAGGAACGCCCTAGAGTGAAGCCTAGGTTGCCCGGAACGTGGTAATGACCATCTCTTTCACATTTGTTGCAATTATTCCCGGTATACGATGGAAGAACAGTTGCATTTTTATTGTATATTATGTTTCTGGCGTTGAGTTCTAAGTCCCTTGCTATTCGATCTGGTGGAGCAACGCCCTACAGTTAAGCCTAGGTTGCCCTGAACGTAGAAATGACCATAACTTTCACACTGGTTGCAATTATTCGTTTTATACAATGGAAAAATTGTTCTATTTATTTTGTATTTTATGCTTCGGGCGATGACGTCTAAGGCCCTAACTATTCGATCTGGTGAAGCACCGCTCTAGAGTGAAGCCTAGGTTGTCCGGAACGTAGAAATGACCATTACCTTCACACTGCTTGCAATTATACATTTTATACGATGGTAAAGCTGTTGTATTTATTTTGTAAATTATGCTTCTGGCGTTGACTTCATAGGCCCTAGCTTATCGATCTGGTGGAGCAACGCCCTAGAGTGAAGCCTAGGTTGCCCGGAACGTAGAAATGACCATTGCCTTCACACTGTTTGCGATTATTCATTTTACACGATGGTAAAACTGTTGTTCTTATGTTGTATTTTATTCTTCTGGCGTTGAATTCTAAGTCCCTAGCTATTCGATCTGGTTCAGCATCGCCGTAGAGTGAAGCCTAGGTTACCCGGAACGTAGAAATGACCAGTACTTTCACACTAGTTGCATTTATTCCTGTTACAGGATGGAAAAACTGTTGCATTTTTATTGTATTTTATGCTTCTGGCGTTGTATTCAAAGTCCATAACTATTCGATCTGGTGGAGCAACGCCCTGATGTTAAGCGAAGGTTGCCCGGAACGTGGAAATGACCATAACTTTAACACTGGTTGCAATTATTCGTTCTATACAATGGAAAAGCTGTTCTATTTATTTTGTATTCCATGATTCGGGCGTTGACTTCTAAGGCCCTAACGATTCGATGAGTTGGAGCAACGCCCTACAGTTAAGCCTAGGCTGGCCGGAACGTAGAAATGTCCTTTGCTTTCACACTCTTTGCAAATATACGTTATATACGATGGAAAAGCTGTTGCATTTATATTGTATTTTATGCATCTGGCGTTGGCTACTTAGGCCCTAACTATTCGATCTGGTGCTACAACTCCCTAGAATGAAGCTTAGGTTGCCCTGAACGTAGAAATGACCATAACTTTCACACTGGTTGCAATTATTCGTTTTATACAATGGAAAAGCTGTTCTATTTATTTTGTATTTTATGCTTCGGGCGTTGACATCTAAGGCCCTAACTATTCGATCTGGTGGAGCAACGCCCTAGAGTGAAGCCTAGGTTACCCGGAACATAGAAATGACCAGTACTTTCACACTGGTTGCAGCTTTCCTGTTATACGATGGAAAAACGATTGCATTTTTATTGTATTTTGTGCTTCTGGCGTTGTATTCAAAGTCCCTAACTACTCGATCTGGAGGGGCAACGCCCTGGAGTTAAGCGAAGGTTGCCCGGAACGTAGAAATGACCATCAGCTTCACTCTGGTTGCAATTATTCCTGTTATACGATGGAAAAACTGTTGTATTTATATTATATTTTATGCTGCAGGCGTTGACTTCTAAGGCCGTAGCTATTCGGTGTGGTGGAGCAACGCCATAGAGTGAAGCCTAGTTTGCCCGGAACGCAGAAATGACAATTACTTTCACACTGGTTACAATTATTCCTGTAATACAAGGGAAAAACTGTTGTATTTATATTGTATTTTATGCTTCTTATTAACTTTCATACTGGTTGCAATTATTCGTTTTATACGATGGAAAAACTGTAGTATTTATATTGTATTTAATGCTTCTGGCGTTGACTTCTAAGGCCGTAGCAATTCGATGTGGTGGAGCAACTCTTTTGAGTGAAGCCTAGGTTGCGCGGAAGGTAGAAATGGCCATACCTTCCACACTGGTTGCAATTATTCGTTTTATACGATGGAAAAACTGTTGTATTTATGTTGTATTTTATGCTTCTGGCGTTGACTTCCAAGGCCGTAGCTATTCGTTGTGGTCGAGCAAAGCCCTAGAGTGAAGCCTAGATTGCCCGGAACGCAGAAATGACCATTACTTCCACACTGTTTGCAATTATTCATATTATACAGTGGAAAAACTGTGGTATTTATATTGTATTTTATGCCTCTGGCGTTGACTTCTAAGGCCGTAGCTAATCGATGTGGTGGGGCAACGCCCTAGAGTGAAGCCTAGGTTTCCCGGAACGCAGAAATGACCATTACTTCCACACTGTGTGCAATTATTCATATTATACAGTGGAAAAACTGTTGTATTTATATTGTATTTTATGCTTCTGACATTGACTTCTAAGGCCCTAACTAATCGATGTGGTGGAGGAACGCCCTAGAGTGAAGCCTAGGTTGCCCGGAACGTGGTAATGACCATCTCTTTCACATTTGTTGCAATTATTCCCGGTATACGATGGAAAAACTGTTGCATTTTTATTGTATTTTATGTTTCTGGCGTTGAGTTCTAAGTCCCTTGCTATTCGATCTGGTGGAGCAACGCCCTACAGTTAAGCCTAGGTTGCCCTGAACGTAGAAATGACCATAACTTTCACACTGGTTGCAATTATTCGTTTTATACAATGGAAAAATTGTTCTATTTATTTTGTATTTTATGCTTCGGGCGATGACGTCTAAGGCCCTAACTATTCGATCTGGTGAAGCACCGCTCTAGAGTGAAGCCTAGGTTGTCCGGAACGTAGAAATGACCATTACCTTCACACTGCTTGCAATTATACATTTTATACGATGGTAAAGCTGTTGTATTTATTTTGTAAATTATGCTTCTGGCGTTGACTTCATAGGCCCTAGCTTATCGATCTGGTGGAGCAACGCCCTAGAGTGAAGCCTATGTTGCCCGGAACGTAGAAATGACCATTGCCTTCACACTGTTTGCGATTATCCATTTTACACGATGGTAAAACTGTTGTTCTTATGTTGTATTTTATTCTTCTGGCGTTGAATTCTAAGTCCCTAGCTATTCGATCTGGTTCAGCATCGCCCTAGTGTGAAGCCTAGATTACCCGGAACGTAGAAATGACCAGTACTTTCACACTAGTTGCATTTATTCCTGTTACAGGATGGAAAAACTGTTGCATTTTTATTGTATTTTATGCTTCTGGCGTTGTATTCAAAGTCCATAACTATTCGATCTGGTGGAGCAACGCCCTGATGTTAAGCGAAGGTTGCCCGGAACGTGGAAATGACCATAACTTTAACACTGGTTGCAATTATTCGTTCTATACAATGGAAAAGCTGTTCCATTTATTTTGTATTCCATGATTCGGGCGTTGACTTCTAAGGCCCTAACGATTCGATGAGTTGGAGCAACGCCCTACAGTTAAGCCTAGGCTGGCCGGAACGTAGAAATGTCCTTTGCTTTCACACTCTTTGCAAATATACATTATATACGATGGAAAAGCTGTTGCATTTATATTGTATTTTATGCATCTGGCGTTGGCTACTTAGGCCCTAACTATTCGATCTGGTGCTACAACTCCCTAGAATGAAGCCTAGGTTGCCCTGAACGTAGAAATGACCATAACTTTCACACTGGTTGCAATTATTCGTTTTATACAATGGAAAAGCTGTTCTATTTATTTTGTATTTTATGCTTCGGGCGTTGACATCTAAGGCCCTAACTATTCGATCTGGTGGAGCAACGCCCTAGAGTGAAGCCTAGGTAACCCGGAACATAGAAGTGACCAGTACTTTCACACTGGTTGCAGCTTTCCTGTTATACGATGGAAAAACAATTGCATTTTTATTGTATTTTGTGCTTCTGGCGTTGTATTCAAAGTCCCTAACTACTCGATCTGGAGGGGCAACGCCCTGGAGTTAAGCGAAGGTTGCCCGGAACGTAGAAATGACCATCACCTTCACTCTGGTTGCAATTATTCCTGTTATACGATGGAAAAACTGTTGTATTTATATTATATTTTATGCTGCAGGCGTTGACTTCTAAGGCCGTAGCTATTCGGTGTGGTGGAGCAACACCATAGAGTGAAGCCTAGTTTGCCCGGAACGCAGAAATGACAATTACTTTCACACTGGTTACAATTATTCCTGTTATACAAGGGAAAAACTGTTGTATTTATATTGTATTTTATGCTTCTTATAACTTTCATACTGGTTGCAATTATTCGTTTTATACGATGGAAAAACTGTAGTATTTATATTGTATTTAATGCTTCTGGCGTTGACTTCTAAGGCCGTAGCAATTCGATGTGGTGGAGCAACTCTTTAGACTGAAGCCTAGGTTGCGCGGAAGGTAGAAATGGCCATACCTTCCACACTGGTTGCAATTATTCGTTTTATACGATGGAAAAACTGTTGTTTTTATGTTGTATTTTATGTTTCTGGCGTTGACTTCTAAGGCCGTAGCTATTCGATCTGGTGGAGCAACGCTCTAGAGTGAAGCCTAGGTTGCCCAGAACGTAGAAATAACCATTACCTTCACACTGCTTGGAATTATACATTTTATACGATGGAAAAACTGTTGTACATATGTTGTATTTTATTTCTCTGGCGCTGAATTCTAAGTCCCTAGCTATTCGATCTGGTGGAGCAACGCCCAAGAGTGAAGCCTAGGTTACCCGGAACATAGAAATGACCAGTACTTTCACACTGGTTGCAGCTTTCCTGTTATACGATGGAAAAACAGTTGCATTTTTATTGTATTTTATGCTTCTGGCGTTGTATTCAAAGTCCCTAACTATTCGATCTGGTGGAGCAACGTCCTGGAGTTGAGCGAAGGTTGCCCGGAACGTAGAAATGACCATCACCTTCACTCTGGTTGCAATTATTCCTGTTATACGATGGAAAAACTGTTGTATTTATATTATATTTTATGCTTCAGGCGTTGACTTCCAAGGCCGTAGCTATTCGTTGTGGTGGAGCAAAGCCCTAGAGTGAAGCCTAGATTGCCCGGAACGCAGAAATGACCATTACTTCCACACTGTTTGCAATTATTCATATTATACAGTGGAAAAACTGTGGTATTTATATTGTATTTTATGCCTCTGGCGTTGACTTCTAAGGCCGTAGCTAATCGATGTGGTGGGGCAACGCCCTAGAGTGAAGCCTAGGTTGCCCGGAACGCAGAAATGACCATTACTTCCACACTGTTTGCAATTATTCATATTATACAGTGGAAAAACTGTTGTATTTATATTGTATTTTATGCTTCTGACATTGACTTCTAAGGCCCTAACTAATCGATGTGGTGGAGGAACGCCCTAGAGTGAAGCCTAGGTTGCCCGGAACGTGGTAATGACCATCTCTTTCACATTTGTTGCAATTATTCCCGGTATACGATGGAAGAACAGTTGCATTTTTATTGTATATTATGTTTCTGGCGTTGAGTTCTAAGTCCCTCGCTATTCGATCTGGTGGAGCAACGCCCTACAGTTAAGCCTAGGTTGCGCTGAACGTAGAAATGACCATAACTTTCACACTGGTTGCAATTATTCGTTTTATACAATGGAAAAATTGTTCTATTTATTTTGTATTTTATGCTTCGGGCGATGACGTCTCAGGCCCTAACTATTCGATCTGGTGAAGCACCGCTCTAGAGTGAAGCCTAGGTTGTCCGGAACGTAGAAATGACCATTACCTTCACACTGCTTGCAATTATACATTTTATACGATGGTAAAGCTGTTGTATTTATTTTGTAAATTATGCTTCTGGCGTTGACTTCATAGGCCCTAGCTTATCGATCTGGTGTAGCAACGCCCTATAGTGAAGCCTAGGTTGCCCGGAACGTAGAAATGACCATTGCCTTCACACTGTTTGCGATTATTCATTTTACACGATGGTATAACTGTTGTTCTTATGTTGTATTTTATTCTTCTGGCGTTGAATTATAAGTCCCTAGCTATTCGATCTGGTTCAGCATCGCCCTAGAGTGAAGCCTAGGTTACCCGGAACGTAGAAATGACCAGTACTTTCACACTAGTTGCATTTATTCCTGTTACAGGATGGAAAAACTGTTGCATTTTTATTGTATTTTATGCTTCTGGCGTTGTATTCAAAGTCCATAACTATTCGATCTGGTGGAGCAACGCCCTGATGTTAAGCGAAGGTTGCCCGGAACGTGGAAATGACCATAACTTTAACACTGGTTGCAATTATTCGTTCTATACAATGGAAAAGCTGTTCTATTTATTTTGTATTCCATGATTCGGACGTTGACTTCTAAGGCCCTAACGATTCGATGAGTTGGAGCAACACCCTACAGTTAAGCCTAGGCTGCCCGGAACGTAGAAATGACCTTTGCTTTCACACTCTTTGCAAATATACATTATATACGATGGAAAAGCTGTTGCATTTATATTGTATTTTATGCATCTGGCGTTGGCTACTTAGGCCCTAACTATTCGATCTGGTGCTACAACTCCCTAGAATGAAGCCTAGGTTGCCCTGAACGTAGAAATGACCATAACTTTCACACTGGTTGCAATTATTCGTTTTGTACAATGGAAAAGCTGTTCTATTTATTTTGTATTTTATGCTTCGGGCGTTGACATCTAAGGCCCTAACTATTCGATCTGGTGGAGCAACGCTCTAGAGTGAAGCCTAGGTTGCCCAGAACGTAGAAATGACCATTACCTTCACACTGCTTGCAATTATACATTTTGTACGATGGAAAAACTGTTGTACATATGTTGTATTTTATTCTTCTGGCGCTCAATTGTAAGTCCCTAGCTATTCGATCTGGTGGAGCAACGTCCTAGAGTGTAGCCTAGGTTACCCGGAACATAGAATTGACCAGTACTTTCACACTGGTTGCAGCTTTCCTGTTATACGATGGAAAAACAGTTGAATTTTTATTGTATTTTATGCTTCTGGCGTTGTATTCAAAGTCCCTAACTATTCGATCTGGTGAAGCAACGCCCTTGAGTTAAGCCTAGGTTGTCCGGAACGTCGAAATGACCATTACCTTCACACTGTTTGCGATTATTCATTTTATACGATGGTAAAACTGTTGTATTTATTTTGTAAATTATGCTTCTGGCGTTGACTTCATAGGCCCTAGCTATTCGATCTGGTGGAGCAACGCCCTAGAGTGAAGCCTAGGTTGCCCGGAACGTAGAAATGACCATTACCTTCACACTGTTTGCGATTATTCATTTTATACGTTGGTAAAACTGTTGTACTTATGTTGCATTTTATTCTTCTGGCGTTGTATTCAAAGTCCATAACTATTCGTTCTGGTCTAGCAACGCCCTGGTGTTAAGCCAAGGTTGCCCGGAACGTGGAAATGACCATAACTTAAACACTGGTTGCAATTATTCGTTCTATACAATGGAAAAGCTGTTCTATTTATTTTGTATTTTATGCTTGGGGCGTTGACTTCTAAGGCCCTAACTGTTCGATCTGTTGGAGCAACGCTCTAGAGTGAAGCCTAGGTTGCCCAGAACGTAGAAATGACCATTACCTTCACACTGCTTGCAATTATACATTTTATACGATGGCAAACTGTTGTACATATGGTGTATTATATTCTTCTGGCGCAGAATCCTAAGTCCCTAGCTATTCGATCTGGTGGAGCAACGCCCTAGTGTGAAGCAGAGGTTACCGGGAACATAGAAATGACCAGTACTTTCACACTGGTTGCAGTGATTCCTGTTATACGATGGAAAAACTGTTGCATTTTTATTGTATTTTATGACTCTGGCGCTGACTTCTAAGTCCCTAGCTATTCCATCTGGTGGGGCAAGGCCCTAGAGCGAAGCCTAGTTTGCCCGGAACGTAGAAATGACCATTACTTTCACACTGGTTGCAATTATTCCTTTTATACGATGGAAAAAATGTTGTATTTTTATTGTATTTTATGCTTCTGGCGTTGACTTCTAAGTCCCTTGCTATTCGATGTGGTGGAGCAACGCCCTACAGTTAAGCCTAGGTTGCCCTGAACATAGAAATGACCATAACTTTCACACTGGTTGCAATTATTCGTCTTATACAATGGAAAAACTGTTCTATTTATTTTGCATTTTATGCTTCGGGCGTTGACGTCTAAGGCCCAAACTATTCGATCTGGTGAAGCAACGCTCTAGAGTGAAGCCTAGGTTGCCCGGAACGTAGAAATGACCATTACCTTCACACTGCTTGCAATTATACATTTTATACGATGGAAAAACTGTTGTTCTTATGTTGTATTTTATACTTCTGGCGTTGAATTCTAAGTCCCTAGCTAGTCGATCTGGTGGACCGATGCCCTAGAGTGAAGCCTAGCTTACCCGGAACATAGAATTGACCAGTGCTTTCACACTTGTTGCAGCTTTCCAGTTATACGATGGAAAAACTGTTGCATTTTTATTGTATTTTATGCTTCTGGCGTTGTATTCAAAGTCCCTAACTATTCGATCTGGTGGAGCAACGACCTGGAATTAAGCCTAGGTTGCCCGGAACGTAGAAATGACTATAACTTTCACACTGGTTGCAATTATCCGTTTTATACAATGGAAATGCTGTTCTATTTATTTTGTATTTTATGCTTCGGGCGTTGACATCTAAGTCCCTAACTATTCGATCTGGTGGAGCAACGCCCTAGAGTGAAGCCTAGGTTACCCGGAACATAGAAATGACCAGTACTTTCACACTGGTTGCAGCTTTCCTGTTATACGATGGAAAAACAGTTGCATTTTTATTGTATTTTATGCTTCTGGCGTTGTGTTCAAAGTCCCTAACTATTCGATCTGGAGGGGCAACGCCCTGGAGTTAAGCCAAGGTTGCCCGGAACGTAGAAATGACCATCACCTTCACTCTGGTTGCAATTATTCCTGTTATACGATGGAAAAACTGTTGTATTTATATTATATTTTATGCTTCAGGCGTTGACTTCTAAGGCCGTAGCTATTCGCTGTGGTGCAGCAACGCCCTAGAGTGAAGCCTAGATTGCCGGGAACGCAGAAATTACCATTACTTCCACACTGCTTGCAATTATTCATATTATACAGTGGAAAAACTGTTGTATTTATATTGTATTTTATGCTTCTGGCATTGACTTCTAAGGCCCTAACTATTCGATGTGGTGGACGAACGCCCTAGAGTGAAGCCGAGGTTACCCGGAACATAGAAATGACCAGTACTTTCACACTGGTTGTAGCTTTCGTGTTATACGATGGAAAAACTGTTGCACTTTTACTGTATTTTATGCTTCTGGCGTTGTATTCAAAGTCCCTAACTATTCGATCTGGCGGAGCAACGCCCTGGAGTTAAGCCTAGGTTGCACGGAACGTGGAAATAACCTTTACTTTCACACTCTTTGCATATACACATCATATACGATGGAAAAGCTGTTGTATTTATATTGAATTTTATGCTTCTGGCGTTGACTTCTTAGGCCCTAACTATTCGATCTGTTGGTACAACGCCCTAGAGTGAAGCCTAGATTGCCCGGAACGTAGAAATGTCCATAACTTTCACACTGGTTGCAATTATTCGTTTTATACAATGGAAAAACTGTTCTATTTATTTTGTATTTTATGCTTTGGGCCTAGACTTCTAAGGCCCTAACTGTTTGATCTGGTTGAGCAACGCTCTAGGGTGAAGCCTAGGTTGCCCGGAACGTAGAAATGACCATTACCTTCACACTTCTTGCAATTATACATTTTATACGATGGAAAAACTGTTGTACTTATGTGGTATTTTATTCTTCTGGCGTTGAATTCTAAGTCCCTAGCTTTTCGATCTGGTGGAGCAACGCCCTAGAGTGAAGCCTAGATTGCCCGGAACGTATAAATGACCATTACTTTCACACTGTTTGCAATTATTCATATTATACAGTGGAAAAACTGCTGTATTTTTATTGTATTTTATGCTTCTGGCGTTGATTTCTAATTCCCTAACTATGCGATCTGGTGGAGCAACGCCCTATAGTTAAGCCTACGTTGCCCGGAACGTAGAAATGACCATTACCTTCACACTTCTTGCAATTATACATTTTATACGATGGAAAAACTGTTGTACTTATGTGGTATTTTATTCTTCTGGCGTTGAATTCTAAGTCCCTAGCTTTTCGATCTGGTGGAGCAACGCCCTAGAGTGAAGCCTAGATTGCCCGGAACGTATAAATGACCATTACTTTCACACTGTTTGCAATTATTCATATTATACAGTGGAAAAACTGTTGTATTTTTATTGTATTTTATGCTTCTGGCGTTGATTTCTAATTCCCTAACTATGCGATCTGGTGGAGCAACGCCCTATAGTTAAGCCTACGTTGCCCGGAACGTAGAAATGACCTTTACTTTCACACTGTTTGCAAATATACATCATATACGATGGAAAAGCTGTTGTATTTATATTGTATTTTAAGCTTCTGGCGTTGACTTCTTAGGCCCTAACTATTCGATCTGGTGGAACAACGCTCTAGGGTGAAGCCTAGGTCGCCCGGAACGTAGGAATGACCATTACTTTCATACTGGTTGCAATTATTCGTTTCATACGATGGAAAAACTGTTGTATTTATGTTGTATTTTATGGTTCTGGCGTTGACTACTAAGGCCGTAGCTATTCGATGTGGTAGACCAACGACCTAGAGTGAACCCTGGGTTGCCAGGAACGTGGTACTGACCATCACTTTCACATTTGTTGCAATTATTCCCGTCATGCGATGAAAAAACTGTTCCATTTTTATTGTATTTTATGCTTCAGCCGTTGACTTCTAAGGCCGTAGCTAATCGATGTGGTGGGGCAACGCCCTAGAGGGAAGCCTAGGTTGCCCGGAACGCAGAAATGACCATTACTTCCACACTGTTTGCAATTATTCATATTATACAGTGGAAAAACTGTTGTATTTTTATTGTATTTTATGCTTCTGGCGTTGATTTCTAAGTCCCTAACTATGCGATCTGGTGGAGCAACGCCCTACAGTTAAGCCTACGTTGCCCGGAACGTGGAAATGACCTTTACTTTCACACGGTTTGCAAATATACATCATATACGATGGAAAAGCTGTTTATTTATATTGTATTTTATGCTTCTGGCGTTGACTTCTTAGGCCCTAACTATTCGATATGGGGGAACCACGCTCTAGAGTGAAGCCTAGGTTGCCCAGAACATAGAAATGACCATTACCTTCACACTGCTTGCAATTATACTTTTTATACGATGGAAAAACTGTTGTACATATGTTGTATTATATTCTTCTGGCGCTGAATTCTAAGTCCCTAGCTATTCGATCTGGTGGAGCAACGCCCTAGGGTGAAGCCTAGGTTACCGGGAACATAGAAATGACCTGTACTTTCACACTGGTTGCAGTTATTCCTGTTATACGATGGAAAAACTGTTGCATTTTTATTGTATTTTATGCCTCTTGCGTTGACTTCTAAGTCCCTAGCTATTCGATGTGGTGGTGCAACTCTTTAGAGTGAAGCCTAGGTTGCGCGGAAGGAAGAAATGGCCATACCTTCACACTGTTTCCGATTATTCATTTTATACGATGGTAAAACTGTTGTACTTATGTTGTATTTTATGCTTCTGGCATTGACTTCTAAGGCCCTACCTATTCGATGTGATGGAGGATCACCCTAGAGTGAAGCCTAGGTTGCCCGGAACGTAGAAATGACCATTACTTTCATACTGGTTGCAATTATTCGTTTTATACGGTGGAAAAACTGTAGTATTTATATTGAATTTAATGCTTCTGGCGTTGACTTCTAAGGCCGTAGCAATTCGATGTGGTGGTGCAACTCTTTAGAGTGAAGCCTAGGTTGCGCGGAAGGAAGAAATGGCCATACCTTCCACACTGGCTGCAATTATTCGTTTTATACGATGGAAAAACTGTTGTATTTATGTTGTATTTTATGCTTCTGGCGTTGACTTCTTAGGCCCTAACTATTCGATCTGTTGGAACAACGCCCCAGAGTGAAGCCTAGATTGCCCGGAACGTAGAAATGACCATAACTTTCACACTGGTTGCAATTATTCGTTTTATACAATGGAAAAACTGTTCTATTTATTTTGTATTTTATGCTTTGGGCCTAGACTTCTAAGGCCCTAACTATTCGATCTGGTTGAGCAACGCTCTAGGGTGAAGCCTAGGTTGCCCGGAACGTAGAAATGACCATTACCTTCACACTTCTTGCAATTATACATTTTATACGATGGAAAAACTGTTGTACTTATGTGGTATTTTATTCTTCTGGCGTTGAATTCTAAGTCCCTAACTATGCGATCTGGTGGAGCAACGCCCTACAGTTAAGCCTACGTTGCCCGGAACGTAGAAGTGACCTTTACTTTCACACTGTTTGCAAATATACATCATATACAATGGAAAAGCTGTTGTATTTATATTGGATTTTATGCTTCTGGCGTTGACTTCTTAGGCCCTCACTATTCGATCTGGTGGAACAACGACATAGGGTGAAGCCTAGGTTGCCCGGAACGTAGAAATGACCATAACATTCAACTGGTTGCAATAATTCGTTTTATTCGATGGGAAAACTGTTGTATTTATATTGTATTTTATGCTTCTGGCGTTGACTTCTAAGGCCGTAGCTATTCGATGTGGTGGGGCAACGCCCTAGAGTGCAGCCTAGGTTTCCCGGTACGCAGAAATGGCCATTACTTTCACACTGGTTGCAATTATTCGTTTTATACGATGGAAAAACTGTTGTTTTTATTTTGTATTTGGTGCTTCTGTCGTAGACTTCTTAGGCCCTAACTATTGGATCTGGTAGACCAACGACCGAGAGTGAACCCTAGGTTGCCCGGGACGTAGAAATGACCATCACCTTCACTCTGGTTGCAATTATTCCTGTTATACGATGGAAAAACTGATGTATTTATATTATATTTTATGCATCAGGCGTTGACTTCTAAGGCCGTAGCTATTCGCTGTGGTGCAGCAACGCCCTAGAGTGAAGCCTAGATTGCCCGGAACGCAGAAATTACCATTACTTTCACACTGCTTGCAATTATTCATATTATACAGTGGAAAAACTGTTGTATTTATATTGTATTTTATGCTTCTGGCATTGACTTCTAAGGCCCTAACTATTCGATGTGGTGGACGAACGCCCTAGAGTGAAGCCGAGGTTACCCGGAACATAGAAATGACCAGTACTTTCACACTGGTTGTATCTTTCGTGTTATACGATGGAAAAACTGTTGCACTTTTACTGTATTTTATGCTTCTGGCGTTGTATTCAAAGTCCCTAACTATTCCATCTGGCGGAGCAACGCCCTGGAGTTAAGCCTAGGTTGCACGGAACGTGGAAATAACCTTTACTTTCACACTCTTTGCATATACACATCATATACGATGGAAAAGCTGTTGTATTTATATTGAATTTTATGCTTCTGGCGTTGACTTCTTAGGCCCTAACTATTCGATCTGTTGGTACAACGCCCTAGAGTGAAGCCTAGATTGCCCGGAACGTAGAAATGTCCATAACTTTCACACTGGTTGCAATTATTCGTTTTATACAATGGAAAAACTGTTCTATTTATTTTGTATTTTATGCTTTGGGCCTAGACTTCTAAGGCCCTAACTGTTTGATCTGGTTGAGCAACGCTCTAGGGTGAAGCCTAGGTTGCCCGGAACGTAGAAATGACCATTACCTTCACACTTCTTGCAATTATACATTTTATACGATGGAAAAACTGTTGTACTTAAGTGGTATTTTATTTTTCTGGCGTTGAATTCTAAGTCCCTAGCTTTTCGATCTGGTGGAGCAACGCCCAAGAGTGAAGCCTAGGTTACCCGGAACATAGAAATGACCAGTACTTTCACACTGGTTGCAGCTTTCCTGTTATACGATGGAAAAACAGTTGCATTTTTATTGTATTTTATGCTTCTGGCGTTGTATTCAAAGTCCCTAACTATTCGATCTGGTGGAGCAACGTCCTGGAGTTAAGCGAAGGTTGCCCGGAACGTAGAAATGACCATCACCTTCACTCTGGTTGCAATTATTCCTGTCATACGATGGAAAAACTGTTGTATTTATATTACATTTTATGCTTCAGGCGTTGACTTCCAAGGCCGTAGCTATTCGTTGTGGTGGAGCAAAGCCCTAGAGTGAAGCCTAGATTGCCCGGAACGCAGAAATGACCATTACTTCCACACTGTTTGCAATTATTCATATTATACAGTGGAAAAACTGTGGTATTTATATTGTATTTTATGCCTCTGGCGTTGACTTCTAAGGCCGTAGCTAATCGATGTGGTGGGGCAACGCCCTAGAGTGAAGCCTAGGTTGCCCGGAACGCAGAAATGACCATTACTTCGACACTGTTTGCAATTATTCATATTATACAGTGGAAAAACTGTTGTATTTATATTGTATTTTATGCTTCTGACATTGACTTCTAAGGCCCTAACTAATCGATGTGGTGGAGGAACGCCCTAGAGTGAAGCCTAGGTTGCCCGGAACGTGGTAATGACCATCTCTTTCACATTTGTTGCAATTATTCCCGGTATACGATGGAAAAACAGTTGCATTTTTATTGTATTTTATGTTTCTGGCGTTGAGTTCTAAGTCCCTTGCTATTCGATCTGGTGGAGCAACGCCCTACAGTTAAGCCTAGGTTGCCCTGAACGTAGAAATGACCATAACTTTCACACTGGTTGCAATTATTCGTTTTATACAATGGAAAAATTGTTCTATTTATTTTGTATTTTATGCTTCGGGCGATGACGTCTAAGGCCCTAACTATTCGATCTGGTGAAGCACCGCTCTAGAGTGAAGCCTAGGTTGTCCGGAACGTAGAAATGACCATTACCTTCACACTGCTTGCAATTATACATTTTATACGATGGTAAAGCTGTTGTATTTATTTTGTAAATTATGCTTCTGGCGTTGACTTCATAGGCCCTAGCTTATCGATCTGGTGGAGCAACGCCCTAGAGTGAAGCCTAGGTTGCCCGGAACGTAGAAATGACCATTGCCTTCACACTGTTTGCGATTATCCATTTTACACGATGGTAAAACTGTTGTTCTTATGTTGTATTTTATTCTTCTGGCGTTGAATTCTAAGTCCCTAGCTATTCGATCTGGTTCAGCATCGCCCTAGAGTGAAGCCTAGATTACCCGGAACGTAGAAATGACCAGTACTTTCACACTAGTTGCATTTATTCCTGTTACAGGATGGAAAAACTGTTGCATTTTTATTGTATTTTATGCTTCTGGCGTTGTATTCAAAGTCCATAACTATTCGATCTGGTGGAGCAACGCCCTGATGTTAAGCGAAGGTTGCCCGGAACGTGGAAATGACCATAACTTTAACACTGGTTGCAATTATTCGTTCCATACAATGGAAAAGCTGTTCTATTTATTTTGTATTCCATGATTCGGGCGTTGACTTCTAAGGCCCTAACGATTCGATGAGTTGGAGCAACGCCCTACAGTTAAGCCTAGGCTGCCCGGAACGTAGAAATGTCCTTTGCTTTCACACTCTTTGCAAATATACATTATATACGATGGAAAAGCTGTTGCATTTATATTGTATTTTATGCATCTGGCGTTGGCTACTTAGGCCCTAACTATTCGATCTGGTGCTACAACTCCCTAGAATGAAGCCTAGGTTGCCCTGAACGTAGAAATGACCATAACTTTCACACTGGTTGCAATTATTCGTTTTATACAATGGAAAAGCTGTTCTATTTATTTTGTATTTTATGCTTCGGGCGTTGACATCTAAGGCCCTAACTATTCGATCTGGTGGAGCAACGCCCTAGAGTGAAGCCTAGGTTACCCGGAACATAGAAGTGACCAGTACTTTCACACTGGTTGCAGCTTTCCTGTTATACGATGGAAAAACAATTGCATTTTTATTGTATTTTGTGCTTCTGGCGTTGTATTCAAAGTCCCTAACTACTCGATCTGGAGGGGCAACGCCCTGGAGTTAAGCCAAGGTTGCCCGGAACGTAGAAATGACCATCACCTTCACTCTGGTTGCAATTATTCCTGTTATACGATGGAAAAACTGTTGTATTTATATTATATTTTATGCTGCAGGCGTTGACTTCTAAGGCCGTAGCTATTCGGTGTGGTGGAGCAACACCATAGAGTGAAGCCTAGTTTGCCCGGAACGCAGAAATGACAATTACTTTCACACTGGTTACAATTATTCCTGTTATACAAGGGAAAAACTGTTGTATTTATATTGTATTTTATGCTTCTTATAACTTTCATACTGGTTGCAATTATTCGTTTTATACGATGGAAAAACTGTAGTATTTATATTGTATTTAATGCTTCTGGCGTTGACTTCTAAGGCCGTAGCAATTCGATGTGGTGGAGCAACTCTTTAGACTGAAGCCTAGGTTGCGCGGAAGGTAGAAATGGCCATACCTTCCACACTGGTTGCAATTATTCGTTTTATACGATGGAAAAACTGTTGTTTTTATGTTGTATTTTATGTTTCTGGCGTTGACTTCTAAGGCCGTAGCTATTCGATCTGGTGGAGCAACGCTCTAGAGTGAAGCCTAGGTTGCCCAGAACGTAGAAATAACCATTACCTTCACACTGCTTGGAATTATACATTTTATACGATGGAAAAACTGTTGTACATATGTTGTATTTTATTTCTCTGGCGCTGAATTCTAAGTCCCTAGCTATTCGATCTGGTGGAGCAACGCCCAAGAGTGAAGCCTAGGTTACCCGGAACATAGAAATGACCAGTACTTTCACACTGGTTGCAGCTTTCCTGTTATACGATGGAAAAACAGTTGCATTTTTATTGTATTTTATGCTTCTGGCGTTGTATTCAAAGTCCCTAACTATTCGATCTGGTGGAGCAACGTCCTGGAGTTGAGCGAAGGTTGCCCGGAACGTAGAAATGACCATCACCTTCACTCTGGTTGCAATTATTCCTGTTATACGATGGAAAAACTGTTGTATTTATATTATATTTTATGCTTCAGGCGTTGACTTCCAAGGCCGTAGCTATTCGTTGTGGTGGAGCAAAGCCCTAGAGTGAAGCCTAGATTGCCCGGAACGCAGAAATGACCATTACTTCCACACTGTTTGCAATTATTCATATTATACAGTGGAAAAACTGTGGTATTTATATTGTATTTTATGCCTCTGGCGTTGACTTCTAAGGCCGTAGCTAATCGATGTGGTGGGGCAACGCCCTAGAGTGAAGCCTAGGTTGCCCGGAACGCAGAAATGACCATTACTTCCACACTGTTTGCAATTATTCATATTATACAGTGGAAAAACTGTTGTATTTATATTGTATTTTATGCTTCTGACATTGACTTCTAAGGCCCTAACTAATCGATGTGGTGGAGGAACGCCCTAGAGTGAAGCCTAGGTTGCCCGGAACGTGGTAATGGCCATCTCTTTCACATTTGTTGCAATTATTCCCGGTATACGATGGAAGAACAGTTGCATTTTTATTGTATATTATGTTTCTGGCGTTGAGTTCTAAGTCCCTTGCTATTCGATCTGGTGGAGCAACGCCCTACAGTTAAGCCTAGGTTGCGCTGAACGTAGAAATGACCATAACTTTCACACTGGTTGCAATTATTCGTTTTATACAATGGAAAAATTGTTCTATTTATTTTGTATTTTATGCTTCGGGCGATGACGTCTCAGGCCCTAACTATTCGATCTGGTGAAGCACCGCTCTAGAGTGAAGCCTAGGTTGTCCGGAACGTAGAAATGACCATTACCTTCACACTGCTTGCAATTATACATTTTATACGATGGTAAAGCTGTTGTATTTATTTTGTAAATTATGCTTCTGGCGTTGACTTCATAGGCCCTAGCTTATCGATCTGGTGGAGCAACGCCCTATAGTGAAGCCTAGGTTGCCCGGAACGTAGAAATGACCATTGCCTTCACACTGTTTGCGATTATTCATTTTACACGATGGTAAAACTGTTGTTCTTATGTTGTATTTTATTCTTCTGGCGTTGAATTCTAAGTCCCTAGCTATTCGATCTGGTTCAGCATCGCCCTAGAGTGAAGCCTAGGTTACCCGGAACGTAGAAATGACCAGTACTTTCACACTAGTTGCATTTATTCCTGTTACAGGATGGAAAAACTGTTGCATTTTTATTGTATTTTATGCTTCTGGCGTTGTATTCAAAGTCCATAACTATTCGATCTGGTGGAGCAACGCCCTGATGTTAAGCGAAGGTTGCCCGGAACGTGGAAATGACCATAACTTTAACACTGGTTGCAATTATTCGTTCTATACAATGGAAAAGCTGTTCTATTTATTTTGTATTCCATGATTCGGACGTTGACTTCTAAGGCCCTAACGATTCGATGAGTTGGAGCAACGCCCTACAGTTAAGCCTAGGCTGCCCGGAACGTAGAAATGACCTTTGCTTTCACACTCTTTGCAAATATACATTATATACGATGGAAAAGCTGTTGCATTTATATTGTATTTTATGCATCTGGCGTTGGCTACTTAGGCCCTAACTATTCGATCTGGTGCTACAACTCCCTAGAATGAAGCCTAGGTTGCCCTGAACGTAGAAATGACCATAACTTTCACACTGGTTGCAATTATTCGTTTTGTACAATGGAAAAGCTGTTCTATTTATTTTGTATTTTATGCTTCGGGCGTTGACATCTAAGGCCCTAACTATTCGATCTGGTGGAGCAACGCTCTAGAGTGAAGCCTAGGTTGCCCAGAACGTAGAAATGACCATTACCTTCACACTGCTTGCAATTATACATTTTATACGATGGAAAAACTGTTGTACATATGTTGTATTTTATTCTTCTGGCGCTCAATTGTAAGTCCCTAGCTATTCGATCTGGTGGAGCAACGTCCTAGAGTGTAGCCTAGGTTACCCGGAACATAGAATTGACCAGTACTTTCACACTGGTTGCAGCTTTCCTGTTATACGATGGAAAAACAGTTGAATTTTTATTGTATTTTATGCTTCTGGCGTTGTATTCAAAGTCCCTAACTATTCGATCTGGTGAAGCAACGCCCTTGAGTTAAGCCTAGGTTGTCCGGAACGTCGAAATGACCATTACCTTCACACTGTTTGCGATTATTCATTTTATACGATGGTAAAACTGTTGTATTTATTTTGTAAATTATGCTTCTGGCGTTGACTTCATAGGCCCTAGCTATTCGATCTGGTGGAGCAACGCCCTAGAGTGAAGCCTAGGTTGCCCGGAACGTAGAAATGACCATTACCTTCACACTGTTTGCGATTATTCATTTTATACGATGGTAAAACTGTTGTACTTATGTTGCATTTTATTCTTCTGGCGTTGTATTCAAAGTCCATAACTATTCGTTCTGGTCTAGCAACGCCCTGGTGTTAAGCCAAGGTTGCCCGGAACGTGGAAATGACCATAACTTAAACACTGGTTGCAATTATTCGTTCTATACAATGGAAAAGCTGTTCTATTTATTTTGTATTTTATGCTTGGGGCGTTGACTTCTAAGGCCCTAACTGTTCGATCTGTTGGAGCAACGCTCTAGAGTGAAGCCTAGGTTGCCCAGAACGTAGAAATGACCATTACCTTCACACTGCTTGCAATTATACATTTTATACGATGGCAAACTGTTGTACATATGGTGTATTATATTCTTCTGGCGCAGAATCCTAAGTCCCTAGCTATTCGATCTGGTGGAGCAACGCCCTAGTGTGAAGCAGAGGTTACCGGGAACATAGAAATGACCAGTACTTTCACACTGGTTGCAGTTATTCCTGTTATACGATGGAAAAACTGTTGCATTTTTATTGTATTTTATGACTCTGGCGCTGACTTCTAAGTCCCTAGCTATTCCATCTGGTGGGGTAAGGCCCTAGAGCGAAGCCTAGTTTGCCCGGAACGTAGAAATGACCATTACTTTCACACTGGTTGCAATTATTCCTTTTATACGATGGAAAAAATGTTGTATTTTTATTGTATTTTATGCTTCTGGCGTTGACTTCTAAGTCCCTTGCTATTCGATGTGGTGGAGCAACGCCCTACAGTTAAGCCTAGGTTGCCCTGAACATAGAAATGACCATAACTTTCACACTGGTTGCAATTATTCGTCTTATACAATGGAAAAACTGTTCTATTTATTTTGCATTTTATGCTTCGGGCGTTGACGTCTAAGGCCCAAACTATTCGATCTGGTGAAGCAACGCTCTAGAGTGAAGCCTAGGTTGCCCGGAACGTAGAAATGACCATTACCTTCACACTGCTTGCAATTATACATTTTATACGATGGAAAAACTGTTGTTCTTATGTTGTATTTTATACTTCTGGCGTTGAATTCTAAGTCCCTAGCTAGTCGATCTGGTGGACCGATGCCCTAGAGTGAAGCCTAGCTTACCCGGAACATAGAATTGACCAGTGCTTTCACACTTGTTGCAGCTTTCCAGTTATACGATGGAAAAACTGTTGCATTTTTATTGTATTTTATGCTTCTGGCGTTGTATTCAAAGTCCCTAACTATTCGATCTGGTGGAGCAACGACCTGGAATTAAGCCTAGGTTGCCCGGAACGTAGAAATGACTATAACTTTCACACTGGTTGCAATTATCCGTTTTATACAATGGAAATGCTGTTCTATTTATTTTGTATTCTATGCTTCGGGCGTTGACATCTAAGGCCCTAACTATTCGATCTGGTGGAGCAACGCCCTAGAGTGAAGCCTAGGTTACCCGGAACATAGAAATGACCAGTACTTTCACACTGGTTGCAGCTTTCCTGTTATACGATGGAAAAACAGTTGCATTTTTATTGTATTTTATGCTTCTGGCGTTGTGTTCAAAGTCCCTAACTATTCGATCTGGAGGGGCACCGCCCTGGAGTTAAGCCAAGGTTGCCCGGAACGTAGAAATGACCATCACCTTCACTCTGGTTGCAATTATTCCTGTTATACGATGGAAAAACTGTTGTATTTATATTATATTTTATGCTTCAGGCGTAGACTTCTAAGGCCGTAGCTATTCGCTGTGGTGCAGCAACGCCCTAGAGTGAAGCCTAGATTGCCGGGAACGCAGAAATTACCATTACTTCCACACTGCTTGCAATTATTCATATTATACAGTGGAAAAACTGTTGTATTTATATTGTATTTTATGCTTCTGGCATTGACTTCTAAGGCCCTAACTATTCGATGTGGTGGACGAACGCCCTAGAGTGAAGCCGAGGTTACCCGGAACATAGAAATGACCAGTACTTTCACACTGGTTGTAGCTTTCGTGTTATACGATGGAAAAACTGTTGCACTTTTACTGTATTTTATGCTTCTGGCGTTGTATTCAAAGTCCCTAACTATTCGATCTGGCGGAGCAACGCCCTGGACTTAAGCCTAGGTTGCACGGAACGTGGAAATAACCTTTACTTTCACACTCTTTGCATATACACATCATATACGATGGAAAAGCTGTTGTATTTATATTGAATTTTATGCTTCTGGCGTTGACTTCTTAGGCCCTAACTATTCGATCTGTTGGTACAACGCCCTAGAGTGAAGCCTAGATTGCCCGGAACGTAGAAATGTCCATAACTTTCACACTGGTTGCAATTATTCGTTTTATACAATGGAAAAACTGTTCTATTTATTTTGTATTTTATGCTTTGGGCCTAGACTTCTAAGGCCCTAACTGTTTGATCTGGTTGAGCAACGCTCTAGGGTGAAGCCTAGGTTGCCCGGAACGTAGAAATGACCATTACCTTCACACTTCTTGCAATTATACATTTTATACGATGGAAAAACTGTTGTACTTATGTGGTATTTTATTCTTCTGGCGTTGAATTCTAAGTCCCTAGCTTTTCGATCTGGTGGAGCAACGCCCTAGAGTGAAGCCTAGATTGCCCGGAACGTATAAATGACCATTACTTTCACACTGTTTGCAATTATTCATATTATACAGTGGAAAAACTGCTGTATTTTTATTGTATTTTATGCTTCTGGCGTTGATTTCTAATTCCCTAACTATGCGATCTGGTGGAGCAACGCCCTATAGTTAAGCCTACGTTGCCCGGAACGTAGAAATGACCATTACCTTCACACTTCTTGCAATTATACATTTTATACGATGGAAAAACTGTTGTACTTATGTGGTATTTTATTCTTCTGGCGTTGAATTCTAAGTCCCTAGCTTTTCGATCTGGTGGAGCAACGCCCTAGAGTGAAGCCTAGATTGCCCGGAACGTATAAATGACCATTACTTTCACACTGTTTGCAATTATTCATATTATACAGTGGAAAAACTGTTGTATTTTTATTGTATTTTATGCTTCTGGCGTTGATTTCTAATTCCCTAACTATGCGATCTGGTGGAGCAACGCCCTATAGTTAAGCCTACGTTGCCCGGAACGTAGAAATAACCTTTACTTTCACACTGTTTGCAAATATACATCATATACGATGGAAAAGCTGTTGTATTTATATTGTATTTTAAGCTTCTGGCGTTGACTTCTTAGGCCCTAACTATTCGATCTGGTGGAACAACGCTCTAGGGTGAAGCCTAGGTCGCCCGGAACGTAGGAATGACCATTACTTTCATACTGGTTGCAATTATTCGTTTTATACGATGGGAAATCTGTTCCATTTTTATCGTATTTTATGCTTCAGCCGTTGACTTCTAAGGCCGTAGCTAATCGATGTGATGGGGCAACGCCAAAGAGTGAAGCCTACGTTGCCCGGAACGTAGAAATGACCATAACTTTCATACTGGTTGCAATTATTCGTTTTATACGATGGAAAAGCTGTAGTATTTATACTGTATTTAATGCTTCTGGCGTTGACTTCTATGGCCGTAGCAATTCGATGTGGTGGAGCAACTCTCTAGAGTGAAGCCTAGGTTGCCCGGAACGTAGAAATGACCATATCTGCCACACTGGTTGCAATTATTCGTTTCATACGATGGAAAAACTGTTGTATTTATGTTGTATTTTATGGTTCTGGCGTTGACTACTAAGGCCGTAGCTATTCGATGTGGTAGACCAACGACCTAGAGTGAACCCTGGGTTGCCAGGAACGTGGTACTGACCATCACTTTCACATTTGTTGCAATTATTCCCGTCATGCGATGAAAAAACTGTTCCATTTTTATTGTATTTTATGCTTCAGCCGTTGACTTCTAAGGCCGTAGCTAATCGATGTGGTGGGGCAACGCCCTAGAGGGAAGCCTAGGTTGCCCGGAACGCAGAAATGACCATTACTTCCACACTGTTTGCAATTATTCATATTATACAGTGGAAAAACTGTTGTATTTTTATTGTATTTTATGCTTCTGGCGTTGATTTCTAAGTCCCTAACTATGCGATCTGGTGGAGCAACGCCCTACAGTTAAGCCTACGTTGCCCGGAACGTGGAAATGACCTTTACTTTCACACGGTTTGCAAATATACATCATATACGATGGAAAAGCTGTTTATTTATATTGTATTTTATGCTTCTGGCGTTGACTTCTTAGGCCCTAACTATTCGATATGGGGGAACCACGCTCTAGAGTGAAGCCTAGGTTGCCCAGAACATAGAAATGACCATTACCTTCACACTGCTTGCAATTATACTTTTTATACGATGGAAAAACTGTTGTACATATGTTGTATTATATTCTTCTGGCGCTGAATTCTAAGTCCCTAGCTATTCGATCTGGTGGAGCAACGCCCTAGGGTGAAGCCTAGGTTACCGGGAACATAGAAATGACCTGTACTTTCACACTGGTTGCAGTTATTCCTGTTATACGATGGAAAAACTGTTGCATTTTTATTGTATTTTATGCCTCTTGCGTTGACTTCTAAGTCCCTAGCTATTCGATGTGGTGGTGCAACTCTTTAGAGTGAAGCCTAGGTTGCGCGGAAGGAAGAAATGGCCATACCTTCACACTGTTTCCGATTATTCATTTTATACGATGGTAAAACTGTTGTACTTATGTTGTATTTTATGCTTCTGGCATTGACTTCTAAGGCCCTACCTATTCGATGTGATGGAGGATCACCCTAGAGTGAAGCCTAGGTTGCCCGGAACGTAGAAATGACCATTACTTTCATACTGGTTGCAATTATTCGTTTTATACGGTGGAAAAACTGTAGTATTTATATTGAATTTAATGCTTCTGGCGTTGACTTCTAAGGCCGTAGCAATTCGATGTGGTGGTGCAACTCTTTAGAGTGAAGCCTAGGTTGCGCGGAAGGAAGAAATGGCCATACCTTCCACACTGGCTGCAATTATTCGTTTTATACGATGGAAAAACTGTTGTATTTATGTTGTATTTTATGCTTCTGGCGTTGACTTCTTAGGCCCTAACTATTCGATCTGTTGGAACAACGCCCCAGAGTGAAGCCTAGATTGCCCGGAACGTAGAAATGACCATAACTTTCACACTGGTTGCAATTATTCGTTTTATACAATGGAAAAACTGTTCTATTTATTTTGTATTTTATGCTTTGGGCCTAGACTTCTAAGGCCCTAACTATTCGATCTGGTTGAGCAACGCTCTAGGGTGAAGCCTAGGTTGCCCGGAACGTAGAAATGACCATTACCTTCACACTTCTTGCAATTATACATTTTATACGATGGAAAAACTGTTGTACTTATGTGGTATTTTATTCTTCTGGCGTTGAATTCTAAGTCCCTAACTATGCGATCTGGTGGAGCAACGCCCTACAGTTTAGCCTACGTTGCCCGGAACGTAGAAGTGACCTTTACTTTCACACTGTTTGCAAATATACATCATATACAATGGAAAAGCTGTTGTATTTATATTGGATTTTATGCTTCTGGCGTTGACTTCTTAGGCCCTCACTATTCGATCTGGTGGAACAACGACATAGGGTGAAGCCTAGGTTGCCCGGAACGTAGAAATGACCATAACATTCAACTGGTTGCAATAATTCGTTTTATTCGATGGGAAAACTGTTGTATTTATATTGTATTTTATGCTTCTGGCGTTGACTTCTAAGGCCGTAGCTATTCGATGTGGTGGGGCAACGCCCTAGAGTGCAGCCTAGGTTTCCCGGTACGCAGAAATGGCCATTACTTTCACACTGGTTGCAATTATTCGTTTTATACGATGGAAAAACTGTTGTTTTTATTTTGTATTTGGTTCTTCTGTCGTAGACTTCTTAGGCCCTAACTATTGGATCTGGTAGACCAACGACCGAGAGTGAACCCTAGGTTGCCCGGGACGTAGAAATGACCATCTCCTTCACTCTGGTTGCAATTATTCCTGTTATACGATGGAAAAACTGATGTATTTATATTATATTTTATGCATCAGGCGTTGACTTCTAAGGCCGTAGCTATTCGCTGTGGTGCAGCAACGCCCTAGAGTGAAGCCTAGATTGCCCGGAACGCAGAAATTACCGTTACTTTCACACTGCTTGCAATTATTCATATTATACAGTGGAAAAACTGTTGTATTTATATTGTATTTTATGCTTCTGGCATTGACTTCTAAGGCCCTAACTATTCGATGTGGTGGACGAACGCCCTAGAGTGAAGCCGAGGTTACCCGGAACATAGAAATGACCAGTACTTTCACACTGGTTGTAGCTTTCGTGTTATACGATGGAAAAACTGTTGCACTTTTACTGTATTTTATGCTTCTGGCGTTGTATTCAAAGTCCCTAACTATTCCATCTGGCGGAGCAACGCCCTGGAGTTAAGCCTAGGTTGCACGGAACGTGGAAATAACCTTTACTTTCACACTCTTTGCATATACACATCATATACGATGGAAAAGCTGTTGTATTTATATTGAATTTTATGCTTCTGGCGTTGACTTCTTAGGCCCTAACTATTCGATCTGTTGGTACAACGCCCTAGAGTGATGCCTAGATTGCCCGGAACGTAGAAATGTCCATAACTTTCACACTGGTTGCAATTATTCGTTTTATACAATGGAAAAACTGTTCTATTTATTTTGTATTTTATGCTTTGGGCCTAGACTTCTAAGGCCCTAACTGTTTGATCTGGTTGAGCAACGCTCTAGGGTGAAGCCTAGGTTGCCCGGAACGTAGAAATGACCATTACCTTCACACTTCTTGCAATTATACATTTTATACGATGGAAAAACTGTTGTACTTAAGTGGTATTTTATTCTTCTGGCGTTGAATTCTAAGTCCCTAGCTTTTCGATCTGGTGGAGCAACGCCCAAGAGTGAAGCCTAGGTTACCCGGAACATAGAAATGACCAGTACTTTCACACTGGTTGCAGCTTTCCTGTTATACGATGGAAAAACAGTTGCATTTTTATTGTATTTTATGCTTCTGGCGTTGTATTCAAAGTCCCTAACTATTCGATCTGGTGGAGCAACGTCCTGGAGTTAAGCGAAGGTTGCCCGGAACGTAGAAATGACCATCACCTTCACTCTGGTTGCAATTATTCCTGTCATACGATGGAAAAACTGTTGTATTTATATTACATTTTATGCTTCAGGCGTTGACTTCCAAGGCCGTTGCTATTCGTTGTGGTGGAGCAAAGCCCTAGAGTGAAGCCTAGGTTGCCCGGAACGCAGAAATGACCATTACTTCGACACTGTTTGCAATTATTCATATTATACAGTGGAAAAACTGTTGTATTTATATTGTATTTTATGCTTCTGACATTGACTTCTAAGGCCCTAACTAATCGATGTGGTGGAGGAACGCCCTAGAGTGAAGCCTAGGTTGCCCGGAACGTGGTAATGACCATCTCTTTCACATTTGTTGCAATTATTCCCGGTATACGATGGAAAAACGGTTGCATTTTTATTGTATTTTATGTTTCTGGCGTTGAGTTCTAAGTCCCTTGCTATTCGATCTGGTGGAGCAACGCCCTACAGTTAAGCCTAGGTTGCCCTGAACGTAGAAATGACCATAACTTTCACACTGGTTGCAATTATTCGTTTTATACAATGGAAAAATTGTTCTATTTATTTTGTATTTTATGCTTCGGGCGATGACGTCTAAGGCCCTAACTATTCGATCTGGTGAAGCACCGCTCTAGAGTGAAGCCTAGGTTGTCCGGACCGTAGAAATGACCATTACTTTCACACTGCTTGCAATTATACATTTTATACGATGGTAAAGCTGTTGTATTTATTTTGTAAATTATGCTTCTGGCGTTGACTTCATAGGCCCTAGCTTATCGATCTGGTGGAGCAACGCCCTATAGTGAAGCCTAGGTTGCCCGGAACGTAGAAATGACCATTGCCTTCACACTGTTTGCGATTATTCGTTTTACACGATGGTAAAACTGTTGTTCTTATGTTGTATTTTATTCTTCTGGCGTTGAATTCTAAGTCCCTAGCTATTCGATCTGGTTCAGCATCGCCCTAGAGTGAAGCCTAGGTTACCCGGAACGTAGAAATGACCAGTACTTTCACACTAGTTGCATTTATTCCTGTTACAGGATGGAAAAACTGTTGCATTTTTATTGTATTTTATGCTTCTGGCGTTGTATTCAAAGTCCATAACTATTCGATCTGGTGGAGCAACGCCCTGATGTTAAGCGAAGGTTGCCCGGAACGTGGAAATGACCATAACTTTAACACTGGTTGCAATTATTCGTTCTATACAATGGAAAAGTTTTTCTATTTATTTTGTATTCCATGATTCGGACGTTGACTTCTAAGGCCCTAACGATTCGATGAGTTGGAGCAACGCCCTACAGTTAAGCCTAGGCTGCCCGGAACGTAGAAATGACCTTTGCTTTCACACTCTTTGCAAATATACATTATATACGATGGAAAAGCTGTTGCATTTATATTGTATTTTATGCATCTGGCGTTGGCTACTTAGGCCCTAACTATTCGATCTGGTGCTACAACTCCCTAGAATGAAGCCTAGGTTGCCCTGAACGTAGAAATGACCATAACTTTCACACTGGTTGCAATTATTCGTTTTATACAATGGAAATGCTGTTCTATTTATTTTGTATTTTATGCTTCGGGCGTTGACATCTAAGGCCCTAACTATTCGATCTGGTGGAGCAACGCTCTAGAGTGAAGCCTAGGTTGCCCAGAACGTAGAAATGACCATTACCTTCACACTGCTTGCAATTATACATTTTATACGATGGAAAAACTGTTGTACATATGTTGTATTTTATTCTTCTGGCGCTCAATTGTAAGTCCCTAGCTATTCGATCTGGTGGAGCAACGTCCTAGAGTGTAGCCTAGGTTACCCGGAACATAGAATTGACCAGTACTTTCACACTGGTTGCAGCTTTCCTGTTATACGATGGAAAAACAGTTGAATTTTTATTGTATTTTATGCTTCTGGCGTTGTATTCAAAGTCCCTAACTATTCGATCTGGTGAAGCAACGCCCTTGAGTTAAGCCTAGGTTGTCCGGAACGTCGAAATGACCATTACCTTCACACTGTTTGCGATTATTCATTTTATACGATGGTAAAACTGTTGTACTTATGTTGCATTTTATTCTTCTGGCGTTGTATTCAAAGTCCATAACTATTCGTTCTGGTCTAGCAACGCCCTGGTGTTAAGCCAAGGTTGCCCGGAACGTGGAAATGACCATAACTTAAACACTGGTTGCAATTATTCGTTCTATACAATGGAAAAGCTGTTCTATTTATTTTGTATTTTATGCTTGGGGCGTTGACTTCTAAGGCCCTAACTGTTCGATCTGTTGGAGCAACGCTCTAGAGTGAAGCCTAGGTTGCCCAGAACGTAGAAATGACCATTACCTTCACACTGCTTGCAATTATACATTTTATACGATGGCAAACTGTTGTACATATGGTGTATTATATTCTTCTGGCGCAGAATCCTAAGTCCCTAGCTATTCGATCTCGTGGAGCAACGCCCTAGTGTGAAGCAGAGGTTACCGTGAACATAGAAATGACCAGTACTTTCACACTGGTTGCAGTTATTCCTGTTATACGATGGAAAAACTGTTGCATTTTTATTGTATTTTATGACTCTGGCGCTGACTTCTAAGTCCCTAGCTATTCGATCTGGTGGGGCAAGGCCCTAGAGCGAAGCCTAGTTTGCCCGGAACGTAGAAATGACCATTACCTTCACACTGCTTGCAATTATACATTTTATACGATGGAAAAACTGTTGTTCTTATGTTGTATTTTATACTTCTGGCGTTGAATTCTAAGTCCCTAGCTAGTCGATCTGGTGGACCGATGCCCTAGAGTGAAGCCTAGCTTACCCGGAACATAGAATTGACCAGTGCTTTCACACTTGTTGCAGCTTTCCAGTTATACGATGGAAAAACTGTTGCATTTTTATTGTATTTTATGCTTCTGGCGTTGTATTCAAAGTCCCTAACTATTCGATCTGGTGGAGCAACGACCTGGAATTAAGCCTAGGTTGCCCGAAACGTAGAAATGACTATAACTTTCACACTGGTTGCAGTTATCCGTTTTATACAATGGAAATGCTGTTCTATTTATTTTGTATTTTATGCTTCGGGCGTTGACATCTAAGGCCCTAACTATTCGATCTGGTGGAGCAACGCCCTAGAGTGAAGCCTAGGTTACCCGGAACATAGAAATGACCAGTACTTTCACACTGGTTGCAGCTTTCCTGTTATACGATGGAAAAACAGTTGCATTTTTATTGTATTTTATGCTTCTGGCGTTGTGTTCAAAGTCCCTAACTATTCGATCTGGAGGGGCAACGCCCTGGAGTTAAGCCAAGGTTGCCCGGAACGTAGAAATGACCATCACCTTCACTCTGGTTGCAATTATTCCTGTTATACGATGGAAAAACTGTTGTATTTATATTATATTTTATGCTTCAGGCGTTGACTTCTAAGGCCGTAGCTATTCGCTGTGGTGCAGCAACGCCCTAGAGTGAAGCCTAGATTGCCCGGAACGCAGAAATTACCATTACTTCCACACTGCTTGCAATTATTCATATTATACAGTGGAAAAACTGTTGTATTTATATTGTATTTTATGCTTCTGGCATTAACTTCTGAGGCCCTAACTATTCGATGTGGTGGACGAACGCCCTAGAGTGAAGCCGAGGTTACCCGGAACATAGAAATGACCAGTACTTTCACACTGGTTGTAGCTTTCGTGTTATACGATGGAAAAACTGTTGCACTTTTACTGTATTTTATGCTTCTGGCGTTGTATTCAAAGTCCCTAACTATTCGATCTGGCGGAGCAACGCCCTGGAGTTAAGCCTAGGTTGCACGGAACGTGGAAATAACCTTTACTTTCACACTCTTTGCATATACACATCATATACGATGGAAAAGCTGTTGTATTTATATTGAATTTTATGCTTCTGGCGTTGACTTCTTAGGCCCTAACTATTCGATCTGTTGGTACAACGCCCTAGAGTGAAGCCTAGATTGCCCGGAACGTAGAAATGTCCATAACTTTCACACTGGTTGCAATTATTCGTTTTCTACAATGGAAAAACTGTTCTATTTATTTTGTATTTTATGCTTTGGGCCTAGACTTCTAAGGCCCTAACTGTTTGATCTGGTTGAGCAACGCTCTAGGGTGAAGCCTAGGTTGCCCGGAACGTAGAAATGACCATTACCTTCACACTTCTTGCAATTATACATTTTATACGATGGAAAAACTGTTGTACTTATGTGGTATTTTATTCTTCTGGCGTTGAATTCTAAGTCCCTAACTATGCGATCTGGTGGAGCAACGCCCTACAGTTTAGCCTACGTTGCCCGGAACGTAGAAGTGACCTTTACTTTCACACTGTTTGCAAATATACATCATATACAATGGAAAAGCTGTTGTATTTATATTGGATTTTATGCTTCTGGCGTTGACTTCTTAGGCCCTCACTATTCGATCTGGTGGAACAACGACATAGGGTGAAGCCTAGGTTGCCCGGAACGTAGAAATGACCATAACATTCAACTGGTTGCAATAATTCGTTTTATTCGATGGGAAAACTGTTGTATTTATATTGTATTTTATGCTTCTGGCGTTGACTTCTAAGGCCGTAGCTATTCGATGTGGTGGGGCAACGCCCTAGAGTGCAGCCTAGGTTTCCCGGTACGCAGAAATGGCCATTACTTTCACACTGGTTGCAATTATTCGTTTTATACGATGGAAAAACTGTTGTTTTTATTTTGTATTTGGTGCTTCTGTCGTAGACTTCTTAGGCCCTAACTATTGGATCTGGTAGACCAACGACCGAGAGTGAACCCTAGGTTGCCCGGGACGTAGAAATGACCATCACCTTCACTCTGGTTGCAATTATTCCTGTTATACGATGGAAAAACTGATGTATTTATATTATATTTTATGCATCAGGCGTTGACTTCTAAGGCCGTAGCTATTCGCTGTGGTGCAGCAACGCCCTAGAGTGAAGCCTAGATTGCCCGGAACGCAGAAATTACCGTTACTTTCACACTGCTTGCAATTATTCATATTATACAGTGGAAAAACTGTTGTATTTATATTGTATTTTATGCTTCTGGCATTGACTTCTAAGGCCCTAACTATTCGATGTGGTGGACGAACGCCCTAGAGTGAAGCCGAGGTTACCCGGAACATAGAAATGACCAGTACTTTCACACTGGTTGTAGCTTTCGTGTTATACGATGGAAAAACTGTTGCACTTTTACTGTATTTTATGCTTCTGGCGTTGTATTCAAAGTCCCTAACTATTCCATCTGGCGGAGCAACGCCCTGGAGTTAAGCCTAGGTTGCACGGAACGTGGAAATAACCTTTACTTTCACACTCTTTGCATATACACATCATATACGATGGAAAAGCTGTTGTATTTATATTGAATTTTATGCTTCTGGCGTTGACTTCTTAGGCCCTAACTATTCGATCTGTTGGTACAACGCCCTAGAGTGAAGCCTAGATTGCCCGGAACGTAGAAATGTCCTTAACTTTCACACTGGTTGCAATTATTCGTTTTATACAATGGAAAAACTGTTCTATTTATTTTGTATTTTATGCTTTGGGCCTAGACTTCTAAGGCCCTAACTGTTTGATCTGGTTGAGCAACGCTCTAGGGTGAAGCCTAGGTTGCCCGGAACGTAGAAATGACCATTACCTTCACACTTCTTGCAATTATACATTTTATACGATGGAAAAACTGTTGTACTTAAGTGGTATTTTATTCTTCTGGCGTTGAATTCTAAGTCCCTAGCTTTTCGATCTGGTGGAGCAACGCCCAAGAGTGAAGCCTAGGTTACCCGGAACATAGAAATGACCAGTACTTTCACACTGGTTGCAGCTTTCCTGTTATACGATGGAAAAACAGTTGCATTTTTATTGTATTTTATGCTTCTGGCGTTGTATTCAAAGTCCCTAACTATTCGATCTGGTGGAGCAACGTCCTGGAGTTAAGCGAAGGTTGCCCGGAACGTAGAAATGACCATCACCTTCACTCTGGTTGCAATTATTCCTGTCATACGATGGAAAAACTGTTGTATTTATATTACATTTTATGCTTCAGGCGTTGACTTCCAAGGCCGTAGCTATTCGTTGTGGTGGAGCAAAGCCCTAGAGTGAAGCCTAGATTGCCCGGAACGCAGAAATGACCATTACTTCCACACTGTTTGCAATTATTCATATTATACAGTGGAAAAACTGTGGTATTTATACTGTATTTTATGCCTCTGGCGTTGACTTCTAAGGCCGTAGCTAATCGATGTGGTGGGGCAACGCCCTAGAGTGAAGCCTAGGTTGCCCGGAACGCAGAAATGACCATTACTTCGACACTGTTTGCAATTATTCATATTATACAGTGGAAAAACTGTTGCATTTATATTGTATTTTATGCTTCTGACATTGACTTCTAAGGCCCTAACTAATCGATGTGGTGGAGGAACGCCCTAGAGTGAAGCCTAGGTTGCCCGGAACGTGGTAATGACCATCTCTTTCACATTTGTTGCAATTATTCCCGGTATACGATGGAAAAACGGTTGCATTTTTATTGTATTTTATGTTTCTGGCGTTGAGTTCTAAGTCCCTTGCTATTCGATCTGGTGGAGCAACGCCCTACAGTTAAGCCTAGGTTGCCCTGAACGTAGAAATGACCATAACTTTCACACTGGTTGCAATTATTCGTTTTATACAATGGAAAAATTGTTCTATTTATTTTGTATTTTATGCTTCGGGCGATGACGTCTAAGGCCCTAACTATTCGATCTGGTGAAGCACCGCTCTAGAGTGAAGCCTAGGTTGTCCGGACCGTAGAAATGACCATTACTTTCACACTGCTTGCAATTATACATTTTATACGATGGTAAAGCTGTTGTATTTATTTTGTAAATTATGCTTCTGGCGTTGACTTCATAGGCCCTAGCTTATCGATCTGGTGGAGCAACGCCCTATAGTGAAGCCTAGGTTGCCCGGAACGTAGAAATGACCATTGCCTTCACACTGTTTGCGATTATTCATTTTACACGATGGTAAAACTGTTGTTCTTATGTTGTATTTTATTCTTCTGGCGTTGAATTCTAAGTCCCTAGCTATTCGATCTGGTTCAGCATCGCCCTAGAGTGAAGCCTAGGTTACCCGGAACGTAGAAATGACCAGTACTTTCACACTAGTTGCATTTATTCCTGTTACAGGATGGAAAAACTGTTGCATTTTTATTGTATTTTATGCTTCTGGCGTTGTATTCAAAGTCCATAACTATTCGATCTGGTGGAGCAACGCCCTGATGTTAAGCGAAGGTTGCCCGGAACGTGGAAATGACCATAACTTTAACACTGGTTGCAATTATTCGTTCTATACAATGGAAAAGTTGTTCTATTTATTTTGTATTCCATGATTCGGACGTTGACTTCTAAGGCCCTAACGATTCGATGAGTTGGAGCAACGCCCTACAGTTAAGCCTAGGCTGCCCGGAACGTAGAAATGACCTTTGCTTTCACACTCTTTGCAAATATACATTATATACGATGGAAAAGCTGTTGCATTTATATTGTATTTTATGCATCTGGCGTTGGCTACTTAGGCCCTAACTATTCGATCTGGTGCTACAACTCCCTAGAATGAAGCCTAGGTTGCCCTGAACGTAGAAATGACCATAACTTTCACACTGGTTGCAATTATTCGTTTTATACAATGGAAAAGCTGTTCTATTTATTTTGTATTTTATGCTTCGGGCGTTGACATCTAAGGCCCTAACTATTCGATCTGGTGGAGCAACGCTCTAGAGTGAAGCCTAGGTTGCCCAGAACGTAGAAATGACCATTACCTTCACACTGCTTGCAATTATACATTTTATACGATGGAAAAACTGTTGTACATATGTTGTATTTTATTCTTCTGGCGCTCAATTGTAAGTCCCTAGCTATTCGATCTGGTGGAGCAACGTCCTAGAGTGTAGCCTAGGTTACCCGGAACATAGAATTGACCAGTACTTTCACACTGGTTGCAGCTTTCCTGTTATACGATGGAAAAACAGTTGAATTTTTATTGTATTTTATGCTTCTGGCGTTGTATTCAAAGTCCCTAACTATTCGATCTGGTGAAGCAACGCCCCTGAGTTAAGACTAGGTTGTCCGGAACGTCGAAATGACCATTACCTTCACACTGTTTGCGATTATTCATTTTATACGATGGTAAAACTGTTGTATTTATTTTGTAAATTATGCTTCTGGCGTTGACTTCATAGGCCCTAGCTATTCGATCTGGTGGAGCAACGCCCTAGAGTGAAGCCTAGGTTGCCCGGAACGTAGAAATGACCATTACCTTCACACTGTTTGCGATTATTCATTTTATACGATGGTAAAACTGTTGTACTTATGTTGCATTTTATTCTTCTGGCGTTGTATTCAAAGTCCATAACTATTCGTTCTGGTCTAGCAACGCCCTGGTGTTAAGCCAAGGTTGCCCGGAACGTGGAAATGACCATAACTTAAACACTGGTTGCAATTATTCGTTCTATACAATGGAAAAGCTGTTCTATTTATTTTGTATTTTATGCTTGGGGCGTTGACTTCTAAGGCCCTAACTGTTCGATCTGTTGGAGCAACGCTCTAGAGTGAAGCCTAGGTTGCCCAGAACGTAGAAATGACCATTACCTTCACACTGCTTGCAATTATACATTTTATACGATGGCAAACTGTTGTACATATGGTGTATTATATTCTTCTGGCGCAGAATCCTAAGTCCCTAGCTATTCGATCTCGTGGAGCAACGCCCTAGTGTGAAGCAGAGGTTACCGGGAACATAGAAATGACCAGTACTTTCACACTGGTTGCAGTTATTCCTGTTATACGATGGAAAAACTGTTGCATTTTTATTGTATTTTATGACTCTGGCGCTGACTTCTAAGTCCCTAGCTATTCGATCTGGTGGGGCAAGGCCCTAGAGCGAAGCCTAGTTTGCCCGGAACGTAGAAATGACCATTACCTTCACACTGCTTGCAATTATACATTTTATACGATGGAAAAACTGTTGTTCTTATGTTGTATTTTATACTTCTGGCGTTGAATTCTAAGTCCCTAGCTAGTCGATCTGGTGGACCGATGCCCTAGAGTGAAGCCTAGCTTACCCGGAACATAGAATTGACCAGTGCTTTCACACTTGTTGCAGCTTTCCAGTTATACGATGGAAAAACTGTTGCATTTTTATTGTATTTTATGCTTCTGGCGTTGTATTCAAAGTCCCTAACTATTCGATCTGGTGGAGCAACGACCTGGAATTAAGCCTAGGTTGCCCGGAACGTAGAAATGACTATAACTTTCACACTGGTTGCAATTATCCGTTTTATACAATGGAAATGCTGTTCTATTTATTTTGTATTTTATGCTTCGGGCGTTGACATCTAAGGCCCTAACTATTCGATCTGGTGGAGCAACGCCCTAGAGTGAAGCCTAGGTTACCCGGAACATAGAAATGACCAGTACTTTCACACTGGTTGCAGCTTTCCTGTTATACGATGGAAAAACTGTTGTATTTATATTGTATTTTATGCTTCTGGCGTTGACTTCTAAGGCCGTAGCTATTCGATGTGGTGGGGCAACGCCCTAGAGTGCAGCCTAGGTTTCCCGGTACGCAGAAATGGCCATTACTTTCACACTGGTTGCAATTATTCGTTTTATACGATGGAAAAACTGTTGTTTTTATTTTGTATTTGGTGCTTCTGTCGTAGACTTCTTAGGCCCTAACTATTGGATCTGGTAGACCAACGACCGAGAGTGAACCCTAGGTTGCCCGGGACGTAGAAATGACCATCACCTTCACTCTGGTTGCAATTATTCCTGTTATACGATGGAAAAACTGATGTATTTATATTATATTTTATGCATCAGGCGTTGACTTCTAAGGCCGTAGCTATTCGCTGTGGTGCAGCAACGCCCTAGAGTGAAGCCTAGATTGCCCGGAACGCAGAAATTACCGTTACTTTCACACTGCTTGCAATTATTCATATTATACAGTGGAAAAACTGTTGTATTTATATTGTATTTTATGCTTCTGGCATTGACTTCTAAGGCCCTAACTATTCGATGTGGTGGACGAACGCCCTAGAGTGAAGCCGAGGTTACCCGGAACATAGAAATGACCAGTACTTTCACACTGGTTGTAGCTTTCGTGTTATACGATGGAAAAACTGTTGCACTTTTACTGTATTTTATGCTTCTGGCGTTGTATTCAAAGTCCCTAACTATTCCATCTGGCGGAGCAACGCCCTGGAGTTAAGCCTAGGTTGCACGGAACGTGGAAATAACCTTTACTTTCACACTCTTTGCATATACACATCATATACGATGGAAAAGCTGTTGTATTTATATTGAATTTTATGCTTCTGGCGTTGACTTCTTAGGCCCTAACTATTCGATCTGTTGGTACAACGCCCTAGAGTGAAGCCTAGATTGCCCGGAACGTAGAAATGTCCATAACTTTCACACTGGTTGCAATTATTCGTTTTATACAATGGAAAAACTGTTCTATTTATTTTGTATTTTATGCTTTGGGCCTAGACTTCTAAGGCCCTAACTGTTTGATCTGGTTGAGCAACGCTCTAGGGTGAAGCCTAGGTTGCCCGGAACGTAGAAATGACCATTACCTTCACACTTCTTGCAATTATACATTTTATACGATGGAAAAACTGTTGTACTTAAGTGGTATTTTATTCTTCTGGCGTTGAATTCTAAGTCCCTAGCTTTTCGATCTGGTGGAGCAACGCCCAAGAGTGAAGCCTAGGTTACCCGGAACATAGAAATGACCAGTACTTTCACACTGGTTGCAGCTTTCCTGTTATACGATGGAAAAACAGTTGCATTTTTATTGTATTTTATGCTTCTGGCGTTGTATTCAAAGTCCCTAACTATTCGATCTGGTGGAGCAACGTCCTGGAGTTAAGCGAAGGTTGCCCGGAACGTAGAAATGACCATCACCTTCACTCTGGTTGCAATTATTCCTGTCATACGATGGAAAAACTGTTGTATTTATATTACATTTTATGCTTCAGGCGTTGACTTCCAAGGCCGTAGCTATTCGTTGTGGTGGAGCAAAGCCCTAGAGTGAAGCCTAGATTGCCCGGAACGCAGAAATGACCATTACTTCCACACTGTTTGCAATTATTCATATTATACAGTGGAAAAACTGTGGTATTTATACTGTATTTTATGCCTCTGGCGTTGACTTCTAAGGCCGTAGCTAATCGATGTGGTGGGGCAACGCCCTAGAGTGAAGCCTAGGTTGCCCGGAACGCAGAAATGACCATTACTTCGACACTGTTTGCAATTATTCATATTATACAGTGGAAAAACTGTTGTATTTATATTGTATTTTATGCTTCTGACATTGACTTCTAAGGCCCTAACTAATCGATGTGGTGGAGGAACGCCCTAGAGTGAAGCCTAGGTTGCCCGGAACGTGGTAATGACCATCTCTTTCACATTTGTTGCAATTATTCCCGGTATACGATGGAAAAACGGTTGCATTTTTATTGTATTTTATGTTTCTGGCGTTGAGTTCTAAGTCCCTTGCTATTCGATCTGGTGGAGCAACGCCCTACAGTTAAGCCTAGGTTGCCCTGAACGTAGAAATGACCATAACTTTCACACTGGTTGCAATTATTCGTTTTATACAATGGAAAAATTGTTCTATTTATTTTGTATTTTATGCTTCGGGCGATGACGTCTAAGGCCCTAACTATTCGATCTGGTGAAGCACCGCTCTAGAGTGAAGCCTAGGTTGTCCGGACCGTAGAAATGACCATTACTTTCACACTGCTTGCAATTATACATTTTATACGATGGTAAAGCTGTTGTATTTATTTTGTAAATTATGCTTCTGGCGTTGACTTCATAGGCCCTAGCTTATCGATCTGGTGGAGCAACGCCCTATAGTGAAGCCTAGGTTGCCCGGAACGTAGAAATGACCATTGCCTTCACACTGTTTGCGATTATTCATTTTACACGATGGTAAAACTGTTGTTCTTATGTTGTATTTTATTCTTCTGGCGTTGAATTCTAAGTCCCTAGCTATTCGATCTGGTTCAGCATCGCCCTAGAGTGAAGCCTAGGTTACCCGGAACGTAGAAATGACCAGTACTTTCACACTAGTTGCATTTATTCCTGTTACAGGATGGAAAAACTGTTGCATTTTTATTGTATTTTATGCTTCTGGCGTTGTATTCAAAGTCCATAACTATTCGATCTGGTGGAGCAACGCCCTGATGTTAAGCGAAGGTTGCCCGGAACGTGGAAATGACCATAACTTTAACACTGGTTGCAATTATTCGTTCTATACAATGGAAAAGTTGTTCTATTTATTTTGTATTCCATGATTCGGACGTTGACTTCTAAGGCCCTAACGATTCGATGAGTTGGAGCAACGCCCTACAGTTAAGCCTAGGCTGCCCGGAACGTAGAAATGACCTTTGCTTTCACACTCTTTGCAAATATACATTATATACGATGGAAAAGCTGTTGCATTTATATTGTATTTTATGCATCTGGCGTTGGCTACTGAGGCCCTAACTATTCGATCTGGTGCTACAACTCCCTAGAATGAAGCCTAGGTTGCCCTGAACGTAGAAATGACCATAACTTTCACACTGGTTGCAATTATTCGTTTTATACAATGGAAAAGCTGTTCTATTTATTTTGTATTTTATGCTTCGGGCGTTGACATCTAAGGCCCTAACTATTCGATCTGGTGGAGCAACGCTCTAGAGTGAAGCCTAGGTTGCCCAGAACGTAGAAATGACCATTACCTTCACACTGCTTGCAATTATACATTTTATACGATGGAAAAACTGTTGTACATATGTTGTATTTTATTCTTCTGGCGCTCAATTGTAAGTCCCTAGCTATTCGATCTGGTGGAGCAACGTCCTAGAGTGTAGCCTAGGTTACCCGGAACATAGAATTGACCAGTACTTTCACACTGGTTGCAGCTTTCCTGTTATACGATGGAAAAACAGTTGAATTTTTATTGTATTTTATGCTTCTGGCGTTGTATTCAAAGTCCCTAACTATTCGATCTGGTGAAGCAACGCCCTTGAGTTAAGACTAGGTTGTCCGGAACGTCGAAATGACCATTACCTTCACACTGTTTGCGATTATTCATTTTATACGATGGTAAAACTGTTGTATTTATTTTGTAAATTATGCTTCTGGCGTTGACTTCATAGGCCCTAGCTATTCGATCTGGTGGAGCAACGCCCTAGAGTGAAGCCTAGGTTGCCCGGAACGTAGAAATGACCATTACCTTCACACTGTTTGCGATTATTCATTTTATACGATGGTAAAACTGTTGTACTTATGTTGCATTTTATTCTTCTGGCGTTGTATTCAAAGTCCATAACTATTCGTTCTGGTCTAGCAACGCCCTGGTGTTAAGCCAAGGTTGCCCGGAACGTGGAAATGACCATAACTTAAACACTGGTTGCAATTATTCGTTCTATACAATGGAAAAGCTGTTCTATTTATTTTGTATTTTATGCTTGGGGCGTTGACTTCTAAGGCCCTAACTGTTCGATCTGTTGGAGCAACGCTCTAGAGTGAAGCCTAGGTTGCCCAGAACGTAGAAATGACCATTACCTTCACACTGCTTGCAATTATACATTTTATACGATGGCAAACTGTTGTACATATGGTGTATTATATTCTTCTGGCGCAGAATCCTAAGTCCCTAGCTATTCGATCTCGTGGAGCAACGCCCTAGTGTGAAGCAGAGGTTACCGGGAACATAGAAATGACCAGTACTTTCACACTGGTTGCAGTTATTCCTGTTATACGATGGAAAAACTGTTGCATTTTTATTGTATTTTATGACTCTGGCGCTGACTTCTAAGTCCCTAGCTATTCGATCTGGTGGGGCAAGGCCCTAGAGCGAAGCCTAGTTTGCCCGGAACGTAGAAATGACCATTACCTTCACACTGCTTGCAATTATACATTTTATACGATGGAAAAACTGTTGTTCTTATGTTGTATTTTATACTTCTGGCGTTGAATTCTAAGTCCCTAGCTAGTCGATCTGGTGGACCGATGCCCTAGAGTGAAGCCTAGCTTACACGGAACATAGAATTGACCAGTGCTTTCACACTTGTTGCAGCTTTCCAGTTATACGATGGAAAAACTGTTGCATTTTTATTGTATTTTATGCTTCTGGCGTTGTATTCAAAGTCCCTAACTATTCGATCTGGTGGAGCAACGACCTGGAATTAAGCCTAGGTTGCCCGGAACGTAGAAATGACTATAACTTTCACACTGGTTGCAATTATCCGTTTTATACAATGGAAATGCTGTTCTATTTATTTTGTATTTTATGCTTCGGGCGTTGACATCTAAGGCCCTAACTATTCGATCTGGTGGAGCAACGCCCTAGAGTGAAGCCTAGGTTACCCGGAACATAGAAATGACCAGTACTTTCACACTGGTTGCAGCTTTCCTGTTATCCGATGGAAAAACAGTTGCATTTTTATTGTATTTTATGCTTCTGGCGTTGTGTTCAAAGTCCCTAACTATTCGATCTGGAGGGGCAACGCCCTGGAGTTAAGCCAAGGTTGCCCGGAACGTAGAAATGACCATCACCTTCACTCTGGTTGCAATTATTCCTGTTATACGATGGAAAAACTGTTGTATTTATATTATATTTTATGCTTCAGGCGTTGACTTCTAAGGCCGTAGCTATTCGCTGTGGTGCAGCAACGCCCTAGAGTGAAGCCTAGATTGCCCGGAACGCAGAAATTACCATTACTTCCACACTGCTTGCAATTATTCATATTATACAGTGGAAAAACTGTTGTATTTATATTGTATTTTATGCTTCTGGCATTAACTTCTAAGGCCCTAACTATTCGATGTGGTGGACGAACGCCCTAGAGTGAAGCCGAGGTTACCCGGAACATAGAAATGACCAGTACTTTCACACTGGTTGTAGCTTTCGTGTTATACGATGGAAAAACTGTTGCACTTTTACTGTATTTTATGCTTCTGGCGTTGTATTCAAAGTCCCTAACTATTCGATCTGGCGGAGCAACGCCCTGGAGTTAAGCCTAGGTTGCACGGAACGTGGAAATAACCTTTACTTTCACACTCTTTGCATATACACATCATATACGATGGAAAAGCTGTTGTATTTATATTGAATTTTATGCTTCTGGCGTTGACTTCTTAGGCCCTAACTATTCGATCTGTTGGTACAACGCCCTAGAGTGAAGCCTAGATTGCCCGGAACGTAGAAATGTCCATAACTTTCACACTGGTTGGAATTATTCGTTTTCTACAATGGAAAAACTGTTCTATTTATTTTGTATTTTATGCTTTGGGCCTAGACTTCTAAGGCCCTAACTGTTTGATCTGGTTGAGCAACGCTCTAGGGTGAAGCCTAGGTTGCCCGGAACGTAGAAATGACCATTACCTTCACACTTCTTGCAATTATACATTTTATACGATGGAAAAACTGTTGTACTTATGTGGTATTTTATTCTTCTGGCGTTGAATTCTAAGTCCCTAGCTTTTCGATCTGGTGGAGCAACGCCCTAGAGTGAAGCCTAGATTGCCCGGAACGTATAAATGACCATTACTTTCACACTGTTTGCAATTATTCATATTATACAGTGGAAAAACTGCTGTATTTTTATTGTATTTTATGCTTCTGGCGTTGATTTCTAATTCCCTAACTATGCGATCTGGTGGAGCAACGCCCTATAGTTAAGCCTACGTTGCCCGGAACGTAGAAATGACCATTACCTTCACACTTCTTGCAATTATACATTTTATACCATGGAAAAACTGTTGTACTTATGTGGTATTTTATTCTTCTGGCGTTGAATTCTAAGTCCCTAGCTTTTCGATCTGGTGGAGCAACGCCCTAGAGTGAAGCCTGGATTGCCCGGAACGTATAAATGACCATTACTTTCACACTGTTTGCAATTATTCATATTATACAGTGGAAAAACTGTTGTATTTTTATTGTATTTTATGCTTCTGGCGTTGATTTCTAATTCCCTAACTATGCGATCTGGTGGAGCAACGCCCTATAGTTAAGCCTACGTTGCCCGGAACGTAGAAATGACCTTTACTTTCACACTGTTTGCAAATATACATCATATACGATGGAAAAGCTGTTGTATTTATATTGTATTTTAAGCTTCTGGCGTTGACTTCTTAGGCCCTAACTATTCGATCTGGTGGAACAACGCTCTAGGGTGAAGCCTAGGTCGCCCGGAACGTAGGAATGACCATTACTTTCATACTGGTTGCAATTATTCGTTTTATACGATGGGAAATCTGTTCCATTTTTATTGTATTTTATGCTTCAGCCGTTGACTTCTAAGGCCGTAGCTAATCGATGTGATGGGGCAACGCCAAAGAGTGAAGCCTACGTTGCCCGGAACGTAGAAATGACCATAACTTTCATACTGGTTGCAATTATTCGTTTTATACGATGGAAAAGCTGTAGTATTTATACTGTATTTAATGCTTCTGGCGTTGACTTCTATGGCCGTAGCAATTCGATGTGGTGGAGCAACTCTCTAGAGTGAAGCCTAGGTTGCCCGGAACGTAGAAATGACCATATCTGCCACACTGGTTGCAATTATTCGTTTCATACGATGGAAAAACTGTTGTATGTATGTTGTATTTTATGGTTCTGGCGTTGACTACTAAGGCCGTAGCTATTCGATGTGGTAGACCAACGACCTAGAGTGAACCCTGGGTTGCCAGGAACGTGGTACTGACCATCACTTTCACATTTGTTGCAATTATTCCCGTCATGCGATGAAAAAACTGTTCCATTTTTATTGTATTTTATGCTTCAGCCGTTGACTTCTAAGGCCGTAGCTAATCGATGTGGTGGGGCAACGCCCTAGAGGGAAGCCTAGGTTGCCCGGAACGCAGAAATGACCATTACTTCCACACTGTTTGCAATTATTCATATTATACAGTGGAAAAACTGTTGTATTTTTATTGTATTTTATGCTTCTGGCGTTGATTTCTAATTCCCTAACTATGCGATCCGGTGGAGCAACGCCCTATAGTTAAGCCTACGTTGCCCGGAACGTAGAAATGACCTTTACTTTCACACTGTTTGCAAATATACATCATATACGATGGAAAAGCTGTTGTATTTATATTGTATTTTAAGCTTCTGGCGTTGACTTCTTAGGCCCTAACTATTCGATCTGGTGGAACAACGCTCTAGGGTGAAGCCTAGGTTGCCCGGAACGTAGGAATGACCATTACTTTCATACTGGTTGCAACTATTCGTTTTATACGATGGGAAATCTGTTCCATTTTTATTGTATTTTATGCTTCAGCCGTTGACTTCTAAGGCCGTAGCTAATCGATGTGATGGGGTAACGCCCTAGAGTGAAGCCTAGGTTGCCCGGAACGTAGAAATGACCATTACCTTCACACTTCTTGCAATTATACATTTTATACGATCGAAAAACTGTTGTACTTATGTGGTATTTTATTCTTCTGGCGTTGAATTCAAAGTCCCAAGCTATTCGATCTGGTGGAGCAACGCCCTAGAGTGAAGCCTAGATTGCCCGGAACGTATAAATGACCATTACTTTCACACTGTTTGTAATTATTCATTCTATACGATCGAAAAACTGTTGTACTTATGTTGTATTCTATTCTTCTGGCGTTGAATTCTAAGTCCCCAGCTATTCTCTTTGGTGGAGCAACGCCAAAGAGTGAAGCCTACGTTGCCCGGAACGTAGAAATGACCATAACTTTCATACTGGTTGCAATTATTCGTTTTATACGATGGAAAAGCTGTATTATTTATACTGTATTTAATGCTTCTGGCGTTGACTTCTACGGCCGTAGCAATTCGATGTGGTGGAGCAACTCTCTAGAGTGAAGCCTAGGTTGCCCGGAACGTAGAAATGACCATATCTGCCACACTGGTTGCAATTATTCGTTTCATACGATGGAAAAACTGTTGTATTTATGTTGTATTTTATGGTTCTGGCATTGACTACTAAGGCCGTAGCTATTCGATGTGGTAGACCAACGACCTAGAGTGAACTCTGGGTTGCCAGGAACGTGGTACTGACCATCACTTTCACATTTGTTGCAATTATTCCCGTCATACGATGAAAAAACTGTTCCATTTTTATTGTATTTTATGCTTCAGCCGTTGACTTCTAAGGCCGTAGCTAATCGATGTGGTGGGGCAACGCCCTAGAGGGAAGCCTAGGTTGCCCGGAACGCAGAAATGACCATTACTTCCACACTGTTTGCAATTATTCATATTATACAGTGGAAAAACTGTTGTATTTTTATTGTATTTTATGCTTCTGGCGTTGATTTCTAAGTCCCTAACTATGCGATCTGGTGGAGCAACGCCCTACAGTTAAGCCTACGTTGCCCGGAACGTAGAAATGACCTTTACTTTCACACGGTTTGCAAATATACATCATATACGATGGAAAAGCTGTTTATTTATATTGTATTTTATGCTTCTGGCGTTGATTTCTTAGGCCCTAACTATTCGATATGGGGGAACCACGCTCTAGAGTGAAGCCTAGGTTGCCCAGAACATAGAAATGACCATTACCTTCACACTGCTTGCAATTATACATTTTATACGATGGAAAAACTGTTGTACATATGTTGTATTATATTCTTCTGGCGCTGAATTCTAAGTCCCTAGCTATTCGATCTGGTGGAGCAACGCCCTAGAGTGAAGCCTAGGTTACCGGGAACATAGAAATGACCTGTACTTTCACACTGGTTGCAGTTATTCCTGTTATACGATGGAAAAACTGTTGCATTTTTATTGTATTTTATGCCTCTTGCGTTGACTTCTAAGTCCCTAGCTATTCGATCTGGTGGAGCAACGCCCTGGAGTTAAGCCTAGGTTGCGCAGAACGTAGAAATGACCATTACCTTCACACTGTTTCCGATTATTCATTTTATACGATGGTAAAACTGTTGTACTTATGTTGTGTTTTATGCTTCTGGCATTGACTTCGAAGGCCCTAACTATTCGATGTGATGGAGGATCACCCTAGAGTGAAGCCTAGGTTGCCCGGAACGTAGAAATGACCATTACTTTCATACTGGTTGCAATTATTCGTTTTATACGGTGGAAAAACTGTAGTATTTATATTGAATTTAATGCTTCTGGCGTTGACTTCTAAGGCCGTAGCAATTCGATGTGGTGGTGCAACTCTTTAGAGTGAAGCCTAGGTTGCGCGGAAGGAAGAAATGGCCATACCTTCCACACTGGTTGCAATATTTCGTTTTATACGATGGAAAAACTGTTGTATTTACGTTGTATTTTATGCTTCTGGCGTTGACTTCTTAGGACCTAACTATTCGATCTGTTGGAACAATGCCCCAGAGTGAAGCCTAGATTGCCCGGAACGTAGAAATGACCATAACTTTCACACTGGTTGCAATTATTCGTTTTATACAATGGAAAAACTGTTCTATTTATTTTGTATTTTATGCTTTGGGCCTAGACTTCTAAGGCCCTAACTATTCGATCTGGTTGAGCAACGCTCTAGGGTGAAGCCTAGGTTGCCCGGAACGTAGAAATGACCATTACCTTCACACTTCTTGCAATTATACATTTTATACGATGGAAAAACTGTTGTACTTATGTGGTATTTTATTCTTCTGGCGTTGAATTCTAAGTCCCTAGCTATTCGATCTGGTGGAGCAACGCCCTAGAGTGAAGCCTAGGTTGCCCGGAACGTAGAAATGACCATTACCTTCACACTGCCTGCAATTATACATTTTATACGATGGAAAAACTGTTGTACATATGTTTTACTATATTCTTCTGGCGCTGAATTCTAAGTCCCTAGCTATTCGATCTGGTGGAGCAACGCCCTAGAGTGAAGCCTAGATTGCCCGGAACGTAGATATGACCATATCTTCCACACTGGTTGCAATTATCCGTTTTATACCATGGAAGAACTGTTGTATTTATGTTGTATTTTATGCTTCTGGCGTTGACTTCTAAGGCCGAAGCTATTCGATGTGGCGGACCAACGCCCTAGATTGAACCCTGGGTTGCCAGGAACGTGGTAATGACCATCACTTTCACATTTGTTGCAATTATTCCCGTTATACGATGGAAAAACTGTTGTATTTTTATTGTATTTTAGGTTTCCGGCGTTGACTTCTGAGGCCCTAGCTATTCGATCTGGTGGAACAACGCCCTAGAGTGAAGCCTAGGTCGCCAGAAACGTAGAAATGACCTTTACTTTCACTCTGGTTGCAATTATTCCTGTTATACGATGAAAAAACTGTTCTATTTTTATTGTATTTCACGCTTCAGGCGTTGACTTGTAAGGCCGTAGCTAATCGATGGGGCGTGGCAACGCCCTAGAGCGAAGCCTAGGCTTCCCGGTACGCAGAAATGGCCATTACTTTCACACTGGTTGCAATTATTCGTTTTATACGATGGAAATCTGTTGTTTTTATTTTGTATTTGGTGCTTCTGGCATTGACTTCTAAGGCCCTAACTATTCGATGTGGTGGAGGAACGCCCTAGAGTGAAGCCTAGGGTGTCCGGAACGTAGAAATGACAATAGCTTTCACACTGCTTGCAATTATTCGTGTTATACAAGGGAAAAACTGTTGTATTTATATTGTATATTATGCTTCTGGCGTTAAATTCTAAGTCCCTAACTATGCTATCTGGTGCAGCAACGCCCTACAGTTAAGCCTAGGTGCCCGGAACGTAGAAATGACCATAACTTTCACACTGTTTGCAATCATTCATTTTATACGATGGAAAAGCTGTTGTATTTATATTGTATTTTATGGTTCTGGAGTTGACTTCTAAGGCCGTAGTTAATCGATGTGGTGGGGCAACGCCCTAGAGTGAAGCCTAGGTTGCCCGGGACGTAGAAATGACCATCACCTTCACTCTGGTTGCAATTATTCCTGTTATACGATGGAAAAACTGATGTATTTATATTATATTTTATGCTTCAGGCGTTGACTTCTAAGGCCGTAGATATTCGATGTGGTGGAGCAACGCCCTAGAGTGTAGCCTAGGTTGCCCGGAACGTAGAAATGACCATTACTTCCACACTGTTTGCAATTATTCATATTATACAGTGGACAAACTGTTGTATTTATATTGCATTTTATGCTTCTGGCATTGACTTCTAAGGCCCTAGCTATTCGATGTGGTGGAGCAACGCCCTAGAGTGAAGCCTAGGTAGCCCGGAAAGTAGAAATGACCATTACCTCCACACTGTTTGCAATTATTCGTTTTATACAATGGAAAAGCTGTTGTATTTATATTGTTTTTTATAGTTATGGCGCTGACTTCTAAGGCCGTAGCCATTCGATGAGGTGGAGCAACGCCCTAGAGTGAAGCCTAGGTTGCCCGGAACGTAGAAATGACCATATCTTTCACACTGTTTGCAATTATTCCTGTTATACGATTGAAAAACTGTTGTATTTATATTGTATTTTATGCTTCTGGCGTTACCTTCAAAGGCCGCAGCTATGCGATGTGGTGGAGCAACGCCCTAGACTGAAGCCTAGGTTGCCCGGAACGTAGAAATGACCATACCTTCCACACTGGTTGCAATTATTCGTTTTATACGATGGAAAAACTGTTGTATTTATGTTGTATTTTATCCTTCTGGCGTTGACTTCTTAGGCCCTAACTATTCGATCTGTTGGAACAACGCCCCAGAGTGAAGCCTAGATTGCCCGGAACGTAGAAATGACCATAACTTTCGCACTGGTTGCAATTATTCGTTTTATACAATGGAAAAACTGTTCTATTTATTTTGTATTTTATGCTTTGGGCCTAGACTTCTAAGGCCCTAGCTATTCGATCTGGTTGAGCAACGCTCTAGGGTGAAGCCTAGGTTGCCCGGAACGTAGAAATGACCATTACCTTCACACTTCTTGCAATTATACATTTTATACGATGGAAAAACTGTTGTACTTATGTGGTATTTTATTCTTCTGGCGTTGAATTCTAAGTCCCTAGCTATTCGATCTGGTGGAGCAACGCCCTAGAGTGAAGCCTAGGTCGCCAGAAACGTAGAAATGACCAGTACTTTCACACTGGTTGCAGTTATTCCTGTTATACGATGGAAAAACTGTTGCATTTTTATTGTATTTTATGACTCTGGCGCTGACTTCTAAGTCCCTAGCTATTCGATCTGGTGGAGCAAGGCCCTAGAGCGAAGCCTAGTTTGCCCGGAACGTAGAAATGACCATTACTTTCACACTGGTTGCAATTATTCCTTTTATACGATGGAAAAAATGTTGTATTTTTATTGTATTTTATGCTTCTGGCGTTGACTTCTAAGTCCCTTGCTATTCGATGTGGTGGAGCAACGCCCTACAGTTAAGCCTAGGTTGCCCTGAACGTAGAAATGACCATAACTTTCACACTGGTTGCAATTATTCGTTTTATACAATGGAAAAACTGTTGTATTTATTTTGTATTTTATGCTTCGGGCGTTGACGTCTAAGGCCCAAACTATTCGATCTGGTGAAGCAACGCTCTAGAGTGAAGCCTAGGTTGCCCGGAACGTAGAAATGACCATTACCTTCACACTGCTTGCAATTATACATTTTATACGATGGAAAAACTGTTGTTCTTATGTTGTATTTTATACTTCTGGCGTTGAATTCTAAGTCCCTAGCTAGTCGATCTGGTGGACCGATGCCCTAGAGTGAAGCCTAGCTTACCCGGAACATAGAATTGACCAGTGCTTTCACACTTGTTGCAGCTTTCCAGTTATACGATGGAAAAACTGTTGCATTTTTATTGTATTTTATGCTTCTGGCGTTGTATTCAAAGTCCCTAACTATTCGATCTGGTGGAGCAACGACCTGGAATTAAGCCTAGGTTGCCCGGAACGTAGAAATGACTATAACTTTCACACTGGTTGCAATTATCCGTTTTATACAATGGAAAAGCTGTTCTATTTATTTTGTATTTTATGCTTCGGGCGTTGACATCTAAGGCCCTAACTATTCGATCTGGTGGAGCAACGCCCTAGAGTGAAGCCTAGGTTACCCGGAACATAGAAATGACCAGTACTTTCACACTGGTTGCAGCTTTCCTGTTATACGATGGAAAAACAGTTGCATTTTTATTGTATTTTATGCTTCTGGCGTTGTGTTCAAAGTCCCTAACTATTCGATCTGGAGGGGCAACGCCCTGGAGTTAAGCCAAGGTTGCCCGGAACGTAGAAATGACCATCACCTTCACTCTGGTTGCAATTATTCCTGTTATACGATGGAAAAACTGTTGTATTTATATTATATTTTATGCTTCAGGCGTTGACTTCTAAGGCCGTAGCTATTCGCTCTGGTGCAGCAACGCCCTAGAGTGAAGCCTAGATTGCCCGGAACGCAGAAATTACCATTACTTCCACACTGCTTGCAATTATTCATATTATACAGTGGAAAAACTGTTGTATTTATATTGTATTTTATGCTTCTGGCGTTGATTTCTAATTCCCTAACTATGCGCTCTGGTGGCGCAACGCCCTATAGTTAAGCCTACGTTGCCCGGAACGTAGAAATGACCTTTACTTTCACACTGTTTGCAAATATACATCATATACGATGGAAAAGCTGTTGTATTTATATTGTATTTTAAGCTTCTGGCGTTGACTTCTTAGGCCCTAACTATTCGATCTGGTGGAACAACGCTCTAGGGTGAAGCCTAGGTCGCCCGGAACGTAGGAATGACCATTACTTTCATACTGGTTGCAATTATTCGTTTTATACGATGGGAAATCTGTTCCATTTTTATTGTATTTTATGCTTCAGCCGTTGACTTCTAAGGCCGTAGCTAATCGATGTGATGGGGCAACGCCAAAGAGTGAAGCCTACGTTGCCCGGAACGTAGAAATGACCATAACTTTCATACTGGTTGCAACTATTCGTTTTATACGATGGAAAAGCTGTAGTATTTATACTGTATTTAATGCTTCTGGCGTTGACTTCTATGGCCGTAGCAATTCGATGTGGTGGAGCAACTCTCTAGAGTGAAGCCTAGGTTGCCCGGAACGTAGAAATGACCATATCTGCCACACTGGTTGCAATTATTCGTTTCATACGATGGAAAAACTGTTGTATTTATGTTGTATTTTATGGTTCTGGCGTTGACTACTAAGGCCGTAGCTATTCGATGTGGTAGACCAACGACCTAGAGTGAACCCTGGGTTGCCAGGAACGTGGTACTGACCATCACTTTCACATTTGTTGCAATTATTCCCGTCATGCGATGAAAAAACTGTTCCATTTTTATTGTATTTTATGCTTCAGCCGTTGACTTCTAAGGCCGTAGCTAATCGATGTGGTTGGGCAACGCCCTAGAGGGAAGCCTAGGTTGCCCGGAACGCAGAAATGACCATTACTTCCACACTGTTTGCAATTATTCATATTATACAGTGGAAAAACTGTTGTATTTTTATTGTATTTTATGCTTCTGGCGTTGATTTCTAAGTCCCTAACTATGCGATCTGGTGGAGCAACGCCCTACAGTTAAGCCTACGTTGCCCGGAACGTAGAAATGACCTTTACTTTCACACGGTTTGCAAATATACATCATATACGATGGAAAAGCTGTTTATTTATATTGTATTTTATGCTTCTGGCGTTGACTTCTTAGGCCCTAACTATTCGATATGGGGGAACCACGCTCTAGAGTGAAGCCTAGGTTGCCCAGAACATAGAAATGACCATTACCTTCACACTGCTTGCAATTATACATTTTATACGATGGAAAAACTGTTGTACATATGTTGTATTATATTCTTCTGGCGCTGAATTCTAAGTCCCTAGCTATTCGATCTGGTGGAGCAACGCCCTAGAGTGAAGCCTAGGTTACCGGGAACATAGAAATGACCTGTACTTTCACACTGGTTGCAGTTATTCCTGTTATACGATGGAAAAACTGTTGCATTTTTATTGTATTTTATGCCTCTTGCGTTGACTTCTAAGTCCCTAGCTATTCGATGTGGTGGTGCAACTCTTTAGAGTGAAGCCTAGGTTGCGCGGAAGGAAGAAATGGCCATACCTTCACACTGTTTCCGATTATTCATTTTATACGATGGTAAAACTGTTGTACTTATGTTGTATTTTATGCTTCTGGCAGTGACTTCTAAGGCCCTAACTATTCGATGTGATGGAGGATCACCCTAGAGTGAAGCCTAGGTTGCCCGGAACGTAGAAATGACCATTACTTTCATACTGGTTGCAATTATTCGTTTTATACGGTGGAAAAACTGTAGTATTTATATTGAATTTAATGCTTCTGGCGTTGACTTCTAAGGCCGTAGCAATTCGATGTGGTGGTGCAACTCTTTAAAGTGAAGCCTAGGTTGCGCGGAAGGAAGAAATGGCCATACCTTCCACACTGGCTGCAATTATTCGTTTTATACGATGGAAAAACTGTTGTATTTATGTTGTATTTTATGCTTCTGGCGTTGACTTCTTAGGCCCTAACTATTCGATCTGTTGGAACAACGCCCCAGAGTGAAGCCTAGATTGCCCGGAACGTAGAAATGACCATAACTTTCACACTGGTTGCAATTATTCGTTTTATACAATGGAAAAACTGTTCTATTTATTTTGTATTTTATGCTTTGGGCCTAGACTTCTAAGGCCCTAACTATTCGATCTGGTTGAGCAACGCTCTAGGGTGAAGCCTAGGTTGCCCGGAACGTAGAAATGACCATTACCTTCACACTTCTTGCAATTATACATTTTATACGATGGAAAAACTGTTGTACTTATGTGGTATTTTATTCTTCTGGCGTTGAATTCTAAGTCCCTAACTATGCGATCTGGTGGAGCAACGCCCTACAGTTAAGCCTACGTTGCCCGGAACGTAGAAGTGACCTTTACTTTCACACTGTTTGCAAATATACATCATATACAATGGAAAAGCTGTTGTATTTATATTGGATTTTATGCTTCTGGCGTTGACTTCTTAGGCCCTCACTATTCGATCTGGTGGAACAACGACCTAGGGTGAAGCCTAGGTTGCCCGGAACGTAGAAATGACCTTTACTTTCACACTGTTTGCAAATATACATCATATACGATGGAAAAGCTGTTGTATTTATATTGTATTTTAAGCTTCTGGCGTTGACTTCTTAGGCCCTAACTATTCGATCTGGTGGAACAACGCTCTAGGGTGAAGCCTAGGTTGCCCGGAACGTAGGAATGACCATTACTTTCATACTGGTTGCAACTATTCGTTTTATACGATGGGAAATCTGTTCCATTTTTATTGTATTTTATGCTTCAGCCGTTGACTTCTAAGGCCGTAGCTAATCGATGTGATGGGGCAACGCCCTAGAGTGAAGCCTAGGATGCCCGGAACGTAGAAATGACCATTACCTTCACACTTCTTGCAATTATACATTTTATACGATGGAAAAACTGTTGTACTTAAGTGGTATTTTATTCTTCTGGCGTTGAATTCTAAGTCCCTAGCTTTTCGATCTGGTGGAGCAACGCCCTAGAGTGAAGCCTAGATTGCCCGGAACGTATAAATGACCATTACTTTCACACTGTTTGCAATTATTCATATTATACAGTGGAAAAACTGTTGTATTTTTATTGTATTTTATGCTTCTGGCGTTGATTTCTAATTCCCTAACTATGCGATCTGGTGGAACAACGCCCTAGAGTGAAGCCTAGATTGCCCGGAACGTAGAAATGACCATTACTTTCACACTGGTTGCAATTATTCGTTCTATACAATGGAAAAACTGTTCTATTTATTTTGTATTTTACACTTTGGGCCTAGACTTCTAAGGCCCTAGCTATTCGATCTGGTTGAGCAACGCTCTAGGGTGAAGCCTAGGTTGCCCGGAACGTAGAAATGACCATTACCTTCACACTTCTTGCAATTATACATTTTATACGATCGAAAAACTGTTGTACTTATGTGGTATTTTATTCTTCTGGCGTTGAATTCAAAGTCCCAAGCTATTCGATCTGGTGGAGCAACGCCCTAGAGTGAAGCCTAGATTGCCCGGAACGTATAAATGACCATTACTTTCACACTGTTTGTAATTATTCATTCTATACGATCGAAAAACTGTTGTACTTATGTTGTATTCTATTCTTCTGGCGTTGAATTCTAAGTCCCCAGCTATTCTCTTTGGTGGAGCAACGCCAAAGAGTGAAGCCTACGTTGCCCGGAACGTAGAAATGACCATAACTTTCATACTGGTTGCAATTATTCGTTTTATACGATGGAAAAGCTGTAGTATTTATACTGTATTTAATGCTTCTGGCGTTGACTTCTACGGCCGTAGCAATTCGATGTGGTGGAGCAACTCTCTAGAGTGAAGCCTAGGTTGCCCGGAACGTAGAAATGACCATATCTGCCACACTGGTTGCAATTATTCGTTTCATACGATGGAAAAACTGTTGTATTTGTGTTGTATTTTATGGTTCTGGCATTGACTACTAAGGCCGTAGCTATTCGATGTGGTAGACCAACGACCTAGAGTGAACTCTGGGTTGCCAGGAACGTGGTACTGACCATCACTTTCACATTTGTTGCAATTATTCCCGTCATACGATGAAAAAACTGTTCCATTTTTATTGTATTTTATGCTTCAGCCGTTGACTTCTAAGGCCGTAGCTAATCGATGTGGTGGGGCAACGCCCTAGAGGGAAGCCTAGGTTGCCCGGAACGCAGAAATGACAATTACTTCCACACTGTTTGCAATTATTCATATTATACAGTGGAAAAACTGTTGTATTTTTATTGTATTTTATGCTTCTGGCGTTGATTTCTAAGTCCCTAACTATGCGATCTGGTGGAGCAACGCCCTACAGTTAAGCCTACGTTGCCCGGAACGTAGAAATGACCTTTACTTTCACACGGTTTGCAAATATACATCATATACGATGGAAAAGCTGTTTATTTATATTGTATTTTATGCTTCTGGCGTTGATTTCTTAGGCCCTAACTATTCGATATGGGGGAACCACGCTCTAGAGTGAAGCCTAGGTTGCCCAGAACATAGAAATGACCATTACCTTCACACTGCTTGCAATTATACATTTTATACGATGGAAAAACTGTTGTACATATGTTGTATTATATTCTTCTGGCGCTGAATTCTAAGTCCCTAGCTATTCGATCTGGTGGAGCAACGCCCTAGAGTGAAGCCTAGGTTACCGGGAACATAGAAATGACCTGTACTTTCACACTGGTTGCAGTTATTCCTGTTATACGATGGAAAAACTGTTGCATTTTTATTGTATTTTATGCCTCTTGCGTTGACTTCTAAGTCCCTAGCTATTCGATCTGGTGGAGCAACGCCCTGGAGTTAAGCCTAGGTTGCGCAGAACGTAGAAATGACCATTACCTTCACACTGTTTCCGATTATTCATTTTATACGATGGTAAAACTGTTGTACTTATGTTGTGTTTTATGCTTCTGGCATTGACTTCTAAGGCCCTAACTATTCGATGTGATGGAGGATCACCCTAGAGTGAAGCCTAGGTTGCCCGGAACGTAGAAATGACCATTACTTTCATACTGGTTGCAATTATTCGTTTTATACGGTGGAAAAACTGTAGTATTTGTATTGAATTTAATGCTTCTGGCGTTGACTTCTAAGGCCGTAGCAATTCGATGTGGTGGTGCAACTCTTTAGAGTGAAGCCTAGGTTGCGCGGAAGGAAGAAATGGCCATACCTTCCACACTGGTTGCAATTATTCGTTTTATACGATGGAAAAACTGTTGTATTTATGTTGTATTTTATGCTTCTGGCGTTGACTTCTTAGGCCCTAACTATTCGATCTGTTGGAACAACGCCCCAGAGTGAAGCCTAGATTGCCCGGAACGTAGAAATGACCATAACTTTCACACTGGTTGCAATTATTCGTTTTATACAATGGAAAAACTGTTCTATTTATTTTGTATTTTATGCTTTGGGCCTAGACTTCTAAGGCCCTAGCTATTCGATCTGGTTGAGCAACGCTCTAGGGTGAAGCCTAGGTTGCCCGCAACGTAGAAATGACCATTACCTTCACACTTCTTGCAATTATACATTTTATACGATGGAAAAACTGTTGTACTTATGTGGTATTTTATTCTTCTGGCGTTGAATTCGAAGTCCCTAGCTATTCGATCTGGTGGAGCAACGCCCTAGAGTGAAGCCTAGGTCGCCAGAAACGTAGAAATGACCAGTACTTTCACACTGGTTGCAGTTATTCCTGTTATACGATGGAAAAACTGTTGCATTTTTATTGTATTTTATGACTCTGGCGCTGACTTCTAAGTCCCTAGCTATTCGATCTGGTGGAGCAAGGCCCTAGAGCGAAGCCTAGTTTGCCCGGAACGTAGAAATGACCATTACTTTCACACTGGTTGCAATTATTCCTTTTATACGATGGAAAAAATGTTGTATTTTTATTGTATTTTATGCTTCTGGCGTTGACTTCTAAGTCCCTTGCTATTCGATGTGGTGGAGCAACGCCCTACAGTTAAGCCTAGGTTGCCCTGAACGTAGAAATGACCATAACTTTCACACTGGTTGCAATTATTCGTTTTATACAATGGAAAAACTGTTCTATTTATTTTGTATTTTATGCTTCGGGCGTTGACGTCTAAGGCCCAAACTATTCGATCTGGTGAAGCAACGCTCTAGAGTGAAGCCTAGGTTGCCCGGAACGTAGAAATGACCATTACCTTCACACTTCTTGCAATTATACATTTTATACGATGGAAAAACTGTTGTACTTATGTGGTATTTTATTCTTCTGGCGTTGAATTCTAAGTCCCTAGCTTTTCGATCTGGTGGAGCAACGCCCTAGAGTGAAGCCTAGATTGCCCGGAACGTATAAATGACCATTACTTTCACACTCTTTGCAATTATTCATATTATACAGTGGAAAAACTGCTGTATTTTTATTTTATTTTATGCTTCTGGCGTTGATTTCTAATTCCCTAACTATGCGATCTGGTGGAGCAACGCCCTATAGTTAAGCCTACGTTGCCCGGAACGTAGAAATGACCATTACCTTCACACTTCTTGCAATTATACATTTTATACGATGGAAAAACTGTTGTACTTATGTGGTATTTTATTCTTCTGGCGTTGAATTCTAAGTCCCTAGCTTTTCGATCTGGTGGAGCAACGCCCTAGAGTGAAGCCTAGATTGCCCGGAACGTATAAATGACCATTACTTTCACACTGTTTGCAATTATTCATATTATACAGTGGAAAAACTGTTGTATTTTTATTGTATTTTATGCTTCTGGCGTTGATTTCTTATTCCCTAACTATGCGATCTGGTGGCGCAACGCCCTATAGTTAAGCCTACGTTGCCCGGAACGTAGAAATGACCTTTACTTTCACACTGTTTGCAAATATACATCATATACGATGGAAAAGCTGTTGTATTTATATTGTATTTTAAGCTTCTGGCGTTGACTTCTTAGGCCCTAACTATTCGATCTGGTGGAACAACGCTCTAGGGTGAAGCCTAGGTCGCCCGGAACGTAGGAATGACCATTACTTTCATACTGGTTGCAATTATTCGTTTTATACGATGGGAAATCTGTTCCATTTTTATTGTATTTTATGCTTCAGCCGTTGACTTCTAAGGCCGTAGCTAATCGATGTGATGGGGCAACGCCAAAGAGTGAAGCCTACGTTGCCCGGAACGTAGAAATGACCATAACTTTCATACTGGTTGCAATTATTCGTTTTATACGATGGAAAAGCTGTAGTATTTATACTGTATTTAATGCTTCTGGCGTTGACTTCTATGGCCGTAGCAATTCGATGTGGTGGAGCAACTCTCCAGAGTGAAGCCTAGGTTGCCCGGAACGTAGAAATGACCATATCTGCCACACTGGTTGCAATTATTCGTTTCATACGATGGAAAAACTGTTGTATTTATGTTGTATTTTATGGTTCTGGCGTTGACTACTAAGGCCGTAGCTATTCGATGTGGTAGACCAACGACCTAGAGTGAACCCTGGGTTGCCAGGAACGTGGTACTGACCATCACTTTCACATTTGTTGGAATTATTCCCGTCATGCGATGAAAAAACTGTTCCATTTTTATTGTATTTTATGCTTCAGCCGTTGACTTCTAAGGCCGTAGCTAATCGATGTGGTGGGGCAACGCCCTAGAGGGAAGCCTAGGTTGCCCGGAACGCAGAAATGACCATACCTTTCAGACTGGTTGCAATTATTCCTGTTATACGATGAAAAAACTGTTGTACTTATATTGCATGTTTTGCCTCTGGCTTTGACTCCTAAGGCCCTAGCTATTCGATGTGGTGGAGCAACGCCCTAGAGTGAAGCCTAGGTTGCCCGGAAAATAGAAATGACCATTACCTCCACACTGTTTGCAATTATTCGTTTTATACAATGGAAAAACTGTTGTATTTATATTGTTTTTTATAGCTATGGCGTTGACTTCTAAGGCCGTAGCTATTCGATGTGGTGGAGCAACGCCCTAGAGTGAAGTCTAGGTTGCCCGGAACGTAGAAATGACCATTACCTCCACACTGTTTGCAATTATTCGTTTTATACAATGGAAAAACTGTTGTATTTATATTGTTTTTTATAGTTATGGCGTTGACTTTTAAGGCCGTAGATGTTCGATGTGGTGGAGCAACGCCCTAGAGTGAAGCCTAGGTTGCCCGGAACGTAGAAATGACCACCACTTTCACACTGGTTGCAATTATTCTTGTTATACGATGGAAAAACTGTTGTATTTATATTGTATTTTATGCTTCTGGTGTAGACTTCTTAGGCCCTAGCTATTCGATCTGGAGGAACAACGCCCTAGAGTGAAGCCTAGGTTGCCCGGAACGTAGAAATGACCATAACTATAAGACTGATTGCAATTATTCATTTTATACAATGGAAAAACTGTTGTATTTATATTGTATTTTCTAGTTATGGCGTTGACTTCTAAGGCCGTAGCTATTCGATGTGGTGGAGCAATGCCCTAGATTGAAGCCAAGGTTGCCCGGAACGTAGAAATGACCATACCTTTCACACTGGTTGCAATTACTCCTGTTATACGATGGAAAAACTGTTGTATCTATTTTGTATTTTATGCTTCTGGCGTTTGCTTCTTAGGCCCTAACTATTCGATCTGGTGGAGCAACTCCCTAGAGAGAAGCCTAGATTGCCCGGAACGTAGAAGTGACCATTACCTTCTGGCGTGTTGCACTTATTCCTGTTATACGATGAAAAAACTGCTGTATCTTTATTGTATTTTATGCGTCTGGAATTGTTTTCTAAGGCCCTAACTATTCGGTGTGGTGGAGCAACGCCCTAGAGCGAAACCTAGGTTGCCCGGAACGTAGAAATGTTCATTACTTTCACACTGGTTGCAATTATTCCTGTTATACGATGGAATAACTGTTGTATCTATATTTTATTTTATGCTTCTGGCGTTGACTTCTAAGGCCCTTGCTATTCGATCTGGTGGAGCAACGCTCTAGAGTGAAGCCTAGGTTGCCCGGAACGTAGAAATGACCATCACCTTCACTCTGGTTGCAATTATTCCTGTTGTATGATGGAAAAAGTGTGGTATTTATATTGTATTTTATGCTTCTGGCGTAGGCTTCTTAGGCCCTAACTATTCGATATGTGGGAACCACGCCCTAGACTGAAGCCTATGTTGCCCCGAACGTAGAAATGACCATATCTTTCACACTGGTTGCAATTATTCCTGTTATACGATGGAAAAACTGTTGTATTTATATTGTACTTTATTCTTCTGGCGTTGACTTCTTAGGCCCTAACTATTCGATCTGGCAGAGCAACGCCCTAGAGTGAAGCCTAGGTTGCCCGGAATGTAGAAATGACCATCACTTTCACACTGGTTGCAATTATTCTTGTTATACGATGGAAAAACTGTTGTATTTATTTTGTATTTTATGCCTCTGGCGTTGACTCCTAAGGCCGTAGCTATTCGATCTGGTGGAGCAACGCCCTAGAGAGAAGCCTAAATCGCCCGGAACGTAGAAGTGACCATTACCTTCTGGCTTGTTGCAATTATACCTGTTATACGGTGAAAAAACTGCTGTATTTCTATTGTGTTTTATTCTTCTGGCGTTGACTTCTTAGGCCCTAATTATTCGATCTGGTGGAGCAACGCCCTAGAGAGAAGCCTAGATTGCCCGGAACGTAGAAGCGACCATTACCTTCTGGCGTGTTGCAATTATTGCTGTAATACGATGAAAAGACTGCTGTATTTTTATTGTATTTTATGCGTCTGGAATTGTTTTCTAAGGCCTTAACTATTCGGTGTGGTGGAGCAACGACCTAGAGCGAAACCTAGGTTGCCCGGAACGTAGAAATGATCATTACTTTCACACTGGTTGCAATTATTCCTGTTATACGATGGACAAACTGTTGGATTTTTATTGTACGTTATGCTTCTAGCGTTGACTTCTTAGGCCCTAACTATTGGACCTGGTGGAGCAACGCCTAGAGTGAAGCCTAGGTTGCCCGGAATGTAGAAATGACCATAACCTTCATACTGATTGCAATTATTCATTTTATACAATGGAAAAACAGTTGCACTTATATTGTATATTATAGTCATGGCGTTGACTTCTAAGGCCGTAGCTATTCGATGTGGTGGAGCAATGCCCTAGAGTGAAGCCTAGGTTGCCCGGAACGTAGAAATGACCATACCTTTCACACTGGTTGCAATTATTCCTGTTATACGATGAAAAAACTGTTGTACTTATATTGCATGTTTTGCCTCTGGCTTTGACTCCTAAGGCCCTAGCTATTCGATGTGGTGGAGCAACGCCCTAGAGTGAAGCCTAGGTTGCCCGGAAAGTAGAAATGACCATTACCTCCACACTGTTTGCAATTATTCGTTTTATACAATGGAAAAACTGTTGTATTTATATTGTTTTTTATAGCTATGGCGTTGACTTCTAAGGCCGTAGCTATTCGATGTGGTGGAGCAACGCCCTAGAGTGAAGTCTAGGTTGCCCGGAACGTAGAAATGACCATTACCTCCACACTGTTTGCAATTATTCGTTTTATACAATGGAAAAACTGTTGTATTTATATTGTTTTTTATAGTTATGGCGTTGACTGTTAAGGCCGTAGCTATTCGATGTGGTGGAGCAACGCCCTAGAGTGAAGTCTAGTTTGCCCGGAACGTAGAAATGACCATGTCTTTCACACTGGTTGCAATTATTCCTGTTATACGATGGAAAAACTGTTGTATTTATATTATATTTTATGCTTCAGGCGTTGACTTCTAAGGCCGTAGCTATTCGATCTGCTGGAGCAATGCCCTAGAGTGAAGCCTAGGTTGCCCGGGACGTAGAAATGACCATCACCCTCACTCTGGATACAATTATTCCTGTTATACGATGGAAAAACTGTTGTATTTATATTATATTTTATGCTTCAGGCGTTGCCTTCTAAGGCCGTAGATATTCGATGTGGTGGAGCAACGCCCTAGAGTGAAGCCTAGGTTGCCCGGAACGTAGAAATGACCACCACTTTCACACTGGTTGCAATTATTCTTGTTATACGATGGAAAAACTGTTGTATTTATATTGTATTTTATGCTTCTGGTGTAGACTTCTTAGGCCCTAGCTATTCGATGTGGTGGATAAACGCCCTAGAGTGAAGCCTAGGTTGCCCGGAAAGTAGAAATGACCATTACCTCCACACTGTTTGCAATTATTCGTTTTATACAATGGAAAAACTGATGTATTTTTATTGTTTTTTATGCTTCTGGCGTTGACTTCTTAGGCCCTAACTATTGGATCTGGTGGAGCAACGCCTAGAGTGAAGCCTAGGTTGCCCGGAACGTAGAAATGACCATAACCTTCATACTGATTGCAATTATTCGTTTTATACGATGGAAAAACTGTTGTATTTATTTTGTATTTTATGCCTCTCGCGTTAACTCCTAAGGCCGTAGCTATTCGATGTGGTGGAGCAACTCCCTATAGTGAAGCCTAGGCTGCCCGGAACGTAGAAATGACCATATCTTTCACACTGGTAGCAATTATTCCTGTTATACGATGTAAAAACTGTTGTATTTCTATTGTATTTTATGCTTCTGGCGTTTGCTTCTTAGGCCCTAACTATTCGATCTGGTGGAGCAACTCCCTAGAGAGAAGCCTAGATTGCCCGGAACGTAGAAGTGACCATTACCTTCTGGCGTGTTGCACTTATTCCTGTTATACGATGAAAAAACTGCTGTATCTTTATTGTATTTTATGCGTCTGGAATTGTTTTCTAAGGCCCTAACTATTCGGTGTGGTGGAGCAACGCCCTAGAGCGAAACCTAGGTTGCCCGGAACGTAGAAATGTTCATTACTTTCACACTGGTTGCAATTATTCCTGTTATACGATGGAATAACTGTTGTATCTATATTTTATTTTATGCTTCTGGCGTTGACTTCTAAGGCCCTTGCTATTCGATCTGGTGGAGCAACGCCCTAGAGTGAAGCCTATGTTGCCCCGAACGTAGAAATGACCATATCTTTCACACTGGTTGCAATTATTCCTGTTATACGATGGAAAAACTGTTGTATTTATATTGTACTTTATTCTTCTGGCGTTGACTTCTTAGGCCCTAACTATTCGATCTGGCAGAGCAACGCCCTAGAGTGAAGCCTAGGTTGCCCGGAATGTAGAAATGACCATCACTTTCACACTGGTTGCAATTATTCTTGTGATACGATGGAAAAACTGTTGTATTTATTTTGTATTTTATGCCTCTGGCGTTGACTCCTAAGGCCGTAGCTATTCGATCTGGTGGAGCAACGCCCTAGAGAGAAGCCTAAATTGCCCGGAACGTAGAAGTGACCATTACCTTCTGGCTTGTTGCAATTATTCCTGTTATACGGTGAAAAAACTGCTGTATTTCTATTGTGTTTTATTCTTCTGGCGTTGACTTCTTAGGCCCTAATTATTCGATCTGGTGGAGCAACGCCCTAGAGAGAAGCCTAGATTACCCGGAACGTAGAAGCGACCATTACCTTCTGGCGTGTTGCAATTATTGCTGTAATACGATGAAAAGACTGCTGTATTTTTATTGTATTTTATGCGTCTGGAATTGTTTTCTAAGGCCTTAACTATTCGGTGTGGTGGAGCAACGACCTAGAGCGAAACCTAGGTTGCCCGGAACGTAGAAATGATCATTACTTTCACACTGGTTGCAATTATTCCTGTTATACGATGGACAAACTGTTGGATTTTTATTGTACGTTATGCTTCTAGCGTTGACTTCTTAGGCCCTAACTATTGGACCTGGTGGAGCAACGCCTAGAGTGAAGCCTAGGTTGCCCGGAATGTAGAAATGACCATAACCTTCATACTGATTGCAATTATTCATTTTATACAATGGAAAAACAGTTGCACTTATATTGTATATTATAGTCATGGCGTTGACTTCTAAGGCCGTAGCTATTCGATGTGGTGGAGCAATGCCCTAGAGTGAAGCCTAGGTTGCCCGGAACGTAGAAATGACCATACCTTTCAGACTGGTTGCAATTATTCCTGTTATACGATGAAAAAACTGTTGTACTTATATTGCATGTTTTGCCTCTGGCTTTGACCCCTAAGGCCCTAGCTATTCGATGTGGTGGAGCAACGCCCTAGAGTGAAGCCTAGGTTGCCCGGAAAGTAGAAATGACCATTACCTCCACACTATTTGCAATTATTCGTTTTATACAATGGAAAAACTGTTGTATTTATATTGTTTTTTATAGCTATGGCGTTGACTTCTAAGGCCGTAGCTATTCGATGTGGTGGAGCAACGCCCTAGAGTGAAGTCTAGGTTGCCCGGAACGTAGAAATGACCATTACCTCCACACTGTTTGCAATTATTCGTTTTATACAATGGAAAAACTGTTGTATTTATATTGTTTTTTATAGTTATGGCGTTGACTTTTAAGGCCGTAGATGTTCGATGTGGTGGAGCAACGCCCTAGAGTGAAGCCTAGGTTGCCCGGAACGTAGAAATGACCACCACTTTCACACTGGTTGCAATTATTCTTGTTATACGATGGAAAAACTGTTGTATTTATATTGTATTTTATGCTTCTGGTGTAGACTTCTTAGGCCCTAGCTATTCGATCTGGAGGAACAACGCCCTAGAGTGAAGCCTAGGTTGCCCGGAACGTAGAAATGACCATAACTATAAGACTGATTGCAATTATTCATTTTATACAATGGAAAAACTGTTGTATTTATATTGTATTTTCTAGTTATGGCGTTGACTTCTAAGGCCGTAGCTATTCGATGTGGTGGAGCAATGCCCTAGATTGAAGCCAAGGTTGCCCGGAACGTAGAAATGACCATACCTTTCACACTGGTTGCAATTACTCCTGTTATACGATGGAAAAACTGTTGTATCTATTTTGTATTTTATGCTTCTGGCGTTTGCTTCTTAGGCCCTAACTATTCGATCTGGTGGAGCAACTCCCTAGAGAGAAGCCTAGATTGCCCGGAACGTAGAAGTGACCATTACCTTCTGGCGTGTTGCACTTATTCCTGTTATACGATGAAAAAACTGCTGTATCTTTATTGTATTTTATGCGTCTGGAATTGTTTTCTAAGGCCCTAACTATTCGGTGTGGTGGAGCAACGCCCTAGAGCGAAACCTAGGTTGCCCGGAACGTAGAAATGTTCATTACTTTCACACTGGTTGCAATTATTCCTGTTATACGATGGAATAACTGTTGTATCTATATTTTATTTTATGCTTCTGGCGTTGACTTCTAAGGCCCTTGCTATTCGATCTGGTGGAGCAACGCTCTAGAGTGAAGCCTAGGTTGCCCGGAACGTAGAAATGACCATCACCTTCACTCTGGTTGCAATTATTACTGTTGTATGATGGAAAAAGTGTGGTATTTATATTGTATTTTATGCTTCTGGCGTAGGCTTCTTAGGCCCTAACTATTCGATATGTGGGAACCACGCCCTAGACTGAAGCCTATGTTGCCCCGAACGTAGAAATGACCATATCTTTCACACTGGTTGCAATTATTCCTGTTATACGATGGAAAAACTGTTGTATTTATATTGTACTTTATTCTTCTGGCGTTGACTTCTTAGGCCCTAACTATTCGATCTGCCAGAGCAACGCCCTAGAGTGAAGCCTAGGTTGCCCGGAATGTAGAAATGACCATCACTTTCACACTGGTTGCAATTATTCTTGTTATACGATGGAAAAACTGTTGTATTTATTTTGTATTTTATGCCTCTGGCGTTGACTCCTAAGGCCGTAGCTATTCGATCTTGTGGAGCAACGCCCTAGAGAGAAGCCTAAATTGCCCGGAACGTAGAAGTGACCATTACCTTCTGGCTTGTTGCAATTATTCCTGTTATACGGTGAAAAAACTGCTGTATTTCTATTGTGTTTTATTCTTCTGGCGTTGACTTCTTAGGCCCTAATTATTCGATCTGGTGGAGCAACGCCCTAGAGAGAAGCCTAGATTGCCCGGAACGTAGAAGCGACCATTACCTTCTGGCGTGTTGCAATTATTGCTGTAATACGATGAAAAGACTGCTGTATTTTTATTGTATTTTATGCGTCTGGAATTGTTTTCTAAGGCCTTAACTATTCGGTGTGGTGGAGCAACGACCTAGAGCGAAACCTAGGTTGCCCGGAACGTAGAAATGATCATTACTTTCACACTGGTTGCAATTATTCCTGTTATACGATGGACAAACTGTTGGATTTTTATTGTACGTTATGCTTCTAGCGTTGACTTCTTAGGCCCTAACTATTGGACCTGGTGGAGCAACGCCTAGAGTGAAGCCTAGGTTGCCCGGAATGTAGAAATGACCATAACCTTCATACTGATTGCAATTATTCATTTTATACAATGGAAAAACAGTTGCACTTATATTGTATATTATAGTCATGGCGTTGACTTCTAAGGCCGTAGCTATTCGATGTGGTGGAGCAATGCCCTAGAGTGAAGCCTAGGTTGCCCGGAACGTAGAAATGACCATACCTTTCACACTGGTTGCAATTATTCCTGTTATACGATGGAAAAACTGTTGTATTTCTATTGTATTTTATGCTTCTGGCGTTGACTTCTAAGGCCCTTGCTATTCGATCTGGTGGACCAACGCCCTAGAGCGAAACCTAGGTTGCCCGAAAAGTGGAAATGACCATTGCCTCCACACTGTTTGCAATTATTCGTTTTATACAATGGAGAAACTGTTGTATTTACGTTGTTTTTTATAGTTATGGCGTTGACTTCTGAGGCCGTAGCTATTCGATGTGCTGGAGCAACGCCCTACGGTGAAGCCTAGGTTGCCCGGAACATAGAAATGACCATACCTTTCACACTGGTTGCAATTACTCCTGTTATACGATGGAAAAACTGTTGTATCTATTTTGTATTTTATGCTTCTGGCATTGACTTCTAAGGCGCTAACTATTCGATGTGGTGGACCAATGCCCTAGACTGAAGCCTAGGTTGCCCGGAACGTAGAAATGACCATACCTTTCACACTGGTTGCAATTACTCCTGTTATACGATGGAAAAACTGTTGTATCTATTTTGTATTTTATGCTTCTGTCATTGACTTCTAAGGCGCTAACTATTCGATGTGGTGGAGCAACGCCCTAGAGTGAAGCCTAGGTTGCCCGGAACGTAGAAATGACCATAGCTTTCACACTGGTTGCAATTATTCCTGTTATACGATGGACAAACTGTTGGATTTTTATTGTACGTTATGCTTCTGGCGTTGACTTCTTAGGCCCTAACTATTGGATCTGGTGGAGTAACGCCTAGAGTGAAGCCTAGGTTGCCCGGAACGTAGAAATGACCATAACCTTCATACTGATTGCAATTATTCGTTTTATACGATGGAAGAACTGTTGTACTTATATTGCATGTTATGCCTCTGGCGTTGACTCCTAAGGCCGTAGCTATTCGATCTGGTGGAACAACGCCCTAGAGTGAAGCCTGGGTTGCCCGGAACGTAGAAATGACCATCACTTTCACACTGGTTGCAATTATTCCTGTTATACGATGGAAAAACTGTTGTATCTATTTTGTATTTTATTCTTCTGGCGTTGACTTCTTAGGTCCTAACTACTGGATCTGGTGGAGCAACGCCCTCCGGTGAAGCCCAGGTTGCCCGGAACGTAGAAATGACCATAACTCTCATACTGATTGCAATTATTCGTATTATTCGATGGAAAATCTGTTGTATTTATATCGTACTTTATGCGTCTGGAGTTGTTTTCTAAGGCCCTAACTATTCAACCTGGTGGACCAACGCCCAAGAGTGAAGCCCAGGTTGCACGGAACCTAGAAATGCCAATTACTTTCACACTGGTTGTAATTATTCCTGTTATACGATGGAATAACTGTTGTATTTATATTTTATTTTATGCTTCTGGCGTTGACTTCTAAGGCCCTTGCTATTCGATATGGTGGAGCAACGCTCTAGAGTGAAGCCTAGGTTGCCCGGAACGTAGAAGTGACCATCACCTTCACTCTGGTTGCAATTATTCCTGTTGTACGATGGAAAAACTGTGGTATTTATATTGTATTTTATGCTTCTGGCGTAGGCTTCTTAGGCCCTAACTATTAGATATGGGGGAACCACGCCCTAGAGTGAAGCCTAGGTTGCCCGTATCGTAGAAATGACCATATCTTTCACACTGGTTGCAATTACTCCTGTTATACGATGGAAAAACTGTTGGATTTTTATTGTACTTTATGCTTCTGGCGTTGACTTCTAAGGCCCTATGTATTCGATCTGGTGGAGCAATGCCTCAGTGTTAAGTCTAGTTTGCCCGGAACGTAGAAATGGCCGTTACCTTCACACTGGTTACAATTATTCATTTTATACGATGGAAAGACTGTTGTACATATATCGTATTTTATGCTTCTGGCGTTGACTTCTTAGGCCCTAACTATTCGATCCGGTGGAGCCACGCCCTAGGGTGAAGCCTAGGTTCCCCGAACGTAGAAATGACCATAACTATCAGACTGGTTGCAATTATTCGTTTTATACGATGGAAAGACTGTTGTATCTATATTGTATTTTATAGTTATGGCGTTGTCTTCTAGGGCCGTAGCTATTCGATGTGGTTGAGCAACGCCCTAGAGTGACGCCTACGTTGCCCGGAACGTAGAAATGACCATAGCTTTCACACTGGTTGCAATTATTCCTGTTATACGATGGAAAAACTGTTGCATTTTTATTGTATTTTATGCTTCTGGCGTTAAATTCAAAGTCCCTAGCTATGCGATCTGGTGGAGTAACGCCCTAAAGTTAAGCCTAGGTTGCTCGAAACGTAGAAATGACCATTACTTTCACACTGGTTGCAATTATCCCTGTATTACGATGGAAAGGCTGTTGTATTTATATTGTATTTTATGCTTCTGGCATAGTCTTCTTAGGCCCTAACTATTCGATCTGGTGGAACAACGCCCTAGAGTGAAGACTAGGTTGCCCGGAACGTAGAAATGACCATAGCTTTCATACTGGTTGCAATTATTCGCTTTATACCATGGAAAAACTGTTGTACATATATCGAATTTTATGAATCTGGCGTTGACTTCTAAGTCCCTAGCAATTCGATCTGGTGGAGCAACGCCCTAGAGTGAAGCCTAGGTTGCCCGGGACGTAGAAATGATCATTACTTTCACACTGGTTGCAATTATTCCTGTTATACGATGGACAAACTGTTGGATTTTTATTGTACGTTATGCTTCTAGCGTTGACTTCTTAGGCCCTAACTATTGGACCTGGTGGAGCAACGCCTAGAGTGAAGCCTAGGTTGCCCGGAATGTAGAAATGACCATAACCTTCATACTGATTGCAATTATTCATTTTATACAATGGAAAAACAGTTGCACTTATATTGTATATTATAGTCATGGCGTTGACTTCTAAGGCCGTAGCTATTCGATGTGGTGGAGCAATGCCCTAGAGTGAAGCCTAGGTTGCCCGGAACGTAGAAATGACCATACCTTTCACACTGGTTGCAATTATTCCTGTTATACGATGAAAAAACTGTTGTACTTATATTGCATGTTTTGCCTCTGGCTTTGACTCCTAAGGCCCTAGCTATTCGATGTGGTGGAGCAACGCCCTAGAGTGAAGCCTAGGTTGCCCGGAAAGTAGAAATGACCATTACCTCCACACTGTTTGCAATTATTCGTTTTATACAATGGAAAAACTGTTGTATTTATATTGTTTTTTATAGCTATGGCGTTGACTTCTAAGGCCGTAGCTATTCGATGTGGTGGAGCAACGCCCTAGAGTGAAGTCTAGGTTGCCCGGAACGTAGAAATGACCATTACCTCCACACTGTTTGCAATTATTCGTTTTATACAATGGAAAAACTGTTGTATTTATATTGTTTTTTATAGTTATGGCGTTGACTGTTAAGGCCGTAGCTATTCGATGTGGTGGAGCAACGCCCTAGAGTGAAGTCTAGTTTGCCCGGAACGTAGAAATGACCATGTCTTTCACACTGGTTGCAATTATTCCTGTTATACGATGGAAAAACTGTTGTATTTATATTATATTTTATGCTTCAGGCGTTGACTTCTAAGGCCGTAGCTATTCGATCTGCTGGAGCAATGCCCTAGAGTGAAGCCTAGGTTGCCCGGGACGTAGAAATGACCATCACCCTCACTCTGGATACAATTATTCCTGTTATACGATGGAAAAACTGTTGTATTTATATTATATTTTATGCTTCAGGCGTTGCCTTCTAAGGCCGTAGATATTCGATGTGGTGGAGCAACGCCCTAGAGTGAAGCCTAGGTTGCCCGGAACGTAGAAATGACCACCACTTTCACACTGGTTGCAATTATTCTTGTTATACGATGGAAAAACTGTTGTATTTATATTGTATTTTATGCTTCTGGTGTAGACTTCTTAGGCCCTAGCTATTCGATGTGGTGGATAAACGCCCTAGAGTGAAGCCTAGGTTGCCCGGAAAGTAGAAATGACCATTACCTCCACACTGTTTGCAATTATTCGTTTTATACAATGGAAAAACTGATGTATTTTTATTGTTTTTTATGCTTCTGGCGTTGACTTCTTAGGCCCTAACTATTGGATCTGGTGGAGCAACGCCTAGAGTGAAGCCTAGGTTGCCCGGAACGTAGAAATGACCATAACCTTCATACTGATTGCAATTATTCGTTTTATACGATGGAAAAACTGTTGTATTTATTTTGTATTTTATGCCTCTCGCGTTAACTCCTAAGGCCGTAGCTATTCGATGTGGTGGAGCAACTCCCTATAGTGAAGCCTAGGCTGCCCGGAACGTAGAAATGACCATATCTTTCACACTGGTAGCAATTATTCCTGTTATACGATGTAAAAACTGTTGTATTTCTATTGTATTTTATGCTTCTGGCGTTTGCTTCTTAGGCCCTAACTATTCGATCTGGTGGAGCAACTCCCTAGAGAGAAGCCTAGATTGCCCGGAACGTAGAAGTGACCATTACCTTCTGGCGTGTTGCACTTATTCCTGTTATACGATGAAAAAACTGCTGTATCTTTATTGTATTTTATGCGTCTGGAATTGTTTTCTAAGGCCCTAACTATTCGGTGTGGTGGAGCAACGCCCTAGAGCGAAACCTAGGTTGCCCGGAACGTAGAAATGTTCATTACTTTCACACTGGTTGCAATTATTCCTGTTATACGATGGAATAACTGTTGTATCTATATTTTATTTTATGCTTCTGGCGTTGACTTCTAAGGCCCTTGCTATTCGATCTGGTGGAGCAACGCCCTAGAGTGAAGCCTATGTTGCCCCGAACGTAGAAATGACCATATCTTTCACACTGGTTGCAATTATTCCTGTTATACGATGGAAAAACTGTTGTATTTATATTGTACTTTATTCTTCTGGCGTTGACTTCTTAGGCCCTAACTATTCGATCTGGCAGAGCAACGCCCTAGAGTGAAGCCTAGGTTGCCCGGAATGTAGAAATGACCATCACTTTCACACTGGTTGCAATTATTCTTGTGATACGATGGAAAAACTGTTGTATTTATTTTGTATTTTATGCCTCTGGCGTTGACTCCTAAGGCCGTAGCTATTCGATCTGGTGGAGCAACGCCCTAGAGAGAAGCCTAAATTGCCCGGAACGTAGAAGTGACCATTACCTTCTGGCTTGTTGCAATTATTCCTGTTATACGGTGAAAAAACTGCTGTATTTCTATTGTGTTTTATTCTTCTGGCGTTGACTTCTTAGGCCCTAATTATTCGATCTGGTGGAGCAACGCCCTAGAGAGAAGCCTAGATTACCCGGAACGTAGAAGCGACCATTACCTTCTGGCGTGTTGCAATTATTGCTGTAATACGATGAAAAGACTGCTGTATTTTTATTGTATTTTATGCGTCTGGAATTGTTTTCTAAGGCCTTAACTATTCGGTGTGGTGGAGCAACGACCTAGAGCGAAACCTAGGTTGCCCGGAACGTAGAAATGATCATTACTTTCACACTGGTTGCAATTATTCCTGTTATACGATGGACAAACTGTTGGATTTTTATTGTACGTTATGCTTCTAGCGTTGACTTCTTAGGCCCTAACTATTGGACCTGGTGGAGCAACGCCTAGAGTGAAGCCTAGGTTGCCCGGAATGTAGAAATGACCATAACCTTCATACTGATTGCAATTATTCATTTTATACAATGGAAAAACAGTTGCACTTATATTGTATATTATAGTCATGGCGTTGACTTCTAAGGCCGTAGCTATTCGATGTGGTGGAGCAATGCCCTAGAGTGAAGCCTAGGTTGCCCGGAACGTAGAAATGACCATACCTTTCAGACTGGTTGCAATTATTCCTGTTATACGATGAAAAAACTGTTGTACTTATATTGCATGTTTTGCCTCTGGCTTTGACCCCTAAGGCCCTAGCTATTCGATGTGGTGGAGCAACGCCCTAGAGTGAAGCCTAGGTTGCCCGGAAAGTAGAAATGACCATTACCTCCACACTATTTGCAATTATTCGTTTTATACAATGGAAAAACTGTTGTATTTATATTGTTTTTTATAGCTATGGCGTTGACTTCTAAGGCCGTAGCTATTCGATGTGGTGGAGCAACGCCCTAGAGTGAAGTCTAGGTTGCCCGGAACGTAGAAATGACCATTACCTCCACACTGTTTGCAATTATTCGTTTTATACAATGGAAAAACTGTTGTATTTATATTGTTTTTTATAGTTATGGCGTTGACTTTTAAGGCCGTAGATGTTCGATGTGGTGGAGCAACGCCCTAGAGTGAAGCCTAGGTTGCCCGGAACGTAGAAATGACCACCACTTTCACACTGGTTGCAATTATTCTTGTTATACGATGGAAAAACTGTTGTATTTATATTGTATTTTATGCTTCTGGTGTAGACTTCTTAGGCCCTAGCTATTCGATCTGGAGGAACAACGCCCTAGAGTGAAGCCTAGGTTGCCCGGAACGTAGAAATGACCATAACTATAAGACTGATTGCAATTATTCATTTTATACAATGGAAAAACTGTTGTATTTATATTGTATTTTCTAGTTATGGCGTTGACTTCTAAGGCCGTAGCTATTCGATGTGGTGGAGCAATGCCCTAGATTGAAGCCAAGGTTGCCCGGAACGTAGAAATGACCATACCTTTCACACTGGTTGCAATTACTCCTGTTATACGATGGAAAAACTGTTGTATCTATTTTGTATTTTATGCTTCTGGCGTTTGCTTCTTAGGCCCTAACTATTCGATCTGGTGGAGCAACTCCCTAGAGAGAAGCCTAGATTGCCCGGAACGTAGAAGTGACCATTACCTTCTGGCGTGTTGCACTTATTCCTGTTATACGATGAAAAAACTGCTGTATCTTTATTGTATTTTATGCGTCTGGAATTGTTTTCTAAGGCCCTAACTATTCGGTGTGGTGGAGCAACGCCCTAGAGCGAAACCTAGGTTGCCCGGAACGTAGAAATGTTCATTACTTTCACACTGGTTGCAATTATTCCTGTTATACGATGGAATAACTGTTGTATCTATATTTTATTTTATGCTTCTGGCGTTGACTTCTAAGGCCCTTGCTATTCGATCTGGTGGAGCAACGCTCTAGAGTGAAGCCTAGGTTGCCCGGAACGTAGAAATGACCATCACCTTCACTCTGGTTGCAATTATTACTGTTGTATGATGGAAAAAGTGTGGTATTTATATTGTATTTTATGCTTCTGGCGTAGGCTTCTTAGGCCCTAACTATTCGATATGTGGGAACCACGCCCTAGACTGAAGCCTATGTTGCCCCGAACGTAGAAATGACCATATCTTTCACACTGGTTGCAATTATTCCTGTTATACGATGGAAAAACTGTTGTATTTATATTGTACTTTATTCTTCTGGCGTTGACTTCTTAGGCCCTAACTATTCGATCTGCCAGAGCAACGCCCTAGAGTGAAGCCTAGGTTGCCCGGAATGTAGAAATGACCATCACTTTCACACTGGTTGCAATTATTCTTGTTATACGATGGAAAAACTGTTGTATTTATTTTGTATTTTATGCCTCTGGCGTTGACTCCTAAGGCCGTAGCTATTCGATCTTGTGGAGCAACGCCCTAGAGAGAAGCCTAAATTGCCCGGAACGTAGAAGTGACCATTACCTTCTGGCTTGTTGCAATTATTCCTGTTATACGGTGAAAAAACTGCTGTATTTCTATTGTGTTTTATTCTTCTGGCGTTGACTTCTTAGGCCCTAATTATTCGATCTGGTGGAGCAACGCCCTAGAGAGAAGCCTAGATTGCCCGGAACGTAGAAGCGACCATTACCTTCTGGCGTGTTGCAATTATTGCTGTAATACGATGAAAAGACTGCTGTATTTTTATTGTATTTTATGCGTCTGGAATTGTTTTCTAAGGCCTTAACTATTCGGTGTGGTGGAGCAACGACCTAGAGCGAAACCTAGGTTGCCCGGAACGTAGAAATGATCATTACTTTCACACTGGTTGCAATTATTCCTGTTATACGATGGACAAACTGTTGGATTTTTATTGTACGTTATGCTTCTAGCGTTGACTTCTTAGGCCCTAACTATTGGACCTGGTGGAGCAACGCCTAGAGTGAAGCCTAGGTTGCCCGGAATGTAGAAATGACCATAACCTTCATACTGATTGCAATTATTCATTTTATACAATGGAAAAACAGTTGCACTTATATTGTATATTATAGTCATGGCGTTGACTTCTAAGGCCGTAGCTATTCGATGTGGTGGAGCAATGCCCTAGAGTGAAGCCTAGGTTGCCCGGAACGTAGAAATGACCATACCTTTCACACTGGTTGCAATTATTCCTGTTATACGATGGAAAAACTGTTGTATTTCTATTGTATTTTATGCTTCTGGCGTTGACTTCTAAGGCCCTTGCTATTCGATCTGGTGGACCAACGCCCTAGAGCGAAACCTAGGTTGCCCGAAAAGTGGAAATGACCATTGCCTCCACACTGTTTGCGATTATTCGTTTTATACAATGGAGAAACTGTTGTATTTACGTTGTTTTTTATAGTTATGGCGTTGACTTCTGAGGCCGTAGCTATTCGATGTGCTGGAGCAACGCCCTACGGTGAAGCCTAGGTTGCCCGGAACATAGAAATGACCATACCTTTCACACTGGTTGCAATTACTCCTGTTATACGATGGAAAAACTGTTGTATCTATTTTGTATTTTATGCTTCTGGCATTGACTTCTAAGGCGCTAACTATTCGATGTGGTGGACCAATGCCCTAGACTGAAGCCTAGGTTGCCCGGAACGTAGAAATGACCATACCTTTCACACTGGTTGCAATTACTCCTGTTATACGATGGAAAAACTGTTGTATCTATTTTGTATTTTATGCTTCTGTCATTGACTTCTAAGGCGCTAACTATTCGATGTGGTGGAGCAACGCCCTAGAGTGAAGCCTAGGTTGCCCGGAACGTAGAAATGACCATAGCTTTCACACTGGTTGCAATTATTCCTGTTATACGATGGACAAACTGTTGGATTTTTATTGTACGTTATGCTTCTGGCGTTGACTTCTTAGGCCCTAACTATTGGATCTGGTGGAGTAACGCCTAGAGTGAAGCCTAGGTTGCCCGGAACGTAGAAATGACCATAACCTTCATACTGATTGCAATTATTCGTTTTATACGATGGAAGAACTGTTGTACTTATATTGCATGTTATGCCTCTGGCGTTGACTCCTAAGGCCGTAGCTATTCGATCTGGTGGAACAACGCCCTAGAGTGAAGCCTAGGTTGCCCGGAACGTAGAAATGACCATAACTATAAGACTGATTGCAATTATTCATTTTATACAATGGAAAAACTGTTGTATTTATATTGTATTTTCTAGTTATGGCGTTGACTTCTAAGGCCGTAGCTATTCGATGTGGTGGAGCAATGCCCTAGATTGAAGCCAAGGTTGCCCGGAACGTAGAAATGACCATTACCTCCACACTGTTTGCAATTATTCGTTTTATACAATGGAAAAACAGTTGTATTTATATTGTTTTTTATTCTTCTGGCGTTGACTTCTTAGGTCCTAACTACTGGATCTGGTGGAGCAACGCCCTCCGGTGAAGCCCAGGTTGCCCGGAACGTAGAAATGACCATAACTCTCATACTGATTGCAATTATTCGTATTATTCGATGGAAAATCTGTTGTATTTATATCGTACTTTATGCGTCTGGAGTTGTTTTCTAAGGCCCTAACTATTCAACCTGGTGGACCAACGCCCAAGAGTGAAGCCCAGGTTGCACGGAACCTAGAAATGCCAATTACTTTCACACTGGTTGTAATTATTCCTGTTATACGATGGAATAACTGTTGTATTTATATTTTATTTTATGCTTCTGGCGTTGACTTCTAAGGCCCTTGCTATTCGATATGGTGGAGCAACGCTCTAGAGTGAAGCCTAGGTTGCCCGGAACGTAGAAGTGACCATCACCTTCACTCTGGTTGCAATTATTCCTGTTGTACGATGGAAAAACTGTGGTATTTATATTGTATTTTATGCTTCTGGCGTAGGCTTCTTAGGCCCTAACTATTAGATATGGGGGAACCACGCCCTAGAGTGAAGCCTAGGTTGCCCGTATCGTAGAAATGACCATATCTTTCACACTGGTTGCAATTACTCCTGTTATACGATGGAAAAACTGTTGGATTTTTATTGTACTTTATGCTTCTGGCGTTGACTTCTAAGGCCCTATGTATTCGATCTGGTGGAGCAATGCCTCAGTGTTAAGTCTAGTTTGCCCGGAACGTAGAAATGGCCGTTACCTTCACACTGGTTACAATTATTCATTTTATACGATGGAAAGACTGTTGTACATATATCGTATTTTATGCTTCTGGCGTTGACTTCTTAGGCCCTAACTATTCGATCCGGTGGAGCCACGCCCTAGGGTGAAGCCTAGGTTCCCCGAACGTAGAAATGACCATAACTATCAGACTGGTTGCAATTATTCGTTTTATACGATGGAAAGACTGTTGTATCTATATTGTATTTTATAGTTATGGCGTTGTCTTCTAGGGCCGTAGCTATTCGATGTGGTTGAGCAACGCCCTAGAGTGACGCCTACGTTGCCCGGAACGTAGAAATGACCATAGCTTTCACACTGGTTGCAATTATTCCTGTTATACGATGGAAAAACTGTTGCATTTTTATTGTATTTTATGCTTCTGGCGTTAAATTCAAAGTCCCTAGCTATGCGATCTGGTGGAGTAACGCCCTAAAGTTAAGCCTAGGTTGCTCGAAACGTAGAAATGACCATTACTTTCACACTGGTTGCAATTATCCCTGTATTACGATGGAAAGGCTGTTGTATTTATATTGTATTTTATGCTTCTGGCATAGTCTTCTTAGGCCCTAACTATTCGATCTGGTGGAACAACGCCCTAGAGTGAAGACTAGGTTGCCCGGAACGTAGAAATGACCATAGCTTTCATACTGGTTGCAATTATTCGCTTTATACCATGGAAAAACTGTTGTACATATATCGAATTTTATGAATCTGGCGTTGACTTCTAAGTCCCTAGCAATTCGATCTGGTGGAGCAACGCCCTAGAGTGAAGCCTAGGTTGCCCGGGACGTAGAAATGACCATCACCTTCACTCTGGTTGCAATTATTCCTGTTATACAAGGGAAAAACTGTTGTATTTATATTGTATTTTATGCTTCTGGCGTTGACTTCTTAGGCCCTAGCTATTCGATCTGGTGGAGCAACGCCCTAGAGCGAAGCCTAGGTTGCCCGGAATGTAGAAATGACCATCACTTTCACACTGGTTGCAATTATTCTTGTTATACGATGGAAAAACTGTTGTATTTATTTTGAATTTTATGCTTCAGGCGTTGACTTCTAAGGCCGTGGCTATTCGACGTGGTGGAGGAACGCCCTAGAGTGAAGCCTAGGTTGCCCGGAACGTAGAAATGCCCATTACTTTCACACTGGTTGCAATTATCCCTGTTATACGTTGGAAAGGTTGTTGAATTTATATTATATTTTATGCTTCTGGCGTAGTCTTCTTAGGCCCTAACTATTCGATCTGGTGGAACAACGCCCTAGAGTGAAGACTAGGTTGCCCGGAACGTAGATACGACCATAGCTTTCACACTGGTTGCAATTATTCGTTTTATACGATGGAAAATCTGTTGTATTTTTATTTTATTTTATGCTTCTGGCGTTGACTTCTTAGGCCCTAACTATTCGATCTGGTGGAGCAACGCCCTAGGGTGAAGCCTAGGTTGCCCGGAACGTAGAAATGTCCATTACCTTCACACTGGTAGCAAGTATTCCTGTTATACGATGGAAAGACTGTTGTATTTATATCGTATTTTATGCTTCAGGCGTTGACTTCAATGGCCCTACCTATTCGATCTGGTGGAGCAACGCCATAGAGTCAAGCATTGGTTGCCCGGAACGTAGAAATGACCATAACTTTCACACAGGTTGCTATTATTCGTTTTATACGATGGAAAGGATGTTGTATTTATTTTGTATTTTATGCTTTTGGCTTTGACTTCTAAGGGCCTAACTCTTCGATCTGGTGGAGCAACGCCTCAGAGTTATGTCTAGGATTCCCGGAACGTAGAAATGGGCATTACTTTCACACGGGCTGCAATTATTTCTGGTATACGATGGAAAAGGTGTTGTATTTATATTGTATTTTATGATTCTCGCGTTGACTTCTTAGGACCTAACTCTTCGATCTGGTGGAGCAATACCTCAGAGTTGAGTCTAGGATTCCCGGAACGTAGAAATCGCCCTTACTTTCACACTGGTTGTAATTATTCCTGGTATACGATGGAACAACGGTTGTATATTTATTTTATTTTATGCTTCTGGCGTTGAATTCTAAGTCCCTAACTATTCGATCTGGTGGAGCAACGCCCTAAATATAAGCCTAGGTTGCCCGGAACGTAGAAATGACCATCACTTTCACACTGGTTGCAATTATTCATGCTATACGATGGAAAGACTGTTGTATTTATATTGTATTTTATGCTTCTGGCTTTGACTTCTAAGGTCCTAGCTATTGAATCGCGTGAGGCAACGTCCAAGAGTGAAGCCTATGTTGCCCGAAACGTAGAAATGACCACTACTTTCATACTGGCTGCAATTATTCATTTTATACGATGGAAAAACTGTTGTATTTATTTTGTATTTGGTGCTTCTGGCGTTGACTTCTTAGGCCCTAACTATTGGATCTGGTGGACCAACGCCCTAGAGTGAAGCCCAGGTTGCCCGAAACGTAGAAATGACCATTACTTTCACTCTCGTTACAATTATTCATGCTATACGATGGAAAAGCTGTTGTATTTATATTGTATTTTATGCTTCTGGCGTAGTCTTCTTAGGCCCTAACTATTCGATCTGGTGGAACAACGCCCTAGAGTGAAGACTAGGTTGCCCGGAACGTAGAAATGACCATAGCTTTCATACTGATTGCAATTATTCGTTTTATACCATGGAAAAACTGTTGTACATATATCGTATTTTATGCTTCTGGCGTTGACTTCTAAGTCCCTAGCTATTCGATCGGGTGGAGCAACGTCCTAGAGTGAAGCCTAGGTTGCCCAGGACGTAGAAATGACCATCACCTTCACTCTGGTTGCAATTATTCCTGTTATAGGATGGGAAAACTGTTATATTTATATTGTATTTTATGCTTCTGGCCTTGACTTCTAAGGCCGTAGCTATTCGATGTGGTGGACCAACGCCCTAGAGTGAAACCGAGGTTGCCCGGAACGTAGAAATGACCATTACTTTCACACTGGTTGCAATTATTCCTGTTATACGATGGACAAACTGTTGGATTTTTATTGTACTTTATGCTTCTGGCGTTGACTTCTAAGGCCCTATGTATTCGATCTGGTGGAGCAATGCCTCAGTGTTAAGTCTAGTTTGCCCGGAACGTAGAAATGGCCGTTACCTTCACACTGGTTACAATTATTCATTTTATACGATGGAAAGACTGTTGTACATATATCGTATTTTATGCTTCTGGCGTTGACTTCTTAGGCCCTAACTATTCGATCCGGTGGAGCCACGCCCTAGGGTGAAGCCTAGGTTCCCCGAACGTAGAAATGACCATAACTATCAGACTGGTTGCAATTATTCGTTTTATACGATGGAAAGACTGTTGTATCTATATTGTATTTTATAGTTATGGCGTTGTCTTCTAGGGCCGTAGCTATTCGATGTGGTTGAGCAACGCCCTAGAGTGACGCCTACGTTGCCCGGAACGTAGAAATGACCATAGCTTTCACACTGGTTGCAATTATTCCTGTTATACGATGGAAAAACTGTTGCATTTTTATTGTATTTTATGCTTCTGGCGTTAAATTCAAAGTCCCTAGCTATGCGATCTGGTGGAGTAACGCCCTAAAGTTAAGCCTAGGTTGCTCGGAACGTAGAAATGACCATTACTTTCACACAGGTTGCTATTATTCGTTTTATACGATGGAAAGGCTGTTGTATTTATTTTGTATTTTATGCTTTTGGGTTTGACTTCTAAGGGCCTAACTCTTCGATCTGGTGGAGCAATGCCTCAGAGTTAAGTCTAGGATTCGCGGAACGTATAAATGGGCATTACTTTCACACTGGCTGCAATTACTCTTGTTATACGATGGAAAAGCTGTTGTATTTATATTGTATTGTATGCTTCTCGCGTTGACTTCTTAGGACCTAACTATTCGATCTGGTGGAGCAACGCACTAGAGTGAAGCCGAGGTTGCCCGGAACGTAGAAATGTCCATTACCTTCACACTGGTAGCAAGTATTCCTGTTATACGATGGAAAGGCTGTTGTATTTATAACGTATTTTATGCTTCTGGCGTTGACTTCTAAGGCCGTAGCTATTCGATGTGGTGGAGCAACGCCCTAGTGTGAAGCCTAGGCTGCCCGGAACGTAGAAATGACCATTACCTTCACACTGGTTGCAATTATTCCTATTATACGATGGAAAGACTGTTGTATCTTTATTGTATTATATGCTTCGGGCGTTGACTTCAATGGCCCTACCTATTCGATCTGGTGGAGCAACGCCATAGAGTCAAGCATTGGTTGCCCGGAACTTAGAAATGACCATAACTTTCACACAGGTTGCTATTATTCGTTTTATACGATGGAAAGGATGTTGTATTTATTTTGTATTTTATGCTTTTGGCTTTGACTTCTAACGGCCTAACTCTTCGATCTGGTGGAGCAACGCCTCAGAGTTAAGTCTAGGATTCCCGGAACGTAGAAATGGGCATTACTTTCACACGGGCTGCAATTATTCCTGTTATACGATGGAAAAGATGTTGCATTTATATTGTATTTTATGCTTCTCGCGTTGACTTCTTAGGACCTAACTATTCGATCTGGTGGAGCAACGGCCTAGAGCGAAGCCTAGGTTACCCGGAACACAGAAATGACCAGTACTTTCACACCGATTGCAGCTTTCCTGCTATTCGATGGAAAAACTGTTGCATTTTTATTGTATTTTATGCGTCTGGCGTTGTTTTCTAACGCCCTAGCTATTCGCCCTGGTGGTGGAACGCCCTAGAGTGAAGCCTAGGTTGCCCTGAACGTAGAAAGGACCATTACTTTCACACCGGTTGCAATTATTCATTTTATACGACGGAAAAACTGTTGTATTTATACTGTATTTTATGCTTCTGGCGTTGACTTCAAAGACCGTAGCTATTCGATGTGGTGGAGCAACGCCCTAGAGTGAAGCCTAGGTTGCCCGGAACGTAGAAATGACCATTACGTACACACTGTTTGCAATTATTCATATTATACAGAGGAAAAACTGTTGTATTTATATTGCAATTTATGTTTCTGGCATTGACTTCTAAGGCCCTAGCTATTCGATCTGGAGGAACAACGGCTTAGAGTGAAGCCTAGGTTTCCCGGAACTTAGAAATAACCATAACTTTCATTCTGGTTGCAATTATTCCTGTCATACGATGGAAAAACCGTGGTATTTATATTGTATTTTATGCTTCTGGTGTAGACTTCTTAGGCCCTAGCTATTCGATCTGGAGGAACAACGCCCTAGGGTGAAGCCTAGGTTGCCCGGAACGTAGAAATGACCATCACTTTCACACTGGTTGCAATTATTCCTGTTATACGATGGACAAACTGTTGGATTTTTATTGTACGTTATGCTTCTGGCGTTGACTTCTTAGGCCCTAACTATTGGATCTGGTGGAGCAACGCCTAGAGTGAAGCCTAGGTTGCACGGAACGTAGAAATGCCCATTACTTTCACACTGGTTGTAATTATTCCTGTTACACGATGGAGTAACTGTTGTATTTTTATTTTATTTTGTGCTTCTGGCGTTGACTTCTAAGGCCCTAACTATTCGATCTGGTGGAGCAACTCCAAAGAGTGAAGCCTAGGTTACCCGGAACGTAGAAATGACCAGTACTTTCACACTGGCTGCAACTATTCGTATTATACGATGGATAAACTGTTGTATTTATATTGTATTTTATGCTTCTGGTGTAGACTTCTTAGGCCCTAGCTATTCGATCTGGAGGAACAACGGCATAGATTGAAGCCTAGGTTTCCCGGAACGTAGAAATGACCATACCTTTCAGACTGATTGCAATTATTCCTGTTATACGATGGAAAAACTGTTGTATTTATATTATATTTTATGCTTCAGGCGTTGACTTCTAGGGCCGTAGCTATTCGATGTGGTGGAGAAACGCCCTAGAGTGAAGCCTAGGCTGCCCGGAAAGTAGAAATGACCATTACCTCCACACTGTTTGCAATTATTCATTTTACACAATGGAAAAATTGTTGTATTTATATTGTTTTTTATAGTTATGGCGTTGACTTCTAATGGCGTATCTATTCGATGTGGTCGAGCAACGCCCTAGAGCGAAACCTAGGTTGCCCGGAACGTAGAAATGACCATAACCTTCATACTGATTGCAATTATTCGTTTTATACGATGGAAAAACTGTTGTACTTATATTGTATGTTATGCCTCTGGCGTTGACTCCTAAGGCCGTAGCTATTCGATGTGGTGCAGCAACGCCCTAGAGTGAAGCCTAGGTTGCAGGTAACGTAGAAATGCCCATTACTTTCACAGTGGTTGTAATTATTCCTGTTACACGATGGAATAACTGTTGTATTTTTATTGTATTTTATGCTTCTGGCGTTGACTTCGTAGGCCCTAACTATTCGATGTGGTGGAGCAACGCCCTAGAGTGAAGACTAGGTTGCCCGGAATGTAGAAATGACCATCACTTTCACACTGGTTGCAATTATTCTTCTTATACGATGGAAAAACTGTTGTATCTATTTTGTATTTTATGCCTCTTGCGTTGACTCCTAAGGCCGTAGCTATTCGATGTGGTGGAGCAACGCCCTATAGTGAAGCCTAGGTTGCCCGGACCGTAGAAATGACCATGTCTTTCACACTGGTTGCAATTATTCCTGTTATACGATGGAAAAACTGTTGTATTTATATTATATTTTATGCTTCAGACGTTGACTTCTAAGGCCGTAGCTATTCGATGTGGTGGAGAAACGCTCTAGAGTGAAGCCTAGGTTGCCCGGAAAGTAGAAATGACCATTACCTCCACACTGTTTGCAATTATTCATTTTATACAATGTAAAAACTGTTGTATTTATATTGTTTTTTATAGTTATGGCGTTGACTTCTAAGGCCGTAGCTATTCGATGTGGTGGAGCAATGGCCTAGAGTGAAGCCTAGGATGCCCGCAACGTAGAAATGACCATATCTTTCACACTGTGTGCAATTATTCCTGTTATACGATGGACAAACTGTTGGATTTTTATTGTACGTTATGCTTCTGGCGTTGACTTGTTAGGTCCTAACTATTGGATCTGGTGGACCAACGCCTAGAGTGAAGCCTAGGTTGCCCTGATCGTAGAAATGACCATATCTTTCACACCGGTTGCAATTATTCCTGTTATACGATGGAAAAACTGTTGTATCCCTATTGTATTTTATGCTTCTGGCGTTGACTTCTTAGGTCCTAACTATTGGATCTGGTGGAGCAACGCCCTCTGATGAAGCCCAGGTTGCCCGGAACGTAGAAATGACCATTACTTCCACACTGTTTGCAATTATTCATATTATACAGTGCAAAAACTGTTGTATTTATATGGCATTTTATGCTTCTGGCATTGACTTCTAAGGCGCTAACTATTCGATGTGGTGGAGCAATGCCCTAGAGTGAAGCCTAGGATGCCCGCAACGTAGAAATGACCATATCTTTCACACTGTTTGCAATTATTCCCGTTACACGATTGAAAAACTGTTGTATTTATATTGTATTTTATGCGTGTGGAGTTGTTTTCTAAGGCCCTAACTATTCGACCTGGTGGACCAACGCCCTAGAGTGAAGCCTAGGTTGCACGGAACGTAGAAATGCCCATTACTTTCACACTGGTTGTAATTATTCCTGTTATACGATGGAATAACTGTTGTATTTTTATTTTATTTTGTGCTTCTGGCGTTGACTTCTAAGGTCCTGGCTATTCGATCTGGTGGAGCAACGCTCTAGAGTGAAGCCTAGGTTGCCCGGAACTTAGAAAAGACCATCACCTTCACTCTGGTTGCAATTATTCCTGTTATACGATGGAAAAACTGTTGTATTTATATTGTATTTTATGCTTCTAGTGTAGACTTCTTAGGCGCTAGCTATTCGATCTGGAGGAACAACGCCCTAGTGTGAAGCCTAGGTTGCCCGGAACGTAGAAATGACCATCACTTTCACACTGGTTGCAATTATTCCTGTTATACGATGGAAAAACTGTTGTATTTATATTGTATTTTATGCTTCTAGTGCAGACTTCTTAGGCCCTAGCTATTCGATCTGGAGGAACAACGCCCTAGTGTGAAGCCTAGGTTGCCCGGAACGTAGAAATGACCATCACATTCACACTGGTTGCAATTATTCTTGTTATACGATGGAAAAACTGTTGTATTTATATTGTATTTTATGCTTCTGGGTAGACTTCTTAGGCCCTAGCTATTCGATCTGGAGGAACAACGTCCTAGAGTGAAGCCTAGGATGCCGGGAACGTAGAAATGACTATAACCTTCATACTGATTGCAATTATTCGTTTTATACGATGGAAAAATTGTTGTGCTTATATTGTATGTTATGCCTCTGGCGTTGACTTGTAAGGCCGTAGCTATTCGACGTGGTGGAGCAACGCCCTAGCGTGAAGCCTAGGTTGCCCGGAACGTAGAAATAACCATTACTTCCACACTGTTTGCAATTATTCATTTTATACAATGGAAAAACTGTTGTATTTATATTGTATTTTATAGTTATGCCGTTGACTTCTGAGGCCGTAGCTATTCGATGTGGTTGAGCAACGCCCTAGAGTGAAGCCTAGGTTGCCCGGAACGTAGAAATGTCCATTACTTCCACACTGTTTGCAATTATTCATATTATACAGTGCAAAAACTGTTGTATTTATATGGCATTTTATGCTTCTGGCATTGACTTCTAAGGCCCTAACTATTCGACGTGGTGGAGCAACGCCCTAGAGTGAAGCCTAGGTTGCCCGGAACGTAGAAGTGACCATAGCTTTCACACTGGTTGCAATTATTTCTGTTATACAAGGGAAAGACCGTTGTATTTATATTGTATTTTATGCTTCTGGCGTTGACTTCTTAGGCACTAACTATTCGATCTGGTGGAGCAACGCCCTAGAGTGAAGACTAGGTTGCCCGGAACGTAGAAATAACCATCACTTCCACACTGTTTGCAATTATTCATTTTATACAATGGAAAAACTGTTGTATTTATATTGTATTTTATAGTTATGCCGTTGACATCTAAGGCCGTAGCTATTCGATGTGGTTGAGCAACGCCCTAGAGTGAAGCCTAGGTTGCACGGAACGTAGAAATGACCATCACTTTCACACTGCTTGCAATTATTCATGCTATACGATGGAAAGACTGTTGTATTTATATTGTATTTTATGCTTCTGGCTTTGACTTCTAAGGTCCTAGCTATTGAATCGCGTGAGGCAACGTCCATGAGTGAAGCCTATGTTGCCCGAAACGTAGAAATGACCACTACTTTCATACTGGCTGCAATTATTCATTTTATACGATGGAAAAACTGTTGTATTTATTTTGCATTTGGTGCTTCTGGTGTTGACTTCTTAGGCCCTAACTACTGGATCTGGTGGACCAACGCCCTAGAGTGAAGCCCAGGTTGCCCGAAACGTAGAAATGACCATTACTTTCACTCTCGTTACAATTATTCATGCTATACGATGGAAAAGCTGTTGTATTTTTATTGTATTTTATGCTTCTGGCTTTGACTTCTAAGGCCCTAACTCTTCGATCTGGTGGAGCAATGCGTCTGAGTTAAATCTAGGATTACCGGAACGTAGAAATGGGCATTACTTTCACACGGGCTACAATTATTCCTGTTAAACGATGGAAAGGCTGTTGTATTTTTATTATATTTTATGCTTCTGGCGCTGACTTCTTAGGCCTTACCTATTCGATCTGGTGGAGCAACGGCCTAGAGCGAAGCCTAGGTTACCCGGAACACAGAAATGACCAGTACTTTCACACCGATTGCAGCTTTCCTGTTATTCGATGGAAAAACTGTTGCATTTTTATTGTATTTTGTGCGTCTGGCGTTGTTTTCTAACGCCCTAGCTATTCGCCCTGGTGGTGGAACGCCCTAGAGTGAAGCCTAGGTTGCCCTGAACGTAGAAAGGACCATTACTTTCACACCGGTTGCAATTATTCATTTTATACGACGGAAAAACTGTTGTATTTATACTGTATTTTATGCTTCTGGCGTTGACTTCAAAGACCGTAGCTATTCGATGTGGTGGAGCAACGCCCTAGAGTGAAGCCTAGGTTGCCCGGAACGTAGAAATGACCATTACGTACACACTGTTTGCAATTATTCATATTATACAGAGGAAAAACTGTTGTATTTATATTGCAATTTATGTTTCTGGCATTGACTTCTAAGGCCCTAGCTATTCGATCTGGAGGAACAACGGCTTAGAGTGAAGCCTAGGTTTCCCGGAACTTAGAAATAACCATAACTTTCATTCTGGTTGCAATTATTCCTGTCATACGATGGAAAAACCGTGGTATTTATATTGTATTTTATGCTTCTGGTGTAGACTTCTTAGGCCCTAGCTATTCGATCTGGAGGAACAACGCCCTAGGGTGAAGCCTAGGTTGCCCGGTACGTAGAAATGACCATCACTTTCACACTGGTTGCAATTATTCCTGTTATACGATGGACAAACTGTTGGATTTTTATTGTACGTTATGCTTCTGGCGTTGACTTCTTAGGCCCTAACTATTGGATCTGGTGGAGCAACGCCTAGAGTGAAGCCTAGGTTGCACGGAACGTAGAAATGCCCATTACTTTCACACTGGTTGTAATTATTCCTGTTACACGATGGAGTAACTGTTGTATTTTTATTTTATTTTGTGCTTCTGGCGTTGACTTCTAAGGCCCTAACTATTCGATCTGGTGGAGCAACTCCAAAGAGTGAAGCCTAGGTTACCCGGAACGTAGAAATGACCAGTACTTTCACACTGGCTGCAACTATCCGTATTATACGATGGATAAACTGTTGTATTTATATTGTATTTTATGCTTCTGGTGTAGACTTCTTAGGCCCTAGCTATTCGATCTGGAGGAACAACGGCATAGATTGAAGCCTAGGTTTCCCGGAACGTAGAAATGACCATACCTTTCAGACTGATTGCAATTATTCCTGTTATACGATGGAAAAACTGTTGTATTTATATTATATTTTATGCTTCAGGCGTTGACTTCTAGGGCCGTAGCTATTCGATGTGGTGGAGAAACGCCCTAGAGTGAAGCCTAGGCTGCCCGGAAAGTAGAAATGACCATTACCTCCACACTGTTTGCAATTATTCATTTTACACAATGGAAAAATTGTTGTATTTATATTGTTTTTTATAGTTATGGCGTTGACTTCTAATGGCGTATCTATTCGATGTGGTCGAGCAACGCCCTAGAGCGAAACCTAGGTTGCCCGGAACGTAGAAATGACCATAACCTTCATACTGATTGCAATTATTCGTTTTATACGATGGAAAAACTGTTGTACTTATATTGTATGTTATGCCTCTGGCGTTGACTCCTAAGGCCGTAGCTATTCGATGTGGTGCAGCAACGCCCTAGAGTGAAGCCTAGGTTGCAGGTAACGTAGAAATGCCCATTACTTTCACAGTGGTTGTAATTATTCCTGTTACACGATGGAATAACTGTTGTATTTTTATTGTATTTTATGCTTCTGGCGTTGACTTCGTAGGCCCTAACTATTCGATGTGGTGGAGCAACGCCCTAGAGTGAAGACTAGGTTGCCCGGAATGTAGAAATGACCATCACTTTCACACTGGTTGCAATTATTCTTCTTATACGATGGAAAAACTGTTGTATCTATTTTGTATTTTATGCCTCTTGCGTTGACTCCTAAGGCCGTAGCTATTCGATGTGGTGGAGCAACGCCCTATAGTGAAGCCTAGGTTGCCCGGACCGTAGAAATGACCATGTCTTTCACACTGGTTGCAATTATTCCTGTTATACGATGGAAAAACTGTTGTATTTATATTATATTTTATGCTTCAGACGTTGACTTCTAAGGCCGTAGCTATTCGATGTGGTGGAGAAACGCTCTAGAGTGAAGCCTAGGTTGCCCGGAAAGTAGAAATGACCATTACCTCCACACTGTTTGCAATTATTCATTTTATACAATGTAAAAACTGTTGTATTTATATTGTTTTTTATAGTTATGGCGTTGACTTCTAAGGCCGTAGCTATTCGATGTGGTGGAGCAATGGCCTAGAGTGAAGCCTAGGATGCCCGCAACGTAGAAATGACCATATCTTTCACACTGTGTGCAATTATTCCTGTTATACGATGGACAAACTGTTGGATTTTTATTGTACGTTATGCTTCTGGCGTTGACTTGTTAGGTCCTAACTATTGGATCTGGTGGACCAACGCCTAGAGTGAAGCCTAGGTTGCCCTGATCGTAGAAATGACCATATCTTTCACACCGGTTGCAATTATTCCTGTTATACGATGGAAAAACTGTTGTATCCCTATTGTATTTTATGCTTCTGGCGTTGACTTCTTAGGTCCTAACTATTGGATCTGGTGGAGCAACGCCCTCTGATGAAGCCCAGGTTGCCCGGAACGTAGAAATGACCATTACTTCCACACTGTTTGCAATTATTCATATTATACAGTGCAAAAACTGTTGTATTTATATGGCATTTTATGCTTCTGGCATTGACTTCTAAGGCGCTAACTATTCGATGTGGTGGAGCAATGCCCTAGAGTGAAGCCTAGGATGCCCGCAACGTAGAAATGACCATATCTTTCACACTGTTTGCAATTATTCCCGTTACACGATTGAAAAACTGTTGTATTTATATTGTATTTTATGCGTGTGGAGTTGTTTTCTAAGGCCCTAACTATTCGACCTGGTGGACCAACGCCCTAGAGTGAAGCCTAGGTTGCACGGAACGTAGAAATGCCCATTACTTTCACACTGGTTGTAATTATTCCTGTTATACGATGGAATAACTGTTGTATTTTTATTTTATTTTGTGCTTCTGGCGTTGACTTCTAAGGTCCTGGCTATTCGATCTGGTGGAGCAACGCTCTAGAGTGAAGCCTAGGTTGCCCGGAACTTAGAAAAGACCATCACCTTCACTCTGGTTGCAATTATTCCTGTTATACGATGGAAAAACTGTTGTATTTATATTGTATTTTATGCTTCTAGTGTAGACTTCTTAGGCGCTAGCTATTCGATCTGGAGGAACAACGCCCTAGTGTGAAGCCTAGGTTGCCCGGAACGTAGAAATGACCATCACTTTCACACTGGTTGCAATTATTCCTGTTATACGATGGAAAAACTGTTGTATTTATATTGTATTTTATGCTTCTAGTGCAGACTTCTTAGGCCCTAGCTATTCGATCTGGAGGAACAACGCCCTAGTGTGAAGCCTAGGTTGCCCGGAACGTAGAAATGACCATCACATTCACACTGGTTGCAATTATTCTTGTTATACGATGGAAAAACTGTTGTATTTATATTGTATTTTATGCTTCTGGGTAGACTTCTTAGGCCCTAGCTATTCGATCTGGAGGAACAACGTCCTAGAGTGAAGCCTAGGATGCCGGGAACGTAGAAATGACTATAACCTTCATACTGATTGCAATTATTCGTTTTATACGATGGAAAAATTGTTGTGCTTATATTGTATGTTATGCCTCTGGCGTTGACTTGTAAGGCCGTAGCTATTCGACGTGGTGGAGCAACGCCCTAGCGTGAAGCCTAGGTTGCCCGGAACGTAGAAATAACCATTACTTCCACACTGTTTGCAATTATTCATTTTATACAATGGAAAAACTGTTGTATTTATATTGTATTTTATAGTTATGCCGTTGACTTCTGAGGCCGTAGCTATTCGATGTGGTTGAGCAACGCCCTAGAGTGAAGCCTAGGTTGCCCGGAACGTAGAAATGTCCATTACTTCCACACTGTTTGCAATTATTCATATTATACAGTGCAAAAACTGTTGTATTTATATGGCATTTTATGCTTCTGGCATTGACTTCTAAGGCCCTAACTATTCGACGTGGTGGAGCAACGCCCTAGAGTGAAGCCTAGGTTGCCCGGAACGTAGAAGTGACCATAGCTTTCACACTGGTTGCAATTATTTCTGTTATACAAGGGAAAGACCGTTGTATTTATATTGTATTTTATGCTTCTGGCGTTGACTTCTTAGGCACTAACTATTCGATCTGGTGGAGCAACGCCCTAGAGTGAAGACTAGGTTGCCCGGAACGTAGAAATAACCATCACTTCCACACTGTTTGCAATTATTCATTTTATACAATGGAAAAACTGTTGTATTTATATTGTATTTTATAGTTATGCCGTTGACTTCTAAGGCCGTAGCTATTCGATGTGGTTGAGCAACGCCCTAGAGTGAAGCCTAGGTTGCACGGAACGTAGAAATGCCCATTACTTTCACACTGGTTGTAATTATTCCTGTTATACGATGGAATAACTGTTGTATTTATATTGTATTTTATGCTTCTGGGTAGACTTCTTAGGCCCTAGCTATTCGATCTGGAGGAACAACGTCCTAGAGTGAAGCCTAGGATGCCGGGAACGTAGAAATGACTATAACCTTCATACTGATTGCAATTATTCGTTTTATACGTTGGAAAAATTGTTGTGCTTATATTGTATGTTATGCCTCTGGCGTTGACTTCTAAGGCCGTAGCTATTCGACGTGCTAGAGCAACGCCCTAGCGTGAAGCCTAGGTTGCCCGGAACGTAGAAATAACCATTACTTCCACACTGTTTGCAATTATTCATTTTATACAATGGAAAAACTGTTGTATTTATATTGTATTTTATAGTTATGCCGTTGACTTCTCAGGCCGTAGCTATTCGATGTGGTTGAGCAACGCCCTAGAGTGAAGCCTAGGTTGCCCGGAACGTAGAAATGACCATTACTTCCACACTGTTTGCAATTATTCATATTATACAGTGCAAAAACTGTTGTATTTATATGGCATTTTATGCTTCTGGCATTGACTTCTAAGGCCCTAACTATTCGACGTGGTGGAGCAACGCCCTAGAGTGAAGCCTAGGTTGCCCGGAACGTAGAAATGACCATAGCTTTCACACTGGTTGCAATTATTTCTGTTATACAAGGGAAAAACCGTTGTATTTATATTGTATTTTATGCTTCTGGCGCTGACTTCTTAGGCCCTAACTATTCGATCAGGTGGAGCAACGCCCTAGAGTGAAGACTAGGTTGCCCGGAACGTAAAAAAAACCATCACTTCCACACTGTTTGCAATTATTCATTTTATACAATGGAAAAACTGTTGTATTTATATTGTATTTTATAGTTAGGCCGTTGACTTCTAAGGCCGTAGCTATTCGATGCGGTTGAGCAACGCCCTAGAGTTAAGCCTAGGTTGCCCGGAACGTAGAAATGACCATTACTTCCACACTGTTTGCAATTATTCATATTATACAGTGCAAAAACTGTTGTATTTTTATTTTATTTTATGCTTCTGGCGTTGACTTCTAAGGCACTAGCTATTCGATCTGGTGGAACAACGGTCTAGAGTGAAGCCAAGGTTACCCGGAATGTAGAAATGACATTCACTTTCACACTGGTTGCAATTATTCCTGTTATACGATGGAAAAACTGTTGTATTTAGTTCGTATTTTATGCTTCTGGTGTAGACTTCTTAGGCCCTAGCTATTCGATCTGGAGGAACAACGCCCTAGCGTGAAGCCTAGGTTGCCCGGAACGTAGAAATGACCATTACTTCCACACTGTTTGCAATTATTCATATTATACAGTGCAAAAACTGTTGTATTTATATGGCATTTTATGCTTCTGGCATTGACTTCTAAGGCCCTAACTATTCGATGTGGTGGAGCAACGCCCTAGAGTGAAGCCTAGGTTGCCCGGAACGTAGAAATGACCATAGCTTTCACACTGGTTCCAATTATTTCTGTTATACAAGGGAAAAACCGTTGTATTTATATTGTATTTTATGCTTCTGGCGTTGACTTCTTAGGCCCTAACTATTCGATCTGGTGGAGCAACGCCCTAGAGTGAAGACTAGGTTGCCCGGAACGTAGAAATAACCATCACTTCCACACTGTTTGCAATTATTCATTTTATACAATGGAAAAACTGTTGTATTTATATTGTATTTTATAGTTATGCCGTTGACTTCTAAGACCGTAGCTATTCGATGTGGTTGAGCAACGCCCTAGAGTTAAGCCTAGGTTGCCCGGAACGTAGAAATGACCATTACTTCCACACTGTTTGCAATTATTCCTTTTATACGATTGAAAAACTGTTGTATTTATATTGTATTTTATGCTTCTGGCGTTGACTTCTAAGGCCGCAGCTATTCGATGTGGTGGAGCAACGCCCTAGAGTGAAGCCTAGGTTGCCCGAAACGTAGAAATGACCATACCTTTCAGACTGATTGCAATTATTCATTTTATACAATGGAAGAACTGTTGTATTTATATTGTATTTTATAGTTATGGCGCTGACTTCTAAGGCCGTATCTATTCGATGTGGTGGAGCATTGCCCTAGAGTGAAGCCTAGGTTGCCCGGAACGTAGAAATGACCATACCTTACACACTGGTTGCAATTATTCCTGTCATACAAGGGAATAACTGTTGTATTTATATTGCAGTTTATGCTTCTGGTGTTGACTTCTTAGTCCCTAACTATTCGATCTGGCGGAACAACGCCCTAGAGTGAATCCTACGTTGCCCGGAACGTAGAAATGACCATCACTTTCACACTGGTTGCAATTATTCGTATTATACGATGGAAAGACTGTTGTATTTATATTGTATTTTATGCTTCTGGTGTAGACTTCTTAGGCCCTAGCTATCCGATGTGGAGGAACAACGCCCTAGAGTGAAGCCTAGGTTGCCCGGAACGTAGAAATCACCATAACCTTCATACTGATTGCAATTATTCGTTTTATACGATGGAAAAACTGTAGTACTTATATTGTATGTTATGCCTCTGGCGTTGACTCCTAAGGCTGTAGCTATTCGATGTGGTGGGACAACGCCCTAGAGTGAAGCCTAGGTTGCCCGGAACGTAGAAATGACCATACCTTCACATAGGTTGCAATTATTCCTGTTATACAAGGGAAAAACTGTTGTATTTATATTGTATTTTATGCTTCTGGCGTTGACTTTCTGGGCCCTAACTATTCTATCTGGAGGAGCAACAGCCTAGAGTGAAGCCTAGGTTGCCCGGAATGAAGAAACGACCATCACTTTCACACTGGTGGCAATTATTCCTGTTAAACGATGGAAAAACTTTTGTATTTTTATTGTATTTTAAGCTTCGGGCGCGTGACATCTAAGGTCCTAACTATTGGATCTGGTGGAGCAACGCCCTAGGGTGAAGCCTAGGTTGCCCGGAACGTAGAAATGACCATAACTTTCATACTGGTTCACAATTATTCGTTTAATACGATGGAAGAACTATTGTATTTATATTGTATTTAATGGTTCTGGCGTTGACTTCTAAGGCCATAGCTATTCGATGTGGTCGAGCAACGCCCTAGAGTGAAGCCTAGGTTGCCCATATTGTAGAATTGACCATATCTGTCAGACAGGTTGCAATTATTCCTGTTATACGATGGAAAATCTGTTGTATTTATATTGTATTTTAACCTTCTGGCGTTGACTTCTAAGGCCGTAGCTATTCGGTGTGGTGCAACAACGCCCTGGAGTGAAGCCTACGTTGCCCTGATCGGAGAAATGACCATATCTTTCACACTGGTTGCAATTATTCCTGTTAATCGATGGTAAAACTGTTGTATCTCTATTGTATTTTATGCTTCTGGCGTTGACTTCTCAGGTCCTAACTATTCGATCTGGTGGAGCAACGCCCTAGAGAGAAGCCTAGATTTCCCGGAACGTAGAAATGACCATTACCTTCAGGCATGTTGCAATTGTTCCTGTTATACGATGGAATAACTGTTGTATTTATATTTTCTTTTATGCTTGTGGCGTTGACTTCTAAGGCCCTAGCTATTCGATCTGGTGGTGGAACGCTCTAGGGTGAAGCCTAGGTTGCCCGGAACTTAGAAGTGACCATCACCTTCACTCTGGTTGCTGTTATTCCTGTTATACGATGCAAAAACTGTTGTATTTTTATTGTATTTTATGCTTCGGGCGTTGACTTCTAAGGCCGTAGCTATTCGATCTGGTATATCGACGCCCTAGAGTTAAGTCTAGGATGCCCGGAACGTAGAAATGGCCATTGCTTTCACACTGGTTGCAATTATTCGTATTATACGATGGAAAAACTGTTGTATTTATATTGTATTTTATGCTTCTGGTGTACACTTCTTAGGCCCTAGCTATTCGATCTGGAGGAACAACGCCCTAGCGTGAAGCCTAGGTTGCGCGGAACGTAGAAATAACCATCACTTCCACACTGTTTGCAATTATTCATTTTATACAATGGAAAAACTGTTGTATTTATATTGTATTTTATGCTTCTGGCGTTGACTTCTAAGGCCGCAGCTATTCGATGTGGTGGAGCAGCGCCCTAGAGTGAAGCCTAGGTTGCCCGGAACGTAGAAATGACCATACCTTTCACACTAGTTGCAATTATTCCTGTTATATAAGGGAAGAACTGTTGTATTTATATTGTATTTTATGCTTCTGGCGTTGACTTCTAAGGCCCTAACTATTCCATCTGGTGGAGCAACGCCAAAGAGTGAAGCCTAGGTTACCCGGAAAGTAGAAATGACCAGTACTTTCACACTGGTTGCAATTATTCGTATTATACGATGGAAAGACTGTTGTATTTATTTTGTATTTGGTGCTCCTGGCGTTGACTTCTTAGGACCTATCTATTCGATCTGGTGGAGCAACGCCCTAGGGTGAAGCCTAGGTTGCCCGGAACGTAGAAATGACCATAACTTTCGTACTGGTTGCAATTATTCGTTTTATACCGTGGAAAAACTGTTGTATTTATATTGCATTTTATGCGTCTGGAGTTGTTTTCTAAGGCCCTAACTATTCGACCTGGTGGATCAACGCCCTAGAGTGAAGCCTAGGTTGCACGGAACGTAGAAATGCCCATTACTTTCACACTGGATGTAATTATTCCTGTTATACGATGGAATAACTGTTGTATTTTTATTTTATTTTGTGCTTCTGGCGTCGACTGCTAAGGCCGTAGCTATTCGATCTGGTGGAGCAACGCTCTAGAGTGAAGCCTAGGTTGCCCGGAACTTAGAAATGACCGTCACCTTCACTCTGGTTGCAATTATTCCTGTTATACGGTGGAAAAGCTGTTGTATTTATGTTGTATTTAATGCTTCTGGCGTTGACTTCTAAGGCCATAGCTATTCGATCTGGTGGAGCAATGCCCTAGAGAGAAGCCTAGGTTGCCCGGAACGTAGTTATGTCCATATCTTACACACTGGTTGCAATTATTCGTTTTATACGATGGAAAGACTGTTGTATTTATTTTGTATTTGGTGCTCCTGGCGTTGACTTCTTAGGACATAACTATTCGATCTGGTGGAGGAACGCCCTTGGGTGAAGCCTAGGTTGCCCGGAACGTAGAAATGACCATAACTATCATACTGGTTGCAATTATTCGTTTTATACGATGGAAAAACTATTGTATTTATATTGTATTTTATGCGTCTGGCGTTGACTTCTAAGGCCGTATCGACTCGATGTGCTGGAGCAACTCTCTAGAGTGCAGCCTAGGTTGCCAGGAACGTAGAAATGACCATATCTTTCACACTGTTTGCAATTATTCCTCTTATACGGTGGAAAAGCTGTTGTATTTATATTGTATTTAATGCTTCTGGCGTTGACTTCTAAGGCCATAGCTATTCGATGTGGTCGAGCAACGCCCTAGAGTGAAGCCTAGGTTGCCCGGAACGTACTAATGTCCATATCTTACACACTGGTTACAATTATTCCTGTTATACGATGGAAAAGCTGTTGTATTTGTATTGTATTTTATGCTTCTGGCGTAGTCTTCTTGGGCCCTAAATAGTCGATTTGGAGGAACGACGCCCTAGAGTGAAGCCTAGGTTGCCCGTATCGTAGAAATGACCATATCTTTCACACTGTTTGCAATTATTCCTGTTATACGGTGGAAAAGCTGTTGTATTTATGTTGTATTTTATGCTTCTGGCGTAGTCTTCTTGGGCCCTAAATAGTCGATTTGGAGGAACGACGCCCTAGAGTGAAGCCTAGGTTGCCCGTATCGTAGAAATGACCATATCTTTCACACTGTTTGCAATTATTCCTGTTATACGGTGGAAAAGCTGTTGTATTTATGTTGTATTTAATGCTTCTGGCGTTGACTTCTAAGGCCATAGCTATTCGATCTGGTGGAGCAACGCCCTAGAGAGAAGCCTAGGTTGCCCGGAACGTAGTAAGGTCCATATCTTACACACTGGTTGCAATTATTCGTTTTATACGGTGGAAAGACTGTTGTATTTATTTTGTATTTGGTGCTCCTGTCGTTGACTTCTTAGGACCTAACTATTCGATCTGGTGGAGCAACGCCCTAGGGTGAAGCCTAGGTTGCCCGGAACGTAGAAATGACCATAACTTTCGTACTGGTTGCAATTATTCGTTTTATACCGTGGAAAAACTGTTGTATTTATATTGCATTTTATGCGTCTGGATTTGTTTTCTAAGGCCCTAACTATTCGACCTGGTGGATCAACGCACTAGAGTGAAGCCTAGGTTGCACGGAACGTAGAAATGCCCATTACTTTCACACTGGTTGTAATTATTCCTGTTATACGATGGAATAACTGTTGTATTTTTATTTTATTTTGTGCTTCTGGCGTCGACTGCTAAGGCCGTAGCTATTCGATCTGGTGGAGCAACGCTCTAGAGTGAAGCCTAGGTTGCCCGGAACTTAGAAATGACCATCACCTTCACTCTGGTTGCAATTATTTCTGTTATACGGTGGAAAAGCTGTTGTATTTATGTTGTATTTAATGCTTCTGGCATTGACTTCTAAGGCCATAGCTATTCGATCTGGTGGAGCAATGCCCTAGAGAGAAGCCTAGGTTGCCCGGAACGTAGTTATGTCCATATCTTACACACTGGTTGCAATTATTCGTTTTATACGATGGAAAGACTGTTGTATTTATTTTGTATTTGGTGCTCCTGGCGTTGACTTCTTAGGACATAACTATTCGATCTGGTGGAGGAACGCCCTAGGGTGAAGCCTAGGTTGCCCGGAACGTAGAAATGACCATAACTATCATACTGGTTGCAATTATTCGTTTTATACGATGGAAAAACTATTGTATTTATATTGTATTTTATGCGTCTGGCGTTGACTTCTAAGGCCGTATCTACTCGATGTGCTGGAGCAACTCTCTAGAGTGCAGCCTAGGTTGCCAGCAACGTAGAAATGACCATATCTTTCACACTGTTTGCAATTATTCCTCTTATACGGTGGAAAAGCTGTTGTATTTATATTGTATTTAATGCTTCTGGCGTTGTCTTCTAAGGCCATAGCTATTCGATGTGGTCGAGCAACGCCCTAGAGTGAAGCCTAGGTTGCCCGGAACGTACTAATGTCCATATCTTACACACTGGTTACAATTATTCCTGTTATACGATGGAAAAGCTGTTGTATTTGTATTGTATTTTATGCTTCTGGCGTAGACTTCTTGGGCCCTAAATAGTCGATTTGGAGGAACGACGCCCTAGAGTGAAGCCTAGGTTGCCCGTATCGTAGAAATGACCATATCTTTCACACTGTTTGCAATTATTCCTGTTATACTGTGGAAAAGCTGTTGTATTTATGTTGTATTTAATGCTTCTGGCGTTGACTTCTAAGGCCCTAACTATTCCATCTGGTGGAGCAACGCCAAAGAGTGAAGCCTAGGTTACCCGGAAAGTAGAAATGACCAGTACTTTCACACTGGTTGCAATTATTCGTATTATACGATGGAAAGACTGTTGTATTTATTTTGTATTTGGTGCTCCTGGCGTTGACTTCTTAGGACCTATCTATTCGATCTGGTGGAGCAACGCCCTAGGGTGAAGCCTAGGTTGCCCGGAACGTAGAAATGACCATAACTTTCGTACTGGTTGCAATTATTCGTTTTATACCGTGGAAAAACTGTTGTATTTATATTGCATTTTATGCGTCTGGAGTTGTTTTCTAAGGCCCTAACTATTCGACCTGGTGGATCAACGCCCTAGAGTGAAGCCTAGGTTGCACGGAACGTAGAAATGCCCATTACTTTCACACTGGATGTAATTATTCCTGTTATACGATGGAATAACTGTTGTATTTTTATTTTATTTTGTGCTTCTGGCGTCGACTGCTAAGGCCGTAGCTATTCGATCTGGTGGAGCAACGCTCTAGAGTGAAGCCTAGGTTGCCCGGAACTTAGAAATGACCGTCACCTTCACTCTGGTTGCAATTATTCCTGTTATACGGTGGAAAAGCTGTTGTATTTATGTTGTATTTAATGCTTCTGGCGTTGACTTCTAAGGCCATAGCTATTCGATCTGGTGGAGCAATGCCCTAGAGAGAAGCCTAGGTTGCCCGGAACGTAGTTATGTCCATATCTTACACACTGGTTGCAATTATTCGTTTTATACGATGGAAAGACTGTTGTATTTATTTTGTATTTGGTGCTCCTGGCGTTGACTTCTTAGGACATAACTATTCGATCTGGTGGAGGAACGCCCTAGGGTGAAGCCTAGGTTGCCCGGAACGTAGAAATGACCATAACTATCATACTGGTTGCAATTATTCGTTTTATACGATGGAAAAACTATTGTATTTATATTGTATTTTATGCGTCTGGCGTTGACTTCTAAGGCCGTATCGACTCGATGTGCTGGAGCAACTCTCTAGAGTGCAGCCTAGGTTGCCAGGAACGTAGAAATGACCATATCTTTCACACTGTTTGCAATTATTCCTCTTATACGGTGGAAAAGCTGTTGTATTTATATTGTATTTAATGCTTCTGGCGTTGACTTCTAAGGCCATAGCTATTCGATGTGGTCGAGCAACGCCCTAGAGTGAAGCCTAGGTTGCCCGGAACGTACTAATGTCCATATCTTACACACTGGTTACAATTATTCCTGTTATACGATGGAAAAGCTGTTGTATTTGTATTGTATTTAATGCTTCTGGCGTTGACTTCTAAGGCCATAGCTATTCGATCTGGTGGAGCAACGCCCTAGAGAGAAGCCTAGGTTTCCCGGAACGTAGTAAGGTCCATATCTTACACACTGGTTGCAATTATTCGTTTTATACGGTGGAAAGACTGTTGTATTTATTTTGTATTTGGTGCTCCTGTCGTTGACTTCTTAGGACCTAACTATTCGATCTGGTGGAGCAACGCCCTAGGGTGAAGCCTAGGTTGCCCGGAACGTAGAAATGACCATAACTTTCGTACTGGTTGCAATTATTCGTTTTATACCGTGGAAAAACTGTTGTATTTATATTGCATTTTATGCGTCTGGATTTGTTTTCTAAGGCCCTAACTATTCGACCTGGTGGATCAACGCACTAGAGTGAAGCCTAGGTTGCACGGAACGTAGAAATGCCCATTACTTTCACACTGGTTGTAATTATTCCTGTTATACGATGGAATAACTGTTGTATTTTTATTTTATTTTGTGCTTCTGGCGTCGACTGCTAAGGCCGTAGCTATTCGATCTGGTGGAGCAACGCTCTAGAGTGAAGCCTAGGTTGCCCGGAACTTAGAAATGACCATCACCTTCACTCTGGTTGCAATTATTTCTGTTATACGGTGGAAAAGCTGTTGCATTTATGTTGTATTTAATGCTTCTGGCATTGACTTCTAAGGCCATAGCTATTCGATCTGGTGGAGCAATGCCCTAGAGAGAAGCCTAGGTTGCCCGGAACGTAGTTATGTCCATATCTTACACACTGGTTGCAATTATTCGTTTTATACGATGGAAAGACTGTTGTATTTATTTTGTATTTGGTGCTCCTGGCGTTGACTTCTTAGGACATAACTATTCGATCTGGTGGAGGAACGCCCTAGGGTGAAGCCTAGGTTGCCCGGAACGTAGAAATGACCATAACTATCATACTGGTTGCAATTATTCGTTTTATACGATGGAAAAACTATTGTATTTATATTGTATTTTATGCGTCTGGCGTTGACTTCTAAGGCCGTATCGACTCGATGTGCTGGAGCAACTCTCTAGAGTGCAGCCTAGGTTGCCAGGAACGTAGAAATGACCATATCTTTCACACTGTTTGCAATTATTCCTCTTATACGGTGGAAAAGCTGTTGTATTTATATTGTATTTAATGCTTCTGGCGTTGACTTCTAAGGCCATAGCTATTCGATGTGGTCGAGCAACGCCCTAGAGTGAAGCCTAGGTTGCCCGGAACGTACTAATGTCCATATCTTACACACTGGTTACAATTATTCCTGTTATACGATGGAAAAGCTGTTGTATTTGTATTGTATTTTATGCTTCTGGCGTAGTCTTCTTGGGCCCTAAATAGTCGATTTGGAGGAACGACGCCCTAGAGTGAAGCCTAGGTTGCCCGTATCGTAGAAATGACCATATCTTTCACACTGTTTGCAATTATTCCTGTTATACGGTGGAAAAGCTGTTGTATTTATGTTGTATTTTATGCTTCTGGCGTAGTCTTCTTGGGCCCTAAATAGTCGATTTGGAGGAACGACGCCCTAGAGTGAAGCCTAGGTTGCCCGTATCGTAGAAATGACCATATCTTTCACACTGTTTGCAATTATTCCTGTTATACGGTGGAAAAGCTGTTGTATTTATGTTGTATTTAATGCTTCTGGCGTTGACTTCTAAGGCCATAGCTATTCGATCTGGTGGAGCAACGCCCTAGAGAGAAGCCTAGGTTGCCCGGAACGTAGTAAGGTCCATATCTTACACACTGGTTGCAATTATTCGTTTTATACGGTGGAAAGACTGTTGTATTTATTTTGTATTTGGTGCTCCTGGCGTTGACTTCTTAGGACATAACTATTCGATCTGGTGGAGGAACGCCCTAGGGTGAAGCCTAGGTTGCCCGGAACGTAGAAATGACCATAACTATCATACTGGTTGCAATTATTCGTTTTATACGATGGAAAAACTATTGTATTTATATTGTATTTTATGCGTCTGGCGTTGACTTCTAAGGCCGTATCTACTCGATGTGCTGGAGCAACTCTCTAGAGTGCAGCCTAGGTTGCCAGCAACGTAGAAATGACCATATCTTTCACACTGTTTGCAATTATTCCTCTTATACGGTGGAAAAGCTGTTGTATTTATATTGTATTTAATGCTTCTGGCGTTGTCTTCTAAGGCCATAGCTATTCGATGTGGTCGAGCAACGCCCTAGAGAGAAGAATAGGTTGCCCGGAACGTAGTAATGTCCATATCTTACACACTGGTTGCAATTATTCGTTTTATACGGTGGAAAGACTGTTGTATTTATTTTGTATTTGGTGCTCCTGGCGTTGACTTCTTAGGACCTAACTATTCGATGTGGTCGAGCAACGCCCTAGAGTGAAGTCTAGGTTGCCCGGAACGTAGTAATGTCCATATGTTACACACTGGTTGCAATTATTCCTGTTATACGATAGAGAAGCTGTTGTATTTGTATTGTATTTTATGCTTCTGGCGTAGACTTCTTAGGCCCTAAATATTCGATTTGGTGGAACGACGCCCTAGAGTGAAGCCTAGGCTTCCCGTATCGTAGAAATGACCATATCTTTCACACTGTTTGCAATTATTCCTCTTATACGGTGGAAAAGCTGTTGTATTTATATTGTATTTAATGCTTCTGGCGTTGACTTCTAAGGCCATAGCTATTCGATGTGGTCGAGCAACGCCCTAGAGTGAAGACTAGGTTGCCCGGAACGTACTAATGTCCATATCTTACACACTGGTTACAATTATTACTGTTATACGATGGAAAAGCTGTTGTATTTGTATTGTATTTTATGCTTCTGGCGTAGACTTCTTGGGCCCTAAATAGTCGATTTGGAGGAACGACGCCCTAGAGTGAAGCCTAGGTTGCCCGTATCGTAGAAATGACCATATCTTTCACACTGTTTGCAATTATTCCTGTTATACGGTGGAAAAGCTGTTGTATTTATGTTGTATTTAATGCTTCTGGCGTTGACTTCTAAGGCCATAGCTATTCGATCTGGTGGAGCAACGCCCTAGAGAGAAGCCTAGGTTGCCCGGAACGTAGTAAGGTCCATATCTTACACACTGGTTGCAATTATTCGTTTTATACGGTGGAAAGACTGTTGTATTTATTTTGTATTTGGTGCTCCTGTCGTTGACTTCTTAGGACCTAACTATTCGATCTGGTGGAGCAACGCCCTAGGGTGAAGCCTAGGTTGCCCGGAACGTAGAAATGACCATAACTTTCGTACTGGTTGCAATTATTCGTTTTATACCGTGGAAAAACTGTTGTATTTATATTGCATTTTATGCGTCTGGATTTGCTTTCTAAGGCCCTAACTATTCGACCTGGTGGATCAACGCACTAGAGTGAAGCCTAGGTTGCACGGAACGTAGAAATGCCCATTACTTTCACAATGGTTGTAATTATTCCTGTTATACGATGGAATAACTGTTGTATTTTTATTTTATTTTGTGCTTCTGGCGTCGACTGCTAAGGCCGTAGCTATTCGATCTGGTGGAGCAACGCTCTAGAGTGAAGCCTAGGTTGCCCGGAACTTAGAAATGACCATCACCTTCACTCTGGTTGCAATTATTTCTGTTATACGGTGGAAAAGCTGTTGTATTTATGTTGTATTTAATGCTTCTGGCATTGACTTCTAAGGCCATAGCTATTCGATCTGGTGGAGCAATGCCCTAGAGAGAAGCCTAGGTTGCCCGGAACGTAGTTATGTCCATATCTTACACACTGGTTGCAATTATTCGTTTTATACGATGGAAAGACTGTTGTATTTATTTTGTATTTGGTGCTCCTGGCGTTGACTTCTTAGGACATAACTATTCGATCTGGTGGAGGAACGCCCTAGGGTGAAGCCTAGGTTGCCCGGAACGTAGAAATGACCATAACTATCATACTGGTTGCAATTATTCGTTTTATACGATGGAAAAACTATTGTATTTATATTGTATTTTATGCGTCTGGCGTTGACTTCTAAGGCCGTATCTACTCGATGTGCTGGAGCAACTCTCTAGAGTGCAGCCTAGGTTGCCAGCAACGTAGAAATGACCATATCTTTCACACTGTTTGCAATTATTCCTCTTATACGGTGGAAAAGCTGTTGTATTTATATTGTATTTAATGCTTCTGGCGTTGTCTTCTAAGGCCATAGCTATTCGATGTGGTCGAGCAACGCCCTAGAGTGAAGCCTAGGTTGCCCGGAACGTACTAATGTCCATATCTTACACACTGGTTACAATTATTCCTGTTATACGATGGAAAAGCTGTTGTATTTGTATTGTATTTTATGCTTCTGGCGTAGACTTCTTGGGCCCTAAATAGTCGATTTGGAGGAACGACGCCCTAGAGTGAAGCCTAGGTTGCCCGTATCGTAGAAATGACCATATCTTTCACACTGTTTGCAATTATTCCTGTTATACTGTGGAAAAGCTGTTGTATTTATGTTGTATTTAATGCTTCTGGCGTTGACTTCTAAGGCCATAGCTATTCGATCTGGTGGAGCAACGCCCTAGAGAGAAGAATAGGTTGCCCGGAACGTAGTAATGTCCATATCTTACACACTGGTTGCAATTATTCGTTTTATACGGTGGAAAGACTGTTGTATTTATTTTGTATTTGGTGCTCCTGGCGTTGACTTCTTAGGACCTAACTATTCGATGTGGTCGAGCAACGCCCTAGAGTGAAGTCTAGGTTGCCCGGAACGTAGTAATGTCCATATGTTACACACTGGTTGCAATTATTCCTGTTATACGATAGAGAAGCTGTTGTATTTGTATTGTATTTTATGCTTCTGGCGTAGACTTCTTAGGCCCTAAATATTCGATTTGGTGGAACGACGCCCTAGAGTGAAGCCTAGGCTTCCCGTATCGTAGAAATGACCATATCTTTCACACTGTTTGCAATTATTCCTCTTATACGGTGGAAAAGCTGTTGTATTTATATTGTATTTAATGCTTCTGGCGTTGACTTCTAAGGCCATAGCTATTCGATGTGGTCGAGCAACGCCCTAGAGTGAAGACTAGGTTGCCCGGAACGTACTAATGTCCATATCTTACACACTGGTTACAATTATTACTGTTATACGATGGAAAAGCTGTTGTATTTGTATTGTATTTTATGCTTCTGGCGTAGACTTCTTGGGCCCTAAATAGTCGATTTGGAGGAACGACGCCCTAGAGTGAAGCCTAGGTTGCCCGTATCGTAGAAATGACCATATCTTTCACACTGTTTGCAATTATTCCTGTTATACGGTGGAAAAGCTGTTGTATTTATGTTGTACTTAATGCTTCTGGCGTTGACTTCTAAGGCCATAGCTATTCGATCTGGTGGAGCAACGCCCTAGAGTGAAGCCTAGGTTGCCCGGAACGTAGAAATGACCATACCTTCACATAGGTTGCAATTATTCCTGTTATACAAGGGAAAAACTGTTGTATTTATATTGTATTTTATGCTTCTGGCGTTGACTTTCTGGGCCCTAACTATTCTATCTGGAGGAGCAACAGCCTAGAGTGAAGCCTAGGTTGCCCGGAATGAAGAAACGACCATCACTTTCACACTGGTGGCAATTATTCCTGTTAAACGATGGAAAAACTTTTGTATTTTTATTGTATTTTAAGCTTCGGGCGCGTGACATCTAAGGTCCTAACTATTGGATCTGGTGGAGCAACGCCCTAGGGTGAAGCCTAGGTTGCCCGGAACGTAGAAATGACCATAACTTTCATACTGATTCACAATTATTCGTTTAATACGATGGAAGAACTATTGTATTTATATTGTATTTAATGGTTCTGGCGTTGACTTCTAAGGCCATAGCTATTCGATGTGGTCGAGCAACGCCCTAGAGTGAAGCCTAGGTTGCCCATATTGTAGAATTGACCATATCTTTCAGACAGGTTGCAATTATTCCTGTTATACGATGGAAAAACTGTTGTATTTATATTATATTTTATGCTTCTGGCGTTGACTTCTCAGGCCCTAACTATTCGATGTGGTGGAGCAACGCCCTAGAGAGAAGCACAGATTGCCCGGAACGAAGAAATGACCATTACCTTCTGGCTTGTTGCAATTATTCCTGTTGTACGATGAAAAAACTGCTGTATTTTTATTGTATTTTGTGCGTCTGGCGTTGACTTCCAAGCCCGAACTATTCGATCTGGTGGAGCAGCGCCAAAGAGTGAAGCCTAGGTTACCCGGAACGTAGAAATGACCAACACTTTCACAATCGTTGCAATTATTCCTGTTATACGATGGAAAAACTGTAGTATCTATTTTGTATTTTATGCTTCTGGCGTTGACTTCTTAGGTCCACACTATTGGATCTGGTGGAGCAACGCCCTATGATGAAGCCCAGGTTGCCCGGAACGTAGAAATGACCATAACTTTCATACTGATTGCAACTATTCGTATTATACGATGGAAAATCTGTTGTATTTATATTGTATTTTAACCTTCTGGCGTTGACTTCTAAGGCCGTAGCTATTCGGTGTGGTGCAACAACGCCCTGGAGTGAAGCCTACGTTGCCCTGATCGGAGAAATGACCATATCTTTCACACTGGTTGCAATTATTCCTGTTAATCGATGGTAAAACTGTTGTATCTCTATTGTATTTTATGCTTCTGGCGTTGACTTCTCAGGTCCTAACTATTCGATCTGGTGGAGCAACGCCCTAGAGAGAAGCCTAGATTTCCCGGAACGTAGGAATGACCATTACCTTCAGGCATGTTGCAATTGTTCCTGTTATACGATGGAATAACTGTTGTATTTATATTTTCTTTTATGCTTGTGGCGTTGACTTCTAAGGCCCTAGCTATTCGATCTGGTGGTGCAACGCTCTAGGGTGAAGCCTAGGTTGCCCGGAACTTAGAAGTGACCATCACCTTCACTCTGGTTGCTGTTATTCCTGTTATACGATGCAAAAACTGTTGTATTTTTATTGTATTTTATGCTTCGGGCGTTGACTTCTAAGGCCGTAGCTATTCGATCTGGTATATCGACGCCCTAGAGTTAAGTCAAGGATGCCCGTTACGTAGAAACGGCCATTGCTTTCACACTGGTTGCAATTATTCGTATTATACGATGGAAAAACTGTTGTATTTATATTGTATTTTATGCCTCTGGTGTACACTTCTTAGGCCCTAGCTATTCGATCTGGAGGAACAACGCCCTAGAGTGAAGCCTAGGTTGCCCGGAACGTAGAAATGACCATAACCTTCATACTGATTGCAATTATTCATTTTATACAATGGAAAAACTGATGTATTTATATTTTATTTTATAGTTATGGCGTTGACTTCTATGGCCGTAGCTATTCGATGTGGTGGAGCAATGCCCAAGAGTGAAGCCTAGGATGCCCGGAACGTAGAAATGACCATACCTTACAAACTGGTTGCAATTATTACTGTTATACAAGGGAATAACTGTTGTATTTATATTGCAGTTTAAGCTTCTGGCGTTGACTTCTTAGTCCCTAACTATTCGATCTGGTGGAGCAACGCCCTAGAGTGAATCCAACCTTGCCCGGAACGTAGAAATGACTATCACTTTCACACTGGTTGCAATTATTCCTGTTATACGATGGAAAAACTGTTGGAACTATTTTAGATTTTATGCTTCTGGCGTTGACTTCTTAGGTCCTAACTATTGGATCTGGTGGAGCTACGCCCTCTGGTGAAGCCCAGGTTGCCCGGAACGTAGAAATGACAATAACTATCATACTGATTGCAATTATTCGTATTATACGATGGAAAAGCTGTTGTATTTATACTGTATTTTAACATTCTGGCGGTGACTTCTAAGGCCGTAGCTATTCGACCTGGTGGACCAACGCCCGAGAGTGAAGCCCAGGTTGCACGGAACGTAGAAATGCCCATTACATTCACACTGGTTGTAATTATTCCTGTTATACGATGGAATAACTGTTGTATTTATATTTTATTTTACGCTTCTGGCGTTGACTTCTAAGGCCCTAGCTATTCGATCTGGTGGTGCAACGCTCTAGAGTGAAGCCTAGGTTGCCCGGAACTTAGAAGTGACCATCACCTTCACTCTGGTTGCAATTATTCCTGTTATACGATGGAAAAACTGTTGTATTTTTATTGTATTTTATGCTTCGGGCGTTGACTTCTAAGGCCGTAGCTATTCGATCTGGTAGAGCAACGCCCTAGAGTTAAGTCTAGCATGTCCGGGACGGAGAAATGGCCATTGCTTTCACACTGGTTGCACTTATTCGTTTGATACGATGGAAAAGCTCTTGTACATATATCGTATTTTATGCTTCTAGCGTTGACTTCTTAGGACCTAACTATTCGATCTGGTAGAGCAACTCCCTAGGGTGAAGCCTAGGTTGCCCGGAACGTAGAAATGACCATAACTTTCATACTGGTTGCAATTATTCGTTTTATACCGTGGAAAAACTGTTGTATTTATATTGTATTTTATGCGTCTGGTGTAGTTTTCTAAGGCCCTAACTATACGACCTGGTGGACCAACGCCCTAGAGTGAAGCCTAGGTTGCACGGAACGTAGAAATGCCCATTACTTTCACACTGGTTGTAATTATTCCTGTTATACGATGGAATAACTGTTGTATTTATATTGTATTTTCTGCGTCTGGCTTTGACTTCTAAGGTCCTAGCTACTCGATCTGGTGGGGCAACGTCCAAGAGTGAAACCTATGGGGCCTGGGACGCAGAAATGACCATATCTTTCACACTGTTTGCAATTATTCCTGTTATACGGTGGAAAAGCTGTTGTATTTATGTTGTGTTTAATGCTTCTGGCGTTGACTTCTAAGGCCATAGCTATTCGATCTGGTGGAGCAACGCCCTAGAGAGAAGCCTAGGTTGCCCGGAACGTAGTTATGTCCATATCTTACACTCTGGTTGCAATTATTCGTTTTATACGATGGAAAGACTGTTGTATTTATTTTGTATTTGGTGCTCCTGGCGTTGACTTCTTAGGACCTAACTATTCGATCTGGTCGAGCAACGCCCTAGGGTGAAGCCTATGTTGCCCGGAACGTAGAAATGACCATAACTTTCCTACTGGTTGCAATTATTCGTTTTATACCGTGGAAAAACTGTTGTATTTATATTGCATTTTATGCGTCTGGAGTTGCTTTCTAAGGCCCTAACTATTCGACCTGGTGGATCAACGCCCTAGAGTGAAGCCTAGGTTGCACGGAACGTAGAAATGCCCATTACTTTCACACTGGTTGTAATTATTCCTGTTATACGATGGAATATCTGTTGTATTTTTATTTTATTTTGTGCTTCTGGCGTTGACTGCTAAGGCCGTAGCTATTCGATCTGGTGGAGCAACGCTCTAGAGTGAAGCCTAGGTTGCCCGGAACTTAGAAATGACCATCACCTTCACTCTGGTTGCAATTATTTCTGTTATACGGTGGAAAAGCTGTTGTATTTATGTTGTATTTAATGCTTCTGGCGTTGACTTCTAAGGCCATAGCTATTCGATCTGGTGGAGCAATGCCCTAGAGAGAAGCCTAGGTTGCCCGGAACGTAGTTATGTAAATATCTTACACACTGGTTGCAATTATTCGTTTTATACGATGGAAAGACTGTTGTATTTATTTTGTATTTGGTGCTCCTGGCGTTGACTTCTTAGGACATAACTATTCGATCTGGTGGAGGAACGCCCTAGGGTGAAGCCGAGGTTGCCCGGAACGTAGAAATGACCATAACTATCATACTGGTTGCAATTATTCGTTTTATACGATGGAAAAACTATTGTATTTATATTGTATTTTATGCGTCTGGCGTTGACTTCTAAGGCCGTATCTACTCGATGTGCTGGAGCAACTCTCTAGAGTGCAGCCTAGGTTGCCAGGAACGTAGAAATGACCATATCTTTCACACTGTTTGCAATTATTCCTCTTATACGGTGGAAAGGCTGTTGTATTTATATTGTATTTAATGCTTCTGGCGTTGACTTCTAAGGCCATAGCTATTCGATGTAGTCGAGCAACGCCCTAGAGTGAAGCCTAGGTTGCCCGGAACGTACTAATGTCCATATCTTACACACTGGTTACAATTATTCCTGTTATACGATGGAAAAGCTGTTGTATTTGTATTGTATTTTATGCTTCTGGCGTAGACTCCTTGGGCCCTAAATAGTCGATTTGGAGGAACGACGCCCTAGAGTGAAGCCTAGGTTGCCCGTATCGTAGAAATGACCATATCTTTCACACTGTTTGCAATTATTCCTGTTATACGGTGGAAAAGCTGTTGTATTTATGTTGTACTTAATGCTTCTGGCGTTGACTTCTAAGGCCATAGCTATTCGATCTGGTGGAGCAACGCCCTAGAGTGAAGCCTAGGTTGCCCGGAACGTAGAAATGACCATACCTTCACATAGGTTGCAATTATTCCTGTTATACAAGGGAAAAACTGTTGTATTTATATTGTATTTTATGCTTCTGGCGTTGACTTTCTGGGCCCTAACTATTCTATCTGGAGGAGCAACAGCCTAGAGTGAAGCCTAGGTTGCCCGGAATGAAGAAACGACCATCACTTTCACACTGGTGGCAATTATTCCTGTTAAACGATGGAAAAACTTTTGTATTTTTATTGTATTTTAAGCTTCGGGCGCGTGACATCTAAGGTCCTAACTATTGGATCTGGTGGAGCAACGCCCTAGGGTGAAGCCTAGGTTGCCCGGAACGTAGAAATGACCATAACTTTCATACTGATTCACAATTATTCGTTTAATACGATGGAAGAACTATTGTATTTATATTGTATTTAATGGTTCTGGCGTTGACTTCTAAGGCCATAGCTATTCGATGTGGTCGAGCAACGCCCTAGAGTGAAGCCTAGGTTGCCCATATTGTAGAATTGACCATATCTTTCAGACAGGTTGCAATTATTCCTGTTATACGATGGAAAAACTGTTGTATTTATATTATATTTTATGCTTCTGGCGTTGACTTCTCAGGCCCTAACTATTCGATGTGGTGGAGCAACGCCCTAGAGAGAAGCACAGATTGCCCGGAACGAAGAAATGACCATTACCTTCTGGCTTGTTGCAATTATTCCTGTTGTACGATGAAAAAACTGCTGTATTTTTATTGTATTTTGTGCGTCTGGCGTTGACTTCCAAGCCCGAACTATTCGATCTGGTGGAGCAGCGCCAAAGAGTGAAGCCTAGGTTACCCGGAACGTAGAAATGACCAACACTTTCACAATCGTTGCAATTATTCCTGTTATACGATGGAAAAACTGTAGTATCTATTTTGTATTTTATGCTTCTGGCGTTGACTTCTTAGGTCCACACTATTGGATCTGGTGGAGCAACGCCCTATGATGAAGCCCAGGTTGCCCGGAACGTAGAAATGACCATAACTTTCATACTGATTGCAACTATTCGTATTATACGATGGAAAATCTGTTGTATTTATATTGTATTTTAACCTTCTGGCGTTGACTTCTAAGGCCGTAGCTATTCGGTGTGGTGCAACAACGCCCTGGAGTGAAGCCTACGTTGCCCTGATCGGAGAAATGACCATATCTTTCACACTGGTTGCAATTATTCCTGTTAATCGATGGTAAAACTGTTGTATCTCTATTGTATTTTATGCTTCTGGCGTTGACTTCTCAGGTCCTAACTATTCGATCTGGTGGAGCAACGCCCTAGAGAGAAGCCTAGATTTCCCGGAACGTAGGAATGACCATTACCTTCAGGCATGTTGCAATTGTTCCTGTTATACGATGGAATAACTGTTGTATTTATATTTTCTTTTATGCTTGTGGCGTTGACTTCTAAGGCCCTAGCTATTCGATCTGGTGGTGCAACGCTCTAGGGTGAAGCCTAGGTTGCCCGGAACTTAGAAGTGACCATCACCTTCACTCTGGTTGCTGTTATTCCTGTTATACGATGCAAAAACTGTTGTATTTTTATTGTATTTTATGCTTCGGGCGTTGACTTCTAAGGCCGTAGCTATTCGATCTGGTATATCGACGCCCTAGAGTTAAGTCAAGGATGCCCGTTACGTAGAAACGGCCATTGCTTTCACACTGGTTGCAATTATTCGTATTATACGATGGAAAAACTGTTGTATTTATATTGTATTTTATGCCTCTGGTGTACACTTCTTAGGCCCTAGCTATTCGATCTGGAGGAACAACGCCCTAGAGTGAAGCCTAGGTTGCCCGGAACGTAGAAATGACCATAACCTTCATACTGATTGCAATTATTCATTTTATACAATGGAAAAACTGATGTATTTATATTTTATTTTATAGTTATGGCGTTGACTTCTATGGCCGTAGCTATTCGATGTGGTGGAGCAATGCCCAAGAGTGAAGCCTAGGATGCCCGGAACGTAGAAATGACCATACCTTACAAACTGGTTGCAATTATTACTGTTATACAAGGGAATAACTGTTGTATTTATATTGCAGTTTAAGCTTCTGGCGTTGACTTCTTAGTCCCTAACTATTCGATCTGGTGGAGCAACGCCCTAGAGTGAATCCAACCTTGCCCGGAACGTAGAAATGACTATCACTTTCACACTGGTTGCAATTATTCCTGTTATACGATGGAAAAACTGTTGGAACTATTTTAGATTTTATGCTTCTGGCGTTGACTTCTTAGGTCCTAACTATTGGATCTGGTGGAGCTACGCCCTCTGGTGAAGCCCAGGTTGCCCGGAACGTAGAAATGACAATAACTATCATACTGATTGCAATTATTCGTATTATACGATGGAAAAGCTGTTGTATTTATACTGTATTTTAACATTCTGGCGGTGACTTCTAAGGCCGTAGCTATTCGACCTGGTGGACCAACGCCCGAGAGTGAAGCCCAGGTTGCACGGAACGTAGAAATGCCCATTACATTCACACTGGTTGTAATTATTCCTGTTATACGATGGAATAACTGTTGTATTTATATTTTATTTTACGCTTCTGGCGTTGACTTCTAAGGCCCTAGCTATTCGATCTGGTGGTGCAACGCTCTAGAGTGAAGCCTAGGTTGCCCGGAACTTAGAAGTGACCATCACCTTCACTCTGGTTGCAATTATTCCTGTTATACGATGGAAAAACTGTTGTATTTTTATTGTATTTTATGCTTCGGGCGTTGACTTCTAAGGCCGTAGCTATTCGATCTGGTAGAGCAACGCCCTAGAGTTAAGTCTAGCATGTCCGGGACGGAGAAATGGCCATTGCTTTCACACTGGTTGCACTTATTCGTTTGATACGATGGAAAAGCTCTTGTACATATATCGTATTTTATGCTTCTAGCGTTGACTTCTTAGGACCTAACTATTCGATCTGGTAGAGCAACTCCCTAGGGTGAAGCCTAGGTTGCCCGGAACGTAGAAATGACCATAACTTTCATACTGGTTGCAATTATTCGTTTTATACCGTGGAAAAACTGTTGTATTTATATTGTATTTTATGCGTCTGGTGTAGTTTTCTAAGGCCCTAACTATACGACCTGGTGGACCAACGCCCTAGAGTGAAGCCTAGGTTGCACGGAACGTAGAAATGCCCATTACTTTCACACTGGTTGTAATTATTCCTGTTATACGATGGAATAACTGTTGTATTTATATTGTATTTTCTGCGTCTGGCTTTGACTTCTAAGGTCCTAGCTACTCGATCTGGTGGGGCAACGTCCAAGAGTGAAACCTATGGGGCCTGGGACGCAGAAATGACCATATCTTTCACACTGTTTGCAATTATTCCTGTTATACGGTGGAAAAGCTGTTGTATTTATGTTGTGTTTAATGCTTCTGGCGTTGACTTCTAAGGCCATAGCTATTCGATCTGGTGGAGCAACGCCCTAGAGAGAAGCCTAGGTTGCCCGGAACGTAGTTATGTCCATATCTTACACTCTGGTTGCAATTATTCGTTTTATACGATGGAAAGACTGTTGTATTTATTTTGTATTTGGTGCTCCTGGCGTTGACTTCTTAGGACCTAACTATTCGATCTGGTCGAGCAACGCCCTAGGGTGAAGCCTATGTTGCCCGGAACGTAGAAATGACCATAACTTTCCTACTGGTTGCAATTATTCGTTTTATACCGTGGAAAAACTGTTGTATTTATATTGCATTTTATGCGTCTGGAGTTGCTTTCTAAGGCCCTAACTATTCGACCTGGTGGATCAACGCCCTAGAGTGAAGCCTAGGTTGCACGGAACGTAGAAATGCCCATTACTTTCACACTGGTTGTAATTATTCCTGTTATACGATGGAATATCTGTTGTATTTTTATTTTATTTTGTGCTTCTGGCGTTGACTGCTAAGGCCGTAGCTATTCGATCTGGTGGAGCAACGCTCTAGAGTGAAGCCTAGGTTGCCCGGAACTTAGAAATGACCATCACCTTCACTCTGGTTGCAATTATTTCTGTTATACGGTGGAAAAGCTGTTGTATTTATGTTGTATTTAATGCTTCTGGCGTTGACTTCTAAGGCCATAGCTATTCGATCTGGTGGAGCAATGCCCTAGAGAGAAGCCTAGGTTGCCCGGAACGTAGTTATGTAAATATCTTACACACTGGTTGCAATTATTCGTTTTATACGATGGAAAGACTGTTGTATTTATTTTGTATTTGGTGCTCCTGGCGTTGACTTCTTAGGACATAACTATTCGATCTGGTGGAGGAACGCCCTAGGGTGAAGCCGAGGTTGCCCGGAACGTAGAAATGACCATAACTATCATACTGGTTGCAATTATTCGTTTTATACGATGGAAAAACTATTGTATTTATATTGTATTTTATGCGTCTGGCGTTGACTTCTAAGGCCGTATCTACTCGATGTGCTGGAGCAACTCTCTAGAGTGCAGCCTAGGTTGCCAGGAACGTAGAAATGACCATATCTTTCACACTGTTTGCAATTATTCCTCTTATACGGTGGAAAGGCTGTTGTATTTATATTGTATTTAATGCTTCTGGCGTTGACTTCTAAGGCCATAGCTATTCGATGTAGTCGAGCAACGCCCTAGAGTGAAGCCTAGGTTGCCCGGAACGTACTAATGTCCATATCTTACACACTGGTTACAATTATTCCTGTTATACGATGGAAAAGCTGTTGTATTTGTATTGTATTTTATGCTTCTGGCGTAGACTCCTTGGGCCCTAAATAGTCGATTTGGAGGAACGACGCCCTAGAGTGAAGCCTAGGTTGCCCGTATCGTAGAAATGACCATATCTTTCACACTGTTTGCAATTATTCCTGTTATACGGTGGAAAAGCTGTTGTATTTATGTTGTATTTAATGCTTCTGGCGTTGACTTCTAAGGCCATAGATATTCGATCTGGTGGAGCAACGCCCTAGAGAGAAGCCTAGGTTGCCCGGAACGTAGTAATGTCCATATCTTACACACTGGTTGCAATTATTCGTTTTATACGGTGGAAAGACTGTTGCATTTATTTTGTATTTGGTGCTCCTGGCGTTGACTTCTTAGGACCTAACTATTCGATCTGGTGGAGGAACGCCCTAGGGTGAAGCCTAGGTTGCCCGGAACGTAGAAATGACCATAACTTTCTTACTGGTTGCAATTATTCGTTTTATACGATGGAAAAACTATTGTATTTATATTGTATTTTATGCGTCTGGCGTTGACTGCTAAGGCCGTAGCTACTCGATGTGTTGGAGCAACTCTCTAGAGTGAAGCCTAGGTTGCCAGGAACGTAGAAATGACCATATCTTTCACACTGTTTGCAATTATTCCTGCTTTACGGTGGAAAAGCTGTTGTATTTATGTTGTATTTAATGCTTCTGGCGTTGACTTCTAAGGTCATAGCTATTCGATCTGGTGGAGCAACGCCCTAGAGAGAAGCCTAGGTTGCCCGGAACGTAGTAATGTCCATATCTTACACACTGGTTGCAATTATTCATTTATACGATGGAAAGACTGTTGTATTTATTTTGTATTTGGTGCTCCTGGCGTTGACTTCTTAGGACCTAACTATTCGATCTGGTGGAGCAACGCCCTAGGCTGAAGCCTAGGTTGCCCGGAACGTAGAAATGTCCATATCTTACACACTGGTTGCAATTATTCATTTTTACGATGGAAAGACTGTTGTATTTATTTTGTATTTGGTGCTCCTGGCGTTGGCTTCTTATGCCCTAACCATTCGACCTGGTGGAACAACGACCTGGAGTGAAGCCTAGGTTTCCCGGAATGTAGAAAGGACCATAACTTTCACACTGGTTGTAATTATTCCTGTTATACGATGGAATAACTGTTGTATTTTTATTTTATTTTGTGCTTCTGGCGTTGACTTCTAAGGCCCTAGCTATTCGATCTGGTGGAGCAACGCTCTAGAGTGAAGCCTAGGTTGCCCGGAACTTAGAAATGACCATCACCTTCACTCTGGTTGCAATTATTCGTTTTATACGATGGAAAAACCATTGTATTTATATTGTATTTTATGCGTCTGGCGTTGACTTCTAAGGCCGTAGCTACTCGATGTGTTGGAGCAACTCTCTAGAGTGAAGCCTAGGTTGCCCGGAACGTAGAAATGACCATATCTTTCACACTGTTTGCAATTATTCCTGCTTTACGGTGGAAAAGCTGTTGCATTTATGTTGTATTTAATGCTTCTGGCGTTGACTTCTAAGGCCATAGCTATTCGATGTGTTCGAGCAACGCCCTAGAGTGAAGCCTAGGTTGCCCGGAACGTAGTAATGTCCATATCTTACACACTGGTTACAATTGTTCCTGTTATACGATGGAAAAGCTGTTGTACTTGTATTGTATTTTATGCTTCTGGCGTAGACTTCTTAGGCCCTAAACATTCGATTTGGTGGAACGACGCCCTAGAGTGAAGCCTAGGTTGCCCGCATCGTAGAAATGACCATATCTTTCACACTGTTTGCAATTATTCCTGCTATGCGTTGGAAAAACTGTTGTATTTATATTGTATTTTATGCTTCCGGCGTTGTATTCAAAGTCCCTAACTATCCGATCTGGTGGAACAACGCCCTGGAGATAAGCCTAGGTGGTCGGGAAAGTAGAAATGACCATAACTTTCACACTGTTTGCAATCATTCATTTTATGCGATGGAAAAACTGTTGTACATATATCGCATTTGGTGCTCCTGGCGTTGACTTCTTAGGCCCTAACTATTGGATCTGGTGGAGCAACGCCCTTAAGCGAAGCCTAGGTTGCCCGGAACGTAGAAATGACCTGTGCTTTCACACTGGTTGCAATTATTCCTGTTATACGATGGAAAAACTGTTGTACATATATCGTATTTTATGCTTCTGGCGTTGACTTCTTAGGGCCTAACTATTCGATGTGGTGGAGCAACTCTCTAGAGTGAAGCCTAGGTTGCCCGGAACGTAGAAATGACCATATCTTACACACTGGTTGCAATTATTCATTTTTACGATGGAAAGACTGTTGTATTTATTTTGTATTTGGTGCTCCTGGCGTTGGCTTCTTATGCCCTAACCATTCGACCTGGTGGAACAACGACCTGGAGTGAAGCCTAGGTTTCCCGGAATGTAGAAAGGACCATAACTTTCACACTGGTTGTAATTATTCCTGTTATACGATGGAATAACTGTTGTATTTTTATTTTATTTTGTGCTTCTGGCGTTGACTTCTAAGGCCCTAGCTATTCGATCTGGTGGAGCAACGCTCTAGAGTGAAGCCTAGGTTGCCCGGAACTTAGAAATGACCATCACCTTCACTCTGGTTGCAATTATTCCTGTTATACGGTGGAAAAGCTGTTGTATTTATGTTGTATTTAATGCTTCTAACGTTGACTTCTAAGGCCATAGCTATTCGATCTGGTGGAGCAACGCCCTAGAGTGAAGCCTAGGTTGCCCGGAACGTAGAAATGACCACAACTTTCATACTGGTTGCAATTATTCGTTTTATACGATGGAAAAACCATTGTATCTATATTGTATTTTATGCGTGTGGCGTTGACTTCTAAGGCCGCAGCTACTCGATGTGCTGGAGCAACTCTCTAGAGTGAAGCCTAGGTTGCCAGGAACGTAGAAATGACCATATCTTTCACACTGTTTGCAATTATTCCTCTTATACGGTGGAAAAGCTGTTGTATTTATATTGTATTTAATGCTTCTGGCGTTGACTTCTAAGGGCATAGCTGTTCGATGTGGCCGAGCAACGCCCTAGAGTGAAGCCTAGGTTGCCCGGAATGTACTAATGTCCATATCTTACACACTGGTTACAATTATTCCTGTTATACGATGGAAAAGCTGTTGTATTTGTATTGTATTTTATGCTTCTGGCGTAGACTTCTTAGGCCCTAAATATTCGATTTGGAGGAACGACGCCCTAGAGTGAAGCCTAGGTTGCCCGTATCGTAGAAATGACCATATCTTTCACACTGTTTGCAATTATTCCTGTTATACGGTGGAAAAGCTGTTGTATTTATGTTGTATTTAATGCTTCTGGCGTTGACTTCTAAGGCCATAGCTATTCGATCTGGTGGAGCAACGCCCTAGAGAGAAGCCTAGGTTGCCCGCAACGTAGAAATGACCATACCTTTCATACTGGTTGCAATTATTCGTTTTATACGATGGAAAAACTATTGTATTTATATTGTATTTTATGCGTCTGGCGTTGACTTCTAAGGCCGTAGCTACTCGATGTGTTGGAGCAACTCTCTAGAGTGAAGCCTAGGTTGCCAGGAACGTAGAAATGACCATATCTTTCACACTGTTTGCAATTATTCCTGCTTTACGGTGGAAAAGCTGTTGCATTTATGTTGTATTTAATGCTTCTGGCGTTGACTTCTAAGGCCATAGCTATTCGATGTGTTCGAGCAACGCCCTAGAGTGAAGCCTAGGTTGCCCGGAACGTAGTAATGTCCATATCTTACACACTGGTTACAATTGTTCCTGTTATACGATGGAAATGCTGTTGTACTTGTATTGTATTTTATGCTTCTGGCGTAGACTTCTTAGGCCCTAAATATTCGATTTGGTGGAACGACGCCCTAGAGTGAAGCCTAGGTTGCCCGCATCGTAGAAATGACCATATCTTTCACACTGTTTGCAATTATTCCTGCTATGCGTTGGAAATACTGTTGTATTTATATTGTATTTTATGCTTCCGGCGTTGTATTCAAAGTCCCTAACTATCCGATCTGGTGGAACAACGCCCTGGAGATAAGCCTAGGTGGTCGGGAAAGTAGAAATGACCATAACTTTCACACTGTTTGCAATCATTCATTCTATGCGATGGAAAAACTGTTGTACATATATCGCATTTGGTGCTCCTGGCGTTGACTTCTTAGGCCCTAACTATTGGATCTGGTGGAGCAACGCCCTTAAGCGAAGCCTAGGTTGCCCGGAACGTAGAAATGACCTGTGCTTTCACACTGGTTGCAATTATTCCTGTTATACGATGGAAAAACTGTTGTACATATATCGTATTTTATGCTTCTGGCGTTGACTTCTTAGGGCCTAACTATTCGATGTGGTGGAGCAACTCTCTAGAGTGAAGCCTAGGTTGCCCGGAACGTAGAAATGACCATTACTTGCACACTGGTTGCAATTATTCGTTTTATACGGTGGAAAAACTGTTGTACTTATTTTGTATTTGGTGCTCCTGGCGTTGACTTCTTAGGCCCTAACTATTGGATCTGGCGGTCCAACGCCCTAGAGTGAACCCTAGGTTGCCCGGAACGTAGAAACGTCCATTACTTTCATACTGGTTGCAATTATTCGTTTTATTCGATGGAAAAACTGTTGTATTTATATTGTACTTTATGCTTCTGGCGTTGACATCTTAGGCCGCAACTATTCGATGTGGTGGAGCAACGCCCTAGAGTGAAGCCTAGGTTGCACGGAACGTAGAAATGACCATAACTTTCACACAGGTTGCAATTTTTCGTTTTATACGATGGGAAAATTGTTGGATTTTTATTGTATTTTATGCGTCTGGAGATGTTTTCTAAGGCCCTAGCTATTCTACCTGGTGGAGCAACGCTTTAGAGTGAATCCTAGGTTGCCCGGAACGTTGAAATGACCATACCTTTCACACTGGTTGCAATGTTTCCTGTTATACAAGGGAAAAACTGCTGTATATATATTGTATTTTATGCGTCTGGCGTTGACTTCTTAGACCCTAACTATTCGATCTGGTGGAGCAACGCCCTAGAGTGATGCCTAGGTTGCCCGGAATGTAGAAATGACCAAACCTTTCACACTGGTTGCAATTTTTCCTGATATACAAGGGAAAAACTTCTGTACTTATATTGTATTTTATGCTTCTGGCGTTGACTTCTTAGGCTCTAACTATTCGATCTGGTGCAGCAACGCCCTAGGGTGAAGCATAGATTGCCCGGAATGTAGAAATGACCATCACTTTCACACTGGTTGCAACTATTCCTGTTATACGATGGAAAAAGTATTGTATTTATTATGTATTTTATGCTTCTGGCGTTGACTTCTTAGGCTCTAACTATTGGATCTGGTCGCGCAGCGCCCTAGCGTGAAGTCTAGGTTGCCCGGAACGTATAAATGACCATAACATTGATACTGATTGCAATTATTCGTTTTGTACGAAGGAAATGCTGTTGTGTTTCTATTGTATTTTATGCTTCTGCCGTTGACTTGTTAGGCCCTAACTATTCGATCTCGTGGAGCAACGCCCTAGAGGGAAGCCTAGATTGCCCGGAACGTAGAAATGACCGTTACCTTCAGGCTTGCTGCAATTGTTCCTGTTATACGATGAAGAAACTGTTGTATTTTTATTGTATTTTATGCTTCAGGCGTTGACTTCTAAGGCCGTTGCTATTCGATGTGGTGGAGCAACGCCCTAGTGTGAAACCTAGGTTGCCTGGAACGTAGAAATGACCATTACTTCCACACTGTTTGCAATTATTCATTCTATACAATGGAAAAACTGTTGTATATATACTGTATTTTATTCTTCTGGCACTGTCTTCTAAGGCCCTAACTATTCGATGTGGTGGACCAACGCCCTATAGCGAAACCTAGGTTGCCCGGAATGTAGAAATGACCATCACTTTCACACTGGTTGCAATTATTCCTGTTATACGATGGACAAACTGTTGGATTTTTATAGTACTTTATGCGCCTGGCGTTGACTTCTAAGGCCGTATGTATTCGATCTGGTGGAGCAATGCCTCAGTGTTAAGTCTAGGATGGCCGGAACGTAGATATGGCCATTACTTTCACACTGGTTGCAATTAATCATTTTATACGATGGAAAAACTGTTGTACATATATCGTATTTTATGCTTCTGGGGTTGACTTTTTAGGCCCTAACTATTCGCTCTGGTGGAACAACGCCCTAGAGTGAAGCCAAGGTTGCCTGGAACGTAGAAATGACCATAACTTTCTTACTGGTTGCAATTATTCGTTTTATACGATGGAAAAACTATTGTATTTATATTGTATTTTATGCGTCTGGCGTTGACTGCTAAGGCCGTAGCTACTCGATGTGTTGGAGCAACTCTCTAGAGTGAAGCCTAGGTTGCCAGGAACGTAGAAATGACCATATCTTTCACACTGTTTGCAATTATTCCTGCTTTACGGTGGAAAAGCTGTTGTATTTATGTTGTATTTAATGCTTCTGGCGTTGACTTCTAAGGTCATAGCTATTCGATGTGGTCGAGCAACGCCCTAGAGTGAAGTCTAGGTTGCCCGGAACGTAGTAATGTCCATATCTTACACACTGGTTGCAATTATTCCTGTTATACGATGGAAAAGCTGTTGTATTTGTATTGTATTTTATGCTTCTGGCGTAGACTTCTTAGGCCCTAAATATTCGATTTGGTGGAACGACGCCCTAGAGTGAAGCCTAGGCTTCCCGTATCGTAGAAATGACCATATCTTTCACACTGTTTGCAATTATTCCTGTTATACGGTGGAAAAGCTGTTGTATTTATGTTGTGTTTAATGCTTCTGGCGTTGACTTCTAAGGCCATAGCTATTCGATCTGGTGGAGCAACGCCCTAGAGAGAAGCCTAGGTTGCCCGGAACGTAGTAATGTCCATATCTTACACACTGGTTGCAATTATTCATTTATACGATGGAAAGACTGTTGTATTTATTTTGTATTTGGTGCTCCTGGCGTTGACTTCTTAGGACCTAACTATTCGATCTGGTGGAGCAACGCCCTAGGCTGAAGCCTAGGTTGCCCGGAACGTAGAAATGTCCATATCTTACACACTGGTTGCAATTATTCATTTTTACGATGGAAAGACTGTTGTATTTATATTGTATTTGGTGCTCCTGGCGTTGGCTTCTTATGCCCTAACCATTCGACCTGGTGGAACAACGACCTGGAGTGAAGCCTAGGTTTCCCGGAATGTAGAAAGGACCATAACTTTCACACTGGTTGTAATTATTCCTGTTATACGATGGAATAACTGTTGTATTTTTATTTTATTTTGTGCTTCTGGCGTTGACTTCTAAGGCCCTAGCTATTCGATCTGGTGGAGCAACGCTCTAGAGTGAAGCCTAGGTTGCCCGGAACTTAGAAATGACCATCACCTTCACTCTGGTTGCAATTATTCGTTTTATACGATGGAAAAACCATTGTATTTATATTGTATTTTATGCGTCTGGCGTTGACTTCTAAGGCCGTAGCTACTCGATGTGTTGGAGCAACTCTCTAGAGTGAAGCCTAGGTTGCCAGGAACGTAGAAATGACCATATCTTTCACACTGTTTGCAATTATTCCTGCTTTACGGTGGAAAAGCTGTTGCATTTATGTTGTATTTAATGCTTCTGGCGTTGACTTCTAAGGCCATAGCTATTCGATGTGTTCGAGCAACGCCCTAGAGTGAAGCCTAGGTTGCCCGGAACGTAGTAATGTCCATATCTTACACACTGGTTACAATTGTTCCTGTTATACGATGGAAAAGCTGTTGTACTTGTATTGTATTTTATGCTTCTGGCGTAGACTTCTTAGGCCCTAAATATTCGATTTGGTGGAACGACGCCCTAGAGTGAAGCCTAGGTTGCCCGCATCGTAGAAATGACCATATCTTTCACACTGTTTGCAATTATTCCTGCTATGCGTTGGAAAAACTGTTGTATTTATATTGTATTTTATGCTTCCGGCGTTGTATTCAAAGTCCCTAACTATCCGATCTGGTGGAACGACGCCCTGGAGATAAGCCTAGGTGGTCGGGAAAGTAGAAATGACCATAACTTTCACACTGTTTGCAATCATTCATTTTATGCGATGGAAAAACTGTTGTACATATATCGCATTTGGTGCTCCTGGCGTTGACTTCTTAGGCCCTAACTATTGGATCTGGTGGAGCAACGCCCTTAAGCGAAGCCTAGGTTGCCCGGAACGTAGAAATGACCTGTGCTTTCACACTGGTTGCAATTATTCCTGTTATACGATGGAAAAACTGTTGTACATATATCGTATTTTATGCTTCTGGCGTTGACTTCTTAGGGCCTAACTATTCGATGTGGTGGAGCAACTCTCTAGAGTGAAGCCTAGGTTGCCCGGAACGTAGAAATGACCATTACTTGCACACTGGTTGCAATTATTCGTTTTATACGGTGGAAAAACTGTTGTACTTATTTTGTATTTGGTGCTCCTGGCGTTGACTTCTTAGGCCCTAACTATTGGATCTGGCGGTCCAACGCCCTAGAGTGAACCCTAGGTTGCCCGGAACGTAGAAACGTCCATTACTTTCATACTGGTTGCAATTATTCGTTTTATTCGATGGAAAAACTGTTGTATTTATATTGTACTTTATGCTTCTGGCGTTGACATCTTAGGCCGCAACTATTCGATGTGGTGGAGCAACGCCCTAGAGTGAAGCATAGGTTGCCCGGAACGTAGAAATGACCTGTGCTTTCACACTGTTTGCAATTATTCCTGTTATACGGTGGAAAAGCTGTTGTATTTATGTTGTGTTTAATGCTTCTGGCGTTGACTTCTAAGGCCATAGCTATTCGATCTGGTGGAGCAACGCCCTAGAGAGAAGCCTAGGTTGCCCGGAACGTAGTAATGTCCATATCTTACACACTGGTTGCAATTATTCATTTATACGATGGAAAGACTGTTGTATTTATTTTGTATTTGGTGCTCCTGGCGTTGACTTCTTAGGACCTAACTATTCGATCTGGTGGAGCAACGCCCTAGGCTGAAGCCTAGGTTGCCCGGAACGTAGAAATGTCCATATCTTACACACTGGTTGCAATTATTCATTTTTACGATGGAAAGACTGTTGTATTTATTTTGTATTTGGTGCTCCTGGCGTTGGCTTCTTATGCCCTAACCATTCGACCTGGTGGAACAACGACCTGGAGTGAAGCCTAGGTTTCCCGGAATGTAGAAAGGACCATAACTTTCACACTGGTTGTAATTATTCCTGTTATACGATGGAATAACTGTTGTATTTTTATTTTATTTTGTGCTTCTGGCGTTGACTTCTAAGGCCCTAGCTATTCGATCTGGTGGAGCAACGCTCTAGAGTGAAGCCTAGGTTGCCCGGAACTTAGAAATGACCATCACCTTCACTCTGGTTGCAATTATTCCTGTTATACGGTGGAAAAGCTGTTGTATTTATGTTGTATTTAATGCTTCTGACGTTGACTTCTAAGGCCATAGCTATTCGATCTGGTGGAGCAACGCCCTAGAGTGAAGCCTAGGTTGCCCGGAACGTAGAAATGACCACAACTTTCATACTGGTTGCAATTATTCGTTTTATACGATGGAAAAACCATTGTATCTATATTGTATTTTATGCGTGTGGCGTTGACTTCTAAGGCCGCAGCTACTCGATGTGCTGGAGCAACTCTCTAGAGTGAAGCCTAGGTTGCCAGGAATGTAGAAATGACCATATCTTTCACACTGTTTGCAATTATTCCTCTTATACGGTGGAAAAGCTGTTGTATTTATATTGTATTTAATGCTTCTGGCGTTGACTTCTAAGGGCATAGCTGTTCGATGTGGCCGAGCAACGCCCTAGAGTGAAGCCTAGGTTGCCCGGAATGTACTAATGTCCATATCTTACACACTGGTTACAATTATTCCTGTTATACGATGGAAAAGCTGTTGTATTTGTATTGTATTTTATGCTTCTGGCGTAGACTTCTTAGGCCCTAAATATTCGATTTGGAGGAACGACGCCCTAGAGTGAAGCCTAGGTTGCCCGTATCGTAGAAATGACCATATCTTTCACACTGTTTGCAATTATTCCTGTTATACGGTGGAAAAGCTGTTGTATTTATGTTGTATTTAATGCTTCTGGCGTTGACTTCTAAGGCCATAGCTATTCGATCTGGTGGAGCAACGCCCTAGAGAGAAGCCTAGGTTGCCCGCAACGTAGAAATGACCATACCTTTCATACTGGTTGCAATTATTCGTTTTATACGATGGAAAAACTATTGTATTTATATTGTATTTTATGCGTCTGGCGTTGACTTCTAAGGCCGTAGCTACTCGATGTGTTGGAGCAACTCTCTAGAGTGAAGCCTAGGTTGCCAGGAACGTAGAAATGACCATATCTTTCACACTGTTTGCAATTATTCCTGCTTTACGGTGGAAAAGCTGTTGCATTTATGTTGTATTTAATGCTTCTGGCGTTGACTTCTAAGGCCATAGCTATTCGATGTGTTCGAGCAACGCCCTAGAGTGAAGCCTAGGTTGCCCGGAACGTAGTAATGTCCATATCTTACACACTGGTTACAATTGTTCCTGTTATACGATGGAAATGCTGTTGTACTTGTATTGTATTTTATGCTTCTGGAGTAGACTTCTTAGGCCCTAAATATTCGATTTGGTGGAACGACGCCCTAGAGTGAAGCCTAGGTTGCCCGCATCGTAGAAATGACCATATCTTTCACACTGTTTGCAATTATTCCTGCTATGCGTTGGAAATACTGTTGTATTTATATTGTATTTTATGCTTCCGGCGTTGTATTCAAAGTCCCTAACTATCCGATCTGGTGGAACAACGCCCTGGAGATAAGCCTAGGTGGTCGGGAAAGTAGAAATGACCATAACTTTCACACTGTTTGCAATCATTCATTTTATGCGATGGAAAAACTGTTGTACATATATCGCATTTGGTGCTCCTGGCGTTGACTTCTTAGGCCCTAACTATTGGATCTGGTGGAGCAACGCCCTTAAGCGAAGCCTAGGTTGCCCGGAACGTAGAAATGACCTGTGCTTTCACACTGGTTGCAATTATTCCTGTTATACGATGGAAAAACTGTTGTACATATATCGTATTTTATGCTTCTGGCGTTGACTTCTTAGGGCCTAACTATTCGATGTGGTGGAGCAACTCTCTAGAGTGAAGCCTAGGTTGCCCGGAACGTAGAAATGACCATTACTTGCACACTGGTTGCAATTATTCGTTTTATACGGTGGAAAAACTGTTGTACTTATTTTGTATTTGGTGCTCCTGGCGTTGACTTCTTAGGCCCTAACTATTGGATCTGGCGGTCCAACGCCCTAGAGTGAACCCTAGGTTGCCCGGAACGTAGAAACGTCCATTACTTTCATACTGGTTGCAATTATTCGTTTTATTCGATGGAAAAACTGTTGTATTTATATTGTACTTTATGCTTCTGGCGTTGACATCTTAGGCCGCAACTATTCGATGTGGTGGAGCAACGCCCTAGAGTGAAGCCTAGGTTGCACGGAACGTAGAAATGACCATAACTTTCACACAGGTTGCAATTTTTCGTTTTATACGATGGGAAAATTGTTGGATTTTTATTGTATTTTATGCGTCTGGAGATGTTTTCTAAGGCCCTAGCTATTCTACCTGGTGGAGCAACGCTTTAGAGTGAATCCTAGGTTGCCCGGAACGTTGAAATGACCATACCTTTCACACTGGTTGCAATGTTTCCTGTTATACAAGGGAAAAACTGCTGTATATATATTGTATTTTATGCGTCTGGCGTTGACTTCTTAGACCCTAACTATTCGATCTGGTGGAGCAACGCCCTAGAGTGATGCCTAGGTTGCCCGGAATGTAGAAATGACCAAACCTTTCACACTGGTTGCAATTTTTCCTGATATACAAGGGAAAAACTTCTGTACTTATATTGTATTTTATGCTTCTGGCGTTGACTTCTTAGGCTCTAACTATTCGATCTGGTGCAGCAACGCCCTAGGGTGAAGCATAGATTGCCCGGAATGTAGAAATGACCATCACTTTCACACTGGTTGCAACTATTCCTGTTATACGATGGAAAAAGTATTGTATTTATTATGTATTTTATGCTTCTGGCGTTGACTTCTTAGGCTCTAACTATTGGATCTGGTCGCGCAGCGCCCTAGCGTGAAGTCTAGGTTGCCCGGAACGTATAAATGACCATAACATTGATACTGATTGCAATTATTCGTTTTGTACGAAGGAAATGCTGTTGTGTTTCTATTGTATTTTATGCTTCTGCCGTTGACTTGTTAGGCCCTAACTATTCGATCTCGTGGAGCAACGCCCTAGAGGGAAGCCTAGATTGCCCGGAACGTAGAAATGACCGTTACCTTCAGGCTTGCTGCAATTGTTCCTGTTATACGATGAAGAAACTGTTGTATTTTTATTGTATTTTATGCTTCAGGCGTTGACTTCTAAGGCCGTTGCTATTCGATGTGGTGGAGCAACGCCCTAGTGTGAAACCTAGGTTGCCTGGAACGTAGAAATGACCATTACTTCCACACTGTTTGCAATTATTCATTCTATACAATGGAAAAACTGTTGTATATATACTGTATTTTATTCTTCTGGCACTGTCTTCTAAGGCCCTAACTATTCGATGTGGTGGACCAACGCCCTATAGCGAAACCTAGGTTGCCCGGAATGTAGAAATGACCATCACTTTCACACTGGTTGCAATTATTCCTGTTATACGATGGACAAACTGTTGGATTTTTATAGTACTTTATGCGCCTGGCGTTGACTTCTAAGGCCGTATGTATTCGATCTGGTGGAGCAATGCCTCAGTGTTAAGTCTAGGATGGCCGGAACGTAGATATGGCCATTACTTTCACACTGGTTGCAATTAATCATTTTATACGATGGAAAAACTGTTGTACATATATCGTATTTTATGCTTCTGGGGTTGACTTTTTAGGCCCTAACTATTCGCTCTGGTGGAACAACGCCCTAGAGTGAAGCCAAGGTTGCCTGGAACGTAGAAATGACCATAACTTTCTTACTGGTTGCAATTATTCGTTTTATACGATGGAAAAACTATTGTATTTATATTGTATTTTATGCGTCTGGCGTTGACTGCTAAGGCCGTAGCTACTCGATGTGTTGGAGCAACTCTCTAGAGTGAAGCCTAGGTTGCCAGGAACGTAGAAATGACCATATCTTTCACACTGTTTGCAATTATTCCTGCTTTACGGTGGAAAAGCTGTTGTATTTATGTTGTATTTAATGCTTCTGGCGTTGACTTCTAAGGTCATAGCTATTCGATGTGGTCGAGCAACGCCCTAGAGTGAAGTCTAGGTTGCCCGGAACGTAGTAATGTCCATATCTTACACACTGGTTGCAATTATTCCTGTTATACGATGGAAAAGCTGTTGTATTTGTATTGTATTTTATGCTTCTGGCGTAGACTTCTTAGGCCCTAAATATTCGATTTGGTGGAACGACGCCCTAGAGTGAAGCCTAGGCTTCCCGTATCGTAGAAATGACCATATCTTTCACACTGTTTGCAATTATTCCTGTTATACGGTGGAAAAGCTGTTGTATTTATGTTGTGTTTAATGCTTCTGGCGTTGACTTCTAAGGCCATAGCTATTCGATCTGGTGGAGCAACGCCCTAGAGAGAAGCCTAGGTTGCCCGGAACGTAGTAATGTCCATATCTTACACACTGGTTGCAATTATTCATTTATACGATGGAAAGACTGTTGTATTTATTTTGTATTTGGTGCTCCTGGCGTTGACTTCTTAGGACCTAACTATTCGATCTGGTGGAGCAACGCCCTAGGCTGAAGCCTAGGTTGCCCGGAACGTAGAAATGTCCATATCTTACACACTGGTTGCAATTATTCATTTTTACGATGGAAAGACTGTTGTATTTATATTGTATTTGGTGCTCCTGGCGTTGGCTTCTTATGCCCTAACCATTCGACCTGGTGGAACAACGACCTGGAGTGAAGCCTAGGTTTCCCGGAATGTAGAAAGGACCATAACTTTCACACTGGTTGTAATTATTCCTGTTATACGATGGAATAACTGTTGTATTTTTATTTTATTTTGTGCTTCTGGCGTTGACTTCTAAGGCCCTAGCTATTCGATCTGGTGGAGCAACGCTCTAGAGTGAAGCCTAGGTTGCCCGGAACTTAGAAATGACCATCACCTTCACTCTGGTTGCAATTATTCGTTTTATACGATGGAAAAACCATTGTATTTATATTGTATTTTATGCGTCTGGCGTTGACTTCTAAGGCCGTAGCTACTCGATGTGTTGGAGCAACTCTCTAGAGTGAAGCCTAGGTTGCCAGGAACGTAGAAATGACCATATCTTTCACACTGTTTGCAATTATTCCTGCTTTACGGTGGAAAAGCTGTTGCATTTATGTTGTATTTAATGCTTCTGGCGTTGACTTCTAAGGCCATAGCTATTCGATGTGTTCGAGCAACGCCCTAGAGTGAAGCCTAGGTTGCCCGGAACGTAGTAATGTCCATATCTTACACACTGGTTACAATTGTTCCTGTTATACGATGGAAAAGCTGTTGTACTTGTATTGTATTTTATGCTTCTGGCGTAGACTTCTTAGGCCCTAAATATTCGATTTGGTGGAACGACGCCCTAGAGTGAAGCCTAGGTTGCCCGCATCGTAGAAATGACCATATCTTTCACACTGTTTGCAATTATTCCTGCTATGCGTTGGAAAAACTGTTGTATTTATATTGTATTTTATGCTTCCGGCGTTGTATTCAAAGTCCCTAACTATCCGATCTGGTGGAACGACGCCCTGGAGATAAGCCTAGGTGGTCGGGAAAGTAGAAATGACCATAACTTTCACACTGTTTGCAATCATTCATTTTATGCGATGGAAAAACTGTTGTACATATATCGCATTTGGTGCTCCTGGCGTTGACTTCTTAGGCCCTAACTATTGGATCTGGTGGAGCAACGCCCTTAAGCGAAGCCTAGGTTGCCCGGAACGTAGAAATGACCTGTGCTTTCACACTGGTTGCAATTATTCCTGTTATACGATGGAAAAACTGTTGTACATATATCGTATTTTATGCTTCTGGCGTTGACTTCTTAGGGCCTAACTATTCGATGTGGTGGAGCAACTCTCTAGAGTGAAGCCTAGGTTGCCCGGAACGTAGAAATGACCATTACTTGCACACTGGTTGCAATTATTCGTTTTATACGGTGGAAAAACTGTTGTACTTATTTTGTATTTGGTGCTCCTGGCGTTGACTTCTTAGGCCCTAACTATTGGATCTGGCGGTCCAACGCCCTAGAGTGAACCCTAGGTTGCCCGGAACGTAGAAACGTCCATTACTTTCATACTGGTTGCAATTATTCGTTTTATTCGATGGAAAAACTGTTGTATTTATATTGTACTTTATGCTTCTGGCGTTGACATCTTAGGCCGCAACTATTCGATGTGGTGGAGCAACGCCCTAGAGTGAAGCATAGGTTGCCCGGAACGTAGAAATGACCTGTGCTTTCACACTGTTTGCAATTATTCCTGTTATACGGTGGAAAAGCTGTTGTATTTATGTTGTGTTTAATGCTTCTGGCGTTGACTTCTAAGGCCATAGCTATTCGATCTGGTGGAGCAACGCCCTAGAGAGAAGCCTAGGTTGCCCGGAACGTAGTAATGTCCATATCTTACACACTGGTTGCAATTATTCATTTATACGATGGAAAGACTGTTGTATTTATTTTGTATTTGGTGCTCCTGGCGTTGACTTCTTAGGACCTAACTATTCGATCTGGTGGAGCAACGCCCTAGGCTGAAGCCTAGGTTGCCCGGAACGTAGAAATGTCCATATCTTACACACTGGTTGCAATTATTCATTTTTACGATGGAAAGACTGTTGTATTTATTTTGTATTTGGTGCTCCTGGCGTTGGCTTCTTATGCCCTAACCATTCGACCTGGTGGAACAACGACCTGGAGTGAAGCCTAGGTTTCCCGGAATGTAGAAAGGACCATAACTTTCACACTGGTTGTAATTATTCCTGTTATACGATGGAATAACTGTTGTATTTTTATTTTATTTTGTGCTTCTGGCGTTGACTTCTAAGGCCCTAGCTATTCGATCTGGTGGAGCAACGCTCTAGAGTGAAGCCTAGGTTGCCCGGAACTTAGAAATGACCATCACCTTCACTCTGGTTGCAATTATTCCTGTTATACGGTGGAAAAGCTGTTGTATTTATGTTGTATTTAATGCTTCTGACGTTGACTTCTAAGGCCATAGCTATTCGATCTGGTGGAGCAACGCCCTAGAGTGAAGCCTAGGTTGCCCGGAACGTAGAAATGACCACAACTTTCATACTGGTTGCAATTATTCGTTTTATACGATGGAAAAACCATTGTATCTATATTGTATTTTATGCGTGTGGCGTTGACTTCTAAGGCCGCAGCTACTCGATGTGCTGGAGCAACTCTCTAGAGTGAAGCCTAGGTTGCCAGGAATGTAGAAATGACCATATCTTTCACACTGTTTGCAATTATTCCTCTTATACGGTGGAAAAGCTGTTGTATTTATATTGTATTTAATGCTTCTGGCGTTGACTTCTAAGGGCATAGCTGTTCGATGTGGCCGAGCAACGCCCTAGAGTGAAGCCTAGGTTGCCCGGAATGTACTAATGTCCATATCTTACACACTGGTTACAATTATTCCTGTTATACGATGGAAAAGCTGTTGTATTTGTATTGTATTTTATGCTTCTGGCGTAGACTTCTTAGGCCCTAAATATTCGATTTGGAGGAACGACGCCCTAGAGTGAAGCCTAGGTTGCCCGTATCGTAGAAATGACCATATCTTTCACACTGTTTGCAATTATTCCTGTTATACGGTGGAAAAGCTGTTGTATTTATGTTGTATTTAATGCTTCTGGCGTTGACTTCTAAGGCCATAGCTATTCGATCTGGTGGAGCAACGCCCTAGAGAGAAGCCTAGGTTGCCCGCAACGTAGAAATGACCATACCTTTCATACTGGTTGCAATTATTCGTTTTATACGATGGAAAAACTATTGTATTTATATTGTATTTTATGCGTCTGGCGTTGACTTCTAAGGCCGTAGCTACTCGATGTGTTGGAGCAACTCTCTAGAGTGAAGCCTAGGTTGCCAGGAACGTAGAAATGACCATATCTTTCACACTGTTTGCAATTATTCCTGCTTTACGGTGGAAAAGCTGTTGCATTTATGTTGTATTTAATGCTTCTGGCGTTGACTTCTAAGGCCATAGCTATTCGATGTGTTCGAGCAACGCCCTAGAGTGAAGCCTAGGTTGCCCGGAACGTAGTAATGTCCATATCTTACACACTGGTTACAATTGTTCCTGTTATACGATGGAAATGCTGTTGTACTTGTATTGTATTTTATGCTTCTGGAGTAGACTTCTTAGGCCCTAAATATTCGATTTGGTGGAACGACGCCCTAGAGTGAAGCCTAGGTTGCCCGCATCGTAGAAATGACCATATCTTTCACACTGTTTGCAATTATTCCTGCTATGCGTTGGAAATACTGTTGTATTTATATTGTATTTTATGCTTCCGGCGTTGTATTCAAAGTCCCTAACTATCCGATCTGGTGGAACAACGCCCTGGAGATAAGCCTAGGTGGTCGGGAAAGTAGAAATGACCATAACTTTCACACTGTTTGCAATCATTCATTTTATGCGATGGAAAAACTGTTGTACATATATCGCATTTGGTGCTCCTGGCGTTGACTTCTTAGGCCCTAACTATTGGATCTGGTGGAGCAACGCCCTTAAGCGAAGCCTAGGTTGCCCGGAACGTAGAAATGACCTGTGCTTTCACACTGGTTGCAATTATTCCTGTTATACGATGGAAAAACTGTTGTACATATATCGTATTTTATGCTTCTGGCGTTGACTTCTTAGGGCCTAACTATTCGATGTGGTGGAGCAACTCTCTAGAGTGAAGCCTAGGTTGCCCGGAACGTAGAAATGACCATTACTTGCACACTGGTTGCAATTATTCGTTTTATACGGTGGAAAAACTGTTGTACTTATTTTGTATTTGGTGCTCCTGGCGTTGACTTCTTAGGCCCTAACTATTGGATCTGGCGGTCCAACGCCCTAGAGTGAACCCTAGGTTGCCCGGAACGTAGAAACGTCCATTACTTTCATACTGGTTGCAATTATTCGTTTTATTCGATGGAAAAACTGTTGTATTTATATTGTACTTTATGCTTCTGGCGTTGACATCTTAGGCCGCAACTATTCGATGTGGTGGAGCAACGCCCTAGAGTGAAGCCTAGGTTGCACGGAACGTAGAAATGACCATAACTTTCACACAGGTTGCAATTTTTCGTTTTATACGATGGGAAAATTGTTGGATTTTTATTGTATTTTATGCGTCTGGAGATGTTTTCTAAGGCCCTAGCTATTCTACCTGGTGGAGCAACGCTTTAGAGTGAATCCTAGGTTGCCCGGAACGTTGAAATGACCATACCTTTCACACTGGTTGCAATGTTTCCTGTTATACAAGGGAAAAACTGCTGTATATATATTGTATTTTATGCGTCTGGCGTTGACTTCTTAGACCCTAACTATTCGATCTGGTGGAGCAACGCCCTAGAGTGATGCCTAGGTTGCCCGGAATGTAGAAATGACCAAACCTTTCACACTGGTTGCAATTTTTCCTGTTATACAAGGGAAAAACTTCTGTACTTATATTGTATTTTATGCTTCTGGCGTTGACTTCTTAGGCTCTAACTATTCGATCTGGTGCAGCAACGCCCTAGGGTGAAGCATAGATTGCCCGGAATGTAGAAATGACCATCACTTTCACACTGGTTGCAACTATTCCTGTTATACGATGGAAAAAGTATTGTATTTATTATGTATTTTATGCTTCTGGCGTTGACTTCTTAGGCTCTAACTATTGGATCTGGTCGCGCAGCGCCCTAGCGTGAAGTCTAGGTTGCCCGGAACGTATAAATGACCATAACATTGATACTGATTGCAATTATTCGTTTTGTACGAAGGAAATGCTGTTGTGTTTCTATTGTATTTTATGCTTCTGCCGTTGACTTGTTAGGCCCTAACTATTCGATCTCGTGGAGCAACGCCCTAGAGGGAAGCCTAGATTGCCCGGAACGTAGAAATGACCGTTACCTTCAGGCTTGCTGCAATTGTTCCTGTTATACGATGAAGAAACTGTTGTACTTTTATTGTATTTTATGCTTCAGGCGTTGACTTCTAAGGCCGTTGCTATTCGATGTGGTGGAGCAACGCCCTAGTGTGAAACCTAGGTTGCCTGGAACGTAGAAATGACCATTACTTCCACACTGTTTGCAATTATTCATTCTATACAATGGAAAAACTGTTGTATATATACTGTATTTTATTCTTCTGGCATTGTCTTCTAAGGCCCTAACTATTCGATGTGGTGGACCAACGCCCTATAGCGAAACCTAGGTTGCCCGGAATGTAGAAATGACCATCAATTTCACACTGGTTGCAATTATTCCTGTTATACGATGGACAAACTGTTGGATTTTTATAGTACTTTATGCGTCTGGCGTTGACTTCTAAGGCCGTATGTATTCGATCTGGTGGAGCAATGCCTCAGTGTTAAGTCTAGGATGGCCGGAACGTAGATATGGCCATTACTTTCACACTGGTTGCAATTAATCATTTTATACGATGGAAAAACTGTTGTACATATATCGTATTTTATGCTTCTGGCGTTGACTTTTTAGGCCCTAACTATTCGATCTGGTGGAGGAACGCCCTAGGGTGAAGCCTAGGTTGCCCGCAACGTAGAAATGACCATACCTTTCATACTGGTTGCAATTATTCGTTTTATACGATGGAAAAACTATTGTATTTATATTGTATTTTATGCGTCTGGCGTTGACTTCTAAGGCCGTAGCTGCTCGATGTGTTGGGGCAACTCTCTAGAGTGAAGCCTAGGTTGCCAGGAACGTAGAAATGACCATATCTTTCACACTGTTTGCAATTATTCCTGCTTTACGGTGGAAAAGCTGTTGCATTTATGTTGTATTTAATGCTTCTGGCGTTGACTTCTAAGGCCATAGCTATTCGATGTGTTCGAGCAACGCCCTAGAGTGAAGCCTAGGTTGCCCGGAACGTAGTAATGTCCATATCTTACACACTGGTTACAATTGTTCCTGTTATACGATGGAAAAGCTGTTGTACTTGTATTGTATTTTATGCTTCTGGCGTAGACTTCTTACGCCCTAACTATTCGATCTGGTGGAACGACGCCCCAGAGTGAAGCCTAGGTTGCCCGGAACTTAGAGGTGACCATCACCTTCGCTCTGGTTGCAATTATTCCTGTAATACGATGGAAAAACTGTTGTATTTTTATTGTATTTTATGCACCGGGTATTGACTTCTGAGGTCCTAACTATTGGATCTGCTGGAGCAACGCCCTAGGTTGAAGCCTAGGTTGCCCGGAACGTAGAAATGACCATAACATTCATACTGGTTGCAATTATTTATTTTATACGATGGAAAAACTGTTGTATTTATATTGTATTTCAAGCCCCTGGCGTTGGCTCCTAAGGCAGTAGCTATTCGATGTGGTGGAGCAACGCCCTAGAGTGAAGCCTAGGGTGCCCGGAACGTAGAAACGACCATTACCTCCACACTGTTTGCAATTATTCATTTTATACAATGGAAAAACTGTTGTATTTATATTGTATTTTATAGTTATGGCGTTGACTTCTAAGGCCGTAACTATTCGATGTGGTGGAGCAATGCCCTAGAGTCAAGCCTCGGTTTCCCGCAACGTAGAAATGATCATTGCTTCCATGCTGTTTGCAATTATTCATTTTATACAATGGAAAAACTGTTGTATTTATATTGGATTTTATAGTTTTGGCGTTGACTTCTAAGGCCGTAGCTGTACGATGTGGTGGCGCACTGCCCTAGAGTGAAGCCCAGGTTGCCCGTGTTACGTACCGAACATAAAAAATTTAAATTTCTTTTTCTTTTTTTATATATAACTCGGTTGAATTGCGTCTCGATAATGCAAAGCATTGTGGGAACTTCCCTAATCGAGCGTAATCTTGGCCTTTGAGTTTACGAAATTAAATATCCCTTTCGGCGGCGCGATCGACTTGTTAACGTAACGCATTCCTTCCTTGAAATCAACGTGGTCCTATTGCGCAGCGTATAGTCTCACCAAAGCGTAATCTTACAAATGCGTAGTATGAAATTAGGGATCATATTGTATACGCGGTGACACGTTCTGAATATAATTTTTCATTCGTCAAATATGTATAAATGAGATTCGGAATTTGACACTCTTAGTTAAGGTCATACTTTTACTAGTCTTGGTTATTGAAAATTTGGCAACGCATAAGCGTTGTGGGAAACCTTGTCAAATGAATATTTAAATTTAAAATTTAAAGAACACCCGTTAGACCACTGAGGGTCAGCTTCCTCGAATCTCTGTGGATGATGTTTAAACTCTTTCGGCTAATTGGTTATTGTAAAGCGTTACACCGGATATATACAAAAGATTGTCATGAGTTGGGTGGTGCGTCGCGTGAGAAAATTTATGATGTGAAAGAGAAAATTGGAATGTTCACACATACACATTACTCAGCTTCTTTAACCTTAGAACTTGACCAATCACGGGCTCGGTAGGGCCAAAAGCACGCTCTCATTAGCTAATGAAGCAGCGGCATAACCCTTCCATAATCGGAATGATTGATGCTGGATCCTTCCGAAGGCGTGATGCCGCTTCACTTGTCGACGTACAATCGCGAGGTGCGTGTCGTAAGTCCGCGATCTTCTAAAGATAGAGTTTTCTTCTAATTCTTAAAATCACTAAGTAGGAAGAAAAGGACTTAGGAAGTTCGTGTGAATTCAAAATTTGTTTGTTTGTTCTGTTGTTATAATTTGGTTTATATATACATATATATATATATATTATTTCCAATCTGTTCCATATAAAATAGCTGATTAATTAAGAATTAAATTCATAGTGTGTGTATGTGCGAATAAGTGTCTAATTCTTTCTTCCGTACAGGGTTAAGCAGTATCTAAAAAAATCCAAAGTGAGACGTCAAAATTATTTTTGAGGAGTTTTCTCTATTTTTTTTCTTTTAAAAGGAAAAGAAATTCTACTGGTGAGTCTTTTAAATTAATATTGTTTCCTTCTTTCGTTTTGAAATTTTAAGATTAATCATTTTAGAACGAGTGGCAATAGTTCAGATAGTCTAAAGACTGTGGGAATTTCTCTGGTCTGAATTGTTCCACTATAAACGGGAGAATGAATGTCCGTTTGCACGTACTAATTTAGATATTTCTGTTCCTATACTCTTATACGTATATATATTTCTATATTATCTATTCACATATTTTTATATATATATATATATATATATATATATATATATATATATATATATATATATATATTCATTTTTATACACGTTCTTATTGAAACATTTTATTATTCGATCTTTAATTAGATTCATCAATAAATACAATTTACGTATTTTATATTCTTTATTTTTAATTTTTTTCGGCCTTTATCCTGTTCGGATTTGAAATACAGCTGATCAAGGACCCGTATGGGACTGTAGCACCACCGATCCCTTTAACTACTCGAAATAATATCTCAAGTTTTATTTACTTTTAAATTCAGACCCTTCTCATCCTCTCTTACGTACATTAGAAACAAGAATCATATAAATGTTCGCGCTCGGGCGTCTCAACCCGCTCGGCGCGTAACAAAAGTTGGTGGCAGCGGTGGGATACGAAAATCGTTGTGCATGGAATGTAAATCTTTGTACAGGGATTTTCTAGGTGCTTCTAGTGATCAGAGGTATATTTGAATTTGAATAGGGTTTTTTTCTTTCTCCCCTTTTCTTTCAGAACTATTTTCTGTATTATTCTGTGCAGTAGGACATTCAATTCAAATTTAGTATTAGTACTGTGAAACATTTTGTGCATCCATGGTGACGTTTTTATAAATTACTGTTGCCACTTGTAATTTTGAACATTTATTTTATTGTGCTACATATTTTTGTGTTATTGTGTATACTTCTATTGTCTTACATTTTGTGATTTATTTTGTGAAACATTTACTATATTTTGCACTGATTTTATTGTTCTACTTTGTGAGTTATTCCGATTGACATTTAAAATGGCTACTTCTAATACTGATTCAAATGCAATGATGGCTTCTATGGCAGAATGCTTGGCTATACAAAATAGCACGCTAAATATACCTTTCTTTGATGGAAGAAATACACCGTTAAGAGATTTTGTCCAAGATATTCAAAATAGTTCAGCTTTAGTTCCTCCGTCGTTAGACGGTTCGTTTCTTAAAGCAGTAATCGGAAAATTAAAGGGACCTGCTCGCGATAGTACATATGGCAAGACGTTTAAAACTGTTAATGAATTAATTAAACACTTAAAGGGAAGATTTGCGCCTGGGAAAAATTATCCATTTTATCATCACGAAATAGAAAATATACGAATGAATAGAGGAGAATCAGTTCAAGATTTCTATGATAGATTGAATATCTTTATCAGTGGAGCACAAGTTGCTTTAGAAGATAGTCATGGTAAAGATTCAGTACATATGTTGGAACCGTTAAAAGAATGGTCGTTAGAAGCTTTTCTCCGTGGACTTCCGGATGAAATAGCACGATCTGTAGATGCTCGTGATCCTGAAACTTTGGAAGACGCTATTAAAATCGCAGTTCGGGTAGAATCGCGAATGAAATCGGGAATAACGCCGAACGGCGAAACACAACGTGTAACTTTTTCACAGAATAGTGATAGTTATTCGAGATCAATATCTCCCAATTATCAACGTTACACAAATTTTCACAATTATCAAACTCCGAAATACTCTAATCATCAGCAATATGCAATTAGTGATAAATATGAAAATCGTTCGCGTTCTCCTAGTCCAACTGCAGGTATATCTAAATCACCGATAGGAATTTTAAAACCGCCTCACTCTAATTATCCACACAAACAGTCTGAATTTCCGCCTAATATTCCACAACCATATTACCCACAATTCTTTTATCTTCCGGCACCGTATCCTCTTTATTATCCATATGCTCATCCATCACAGTTTAATCAAACATACACACCCCATAATAATTATTCACATAGAACGCCTTCTCCATCGAGACCTTCTTCTCCGTACGATAATAATAAATTTAAGCCAACCGATTCAAAAACCGATAATTTAAACTCAGAAGGGACTCGTCGAAACGACGCGACGTCGAGCCTCCGTCAGAGAGAGCGTCGCGCAACAGTCAAATTTCTAGAGAACCAAGAAAGCTTGGAGCAATTGAAATAAAGGGTCCATTAGTAAAAATGTTTTCAAAAGAGTTACGGTTAGGATTGGGATATTTTTTGATAGATACCGGTGCGGATATAAATGTAATTATATTAAATGCTATGGATGAAAATTCTACTGTCGCACTTGACGAGTCAGTTACAATTTCTGGAATAACACCCCAAATACTAGAAACATTAGGTACTACAATAATCACTTTATTAGGACAACCGGTAAAATTTCATGTTGTAAAATCTTCATTTCCTTTAAGCTGTGACGGTATATTAGGAAAAGAATATCTTAGACAAGAACAAGCTGAAATTTCTTTTGCACACAATACTTTGGTAACACAAAACAATCCAATTAAACCCTTACGTTTTATAGGGGAAAAAGAGTTGAATCAGGATACTAAACGTAGAAATTTAACTATACGAAATTTATGTATAAAAGCGCGTTCCAGGCAAGCGATTGCCATAGACGTTATTAATTGTGATTTGAAAGAAGGGTATTTACCAAAATTAGATATGATTGATGGATTATATGTTGGAGAAGCAGTTGTGTCTGTAAATGATGAGGGCACGTGTCATGTTCTCGCTATTAATACCTTGGAAGAAGATGTAAAAATTGAAATTTCACCTCAAGAATTAATTCCTTTTGAATATCACAAGTTTCCAGAGGAACAAGAATATTTCGATTCAGACTCAGATGACGAAACTTCACCGATTACATTAGACAGAGTCTCAGAAATAGTTAAAAGATTACGTTTGGATCATTTGAATGATGAAGAAAGAGATCACGTTATTGACCTTATAGAAGAATTTCCAGAACGTTTTCATTTACCAGGTGATAAATTAAAGGCAACTCCATGTATTAAACATCGTATCGTTACTTCAGATGATATACCAATTAATACCAGACAATATAGATTTCCCCCTATTCACAAAGAAGAAATAGAACGACAGGTAGCGCATAAATTAAGCGACGGCATTATAGCTCCTTCAAATTCACCATATAATTCACCGCTTTGGATTGTTCCAAAGAAACCAGATTCTAAGGGTAATCCAAGGTGGCGAATGGTAATAGATTTTCGGAAACTAAATGAAAAGACAATTGGCGATGCATATCCGTTACCTAATATCACCGACATACTCGATCACTTAGGCGAAGCTCAATATTTTTCCACTTTTGATTTAGCAAGCGGTTTTCAACAAATTGAGATGAATCCAAAGGATAGACAAAAGACAGCATTTACCACTCCTAATGGACATTACGAGTATATTCGTATGCCCGAGGGTCTCAAAAATGCACCTGCTACTTTTCAACGTCTGATGGATCAAGTATTACGTGGTTTACAAGCTGTTGAGGTTTTCGTTTATCTAGATGATATCGTAGTTTACGCTAAAAATTTGGAAGAACATGAAAAGAAAATTCGTCGTTTATTTACACGTTTAGCTGACGCAAAATTAACCTTACAGCCGGATAAATGTGAATTTTTAAAAACAGAAGTCTCGTACTTAGGCCATATCATCAGTAGGAAAGGATTAAAACCAGATCCTAAAAAGATCAATGCTGTGAAAAATTTTCCTCGACCTAAAACTCAGAAAAATATTCGACAATTCTTAGGCTTAGCTGGTTATTATAGACGTTTTATTAAGGACTTTGCACAAAAGGCTAAACCGTTCACAGAATTACTAAAGAAAAATGCAAAATTTGTTTGGGGTACAGAACAAAAGGAAAGTTTTCTCGAACTACGAAAGGCTCTTTGCAAACGACCAGTTTTACAATATCCAAATTTTAAGAAAATATTTACATTAACCACAGATGCTTCAGATATTGCTATTGGTGCTGTACTTAGCCAAGAAGTCGATGGTCATGATTTACCAGTAGCATACCTTTCTCGAACTCTAACTAAACCAGAACAAAACTATTTTACAACGGATAAAGAATGTTTAGCTGTATTATACGCGATTTTACATTTTCGACCTTATTTATATGGACGCAAATTTATATTGGTTAGTGATCATGAACCATTACGACGGATAAATTCAATAAAAGATCCAGGACAAAGACTAGTTCGATGGAGATTAAAATTAAAAGATTATGATTACGATTTTGTTCATAAATCCGGTAAATTAAATACTAACGCAGATGCACTATCGCGTAATCCAGTTATAATAGATGAAATAATTTCTTCTGATGATTTTTCCTTATCCAGTTCGTCAGATGACGACATGAACGTTAAATCTGGAAAACTATATCCGATAGATGATCAAAATGCAGCAAGCATAGAAAAAGGCTCTGAAACTTCTGTGGTTCGTAAAGAAAACGTAGCGAAACCAAAAATAGGTAGACCGTTAGGCTCTAAATCCAGACCAAAGCAACTTTTACCAGAAGATTTAGAAGCAATAGCCACTAGAACTAGATCAAGATCACGTTCAGCATTAGTTACACCTAGACCAACTTCGGTACCATTTACACCTTCACATGTAGGAAACATCTCTGACGATAGTTCCGATGATGAAATGCCAGACTTACCGATATTTCGTCGACGTAGGAGTGTTTTGCCGAATTTGGAACTTCATTCAGAAGCTCGAATGGTGGATAAGCCTAAAGTTTCAAATGACGGTGATACTTTTTCTCCTGATGCCGATGAATTACAACAATTAGATTCCCAAATAATACAGTCAGAAGATAACATGAGGATAGATTTACCTGAAATTTATAGTAGCAATAGCGAAACCGAAGACGAAATATTTGAAACTCCAGATCAGAGTAGGCAAGAACTTTCTAATGATTCGTCTGAGGAATTAACTGATGAACAAACACTAATTTTTAACCCCTCTGCCGAAATGGAAAATCAAGAATTAGCTCAAGGGATAAAAGGGTTATTAAATCAAGGAAAGACTTCGGTAGATAGAAATTCTCAAAATTCAAATGATACTATTATACAGCAAACACATTCTAAGAAGGGAGGTAGAGCTACCGCAATGTCAAAAACAAAATTTCCTACTACATTAAACTCACATTCTTTGGGTATACCAATTTCTGAAGATGCTACGTTAGGTTTAGAACCAAGTTCTCAAAATTTACAATATGAAAATAAGATTCTAATATTTTCAAGAGAAAATTTAACTTACCATCGTTCAAATTATGTCCATTTCATTTCAGCAGTTTGTAAATTAACAACTTCAATTGGTAAATTACTTTCTGATTTAGGTGTTCTTATTACTGAATATTTATTAGAAGCTAAACCAAAGGTTGGACAGGTAATGGTCACTAAACATGGTAAGTATAAAGCTTTCAGCGTAGTTATTAAAAGGAATTATTTTGATGAATTAAAAATAGAGAATTTGATTATGGGTCTACAAAATTTAAGGAAAATTCTTTTAGATTTGAATGTAACTGAATTCAGAATATCGCAAAGTGGTGATTTCACAGATTTGCTTGCTCAAGGTACATTAATAGAAATATTATTGAATATCTTTGAGAATAGTAATATTGAAATTACTCTCTGTTGTGGAAATATTCAAATACCACCTGAAAGACTCCGTCTGGATATTATTTCAGAGTTTCATGGAAGTTTAGTGGGAGGACATAAAGGAGTTACAAAAACGTACCGTAGAATTCGCGAAAAATTTTATTGGCCGAATATGCGTAATGATATTCAAAACTTTATTCGCCCTTGTAATAGTTGTCAAAATCAAAAATTAGTACGAACTAAAACGCGTGAACCAATGTTAATAACTGACACTCCATTAGAACCATTTGCAAAGGTTTCCTTAGATACTGTAGGACCTCTACCTGTTACACCGAATGGAAATAGGCACATTCTAACTATGCAAGACAATTTAACAAAATACTGTATAGCTGTTCCCGTTCCTGATATAAAAGCTGAAACGGTAGCTCATGCACTAGTTACACATCTTATATTAAAATATGGAACCCCTCGTGTAATTCTAACCGATAGAGGGACTAGTTTCATTAACAAATTATTCCGTAAATTAGCCAGCCTTTTTAAGATCCGACATGTTACTACTTCCGGTTATAGATCTCAGACAAATGGCGCATTAGAAAGAAGTCATATAGTCTTAACTGAGTATATTAGTCATTATATAAACGAATTTGATGACTGGGATAGATTAGTACCTTTTGCAATATTCTCTTATAACACTTCTGTACATGAAGGTACCAATTTCACACCGTATGAATTGGTCTTTGGTAAACTTGCGCGATGTCCTACTTCTTTCTCAGTAGAAGAAGATTTACCGACATATAATTCCTATTTACTCGATTTAATAACACGGCTTTCGGAGATGCAAATCATAGCGGGACAAAACTTGATTAGAGCGAAAGAAAGATCAAAATCCTATTATAATGAAAGTGCTCGCCCATTTAAAGGTAAGATAGGAGACATGGCGCGTGTATTAGTTGAACCTAGGAAAGGCAAATTTGGTAAACGTTATCATGGACCGTACAAAATTATTGGAATTCTGGAAGGAAATAATATTATATTGGAAGATGAAAATGGAAAAGTATTCACTAAACATATGGATAAATTACAATTGAATTAAAATTAAGTTAATTTACTTAATCCCAGGAAGGAAGAATGAGGCAGGTTCAACTCCTGATGTCATTTTACGTTCTTCATTTCGTCGCTACAACATACGACATACCACAATATGGACTCTATAAATTAACGCGACTTGACGCAAACCCGGGATTGTATTTCGAAAAGTTACATAACATCCGCTTTCAAAAGGCAGACTGGCGTGTTTCATTGGTTATAGATATAAATAAATTGGACTATGAATATCCGCTAGAATATCGACAATTGGAAAATATTCATCAACAATGTATAAAAATTCCAACAAGGCTTGAATGTAGTTCCTTATTACGTATTCATTATATAAGGGAAAGAATTCAGGCAGCTTCCGAAATGTATGAGCAATTAAAACTATCAATATCAGAGATCGACTCCGCTGTAACGGAACCTGACGAGGAGCTCCCTAGGACGATAGTACGTCGGACTGTTCCATTTGGTTTTGTGGGGACGGTTGCTCATACATTATTCGGCACATTAACTGAAGACGATGCGGATCAGTTTAATTCGGAAATAGATAAATTATATGCTGACCAAAAAGAAATAATTCAAATAGTGAATAATCGGACTCACATAGTCATAAGTGACCTTCATCGTGTACATAGATTGATTGAACAAATTACTATGAATATTAAAGATCACAGAGATAAAATAAATAAACTAATAGGAATATTGAACGAAGACCGTTTATTAAATTACACATTCGCATTAAGTCAGTATGCAAGTTCCGTGGAGCAATCACTGAATCATTATATTTCTACTACTCAGAAATTTTTAACTGCTATAGCCTTTGCGCGGGAAGGAAAATTACATCCTTCCTTACTAAACGTGACCAAATTAAAAACAATAATAAATGAAATTCACACTTCCGTAATACACTATGAAATTCCATTGCCTCATGATCATCCGAGAATTGAAGAGTTTGTAAAATTAACAAAAGTAACTCTGAGACATTACGAAGGGAAATTAATTATAACTGTTCATGTTCCCTTGGTCAACCGTCTAAATTATTATTTATATCAAGTTCATAGTCTACCAATTTTACAACGTCTGGGGACTAATTTAAATTTTTCCGCTTATATACATCCACAAAATTCATATTTAGGACTAAGTAGTGATCATAGTACCTATTTCCGTGCAACCGAACAATTCATAAATACCTGTCAGAAAACTTGGCATTATTATTTATGCAATACGGACATACCTCTACATGAAGTCTCAGTAACAGAATCATGTGAAATATCTTTACTCTTGCGACCCAGCAAAGAACACTTTAGGCTATGTGACATCAAACTTGCAAAGTTACAGGAATCTTATTGGACGAAATTAAAATCAACTGGAGAGTGGTTGTACTCTATTAAGCAGCCTGAAACATTACAAGTATTATGCGGAAAACAAGGAAGTACCTCAATCACAATTCATGGAACAGGAATGATAGGATTACATCCTGCCTGTATAGCTAAAACACGAACTACAGCTATTACTGGTATCAAAATCTATGACAGTATTGAACAATTTTACTATAATCCTAATCTTTTGCTGGATATAAACGAACTCTCACCTATTATTATGGAATATCATAGCATGAAACCTATTAACAACAATCAGCCAGAAATTTAGTCATTAGATCACACTGCAGAATCCTTACATGATGTTGAAAGCAAACTTGAAGAAATTGGAAATCATCATCGTGAAAAGAAGTCTCATCTCATGTTAACCATAGGAAGTATAGGGATTCAAGCGATAACAATTCTTGGGTTAATAATTTATTACTTCTGGGATACTTTGAAATTTATATTCTGTATGCGATTACTGAAGAAAAATAAGAATTTTTCACAACGGAAAATCGATGAAGAACAACAAACACCAACCACGGTACCTCTTGAAGAATTACCTCGATCTACAACATCCCCTGCGTCTCTACCATTGCCTCTTCAAAGAGCAGTAGTGAGCTAAGGAATACAAGGATTCTATCAATCACTACAATAGAGCCGACTACCTTAATCCATAAAATTACCTTATTACTCCAAAGAATCATAATAGATTAATAATTTCTATTATATCGAATTAGTGCAAAAACAATTTTTGACAATGTTTTACCATTGTGGGGAAACCCTGGTCATAAAATTGTTACTAAAATTTGATCATTTAAAATTGTATACCCTATATCTATCTATATGTACATGTGTATACGTCTTTTCTTTATACTTATATCTCAATCAATTCGAATAACTGATTATGTTCCGTCAAAGGTAACAATAACTCCTGGCAATGCATAACATTAGAAATGGATGGCATTGTGGCACACCTAGTCAGAAGTTGTTGTTACCACCAAAATTTTTATTGCCATACTAATTGGAATTGTCATAAAGTTCATTTGTTTCCTGAATTTCTATTACCTTTGTATTTGTGTTGCTAAAGATTAATTTGTCTTCACGCAGCAATATGGCAAGCACAAGTGAGAAGCAGCCTTTAAATCGAGTTTTTGTAACACGACTGGCCCAACACACGAAGGGAAAAGATTTAATGAAGGCTTTCCAACATCTTGGTGCTACACATGCTGTAGTATTGCGGAAAAACAGTGGAAGCACTGCATTCGTAACATTTAATACATCCTACGAGGCTAAGACCGCTGTGCAGGAGGGAGAATTAAAAGGAATCATCTGTCACAAAAGAAGACTGCGTATCCTCCCAGCAGACGATTGGCACGATCGCAAACCCATAGCTGTAGCACCTAAACCTGTGTCACCAGACCCTTTCAATGGAATACTCCTAAATCGTCAAAAACCCGAAATAATACTCCCTTTGGAATGTATTAGAAAAATCTGTAGTTATTTGACTTACAGGGAACGCACTACAATAGAGCTCGTATCAAAACGCTGGAGAGAAGGATGTCTGCAAAGTCATAGTTCTACCAAAGTTCTCGACCTTCAAGACTGGAGATGGAGTAACGGATGGGAGATCAGACCGAGGGCTGTTACAAAATCGCTGGATTTGATGCACTTGAACCGCTGGGAGAACTAAAACATTGCACACGACTAATGATGAGCCACCTTAACCCGGAAATAGAAGGTCACTTCCTCGCTAGGCTTACCAATCTAACTCTTCTGGAATGCCGCGAAAATGTAGGAATAAATGATCAGGAAATATGCAACCTATTTCAAACAGTGCCCACCATACAGCATATCAGCCTAGAGGGATGTAAAAATATAACTAATGTCACTGCTCAGTATGCTGTAAGAATGTTAACTGGTAATAATACAACCCGTCACTTATATCTGGGTGGAACAAGCGCAGAACTAAATTATATACTAGCAATCAATAGGATAGTTAGAATATACTATGAACGCATGATCTAATTAATAGTAGGATTAATACTTGATAATGCAAGACATTGTGGGTCTATCCCTGATTAAGTATTACCTCCAGTTATCAACTACAAATATTATCATTTTTCCATTTCTTTCTCTTTTAACGCCATTAAACATCGACGAGGACGACGATGATTCTAAGGAGGGAGGGATGTTACGTACCGAACATAAAAAATTTAAATTTCTTTTTCTTTTTTTATATATAACTCGGTTGAATTGCGTCTCGATAATGCAAAGCATTGTGGGAACTTCCCTAATCGAGCGTAATCTTGGCCTTTGAGTTTACGAAATTAAATATCCCTTTCGGCGGCGCGATCGACTTGTTAACGTAACGCATTCCTTCCTTGAAATCAACGTGGTCCTATTGCGCAGCGTATAGTCTCACCAAAGCGTAATCTTACAAATGCGTAGTATGAAATTAGGGATCATATTGTATACGCGGTGACACGTTCTGAATATAATTTTTCATTCGTCAAATATGTATAAATGAGATTCGGAATTTGACACTCTTAGTTAAGGTCATACTTTTACTAGTCTTGGTTATTGAAAATTTGGCAACGCATAAGCGTTGTGGGAAACCTTGTCAAATGAATATTTAAATTTAAAATTTAAAGAACACCCGTTAGACCACTGAGGGTCAGCTTCCTCGAATCTCTGTGGATGATGTTTAAACTCTTTCGGCTAATTGGTTATTGTAAAGCGATACACCGGATATATACAAAAGATTGTCATGAGTTGGGTGGTGCGTCGCGTGAGAAAATTTATGATGTGAAAGAGAGAATTGGAATGTTCACACATACACATTACTCAGCTTCTTTAACCTTAGAACTTGACCAATCACGGGCTCGGTAGGGCCAAAAGCACGCTCTCATTAGCTAATGAAGCAGCGGCATAACCCTTCCATAATCGGAATGATTGATCCTGGATCCTTCCGAAGGCGTGATACCGCTTCACTTGTCGACGTACAATCGCGAGGTGCGTGTCGTAAGTCCGCGATCTTCTAAAGATAGAGTTTTCTTCTAATTCTTAAAATCACTAAGTAGGAAGAAAAGGACTTAGGAAGTTCGTGTGAATTCAAAATTTGTTTGTTTGTTCTGTTGTTATAATTTGGTTTATATATACATATATATATATATATTATTTTCAATCTGTTCCATATAAAATAGCTGATTAATTAAGAATTAAATTCATAGTGTGTGTATGTGCGAATAAGTGTCTAATTCTTTCTTCCGTACAGGGTTAAGCAGTATCTAAAAAAATCCAAAGTGAGACGTCAAAATTATTTTTGAGGAGATTTCTCTATTTTTTTTCTTTTAAAAGGAAAAGAAATTCTACTGGTGAGTCTTTTAAATTAATATTGTTTCCTTCTTTCGTTTTGAAATTTTAAAATTAATCATTTTAGAACGAGTGGCAATAGTTCAGATAGTCTAAAGACTGTGGGAATTTCTCTGGTCTGAATTGTTCCACTATAAACGGGAGAATGAATGTCCGTTTGCACGTACTAATTTAGATATTTCTGTTCCTATACTCTTATACGTATATATATTTCTATATTATCTATTCACATATTTTTATATATATATATATATATATATATATATATATATATATATATATATATATATATATATATATATTCATTTTTATACACGTTCTTATTGAAACATTTTATTATTCGATCTTTAATTAGATTCATCAATAAATACAATTTACGTATTTTATATTCTTTATTTTTAATTCTTTTCGGCCTTTATCCTGTTCGGATTTGAAATACAGCTGATCAAGGACCCGTATGGGACTGTAGCACCACCGATCCCTTTAACTACTCGAAATAATATCTCAAGTTTTATTTACTTTTAAATTCAAACCCTTCTCATCCTCTCTTACGTACATTAGAAACAAGAATCATATAAATGTTCGCGCTCGGGCGTCTCAACCCGCTCGGCGCGTAACACCCGCAACGTAGAAATGACCATATCTTTCACACTGTTTGCAATTATTCTTGTTATACGATGGAAAAACTGTTGTATTTATATTGTATTTTATGCTCCTGGCGTTGACTTCTTAGGCCCTAACTATTGGATCTGGTGGACCAACGCCCTAGAGAGAAGCCAATGTTACCCGGAACGTAGAAATGACCATTACTTTCACACTGGTTGCAATTAGTCATGCTATACGATGTAAGAACTGTTGTATTTTTATTGTACTTTATGCGTCTGGCGTAGCTTTCTAACGCCCTAACTATTCGATCTGGTGGAGCAAAGCCCTAGAGTGAAGCCTAGGTTGACCGGAACGTAGAAATGACCATTACTTTCACACTGGTTGCAATTTTTCATGCTATACGATGGAAAAACTGTTGTATTTTTATTGTACTTTACGCGTCTGGCGTAGCTTTCTAAGGCCCTAACTATTCGATCTGGTGGAGCAACGTCCTAGAGTAAACCCTAGGCTTCCCGGAACGTAGAAATGACCTTTACCTTCACAGTGGTTGCAATTATTCCTGCTATACGATGGTAAAATTTCTGTATTTATATTGCCTTTATGCTTCCGGCGTTGACTTCTAAGGCCCTAACTCATCCATCTGGTGGCGCAATGCCTCAGAGTTAAGTCTAGGATGCCCGGAACGTAGAAATGGCCGTTACTTTCACACGAGTTGAAATCATTCCTGTTATACGATGGAAAAACCGTTGTATATTTTTTGCGTTTTATGCTTCGGATGTTCACTTCTAAGGCCGTAGCTATTCGATCTGGTGGAGCAATGCCCCAGAGTTAAGTCTAGGATGCCCGGAACGTAGAAATGGCCGTTACTTTCACACTGGTTACAATTATTCCTGCTATACGATGGAAAAGCTGTTAGATTTTCATTGCATTTTATGCTTCTGGCGTTGACTTCTTAGGCCCTAACTATTGAATCTGGTGGCCCAACGCCCTAGAGAGAAGCCTATGTTGCCCGGAACGTAGAAATGACCATTACTTTCACACTGGTTGCAATTAGTCATGCTATACGGTGGAAAAACTGTTGTATTTTTATTGTATTTTATGCTTCTGGAGTTGACTCCTAAGGTCCTAGCTATTCGATCTCGTGGGGCAACACCCAAGAGTGAAGCCTAGGTTGCCCGGAACGTAGATATGACCATCACTTTCACACTGGTTGCAATTACTCCTTTTATGCGATGGAAAAACTGTTGCATTTTTATTGTATTTTATGCTTCTGGCGTTGACTTCTAAGGGCCTAGATATTCGATCTGGTGGAGCAACGCCCTAGAGTGAAGCCTAGGGTGCCCGGAACGTAGAAATGACCATTACTTTCACACTGGTTGCAATTATTCCTGTCATAGGATGGAAAAACTGTTGTATTTATATTGTATTTTATGCTTTTGGCGTTGACTTCTAAGGCCCTAACTATTCGATCTGGTGGAGCAACGCCCTAAAGTGCAGCCTAGGTTGCCCGTAACGTACTAATGACCATTACCTTCACACTGCTTGCAATTATTCCTGTTATAGGATGGAAAAACTGTTTTATTTTTATTCTATTTTATGCTTCCGGCGTTGACTTCTAAGACCCTAACTATTCGATCTGGTGGAGCGACGAACTAGGCTGCAACCTAGGTTGCCCTGAACATAGAAGTGACCATTACTATCACACTGGCTGCAATTATTCCTTTTATACGATGGAAAAACTGTTGTATTTTTATTGTATTTTATTCGTCTGACTTTGTTCTCTAAGGCCCTAGCTATTCCATCTGGTGGTGCAGTGCCTCAGAGATAAGTCTAGAATGCCCGGAACGTAGAAATAGCCATTACATTCACACTGGTTGCAATTATTCCTTTTATACGATGGAAAAACTGTTTTATTTTTATTTTATTTTATGCTTCGGGCGTTCAATTCGGAGGCCGTGACTATTCGATCTGGTGGAGCAACGCCCTAGAGTGAAGCCTAGGATGCCCGGAACGTAGAAATGTCCATTACATTCACACAGGTTGCAGTTATTCCTGTTATACGGTGGAAAAACTGTTGTATTTTTATTTTATTTTATTCTTCAGGCGTTGACATCTAAGGTCCTAGGTATTCGATCTCGTGGCGCAACACGCTAGAGTGAAGCCTAGGATGCCCGCAACGTAGAAATGACCATATCTTTCACACTGTTTGCAATTATTCCTGTTATACGATTGAAAAACTGTTGTATTTATATTGTATTTTACGCTTCTGGCGTTGACTTCTAAGGCCGCAGCTATTCGATGTGGTGGAGCAACGCCCTAGAGTGCAGACTAGGTTGCCCGGAATGTAGAAATGACCATCACTTTCACACTGGTTGCAATTATTCTTGTTATACGATGGAAAAACCGTTGTATTTATTTTGTATTTTATGCCTCTGGCGTTGACTACTAAGGCCGTAGCTATTCGATGTGGTGGAGCAACGCCCTAGAGTGAAGTCTAGGTTGCCCGGAACGTAGAAATGACCATGTCTTTCACACTGGTTGCAATTATTCCTGTTATACGATGGAAAAACTGCTGTATTTATTTTATATTTTATGCTTCAGACGTTGACTTCTAAGGCCGTAGCTATTCGATGTGGTGGAGAAACGTCCTAGAGTGAAGCCTAGGTTGCCCGGAAAGTAGAAATGACAATTACCTCCACACTGTTTGCAATTATACATTTTATACAATGGAAAAACTGTTGCATTTATGTCGTTTTTTATAGTTATGGCGTTGACTTCTAAGGCCGTAGCTATTCGATGTGGTTTAGCAATGAGCTAGAGTGAAGCCTAGGATGCCCGCAACGTAGAAATGACCATATCTTTCACACTGTTTGCAATTATTCCTGTTATGCGATTGAAAAACTGTTGTATTTATATTGTATTTTATGGTTCTGGCGTTAACTTCTAAGGCCGCAGCTATTCGATGTGGTGGAGCAATGCAATAGAGTGAAGCCTAGGTTGCCCGGAACGTAGAAATGTCCATTACTTTCACACTGGTTGCAATTATTCCTGTCATAGGGTGGAAAAACTGTTGTATTTTTATTGTATTTTATGCTTCTGGAGTTGACTCCTAAGGTCTTAACTATTCGATCTGGTGGAGCAACGCCCTAGAGTGAGTTCTAGGTTGCACGGAACGTAGAAATGGGCATTACTTTCACACTGGTTGCATTTATTCCTGTTATACGATGGAAAAACGGTTGCATTTTTATTGTATTTTCTGCTCCTGGCGTTGACTTCTAAGGTCCTAGCCATTCCATCTGATTGTCCAATGCCTCAGAGTTAAGTCTAGGATGCACGGAACGTAGAAACGGCCATTACTTTCACACTGGTTTCAATTATTCGTTTTATACGATGGAAAAACTGTTTTATTTTTATTTTATTTTATGCTTAAGACGTTGACTTCTAAGGCCCTAGATATTCCATCTGGTGGAACAACGACCTACAGTGAAACCTAGGTTTCCCGGAACGTAGAAATGACCATTACCTTCACACTGGTTGCAATTAGTCGTGCTATACGGTGGAAAAACTGTTGTATTTTTATTGTATTTTATGCTTCTGGCGTTGACTTCTAAGTGCCTAGATATTCGATCTGGTGGAGCAACGCCCTAGAGTGAAGCCTAGGTTGCCCTGCACGTACAATTGGCTGTTACTTTCACACTGGTTGCAATTATTCCTGTTATACAATGGAAAAACTGTTTTATTTTTATTTTATTTTATGCTTCGGGCGTTGACTTCTGAGGCCCTGACTATTCGATCTGGTGGAGCAACGCCATAGAGTGAAACCTAGGCTGCCCGGAACGTAGAAATGACCATTACATTCACACTGGTTGCAATTATTCCTGTTACCCGATGGAAAAGCTGTTGTATTTATATTTCATTTTATGCTTCTGGCGTTGACTTCTAAGGCCCTAGCTATTCGATCTGGTCGAGCAATGCCCTAGGGTGAACCCTAGGTTGCCCGGAACGGAGAAATGACCATAACTTTCATACTGGTTGCAATTATTCGTTTTATACGGTGGAAAAGCTGTTGTAATTATTTTGTATTTTGTGCTTCTGGCGTTGACTTCAATAGACCTTAGCTGTTGGATGTGGTGGGCCAACGCCCTAGAGCGAAGCCTAGGTTACCCGGAACGTAGAAATGACCATATCTTTCATACTGGTTGCAATTATTCATTTTATGCGATGGAAAAACTATTGTATTTTATGCTTTTGGAGTGGACTTCTTAGGCCCTAACTATTCGATCTGGTGGAACAACGCCCTTGAGTGAAGCCTACGTTGCCCGGAACGTAGAAATGACCATAACATTCATACTGGTTGCAATTATTCGTTTTATACGATGAAAAAACTGTTGTATTTTTATCTTACTTTATGCTTCTGGCGTTGACTTCTAAGCCACTAGCTATTCGATCTGGTGGAGCAACGCCCTAGAGTGAAGCCTAGGTTGCCCGGAACGTAGAAATGACCATAACTTTCATACTGGTTGCAATTATTCGTTTTATACGATGGAAAAACAATTGCATTTATATTCTATTTTATGCTTCTGGCGTTGACTTCTAAGGCCGTAGCTATTCGATGTGTTGGAGCAACTCTCTAGGGTGAAGCCTAGGTTGCCAGGAACGTAGAAATGACCATATATTTCCCACTGTTTGCAATTATTCCTGTTATACGGTGGAAAAGCTGTTGTATTTATATTGTATTTAATGCTTCTGGCGTTGACTTCTGATGCCATAGCTATTCGATGTGGTGGAGCACCGCCCTGTAGTGAAGCCTTGGTTGGCCGGAACGTAGAAATGACCATAGCTATCACAGTGGTACGCAATTATTCCTGTTATACGATGGAAAAACTGTTGTATTTACATTATATTTTATGCTTCAGACGTTGACTTCTAAGGCCGTAGCTATTCGATGTGGTGGAGAAACGCCCTAGAGTGAAGCCTAGGTTGCCCGGAAAGTAGAAATGACCATTACCTCCACACTGTTTGCAATTATTCATTTTATACAATGGAAAAACTGTTGTATTTATATTGTTTTTTATAGTTATGGCGTTGACTTCTAAGGCCGCAGCTATTCGATGTGGTGGAGCAATGCCGCAGAGTGAAGCCTAGGATGCCCGCAACGTAGAAATGACAATATCTTTCACACTGTTTGCAATTATTCCTGTTATACGATTGAAAAACTGTTGTATTTATATTGTATTTTATGCTTCTGGCGTTGACTTCTAAGGTCGCAGCTATTCGATGTGGTGGAGCAACGCCCTAGATTGAAGCCTAGGTTGCCCGGAACGTAGAAATGACCATACCTTTCACAGTGGTTGCAATTATTCGTTTTATACGATGGAAAAACTGCTGTACATATGTCGTATTTTATGCTTCTGGCGTTGATTTCTTAGGCCCTAACGATTCGACCTGATGGAGCACCGCCCTAGAGTGAAGCCTAGGTTGCCCGGAACGTAGAAATGATCATCACATTCACACTGGTTGCAATTATTCATGTTATACGATGGTGTAACTGTTGTACATATATCGTATTTTATGCTTCTGGCGTTGACTTCTTAGGCCCTAACAATTCGATCTGGTGGAGCAACGCCCTAGGGTGAAGCCTAGGTCGCCCGGATCGTAGAAATGACCATTACTTGCACACTGGTTGCAATTATTCGTTTTATACGATGGAAAAACTGTTGTATTTATTTTGTATTTGGTGCTCCTGGCGTTGACTTCTTAGGCCCTAACAATTGGATCAGGTGGACCAACGCCCTAGAGTGAAGCCTAGGTTGCCCGGAACGTAGAAATGACCATAACTTTCATACTGGTTGCAATTATTCGTTTTATACGATGGAAAAGCTGTTGTAATTATTTTGTATTTTGTGCTTCTGGCGTTGACTGCAATAGACCTTAGCTGTTGGATGTGGTGGAACAACGCCCTAGAGCGAAGCCTAGGTTGTCCGGAACGTAGAAATGAGCATACCTTTCATACTGGTTGCAATTATCCTGTTATACGATGGAGAAACTCTTGTATGTATTTTGTGTTTTATGCTCCTGGCGTTGATTTCTTAGGCCCTAACTATTGGATCTGGTGGACCAACGCCCTAGAGTGAAGCCTAGGTTGCTCGGAACGTAGAAATGGCCATAACATTCATACTGGTTGCAATTATTCGTTTTATACGATGGAAAAACTGTTGTATTTATTTTGTATTTTATGCTTCGGGCGCTGACTTCCAAGGCCCTAACTATTCGATCTGGTGGAGCAACGCACTAGAGAGAAACCTAGGTTGCCCGGAACGTAGAAATGACCATTACCTTCACGTTGCTTGCAAATATACATTATATACAGTGAAAAGCTGTTGTATTTATATTGTATTTTATGCTTCTGGCGGTGACTTCTTAGGCCCTAACTATTGGATCTGGTGGACCAACGCACTAGAGTGAAGCCCAGGTTGCCCGGAACGTGGAAATGACCATAACTTAGACACTGGTTGCAATTATTCGTTTTATACAATGGAAAAACTGTTCTATTTAATTTGTATTTTATGCTTCGGGCGTTGACTTCTAAGGCCCTACCTATTCGATCTGGTGGAGCAACGCACTAGAGTGAAGCCTAGGTTGCCCGGAACGTAGCAATGACTATAACTTTCACACTGGTTGCAATTATTCGTTTTATACGATGGAAAAACTGTTGTATTTATTTTGTATTTTATGCTTCGGGCGTTGACTTCCAAGGTACTAACTATTCGATCTGGTGGAGCAACGCACTAGAGAGAAGCCTAGGTTGCCCGGAACGTAGAAATGACCATTACCTTCACGTTGCTTGCAATTATACATTTTATACGATGGAGAAACTGTTGTATTTTTATTATATTTTATGCTGCTGGCGTTGACTTCTAAGTCCCTAGCTATTCGATCTGGTGGAGCAACGCCCGCTAGTGAAGCCTAGGTTGCCCGGAACGTAGAAATGACAATTACCTTCACACTGGTTGCAATTATTCGTTTTATACGATGGAAAAACTGTTGTATTTATTTTGTATTTTATGCTTCGGGCGTTGACTTCCAAGGCCCTAACTATTCGATCTGGTGGAGCAACGCACTAGAGAGAAGCCTAGGTTGCCCGGAACGTAGAAATGACCATTACCTTCACGTTGCTTGCAATTATACATTTTATACGATGGAAAAACTGTTGTATTTTTATTATATTTTATGCTGCTGGCGTTGACTTCTAAGTCCCTTGCTATTCGATCTGGTGGAGCAACGCCCTTGAGCGAAGCCTAGGTTGGCCGGAACGTAGAAATGACCTGTACTTACACACTGGTTGCAAATATAAATTATATACGATGGAAAAGCTGTTGTATTTATATTGCATTTTATGCTTCTGGCGTTGACTTCTTAGGCCCTAACTATTTGATCTGGTGGAGCGCCGCCCTGTAGTGAAGCCTTGGTTGCCCGGAACGTAGAAATGACCATAGCTATCAAAGTGGTTGCAATTATTCCTGTTATACGATTGAAAAACTGTTGTATTTATATTGTATTTTATGCTTCTGGCGTTGACTTCTAAGGCCGCATCTATTCGATGTAGTGGAGCAACGCCCTAGAGTGAAGCCTAGGTTGCCCGGAACGTAGAATTGACCATACCTTTCACACTGGTTGCAATTATTCCTGTTATATGATGGAAAAGCTGTTGTATCTATTTTGTATTTTATGCTTCTGGCGTTGACTTCTTATGTCCTAACTATTGGATCTGGTGGAGCAACGACCTAGGGTGAAGCCGAGGTTGCCCGGAACGTAGAAATGACCAGAATTTTCATACGGATTGCAATTATTCGTTTTATACGATGGAGAAACTGTTGGATCTATTTTGTATTTTATGCTTCTGGCGTTGACTTCTTAGGTCCTAACTATTGGATCTGGTGGAGCAACGCCCTCTGGTGAAGCCCAGATTGGCCGGAACGTAGAAATGACCTTGACTTTCACACTGGTTGCAATTATTACTGTTATATGATGGAAAAGCTGTTGTATCTATTTTGTATTTTATGCTTCTGGCGTTGACTTCTTATGTCCTAACTATTGGATCTGGTGGAGCAACGACCTAGGGTGAAGCCTAGGTTGCCCGGAACGTAGAAATGGCCATAATTTTCATACGGATTGCAATTATTCGTTTTATACGATGGAAAAACTGTTGTATTTATATTGTATTTTCTGCGTCTAGCTTTGACTTCTAAGGTCCTAGCTATTCGATCTGGTGGGGCAACGTCCAAGAGTGAAGCCTATGGGGCCTGGAACGCAGAAATGACCATAACTTTCACACTGGTAGCAATTATTCGTTTTATACAATGGAAAAGCTGTTGTATTTATATTGTATTTTATGCTCCTGGTGTAGACTTCTTGGGCCCTACCTATTCGATCTGGAGGAACAACGCCCTAGAGTGAAGCCTAGGTTGCCCGGAACGTAGAAATGACCAGCACTTTCACACTGGTTGCAATTATTCCTGTTATATGATGGAAAAACTGTTGTATCTATTTTGTATTTTATGCTTCTGGCGTTGACTTCTTAGGTCCTAACTATTGGTTCTGGTGGAGCAACGCCCTAGGGTGTAGCCTGGGTTGCCCGGAACGTGGAAATGACCATCACGTTCACATTTGTTGCAATTATTCCCGTTATACGATGGAAAAACTGTTGTATTTTTATTGTATTTTATGTTTCGGGCGTTGACTTCTAAGGCCCTAGCTATTCGATCTGGTGGAGCAACGCCCTAGAGTGAAGTCTAGGTTGCACGGAACGTAGAAATGCCCATTTCTTTCACACTGGTTGTAATTATTCCTTTTATACGATGGAATAACTGCTCCATTTTTATTTTATTTTATGTTTCTGGCGTTGACTTCTAAGGCCTAAGCTATTCGATCTGGTGGAGCAACGCCCTAGGGTGAAGCCTAGGTTGCCTGGAACGTTGAAATGACTATCACCTTCACTCTGGTTGCAATTATGACTGTTATACGATGGAAAAGCTATTGTACCTTTATTGTATTTTATGCTTCTGTCGTTGACTTCTTAGGCCCTAACTATTGGATCTGGTGGAGGAACGCCCTAGAGTGAAGCCTAGGTTGCCCGGAACGTGGAAATGACCATCACGTTCACATTTGTTGCAATTATTCCCGTTATACGATGGAAAAACTGTTGTATTTTTATTTTACTTTATGCTTCTGGCGTTGACTTCTAAGTCCCTAACTATTCGATATGGTGGAGCAACGCCCTAGGGTGAAGCCGAGGTTGCCCGGAACGTAGAAATGACCATTACTTTCACACTGGTTGCAATTATTCGTTTTATACAATGGAAAAACTGTTCTATTTAATTTGTATTTTATGCTTCGGGCGTTGACTTCTAAGGCCCTACCTATTCGATCTGGTGGAGCAACGCACTAGAGTGAAGCCTAGGTTGCCCGGAACGTAGCAATGACTATAACTTTCACACTGGTTGCAATTATTCGTTTTATACGATGGAAAAACTGTTGTATTTATTTTGTATTTTATGCTTCGGGCGTTGACTTCCAAGGCCCTAACTATTCGATCTGGTGGAGCAACGCACTAGAGAGAAGCCTAGGTTGCCCGGAACGTAGAAATGACCATTACCTTCACGTTGCTTGCAATTATACATTTTATACGACGGAAAAACTGTTGTATTTTTATTATATTTTATGCTGCTGGCGTTGACTTCTAAGTCCCTTGCTATTCGATCTGGTGGAGCAACGCCCTTGAGCGAAGCCTAGGTTGGCCGGAACGTAGAAATGACCTGTACTTACACACTGGTTGCAAATATAAATTATATACGATGGAAAAGCTGTTGTATTTATATTGCATTTTATGCTTCTGGCGTTGACTTCTTAGGCCCTAACTATTTGATCTGGTGGAGCGCCGCCCTGTAGTGAAGCCTTGGTTGCCCGGAACGTAGAAATGACCATAGCTATCACAGTGGTTGCAATTATTCCTGTTATACGATTGAAAAACTGTTGTATTTATATTGTATTTTATGCTTCTGGCGTTGACTTCTAAGGCCGCATCTATTCGATGTAGTGGAGCAACGCCCTAGAGTGAAGCCTAGGTTGCCCGGAACGTAGAATTGACCATACCTTTCACACTGGTTGTAATTATTCCTGTTATACGATGGAAAAGCTGTTGTATTTATATTGTATTTTATGCGTCTGGCGTTGACTTCTTATGCCCTAACTATTCGATCTGGTGGAGCAACGCCATTGAGTGGAGCCTAGGTTGCCCGGAACGTAGAAATGACCATAACCTTCATACTGATTGCAATTATTCGTTTTATACGATGGAAAAACTGTTGTATTTATATTGTATTTTCTGCCTCTAGCTTTGACTTCTAAGGTCCTAGCTATTCGATGTGGTGGAGCAACGCCATAGCGTGAAGCCTAGGTTGCCCGGAACGTAGAAATAACCATTACTTCCACACTGATAGCAATTATTCCTGTTATATGATGGAAAAGCTGTTGTATCTATTTTGTATTTTATGCTTCTGGCGTTGACTTCTTATGTCCTAACTATTGGATCTGGTGGAGCAACGACCTAGGGTGAAGCCGAGGTTGCCCGGAACGTAGAAATGACCAGAATTTTCATACGGATTGCAATTATTCGTTTTATACGATGGAGAAACTGTTGGATCTATTTTGTATTTTATGCTTCTGGCGTTGACTTCTTAGGTCCTAATTATTGGATCTGGTGGAGCAACGCCCTAGAGTGAAGTCTAGGTTGCACGGAACGTAGAAATGCCCCTTTCTTTCACACTGGTTGTAATTATTCCTGTTATACGATGGAATAACTGCTCCATTTTTATATTATTTTATGTTTCTGGCGTTGACTTCTAAGGCCTAAGCTTTCGATCTGGTGGAGCAACGCCCTAGGGTGAAGCCTAGGTTGCCCGGAACGTGGAAATGACCATAACTTACACACTGGTTGCAATTATTCGTTTTATACAATGGAAAAACTGTTCTATTTAATTTGTATTTTATGCTTCTGACGTTGACTTCTAAGTCCCTAACTATTCGATCTGGTGGAGCAACGCCCTAGGGTGAAGCCGAGGTTGCCCGGAACGTAGAAATGACCATTACTTTCACACTGGTTGCCATTATTCGTTTTATACGATGGAAAAACTGTTGTATTTATTTTGTATTTGGTGCTTCTGGCATTGACTTCTTAAGCCCTAACTATTAGTTGTGGTGGACCAACGCCCTAGAGTGAAGCCTAGGTTGCCCGGAACGTAGTAATGACCATATCATTCATACTGGTTGCAATTATTCGTTTTATACGATGGAAAAACTGTTGTATTTTTATTGTATTTTATGCTTCTGGCATTGACTTCTAAGGCCCTAACTATTCGATCTGGTGGAACAACGCCCTTGAGTGAAGCCTAGGTTGCCCGGAACGTAGAAATGACAATCACTTTCACACTGGTTGCAATTATTCGTTTTACACGATGGAAAAACTGTAGTATTTATTTTGTATTTGGTGCTCCTGGCGTTGACTTCTTAGGCCCTGACAATTCGATCTGGTGGAGCAACGCCCTGGAGTGAAGCCTAGGTTGCCCAGGAACGTAGAAATGACCATCACTTTCACACTGGTTGCAATTATTCCTGTTACACGATGGAAAAACTGTTGTATTTATATTTTATTTTATGCTTCAGACGTTGACTTCTAGGGCCGTAGATATTCGATGTGATGGAGAAACGCCCTAGAGTGAAGCCTAGGTTGCCCGGAAAGTAGAAATGCCCATTACTTTCACACTGGTTGTAATTATTCCTGTTATACGATGGAATATATGTTGTATTTTTATTTTATTTTGTGCTTCTGGCGTTGACTTCTAAGGTCCTAGCTATTCGATCTGCTGGAGCAACGCTCTAGAGTGAAGCCTAGGTTGCCCGGAACTTAGAAATGACCATCACCTTCACTCTGGTTGCAATTAATCCTGTTATACGATGAAAAAACTGTTGTATTTATATTGTATTTTATGCTTCTGGTGTAGACTTCCTAAGCCCTAGCTCTTCGATCTGGAAGAACAACGCCCTAGAGTGAAGTGTAGGTTTCCCGGAACGTAGAATTGACCATCACTTTCACACTGGTTGCAATTATTCCTGTTATACGATGGAAAAGCTGTTGTATTTATATAATATTTTATGCTTCAGGCGTTGACTTCTAAGGCCGTAGATATTCGATGTGGTGGAGAAACGCCCTTGAGTGAAGCCTAGGTTTCCCGTAACGTAGAAATGACCATTACTTTCACACTGTTTGCAAATATAAATTATATACGATGGAAAAGCTGTTGTATTTATATTGCATTTTATGCTTCTGGCGTTGACTTCTTAGGCCCTAACTATTTGATCTGGTGGAGCACCGCCCTGTAGTGAAGCCTTGGTTGGCCGGAACGTAGAAATGACCATAGCTATCACAGTGGTACGCAATTATTCCTGTTATACAAGGGAAAAGCTGTTGTGTTTATATTGTATTTTATGCTTCTGGCGTTGACTTCTTAGGCCGTACCTATTCGATTTGGTGGAGCAACGCCATAGAGTGAAGCCTAGGTTGCCCGGAACGTAGAAATGACCATGTCTTTCAAACTGGTTGCAATTATTCCTGTTATACGATGGAAAAACTGTTGTATTTACATTATATTTTATGCTTCAGACGTTGACTTCTAAGGCCGTAGCTATTCGATGTCGTGGAGAAACGCCCTAGAGTGAAGCCTAGGTTGCCCGGAAAGTAGAAATGACCATTACCTCCACACTGTTTGCAATTATTCATTTTATACAATGGAAAAACTGATGTATTTATATTGTTTTTTATAGTTATGGCGTTGACTTCTAAGGCCGCAGCTATTCGATGTGGTGGAGCAATGCCCTAGAGTGAAGCCTAGGATGCCCGCAACGTAGAAATGACAATATCTTTCACACTGTTTGCAATTATTCCTGTTATACGATTGAAAAACTGTTGTATTTATATTGTATTTTATGCTTCTGGCGTTGACTTCTAAGGTCGCAGCTATTCGATGTGGTGGAGCAACGCCCTAGATTGAAGCCTAGGTTGCCCGGAACGTAGAAATGATCATCACATTCACACTGGTTCCAATTATTCATGTTATACGATGGTGTAACTGTTGTACATATATCGTATTTTATGCTTCTGGCGTTGAGTTCTTAGGCCCTAACAATTCGATCTGGTGGGGCAACGCCCTAGGGTGAAGCCTAGGTCGCCCGGATCGTAGAAATGACCATTACTTGCACACTGGTTGCAATTATTCGTTTTATACGATGGAAAAACTGTTGTATTTATTTTGTATTTGGTGCTCATGGCGTTGACTTCTTAGGCCCTAACAATTGGATCAGGTGGACCAACGCCCTAGAGTGAAGCCTAGGTTGCCCGGAACGTAGAAATGACCATAACTTTCATACAGGTTGCAATTATTCGTTTTATACGATGGAAAAGCTGTTGTAATTATTTTGTATTTTGTGCTTCTGGCGTTGACTTCAATAGACCTTAGCTGTTGGATGTGGTGGGCCAACGCCCTAGAGCGAAGCCTAGGTTGCCCGGAACGTAGAAATGAGCATATCTTTCATACTGGTTGCAATTATTCGTTTTATGCGATGGAAAAACTATTGTATTTATATTGTACTTTATGCTTTTGGCGTTGACTTCTTAGGCCCTAACTATTCGATCTGGTGGAACAACGCCCTTGAGTGAAGCCTAGGTTGTCCGGAACGTAGAAATGACCATCACTTTCACACTGGTTGCAATTATTCCTGTTATACGATGGAGAAACTCTTGTACGTATTTTGTGTTTTATGCTCCTGGCGTTGATTTCATAGGCCCTAACTATTGGATCTGGTGGACCAACGCCCTAGAGTGAAGCCTAGGTTGCCCGGAACGTAGCAATGACTATAACTTTCACACTGGTTGCAATTATTCGTTTTATACGATGGAAAAACTGTTGTATTTATTTTGTATTTTATGCTTCGGGCGTTGACTTCCAAGGCCCTAACTATTCGATCTGGTGGAGCAACGCACTAGAGAGAAGCCTAGGTTGCCCGGAACGTAGAAATGACCATTACCTTCACGTTGCTTGCAATTATACATTTTATACGATGGAAAAACTGTTGTATTTTTATTATATTTTATGCTGCTGGCGTTGACTTCTAAGTCCCTAGCTATTCGATCTGGTGGAGCAACGCTCGCGAGTGAAGCCTAGGTTGCCCGGAACGTAGAAATGACAATTACCTTCACGCTGTTTGCAAATATACATTATATACGGTGAAAAGCTGTTGTATTTATATTGTATTTTATGCTTCTGGCGGTGACTTCTTAGGCCCTAACTATTGGATCTGGTGGACCAACGCACTAGAGTGAAGCCTAGGTTGCCCGGAACGTGGAAATGACCATAACTTACACACTGGTTGCAATTATTCGTTTTATACAATGGAAAAACTGTTCTATTTAATTTGTATTTTATGCTTCGGGCGTTGACTTCTAAGGCCCTACCTATTCGATCTGGTGTAGCAACGCACTAGAGTGAAGCCCAGGGTGCCCGGAACGTAGCAATGACTATAACTTTCACACTGGTTGCAATTATTCGTTTTATACGATGGAAAAACTGTTGTATTTATTTTGTATTTTATGCTTCGGGCGTTGACTTCCAAGGCCCTAACTATTCGATCTGGTGGAGCAACGCACTAGAGAGAAGCCTAGGTTGCCCGGAACGTAGAAATGACCATTACCTTCACGTTGCTTGCAATTATACATTTTATACGATGGAAAAACTGTTGTATTTTTATTATATTTTATGCTTCTGGCGTTGACTTCTTAGGCCCTAACTATTTGATCTGGTGGAGCGCCGCCCTGTAGTGAAGCCTTGGTTGCCCGGAACGAAGAAATGACCATAGCTATCACAGTGGTTGCAATTATTCCTGTTATACGATTGAAAAACTGTTGTATTTATATTGTATTTTATGCTTCTGGCGTTGACTTCTAAGGCCGCAGCTATTCGATGTGGTGGAGCAACGCCCTAGAGTGAAGCCTAGGTTGCCCGGAACGTAGAAATGACCATACCTTTCACACTGGTTGCAATTATTCCTGTTATACGATGGAAAAGCTGTTGTATTTGTATTGTATTTTATGCTTCTGGCGTTGACTTCTTAGGCCCTAACTATTCGATCTGGAGGAGCAACGCCCTAGAGAGAAGCCTAGATTGCCCAGAACGTAGAAATGATCATTACCTACTGGCTTGTTGCAATTATTCCTGTTATACGATGAAAAAACTGTTGTATTTTTATTGTATTTTATGCGTCTGGAGTTGTTTTCAAAGGCCCTAACTATTCGACCTGGTGGAGCAAAGCCCTAGAGTGAAGCTTAGGTTGCCCAGGAACGTAGAAATGACCATCACTTTCATACTGGTTGCAATTATTCCTGTTATACGATGGAAAAACTGTTGTATTTATATTATATTTTATGCTTCAGACGTTGACTTCTAGGGCTGTAGATATTCGATGTGGTGGAGAAACGCCCTAGAGTGAAGCCTAGGTTGCCCGGAAAGTAGAAATGCCCATTACTTTCACAGTGGTTGTAATTATTCCTGTTATACGCTAGAATATATGTTGTATTTTTATTTTATTTTGTGCTCCTGGCGTTGACTTCTAAGGTCCTAGCTATTCGATCTGGTGGAGCAACGCTCTAGAGTGAAGCCTAGGTTGCCCGGAACTTAGAAATGACCATCACCTTCACTCTGGTTGCAATTAATCCTGTTATGCGATGGAAAAACTGTTGTATTTATTTTGTATTTTATGCTTCGTGCGTTGACTTCTAAGGCCGTAGCTATTCGATCTGGTATAGCAACGCCCTACAGTTAAGTCTAGGATGCCCGGAACGTAGAAATGGCCATTGCTTTCACACTGGTTGCAATTATTCGTATTATACGATGGAAAGACTGTTGTATTTATATTGTATTTTATGCTTCTGGTGTAGACTTCTTAGGCCCTAGCTATCCGATCTGGAGGAACAACGCCCTAGGGTGAAGCCTATGTTGCCCGGAACCTAGAAATGACCATACCTTTCACACAGGTTGCAATTATTCCTGTTATACAAGGGAAAAGCTGTTGTATTTATATTGTCTTTTATGCTTCTGGCGTTGACTTTCTGGGCCCTAACTATTCTATCTGGAGGAGCAACAGCCTAAAGTGAAGCCTAGGTTGCCCGAAATGAAGAAACGACCATCACTTTCACACTGGTGGCAATTATTCCTGTTAAACGATGGAAAAACTTTTGTATTTTTATTGTATTTTAAGCTTCGGGCGCGTGACTTCTAAGGTCCTAACTATTGGATCTGGTGGAGCAACGGCCTAGGGTGAAGCCTAGGTTGCCAGGAAGGTAGAAATGACCATAACTTTCATACTGGTTCACAATTATTCGTTTAATACGATGGAAGAACTATTGTATTTATATTGCATTTAATGCTTCTGGCGTTGACTTCTAAGGCCATAGCTATTCGATGTGGTCGAGCAACGCCCTAGAGTGAAGCCTAGGTTGCCCATATTGTAGAATTGACCATATCTTTCAGACAGGTTGCAATTATTCCTGTTATACGATGGAAAAACTGTTGTATTTCTATTCTATTTTATGCTTCTGGCGTTGACTTCTCAGGCCCTAACTATTCGATCTGGTGGAGCAACGCCTAGAGTGAAGCCTAGGTTGCACGGAACGTAGAAATGCCCATTACTTTCACACTGGTTGTAATTATTCCTGTTACACGATGGAATAACTGTTGTATTTTTATTTTATTTTGTGCGTCTGGCGTTGACTTCCAAGGCCCGAACTATTCGATCTGGTGGAGCAGCGCCAAAGAGTGAAGCCTAGGTTACCCGGAACGTAGAAATGACCATCACTTTCACAATGGTTGCAATTATTCCTGTTATACGATGGAAAAACTGTAGTATCTATTTTGTATTTTATGCTTCTGGCGTTGACTTCTTAGGTCCTAACTATTGGATCTGGTGGAGCAACGCCCTCTGATGAAGCCCAGGTTGCCCGGAACGTAGAAATGACCATAACTTTCATACTGATTGCAATTATTCGATTTATACAATGGAAAAACTGTTGTACTTATATTGTATGTTATGCATCTGGCGTTGACTCCTAAGGCCGTAGCTACTCGATGTGGTGGAGCAACGCCCTAGCGTGAAGCCTAGGTTGCCCGCAACGTAGAAATAACCATCACTTCCACACTGTTAGCAATTATTCATTTTATACAATGGAAAAACTGTTGTATTTATATTGTATTTTATGCTTCTGGCGTTGACTTCTAAGGCCATAGCTATTCGATGTGGTCGAGCAACGCCCTAGAGTGAAGCCTAGGTTGCCCATATTGTAGAATTGACCATATCTTTCAGACAGGTTGCAATTATTCCTGTTATACGATGGAAAAACTGTTGTATTTCTATTCTATTTTATGCTTCTGGCGTTGACTTCTCAGGCCCTAACTATTCGATCTGGTGGAGCAACGCCTAGAGTGAAGCCTAGGTTGCACGGAACGTAGAAATGCCCATTACTTTCACACTGGTTGTAATTATTCCTGTTACACGATGGAATATCTGTTGTATTTTTATTTTATTTTGTGCGTCTGGCGTTGACTTCCAAGGCCCGAACTATTCGATCTGGTGGAGCAGCGCCAAAGAGTGAAGCCTAGGTTACCCGGAACGTAGAAATGACCATCACTTTCACAATGGTTGCAATTATTCCTGTTATACGATGGAAAAACTGTAGTATCTATTTTGTATTTTATGCTTCTGGCGTTGACTTCTTAGGTCCTAACTATTGGATCTGGTGGAGCAACGCCCTCTGATGAAGCCCAGGTTGCCCGGAACGTAGAAATGACCATTACCTTCACGTTGCTTGCAATTATACATTTTATACGATAGAAAAACTGTTGTATTTTTATTATATTTTATGCTGCTGGCGTTGACTTCTAAGTCCCTTGCTATTCGATCTGGTGGAGCAACGCCCTTGAGCGAAGCCTAGGTTGGCCGGAACGTAGAAATGACCTGTACTTACACACTGGTTGCGAATATAAATTATATACGATGGAAAAGCTGTTGTATTTATATTGCATTTTATGCTTCTGGCGTTGACTTCTTAGGCCCTAACTATTTGATCTGGTGGAGCGCCGCCCTGTAGTGAAGCCTTGGTTGCCCGGAACGTAGAAATGACCATAGCTATCACAGTGGTTGCAATTATTCCTGTTATACGATTGAAAAACTGTTGTATTTATATTGTATTTTATGCTTCTGGCGTTGACTTCTAAGGCCGCAGCTATTCGATGTGGTGGAGCAACGCCCTAGAGTGAAGCCTAGGTTGCCCGGAACGTAGAAATGACCATACCTTTCACACTGGTTGCAATTATTCCTGTTATACGATGGAAAAGCTGTTGTATTTGTATTGTATTTTATGCTTCTGGCGTTGACTTCTTAGGCCCTAACTATTCGATCTGGAGGAGCAACGCCCTAGAGAGAAGCCTAGATTGCCCAGAACGTAGAAATGACCATTACCTTCTGGCTTGTTGCAATTATTCCTGTTATACGATGAAAAAACTGTTGTATTTTTATTGTATTTTATGCGTCTGGAGTTGTTTTCAAAGGCCCTAACTATTCGACCTGGTGGAGCAAAGCCCTAGAGTGAAGCCTAGGTTGCCCAGGAACGTAGAAATGACCATCACTTTCATACTGGTTGCAATTATTCCTGTTATACGATGGAAAAACTGTTGTATTTATATTATATTTTATGCTTCAGACGTTGACTTCTAGGGCTGTAGATATTCGATGTGGTGGAGAAACGCCCTAGAGTGAAGCCTAGGTTGCCCGGAAAGTAGAAATGCCCATTACTTTCACACTGGTTGTAATTATTCCTGTTATACGCTAGAATATATGTTGTATTTTTATTTTATTTTGTGCTCCTGGCGTTGACTTCTAAGGTCCTAGCTATTCGATCTGGTGGAGCAACGCTCTAGAGTGAAGCCTAGGTTGCCCGGAACTTAGAAATGACCATCACCTTCACTCTGGTTGCAATTAATCCTGTTATGCGATGGAAAAACTGTTGTATTTATTTTGTATTTTATGCTTCTGGCGTTGACTTCTTAGGCCCTAACTATTCGATCTGGTGGAGCAACGACCTAGGGTGAAGCCTAGGTTGCCCGGAACGTAGAAATGACCATAATTTTCATACGGATTGCAATTATTCGTTTTATACGATGGAAAAACTGTTGTATTTATATTGTATTTTCTGCGTCTGGCTTTGACTTCTAAGGTCCTAGCTATTCGATCTGGTGGGGCAACGTCCAAGAGTGAAGCCTATGGGGCCTGGAACGTAGAAATGACCATTACTTTCACACTGGTTGCAATTATTCCTGTTATACGATGGACAAACTGTTGGATTTTTATTGTACGTTATGCTTCTGGCGTTGACTTCTTAGGCCCTAACTATTGGATCTGGTGGAGCAACGCCTCGAGTGATGCCTTGGTTGCCCGGAACTTAGAAAAGACCATCACCTTCACTCTGGTTGCTACTATTCCTGTTATACGATGGAAAAACTGTTGTATTTTTATTGTATTTTATGCTTCGTGCGTTGACTTCTAAGGCCGTAGCTATTCGATCTGGTATAGCAACGCCCTACAGTTAAGTCTAGGATGCCCGGAACGTAGAAATGGCCATTGCTTTCACACTGGTTGCAATTATTCGTATTATACGATGGAAAGACTGTTGTATTTATATTGTATTTTATGCTTCTGGTGTAGACTTCTTAGGCCCTAGCTATCCGATCTGGAGGAACAACGCCCTAGGGTGAAGCCTAGGTTGCCCGGAACCTAGAAATGACCATACCTTTCACACAGGTTGCAATTATTCCTGTTATACAAGGGAAAAGCTGTTGTATTTATATTGCCTTTTATGCTTCTGGCGTTGACTTTCTGGGCCCTAACTATTCTATCTGGAGGAGCAACAGCCTAAAGTGAAGCCTAGGTTGCCCGAAATGAAGAAACGACCATCACTTTCACACTGGTGGCAATTATTCCTGTTAAACGATGGAAAAACTTTTGTATTTTTATTGTATTTTAAGCTTCGGGCGCGTGACTTCTAAGGTCCTAACTATTGGATCTGGTGGAGCAACGGCCTAGGGTGAAGCCTAGGTTGCCAGGAAGGTAGAAATGACCATAACTTTCATACTGGTTCACAATTATTCGTTTAATACGATGGAAGAACTATTGTATTTATATTGCATTTAATGCTTCTGGCGTTGACTTCTAAGGCCATAGCTATTCGATGTGGTCGAGCAACGCCCTAGAGTGAAGCCTAGGTTGCCCATATTGTAGAATTGACCATATCTTTCAGACAGGTTGCAATTATTCCTGTTATACGATGGAAAAACTGTTGTATTTCTATTCTATTTTATGCTTCTGGCGTTGACTTCTCAGGCACTAACTATTCGATCTGGTGGAGCAACGCCTAGAGTGAAGCCTAGGTTGCACGGAACGTAGAAATGCCCATTACTTTCACACTGGTTGTAATTATTCCTGTTACACGATGGAATAACTGTTGTATTTTTATTTTATTTTGTGCGTCTGGCGTTGACTTCCAAGGCCCGAACTATTCGATCTGGTGGAGCAGCGCCAAAGAGTGAAGCCTAGGTTACCCGGAACGTAGAAATGACCATCACTTTCACAATGGTTGCAATTATTCCTGTTATACGATGGAAAAACTGTAGTATCTATTTTGTATTTTATGCTTCTGGCGTTGACTTCTTAGGTCCTAACTATTGGATCTGGTGGAGCAACGCCCTCTGATGAAGCCCAGGTTGCCCGGAACGTAGAAATGACCATAACTTTCATACTGATTGCAATTATTCGTATTATACGATGGACAATCTGTTGTATTTATATTGTATTTTATGCTTCTGGTGTACACTTCTCAGGCCCTAACTATTCGATCTGGTGGAGCAACGCCTAGAGTGAAGCCTAGGTTGCACGGAACGTAGAAATGCCCATTACTTTCACACTGGTTGTAATTATTCCTGTTACACGATGGAATAACTGTTGTATTTTTATTTTACTTTGTGCGTCTGGCGTTGACTTCCAAGGCCCGAACTATTCGATCTGGTGGAGCAGCGCCAAAGAGTGAAGCCTAGGTTACCCGGAACGTAGAAATGACCATCACTTTCACAATGGTTGCAATTATTCCTGTTATACGATGGAAAAACTGTAGTATCTATTTTGTATTTTATGCTTCTGGCGTTGACTTCTTAGGTCCTAACTATTGGATCTGGTGGAGCAATGCCCTCTGATGAAGCCCAGGTTGCCCGGAACGTAGAAATGACCATAACTTTCATACTGATTGCAATTATTCGTATTATACGATGGAAAATCTGTTGTATTTATATTGTATTTTATGCTTCTGGTGTACACTTCTTAGGCCCTAGCTATTCGATCTGGAGGAACAACGCCCTAGAGTGAAGCCTAGGTTGCCCGGAACGTAGAAATGACCATAACCTTCATACTGATTGCAATTATTCGATTTATACAATGGAAAAACTGTTGTACTTATATTGTATGTTATGCATCTGGCGTTGACTCCTAAGGCCGTAGCTACTCGATGTGGTGGAGCAACGCCCTAGCGTGAAGCCTAGGTTGCCCGCAACGTAGAAATAACCATCACTTCCACACTGTTAGCAATTATTCATTTTATACAATGGAAAAACTGTTGTATTTATATTGTATTTTATGCTTCTGGCGTTGACTTCTAAGGCCATAGCTATTCGATGTGGTCGAGCAACGCCCTAGAGTGAAGCCTAGGTTGCCCATATTGTAGAATTGACCATATCTTTCAGACAGGTTGCAATTATTCCTGTTATACGATGGAAAAACTGTTGTATTTCTATTCTATTTTATGCTTCTGGCGTTGACTTCTCAGGCCCTAACTATTCGATCTGGTGGAGCAACGCCTAGAGTGAAGCCTAGGTTGCACGGAACGTAGAAATGCCCATTACTTTCACACTGGTTGTAATTATTCCTGTTACACGATGGAATAACTGTTGTATTTTTATTTTATTTTGTGCGTCTGGCGTTGACTTCCAAGGCCCGAACTATTCGATCTGGTGGAGCAGCGCCAAAGAGTGAAGCCTAGGTTACCCGGAACGTAGAAATGACCATCACTTTCACAATGGTTGCAATTATTCCTGTTATACGATGGAAAAACTGTAGTATCTATTTTGTATTTTATGCTTCTGGCGTTGACTTCTTAGGTCCTAACTATTGGATCTGGTGGAGCAACGCCCTCTGATGAAGCCCAGGTTGCCCGGAACGTAGAAATGACCATAACCTTCATACTGATTGCAATTATTCGATTTATACAATGGAAAAACAATTGTATTTATATTGTATTTTATGCTTCTGGCGTTGACTTCTAAGCCCGTAGCTATTCGATGTGGTGGAGCAACGCCCTAGATTGAAGCCTAGGTTGCCCGGAACGTAGAAATGACCATAGCTTTCACACTGGTTGCAATTATTCCTGTTATAGAAGGGAAAAACTGTTGTATTTATATTGTATTTAATGCTTCTGGCGTTGACTTCTGATGCCATAGCTATTCGATGTGGTGGAGCAACGCCCTAGAGTGATGCCTAGGTCGCCCGGATCGTAGAAATGACCATTAATTGCACAGTGGTTGCAATTATTCGTTTTATACGATGGTAAAACTGTTGCATTTATTTTGTGTTTGGTGCTCCTGGCGTTGACTCCTTATGCCCTAACTATTGGATCTGGTGGACCAACGCCCTAGAGTGAAGCCTAGGTTGCTCGGAACGTAGAAATGGCCATAACATTCATACTGGTTGCAATTATTCGTTTTATACGATGGAAAAACTGTTGTATTTATTTTGTATTTTATGCTTCGGGCGCTGACTTCCAAGGCCCTAACTATTCGATCTGGTGGAGCAACGCACTAGAGAGAAGCCTAGGTTGCCCGGAACGTAGAAATGACCATTACCTTCACGTTGCTTGCAAATATACATTATATACGGTGAAAAGCTGTTGTATTTATATTGTATTTTATGCTTCTGGCGGTGACTTCTTAGGCCCTAACTATTGGATCTGGTGGACCAACGCACTAGAGTGAAGCCTAGGTTGCCCGGAACGTGGAAATGACCATAACTTAGACACTGGTTGCAATTATTCGTTTTATACAATGGAAAAACTGTTCTATTTAATTTGTATTTTATGCTTCGGGCGTTGACTTCTAAGGCCCTACCTATTCGATCTGGTGGAGCAACGCACTAGAGTGAAGCCTAGGTTGCCCGGAAAGTAGAAATGACCATTACCTCCACACTGTTTGCAATTATTCATTTTATACAATGGAAAAACTGTTGTATTTATATTGTTTTTTATAGTTATGGCGTTGACTTCTAAGGCCGCAGCTATTCGATGTGGTGGAGCAATGCCCTAGAGTGAAGCCTAGGATGCCCGCAACGTAGAAATGACAATATCTTTCACACTGTTTGCAATAATTCCTGTTATACGATTGAAAAACTGTTGTATTTATATTGTATTTTATGCTTCTGGCGTTGACTTCTAAGGTCGCAGCTATTCGATGTGGTGGAGCAACGCCCTAGATTGAAGCCTAGGTTGCCCGGAACGTAGAAATGACCATACCTTTCACACTGGTTGCAATTATTCGTTCTATACGATGGAAAAACTGCTGTACATATGTCGTATTTTATGCTTCTGGCGTTGATTTCTTAGGCCCTAACGATTCGACCTGGTGGAACACCGCCCTAGAGTGAAGCCTAGGTTGCCCGGAACGTTGAAATGATCATCACATTCACACTGGTTGCAATTATTCATGTTATACGATGGTGTAACTGTTGTACATATATCGTATTTTATGCTTCTGGCGTTGTATTCTTAGGCCCTAACAATTCGATCTGGTGGAGCGCCGCCCTGTAGTGAAGCCTTGGTTGCCCGGAACGTAGAAATGACCATAGCTATCACAGTGGTTGCAATTATTCCTGTTATACGATTGAAAAACTGTTGTATTTATATTGTATTTTATGCTTCTGGCGTTGACTTCTAAGGCCGCAGCTATTCGATGTGGTGGAGCAACGCCCTAGAGTGAAGCCTAGGTTGCCCGGAACGTAGAAATGACCATACCTTTCACACTGGTTGCAATTATTCCTGTTATACGATGGAAAAGCTGTTGTATTTGTATTGTATTTTATGCTTCTGGCGTTGACTTCTTAGGCCCTATCTATTCGATCTGGAGGAGCAACGCCCTAGAGAGAAGCCTAGATTGCCCGGAACGTAGAAATGACCATTACCTTCTGGCTTGTTGCAATTATTCCTGTTATACGATGAAAAAACTGTTGTATTTTTATTGTATTTTATGCGTCTGGAGTTGTTTTCTAAGGCCCTAACTATTCGACCTGGTGGAGCAAAGCCCTAGATTGAAGCCTAGGTTGCCCAGGAACGTAGAAATGACCATCACTTTCATACTGGTTGCAATTATTCCTGTTATACGATGGAAAAACTGTTGTATTTATATTATATTTTATGCTTCAGACGTTGACTTCTAGGGCCGTAGATATTCGATGTGGTGGAGAAACGCCCTAGGGTGAAGCCTAGGCTGCCCGGAAAGTAGAAATGCCCATTACTTTCACACTGGTTGTAATTATTCCTGTTATACGATAGAATATATGTTGTATTTTTATTTTATTTTGTGCCCCTGGCGTTGACTTCTAAGGTCCTAGCTATTCGATCTGGTGGAGCAACGCTCTAGAGTGAAGCCTAGGTTGCCCGGAACTTAGAAATGACCATCACCTTCACTCTGGTTGCAATTAATCCTGTTATGCGATGGAAAAACTGTTGTATTTATTTTGTATTTTATGCTTCTGGCGTTGACTTCTTAGGCCCTAACTATTCGATCTGGTGGAGCAACGACCTAGGGTGAAGCCTAGGTTGCCCGGAACGTAGAAATGACCATAATTTTCATACGGATTGCAATTATTCGTTTTATACGATGGAAAAACTGTTGTATTTATATTGTATTTTCTGCGTCTGGCTTTGACTTCTAAGGTCCTAGCTATTCGATCTGGTGGGGCAACGTCCAAGAGTGAAGCCTATGGGGCCTGGAACGTAGAAATGACCATTACTTTCACACTGGTTGCAATTATTCCTGTTATACGATGGACAAACTGTTGGATTTTTATTGTACGTTATGCTTCTGGCGTTGACTTCTTAGGCCCTAACTATTGGATCTGGTGGAGCAACGCCTCGAGTGATGCCTTGGTTGCCCGGAACGTAGAAATGACCATAACCTTCATACTGATTGCAACTATTCGATTTATACGATGGAAAAACTGTTGTACTTTTATTTTATTTTGTGCTTCTGGCGTTGACTTCTAAGGTCCTAGCTATTCGATCTGGTGGAGCAACGCTCTAGAGTGAAGCCTAGGTTGCCCGGGACTTAGAAAGGACCATCACCTTCACTCTGGTTGCTATTATTCCTGTTATACGATGGAAAAACTGTTGTATTTTTATTGTATTTTATGCTTCGGGCGTTGACTTCTAAGGCCGTAGCTATTCGATCTGGTATAGCAACGCCCTACAGTTAAGTCTAGGATGCCCGGAACGTAGAAATGGCCATTGCTTTCACACTGGTTGCAATTATTCGTATTATACGATGGAAAGACTGTTGTATTTATATTGTATTTTATGCTTCTGGTGTAGACTTCTTAGGCCCTAGCTATCCGATCTGGAGGAACAACGCCCTAGGGTGAAGCCTAGGTTGCCCGGAAGGTAGAAGTGACCATAACTTTCATACTGGTTCACAATTATTCGTTCAATACGATGGAAGAACTATTGTATTTATATTGCATTTAATGCTTCTGGCGTTGACTTCTAAGGCCATAGCTATTCGATGTGGTCGAGCAACGCCCTAGAGGGAAGCCTAGGTTGCCCATATTGTAGAATTGACCATATCTTTCAGACAGGTTGCAATTATTCCTGTTATACGATGGAAAAACTGTTGTATTTCTATTCTATTTTATGCTTCTGGCGTGGACTTCTCAGGCCCTAACTATTCGATCTGGTGGAGCAACGCCTAGAGTGAAGCCTAGGTTGCACGGAACGTAGAAATGCCCATTACTTTCACACTGGTTGTAATTATTCCTGTTACACGATGGAATAACTGTTGTATTTTTATTTTATTTTGTGCGTCTGGCGTTGACTTCCAAGGCCCGAACTATTCGATCTGGTGGAGCAGCGCCAAAGGGTGAAGCCTAGGTTACCCGGAACGTAGAAATGACCATCACTTTCACAATGGTTGCAATTATTCCTGTTATACGATGGAAAAACTGTAGTATCTATTTTGTATTTTATGCTTCTGGCGTTGACTTCTTAGGTCCTAACTATTGGATCTGGTGGAGCAACGCCCTCTGATGAAGCCCAGGTTGCCCGGAACGTAGAAATGTCCATAACTTTCATACTGATTGCAATTATTCGTATTATACGATGGAAAATCTGTTGTATTTATATTGTATTTTATGCTTCTGGTGTACACTTCTTAGGCCCTAGCTATTCGATCTGGAGGAACAACGCCCTAGAGTGAAGCCTAGGTTGCCCGGAACGTAGAAATGACCATAACCTTCATACTGATTGCAATTATTCGATTTATACAATGGAAAAACTGTTGTACTTATATTGTATGTTATGCATCTGGCGTTGACTCCTAAGGCCGTAGCTACTCGATGTGGTGGAGCAACGCCCTAGCGTGAAGCCTAGGTTGCCCGCAACGTAGAAATAACCATCACTTCCACACTGTTAGCAATTATTCATTTTATACAATGGAAAAACTGTTGTATTTATATTGTATTTTATGCTTCTGGCGTTGACTCCTAAGGCCGCAGCTATTCGATGTGGTGGAGCAGCGCCCTAGAGTGAAGACTAGGTTGCCCGGAACGTAGAAATGACCATACCTTTCACACTGGTTGCAATTATTCCTGTTACATAAGGGAAAAACTGTTGTATTTATATTGTATTTTATGCTTCTGGCGTTGACTGCTAAGGCCGTAGCTATTCGATCTGGTAGAGCAACGCCCTAGAGTTAAGTCTAGCATGTCCGGGACGTAGAAATGGCGATTGCTTTCACACTGGTTGCACTTATTCGTTGGATACGATGGAAAAGCTCTTGTACATATATCGTATTTTATGCTTCTAGCGCTGACTTCTTAGGACCTAACTATTCGATCTGGCAGAGCAACGCCCTAGGGTGAAGCCTAGGTTGCCCGGAACGTAGAAATGACCATAACTTTCATACTGGTTGCAATTATTCGTTTTATACCGTGGAAAAACTGTTGTATTTATATTGTATTTTATGCGTCTGGTGTAGTTTTCTAAGGCCCTAACTATACGACCTGGTGGACCAACGCCCTAGAGTGAAGCCTAGGTTGCACGGAACGTAGAAATGCCCATTACTTTCACACTGGTTGTAATTATTCCTGTTATACGATGGAATAACTCTTGTATTTATATTGTATTTTCTGCGTCTGGCTTTGACTTCTAAGGTCCTAGATATTCGATCTGGTGGGGCAACGTCCAAGAGTGAAACCTATGGGGCCTGGGACGCAGGAATGACCATAACTTTCACACTGGTAGCAATTATTCGTTTTATACAATGGAAAAACTGATGTATTTATATTGTATTTTATGCTTCTGGCGTAGACTTCTTAGGCCCTAGCTATTCGATCTGGATGAACAACGCCCTAGAGTGAAGCCTAGGTTGCCCGGAACGTAGAAATGACCATCAGTATCACACTGGTTGCAATTATTCCTGTTATATGATGGAAAAACTGTTGTATCTATTTTGTATTTTATGCTTCTGGCGTTGACTTCTTAGGTCCTAACTATTGGATCTGGAGGAGCAACGCCCTAGGGTGAAGCCTAGGTTGCCCGGAACGTAGAAATGCCCATTACTTTCACACTGGTTGTAATTATTCCTGCTATACGACGGAAAAACTGTGGGATTTTTATTGTATTTTATGCTCCGGGCGTTGACTTCTGAGGTCCTAACTATTGGATCTGGTGGAGCAACGCCCTAGAGTGAAGCCTAGGTTGCACGGAACGTAGAAATGACCATTACTTTCACACTGGTTGTAATTATTCCTGTTACACGATGGAATAACTGTTGTATTTTTATTTTATTTTGTGCGTCTGGCGTTGACTTCCAAGGCCCGAACTATTCGATCTGGTGGAGCAGCGCCAAAGAGTGAAGCCTAGGTTATCCGGAACGTAGAAATGACCATCACTTTCACAATGGTTGCAATTATTCCTGTTATACGATGGAAAAACTGTAGTATCTATTTTGTATTTTATGCTTCTGGCGTTGACTTCTTAGGTCCTAACTATTGGATCTGGTGGAGCAACGCCCTCTGATGAAGCCCAGGTTGCCCGGAACGTAGAAATGACCATAACTTTCATACTGATTGCAATTATTCGTATTATACGATGGAAAATCTGTTGTATTTATATTGTATTTTATGCTTCTGGTGTACACTTCTTAGGCCCTAGCTATTCGATGTGGTGGAGCAACGCCCTAGAGAGAAGCCTAGATTGCCCGGAACGTAGAAATGACTATTACGTTCAGGCATGTTGCAATTCTTCCTGTTATACGATGAAAGAACTGTTGTATTTTTATTGTGTTTTATGCGTCTGGAGTTGTTTTCTCAGGCCCTAACTATTCGACCTGGTCGACCAACGCCCGAGAGTGAAGCCTAGGTTGCACGGAACGTAGAAATGCCCATTACTTTCACACTGGTTGTAATTATTCCTGTTGTACGATGGAATAACTGTTGTATTTATATTTTATTTTACGCTTCTGGCGTTGGCTTCTAAGGCCCTAGCTATTCGATCTGGTGGTGCAACGCTCTAGAGTGAAGCCTAGGTTGCCCGGAACTTAGAAGTGACCATCACCTTCACTCTGGTTGCAATTATTCCTGTTATACGATGGAAAAACTGTTGTATTTTTATTGTATTTTATGCTTCGGGCGTTAACTGCTAAGGCCGTAGCTATTCGATCTGGTAGAGCAACGCCCTAGAGTTAAGTCTAGCATGTCCGGGACGTAGAAATGGCCATTGCTTTCACACTGGTTGCACTTATTCGTTTGATACGATGGAAAAGCTCTTGTACGTATATCGTATTTTATGCTTCTAGCGTTGACTTCTTAGGACCTAACTATTCGATCTGGTAGAGCAACGCCCTAGGGTGAAGCCTAGGTTGCCCGGAACGTAGAAATGACCATAACTTTCATACTGGTTGCAATTATTCGTTTTATACCGTGGAAAAACTGTTGTATTTATATTGTATTTTATGCGTCTGGCGTTGACTTCTTAGGCCCTAACTATTCGATCTGGTTGAGCAACGCCATTGAGTGAAGCCTAGGTTGCCCGGAACGTAGAAATGACCATAACCTTCATACTGATTGCAATTATTCGTTTTATACGATGGAAAAACTGTTGTACTTATATTGTATGTTATGCCTCTGGCGTTGACTCCGAAGGCCGTAGCTATTCGATGTGGTGGAGCAACGCCCTAGGGTGTAGCCTGGGTTGCCCGGAACGTGGAAATGACCATCACGTTCCCATTTGTTGCAATTATTCCCGTTATACGATGGAAAAACTGTTGTATTTTTATTGTATTTTATGCTTCTGGCGTTGATTTCTTAGGCCCTAACGATTCGATCTGGTGGAACAACGCCCTAGAGTGAAGCCTAGGTTGTCCGGAACGTAGAAATGCCCATCACTTTCACACTGGTTGCAGTTACTCCTGTTATACGGTGGAAAAACTGTTGTATTTATTTTGTATTTGATGCTTCTGGCGTTGAATTCCAAGTCCCTAGCTATTCGATCTGGTGGAGCAACGCCCTAGAGTGAAGCCTAGGTTACCCGGAACATTGAAATGATCAGTACTTTCACACTGGTTGCAGTTATTCCTGTTATACTATGGAAAAACTGTTGTATTCTTATTGTATTTTATGCTTCTGGCGTTGACTTCTTAGTCCCTAACTATTGGATCAGGTGGAGCAACGCCCTGGAGTGAAGCCAAGGTTGCCCGGAACGTAGAAATGACCATCCCTTTCACACTGGTTGCAGTTACTCCTCCTATACGGTGGAAAAACTGTTGTATTTATTTTGTATTTGATGCTTCTGGCGTTGAATTCCAAGTCCCTAGCTATTCGATCTGGTGGAGCAACGCCCTAGAGTGATGCCTAGGAAGCCCAGAGCGTTGAAATGTCCATCAATTTCAGACTGGTTGCAATTATTCCTGTTATACGATGGAAAAACTGTTGTAATTTTATTTTATTTTATGCTTCTGGCGTTGACTTCTTAGGCCCTAACTTTTCGATCCGGTGGGGCAACGTCCAAGAATGAAGCCTATGTTGCCCGGAACGTAGAAATGACCATTACTTTCACATTGGTTGCAATTATACCTTCTATAGGATGGAAAAGCTGTTGTGTTTTTATTGTATTTTACGCGTCTGGCGTTGTTTTCTAAGGCCCTAACTATTCGACCTGGTGGAGGAACGCCCTAGAGTGAAGCCTAGGTTGCCCGGAACGTAGAAATGACCATAACTTTCGCACTGGTTGCAACTATTCGTTTTATACAATGGAAAAACTGTTCTATTTATTTTGTATTTTATGCTTCGGGCGTTGACATCTAGGGCCCTAACTATTCGATCTGGTGTACCAACGCTCTAGAGTGAAGCCTAGGTTGCCGGGAACGTAGAAAAGGGCATTACCTTCACACTGCTTGCAATTATACATTTTATACGATGGAAAAACTGTTGTACATATGTTGTATTTTATTCTTCTGGCTCTGAATTCTAAGTCCCCAGCTATTCGATGTGGTGGAGCAACGCCCTAGAGTGAAGCCTAGGTTACCCGGAACATAGAAATGATCAGTACTTTCACACTGGTTGCAGTTATTCCTGTTATACTATGGAAAAACTGTTGCATTTTTATTGTATTTTATTCTTCTCGCGTTGAATTCTCAGTCCATAGCTATTCGATCTGGTGGAGCAATGCCCTAGTGTGAAGCCTAAGTAACACGGAACATAGAAATGACCAGTACGTTCACACTGGTTGTAGCTTTCTTGCTGTACGATGGAAAAGCTGTTGCATTTTTACTGTATTTTATGCTTCTGGCGTTGTATTCAAAGTCCCTAACTATTCGATCTGGTGGAGCAACGCCCTGGAGTCAAGCCTAGGTTGCACGGAACGTAGAAATGACCATAACTTTCGCACTGGTTGCAATCATTCGTTTTATACCATGGAAAAACTGTTGTATTTATTTTGTATTTTATGCTTCGGGCGTTGATTTCTAAGGCCCTAACTATACGATCTGGTGGAGCAACGCTCTACCGTGAAGCCTAGGTTGCCCAGAACGTAGAAATGACCATTACCTTCACACTGCTTGCAATTATACATTTTATTCGATGGAAAAACTGTTGTACATATATCGTATTTTATGCTTCTGGCGTTGACGTCTTAGGCCCTAACCATTCGATCAGGTGGAGCAACGCCCTAGGGTGAAGCCTAGGTTGCCCGGAACGTAAAAATGACCATAACTTTCATACTGGTTGCAAGTATTCGTTTTATACGATGGAAAAACTGTTGCATCTATATTGTATTTTATGCTTAAGGCGTTGACGTCTTAGGGCCTAACTATTCGCTCTGGTGGAACAACGCCCTAGAGTGATACCTAGGTTGCCCGGAACGTAGAAATCACCGTTACTTGCACACTGGTTGCAATTATTCGTTTTATACGATGGAAAAACTGTTGTATTTGTTTTGTATTTGGTGCTCCTGGCGTTGACTTCTTAGGCCCTAACTATTGGATCTGGCGGACCAACGCCCTATAGTGATGCCTAGGTTGCCCGGAACGTAGAAATGACCATTACTTTCACACTGGTTGCAATTATTCGTTTTATACAATGGAAAAACTGTTCTATTTATTTTGTATTTTATGCTTCGGGCGTTGACATCTAAGGCCCTAACTATTCGATCTGGTGTAGCAACGCTCTAGAGTGCAGCCTAGGTTGCCGGGAATGTAGAAATGGGCATTACCTTCACACTGCTTGCAATTATACATTTTATACGATGGAAAAACTGTTGTACATATGTTGTATTTTATTGTTCTGGCTCTGAATTCTAAGTCCCGAGCTATTCGATCTGGTGGAGCAACGCCCTAGGGTGAAGCCTAGGTTACCCGGAACATAGGAATGATCAGTACTTTCACACTGGTTGCAGTTATTCCTGTTATACTATGGAAAAACTGTTGCATTTTTATTGTATTTTATTCTTCTCGCGTTGAATTCTCAGTCCATAGCTATTCGATCTGGTGGAGCAATGCCCTAGTGTGAAGCCTAAGTAACACGGAACATAGAAATGACCAGTACGTTCACACTGGTTGTAGCTTTCTTGCTGTACGATGGAAAAGCTGTTGCATTTTTACTGTATTTTATGCTTCTGGCGTTGTATTCAAAGTCCCTAACTATTCGATCTGGTGGAGCAACGCCCTGGAGTCAAGCCTAGGTTGCACGGAACGTAGAAATGACCATAACTTTCGCACTGGTTGCAATTATTCGTTTTATACCATGGAAAAACTGTTGTATTTATTTTGTATTTTATGCTTCGGGCGTTGATTTCTAAGGCCCTAACTATACGATCTGGTGGAGCAACGCTCTACCGTGAAGCCTAGGTTGCCCAGAACGTAGAAATGACCATTACCTTCACACTGCTTGCAATTATACATTTTATTCGATGGAAAAACTGTTGTACATATATCGTATTTTATGCTTCTGGCGTTGACGTCTTAGGCCCTAACCATTCGATCAGGTGGAGCAACGCCCTAGGGTGAAGCCTAGGTTGCCCGGAACGTAAAAATGACCATAACTTTCATACTGGTTGCAAGTATTCGTTTCATACGATGGAAAAACTGTTGCATCTATATTGTATTTTATGCTTAAGGCGTTGACGTCTTAGGGCCTAACTATTCGCTCTGGTGGAACAACGCCCTAGAGTGATACCTAGGTTGCCCGGAACGTAGAAATCACCGTTACTTGCACACTGGTTGCAATTATTCGTTTTATACGATGGAAAAACTGTTGTATTTGTTTTGTATTTGGTGCTCCTGGCGTTGACTTCTTAGGCCCTAACTATTGGATCTGGCGGACCAACGCCCTATAGTGATGCCTAGGTTGCCCGGAACGTAGAAATGACCATTACTTTCACACTGGTTGCAATTATTCGTTTTATACAATGGAAAAACTGTTCTATTTATTTTGTATTTTATGCTTCGGGCGTTGACATCTAAGGCCCTAACTATTCGATCTGGTGTAGCAACGCTCTAGAGTGCAGCCTAGGTTGCCGGGAATGTAGAAATGGGCATTACCTTCACACTGCTTGCAATTATACATTTTATACGATGGAAAAACTGTTGTACATATGTTGTATTTTATTGTTCTGGCTCTGAATTCTAAGTCCCGAGCTATTCGATCTGGTGGAGCAACGCCCTAGGGTGAAGCCTAGGTTACCCGGAACATAGGAATGATCAGTACTTTCACACTGGCTGCAGTTATTCCTGTTATACTATGGAAAAACTGTTGCATTTTTATTGTATTTTATTCTTCTCGCGTTGAATTCTCAGTCCATAGCTATTCGATCTGGTGGAGCAATGCCCTAGTGTGAAGCCTAGGTAACCCGGAACATAGAAATGACCAGTACGTTCACTCTGGTTGTAGCTTTCTTGTTATACGATGGAAAAACTGTTGCATTTTTACTGTATTTTATGCTTCTGGCGTTGTATTCAAAGTCCCTAACTATTCGATCTGGTGGAGCAACGCCCTGGAGTGAAGCATAGGTTGCCCAGAACGTAGAAAAGACCATTACCTTCACACTGCTTGCAATTATACATTTTATTCGATGGAAAAACTGTTGTACATATATCGTATTTTATGCTTCTGGCGTTGACGTCTTAGGCCCTAACCATTCGATCAGGTGGAGCAACGCCCTAGGGTGAAGCCTAGGTTGCCCGGAACGTAGAAATGACCATAACTTTCACACAGGTTGCAATTATTCCTGTTATACGATGGAAAAACTGTTGCATTTATATTGTATTTTATGCTTCGGGCGTTGACATCTAAGGCCCTAACTATTCGCTCTGGTGGAACAACGCCCTAGAGTGATACCTAGGTTGCCCCGAACGTAGAAATCACCATTACTTGCACACTGGCTGCAATTATTCGTTTTATACGATGGAAAAACTGTTGTATTTATAGTGTATTTTATGCTTCTGGCGTTGACTTCTTAGGCCCTAACTATTGGATCTGGTGGACCAACGCACTAGAGTGAAGCCTAGGATGCCCAAAACGTAGAAATGACCATTACTATCACTCTCGTTGCAATTATTCATGCTATAGGATGGAAAAACTGTTGTATTTTTATTGTATTTTCTGCTTCTGGCCTCCACTTCTTAGGCCCTAACTATTCGATCTGGTGGATCAACGGCCTAGAGTGAAGCCTAGGTTGCCCGGAACGTATAAATGGCCATTACTTTCACTCTGGTTGCAATTATTCATGCGATACGATGGAAAAACTGTTGCATTTTTATTGTATCTTCTGCTTCTGGCTTTGACTTCTAATGTCCTAGATATTCGATCTGGTGGGGCAACGTCCAAGAATGAAGCCTATGTTGCCCGCAACGTGGAAATGACCATCACTTTCACACTGGTTGCAATTATTCTCGTTATACGATGGTAAAACTACTGTATTTTTATTGTATTTTATGTTTCGGGCGTTGACTTCTAAGGGCCTAGCTATTCGATCTGGTGGAGCAACGCCCTAGAGTGAAGGCTAGGTTGCCCGAAACGTAGAAATGACCATTACTTTCACTATGGTTGCAATTATTCATGCTATACGATGGAAAAGCTGTTGCATTTTTATTGTATTTTCTGCTTCCGGCTTTGACTACTAAGGTCCATGCTATTCGATCTGGTGGAGCAACGCCCTAGAGTGAAGACTAGGTGTCACGGGACTTAGAAATGACTATAACTTTCACACCGGTTGCTATTATTCCTGTTATACGATGGAAAAACTGACGTATTTTTATTGTATTTTATGCGTCTCGAGTTGATTTCTAAGGCCCTAACTATCCGACCTGGTAGAGCAACGCCCTAGAGTGAAGCATAGGTTGCACGGAACGTAGAAATGCCGATTACTTTCACACTGGTTGTAATTACTCCTGTTATGCGATGGGACAACTGTTGTATTTTTATTGTATTTTATGCGTCGGACGTTGACTTCTAAGGCCGTTGCTATTCGATGTGGTGGAGCAATGCCCTATAGTGAAGCCTAGGTTGCCCGGAACGTAGAAATGACAGTTACTTCCACGCTGTTTGCAATTATTCCTGTTATACGATGAAAAAACTGTTGGATTTTTATTGTACTTTATGTTTCTGGCGTTGACTTCTAAGGCCCTATGTATTCGATCTGGAGGAGCAACGCCTCAGGGTTAAGTCTAGGGTGACCGGAACGTAAAAATGTTCATTACTTTCACTCTGGTTGCTATTATTCGTTTTATATGATGGAAAAACTGTTGTATTTATATTGCATTTTATGCTTCGGGCGTTGACTTCTAAGGCCCTAGCTATTCGATTTGGTGGAGCAACGCCCCAGAGTGGAGCCTGGGTTGCACGGAACGTAGCAATGACCATAACTTTCACACTGGTTGATATTATTCGTTTTATATGATGGAAAAACTGTTGTATTTATAGTGCTTTTTATGCTTCTGGCATTGACTTCTTAGGCCCTAACAGTTCGATCTTGTGGGGCAACGTCCAAGAATGAAGCCTATGTTGCTCGCAACGTGGAAATGACCATTACATTCACACTGCGTGCAATTATACGTTTTATACGATGGACGAACTGCTGTACTTATTTTGTATTTGGTGCTTCTGGCGTTGACTTCTTAGGCCCTAACTATTGGATCTGCTGCTCCAACGCCCTAGAGTGATACCTAGGCTTCCCGGAACGTAGAAATGACAATCAGTTTCACACTTGTTGCTATTATTCGATTTATATGATGGAAAGACTGTTGTATTTTTATTGTACTTTATGCTTCTGGCGTACACTTCATGGCCCTAACTATACGATCTGGTGGAGCAACGCCCTAGAGTGAAGCCTAGGTTGCCCGGAACGTAGAAATGACCGTTACTTTCACGCTGGTTGCCATTACTCATGCTATACGATGGAAAAACTGTTGCATTTTTATTGTACTTTCCGCTTCTGGCTTTGACTACTAAGGTCCTAGCTATTCGATGTGGTGGGCAACGTCCAAGAGTGAAGCCTATGTTGCTCGGAAAGTAGAAATGACCATAACCTTCACACTGGTTGCAATTATTCGTTTTATACGATGGAGGAACTGTTGTACTTATTTTTATTTGGTGCTTCTGGCGTTGACTTCTTAGGCCCTATCTATTGGATCTGCTGTTCCAACGCCCTGGAGTGATGCCTAGGTTTCCCGGAACGTAGAAATGACCATCACTTTCACACTGGTTGCTATTATTCGCTTTATATGATGGAAAAACTGTTGTATTTATAGTGCATTTTATGCTTCTGGCAATGACTTCTTAGGCCCTAACAGTTCGATCTTGTGGGGCAACGTCCAAGAATGAAGCCTATGTTGCTCGCAACGTGGAAATGACCATTACATTCACACTGCGTGCAATTATACGTTTATACGATGGAAGAACTGTTGTACTTATTTTGTATTTGGTGCTTCTGGCGTTGACTTCTTAGGCCCTAACTATTGGATCTGCTGTTCCAACGCCCTAGAGTGATACCTAGGTTTCCCGGAACGTAGAAATGACCATCACTTTCACACTTGTTGCTATTATTCGCTTTATATGATGAAGACTGTTGTATTTTTATTGTACTTTATGCTTCTGGTGTCCACTTCATGGCCCTAACTATACGATCTGGTGGAGCAACGCCCTAGAGTGAAGCCTAGGTTGCCCGGAACGTAGAAATGACCGTTACTTTCACACTGGTTGCCATTACTCATGCTATACGATGGAAAAACTGTTGCATTTTTATTGTACTTTCCGCTTCTGGCTTTGACTGCTAAGGTCATAGCTATTCGATCTGCTGTTCCAACGCCCTAGAGTGATGCCTAGGTTTCCCGGAACGTAGAAATGACCATCACTTTCACACTGGTTGCTATTATTCGCTTTATATGATGGAAAAACTGTTGTATTTATATTGCATTTTATGCTTCGGGCGTTGACTTCTAAGACCCTAGCTATTCGATTTGGTGGAGTACCGCCCTAGAGTGGAGCCTGGGTTGCACGGAACGTAGCAATTACCATAACTTTCACACTGGTTGATATTATTCGTTTTATATGATGGAAAAACTGTTGTATTTATAGTGTATTTTATGCTTCTGGCGTTGACTTCTTAGGCCCTAACTGTTCGATCTTGTGGAACAACGCCCTAGAATGAAGCCTGGGTTGACCGGAACGTAGAAATGACCATTACTTTCACACTGGTTGCAATTATTCATGGTATACGATGGAAAAACTGTTGCATTTATTTTGTATTCGGTCGTTCTGGCGTTGACTTCTTAGGGCCTAACTATTGGATCTGGTGGACCAACGCCCTAGAGTGAAGCCTAGGTTGCCCGGAACGTGGAAATGACCATCACTTTCACACTGGTTGCAATTATTCTCGTTATACGATGGTAAAACTACTGTATTTTTATTGTATTTTATGTTTCGGGCGTTGACTTCTAAGGGCCTAGCTATTTGATCTGGTGGAGCAACGCCCTAGAGTGAAGGCTAGGTTGCCCGAAACGTAGAAATGACCATTACTTTCACTATGGATGCAATTATTCATGCTATACGATGGAAAAGCTGTTGCATTTTTATTGCATTTTCTGCTTCCGGCTTTGACTACTAAGGTCCATGCTATTCGATCTGGTGGAGCAACGCCCTAGAGTGAAGACTAGGTTTCACGGAACTTAGAAATGACTATAACTTTCACACCGGTTGCTATTATTCCTGCTATACGATGGAAAAACTGACGTATTTTTATTGTATTTTATGCGTCTCGAGTTGATTTCGAAGGCCCTAACTATCCGACCTGGTAGAGCAACGCCCTAGAGTGAAGCATAGGTTGCACGGAACGTAGAAATGCCCATTACTTTCACACTGGTTGTAATTATTCCTGTTATACGATGGGACAACTGTTATATTTATATTGCATTTTATGCTTCTGGCGCTGAGTTCTAATGCCGTAGCTATTCGATGTTGTGGAGCAACGCCCGAGAGTGAAGCCTAGGTTGCCCGGAACGTGGAAATGACCATCACTTTCACACTGGTTGCAATTATTCGTTTTATATGGTGGAAAAACTGTTGTATTTATACTGTATTTGGTGCTTCTGGCGTTGACTTCTTAGGCCCTAACTATTGGATCTGGTGGACCAACGCCCTAGAGTGAAGCCTAGGCTGCCCGGAACGTGGAAATGTCCATCACTTTCACACTGGTTGCAATTATCCGCATTATATGATGGAAAAACTGTTGTATTTATACCGTATTTTATGCTTCGGGCGTTGACTTCTAAGGCCCTAACTATTCGAACTGGTGGAGCAACGTCCTAGGGTGCAGCCTAGGCTGCCCGGAACGTAGAAATGACCTTTACTTTCACACTGGTTGCATTTTTCCTGTTACACGATGGAAAAACTGTTGTATTTATATTGTACTTTATGCTTCGGGCGTAGACTTCTAAGGCCCTAGCTATTCGAACTGGTATAGGAACGCCCTAGGGTGAAGCCTAGGCTGCCCGGAACGTAGAAATGACCATAACTTTCATACTGGTTGCACTTATTCGTTTTATACGATGGAAAGACTGTTGTATTTATATTGTACTTTATGCTTCGGGCGTTGACTTCTAAAGCCCTAGCTATTCGATCTGCTGGAGCAACGCTCTAGAGTGAATCCTAGGTTGCCCGGAACTTAGAAATGACCATATCTTTCACACTGGTTGCAATTATTCCTGTTATACGATGGAAAAACGGATGTGTCTATTTTGTATTTTATGCTTCTGACGTTGACTTCTTAGGCCCTAACTACTGGATCTCGTGGAGCATCGCCCTAGGGTTAAGCCTAGGTTGCCCGGAACGTAAAAATGACCATATCTTTCACACTGGTTGCAATTATTCCTGTTATACGATGGAAAAACTGTTGTATTTTTGTTATATTTTATGCTTCGGGCGTTGACTTCTAAGGCCCTAACTATTGGATCTGGTGGACCAACGCTCTAGAGTGGAGTGTAGGTTGCCCGGAACGTGGAAATGACCATTACTTCCACACTGTTTGCAATTATTCATTTTATACAATTGAAAAACTGTTGTATTTTTATTGCATTTTATGCTTCGGTCGTTGACTTATAAGGCCCTAACTACTGGATCTCGTGGAGCATCGCCCTAGGGTTAAGCCTAGGTTGCCCGGAACGTAGAAATGACCATATCTTTCACACTGGTTGCAATTATTCCTGTTATACGATGGAAAAACTGTTGTATTTTTATTATATTTTATGCTTCGGGCGTTGACTTCTAAGGCCCTAACTATTTGATCTGGTGGACCAACGCTCTAGAGTGGAGTGTAGGTTGCCAGGAACGTAGAAATGACCTTCACTTTCACAGTGTCTGCAATTATTCCTGTTATACGATGGAAAAACTGTTGTATTTATATTGTATTTTATGCTTCTGGCGTTGACTTCTAAGGCCGTAGCTATTCGATGTGGTGGAGCAACGCCCTAGAGTGAAGCCTATGTTGCCCGGAACGTAGAAGTGACCATATCTTTCACACTGGTTGCAATTATTCCTGCTATACGATGGAAAGACTGTTGTATTTATTTTGTACTTTATGCATCTGGCGTTGACTTCTTAGGCCATAACTAGTGGATCTGATGGAGCAACGCCCTAGGGTGAAGCCTAGGTTGCCCGGAACTTAGTAATGACCATAACTTTCATACTGGTTGTAATTATTCGTTTTATACGATGGAAAAACTGTTGTATTTATACTGTATTTTATGCTTCTGGCGTTGACTTCTAAGGCCCTAACTATTCGATGTGGTGGAGCAACGCCCTAGAGTGAAGCCTAGGTTGCCCGGAACGTAGAAGTGACCATATCTTTCACACTGGATGCAATTATTCCTGCTATACGATGGAAAGACTGTTGTATTTATTTTGTACTTTATGCATCTGGCGTTGACTTCTTAGGCCATAACTAGTGGATCTGATGGAGCAACGCCCTAGGGTGAAGCCTAGGTTGCCCGGAACTTAGTAATGACCATAACTTTCATACTGGTTGTAATTATTCATTTTATACGATGGAAAAACTGTTGTATTTATTTAGTATTTTATGCTTCGGGCGTTGACTTCTAAGGCCCTAACTATTCGATCTGGTGGAGCAACGCCCTAGGGTGAAGCCTACGTTGTCCGAAACGTAGAAATGAACATAACCTTCACACTGGTTGCAATTATTCGTTATATACAATGGAAAAGCTGTTGGATTTTTATTGTATTTTATGCTCCGGGCGTTGACTTCTAAGGCCCTAACTATTGGATCTGGTGGACCAACGCCCCAGAGTGAAGCCTAGGTTGCCCGGAACGTGGAAATGACCATCACTTTCACACTGGTTGCAATTATCCGCTTTATATGATGGAAAAACTGTTGTATTTACCCTGCATTTTATGCTTCTGGCGTTGACTTCTTAGGCCCAGACTGTTCGATCTAGTGGAACAACGCCGTAGAATGAAGCCTAGGTTGCCCGGAACGTAGAAATGACCATTACTTTCACCACTGTTTGCAATTATACATTTTATACGATGGAAAAACTGTTGTATTTTTATTGTATTTTATGCTTCTGGCGTTGACTACTAGGGTCCTAGCTATTCGATCTGGTGGGGCAACGTCCAAGTGTGAAGCCTATGTTGCCCGGAAAGTAGAAATGACCATAACTTCCACACTGGTTGCAATTATTCTCGGTATACGATGGAAAAACTGTTGTATTTTTATTGCATTTTATGCTTCGGGCGTTGACTTCTAAGGCCCTAACTATTCGATCTGGTGGAGGAACGCCCTAGGGTGAAGCCTAGGCTGCCCCGAACGTAGAAATGACCATAACTTTCATACTGGTTGCACTTATTCGTTTTATACGATGGAAAAACTGTTGTATTTATACTGTATTTTATGCTTCTGGCGTTGACTTCTAAGGCCCTAACTATTCGATGTGGTGGAGGAACGCCCTAGAGTGAAGCCTAGGTTGCCCGGAACGTAGAAGTGACCATATCTTTCACACTGGTTGCAATTATTCCTGCTATACGATGGAAAGACTGTTGTATTTATTTTGTACTTTATGCATCTGGCGTTGACTTCTTAGGCCATAACTAGTGGATCTGATGGAGCAACGCCCTAGGGTGAAGCCTAGGTTGCCCGGAACTTAGTAATGACCATAACTTTCATACTGGTTGTAATTATTCATTTTATACGATGGAAAAACTGTTGTATTTATTTTGTATTTTATGCTTCGGGCGTTGACTTCTAAGGCCCTAACTATTCGATCTGGTGGAGCAACGCCCTAGGGTGAAGCCTACGTTGTCCGAAACGTAGAAATGAACATAACCTTCACACTGGTTGCAATTATTCGTTTTATACGATGGAAAAGCTGTTGGATTTTTATTGTATTTTATGCTCCGGGCGTTGACTTCTAAGGCCCTAACTATTGGATCTGGTGGACCAACGCTCTAGAGCGAAGTGTAGGTTGCCAGGAACGTAGAAATGACCATCACTTTCACACTGTTTGCAATTATTCCTGTTATACGATGGAAAAACTGTTGTATTTATATTGTATTTTATGCTTCTGGCGTTGACTTCTAAGGCCGTAGCTATTCGATGTGGTGGAGCAACGACCTAGAGTGAAGCCTATGTTGCCCGGAACGTAGAAATGACCATATCTTTCACACTGTTTGCAATTATTCCTGTTATACGATGGAAAAACTGTTGTATTTATTTCGTATTTTATGCTTCTGGCGTTGACTTCTTAGGCCCTAACTAGTGGATCTGGTGGAGCAACGCCCTTGGGTGAAGCCTAGGTTGCCCGGAACGTAGAAATGAACATAACTTTCATACTGGTTGGAATTATTCGTTTTATACGATGGAAAAACTGTTGTATTTCTATTGTATTTTATGCTTCTGGCGTTGACTTCTAAGGCCGTAGCTATTCGATGTGGTGGAGCAGCGCCCTAGAGAGAAGCCTATGTTGCCCGGAACGTAGAAAGGACCAAATTTTTCACACTGTTTGTAATTATTCCTGTAATACGATGGAAAAACTGTAGTATTTATACTGTATTTCATGCTTCTGGCTTTGACTTCTAAGGCCCTAACTATTCGATGTGATGGAGCCACGCCCTAGAGCGAAACCTAGGTTGCCCGGAACGTAGAAATGGCCATTACTTCCACACTGTTTGCAATTATTCATTTCATACAATGTAAAAACTGTTGTATTTATATTGTATTTTAAGCTTCTGGCGTTGACTTCTAAGGCACTCACTATTCGATGTGGTGGAGCAACGCCCTAGAGCGAAACCTGGGTTGCCCGAAACGTAGAAATGACCATTACTTTCACACTGGTTGCAGTTATTCCTGTTATACGATGGAAAAACTGTTGTATCTATTTTGTATTTTATGCTTGTGGCGTTGACTTCTAACGCCGTAACCATTCGATGTGGTGGAGCAGCGCCCTAGGGTGACGCCTAGGTTGCCCGGAACGTAGAAATGGCCATATCTTTCACACTGGTTGCAATTATTCCTGTTATATGATGGAAAAACGGATGTGTCTATTTTGTATTTTATGCTTCTGGCGTTGACTTCTTAGGCCCTAACTACTGGATATCGTGGAGCAACGCCCTAGGGTTAAGCCTAGGTTGCCGGGAACGTAGAAATGACCATTAGTTTCACACTGGTTGCAATCATTCCTGTTATACGATGGAAAAACTGTTGTATTTATTTTGAATTTTATGCCTCTGGCGTTGACTTCTTAGGCCCTAACTAGTGGATCTGGTGGAATAACGCCCTAGGGTGAAGCCAAGGTTGCCCGGAACGTAGAAATGACCATAACTTTCATACAGGTTGCAATTATTCGTTTTATACGATGTAAAAACTGTTGTATTTATATTGTATTTTATGATTCGGGCGTTGACTTCTAAGGCCCTAACTATTCGATCTGGTGGAGGAACGCCCTAGGGTGAAGCCTAGGCTGCCCCGAACGTAGAAATGACCATAACTTTCATACTGGTTGCACTTATTCGTTTTATACGATGGAAAAACTGTTGTATTTATACTGTATTTTATGCTTCTGGCGTTGACTTCTAAGGCCCTAACTATTCGATGTGGTGGAGCAACGCCCTAGAGTGAAGCCTAGGTTGCCCGGAACGTAGAAGTGACCATATCTTTCACACTGGTTGCAATTATTCCTGCTATACGATGGAAAGACTGTTGTATTTATTTTGTACTTTATGCATCTGGCGTTGACTTCTTAGGCCATAACTAGTGGATCTGATGGAGCAACGCCCTAGGGTGAAGCCTAGGTTGCCCGGAACTTAGTAATGACCATAACTTTCATACTGGTTGTAATTATTCATTTTATACGATGGAAAAACTGTTGTATTTATTTTGTATTTTATGCTTCGGGCGTTGACTTCTAAGGCCCTAACTATTCGATCTGGTGGAGCAACGCCCTAGGGTGAAGCCTACGTTGTCCGAAACGTAGAAATGAACATAACCTTCACACTGGTTGCAATTATTCGTTTTATACGATGGAAAAGCTGTTGGATTTTTATTGTATTTTATGCTCCGGGCGTTGACTTCTAAGGCCCTAACTATTGGATCTGGTGGACCAACGCTCTAGAGCGAAGTGTAGGTTGCCAGGAACGTAGAAATGACCATCACTTTCACACTGTTTGCAATTATTCCTGTTATACGATGGAAAAACTGTTGTATTTATATTGTATTTTATGCTTCTGGCGTTGACTTCTAAGGCCGTAGCTATTCGATGTGGTGGAGCAGCGCCCTAGAGTGAAGCCTATGTTGCCCGGAACGTAGAAATGACCAAATTTTTCACACTGTTTGCAATTATTCCTGTAATACGATGGAAAAACTGTAGTATTTATACTGTATTTCATGCCTCTGGCGTTGACTTCTAAGGCCCTAACTATTCGATGTGATGGAGCAACGCCCTAGAGCGAAACCTAGGTTGCCCGGAACGTAGAAATGACCATAACTTTCACGCTGTTTGCAATTACTCGTCTTATACGATGGAAAAGCTGTTGTATTTATATAGGATTTTATGCTTCTGTCGCTGCTTTCTAAGGCTCTAACCATTCGATCTGGTGGAGCTACGCCCAAGAGTGAACCCTAGGATGCAGAGAACCTAGAAGTGGCCATTAATTTCACACAGGTTGCAATTATTCCTGCTATACGATGGAAAACCTGTTGTATTTTTATTGTATTTTATGCTTCGGGCGTTGACATCTAAGGCCCTAACTATTCGATCTGGTGGAGCAACGCCATAGTGTGAAGCCTAGGTTACCCGGAACGTAGAAATGACCATTACTTTCACACTGGTTGCAATTATTCCTGTTATACGAAGGAAAAACTGTTGTATTTTTATTATATTTTATGCTTCGGGCGTTGACTTCTAAGGCCCTAACTATTGGATCTGGTGGACCAACGCTCTAGAGCGAAGTGTAGGTTGCCAGGAACGCAGAAATGACCATCACTTTCACACTGTTTGCAATTATTCCTGTTATACGATGGAAAAACTGTTGTATTTATATTGTATTTTATGCTTCTGGCGTTGACTTCTAAGGCCGTAGCTATTCGATGTGGTGGAGCAACGACCTAGAGTGAAGCCTATGTTGCCCGGAACGTAGAAATGACCATATCTTTCACACTGTTTGCAATTATTCCTGTTATACGATGGAAAAACTGTTGTATTTATTTCGTATTTTATGCTTCTGGCGTTGACTTCTTAGGCCCTAACTAGTGGATCTGGTGGAGCAACGCCCTTGGGTGAAGCCTAGGTTGCCCGGAACGTAGAAATGAACATAACTTTCATACTGGTTGGAATTATTCGTTTTATACGATGGAAAAACTGTTGTATTTCTATTGTATTTTATGCTTCTGGCGTTGACTTCTAAGGCCGTAGCTATTCGATGTGGTGGAGCAGCGCCCTAGAGTGAAGCCTATGTTGCCCGGAACGTAGAAAGGACCAAATTTTTCACACTGTTTGTAATTATTCCTGTAATACGATGGAAAAACTGTAGTATTTATACTGTATTTCATGCTTCTGGCTTTGACTTCTAAGGCCCTAACTATTCGATGTGATGGAGCCACGCCCTAGAGCGAAACCTAGGTTGCCCGGAACGTAGAAATGGCCATTACTTCCACACTGTTTGCAATTATTCATTTCATACAATGTAAAAACTGTTGTATTTATATTGTATTTTAAGCTTCTGGCGTTGACTTCTAAGGCACTCACTATTCGATGTGGTGGAGCAACGCCCTAGAGCGAAACCTGGGTTGCCCGAAACGTAGAAATGACCATTACTTTCACACTGGTTGCAGTTATTCCTGTTATACGATGGAAAAACTGTTGTATCTATTTTGTATTTTATGCTTCTGGCGTTGACTTCTAACGCCGTAACCATTCGATGTGGTGGAGCAGCGCCCTAGGGTGACGCCTAGGTTGCCCGGAACGTAGAAATGGCCATATCTTTCACACTGGTTGCAATTATTCCTGTTATATGATGGAAAAACGGATGTGTCTATTTTGTATTTTATGCTTCTGGCGTTGACTTCTTAGGCCCTAACTACTGGATATCGTGGAGCAACGCCCTAGGGTTAAGCCTAGGTTGCCGGGAACGTAGAAATGACCATTAGTTTCACACTGGTTGCAATCATTCCTGTTATACGATGGAAAAACTGTTGTATTTATTTTGAATTTTATGCCTCTGGCGTTGACTTCTTAGGCCCTAACAATTGGATCTGGTGGAGCAACGCCCTAGGGTGAAGCCTAGGTTGCCCGGAACGTAGAAATGACCATAACTTTCATACTGGTTGCACTTATTCGTTTTATACGATGGAAAAACTGTTGTATTTATACTGTATTTTATGCTTCCGGCGTTGACTTCTAAGGCCCTAACTATTCGATGTGGTGGAGCAACGCCCTAGAGTGAAGCCTAGGTTGCCCGGAACGTAGAAGTGACCATATCTTTCACACTGGTTGCAATTATTCCTGCTATACGATGGAAAGACTGTTGTATTTATTTTGTACTTTATGCATCTGGCGTTGACTTCTTAGGCCATAACTAGTGGATCTGATGGAGCAACGCCCTAGGGTGAAGCCTAGGTTGCCCGGAACTTAGTAATGACCATAACTTTCATACTGGTTGTAATTATTCATTTTATACGATGGAAAAACTGTTGTATTTATTTTGTATTTTATGCTCCGGGCGTTGACTTCTAAGGCCCTAACTATTCGATCTGGTGGAGCAACGCCCTAGGGTGAAGCCTACGTTGTCCGAAACGTAGAAATGAACATAACCTTCACACTGGTTGCAATTATTCGTTATATACAATGGAAAAGCTGTTGGATTTTTATTGTATTTTATGCTCCGGGCGTTGACTTCTAAGGCCCTAACTATTGGATCTGGTGGACCAACGCCCCAGAGTGAAGCCTAGGTTGCCCGGAACGTGGAAATGACCATCACTTTCACACTGGTTGCAATTATCCGCTTTATATGATGGAAAAACTGTTGTATTTACCCTGCATTTTATGCTTCTGGCGTTGACTTCTTAGGCCCTAACTACTGGATCTCGTGGAGCAACGCCCTAAGGTTAAGCCTAGGTTGCCGGGAACGTAGAAATGACCATTAGTTTCACACTGGTTGCAATTATTCCTGTTATACGATGGAAAAACTGTTGTATTTATTTTGAATTTTATGCTTCTGGCGTTGACTTCTTAGGCCCTAACAATTGGATCTGGTGGAGCAACGCCCTAGGGTGAAGCCTAGGCTGCCCGGAACGTAGAAATGACCATACCTTTCACACTGGTTGCAATTATTCCTGTTATAGGATGGAAAAACTGTTGGATTTTTATTACATTTTATGCTTCGGGCGTTGACTTCTAAGGCCCTAACTATTGGATCTGGTGGACCAACGCTCTAGAGTTAAGTGTAGATTGCCCGGAACGTAGAAATGACCATTACCTTTACGCTTCTTGCAACTATTCCTGTTATGCGATGAAAATACTGCTGTATTATTATTGTAATTTATGCTTCAGGCGATGACTTCTAAGGCCGTAGCTATTCGCTGTGGTGGAGCAACGCCCTAGAGTGAAGCCTAGGTTGCCCGGAACGTGGAAATGACCATTACTTCCACACTGTTTGCAAGTATTCATTTTATGCAATGGAAAAACTGTTGTATTTTTATTGCATTTTAGGCTTCGGGCGTTGACTTCTAGGGCCCTAACTATTCGATCTGGTGGAGCAACGTCCTATGGTGAAGCCTAGGCTGCCCGGAGCGTAGAAATGACCATATCTTTCACACTGGATGCAATTATTCCTGTTATACGATCGATAAACTGTTGCATTTATATTGCATTTTATGCTTCGGGCGTTGACTTCTAAGGCCCTAACTTTTCGATCTGGTGGAGCAACGCCCTAGGGTGAAGCCTACGTTGTCCGAAACGTAGAAATGAACATAACCTTCGCACTGGTTGCAATTATTCGTTTTATACTATGGAAAAGCTGTTGGATTTTTATTGTATTTTATGCTCCGGGCGTTGACTTCTAAGGCCCTAACTATTCGATCTGGTGGAGCAACGCCCTAGGGTGAAGCCTAGGTTGCCCGCAACGTAGAAATGGCAAAATCTTTCACACTGGTTGCAATTATTCCTGTTATATGATGGAAAAACGGATGTGTCTATTTTGTATTTTACGCTTCTGGCGTTGACTTCTTAGGCCCTAACTACTGGATCTCGTGGAGCAACGCCCTAGGGTTAAGTCTAGGTTGCCGGGAACGTAGAAATGACCATTACTTTCACACTGGTTGCAATTACTCCTGTTATACGATGGAAAAACTGTTGTCTTTATTTAGAATTTTATGCTTCTGGCGTTGACGTCTTAGGCCCTAACTATTGGATCTGGTGGACCAACGCTCTAGAGTGGAGTGTAGGTTGCCAGGAACGTAGAAATGACCATCACTTTCACACTGTTTGCAATTATTCCTGTTATACGATGGAAAAACTGTTGTAGTTATATTGTATTTTATGCTTCTGGCGTTGACTTCTAAGGCCGTAGTTATTCGATGTGGTGGAGCAACGCCATAGAGTGAAGCCTACGTTGCCCGGAACGTAGAAATGACCATATCTTTCACACTGGTTGCAATTATTCCTGTTATACGATGGAAAAGCTGTTGTATTTATATTGTATTTTATGCTTCTGGCGTTGACTTATAAGGCCGTAACTATTCGATGTGGTGGAGCAACGCCCTAGAGTGATGCCTAGGTTGCCCGGAGCGTAGAAATGACCATTACTTTCACACTGGTTGCAATTACTCCTGTTATACGATGGAAAAACTGTTGTATTTATTTAGAATTTTATGCTTCTGGCGTTGACGTCTTAGGCCCTAACTAGTGGATCTGGTGGAATAACGCCCTAGGGTGAAGCCAAGGTTGCCCGGAACGTAGAAATGACCATAACTTTCATACAGGTTGCAATTATTCGTTTTATACGATGTAAAAACTGTTGTATTTATATTGTATTTTATGATTCGGGCGTTGACTTCTAAGGCCCTAACTATTCGATCTGGTGGAGGAACGCCCTAGGGTGAAGCCTAGGCTGCCCCGAACGTAGAAATGACCATAACTTTCATACTGGTTGCACTTATTCGTTTTATACGATGGAAAAACTGTTGTATTTATACTGTATTTTATGCTTCTGGCGTTGACTTCTAAGGCCCTAACTATTCGATGTGGTGGAGCAACGCCCTAGAGTGAAGCCTAGGTTGCCCGGAACGTAGAAGTGACCATATCTTTCACACTGGTTGCAATTATTCCTGCTATACGATGGAAAGACTGTTGTATTTATTTTGTACTTTATGCATCTGGCGTTGACTTCTTAGGCCATAACTAGTGGATCTGATGGAGCAACGCCCTAGGGTGAAGCCTAGGTTGCCCGGAACTTAGTAATGACCATAACTTTCATACTGGTTGTAATTATTCATTTTATACGATGGAAAAACTGTTGTATTTATTTTGTATTTTATGCTTCGGGCGTTGACTTCTAAGGCCCTAACTATTCGATCTGGTGGAGCAACGCCCTAGGGTGAAGCCTACGTTGTCCGAAACGTAGAAATGAACATAACCTTCACACTGGTTGCAATTATTCGTTTTATACGATGGAAAAGCTGTTGGATTTTTATTGTATTTTATGCTCCGGGCGTTGACTTCTAAGGCCCTAACTATTCGATCTGGTAGACCAACGCCCTAGCGTGAAGCCTAGGTTGCCCGGAACGTAGAAATGGCCATATATTTCACACTGGTTGCAACTATTCCTGTTATATGATGGAAAAACGGATGTGTCTATTTTGTATTTTATGCTTCTGGCGTTGACTTCTTAGGCCCTAACTACTGAATCTCGTGGAGCAACGCCCTAGGGTTAAGTCTAGGTTGCCGGGAACGTAGAAATGACCATTACTTTCACACTGGTTGCAATTATTCCTGTTATACGGTGGAAAAACTGTTGTATTTATTTTGAATTTTATGCTTCTGGCGTTGACTTCTTAGGCCCTAATAATTGGATCTGGTGGAGCAACGCCCTAGGGTGAAGCCTAGGTTGCCCGGAACGTAGAAATGACAATATCTTTCTCACTGGTTGCAATTATTCCTGTTATACGATGGAAAAACTGTTGGATTTTTATTACATTTTATGCTTCGGGCGTTGACTTCTACGGGCCTAACTATTGGATCTGGTGGACCAACGCTCTAGAGCGGAGTGTAGGTTGCCAGGAACGTAGAAATGACCATCACTTTCACACTGTTTGCAATTATTCCTGTTATACGATGGAAAAACTGTTGTAGTTATATTGTATTTTATGCTTCTGGCGTTGACTTCTAAGGCCGTAGTCATTCGATGTGGTGGAGCAACGCCATAGAGTGAAGCCTATGTTGGCCGGAACGTAGAAATAACCATATCTTTCACACTGGTTGCAATTATTCCTGTTATACGATGGAAAAACTGTTGTATTTTTATTGCATTTTATGCTTCGGGCGTTGACTTCTAAGGCCCTAACTATTCGATGTGATGGAGCAACGCCCTAGAGCGAAACCTAGGTTGCCCGGAACGTAGAAATGGCCATTACTTCCACACTGGTTGCAGTTATTCCTGTTATACGATGGAAAAACTGTTGCATTTTTATTGTATTTTCTGCTTCTGTCTTTGACTTCTAAGGTCCTAGCTATTCGACGTGGTGGGGCAGCGCCCCAGAGTGAAGCCTAGGATGCCCGGAGCCTAGAAATGAACATTACTTTCACACTGGTTGCAATTATTCGTTTTATACGATGGAAATACTGTTGTATTTATTTTGTAATTGGTGCTTCTGCCGTTGACTTCTTAGGCCCTAACTACTGGATATCGTGGAGCATCGCCCTTGGGTTACGCCTAGGTTGCCCGGAACGTAGAAATGACCATATCTTTCACACTGGTTGCAATTATTCCTGTTATACGATGGAAAAACTGTTGTATTTTTATTGCATTTTATGCTTCGGGCGTTGACTTCTAAGGCCCTAACTATTCGATGTGATGGAGCAACGCCCTAGAGCGAAACCTAGGTTGCCCGGAACGTAGAAATGGCCATTACTTTCACACTGGTTGCAATTATTCCTGTTATACGGTGGAAAAACTGTTGTATTTATTTTGAATTTTATGCTTCTGGCGTTGACTTCTTAGGCCCTAATAATTGGATCTGGTGGAGCAACGCCCTAGGCCGAAGCCTAGGTTGCCCGGAACGTAGAAATGACAATATCTTTCTCACTGGTTGCAATTATTCCTGTTATACGATGGAAAAACTGTTGGATTTTTATTACATTTTATGCTTCGGGCGTTGACTTCTACGGCCCTAACTATTGGATCTGGTGGACCAACGCTCTAGAGCGGAGTGTAGGTTGCCAGGAACGTAGAAATGACCATCACTTTCACACTGTTTGCAATTATTCCTGTTATACGATGGAAAAACTGTTGTAGTTATATTGTATTTTATGCTTCTGGCGTTGACTTCTAAGGCCGTAGTCATTCGATGTGGTGGAGCAACGCCATAGAGTGAAGCCTATGTTGGCCGGAACGTAGAAATAACCATATCTTTCACACTGGTTGCAATTATTCCTGTTATACGATGGAAAAACTGTTGTATTTTTATTGCATTTTATGCTTCGGGCGTTGACTTCTAAGGCCCTAACTATTCGATGTGATGGAGCAACGCCCTAGAGCGAAACCTAGGTTGCCCGGAACGTAGAAATGGCCATTACTTCCACACTGGTTGCAGTTATTCCTGTTATACGATGGAAAAACTGTTGCATTTTTATTGTATTTTCTGCTTCTGTCTTTGACTTCTAAGGTCCTAGCTATTCGACGTGGTGGGGCAGCGCCCCAGAGTGAAGCCTAGGATGCCCGGAGCCTAGAAATGAACATTACTTTCACACTGGTTGCAATTATTCGTTTTATACGATGGAAATACTGTTGTATTTATTTTGTAATTGGTGCTTCTGCCGTTGACTTCTTAGGCCCTAACTACTGGATATCGTGGAGCATCGCCCTAGGGTTACGCCTAGGTTGCCCGGAACGTAGAAATGACCATATCTTTCACACTGGTTGCAATTATTCCTGTTATACGATGGAAAAACTGTTGTATTTTTATTATATTTTATGCTTCGGGCGTTGACTTCTACGGCCCTAACTATTGGATCTGGTGGACCAACGCTCTAGAGTGGAGTGTAGGTTGCCAGGAACGTAGAAATGACCATCACTTTCACACTGTTTGCAATTATTCCTGTTATACGATGGAAAAACTGTTGTAGTTATATTGTATTTTATGCTTCTGGCGTTGACTTCTAAGGCCGTAGTCATTCGATGTGGTGGAGCAACGCCATAGGGTGAAGCCTATGTTGGCCGGAACGTAGAAATAACCATATCTTTCACACTGGTTGCAATTATTCCTGTTATACGATGGAAAAACTGTTGTATTTATATTGTATTTTATGCTTCTGGCGTGGTCTTATAAGGCCGTAACTATTCGATGTGGTGGAGCAACGCCCTAGAGTGATGCCTATGTTGCCCGGAGCGTAGAAATGACCATATCTTTCACACAGGTTGCAATTATTCCTGTTATACGATGGAAAAACTGTTGCATTTATATTGTATTTTATGCTTCGGGCGTTGACATCTAAGGCCCTAACTATTCGATCTGGTGGAGCAACGCCCTAGGGTGAAGCCTACGTTGTCCGAAACGCAGAAATGAACATAACCTTCACACTGGTTGCAATTATTCGTTTTATACGATGGAAAAGCTGTTGGATTTTTATTGTATTTTATGCTCCGCGCGTTGACTTCTAAGGCCCTAACTATTGGATCTGGTGGAGCAACGCCCTAGGGTGAAGCCTAGGTTGCCCGGAACGTAGAAATGGCCATATCTTTCACACTGGTTGCAACTATTCCTGTTATATGATGGAAAAACGGATGTGTCTATTTTGTATTTTATGCCTCTGGCGTTGACTTCTTAGGCCCTAACTACTGGATCTCGTGGAGCAACGCCCTAGGGTTAAGTCTAGGTTGCCGGGAACGTAGAAATGACCATTACTTTCACACTGGTTGCAATTATTCCTGTTATACGATGGAAAAACTGTTGTATTTATTTTGAATTTTATGCTTCTGGCGTTGACTTCTTAGGCCCTAATAATTGGATCTGGTGGAGCAACGCCCTAGGGTGAAGCCTAGGTTGCCCGGAACGTAGAAATGACAATATCTTTCACAATGGTTGCAATTATTCCTGTTATACGATGGAAAAACTGTTGGATTTTTATTACATTTTATGCTTCGGGCGTTGACTTCTAAGGCCCTAACTATTCGATCTGGTGGAGCAACGTCCTAGGGTGAAGCCTAGGCTGCCCGGAACGTAGAAATGACCATAACTTTCACGCTGTTTGCAATTACTCGTCTTATACGATTGAAAAGCTGTTGGATTTATATTGGATTTTATGCTTCTGTCGCTGGTTTCTAAGGCTCTAACCATTCGATCTGGTGGAGCTACGCCCTAGAGTGAATCCTAGAAATGCAGAGAACCTAGAAGTGGCCATTAATTTCACATAGGTTGCAATTATTCCTGCTATACGATGGAAAACCTGTTGTATTTTTATTGTATTTTATGCTTCGGGCGTTGACTTCTAAGGCCCTAACTATTCGATCTGGTGGAGCAACGCCATAGTGTGAAGCCTAGGTTACCCGGAACGTAGAAATGACCATTACTTTCACACTGGTTGCAATTATTCCTGTTATACGAAGGAAGGACTGTTGTATTTTTATTATATTTTATGCTTCGGGCGTTGACTTCTAAGGCCCTAACTATTGGATCTGGTGGACCAACGCTCTAGAGCGAAGTGTAGGTTGCCAGGAACGCAGAAATGACCATCACTTTCACACTGTTTGCAATTATACCTGTTATACGATGGAAAAACTGTTGTATTTATATTGTATTTTATGCTTCTGGCGTTGACTTCTAAGGCCGTAGCTATTCGATGTGGTGGAGCAACGACCTAGGGTGAAGCCTATGTTGCCCGGAACGTAGAAATGACCATATCTTTCACACTGTTTGCAATTATTCCTGTTATACGATGGAAAAACTTCTGTATTTATTTCGTATTTTATGCTTCTGGCGTTGACTTCTTAGGCCCTAACTAGTGGATCTGGTGGAGCAACGCCCTTGGGTGAAGCCTAGGTTGCCCGGAACGTAGAAATGAACATAACTTTCATACTGGTAGGAATTATTCGTTTTATACGATGGAAAAACTGTTGTATTTCTATTGTATTTTATGCTTCTGGCGTTGACTTCTAAGGCCGTAGCTATTCGATGTGGTGGAGCAGCGCCCTAGAGTGAAGCCTATGTTGCCCGGAACGTAGAAATGACCAAATTTTTCACACTGTTTGTAATTATTCCTGTAATACGATGGAAAAACTGTAGTATTTATACTGTATTTCATGCTTCTGGCTTTGACTTCTAAGGCCCTAACTATTCGATGTGATGGAGCCACGCCCTAGAGCGAAACCTAGGTTGCCCGGAACGTAGAAATGGCCATTACTTCCACACTGTTTGCAATTATTCATTTCATACATTGTAAAAACTGTTGTATTTATATTGTATTTTAAGTTTCTGGCGTTGACTTCTAAGGCACTCACTATTCGATGTGGTGGAGCAACGCCCTAGAGCGAAACCTAGGTTGCCCGAAACGTAGAAATGACCATTACTTTCACACTGGTTGCAGATATTCCTGTTATACGATGGAAAAACTGTTGTATTTATTTTGTATTTTATGCTTCTGGCGTTGACTTCTAAGGCCGTAACCATTCGATGTGGTGGAGCAGCGCCCTAGGGTGACGCCTAGGTTGCCCGGAACGTAGAAATGGCCATACCTTTCACACTGGTTGCAATTATTCCTGTTATATGATGGAAAAACGGATGTGTCTATTTTGTATTTTATGCTTCTGGCGTTGACTTCTTAGGCCCTAACTACTGGATATCGTGGAGCAACGCCCTAGGGTTAAGCCTAGGTTGCCCGGAACGTAGAAATGACCATATCTTTCACACAGCTTGCAATTATTCCTGTTATACGATGGAAAAACTGTTGGATTTTTATTACATTTTATGCTTCGGGCGTTGACTTCTAAGGCCCTAACTATTGGATCTGGTGTACCAACGCTCTAGAGTGAAGTGTAGATTGCCCGGAACGTAGAAATGACCTTTACCTTTACGCTTGTTGCAATTATTCCTGTTATGCGATGAAAATACTGCTGTATTATTATTGTAATTTATGCTTCAGGCGTTGACTTCTAAGACCGTAGCAAATCGATGTGGTGGAGCAACGCCCTAGAGTGAAGCCTAGGTTGCCTGGAACGTGGAAATGACCATTACTTCCACACTGTTTGCAATTATTCATTTTATACAATGGAAAAACTGTAGTATTTTTATTGCATTTTATGCTTCGGGCGTTGACTTCTAAGGCCGTAGTCATTCGATGTGGTGGAGCAACGCCATAGAGTGAAGCCTATGTTGCCCGGAACGTAGAAATAACCATATCTTTCACAGTGGTTGCAATTATTCCTGTTATACGATGGAAAAACTGTTGTATTTATATTGTATTTTATGCTTCTGGCGTTGACTTATAAGGCCGTAACTATTCGATGTGGTGGAGCAACGCCCTAGAGTGATGCCTAGGTTGCCCGGAGCGTAGAAATGACCATATCTTTCATACTGGTTGCACTTATTCGTTTTATACGATGGAAAAACTGTTGTATTTATACTGTATTTTATGCTTCTGGCGTTCACTTCTAAGGCCGTAACTATTCGATGTTGTGGAGCAGCGTCCTAGAGCAAAACCTAGGTTGCCCAGAACGTAGAAATGACCATATCTTTCACACTGGTTGCAATTATTCCTGCTATACGATGGAAAGACTGTTGTATTTATTTTGTACTTTATGCATCTGGTGTTGACTTCTTAGGCCCTAGCTATTCGATCTGGTGGAGCAACGCCCTAGGGTGAAGCCTACGTTGTCCGAAACGTAGAAATGAACATAACCTTCACACTGGTTGCAATTATTCGTTTTATACGATGGAAAAGCTGTTGTATTTTTATTGTATTTTAAGCTCCGGGCGTTGACTTCTAAGGCCCTAACTATTCGATCTGGTAGAGCAACGCCCTAGGGTGAAGCCTAGGTTGCCCGGAACGTAGAAATGGCCATATCTTTCACACTGGTTGCAACCATTCCTGTTATATGATGGAAAAACGGATGTGTCTATTTTGTATTTTATGCTTCTGGCGTTGACTTCTTAGGCCCTAACTACTGGATCTCGTGGAGCAACGCCCTAGGGTTAAGTCTAGGTTGCCGGGAACGTAGAAATGACCATTACTTTCACACTGGTTGCAATTATTCCTGTTATACGATGGAAAAACTGTTGTATTTATTTTGAATTTTATGCTTCTGGCGTTGACTTATTAGGCCCTAATAATTGGATCTGGTGGAGCAACGCCCTAGGGTGAAGCCTAGGTTGCCCGGAACGTAGAAATGACAATATCTTTCACACTGGTTGCAACTATTCCTGTTATACGATGGAAAAACTGTTGGATTTTTATTACATTTTATGCTTCGGGCGTTGACTTCTAAGGCCCTAACTATTCGATCTGGTGGAGCAACGTCCTAGGGTGAAGCCTAGGCTGCCCGGAACGTAGAAATGACCATAACATTCACGCTGTTTGCAATTACTCGTCTTATACGATGGAAAAGCTGTTGTATTTATATTGGATTTTATGCTTCTGTCGCTGCTTTCTAAGGCTCTAACCATTCGATCTGGTGCAGCTACGCCCTAGAGTGAATCCTAGGATGCAGAGAACCTAGAAGTGGCCATTAATATCACACAGGTTGCAATTATTCCTGCTATACGATGGAAAACCTGTTGTATTTTTATTGTATTTTATGCTTCGGGCGTTGACTTCTAAGGCCCTAACTATTCGATCTGGTGGAGCAACGCCATAGTGTGAAGCTTAGGTTACCCGGAACGTAGAAATGACCATTACTTTCACACTGGTTGCAATTATTCCTGTTATACGAAGGAAAAACTGTTGTATTTTTATTATATTTTATGCTTCGGGCGTTGACTTCTAAGGCCCTAACTTTTGGATCTGGTGGACCAACGCTCTAGAGCGAAGTGTAGGTTGCCAGGAACGCAGAAATGACCATCACTTTCACACTGTTTGCAATTATTCCTGTTATACGATGGAAAAACTGGTGTATTTATATTGTATTTTATGCTTCTGGCGTTGACTTCTAAGGCCGTAGTTATTCGATGTGGTGGAGCAACGCCCTAGAGTGAAGCCTATGTTGCCCGGAACGTAGAAATGACCATACCTTTCACACTGTTTGCAATTATTCCTGTCATACGATGGAAAAACTGTTGTATTTATTATGTATTTTATGCTTCTGGCGTTGACTTCTAAGGCCGTAACTATTCGATGTGGTGGAGCAGCGCCCTAGGGTGACGCCTAGGTTGCCCGGAACGTAGAATTGGCCATATCTTTCACACTGGTTGCAATTATTCCTGTTATATGATGGAAAAACGGATGTGTCTATTTTGTATTTTATGCTTCTGGCGTTGACTTCTTAGGCCCTAACTACTGGATCTCGTGGAGCAGCGCCCTAGGGTTAAGCCTAGGTTGCCGGGAACGTAGAAATGACCATTACTTTCACACTGGTTGCAATTATTCCTGTTATCCGATGGAAAAACTGTTGTATTTATTTTGAATTTTATGCTTCTGGCGTTGACTTCTTAGGCCCTAACAATTGGATCTGGTGGAGCAAACGCCCTAGGCTGAAGCCTAGGTTGCACGGAACGTGGAAATGGCCATTACTTCCACACTGTTTGCAATTATACATTTTATACAATGGAAAAACTGTTGTATTTTTATTATATTTTATGCTTCGGGCGTTGACTTCTAAGGCCCTCACTATTGGATCTGGTGGACCAACGCACTATAGTGAAGCCTATGATGCCCGGAACGTAGAAATGACCATACCTTTCACACTGTTTGCAATTATTCCTGTTACACGATGGAAAAACTGTTGTATTTATTTTGTATTTTATGCTTCTGGCGTTGACTTCTAAGGCCGTAACTATTCGATGTGGTGGAGCAGCGCCCTAGGGTGACGCGTAGGTTGCCCGGAACGTAGAATTGGCCATATTTTTCAGACTGGTTGCAATTATTCCTGTTATATGATGGAAAAACGGATGTGTCTATTTTGTATTTTATGCTTCTGGCGTTGACTTCTTAGGCCCTAACTACTGGATCTCGTGGAGCAACGCCCTAAGGTTAAGCCTAGGTTGCCGGGAACGTAGAAATGACCATTACTTTCACACTGGTTGCAATTATTCCTGTTATACGATGGAAAAACTGTTGTACTTATTTTGAATTTTTTGCTTCTGGCGTTGACTTCTTAGGCCCTAACTATTGGATCTGTTGGACCAACGCTCTAGAGTGAAGTGTAGATTGCCCGGAACGTAGAAATGACCATTACCTTTACGCTTGTTGCAATTATTCCTGTTATGCGATGAAAATACTGCTGTATTATTATTGTAATTTATGCTTCAGGCGTTGACTTCTAAGGCCGTAGCTATTCGATGCGGTGGAGCAACGCCCTAGAGTGAAGCCTAGGTTGCACGGAACGTGGAAATGACCATTACTTCCACACTGTTTGCAATTATTCATTTTATACAATGGAAAAACTGTTGTATTTTTATTGCATTTTATGCTTCGGGCGTTGACTTCTAAGGCCCTAACTACTGGATCTCGTGGAGCATCGCCCTAGGGTTAAGCCTAGGTTGCCCGGAACGTAGAAATGACCATACCTTTCACACTGGTTGCAATTATTCCTGTTATACGATGGAAAAACTGTTGCATTTATATTGTATTTTATGCACCTGGCGTTGACTTCTAAGGCCGTAGCTATTCGATGTGGTGGAGCAACGCCCTAGCGTGAAGCCTATGTTGCCCGGGACGTAGAAATGACCAAATTTTTCACACTGTTTGCAATTATTCCTGTTATACGATGGAAAAACTGTTGTATTTTTATTATATTTTATGCTTCGGGCGTTGACTTCTAAGGCCCTAACTAGTGGATCTGGTGGAGCAACGCCCTAGGGTGAAGTCTAGGTTGCCCGGAACGTGGAAATGACCATAACTTTCATACTGGTTGCAATTACTCGTTTTATACGATGGAAAAACTGTTGTATTTATATTGTATTTTATGCTTCTGGTGTTGACTTCTAAGGCCGTAGCTATTCGATGTGGTGGAGCAACGCCCTAGAGTGAAGCCTATGTTGCCCGGGACGTAGAAATGACCAAATTTTTCACACTGTTTGCAATTATTCTTGTTATACGATGGACAAACTGTTGTATTTATATTGCATTTTATGATTCTGGCGTTGACTTCTAAGGCCGTAGTTATTCGATGTGGTGGAGCAACGCCCTAGAGTGAAGCCTATGTTGCCCGGAACGTAGAAATGACCATACCTTTCACACTGTTTGCAATTATTCCTGTTATACGATGGAAAAACTGGTGTATTTATTTTGTATTTTTGCTTCTGGCGTTGACTTCTTAGACCCTAACTAGTGGATCTGGTGGAGCAACGCCCTAGGGTGAAGTCTAGGTTGCCCGGATCGTAGAAATGACCATAACTTACATACTGGTTGCAATTATTCGTTTTATACGATGGAAAAACTGTTGTATTTATATTGTATTTTATGCTTCTGGCGTTGACTTCTAAGGCCGTCGCTATTCGATGTGGTGGAGCAACGCCCTAGAGTGAAGCCTATGTTGCCCGGGACGTAGATATGACCAAATTTTTCACACTGTTTGCAATTATTCCTGTAATACGATGGAAAAACTGTAGTATTTATACTGTATTTCATGCTTCTGGCGTTAACTTCTAAAGCCCTAACTATTCGATGTGATGGAGCAACGCCCTAGAGCGAAACATAGGTTGCCCGGAACGTAGAAATGACCATTACTTCCACACTGTTTGCAATTATTCATTTTATACAATGGAAGAACTGTTGTATTTTTATTGCATTTTATGCTTCGGGCGTTGACTTCTAAGGCCCTAACTACTGGATCTCGTGGAGCATCGCCCTAGGGTGAAGCCTAGGTTGCCCGGAACGTAGAAATGACCATATCTTTCACACTGGTTGCAATCATTCCTGTTATACGATGGAAAAACTGTTGTATTTTTATTATATTTTATGCTTCGGGCGTTGACTTCTAAGGCCCTAACTATTGGATCTGGTGGACCAACGCTCTAGACTGGAGTGTAGGTTGCCAGGAACGTAGAAATGACCATCACTTTCACACTGTATGCAATTATTCCTGTTATACGATGGAAAACTCTAGTATTTATATTGTATTTTATGCTTCTGGCGTTAATTTCTAAGGCCGTAGTTATTCGATGTGGTGGAGCAACGCCCTAGAGTGAAGCCTAGGTTGCACGGAACGTGGAAATGACCATTACTTCCACACTGTTTGCAATTATTCATTTTATACAATGGAAAAACTGTTGTATTTTTATTGCATTTTATGCTTCGGGCGTTGACTTCTAAGGCCCTAACTACTGGATCTCGTGGAGCATCGCCCTAGGGTTAAGCCTAGGTTGCCCGGAACGTAGAAATGACCATACCTTTCACACTGGTTGCAATTATTCCTGTTATACGATGGAAAAACTGTTGCATTTATATTGTATTTTATGCACCTGGCGTTGACTTCTAAGGCCGTAGCTATTCGATGTGGTGGAGCAACGCCCTAGCGTGAAGCCTATGTTGCCCGGGACGTAGAAATGACCAAATTTTTCACACTGTTTGCAATTATTCCTGTTATACGATGGAAAAACTGTTGTATTTTTATTATATTTTATGCTTCGGGCGTTGACTTCTAAGGCCCTAACTAGTGGATCTGGTGGAGCAACGCCCTAGGGTGAAGTCTAGGTTGCCCGGAACGTGGAAATGACCATAACTTTCATACTGGTTGCAATTATTCGCTTTATACGATGGAAAAACTGTTGTATTTATATTGTATTTTATGCTTCTGGTGTTGACTTCTAAGGCCGTAGCTATTCGATGTGGTGGAGCAACGCCCTAGAGTGAAGCCTATGTTGCCCGGGACGTAGAAATGACCAAATTTTTCACACTGTTTGCAATTATTCTTGTTATACGATGGACAAACTGTTGTATTTATATTGCATTTTATGATTCTGGCGTTGACTTCTAAGGCCGTAGTTATTCGATGTGGTGGAGCAACGCCCTAGAGTGAAGCCTATGTTGCCCGGAACGTAGAAATGACCATACCTTTCACACTGTTTGCAATTATTCCTGTTATACGATGGAAAAACTGGTGTATTTATTTTGTATTTTTGCTTCTGGCGTTGACTTCTTAGACCCTAACTAGTGGATCTGGTGGAGCAACGCCCTAGGGTGAAGTCTAGGTTGCCCGGATCGTAGAAATGACCATAACTTACATACTGGTTGCAATTATTCGTTTTATACGATGGAAAAACTGTTGTATTTATATTGTATTTTATGCTTCTGGCGTTGACTTCTAAGGCCGTAGCTATTCGATGTGGTGGAGCAACGCCCTAGAGTGAAGCCTATGTTGCCCGGGACGTAGATATGACCAAATTTTTCACACTGTTTGCAATTATTCCTGTAATACGATGGAAAAACTGTAGTATTTATACTGTATTTCATGCTTCTGGCGTTAACTTCTAAAGCCCTAACTATTCGATGTGATGGAGCAACGCCCTAGAGCGAAACCTAGGTTGCCCGGAACGTAGAAATGACCATTACTTCCACACTGTTTGCAATTATTCATTTTATACAATGGAAGAACTGTTGTATTTTTATTGCATTTTATGCTTCGGGCGTTGACTTCTAAGGCCCTAACTACTGGATCTCGTGGAGCATCGCCCTAGGGTGAAGCCTAGGTTGCCCGGAACGTAGAAATGACCATATCTTTCACACTGGTTGCAATCATTCCTGTTATACGATGGAAAAACTGTTGTATTTTTATTATATTTTATGCTTCGGGCGTTGACTTCTAAGGCCCTAACTATTGGATCTGGTGGACCAACGCTCTAGACTGGAGTGTAGGTTGCCAGGAACGTAGAAATGACCATCACTTTTACACTGTATGCAATTATTCCTGTTATACGATGGAAAACTCTAGTATTTATATTGTATTTTATGCTTCTGGCGTTAATTTCTAAGGCCGTAGTTATTCGATGTGGTGGAGCAACGCCCTAGAGTGAAGCCTATGTTGCCCGGAACGTAGAAATGACCATATCTTTCACACTGTTTGCAATTATTCCTGTTATACGATGGAAAAACTGTTGTATTTATTTTGTATTTTATGCTTCTGGCGTTGACTTCTTAGGCCCTAACTAGTGGATCTGGTGGAGCAACGCCCTAGGGTGTAGCCGAGGTTGCCCGGAACGTAGAAATGACCACAACTTTCATACTGGTTGCAATTATTCGTTTTATACGTTGGAAAAACTGTTGTATTTATATTGTATTTTATGCTTCTGGCGTAGACTTCTAAGGCCGTAGCTATTCGATGTGGTGGAACAACGCCCTAGAGTGAAGCCTATGTTACCCGGAACGTAGTAATGACCAAATTTTTCACACTGTTTGCAATTATTCCTGTAATACGATGGAAAAACTGTAGTATGTATACTGTATTTCATGCTTCTGGCGTTAACTTCTAAGGCCCTAACTATTCGATGTGATGGAGCAACGCCCTAGAGCGAAACCTAGGTTGCCCGGAACGTAGAAATGACCATTACTTCCACACTGTTTGCAATTATTCCTGTTACACGATGGAAAAACTGTTGTATTTATTTTGTATTTTATGCTTCTGGCGTTGACTTCTAAGGCCGTAACTATTCGATGTGGTGGAGCAGCGCCCTAGGGTGACGCCTAGGTTTGCCCGGAACGTAGAATTGGCCATATTTTTCACACTGGTTGCAATTATTCCTGTTATATGATGGAAAAACGGATGTGTCTATTTTGTATTTTATGCTTCTGGCGTTGACTTCTTAGGCCCTAACTACTGGATCTCGTGGAGCAACGCCCTAAGGTTAAGCCTAGGTTGCCCGGAACGTAGAAATGACCATATCTTTCACACTGGTTGCAATTATTCCTGTTATACAATGGAAAAACTGTTGTACTTTTATTATATTTTATGCTTCGCGCGTTGACTTCTAAGGCCCTAACTATTGGATCTGGTGGACCAACGCTCTAGAGTGGAGTGTAGGTTGCCAGGAACGTAGAAATGACCATCACTTTCACACTGTTTGCAATTATTCCTGTTATACGATGGAAAAACTGTTGTATTTATATTGTATTTTATGCTTCTGGCGTTGACTTCTTAGACCCTAACTAGTGGATCTGGTGGAGCAACGCCCTAGGGTGAAGTCTAGGTTGCCCGGAACGTAGAAATGACCATAACTTTCATACTGGTTGCAATTATTCGTTTTACACGATGGAAAAACTGTTGTATTTATACTGTATTTTATGCTTCTGGCGTTGACTTCTAAGGCCGTAGCTATTCGATGTGGTGGAGCAACGCCCTAGAGCGAAACCTAGGTTGCCCGAAACGTAGGAATGACCATTACTTTCACACTGGTTGCAGTTATTCCTGTTATACGATGGAAAAACTGTTGTACTTATTTTGTATTTTATGCTTCTGGCGTTGACTTCTAAGGACGTAACTATTCGATGTGGTGGAGCAGCGCCCTAGGGTGACGCCTAGGTTGCCCGGAACGTAGAAATGGCCATATCTTTCACACTGGTTGCAATTATTCCTGTTATACGATGGAAAAACCGTTGGATTTTTATTACATTTTATGCTTCTGGCGTTGACTTCTAAGGACGTAACTATTTGATGTGGTGGAGCAGCGCCCTAGGGTGACGCCTAGGTTGCCCGGAACGTAGAAATGGCCATATCTTTCACTCTGGTTGCAATCATTCGTTTTATACAATGGAAAAACTGTTCTATTAATTTTATATTTAATGCTTCGGGCGTTGACTTCTAAGGTCCTAACTATTCGATCCGGTGGAGCAACGCCCTAGAGTGAAGTCTAGATTGCCCGGAACGTAGAAATGACCATTACTTTCACACTGTTTGCAATTATTTCTATTATACTATGGAAAAACTGTTGTATTTTTATTGTATTTTATGCTTCTGGCGTTGACTTCTTAGGCCCTAAATATTCGATACCGTGGAGCATCGCCTTAGCGTGAAGAACAGGTTGCGCGGAACGTAGAAATGACCGTTACTTTCACAATGTTTGCAATCATTAATTGTATGCGATGGAAAAAGTGTTGTATTTTTATTTTATTTTATGCTTCTGGCGTTGACGTCTAAGGCCCTAACTACACGATCTGGTGGAGCAACGCCTTAGAGTGAAGCCTAGGTTTACCGGAGCGTAGAAATGACTATTACCTTCACACTGTTTGCAATTGTTCCTGTTATACGGTGGAAAAGCTGTTGTATTTATATTGTATTTAATGCTTCTCGCGTTGACTTCTAAGGCCATAGCTATTCGATGTGGTCGAGCAACGGCCTAGAGTGAAGCCTAGGTTGCCAGGAACGTAGAAATGACCATATCTTTCACACTGTTTGCAATTATTTCTGTTATACGGTCGAAAAGCTGTTGTATTTATATTGTATATAATGCTTCTGGCGTTGACTTCTAAGGCCCTATCTATTCGATCTGGTGGAGGAATGCCTCAGAGTTAAGTCTAGGATGCCCGTAACGTTGAAATGGCCATTACTTTCACACTGGTTGCAATTATTGGTTTTAGACGATGGAAAAGCTGTTGTATTTATATTGTATTTTATGCATCTGGCGTTGACTTCTTAGGCCCTAACCATTCGATCCAGTGGAGCAACGCCCTAGAGTGTAGTCTAGATTGCCCGGAACGTAGAAATGACCATTACTTTCACACTGTTTGCAATTATTCATTTTATACGATGGAAAAACTGTTGTATTTATATTGTATTTTATTCTTCTGGCATTGACTTTTAAGGCCCTAACTATTCGATGTGGTGGAGCAACGCCCTAGAGTGAAGCCTAGGTTGCCCGGAACGTAGAAGTGACCATTAGCTTCACACTGTTTGCAATTATTCATTTTATACGATGGAAAAACTGTTGTATTTATATTGTATTTTATGCTTCTGGCGTTGACGTCTTAGGCCCTAAATATTCGATCCGGTGGAGCGTCGCCCTAGAGTGAAGCCTAGGTTGCCCGGAACGTAGAAATGACCGTTACTTTCACAATGTTTGCAATCATTAATAGTATACGATGGAAAAACTGTTGTATTTTTATTGTATTTTATGCTTCTGGCGTTGACTTCTAAGGCCGTAGCTAATCGATGTGGTGGAGCAACGCCCTAGAGTGCAGCCTATGTTGCACAGAACGTTGAAATGACCATAAGTTTCACTCTGGTTGCAATCATTCGTTTTATACAATGGAAAAACTGTTCTATTAATTTTGTATTTTATGCTTCGGGCGTTGACTTCTAACGCCCTAGCTATCCGATCTGGTGGAGCAACGCCCTAGAGTGTAGCCTAGGTCGCCCAGAACGTAGAAATGACCATCACTTTCACTCTGGATGCAATTATTCCTGTTATACGATGGAAAAACTGATGTATTTTTATTGTATTTTATGCGTCTGGAGTTGTTTTCTAAGGCCCTAACAATTCGACCTGGTGTAGCAACGCCCCAGACGGAAGCCTAGATTGCACGGAACGTAGAAATGACTATTACCTTCACACTGTTTGCAATTATTCCTGTTATACGATGGAAAAACTGTTGGACTTTTATTCTACTGTATGCTTCTGGCGTTGACTTCTAAGGCCCTATCTATTCGATCAGGTGGAGCAATGCCTCAGAGTTAAACATAGGATGCCCGTAACGTTGAAATGGCCATTACTTTCACACCGGTTGCAATTATTCGTTTTAGATGATGGAAAATCTGTTATATTTATATTGTATTTTATGCTTCTGGCGTTGACTTCTAAGGCCGTAGCTAATCGATGTGGTGGAGCAATGCCCTAGAGTTCATCCTATGTTGCACGGAACGTAGAAATGACCATAAGTTTCACTCTGGTTGCAATCATTCGTTTTATACAATGGAAAAACTGTTCTATTAATTTTGTATTTTGTGCTTCGGGCGTTGACTTCTAAGGCCCTAGCTATTCGATCTGGTGGAGCAACGTCCTAGAGTGTAGCCTAGGTCGCCCGGAACGTAGAAATGACCATCACTTTCACTCTGGTTGCAATTATTCCTGTTATACGATGGAAAAGCTGTTGTATTTTTATTTTATTTTATGCTTCTGGCGTTGACTTCTAAGGCCCTAGCTATTCGATCCGGTGGAGCATCGCCCTAGAGTGAGGCCTAGGTTGCCCGGAACGTAGAAATGACCGTTACTTTCACAATGTTTGCAATCATTAATTGTATACGATGGGAAAACTGTTGCATTTATATGGTATTTTATGCATCTTGCGTTGACTTCTATCGCCCTAACTATTCGATCTGGTGGAGCAACGCCCTAGAGTGAAGCCAAGGTTGCCCGGAACGTAGAAATGACCATTACTTTCACAATGTTTGCAATTATTCATTTTATACGATGGAAAAGCTGTTGTATTTATATTGTATTTCATGCTTCTGGCGTTGACCTCTAAGGCCGTAGCTATGCGATGTGGTGGAGCAACACGCTAGAATGAAGCATAGGTTGCCCGAACCGTAGAAATGTCCATTACTTTCACACTGGTTGCAATTATTCATTTTATACGATGGAAAAGCTGTTGTATTTATATTGTATTTTATGCTTCTGGCGTTGACTTCTAAGGCATTAGCTGCTCGATCTGGCGGAGCAACGCCCTAGAGTGAAGCCTAGGTTACCCGGAATGTAGAAATGACCAGTACCTTCACACTGTTTGCAATTATTCATTTTATACGATGGAAAAACTATTGTATCTCTATTGTATTTTATGCTCTGGGCGTTGACTTCTAAGGCCCTAACTATTCGATCTGGTGGAGCAACGACCTGGAGTCAATCTGAGGTTGCTCGGAACGTAGAAATGACCTTAACTTTCGCACTGGTTGCAATTATCCGTTTTATACGATGGAAAAGCTGTTGTATTTTTATTGTACTTTACGATTCTGGCGTTAAGTTCTTGGGCCCTACCTATTCGATCTGGAGGAGCAACGCCCTAGGGTGAAGTCTAGGATGCCCAGAACGTAGAAATGACCATAAGTTTCATACTGGTTGCAATTATTCGTTTTATACAATGGAAAAACTGTTGTATTTATATTGTGTTTTATGCTTCAGGCGTTGACTTCTTAGGCCCTAACTATTGGATCTGGTGGAACAACGCCCTAGAGTGAAGCCTTGTTTGCCCGGAATGTAAAAATGACCATTACTTGCACACTGGTTGCCATTATTCGTTTTACACGATGGAAAAACTGTTGTATATATTTTCTATTTTATGCTTCGGGCGTTGACTTCTAAGGCACTAACTATTCGATCTGGACGAGCAACGCACTAGAGTGAAGCGTAGGTTGCCCGGAACGTAGACAAGACCATAACCTTCACACTGGTTGCAATTATTCCTGTTATACGATGGAAAAACTGTTGTATTTATATTGTACTTTATTCTTCTGGCGTTGACTTCTAAATCCCTAACTATTCGGTCTGGTGGAGCAACGACCTAGAGTGAAGCCTAGGTTGCCCGGAACGTAGAAATGGCCATAACTTTCACACTGGTTGCAATTATTCGTTTTATACAATGGAAAGACTGTTCTATTTATATTGTATTTTATGCATCTGGCATTCACTTCTAAGGCCCTAACTATTCGATATGGTGGTGCAACGCCCTAGTGCGAAACCTAGGTTGTCCGGAACGTAGAAATGACAATTACTTTCACACTGGTTGCAATTATTCCTGTTATACGATGAACAAACTGTTGGATTTTTACTGTACTTTATGCTTCTGGCGTTGACTTCTAAGGCCCTATGTATTCGATCTGGTGGAGCGATGCCTCAGGGTTAAGCCTAGGATACCCGGAACGTAGAAGTGACCGTTACTTTCACACTGGTTGCAATTATTCGTGATATACGATGGAAAAACTGTTGTACATATATCGTATTTTATGCTCCTGGCGTTGACTTCTTAGGCCCTAACTATACGATCTGGTGGAACAACGCCCTAGAGTGAAGCCTAGGTTGCCCGGAACGTAGAAATGACCATCACTTTCACACTTGTTACAATTACTCCTGTTATACGATGGAAAAACTGTTATATCATTATCGTATTTTATGCTTCGGGCATTGACTTCTATGGCCCTACCTCTTCGATCTGGTGGAGCAACACCCTAGAGTGTAGCGTAGGTAGCCCGGAACGTAAAAATGGCCATTACTTTCACACTGGTTGCAATTATTCATTTTATACGATGGAAAAACTGTGGTATTTTTATTGTATTTTATGCTTCAGGCGTTGACATCTAAGGCCCTAGCTATTCGGTCTGGCGGAGGAACGCCCTAGAGTGAAGCCTAGGTTGCCCGGAACGTAGAAATGACCATAACTTTCACACTGTTTGCAATTATTCATTTTATACGATGGAAAAACTGTGGTGTTTTTATTGTATTTTATGCTTCAGGCGTTGACCTCTAAGGCCGTAGCTATTCGATGTAGTGGAGCAACGCCTTAGAGTGAAGCCTAGGTTGCCCGGAACGTTGAAATGGCCATTACTTTCACACTGGTTGCAATTATTCGTTTTATACGATGGAAAAACTGTTGTACATATATCGTATTTTATGATTCGGGCGTTGACTTCTTAGGCCCTAACTATTCGATCTGCTGGACCAACGCCCCAGAGTGAAGCCTAGGTTGCCCGGAACGTAGGAATGAACATTACTTTCACACTGGTTGCAATTATTCATTTTATACAATGGAAAAGCTGTTGTACTTATGTTGTATTTTATTCTTCTGGCGTTGAATTCTACGTCCCTAGCTATTCGATCTGGTGGAGCAACGCCCTAGAGTGAGGCCTAGGTTGCCTGGAATGTAGAAATGACCAGTACTTTCACACTGGTTGCAATTATTCGTTTTATACAGTGGAAAGACTGTTCTATTTATATTGTATTTTATGCATCTGGCATTCACTTCTAAGGCCCTATCTATACGATGTGGTGGTGCAACGCCCTCGTGCGAAACGTAGGTTGTCCGGAACGTAGAAATGACAATTACTTTCACACTGGTTGCAATTATTCCTGTTATACGATGAACAAACTGTTGGATTTTTATTGTACTTTATGCTTCTGGCGTTGACTTCTAAGGCCCTATGTATTCGATCTGGTGGAGCGATGCCTCAGGGTTAAGTCTAGGATAACCGGAACGTAGAAGTGACCATTACTTTCACACTGGTTGCAATTATTCGTGATATACGATGGAAAAACTGTTGTGCATATATCGTATTTTATGCTTCTGTCGTTGACTTCTTAGGCCCTAACTATTCGATCTGGTAGAGCAACGCCCTAGTGTGAAGCCTAGGTTGCCCGGAACGTAGAAATGACCATAACTTGCATACTGGTTGCAATTATTCGTTTTATACGATGGAAAAACTGTTGTATTTATATCGTATTTTATGCTTCAGGCGTTGACTTCTTCGGCCCTACCTATTCGATCTGGTGAAGCAACGCCCTAGTGTGAAGTCTAGGTTGCCCAGAACGTAGAAATGACAATAAGTTTCATACTGGTTGCAATTATTCGTTTTATACAATGGAAAAACTGTTGTATTTATATTGTGTTTTATGTTTCAGGCGTTGACTTCTTAGGCCCTAACTATTCGATCTGGTGGAACAACGCCCTAGAGTGAAGTCTTGTTTGCCCGGAACGTAGAAATGACCATTACTTACACACTGGTTGCCATTATTCGTTTTATACGATGGAAAAACTGTTCTATATATTTTCTATTTTATGCTCCTGGCGTTGACTTCTAAGGCCCTAACTATTCGATGTGGTGGAGCAACGCCCTAGAGCAAAACCTAGGTTGCACGGACCGTAGAAATGACCATAACTTTCATACTGGATGCAATTATTCATTTTATACAATGGAAAGGCTGTTCTATTAATTTTGTATTTTATGCTTCGGGCGTTGACTTCTAAGGACCTAACTATTCGATCTGGTGGAGCAACGCCCTAGAGTGAATCCTAGGTTGCCCGGAACGTAGAAATATCCATCACCTTCACTCTGGTTGCAATTATTCCAGTTGTACGATGGAAAAGTTGTTGTATTTTTATTGTATTTTATGCGTCGGGCGTTGACTTCTAAGGCCCTAACTATTGGAACAGGTGGACCAACGCCCTAGACTGGAGCGTAGGATGCCAGGAACGTAGAAATGACCATCACTTTCACACTGTTAGCAATTATTCCTGTTATACGATGGAAGAACTGTTGTGTTTATATTGTATTTTATGCTTCGGGCGTTGACTTCTAAGGCCCTAACAATTCGATCTGGTAGAGCAACGCCCTAGGGTGAAGCCTAGGTTGCCCGGAACGTAGAAGTGGCCATTACTTTCACACTGGTTGCAATTATTCGTTTTATACGATGGAAAAACTGTTGTATTTATTTTGTATTTGGTGCTTCTGGCGGTGACTTCTTAGGCCCTAACAATTGGATCTGGTGGAACAACGCCCTAGAGTGAAGTCTAGGTTGCCCGGAACGTAGAAATGACCATCATTTTCACACTTGTTGCAATGACTCCTGTTATACGATGGAAAAACTGTTATACCTTTATCGTATTTTATGCTTCGGGCATTGACTTCTATGGCCCTACCTCTCCGATCTGGTGGAGTAACGCCCTAGAGTGAAGCCTAGGTTGCCCAGTACGTTGAAATGACCATGACTTTCACACTGGTTGCAATTATACGTTTTATACGATGGAAAGACTGTTGTATTTATTTTGTACTTTATGCTTCTGGCGTTTATTTCTAAGGTCCTAACTCTTCGATCTGGTGGAGCAAAGCCTCAGAGCTAAGTCTAGGTCGCCCCGAACGTAGAAATGACCATTATCTTCACACTGGTTGCAATTATTCCTGCTATACGTTGGAAAAACAGTTGTATCTTCATTGTATTTTATGCTTCGGGCGCTGACTTCTAAGACCCTAAATATTCGATCTGGCGGAGCACCGCCCTAGAGTGAAGCCTAGGTTGCGCGGAACATGGAAAAGACCATTACCTTCACACTGGTTGCAGTTACTCCTGTTATACGATGTAAAAGCCGTTGAATCTTCGATGTATTTTATGCTTCGGGCGCTGACGTCTAAGGCCCAGGCTATTCGATTTGTTGGAGCAACGCGCTGGAGCGAAGCCTAGGGTGCCCGGAACGTAGAAATGACCAGTACCTTCACAGTTGATGCAATTATTCCTGTTATACGATGGAAAAGCAGTGGTACTTTTCTTCTATTTTAGGCTTCAGGCGTTTACTTCTAAGGCCGTAGCCATTCGATGTGGTGGAGCTACGCCCTAGAGTGAAGCCTAGGTTGCCCGGAACGTAGAAATGACCATAACTTTCACACTGGTTGCAATTATTCGTTTTATACAATGGAAAAACTGTTCTATGTATTTTGTATTTTATGCTTCGGGCGTTGACTTCTAAGGCCCTAACTATTCGATCTGGTGGAGCAACGCCCTAGAGTGAAGCCTAGGTTGCCCGGAACGTAGGAATGACCATTACTTTCACACTGTTTGCAATTATTCATTTTATACGATGGAAAAACTGTTGTACTTACATTGTATTTTATGCTTCTGGCGTTGACTTCTAAGTCCCTAGCTATTCGATCTGGTGGAGCAACGCCCTAGAGTGAGGCCCAGGTTGCCTGGAATGTAGAAATGACCAGTACTTTCACACTGGTTGCAATTATTCGTTTTACACAATGGAAAAGCTGTTCTATTAATTTTGTATTTTATGCTTCGGGCGTTGACTTCTAAGGCCCTATCTGTTCGATTTGGTGGAGCAACGCCCTAGAGTGGAGCCTAGGTTGCCAGAAACGTAGAAATGTCCATTACTTTCACACTGGATGCAATTATTCATGCTACACGATGGAAAAGATGTTGTATTTTTATTGTATTTTATGCTTCTGGCGTTGACTTCTAAGGTCCTAGCTATTCGATCTCGTGGGGCTACGTCCAAGAGTGTAGCCTATGTTGCCTGGAACGTAGAAATGACCATAACTTTCACACTGGTTGCAATTATCCCTTTTATACGATGGAAAAGCTGTTGTATTTTTATTGTACTTTATGCTTCTGGCGTTAACTTCTCGTGCTCTAACTCTTCCATCTGGTGGAGCAACGCCCTAGAGTGAAGCCTAGGTTGCCCGAAACGTAGAAGTGACCATTACTTTCACACTGTTTGCAATTATTCCTGTTATACGATGGAAAAACCTCTGTATCTATATTGTATTTTATGCTTCCGGCGTTGACTTCTAAAGCTCTAACTCTTCGATCGCGTGGAGCAATGCCTCAGAATTAAGTCTAGGATGCCCGGAACGTAGAAATGACCATAACTTTCACACTGTTTGCAATTATTCATTTTATACGGTGGAAAAACTGTGGTATTTTTATTGTATTTTATGCTTCAGGCGTTGACCTCTAAGGCCGTAGCTATTCGATGTGGTGGAGCAACGCCCTAGAGTGTAGCCTAGGTTGCCCGGAACGTAGACATGACCATAACTTTCACACTGGTTGCAATTATCCCTTTTATACGATGGAAAAGCTGTTGTATTTTTATTGTACTTTATGCTTCTGGCGTTAACTTCTCGTGCCCTAACTACTCGATCTGGTGGAGCAACGCCCTGGAATGAAGCCTAGGTTGCCCGGAACGTAGAAGTGACCATTGCTTTCACACTGTTTGCAATTATTCGTTTTATACAATGGAAAAACTGTTCTATGTATTTTGTATTTTATGCTTCGGGCGTTGACTTCTAAGGCCCTAACTATTCGATCTGGTGGAGCAACGCCCTAGAGTGAAGCCTAGGTTGCCCGGAACGTAGGAATGACCATTACTTTCACACTGTTTGCAATTATTCATTTTATACGATGGAAAAACTGTTGTACTTACATTGTATTTTATGCTTCTGGCGTTGACTTCTAAGTCCCTAGCTATTCGATCTGGTGGAGCAACGCCCTAGAGTGAGGCCCAGGTTGCCTGGAATGTAGAAATGACCAGTACTTTCACACTGGTTGCAATTATTCGTTTTACACAATGGAAAAGCTGTTCTATTAATTTTGTATTTTATGCTTCGGGCGTTGACTTCTAAGGCCCTATCTGTTCGATTTGGTGGAGCAACGCCCTAGAGTGGAGCCTAGGTTGCCAGAAACGTAGAAATGTCCATTACTTTCACACTGGATGCAATTATTCATGCTACACGATGGAAAAGATGTTGTATTTTTATTGTATTTTATGCTTCTGGCGTTGACTTCTAATGTCCTAGCTATTCGATCTCGTGGGGCTACGTCCAAGAGTGTAGCCTATGTTGCCTGGAACGTAGAAATGACCATAACTTTCACACTGGTTGCAATTATCCCTTTTATACGATGGAAAAGCTGTTGTATTTTTATTGTACTTTATGCTTCTGGCGTTAACTTCTCGTGCTCTAACTCTTCCATCTGGTGGAGCAACGCCCTAGAGTGAAGCCTAGGTTGCCCGGAACGTAGAAGTGACCATTACTTTCACACTGTTTGCAATTATTCCTGTTATACGATGGAAAAACCTCTGTATCTATATTGTATTTTATGCTTCCGGCGTTGACTTCTAAAGCTCTAACTCTTCGATCGCGTGGAGCAATGCCTCAGAATTAAGTCTAGGATGCCCGGAACGTAGAAATGACCATAACTTTCACACTGTTTGCAATTATTCATTTTATACGGTGGAAAAACTGTGGTATTTTTATTGTATTTTATGCTTCAGGCGTTGACCTCTAAGGCCGTAGCTATTCGATGTGGTGGAGCAACGCCCTAGAGTGTAGCCTAGGTTGCCCGGAACGTAGACATGACCATAACTTTCACACTGGTTGCAATTATCCCTTTTATACGATGGAAAAGCTGTTGTATTTTTATTGTACTTTATGCTTCTGGCGTTAACTTCTCGTGCCCTAACTACTCGATCTGGTGGAGCAACGCCCTGGAATGAAGCCTAGGTTGCCCGATACGTAGAAGTGACCATTACTTTCACACTGTTTGCAATTATTCATTTTATACGATGGAAAAACTGTTCTATTAATTTTGTATTTTATGCTTCGGGCGTTGACTTCTAAGGCCCTAACTAATCGATCTGGTCGAGCAAAGCCCTAGAGTGAAGCATAGGTTGCGCGGAACGTGGAAATGATCATAACTTTCACACTGGTTGCTATTATTCGTTTTATACGATGGAAAAACTGTTGTATTTATATTGTATTTTATGCCTCTGGCGTTGACTTCTTAGGCCCTAACAGTTCGATCTGGTGTAGCAACGCCCTAGTGTCAAACCTAGGTTGCCCGGAACGTAGATATGACCATTACTTTCACACTGGTTGCAATTATCCGTTTTATACGATGGAAAAGCTGTTGCATTTATTTTGTATTTGGTGCTTCTGGCGTTGACTTCTTAGGCCCTAACTATTGGTTCTGGCTGACCGACGCCCTAGAGTGAAGCCTTGGTTGCCCGGAACGTGGAAATGACCATCACTTTGACACTGGTTGCAATTATTCCCGTTATGCGCTGCAAAAACTGTTGTATTTTTACTGTATTTTATGTTTCGGGCGTTGACTTCTAAGGCCCTATGTATTCGATCTGGTGGAGCGATGCCTCAGGGTTAAGTCTAGGATGCCCGGAACGTAGAAGTGATCATTACTTTCACACTGGTTGCAATTATTCGTGATATACGATGGAAAAACTGTTGTACATATATCGTATTTTATGCTTCTGGCGTTGACTTCTTAGGCCCTCACTATTCGATCTGGTAGAGCAACGACCTAGGCTGAAGCCTAGGTTGCCCGGAACGTAGAAATGACCATAACTTTCATACTGGTTGCAATTATTCGTTTTATACGATGGAAAAACTGTTGTATTTATATCGTATTTTATGCTTCAGGCGTTGACTTCTTAGGCCCTCACTATTCGATCTGGTAGAGCAACGACCTAGGCTGAAGCCTAGGTTGCCCGGAACGTAGAAATGACCATAACTTTCATACTGGTTGCAATTATTCGTTTTATACGATGGAAAAACTGTTGTATTTATATCGTATTTTATGCTTCAGGCGTTGACTTCTTAGGCCCTAACTATTCGATCTGGTGGCACAACGACCTAGGCTGAAGCCTAGGTTGCCCGGAACGTAGAAATGACCATTACTTCCGCACTGGTTGCAATTATTCATGCTATGTGATGGAAAAACTGTTGTATTTTTATTGTATTTCATGCTTCTAGTGTTGAATTCTTAGGCCCTAACTATTCGATCTGGTGGAGCAACGCCCTAGAGTGAAGCCTAGGTTGCTCCGAACGTAGAAATGACCATAACTTTCATACTGGTTGCAATTATTCCTGTTATACGATTAACAAACTGTTGGATTTTTATTGTACTTTATACTTCTGGCGTTGACTACTAAGGCCCTATGTATTCGATCTGGTGGAGCGATGCCTCAGGGTTAAGTCTAGGATGCCCGGAACGTAGAAGTGACCATTACTTTCACACTGGTTGCAATTATTCGTGATATACGATGGAAAAACTGTTGTACATATATCGTATTTTATGCTTCTGGCGTTGACTTCTTAGGCCCTCACTATTCGATCTGGTAGAGCAACGACCTAGGCTGAAGCCTAGGTTGCCCGGAACGTAGAAATGTCCATAACTTTCACACTGGTTGCAATCATTCCTGTCATATGATGGAAAAGCCGTTGTACTTGTATTGTACTTTATGCTACTGTTGTTGACTTCTTAGGCCCTAACTATTGAATCTGATGGACCACCGCCCTAGAGTGAAGTCTAGTTTGCACGGAACGTGGAAATGGCCATTACTTTCACACTGGTTGCAATTATTCCTGTATTACGATGGAAAAGCTGATGAATTTATATTGTATTTTATGCTTCGGGCGTTGACTTCTGCGGCCCTAACTATTGGATTTGGTGGAACAACGTCCTAGGGTGAAGCCTAGGCTTCCCGGAACGTAGAAATGACCATAACTTTCACACTGGTTGCAATTAATCCTGTTATATAATGGAAAAACTGTTTTATTTGCATTGTATTTTATTCTTTGGGCGTTGACTTCTAAGGCCCTCGCTATACGATCTGGTGGAGCAACGACCTAGCGTGAATCCTAGGTTGCCCGAAACGTTGAAATGACCATTACTTTCACTCTGGTTCCAATTATTCATGCTATACGATGGAAAAACTGTTATATTTTTATTGCATTTTATGCTTCTGGTGTCGACTTCTTAGGCCCTAACTATACGATCTGGTGGAACAACGCCCTAGAGTGAAGCCTAGGTTGCCCGGAAGGTAGAAATGACCATCACTTTCACACTTGTTACAATTACTCCTGTTATACGATGGAAAAACTGTTATATCATTATCGTATTTTATGCTTCGGGCATTGACTTCTATGGCCCTACCTCTTCGATCTGGTGGAGCAACGCCCTAGAGTGAAGCCTAGGTTGCCCGGAACGTTGAAATGGCCATTACTTTCACACTGGTTGCAATTATTCGTTTTATACGATGGAAAAACTGTTGTACATATATCGTATTTTATGATTCAGGCGTTGACTTCTTAGGCCCTAACTATTCGATCTGCTCGAGCAACGCCCCAGAGTGAAGCCTAGGTTGCCCGGAACGTAGGAATGACCATTACTTTCACACTGTTTGCAATTATTCATTTTATACGATGGAAGAACTGTTGTACTTATATTGTATTTTATGCTTCTGGCGTTGACTTCTAAGTCCCTAGCTATTCGATCTGGTGGTGCAACGCCCTAGAGTGAGGCCTAGGTTGCCTGGAATGTAGAAATGATCAGTACTTTCACACTGGTTGCAATTATTCGTTTTACACAATGGAAAAACAGTTCTATTTATTTTGTATTTTATGCTTCGGGAGTTGACTTCAAAGGCCCTAACTATTCGATCTGGTGGAGCAACGCCCTAGAGTGAAGCCTAGGTAGCCCGGAACGTATAAATGACCATTACTTTAACAATGGTTGCAATTATTCATTTTATACGATGGAAAAGCTGTTGTATCTTTATTGTGCTTTATGCTTCTGGCGTTAACTTCTTGGGCCCTAACTATTCGACCTGGTGGAGCAACGCCCAAGAGTGAAGCCTAGGTTGCCCGCAACGTAGAAATGACCATTACTTCACACTGTTTGCAATTATTCATTTTATACAATGGAAAAGCTGTAGTACTTATATTGTCTTTTATGCTTCTGGCGTTGACTTCTAAGGCCCTAGCTATTCGGTCTGGCGGAGGAACGCCCTAGAGTGAAGCCTAGGTTGCCCGGAACGTAGAAATGACCATAACTTTCACACTGGTTGCAATTATCCCTTTTATACGATGGAAAAGCTGTTGTATTTTTATTGTACTTTATGCTTCTGGCGTTAACTTCTCGTGCCCTAACTCTTCCATCTGGTGGAGCAACCCCCTAGAGTGAAGCCTAGGTTGCCCGGAACGTAGAAGTGACCATTACTTTCACACTGTTTGCAATTAGTCATTTTATACGATGGAAAAGCTGTTGTATTTATATTGTATTTTATGCTTCTGGCGTTGACTTCTAAGGCCCTAGCTATTCGATTTGGCGGAGCAACGCCCTAGAGTGAAGCCTAGGTTGCCCGGAACACAGAAATGACCATTACTTTCACACTGTTTGCAATTATTCATTTTATACGATGGAAAAACTGTGGTGTTTTTATTGTATTTTATGCTTCAGGCGTTGACCTCTAAGGCCGTAGCTATTCGATGTAGTGGAGCAACGCCTTAGAGTGAAGCCTAGGTTGCCCGGAACGTTGAAATGGCCACTACTTTCACACTGGTTGCAATTATTCGTTTTATACGATTAAAAACTGTTGTACATATATCGTATTTTATGATTCGGGCGTTGACTTCTTAGGCCCTAACTATTCGATCTGCTGGACCAACGCCCAGAGTGAAGCCTAGGTTGCCCGGAACGTAGGAATGACCATTACTTTCACACTGTTTGCAATTATTCATTTAATACGATGGAAAAACTGTTGTACTTATATTGTATTTTATGCTTCTGGCGTTGACTTCTAAGTCCCTAGCTATTCGATCTGGTGGAGCAACGCCCTAGAGTGAAGCCTAGGTTGCCCCGTACGTTGAAATGACCATAACTTTCATACTGGTTGCAATTATTCGTTTTATACGATGGAAAAACTGTTGTGTTTATATCGTATTTTATGCTTCAGGCGTTGACTGCTTCGGCCCTACCTATTCGATCTGGTGGAGCAACGCCCTTGTGTGAAGTCTAGGTTGCCTGGAACGTAGAAATGACCATTACTTTCACACTGGTTGCAATTATTCATTTTATACGATGGAAAGACTGTTGGATTTATATTGTATTTTATAGTTATGGCGTTGACTTCTTAGGCCCTAACAATTCGATCAGGTGGAGCAACGCCCTAGGGTCAAGCCTAGGTTGCCCGGAACGTAGAAATGACCATAACTTTCATACTGGTTGCAAGTATTGGTTTTATACGATGGAAAAACTGTTGTATTTATATTGTATTTTATCCCTCTGTTGTTGACTTCTATGGCCCTAACTATTCGATGTGGTCGAGGAACGCCCTAGAGTGAAGCCTAGGTTGCCCGGAACGTAGAAATGACCATTACTTCCACACTGGCTGCAATCATTCCTGTTATACGATGGAAAAGCTGTTGTATTTATATTGTATTTTATGCTTCTGGCGTTGACTTCTACGGCCGTAGCTATTCGATGTGGTGGAGCAACGCCCTAGAGAGAAGCCTAGGTTGCCCGGAACGTAGAAATGACCATATCTTTCACACTGGTTGCAATTATTCCTGTTATACGATGGAAAAACTGTTGTATTTATATTGTATTTTAGTTTCGGGCCTTGACTTCTTAGGCCCTAACTAGTGGATCTGGTGGAGCAACGCCCTAGGGTGAAGCCTAGGTTGCCCGAAACGTAGAAATGACCATAACTTTCATACTGGTTGCAATTATTCGTTTTATACGATGGAAAAACTGTTGCATATATATTGTAGTTTATGCTTCGGGCGTTGACTTCTAAGGCCCTAGCTATCCGATCTGGTGGAGCAACGCCCTAGAGTGTAGCCTAGGTCGCCCGGAACGTAGAAATGACCATCACTTTCACTCTGGTTGCAATTATTCCTGCTATGCGATGGAACAACTGTTTTATTTTTATTTTATTCTATGCGTCTGGAGTTGCTTTCTAAGGCCCTAGCTATTCGATCTGGTGGAGCAACGCCCTAGAATGTAGCCTAGGTCGCCCGGAACGTAGAAATGACCATCACTTTCACTCTGGTTGCAATTATCCCTGTTATACGATGGAAAAACTGATGTATTTTTATTGTATTTTATGCGTCTGGAGTTGTTTTCTAAGGCTCTAACTATCCGACCTGGTGGAGCAACGCCCTAGAGTGAAGCCTAGGTTGCACGGAACGTAGAAATGCCCATTACTTTCACACAGGTTGTAATTCTTCCTGTTATACGATGGAACAACTGTTGTATTTTTCTTGTACTTTATGCTTCTGGCGTTGACTTCTAAGGCCCTAACTATTCGATGTGGTGGAGCAACGACCTAGAGTGAAGCCTAGGTTTCCCGGAACGTAGAAATGACAATTAGTTTCACACTGTTTACAATTATTCATTTTATACGATGGAAAAACTGTTGTATTTATATTGTATTTTATGCTTCTGGCGTTGTCTTCTTAGGCCCTAACCATTCGATCAGGTGGAGCAACGCCCTAGGGTCAAGCCTAGGTTGCCCGGAACGTAGAAATGACCATAACTTTCATGCTGGTTGCAAGTATTCGTTTTATACGATGGAAAAACTGTTGTATTTATATTGTATTTTATCCCTCTGTTGTTGTCTTCGATGGCCCTAACTATTCGATGTGGTCGAGGAACGCCCTAGAGTGAAGCCTAGGTTGCCCGGAACGTAGACATGACCCTAACTTTCACACTGGTTGCAATTATTCCTGTTATACAATGTAAAAACTGTTGTATTTATATTGAATTTTATGCTTCTGGCATTGACTTCTAAGGCCCTAACTATTCGATGTGGTGGAGCAACGCCATAGAGCGAAACCTAGGTTTCTCGGAACGTAGAAATGACCATTACTTTCACACTGGTTGCAATTATTCCTGTTATACGATGGACAAACTGTTGGATTTTTATTGTACTTTATGCTTCTGGCGTTGACTTCTAACGCCCTATGTATTCGATCTGGTGGAGCAATGCCTCAGTGTTAAGTCTAGGATGCCCGGAGCGTAGAAATGGCCGTTACCTTCACACTGGTTGCAATTATTCATTTTATACGATGGAAAAACTGTTCTACATATATCGTATTTTATGCTTCTGGTGTTGACTTCTTAGGCCCTACCTATTCGATCTGGTGGAGCCTCACCCTAGGGTGAAGCCTAGGTTGCCCGGAACCTAGAAATGACCACAACTATCAGACTGGTTGCAATTATTCGTTTTATACGATGGAAAGACTGTTGTATTTATATTGTATTTTATAGTTATGGCGTTGTCTTCTAGGCCCGCAGCTATTCGATGTGGTAGAGCAACGCCCTAGAGTGAAGCCTAGGTTGCCCGGAACGTAGAAATGACCATTACTTCCACACTGTTTGCAATTATTCATATTATACGGTGGAAAAACTGTTGTATTCATATTGTATTTTATGCTTCTGGCGTTGACTTCTAAGGCCGTAGCAATTCGATGTGGTGGAGCAACGCCGTAGAGTGAAGCCTAGGTTGCCCGGAACGTAGAAATGACCATTACTTCCACACTGGCTGCAATTATTCCTGTTATACGATGGAAAAGCTGTTGTATTTATATTGTATTTTATGCTTCTGGCGTTGACTTCTAACGCCCTATGTATTCGATCTGGTGGAGCAATGCCTCAGTGTTAAGTCTAGGATGCCCGGAGCGTAGAAATGGCCGTTACCTTCACACTGGTTGCAATTATTCATTTTATACGATGGAAAAACTGTTCTACATATATCGTATTTTATGCTTCTGGTGTTGACTTCTTAGGCCCTACCTATTCGATCTGGTGGAGCCTCACCCTACGGTGAAGCCTAGGTTGCCCGGAACCTAGAAATGACCACAACTATCAGACTGGATGCAATTATTCGTTTTATACGATGGAAAGACTGTTGTATTTATATTGTATTTTATAGTTAGGGCGTTGTCTTCTAGGCCCGCAGCTATTCGATGTGGTAGAGCAACGCCCTAGAGTGAAGCCTAGGTTGCCCGGAACGTAGAAATGACCATTACTTCCACACTGTTTGCAATTATTCATATTATACGGTGGAAAAACTGTTGTATTCATATTGTATTTTATGCTTCTGGCGTTGACTTCTAAGGCCGTAGCAATTCGATGTGGTGGAGCAACGCCGTAGAGTGAAGCCTAGGTTGCCCGGAACGTAGAAATGACCATTACTTCCACACTGGCTGCAATTATTCCTGTTGTACGATGGAAAAGCTGTTGTATTTATATTGTATTTTATGCTTCTGGCGTTGACTTCTACGGCCGTAGCAATTCGATGTGGTGGAGCAACGCCCTAGAGAGAAGCCTGGGTTGCCCGGAACGTAGAAATGACCATATCTTTCACACTGGTTGCAATTATTCCTGTTATACGATGGAAAAACTGTTGTATTTATGTTGTATTTTAGTTTCGGGCGTTGACTTCTTAGGCCCTAACTAGTGGATCTGGTGGAGCAACGCCCAAGGGTGAAGCCTAGGTTGCCCGAAACGTAGAAATGACCATAACTTTCATACTGGTTGCAATTATTCGTTTTATACGATGGAAAAACTGTTGCATATATATTGTAGTTTATGCTTCGGGCGTTGACTTCTGAGGCCCTAGCTATCCGATCTGGTGGAGCAACGCCCTAGAGTGTAGCCTAGGTCGCCCGGAACGTAGAAATGACCATCACTTTCACTCTGGTTGCAATTATTCCTGCTATGCGATGGAACAACTGTTTTATTTTTATTTTACTTTATGCGTCTGGAGTTGCTTTCTAAGGCCCTAGCTATTCGATCTGGTGGAGCAACGCCCTAGAGTGTAGCCTAGGTCGCCCGGAACGTAGAAATGACCATCACTTTCACTCTGGTTGCAATTATCCCTGTTATACGATGGAAAAACTGATGTATTTTTATTGTATTTTATGCGTCTGGAGGTGTTTTCTAAGGCTCTAACTATCGGACCTGGTGGAGCAACGCCCTAGAGTGAAGCCTAGGTTGCACGGAACGTAGAAATGCCCATTACTTTCACACAGGTTGTAATTATTCCTGTTATACGATGGAACAACTGTTGTATTTTTATTGTACTTTATGCTTCTGGCGTTGACTTCTAAGGCCCTAACTATTCGATGTGGTGGAGCAACGCCCTAGAGTGAAGCCTAGGTTTCCCGGAACGTAGAAATGACCATTAGTTTCACACTGTTTACAATTATTCATTTTATACGATGGAAAAACTGTTGTATTTATATTGTATTTTATGCTTCTGGCGTTGTCTTCTTAGACCCTAACTGTTCGATCTGGTGGAACGACGCCCTAGAATGAGGCCTAGGTTGCCCGGAACGTAGAAATGACCATTACATTTACACTGGTTGCTATTATTCGTACTATATGATGGAAAATCTGTTGTGTTTTTATTTTATTTTATGCTTCTGGCGTTGACTTCATAGGCCCTAACTGTTCGTTCTGGTAGAACAACGACCTAGAATGAAGCCAAGGTTGCCCGGAACGTAGAAATGGCCATCACTTTCACTCTGGTTTCAATTATTCATGCTATAAGATGGAAAAACTGTTGTATTTTTATTGCATTTTATGCTTCTGGCGTTGACTTCTTAGGCCCTAAATATTCGATCCGGTGGTGCATCGCCCTAGAGTGAAGCCTAGGTTTCCCGGAACGTAGAAATGACCATTAGTTTCACACTGTTTACAATTATACATTTTATACGATGGAAAAACTGTTGTATTTATATTGTATTTTATGCTTCTGTCGTTGACTTCTAAGGCCGTAGCTATTCGATCTGGTGGAACAACGCCATAGAGTGAAGCCTAAGTTACCCGGGCTGTAGAAATGATCACTACTTTCACCATGGGTGCAATTATTCATTTTATACGATGGAAAAAGCTGATGTACTTATGCTGTATTTTATGCTTCTGGCGTTGAATTCTAAGTCCCTAGCTATTCGATCTGGTGGAGCAACGCCCTAGTGTGAAGCCTAGGTTACCCAGAACGTAGAAATGGCCATTACTTTCACACTGTTTGCAATTATTCTTTTTATACGATGGAAAAACTGTTGTATTTATATTGTATTTTATTCATCTGGCATTGACTTTTAAGGCCCTAACTAGTGGATGTGGTGGAGCAACGCCCTAGAGTGAAGCCTAGGTTTACCGGAGCGTAGAAATGACCATTACCTTCACACTGTTTGCAATTATTCCTGTCATACGATGGAAAAACTGTTGCATTTTTATTGTATTCCATGCTTCCGGCGTTTACTTCTAAGGCCCTAACTCTTGGATCTGGTTGAGCAACGCCCTAGTGTGAAGCCTAGGTTGCCCGGAACGTAGAAATGACCATAACTTTCACACTGGTGCTATTATTCGTTTTATACGATGGAAAAACTGTTGTATTTATACTGTATTATATGCCTCTTGCGTTGAATTCTAAGTCCCTAGCTATTCGGTCTGTTGGAGCAATGCCCTAGAGTGAAGCCTAGGTTGCCCGAAACGTAGAAATGATCATTACTTTCACACTGTTTGCAATTATTTATTTTATACGATGGAAAAACTGTTGCATTTATATTGTATTTTATTCTTCTGGCATTGACGTTTAAGCCCCTAACTATTCGATGTGCTGGAGCAACGCCCTAGAGTGAAGCCTAGGTTGCGCCGAACGTAGAAATGTCCATTACTTTCACACTGTTTGCAATTATTCATTTTATACGATGGAAAAACTGTTGTATTTATATTGTATTTTGTTCTTCTGGCATTGTCTTTTAAGGCCCTAACTATTCGATGTGGGGGAGCAACGCCCTAGTGTGAAGCCTAGGTTGACAGGAGCGTAGAAATGACCATTACCTTCACACTGTTTGCAATTATTCCTTTTATACGATGGAAAAACTGTTGGATTTTTATTGTATTTTATGCTTCTGGCGTTGACTTCTAAGGCCCTAGCTATTCGATCTGGTGGACCAAAGCCCTATAGTGAAGCCTAGGTTGCACGGAACGTAGAAATGCCCATTACTTTCACACAGGTTGTAGTTATTCCTGTTATACGATGGAACAACTGTTGTATTTTTATTTTATTTTATGCTTCTGGCGTTGACTTCTAAGGCCCTAACTATTCGATCTGGTGGAGCAACGCACTAGAGTGAAGCCTAGGTTGACCGGAGCGTAGAACTGACTATTACCTTCACACTGTTTGCAATTACTCCTGTTATACGATGGAAAAACTGTTGTATTTATATTGTATTTTATGCTTCGGGCGTTGACTTCTAAGGCCCTAACTATTCGATGTGGTGGAGCAACGCCCTAGAGTGAAGCCTAGGTTGACGGGAGCGTAGAAATGACCATTACCTTCACACTGTTTGGAATTATTCCTGTTATACGATGGAAAACTGTTGGATTTTTATTGTATTTTATGCTTCTGGCGTTGACTTCTAAGGCCGTAGCTATTCGATGTGGTGGAGCAACGCCCTAGAGTGAAGCCTAGGTTGCACGAAACGTAGAAATGACCATAACCTTCACACTGGATGCAATTATCCGTTTTATACGATGGAAAAACTGTTGTACCTATGTTGTATTTTATGCTTCGGTCGTTGACTTCTAAGGCCCTAACTGTTCGATCTGGTGGAGCAACGCTCCAGAGTGAAGCCTAGATTGCACGGAACGTAGAAAAGATACATTATTTTCGCACTGATTGCAACTATTCATTTCATACGATGGAAGATCTGTTGCATTTATATTGTATTTTATGCTTCTGGCGTTGACTTCTAAGGACGTAGCTATTCGATCTGGTGGAACAACGCCATAGAGTGAAGCCTAAGTTGTCCGGGCCGTAGAAATGACAATTACTTTCACACTGGTTGCAATTATTCGTTTTATACGTTGGAAAAACTGTTGTATTTATTTTGTATTTGGTGCTTCTGGCGTTGACTTCTTAGGCCCTATCTTTTGGATGTGGTGGAGCAACGCCCTAGAGTGAAGCCTAGGTTGACGGTAGCGTAGAAATGACCATAACCTTCACACTGTTTGGAATTATTCCTGTTATACGATGGAAAACTGTTGGATTTTTATCGTATTTTATGCTTCTGGCGTTGACTTCTGAGGCCGTAGATATTCGATGTGGTGGAGCAACGCCCTAGAGTGAAGCCTAGGTTGCACGAAGCGTAGAAATGACCATAAGTTTCACACTGGTTGCAATTATTCGTTTTATACGCTGGAAAAACTGTTGTATTTAAACTGTAATTTATGCTTCTGGCATTGACTTCTAAGGCCCTAAATATTTGATGTGGTGGAGCAACGCCCTGGAGTGAAGAATAGGTTGCACGGAACGTAGAAATGACCATCACTTTCACTCTGGTTGCAATTACCCCTGTTATACGATGGAAAAACTGTTATACTTTTATCGTATTTTATGCTTCGGGCGTTGACTTCTATGGCCCGAACTATTCGGTCTGGTGGAGCAACGCCCTAGAGTGAAGCTTAGGTTGCCCGGAACGTAGAAATGACCATAGCTTTCATACTGGTTGCAATTATTCGTTTTATACGATGGAAAAACTGTTGTATTTATTTTGTATTTGGTGCTCCTGGCGTTGACTTCGTAGGCGCTAGCTATTGGATCTGGTGGAGCAGCGCCCTAGGGTGAAGCCTAGGTTGCCCGGAACGTGGAAATGACCATAACTATCAGACTGGTTGCAATTACTCGTTTTATACGATGGAAAGACTGTTGCATTTATATTGTATTTTATAGTTATGGCGTTGTGTTCTAGGGCCGTAGCTATTGGATGTGGTTGAGCAACGCCCAAGAGTGTGGCCTAGGATGCCCGCAGCGTAGAAATGACCATATCTTTCACACTGTTTGCAATTATTCATATTATACAGTGGAAAAACGGTTGTATCTATATTGCATTTTATGCTTCTGGCATTGACTTCTAAGGCCCTAACTATTCGATGTGGTGGAGCAACGTCCTAGAGTGAAGCCTAGGTTGCCCGGAACGTAGAAATGACCATAGCTTTCACACTGGTTGCATTTATTCCCGTTATACAAGTGAAAAACTGTTGTATTTATATTGTATTTTATGCTTCTGGCTTTGACTTCTTAGGCCCTATCTATTCGATCTGGCGGAGCAACGCGCTAGAGTGTAGCCTAGGTAGCCCGGAATGTAGAAATGACCATCACTCTCACACTGGTTGCAATTATTCTTGTTATACGATCGAAAAACCGTTGTATTTATTTTGCATTTTATGCCTCTGGCGTTGACTCCTAAGGTCGTAGCTATTCGATGTGGTGGAGCAACGCCCTAGAGTGAAGCCTAGGTTGCCCGGAACGTAGAAATGACCATGTCTATCACACTGGTTGCAATTATTCCTGTTATACGATGGAAAAACTGTTGTACTTATATTATATTTTATGCTTCAGTCGTTGACTTCTAAGGGCGTAGCTATTCGATGTGGTGGAGAAACGCCCTAGAGTGAAGCCTAGGTAACCGGAAAGTAGAAATGACCATTACCTCCACACTGATTGCAATTATTCATTTTATACAACGGAGAAACTGTTGTATTTATATTGTTTTTTATAGTTATGGCGTTGACTTCTAAGGCCGTAGCTATTCGATGTGGTGGAGCAATGCCCTAGAGTGAAGCCTAGGATGCCCGCAACGTAGAAATAGCAATATTTTTCACACTGTTTGCAATTATTCATTTTATACAATGGAGAAACTGTTGTATTTATATTGTTTTTTATAGTTATGGCGTTGACTTCTAAGGCCGCAGCTATTCGATGTGGTGGAGCAATGCCCTAGAGTGAATCCTAGGTTGCCCGGAACGTAGAAATGACCATTACCTTCACACTGTTTGCGATTATTCATTTTATACGATGGTAAAACTGTCGTATTTATTTTGTATTTTATGCTTCTGGCATTGACTTCTAAGGCCCTAGCTATTCCATCTGGTGGAGCAACGCCCTAGAGTGGAGCCTAGGTCGCCCGAAACGAAGAAATGACCATTACTTTCACTCTGGTTGCAAATATTCCAGCTATACGATGGAAAAACTGATGTATTTTTATTGTATTTTATGCGTCTGGAGTTGTTTTCTAAGGCTCTAACTATCGGACCTGGTGGAGCACCGCCCTATAGTGAAGCCTAGGTTGCACGGAACGTAGAAATGCCCATTACTTTCACACAGGTTGTAGTTATTCCTGTTATACGATGGAACAACTGTTGTATTTTTATTTTATTTTATGCTTCTGGCGTTGACTTCTAAGGCCCTAACTATTCGATCTGGTGGAGCAACGCACTAGAGTGAAGCCTAGGTTGACCGGAGCGTAGAACTGACTTTTACCTTCACACTGTTTGCAATTACTCCTGTTATACGATGGAAAAACTGTTGTATTTATATTGTATTTTATGCTTCGGGCGTTGACTTCTAAGGCCCTAACTATTCGATGTGGTGGAGCAACGCCCTAGAGTGAAGCCTTGGTTGACGGGAGCGTAGAAATGACCATTACCTTCACACTGTTTGGAATTATTCCTGTTATACGATGGAAAACTGTTGGATTTTTATTGTATTTTATGCTTCTGGCGTTGACTTCTAAGGCCGTAGCTATTCGATGTGGTGGAGCAACGCCCTAGAGTGAAGCCTAGGTTGCACGAAACGTAGAAATGACCATAACCTTCACACTGGATGCAATTATCCGTTTTATACGATGGAAAAACTGTTGTACTTATGTTGTATTTTATGCTTCGGTCGTTGACTTCTAAGGCCCTAACTGTTCGATCTGGTGGAGCAACGCTCCAGAGTGAAGCCTAGATTGCACGGAATGTAGAAAAGATACATTATTTTCGCACTGATTGCAACTATTCATTTCATACGATGGAAGATCTGTTGCATTTATATTGTATTTTATGCTTCTGGCGTTGACTTCTAAGGACGTAGCTATTCGATCTGGTGGAACAACGCCATAGAGTGAAGCCTAAGTTGTCCGGAACGTAGAAATGACCATTACATTTACACTGGTTGCTATTATTCGTACTATATGATGGAAAATCTGTTGTGTTTTTATTTTATTTTATGCTTCTGGCGTTGACTTCATAGGCCCTAACTGTTCGTTCTGGTAGAACAACGACCTAGAATGAAGCCAAGGTTGCCCGGAACGTAGAAATGGCCATCACTTTCACTCTGGTTTCAATTATTCATGCTATAAGATGGAAAAACTGTTGTATTTTTATTGCATTTTATGCTTCTGGCGTTGACTTCTTAGGCCCTAAATATTCGATCCGGTGGTGCATCGCCCTAGAGTGAAGCCTAGGTTTCCCGGAACGTAGAAATGACCATTAGTTTCACACTGTTTACAATTATACATTTTATACGATGGAAAAACTGTTGTATTTATATTGTATTTTATGCTTCTGTCGTTGACTTCTAAGGCCGTAGCTATTCGATCTGGTGGAACAACGCCATAGAGTGAAGCCTAAGTTACCCGGGCCGTAGAAATGATCACTACTTTCACAATGGTTGCAATTATTCATTTTATACGATGGAAAAAGCTGATGTACTTATGCTGTATTTTATGCTTCTGGCGTTGAATTCTAAGTCCCTAGCTATTCGATCTGGTGGAGCAACGCCCTAGTGTGAAGCCTAGGTTACCCAGAACGTAGAAATGGCCATTACTTTCACACTGTTTGCAATTATTCTTTTTATACGATGGAAAAACTGTTGTATTTATATTGTATTTTATTCATCTGGCATTGACTTTTAAGGCCCTAACTAGTGGATGTGGTGGAGCAACGCCCTAGAGTGAAGCCTAGGTTTACCGGAGCGTAGAAATGACCATTACCTTCACACTGTTTGCAATTATTCCTGTCATACGATGGAAAAACTGTTGCATTTTTATTGTATTCCATGCTTCCGGCGTTTACTTCTAAGGCCCTAACTCTTGGATCTGGTTGAGCAACGCCCTAGTGTGAAGCCTAGGTTTCCCGGAACGTAGAAATGACCATAACTTTCACACTGGTGCTATTATTCGTTTTATACGATGGAAAAACTGTTGTATTTATACTGTATTATATGCCTCTTGCGTTGAATTCTAAGTCCCTAGCTATTCGGTCTGTTGGAGCAATGCCCTAGAGTGAAGCCTAGGTTGCCCGAAACGTAGAAATGATCATTACTTTCACGCTGTTTGCAATTATTTATTTTATACGATGGAAAAACTGTTGCATTTATATTGTATTTTATTCTTCTGGCATTGACGTTTAAGCCCCTAACTATTCGATGTGCTGGAGCAACGCCCTAGAGTGAAGCCTAGGTTGCGCCGAACGTAGAAATGTCCATTACTTTCACACTGTTTGCAATTATTCATTTTATACGATGGAAAAACTGTTGTATTTATATTGTATTTTGTTCTTCTGGCATTGTCTTTTAAGGCCCTAACTATTCGATGTGGGGGAGCAACGCCCTAGTGTGAAGCCTAGGTTGACAGGAGCGTAGAAATGACCATTACCTTCACACTGTTTGCAATTATTCCTTTTATACGATGGAAAAACTGTTGGATTTTTATTGTATTTTATGCTTCTGGCGTTGACTTCTAAGGCCCTAGCTATTCGATCTGGTGGACCAAAGCCCTAGAGTGTAGCCTAGGTTGCCAGGAACTTAGCAATGACCATCACTTTCACACTGTTTGCAATTATTCATTTTATACGATGAAAAAACTGTTGTATTTATATTTTATTTTACGCTTATGGCGTTGACTTCTAAGGCCCTAGCTATTCGATCTGGCGGAGCAGCGCCCTAGAGTGAAGCCTAGGTTGCCCGGAACGTACGTATGACCATAACTTTCACACTGGTTGCAATTATTCGTTTTATACGATGGAAAGACTCTTGTATCTATATTGTATTTTATGTTTCTGGCGTTGACGTCTAAGGCCCTAACTATTCGATGTGATGGAGCAACGCCCTAGAGTGAAGCCTAGGTTGCCAGGAACGTAGAAATGACCATCACTTTCACACTGTTTGCAATTATTCCTGTTATACGATGGAAAAACTGTTGGATTTTTATTGTACTGTATGCTTCTGGCGTTGACTTCTAAGGCCCTATCTATTCGATCTGGTGGAGCAATGCCTCAGAGTTAAGTCTAGGATGCCCGTAACGTTGAAATGGCCATTACTTTCACACTGGTTGCAGTTATTCGTTTTAGACGATGGAAAAGCTGTTGTATTTATATTGTATTTTATGCTTCTGTCGTTGGCTTCTAAGGCCGTAGCTAATCGATGTGGTGGAGCAACGCCCTAGAGTGCATCCTATGTTGCACGGATCGTAGAAATGACCATAAGTTTCACTCTGGTTGCAATCATTCGTTTTATACAATGGAAAAACTGTTCTATTAATTTTGTATTTTATGCTTCGGGCGTTGACTTCTAAGCCCCTAGCTATTCGATCTGGTGGAGCAACGCCCTAGAGTGTAGCCTAGGTCGCCCGGAACGTAGAAATGACCATCACTTTCACTCTGGTTGCAATTATTCCTGTTATACGATGGAAAAACTGATGTATTTTTATTGTATTTTATGCGTCTGGAGTTGTTTTCTAAGGCTCTAACTATCGGACCTGGTGGAGCACCGCCCTATAGTGAAGCCTAGGTTGCACGGAACGTAGAAATGCCCATTACTTTCACACAGGTTGTAGTTATTCCTGTTATACGATGGAACAACTGTTGTATTTTTATTTTATTTTATGCTTCTGGCGTTGACTTCTAAGGCCCTAACTATTCGATCTGGTGGAGCAACGCACTAGAGTGAAGCCTAGGTTGACCGGAGCGTAGAACTGACTATTACCTTCACACTGTTTGCAATTACTCCTGTTATACGATGGAAAAACTGTTGTATTTATATTGTATTTTATGCTTCGGGCGTTGACTTCTAAGGCCCTAACTATTCGATGTGGTGGAGCAACGCCCTAGAGTGAAGCCTAGGTTGACGGGAGCGTAGAAATGACCATTACCTTCACACTGTTTGGAATTATTCCTGTTATACGATGGAAAACTGTTGGATTTTTATTGTATTTTATGCTTCTGGCGTTGACTTCTAAGGCCGTAGCTATTCGATGTGGTGGAGCAACGCCCTAGAGTGAAGCCTAGGTTGCACGAAACGTAGAAATGACCATAACCTTCACACTGGATGCAATTATCCGTTTTATACGATGGAAAAACTGTTGTACCTATGTTGTATTTTATGCTTCGGTCGTTGACTTCTAAGGCCCTAACTGTTCGATCTGGTGGAGCAACGCTCCAGAGTGAAGCCTAGATTGCACGGAACGTAGAAAAGATACATTATTTTCGCACTGATTGCAACTATTCATTTCATACGATGGAAGATCTGTTGCATTTATATTGTATTTTATGCTTCTGGCGTTGACTTCTAAGGACGTAGCTATTCGATCTGGTGGAACAACGCCATAGAGTGAAGCCTAAGTTGTCCGGGCCGTAGAAATGACAATTACTTTCACACTGGTTGCAATTATTCGTTTTATACGTTGGAAAAACTGTTGTATTTATTTTGTATTTGGTGCTTCTGGCGTTGACTTCTTAGGCCCTATCTTTTGGATGTGGTGGAGCAACGCCCTAGAGTGAAGCCTAGGTTTACCGGAGCGTAGAAATGACCATTACCTTCACACTGTTTGCAATTATTCCTGTCATACGATGGAAAAACTGTTGCATTTTCATTGTATTCCATGCTTTCGGCGTTTACTTCTAAGGCCCTAACTATTCTATCTGGTGGAGCAACGCCCTAGAGTGAAGCCTAGGTTGCCCGGAACGTAGAAATGACCATAACTTTCACACTGGTGCTATTATTCGTTTTATACGATGGAAAAACTGTTGTATTTATACTGTATTATATGCTTCTTGCGTTGAATTCTAAGTTCCTAGCTATTCGGTCTGTTGGAGCAATGCCCTAGAGTGAAGCCTAGGTTGCCCGAAACGTAGAAATGATCATTACTTTCACACTGTTTGCAATTATTTATTTTATACGATGGAAAAACTGTTGTATTTATATTGTATTTTATGCTTCTGGCGTTGACTTTGAAGGCCCTAACTATTCGATGTTGTGGAGCAACGCCCTAGAGTGAAGCCTAGGTTGACGGTAGCGTAGAAATGACCATAACCTTCACACTGTTTGGAATTATTCCTGTTATACGATGGAAAACTGTTGGATTTTTATCGTATTTTATGCTTCTGGCGTTGACTTCTAAGGCCGTAGATATTCGAAGTGGTGGAGCAACGCCCTAGAGTGATGCCTAGGTTGCACGAAGCGTAGAAATGACCATAAGTTTCACACTGGTTGCAATTATTCGTTTTATACGCTGGAAAAACTGTTGTATTTAAACTGTAATTTATGCTTCTGGCATTGACTTCTAAGGCCCTAAATATTTGATGTGGTGGAGCAACGCCCTGGAGTGAAGAATAGGTTGCACGGAACGTAGAAATGACCATCACTTTCACTCTGGTTGCAATTACCCCTGTTATACGATGGAAAATCTGTTATACTTTTATCGTATTTTATGCTTCGGGCGTTGACTTCTATGGCCCTAACTATTCGGTCTGGTGGAGCAACGCCCTAGAGTGAAGCTTAGGTTGCCCGGAACGTAGAAATGACCATAGCTTTCATACTGGTTGCAATTTTTCGTTTTATACGATGGAAAAACTGTTGTATTTATTTTGTATTTGGTGCTCCTGGCGTTGACTTCTTAGGCGCTAGCTATTGGATCTGGTGGAGCAGCGCCCTAGGGTGAAGCCTAGGTTGCCCGGAACGTGGAAATGACCATAACTATCAGACTGGTTGCAATTACTCGTTTTATACGATGGAAAGACTGTTGCATTTATATTGTATTTTATAGTTATGGCGTTGTGTTCTAGGGCCGTAGCTATTGGATGTGGTTGAGCAACGCCCAAGAGTGAGGCCTAGGATGCCCGCAGCGTAGAAATGACCATATCTTTCACACTGTTTGCAATTATTCATATTATACAGTGGAAAAACAGTTGTATCTATATTGTATTTTATTCTTCTGGCATTCACTTTTAAGGCCCTAACTATTCGATGTGGTGGAGCAACGCCCTAGAGTGCAGCCTAGGTTGACCGGAACGCAGAAATGACCATAAGTTTCATACTGGTTGCAATTATTCCTGCTATACGATGGAAAAACTGTTGTATTTTTATTGTATTCAATGCTCCTGGCGCTGACTTCGAAGTCCCCAGCTATTCGATCTGGTGGAGCAACGCCCTAGATTCAAGCCTAGATTTCCCGGAACGTAGATGTGACCATTACTTTCACACTGGTTGCAATTGTTCGTTTTATACGATGGAAAAACTGTTGTATTTATTTTGTATTTGGTGCTTCTGGCGTTGACTTCTGAGGCCCTAAATATTGGATCTGGTGGACCAACGCCCTAGAGTGAAGCCTAGGTGGCCCGGAACGTAGATATGACCATTACTTTCACACTGGTTGCAATTATTCGTTTTATACGATGGAAAAACTGTTGTATTTATTTTGTATTTGGTGCTTCTGGCGTTGACTTCTTAGGCCCTAACTGTTAGATGTGGAGGGCCAACGCCCTAGAGTGAAGCCTAGGTTGCCCGGAACGTAGAAGTGACCGTTACTTTCACACTGTTTGCAAATGTACATTACATACGATGGAAACGCTGCTGTATTTATTTGTATTTTATGCTTCTGGCGTTGACTTCTTAGGCCCTAACTATTTGATCTGGTGGAGCACCGCCCTGTAGTGAAGCCTAGGTTGCCCGGACCGCAGAAATGACCATAACTTTCACACTGGTTCAATTATTCGTTTTATACAATGGAAAAACTGTTCTATTTATTTTATATTTTATGCTTCGGGCGTTGACTTCTATGGCCCTAACTGTTCGGTCTGGTGGAGCAACGCCCTAGAGTGAAGCTTAGGTTGCCCGGAACGTAGAAATGACCATTACCTTCACACTGTTTGCGATTATTCATTTTATACGATGGTAAAACTGTTGTACATACATCGTATTTTATGCTTCTGGCGTTGACTTCTTAGGCCCTAACTATTTGATCAGGTGGAGCAACGCCCTAGTGTGAAGCCTAGGTTGCCCGGAACGTAGAAATGACCATAACTTTCATACTCGTTGCAATTATTCGTTTTATACGATGGAAAAACTGTTGTATTAATTTTGTATTTGGTGCTTCTGGCGTTGACTTCTTAGGCCCTAACTATTCGATGTGGTTGAGCAACGCCCTAGAGTGAAGCCTAGATCGCCCGGAACGTAGAAATGACCATAGCTTTCATACTGGTTGCAATTATTCGTTTTATACGATGGAAAAACTGTTGTATTTATTTTGTATTTGGTGCTCCTGGCGTTGACTTCTTAGGCGCTAGCTATTGGATCTGGTGGAGCAGCGCCCTAGGGTGAAGCTTAGGTTGCCCGGAACGTGGAAATGACCATAACTATCAGACTGGTTGCAATTACTCGTTTTATACGATGGAAAGACTGTTGCATTTATATTGTATTTTATAGTTATGGCGTTGTGTTCTAGGGCCGTAGCTATTGGATGTGGTTGAGCAACGCCCAAGAGTGAGGCCTAGGATGCCCGCAGCGTAGAAATGACCATATCTTTCACACTGTTTGCAATTATTCATATTATACAGTGGAAAAACAGTTGTATCTATATTGCATTTTATGCTTCTGGCATTGACTTCTAAGGCCCTAACTATTCGCTTTGGTGGAACAACGCCCTAGGGTGAAGCCTAGGTTGCCCGGAACGTAGAAATGACCATTACCTTCACACTGTTTGCGATTATTCATTTTATACGGTGGTAAAACTGTTGTACATATATCGTATTTTATGCTTCTGGCGCTGACTTCTTGGGCCCTAACTATTCGATCAGGTGGAGGAACGCCCTAGAGTGAAGCCTAGGTTGGCCAGAACGTAGAAATGACCATAGCTTTCACACTGGTTGCAACTATTCCTGTTATACAAGTGAAAAACTGTTGTATTTATATTGTATTTTATGCTTCTGGCGTTGACTTCCTGGGACCTAACTATTCTATCTGGAGGAGCAACGCCCTAGGGTGAAGCCTAGGTTGGCCGGAATGCAGAAATGACCATCACTTTCACACTGGTGGCAATTATTCCTGTTATACGATGGACAAACTGTTGGATTTTTAATGTACTTTATGCTTCTGGCGTTGACTTCTAAGGCCCCAACTATTCGATCTGGTGGAGCAACGCCCTAGTGTGAAGCCTAGGTCGCCCGGAACGTAGAAATGACCATATTTTTCACACTCGAGCAATTATTTCTTTTAGACGATGGCAGAACTATTGTATTTATTTTGTATTTTATGCTTCTGGCGTTGACTTCTTAGGCCCTAACTATTCGATCTGTTGGACCAACGTCCCAGAGTGAAGCCTTCGTCGCCCGGAACGTAGAAATGACCATCTCTTTCGCTCTGGTTGCAATTATTCGTTTTATACAATGGAAAAGCTGTTCTACTAATTTTGTATTTTATGGTTCTGGCGTTGACTTCTTAGGCCCTAACTATTCTATCTGGTGGAGCAACGCCCTAGAGTGAAGCCTAGGTTGCTCGGAACGTAGAAGTGACCGTTACTTTCACACTGGTTGCAATTATTCGTTTTATATGATGGAAAAACTGTTGTATTTATACTGTATTTTATGCTTCTGGCGTTGACTTCTTAGGCCCAGACTGTTCGATCTAGTGGAACAACGCCCTAGAATGAAGCCTAGATTGCACGGAACGTAGAAAAGATACATTATTTTCGCACTGATTGCAACTATTCATTTCATACGATGGAAGATCTGTTGCATTTATATTGTATTTTATGCTTCTGGCGTTGACTTCTAAGGACGTAGCTATTCGATCTGGTGGAACAACGCCATAGAGTGAAGCCTAAGTTGTCCGGGCCGTAGAAATGACAATTACTTTCACACTGGTTGCAATTATTCGTTTTATACGTTGGAAAAACTGTTGTATTTATTTTGTATTTGGTGCTTCTGGCGTTGACTTCTTAGGCCCTATCTTTTGGATGTGGTGGAGCAACGCCCTAGAGTGAAGCCTAGGTTTACCGGAGCGTAGAAATGACCATTACCTTCACACTGTTTGCAATTATTCCTGTCATACGATGGAAAAACTGTTGCATTTTCATTGTATTCCATGCTTTCGGCGTTTACTTCTAAGGCCCTAACTATTCTATCTGGTGGAGCAACGCCCTAGAGTGAAGCCTAGGTTGCCCGGAACGTAGAAATGACCATAACTTTCACACTGGTGCTATTATTCGTTTTATACGATGGAAAAACTGTTGTATTTATACTGTATTATATGCTTCTTGCGTTGAATTCTAAGTCCCTAGCTATTCGGTCTGTTGGAGCAATGCCCTAGAGTGAAGCCTAGGTTGCCCGAAACGTAGAAATGATCATTACTTTCACACTGTTTGCAATTATTTATTTTATACGATGGAAAAACTGTTGTATTTATATTGTATTTTATGCTTCTGGCGTTGACTTTGAAGGCCCTAACTATTCGATGTTGTGGAGCAACGCCCTAGAGTGAAGCCTAGGTTGACGGTAGCGTAGAAATGACCATAACCTTCACACTGTTTGGAATTATTCCTGTTATACGATGGAAAACTGTTGGATTTTTATCGTATTTTATGCTTCTGGCGTTGACTTCTAAGGCCGTAGATATTCGATGTGGTGGAGCAACGCCCTAGAGTGATGCCTAGGTTGCACGAAGCGTAGAAATGACCATAAGTTTCACACTGGTTGCAATTATTCGTTTTATACGCTGGAAAAACTGTTGTATTTAAACTGTAATTTATGCTTCTGGCATTGACTTCTAAGGCCCTAAATATTTGATGTGGTGGAGCAACGCCCTGGAGTGAAGAATAGGTTGCACGGAACGTAGAAATGACCATCACTTTCACTCTGGTTGCAATTACCCCTGTTATACGATGGAAAATCTGTTATACTTTTATCGTATTTTATGCTTCGGGCGTTGACTTCTATGGCCCTAACTATTCGGTCTGGTGGAGCAACGCCCTAGAGTGAAGCTTAGGTTGCCCGGAACGTAGAAATGACCATAGCTTTCATACTGGTTGCAATTTTTCGTTTTATACGATGGAAAAACTGTTGTATTTATTTTGTATTTGGTGCTCCTGGCGTTGACTTCTTAGGCGCTAGCTATTGGATCTGGTGGAGCAGCGCCCTAGGGTGAAGCCTAGGTTGCCCGGAACGTGGAAATGACCATAACTATCAGACTGGTTGCAATTACTCGTTTTATACGATGGAAAGACTGTTGCATTTATATTGTATTTTATAGTTATGGCGTTGTGTTCTAGGGCCGTAGCTATTGGATGTGGTTGAGCAACGCCCAAGAGTGAGGCCTAGGATGCCCGCAGCGTAGAAATGACCATATCTTTCACACTGTTTGCAATTATTCATATTATACAGTGGAAAAACAGTTGTATCTATATTGTATTTTATTCTTCTGGCATTCACTTTTAAGGCCCTAACTATTCGATGTGGTGGAGCAACGCCCTAGAGTGCAGCCTAGGTTGACCGGAACGCAGAAATGACCATAAGTTTCATACTGGTTGCAATTATTCCTGCTATACGATGGAAAAACTGTTGTATTTTTATTGTATTCAATGCTCCTGGCGCTGACTTCGAAGTCCCCAGCTATTCGATCTGGTGGAGCAACGCCCTAGATTCAAGCCTAGATTTCCCGGAACGTAGATGTGACCATTACTTTCACACTGGTTGCAATTGTTCGTTTTATACGATGGAAAAACTGTTGTATTTATTTTGTATTTGGTGCTTCTCGCGTTGACTTCTGAGGCCCTAAATATTGGATCTGGTGGACCAACGCCCTAGAGTGAAGCCTAGGTGGCCCGGAACGTAGATATGACCATTACTTTCACACTGGTTGCAATTATTCGTTTTATACGATGGAAAAACTGTTGTATTTATTTTGTATTTGGTGCTTCTGGCGTTGACTTCTTAGGCCCTAACTGTTAGATGTGGAGGGCCAACGCCCTAGAGTGAAGCCTAGGTTGCCCGGAACGTAGAAGTGACCGTTACTTTCACACTGTTTGCAAATGTACATTACATACGATGGAAACGCTGCTGTATTTATTTGTATTTTATGCTTCTGGCGTTGACTTCTTAGGCCCTAACTATTTGATCTGGTGGAGCACCGCCCTGTAGTGAAGCCTAGGTTGCCCGGACCGCAGAAATGACCATAACTTTCACACTGGTTTCAATTATTCGTTTTATACAATGGAAAAACTGTTCTATTTATTTTATATTTTATGCTTCGGGCGTTGACTTCTATGGCCCTAACTGTTCGGTCTGGTGGAGCAACGCCCTAGAGTGAAGCTTAGGTTGCCCCGAACGTAGAAATGACCATTACCTTCACACTGTTTGCGATTATTCATTTTATACGATGGTAAAACTGTTGTACATACATCGTATTTTATGCTTCTGGCGTTGACTTCTTAGGCCCTAACTATTCGATCAGGTGGAGGAACGCCCTAGAGTGAAGCCTAGGTTGGCCAGAACGTAGAAATGACCACAGCTTTCACACTGGTTGCAACTATTCCTGTTATACAAGTGAAAAACTGTTGTATTTATATTGTATTTTATGCTTCTGGCGTTGACTTCCTGGGACCTAACTATTCTATCTGGAGGAGCAACGCCCTAGGGTGAAGCCTAGGTTGGCCGGAATGCAGAAATGACCATCACTTTCACACTGGTGGCAATTATTCCTGTTATACGATGGACAAACTGTTGGATTTTTAATGTACTTTATGCTTCTGGCGTTGACTTCTAAGGCCCCAACTATTCGATCTGGTGGAGCAACGCCCTAGTGTGAAGCCTAGGTTGCCCGCAACGTAGAAATGACCATATTTTTCACACTGTTTGCAATTATTCCTGTTATACGATTGAAAAACTGTTGTATTTATATTGTATTTTATGCTTCTGGCGTTGACTTCTAAGGCCGCAGCTATTCGATGTGGTGGAGCAACGCCCTAGAGTGAAGCCTAGGTTGCCGGGAACGTAGAAATGACCATAGCTTTCACACTGGTTGCAATTATTCCTGTTATACAAGTGAAAAACTGTTGTATTTATATTGTATTTTATGCTTCTGGCGTTGACTTCTTGGGCCCTAACTATTCGATGTGGTTGAGCAACGCCCTAGGGTGAAGCCTAGGTTGCCCGGAACGTAGAAATGACCATAACTTTCACACTGGTTTCAATTATTCGTTTTATACAATGGACAAACTGTTCTATTTATTTTGTATTTTATGCTTCGGGCGTTGACTTCTATGGCCCTAACTATTCGATCTGGTGGAGCAACGCCCTAGAGTGAAGCCTAGGTTGCCCGGAACGTAGAAATGACCATTACCTTCACACTGTTTGCGATTATTCATTTTATACGATGGTAAAACTGTTGTATTTATTTTGTTTTTGGTGCTCCTGGCGTTGACTACTTAGGCCCTAACTATTGGATCTGGTGGACCAACGCCCTAGAGTGAAGCCTAGGTTGCCCGGAACGTAGAAATGACCATTACTTCCACACTGTTTGCAATTATTCGTATTATACAGTGGAAAAACTGTTGTATTTATATTGTATTTTACGCTTCTGGCATTGACTTCTAAGGCCCTAACTATTCGCTCTGGTGGAACAACGCCCTAGGGTGAAGCCTAGGTTGCCCGGAACGTAGAAATGACCATTACCTTCACACTGTTTGCGATTATTCATTTTATACGGTGATAAAACTGTTGTACATATATCGTATTTTATGCTTCTGGCGCTGACTTCTTGGGCCCTAACTATTCGATCAGGTGGAGGAACGCCCTAGGGTGAAGCCTAGGTTGGCCAGAACGTAGAAATGACCATAGCTTTCACACTGGTTGCAACTATTCCTGTTATACGAGTGAAAAACTGTTGTATTTATATTGTATTTTATGCTTCTGGCGTTGACTTCCTGGGACCTAACTATTCTATCTGGAGGAGCAACGCCCTAGGGTGAAGCCTAGGTTGGCCGGAATGCAGAAATGACCATCACTTTCACACTGGTGGCAATTATTCCTGTTATACGATGGACAAACTGTTGGATTTTTAATGTACTTTATGCTTCTGGCGTTGACTTCTAAGGCCCCAACTATTCGATCTGGTGGAGCAACGCCCTAGTGTGAAGCCTAGGTTGCCCGCAACGTAGAAATGACCATATTTTTCACACTGTTTGCAATTATTCCTGTTATATGATTGAAAAACTGTTGTATTTATATTGTATTTTATGCTTCTGGCGTTGACTTCTAAGGCCGCAGCTATTCGATGTGGTGGAGCAACGCCCTAGAGTGAAGCCTAGGTTGCCGGGAACGTAGAAATGACCATAGCTTTCACACTGGTTGCAATTATTCCTGTTATACAAGTGAAAAACTGTTGTATTTATATTGTATTTTATGCTTCTGGCGTTGACTTCTTGGGCCCTAACTATTCGATGTGGTTGAGCAACGCCCTAGAGTGAAGCCTAGATTGCCCGGAACGGTGAAATGACCATAACTTTCATACTGGTAGCAATTATTCGTTTTATACGATGGAAATACTGTTGTATTTATATTGTATTTTATGCTTCAGCGTTGACTTCCTAGGCCCTAACTATTCGCTCTGGTGGAACAACGCCCTAGGGTGATGACTAGGTTGCCCGGATCGTAGAAATGACCACTACTTCCACACTGTTTTCAATTATTCATATCATACAGTGGAAAAACTGTTGTATTTATATTGTATTTTATGCTTCTGGCATTGATTTCCAAGGCCCTAACTATTCGATGTGGTTGAGCAACGCCCTAGAGTGAAGCCTAGATTGCCCGGATCGTAGAAATGACCAGAACTTTCATACTGGTTGCAATTATTCGTTTTATACGATGGAAAAACTGTTGTGTTTATTTTGTATTTGGTGCTTCTGGCGTTGACTTCTTAGGCCCTAACTGTTGGATGTGGTGGACCAAAGCCCTAGAGTGAAGCCTAGGTTGCCCGGAACGTAGAAATGACCGTTACTTTCACACTGTTTGCAAATGTACATTATATACCATGGAAAAGCTGTTGTATTTATATTGTATTTTATGCTTCTGGCGTTGACTTCTTGGGCCCTAACTATTTGATCCGGTGGAGCACCGCCCTGTAGTGAAGCCTAGGTTGCCCGGACCGTGGAAATGACCATAACTTTCACACTGGTTTCAATTATTCGTTTTATACAATTGAAAAACTGTTCTATTTATTTTGTATTTTATGCTTCGGGCGTTGACTTCTATGGCCCTAACTATTCGATCTGGTGGAGCAACGCCCTAGAGTGAAGCCTAGGTTGCCCGGAACGAAGAAATGACCATTACCTTCACACTGTTTGCGATTATTCATTTTATACGATGGTAAAACTGTTGTATTTATTTTGTTTTTGGTGCTCCTGGCGTTGACTACTTAGGCCCTAACTATTGGATCTGGTGGACCAACGCCCTAGAGTGAAGCCTAGGTTGCCCGGAACGTAGAAATGACCATTACTTCCACACTGTTTGCAATTATTCGTATTATACAGTGGAAAAACTGTTGTATTTATATTGTATTTTATGCTTCTGGCATTGACTTCTAAGGCCCTAACTATTCGCTCTGGTGGAACAACGCCCTAGGGTGAAGCCCAGGTTGCCCGGAACGTAGAAATGACCATTACCTTCACAGTGTTTGCGATTATTCATTTTATACGGTGGTAAAACTGTTGTACATATATCGTATTTATGCTTCTGGCGCTGACTTCTTGGGCCCTAACTATTCGATCAGGTGGAGGAACGCCCTAGAGTGAAGCCTAGGTTGGCCAGAACGTAGAAATGACCATAGCTTTCACACTGGTTGCAACTATTCCTGTTATACAAGTGAAAAACTGTTGTATTTATATTGTATTTTATGCTTCTGGCGTTGACTTCCTGGGACCTAACTATTCTATCTGGAGGAGCAACGCCCTAGGGTGAAGCCTAGGTTGGCCGGAATGCAGAAATGACCATCACTTTCACACTGGTGGCAATTATTCCTGTTATACGATGGACAAACTGTTGGATTTTTAATGTACTTTATGCTTCTGGCGTTGACTTCTAAGGCCCCAACTATTCGATCTGGTGGAGCAACGCCCTAGTGTGAAGCCTAGGTTGCCCGCAACGTAGAAATGACCATATTTTTCACACTGTTTGCAATTATTCCTGTTATACCATTGAAAAACTGTTGTATTTATATTGTATTTTATGCTTCTGGCGTTGACTTCTAAGGCCGCAGCTATTCGATGTGGTGGAGCAACGCCCTAGAGTGAAGCCTAGGTTGCCGGGAACGTAGAAATGACCATAGCTTTCACACTGGTTGCAATTATTCCTGTTATACAAGTGAAAAACTGTTGTATTTATATTGTATTTCATGCTTCTGGCGTTGACTTCTTGGGCCCTAACTATTCGATGTGGTTGAGCAACGCCCTAGGGTGAAGCCTAGGTTGCCCGGAACGTAGAAATGACCATAACTTTCACACTGGTTTCAATTATTCGTTTTATACAATGGACAAACTGTTCTATTTATTTTGTATTTTATGCTTCGGGCGTTGACTTCTATGGCCCTAACTATTCGATCTGGTGGAGCAACGCCCTAGAGTGAAGCCTAGGTTGCCCGGAACGTAGAAATGACCATTACCTTCACACTGTTTGCGATTATTCATTTTATACGATGGTAAAACTGTTGTATTTATTTTGTTTTTGGTGCTCCTGGCGTTGACTACTTAGGCCCTAACTATTGTATCTGGTGGACCAACGCCCTAGAGTGAAGCCTAGGTTGCCCGGAACGTAGAAATGACCATTACTTCCACACTGTTTGCAATTATTCGTATTATACAGTGGAAAAACTGTTGTATTTATATTGTATTTTATGCTTCTGGCATTGACTTCTAAGGCCCTAACTATTCGCTCTGGTGGAACAACGCCCTAGGGTGAAGCCTAGGTTGCCCGGAACGTAGAAATGACCATTACCTTCACACTGTTTGCGATTATTCATTTCATACGGTGGTAAAACTGTTGTACATATATCGTATTTTATGCTTCTGGCGCTGACTTCTTGGGCCCTAACTATTCGATCTGGTGGAGGAACGCCCTAGAGTGAAGCCTAGGTTGGCCAGAACGTAGAAATGACCATAGCTTTCACACTGGTTGCAACTATTCCTGTTATACAAGTGAAAAACTGTTGTATTTATATTGTATTTTATGCTTCTGGCGTTGACTTCCTGGGACCTAACTATTCTATCTGGAGGAGCAACGCCCTAGGGTGAAGCCTAGGTTGGCCGGAATGCAGAAATGACCATCACTTTCACACTGGTGGCAATTATTCCTGTTATACGATGGACAAACTGTTGGATTTTTAATGTACTTTATGCTTCTGGCGTTGACTTCTAAGGCCCCAACTATTCGATCTGGTGGAGCAACGCCCTAGTGTGAAGCCTAGGTTGCCCGCAACGTAGAAATGACCATATTTTTCACACTGTTTGCAATTATTCCTGTTATACGATTGAAAAACTGTTGTATTTATATTGTATTTTATGCTTCAGCGTTGACTTCCTAGGCCCTAACTATTCGCTCTGGTGGAACAACGCCCTAGAGTGATGACTAGGTTGCCAGGATCGTAGAAATGACCACTACTTCCACACTGTTTGCAATTATTCATATTATACAGTGGAAAAACTGTTGTATTTATATTGTATTTTATGCTTCTGGCATTGACTTCTAAGGCCCTAACTATTCGATGTGGTTGAGCAACGCCCTAGAGTGAAGCCTAGATTGCCCGGATAGTAGAAATGACCAGAACTTTCATACTGGTTGCAATTATTCGTTTTATACGATGGAAAAACTGTTGTATTTATATTGTATTTTATGCTTCTGGCGTTGACTTCTTAGGCCCTAACTATTCGATGTGGTTGAGCAACGACCTAGAGTGAAGCCTAGGTTGCCCGGAACGTAGAAATGACCATAACTTTCATACTGGTTGCAATTATTCGTTTTATACGATGGAAAAACAGTTGTATTTATATTTTATTTTATGCTTCAGGCGTTGACTTCTTAGGCCCTAACTATTCGCTCTGGTGGAACAACGCCCTAGGGTGAAGCCTAGGTTGCCCGGAACGTAGAAATGACCATAACTTTCACACTGGTTTCAATTATTCGTTTTATACAATGGAAAAACTGTTCTATTTATTTTGTATTTTATGCTTCGGGCGTCGACTTCTATGGCCCTAACTATTCGATCTGGTGGAGCAACGCCCTAGAATGATGCCTAGGTTGCCCGGAACGTAGAAATGACCATTACCTTCACACTGTTTGCGATTATTCATTTTATACGATGGTAAAACTGTTGTATTTATTTTGTTTTTGGTGCTCCTGGCGTTGACTACTTAGGCCCTAACTATTGGATCTTGTGGACCAACGCCCTAGAGTGAAGCCTAGGTTGCCCGGAACGTAGAAATGACCATTACTTCCACACTGTTTGCAATTATTCGTATTATACAGTGGAAAAACTGTTGTATTTATATTGTATTTTATGCTTCTGGCATTGACTTCTAAGGCCCTAACTATTCGATGTGGTTGAGAAACGCCCTAGAGTGAAGCCTAGATTGCCCGGATCGTAGAAATGACCACAACTTTCATACGTGTTGCAATTATTCGTTTTATACGATGGAAAAACTGTTGTGTTTATTTTGTATTTGGTGCTTCTGGCGTTGACTTCTTAGGCCCTAACTATTCGATCTGGTGGACCAAAGCCCTAGAGTGAAGCCTAGGTTGCCCGGAACCTAGAAATGACCGTTACTTTCACACTGTTTGCAAATGTACATTATATACCATGGAAAAGCTGTTGTATTTACATTGTATTTTATGCTTCTGGCGTTGACTTCTTAGGCCCTAACTATTTGATCCGGTGTAGCACCGCCCTGTAGTGAAGCCTAGGTTGCCCGGAACGTAGATATGACCATTATTTTCACACTGATTGCAATTATCCGTTTTATACAATGGAAAAGCTGTTCTATTAATTTTGTATTTTATGCTTCTGGCGTTGACTTCTTAGGCCCTAACTGTTCGATCTGGTGGATCAACGCCCTAGAATGAAGCCTAGGTTGACCGGAACGTAGACATGACCATTACTTTCACACTGGTTCCAATTATTCATGCTATACGTTGGAAAAACTCTTGCATTTTAATTGTATTTTCTGCTTCTGGCTATGACTTCTTAGGTCCTAGCTATTCGATCTGCTGGGGCAACGTCCAAGAGTGAAGCCTAGGTCGCCCGGAACGTAGAAATGACCATACCTTTCACACTCGAGCAATTATTTGTTTTAGACGATGGCAGAACTATTGTATTTATTTTGTATTTTATGCTTCTGGCGTTGACTTCTTAGGCCTTAACTATTCGATCTGTTGGACCAACGTCCCAGAGTGAAGCCTTCGTCGCCCGGAACGTAGAAATGACCATCTCTTTCGCTCTGGTTGCAATTATTCGTTTTATACAATGGAAAAGCTGTTCTACTAATTTTGTATTTTATGGTTCTGGCGTTGACTTCTTAGGCCCTAACTATTCGATCTGGTGGAGCAACGCCCTAGAGTGAAGCCTTCGTCGCCCGGAACGTAGAAATGACCATCACTTTCACTCTGGTTGCAATTATTCGTGTTATACGATGGAAGAACTGTTGTATTTATTTTGTATTTTATGCTTCTGGCGTTGACTTCTGAGGCCCTATGTATTCGATCTGGTGGGGCAACGCCATAGAGTGAAGCCTAGGTTCCCCAAAACGTAGAAATGACCATTACTTTCACACTGGTTGCTATTATTCGTTTTATATGGTGGAAACACTGTTGTATTTATACTGTATTTTATGCTTCTGGCGTTGACTTCTTAGGCCCTAATTGCTCGATCTTGTGGAATAACGCCCTAGAATGAAGCCTAGGTTGTCCGGAACGTAGAAATGCCCATTACATTCACACTGGTTGCAGATATCATGCTATACGATGGAAAAACTGTTGCATTTTTATTGTATTTTCTGCTTCTGGCTTTGACTTCTAAGGTGCTAGCTATTCGCTCTGTTGGGGCAACGTCCAAGGGTGAAGCCTATGTTCCCTGGAAAGTAGAAATGACCATATCCTTCACACTGGTTGCAATTATTCGTTTTATACGATGGAAAAACTGTAGTATCTATTTTGTTTTCGGTGCTTCTGGCGTTGACTTCTTAGACCGTAGCTATTCGATGTGGTGGGGCAGCGCCCTAGAGTGAGGCCTAGGTTGCCCGGAACCTAGAAATGACCATCACTTTCACACTGGTTGCAATTATTCGTTTAAATGATGGAAAAACTGTTGTATTTATACTGTATTTGGTGCTTCTGGCGTTGACTTCTTAGGCCCTATCTATTGGATCTGGTGGACCAACGCCCTAGAGTGAAGCCTAGGTTGCCCGGAACGTGGAAATGTCCATCACTTTCACACTGGTTGCAATTATACGCTTTATATTATGGAAAAACTGTTGTATTTATACTGTATTTTATGCTTCTGGCGTTGACTTCTTAGGCCCAGACTGTTCGATCTAGTGAAACAACGCCCTAGAATGAAGCCTAGGTTGCCCGGAACGTAGAAATGACCATTACTTTCACACTCGTGCAATTATTCGTTTTAGACAATGGAAAAACTATTGTATTTATTTTGTATTTTATGCTTCAGGCGTTGACTTCTTAGGCCCTAACTATTCGATCTGGTGGACCAAAGCCCTAGAGTGAAGCCTAGGTTGCCCGGAACCTAGAAATGACCGTTACTTTCACACTGTTTGCAAATGTACATTATATACCATGGAAAAGCTGTTGTATTTACATTGTATTTTATGCTTCTGGCGTTGACTTCTTAGGCCCTAACTATTTGATCCGGTGTAGCACCGCCCTGTAGTGAAGCCTAGGTTGCCCGGAACGTGGAAATGACCATAACTTTCACACTGGTTTCAATTATTCGTTTTATACAATGGAAAAACTGTTCTATTTAATTTGCATTTTATGCTTCGGGCGATGACTTCTATGGCCCTAACTATTCGATCTGGTGGAGCAACGCCCTAGAGTGAAGCCTAGGTTGCCCGGAACATAGAAATGACCATTACCTTCACACTGTTTGCAATTATTCATTTTATACGATGGTAAAACTGTTGTATTTATTTTGTATTTTATGCTTCTGGCATTGACTTCTAATGCCCTAGCTATTCCATCTGGTGGAGCAACGCCCTAGAGTGGAGCCTAGGTCGCCCGAAACGTGGAAATGACCATTACTTTCACTCTGGTTGCAATTATTCCAGCTATACGATGGACAAACTGTTGGATCTTGATTGTACTTTATGCTTCAGGCGTTGACTTCTTAGGCCCTAACTATTCGCTCTGGTTGAATAACGCCCTAGGGTGAAGCCTAGGTTGCCCGGAACGTAGAAATGACCATAACATTCACACTGGTTGCAATTATTCGTTTTATACGAAGGAAAAACTGTTGTACATATATCGTATTTTATTCTTCTGGCGTTGACTTCTTAGGCCCTAACTATTCGATCTGGGGGAGCAACGCCCTAGAGTGAAGTCTAGGTTGCCCGGAACGTAGAAGTGACCGTTACTTTCACAATGTTTGCTATTATTCATTTTATACGATGGAATAACTGTTGTATTTATATTGCATTATAAGCTTCTGGCGTTGACTTCTAAGGCCGTAGGTATTCGGTGTGGTGGAGCAACGCCCTACAGTGGAGCCTAGGTTGCACGGAACGTAGAAATGACCATAACCTTCACACTGGTTTCAATTATTTGTTTTATACGATGGGAAAGCCGTTGTATTTATATTGTACTTTATGCTTCTGTCGTCGACTTCTAAGGCCCTCATTATTCGATCTGGTGGAGCAACGCCCTAGAGTGAAGCCTAGGTTCCCCAAAACGTAGAAATGACCATTACTTTCACACTGGTTGCTATTATTCGTTTTATATGATGGAAGCGCTGTTGTATTTATACTGTATTTTATGCTTCTGGCGTTGACTTCTTAGGCCCTAACTGTTCGATCTTGTGGAATAACGGCCTAGAATGAAGCCTAGGTTGCCCGGAACGTAGAAATGACCATTACTTTCACACTGGTTGCAATTATCATGCTGCACGATGGAAAAACTGTTGCATTTTTATTGTATTTTCTGCTTCTGGCTTTGACTTCTAAGGTCCTAGCAATTCGATCTGGTGGGGCAACGTCAAAGAGTGAAGCCTATGTTCCCGGGAAAGTATAAATGAGCATAACCTTCACACTGGTTGCAATTATTCGTTTTATACGATGGAAAAACTGTTGTATCTATTTTGTTTTCGGTGCTTCTGGCGTTGACTTCTTAGACCGTAGCTATTCGATGTGGTGGGGTAGCGCCCTAGAGTGAAGCCTAGGTTGCCCGGAACCTAGAAATGAACATTACTTTCACACTGGTTGCAATTATTCGTTTTATACGATGGAAATACTGTTGTATTTATTTTGTAATTGGTGCTCCTGGCGTTGACTTCTTAGGCCCTAACTATTGGATCTGGTGGACCAACGCCGTAGAGTGAAGCCTAGGTTGCCCGGAACGTGGAAATGACCATCACTTTCACACTGGTTGCAATTATTCGTTTTAGATGATGGAAAAACTGTTGTATTTACACTGTATTTGGTGCTTCTGGCGTTGACTTCTTAGGCCCTAACTATTGGATCTGGTGGACCAACGCCCTAGAGTGAAGCCTAGGTTGCCCGGAACGTGGAAATGTCCATCACTTTCACACTGGTTGCAATTATCCGCTTTATATTATGGAAAAACTGTTGTATTTATACTGTATTTTATGCTTCTGGCGTTGACTTCTTAGGCCCAGACTGTTCGATCTAGTGAAACAACGCCCTAGAATGAAGCCTAGGTTGCCCGGAACGTAGAAATGACCATTACTTTCACACTCGTGCAATTATTCGTTTTAGACAATGGAAAAACTATTGTATTTATTTTGTATTTTATGCTTCAGGCGTTGACTTCTTAGGCCCTAACTATTCGCTCTGGTGGAACAACGCCCTAGAGTCAAGCCTAGGTTGCCCGGAATGTAGAAATGAACATCACTTTCACACTGGTTGCCATTATTCTTGTTATACAATGGAAAAAGTGTTGTATTTATTTTGTATTTTATGCTTCTGGCATTGACTTCTAAGGCCATAGCTATTCCATCTGGTGGAGCAACGCCCTAGAGTGGAGCCAAGGTCGCCCGAAACGTGGAAATGACCATTACTTTCACTCTGGTTGCAATTATTCCAGCTATACGATGGACAAACTGTTGGATTTTGATTGTACTTTATGCTTCAGGCGTTGACTTCTTAGGCCCTAACTATTCGCTCTGGTGGAACAACGCCCTAGGGTGAAGCCTAGGTTGCCCGTAACGTAGAAATGACCATAACTTTCATACTGGTTGCAATTATTCGTTTTATACGGTGGAAAAACTGTTGTATTTATTTTGTATTTGGTGCTTCTGCCGTTGACTTCTTAGGCCCTAGCTGTTAGATGTGGAGGACCAACGCCCTAGAGTGAAGCCTAGGTTGCCCGGATCGTATAAATGACCATATCTTTCAGACTGGTTGCAATTATTCCTGTTATACGATGAAAAAAATGTTGTATTTTTATTGTATTTTATGCTTCCGGCGCTGACTTCTAAGGCCCTAACTATTCGATGTGGTGGAGCAACGCTCTTGAGCGAAGCCTAGGTTGCCCGGAACGTAAAAATGACCTGTATTTTCACACTGGTTGCAATTATTCCTGTTATACGATGGAAAAACTGTTGTACTTATGTTGTATTTTATGCTTCTGGCGTCGAATTCTAAGTCCCTAACTATTCGATCTGGTGGAGCAACGCCCTATAGTGAAGCCTAGGTTGCCCGGAACGTAAATGACCGTTACTTTCACACTGTTTGCAAATGTACATTATATACGATGGAAAAGCTGTTGTATTTATATTGTATTTTATGCTTCTGGCGTTGACTTCTTAGGCCCTAACTATTTGATCTGGTGGAGCACCCCCCTGTAGTGAAGCCTAGGTTGCCCGGAACGTAGAAATGACCATAACTTTCACACTGGTTTCAATTATTCGTTTTATACAATGGAAAACCTGATCTATTTATTTTGTATTTTATGCTTCGGGCGTTGACTTCTATGGCCCTAACTATTCGATCTGGTGGAGCAACGCCCTAGAGTGAAGCCTAGGTTGCCCGGAACGTAGAAATGACCATTACCTTCACACTGTTTGCGATTATTCATTTTATACGATGGTAAAACTGTTGTATTTATTTTGTTTTTGGTGCTCCTGGCGTTGACTACTTAGGCCCTAACTATTGGATCTGGTGGACCAAGCCCTAGAGTGAAGCCTAGGTTGCCCGGAACGTAGAAATGACCATTACTTCCACACTGTTTGCAATTATTCGTATTATACAGTGGAAAAACTGTTGTATTTATATTGTATTTTGTGCTTCTGGCATTGACTTCTAAGGCCCTAACTATTCGATGTGGTTGAGAAACGCCCTAGAGTGAAGCCTAGATTGCCCGGATCGTAGAAATGACCACAACTTTCATACTTGTTGCAATTATTCGTTTTATACGATGGAAAAACTGTTGTGTTTATTTTGTATTTGGTGCTTCTGGCGTTGACTTCTTAGGCCCTAACTATTCGATCTGGTGGACCAAAGCCCTAGAGTGAAGCCTAGGTTGCCCGGAACCTAGAAATGACCGTCACTTTCACACTGTTTGCAAATGTACATTATATACCATGGAAAAGCTGTTGTATTTAAATTGTATTTTATGCTTCTGGCGTTGACTTCTTAGGCCCTAACTATTTGATCCGGTGTAGCACCGCCCTGTAGTGAAGCCTAGGTTGCCCGGAACGTGGAAATGACCATAACTTTCACACTGGTTTCAATTATTCGTTTTATACAATGGAAAAACTGTTCTATTTATTTTGCATTTTATGCTTCGGGCGTTGACTTCTATGGCCCTAACTATTCGATCTGGTGGAGCAACGCCCTAGAGTGAAGCCTAGGTTGCCCGGAACGTAGACATGGCCATTATTTTCACACTGGTTCCAATTATTCGTGCTATACGTTGGACAAACTCTTGCATTTTTATTGTATTTTCTGCTTCTGGCTTTGACTTCTTAGGTCCTAGCTATTCGATCTGTTGGGGCAACGTCCAAGAGTGAAGCCTAGGTTGCCCGGAACGTAGAAATGACCATACCTTTCACACTCGAGCAATTATTTGTTTTAGACAATGGAAGAGCTATTGCATTTATTTTGTATTTTATGCTTCTGGCGTTGACTTCTTAGGCCCTACCTATTCGATCTGTTGGACCAACGTCCCAGAGTGAAGCCTTCGTCGCCCGGAACGTAGAAATGACCATCACTTTCACTCTGGTTGCAATTATTCCTGTTATACGATGGAAGAACTGTTGTATTTATTTTGTATTTTATGCTTCTGGCGTTGACTTCTGAGACCCTATGTATTCGATCTGGTGGAGCAACGCCATAGAGTGAAGCCTAGGTTCCCCAAAACGTAGAAATGACCATTACTTTCACACTGGTTGCTATTATTCGTTTTATATGGTGGAAACACTGTTGTATTTATACTGTATTTTATGCTTCTGGCGTTGACTTCTTAGGCCCTAACTGTTCGATCTTGTGGAATAACGCCCTAGAATGAAGCCTAGGTTGCCCGGAACGTAGAAATGCCCATTACTTTCACACTGGTTGCAGATATCATGCTATACGATGGAAAAACTGTTGCATTTTTATTGTATTTTCTGCTTCTGGCTTTGACTTCTAAGGTGCTAGCTATTCGCTCTGTTGGGGCAACGTCCAAGGGTGAAGCCTATGTTCCCTGGAAAGTAGAAATGACCATATCCTTCACACTGGTTGCAATTATTCGTTTTATACGATGGAAAAACTGTAGTATCTATTTTGTTTTCGGTGCTTCTGGCGTTGACTTCTTAGACCGTAGCTATTCGATGTGGTGGGGCAGCGCCCTAGAGTGAGGCCTAGGTTGCCCGGAACCTAGAAATGACCATCACTTTCACACTGGTTGCAATTATTCGTTTAAATGATGGAAAAACTGTTGTATTTATACCGTATTTGGTGCTTCTGGCGTTGACTTCTTAGGCCCTAACTATTGGATCTGGTGGATCAACGCCCTAGAGTGAAGCCTAGGTCGCCCGGAACGTGGAAATGTCCATCACTTTCACACTGGTTGCAATAATCCGGTTTATATGATGGAAAAACTGTTGTATTTATACTGTATTTTATGCTTCTGGCGTTGACATCTTTGGCCCAGACTGTTCGATCTAGTGGAACAACGCCCTAGAATGAAGCCTAGGTTGCCCGGAACGTAGAAATGACCATTATTTTCACACTGATTGCAATTATTCGTTTTATACAATGGAAAAACTGTTCTATTAATTTTGTATCTAATGCTTCGGGCGTTGACTTCTAAGGCCCTAACTATTCGATCTGGTGGAGCAACGCCCTAGAGTGAAGCCTAGGTTCCCCAAAACGTAGAAATGACCATTGCTTTCAAACTGGTTGCTATTATTCGTTTTATATGATGGAAATACTGTTGTATTTATTTTGTATTTGGTGCTTCTGGCGTTGACTTCTTAGGCCCTAACTATTGGATCTGGTGGACGAACGCCCTAGAGTGAAGCCTAGGATGCCCGGAACGTGGAAATGACCATCACCTTCACACTCGTTGCAATTATTCGTTTTATATGATGGAAAAACTGTTGTATTTATACTGTATTTGGTGCTTCAGGCGTTGACTTCTTAGGCCCTAACTATTGGATCTGGTGGAGCAACGCCCTAGAGTGGAGCCTGGGATGCACGGAACGTAGCAATGACCACTACTTTCACACTGGTTACAATTATTCGTTTTATACGATGGAAAAACTGTTGTACATATATCGTATTTTATTCTTCTGGCGTTGACTTCTTAGACCCTAACTATTCGGTCTGGTGGAACAACGCCCTAGAGTGAAGCCTTGGTTGCCCGGAACGTAGAAATGGCCATCACTTTCACACTGGTTGCTATTATTAGTGTTATATGATGGAAAAACTGTTGTATTTATATTGCATTTTATGCTTCGGGCGTTGACTTCTAAGGCCCTAGCTATTCGATTTGGTGGAGCAACGCCCTAGAGCGGAGCCTCGGTTGCACGGAACGTGGCAATGACCATAACTTTCAAACTGGTTGCTATTATTCGTTTTATATGATGGAAAAACTGTTGTATTTATAGTGTATTTTGTGCTTCTGGCGTTGACTTCTTAGGCCCTAACTATTCGATCTTGTGGAGCAACGCCCTAGAGTCAAGCCTAGGTTGCCTGGAACGTAGATATGACCATTATTTTCACACTGATTGCAATTATCCGTTTTATACAATGGAAAAGCTGTTCTATTAATTTCGTATTTTATGCTTCGGGCGTTGACTTCTAAGGCCGTAACTATTCGATCTGGTGGAGCAATGCCCTAGAGTGAAGCCTAGGTTCCCCAAAACGTAGAAATGACCATTACTTTCACACTGCGTGCAATTATACGTTTTATACGATGGAAGAACTGTTGTACTTATTTCGTATTTGGTGCTTCTGGCGTTGACTTCTTATGCCCTAACTATTGGATCTGCTGTTCCAACGCCCTAGAGTGATGCCTAGGTTTCCCGGAACGTAGAAATGACCATCACTTTCACACTTGTTGCTATTATTCGTTTTATATGATGGAAAGACTGTTGTATTTTTATTGTACTTTATGGTTCTGGCGTCCACTTCATGGCCCTAACTATTCGATCTGGTGGAGCAACGTACCAGAGTGAAGCCTACGTCGCCCGGAACGTAGAAATGACCATCACTTACACTCTGGTTGGAATTATTCCTGTTATACGATTGAAAAGCTGTTGTATGTTTATTGTAGTTTATGCTTCAGGCGTAGACTTCTAAGGCCGTGGCTATTCGATGTGGTTGAGCAACGCCATAAAGTGAAGCCTAGATTGCCCGGAACGTAGAAATGACCATTACTTTCAAACTGGTTGCAATTGTTTGTTTTATACGTTGGAAAAACTGTTGTATTTATATTGCATTTTATGCTTCTGGCATTGACTTCTAAGGCCCTCATTATTCGATCCGGTGGAGCAACGCCCTAGAGTGAAGCCTAGGTTCCCCAAAACGTAGAAATGACCATTACTTTCACACTGGTTGCTATTATTCGTTTTATATGATGGAAGCGCTGTTGTATTTATGCGGTATTTTATGCTTCTGGCGTTGACTTCTTAGGCCCTAACTGTTCGATCTTGTGGAATAACGCCCTAGAATGAAGCCTAGGTTGCCCGGAACGTAGAAATGACCATTACTTTCACACTGGTTGCAATTATCATGCTGCACGATGGAAAAACTGTTGCATTTTTATTGTATTTTCTGCTTCTGGCTTTGACTTCTAAGGTCCTAGCTATTCGATCTGGTGGGGCAACGTCAAAGAGTGAAGCCTATGTTGCCGGGAAAGTAGAAATGAGCATAACCTTCACACTGGTTGCAATTATTCGTTTTATACGATGGAAAAACTGTTGTATCTATTTTGTTTTCGGTGCTTCTGGCGTTGACTTCTTAGACCGTAGCTATTCGATGTGGTGGGGTAGCGCCCTAGAGTGAAGCCTAGGTTGCCTGGAACCTAGAAATGAACATTACTTTCACACTGGTTGCAATTATTCGTTTTATACGATGGAAATACTGTTGTATTTATTTTGTAATTGGTGCTCCTGGCGTTGACTTCTTAGGCCCTAACTATTGGATCTGCTGTTCCAACGCCCTAGAGTGATGCCTAGGTTTCCCGGAACGTAGAAATGACCATCACTTTCACACTTGTTGCTATTATTCGTTTTATATGATGGAAAGACTGTTGTATTTTTATTGTACTTTATGCTTCTGGCGTCCACTTCATGGCCCTAACTATTCGATGTGGTGGAGCAACGTCCTAGAGTGAAGCCTAGGTTGCCCGGAAAGTAGAAATGAGCATAACCTTCACACTGGTTGCAATTATTCGTTTTATACGATGGAAAAACTGTTGTATCTATTTTGTTTTCGGTGCTTCTGGCGTTGACTTCTTAGACCGTAGCTATTCCATGTGGTGGGGCAGCGCCCTAGAGTGAAGCCTAGGTTGCCCGGAACCTAGAAATGAAAATTACTTTCACACTGGTTGCAATTATTCGTTTTATACGATGGAAATACTGTTGTATTTATTTTGTAATTGGTGCTCCTGGCGTTGACTTCTTAGGCCCTAACTATTGGATCTGGTGGACCAACGCCCTAGAGTGAAGCCTAGGTTCCCCAAAACGTAGAAATGTCCATTACTTTCACACTGGTTGCTATTATTCGTTTTATATGATGGAAATACTGTTGTATTTATTTTGTATTTGATGCTTCTGACGTTGACTTCTTAGGCCCTAACTATTGGATATGGTGGACCAACGCCCTAGAGTGAAGCCTAGGTTGCCCGGAACGTGGAAATGACCATCACTTTCACACTGGTTGCAATTATTCGTTTTATACGATGGAAAAGCGGTTATATTTATATTGTATTTTATGCTTCTGGCGTTGACTTCTAAGGCCGTAACTATTCGATGTGGTGGAGCAACGCCCAAGAGTGATGCCTAGGTTGCCCGGAGCGTAGAAATGACCATATCTTTCACACTGGTTGCAATTATTCCTGTTATACGATGGAAAAACTGTTGCATTTATATTGTATTTTATGCTTTGGGCGTTGACTTCTAAGGCCCTAGCTATTCGATCTGGTGGTGCAACGCCCTAGAGTGATGCCTAGGTTGCCCGGAACGTAGAAATGACCATCACCTACACTCTGTTTGTAATTATTCCTGTTATACGATGGAAAAACTGTTGTATTTTTATTACATTTTATGCTTCGGGCGTTGACTTCTAAGGCCCTAACTATTGGATCTGGTGGACCAACGCTCTAGAGTGAAGTGTAGGTTGCCAGAAACGTAGAAATGACCATCACTTTCACACTGTTTGCAATTATTCCTGTTATACGATGGAAAAACTGTTGTATGTATATTGTATATTATGCTTCTGGCGTTGACTTCTAAGGCCGTAGCTATTCGATGCGGTGTAGCAACGCCCTAGAGTGAAGCCTAGGTTGCCCGGAACGTAGAAATGACCATTATTTCCACACTGTTAGTAATTATTTATTTCATACAATGTAAAAACTGTTGTATTTTTATTGTATTTTATGCTTCTGGCGTTGACTTCTAAGGCCCTAGCTATTCGATTTGGTGGAGCAACGCCCTAGAGTGGAGCCTGGGTTGCACGGAACGTAGCAATGACAATAACTTTCACACTGGTTGCTATTATTCGATTTATATGATGGAAAAACTGTTGTATTTATACTGTATTTTATGCTTCTGCCGTTGACTTCTAAGGCCCTAACTATTCGATGTGGTGGAGCAACGCCCTAGAGCAAAACCTTGGTTACCCGGAACGTAGAAATGACCATATCTTTCACACTGGTTGCAATTATTCCTGCTATACGATGGAAACACTGTTGTATTTATTTTGTATTTTATGCTTCTGGCGTTGACTTCTAAGGCCGTAGCTATTCGATGTGGTGGAACAACGCCCTAGAGTGAAGCCTATGTTGCCCGGAACGTAGAAATGACCATTACTTTCACACTGGTTGCAATTATTCCTGTTATACGATGGAAAAAATGTTGTATTTATTTTGTATTTTATGCTTCTGGCATGGACTTCTTAGGCGCTAACTATTGTATCTGGTGGATCAACGACCTAGGGTGTAGCCTAGGTGGCCGGGAACGTAGAAATGAGCATTACTTTCACACCGGTTGCAATTACTCGCCTTATACGATGGAAAAGCTGTTGTATTTATATTGCATTTTATGCATCTGGCGTTGACTTCTTAGGCCCTAACTATTCGATCTGGTAGAGCAACGCCCTAGAGTGAAGCCTAGATTGCCCGGAACGTAGAAATGACCATTACCTTTACGCTTGTTGAAACTTTTCCTGTTATTCGATGAAAAAACTGCTGTACTTTCATTGTGATTTATGCTTCAGGCGTTGACTTCTAAGGCCGTAGCTATTCGATGCGGTGGAGCAGCGCCCTAGAGTCAAGCCTAGGTTGCCCGGAACGTAGAAATGACCATAACTTTCATACTGGTTGCAATTATTCGTTTTATACAATGGAAAAACTGTTCTACTTATTTTGTATTTTATGCTTCGACCGTTGACTCCTAAGGCCCCAACTATTCGATCTGGTGGAGCAACGCCCTAGAGTGAAGCCTAGGATGCTCGGAACGTAGAAATGACCATTACTTCCACACTGTTTGCAATTATTCGTATTATACAGTGGAAAAACTGTTGTATTTATATTGTATTTTATGCTTCTGGCATTGACTTCTAAGGCCCTAACTATTCGATCATGTGGAGCAATGCCCTAGGGTGAAGCCTAGGTTGCCCGGAACGTAGAAATGACCATAACTTTCATACTGGTTGCAATTATTCGTTTCATACGATGGAAAAACTGTTGTATTTATTTTGTATTTGGTGCTTCTGGCGTTGACTTCTAAGGCCCTAACTATTCGATGTGGTGGAGCAACGCCCTTGAGCGAAGCCTAGGTAGCCCGGAACGTAAAAATGACCTGTACTTTCACACTGGTTGCAATTATTCCTGTTATACGATGGAAAAACTGTTGTACTTATGTTGTATTTTATGCTTCTGGCGTCGAATTCTAAGTCCCTAACTATTCGATCTGGTGGAGCAACGCCCTAGAGTGAAGCCTAGGTTGCCCGGAACGTAGAAATGACCGTTACTTTCACACTGTTTGCAAATGTACATTATATACGATGGAAAAGCTGTTGTATTTATATTGTATTTTCTGCTCCTGGCGTTGACTTCTTAGGCCCTAACTATTTGATCTGGTGGAGCACCGCCCTGTAGTGAAGCCTAGGTTGCCCGGAACGTAGAAATGACCATAACTTTCACACTGGTTTCAATTATTCGTTTTATACAATGTAAAAACTGTTCTATTTATTTTGTATTTTATTCTTCGGGCGTTGACTTCTATGGCCCTAACTATTCGATCTGGTGGAGCAACATCCTAGAGTGAAGCCTAGGTTGCCCGGAACGTAGAATTGACCATTACCTTCACACTGTTTGCGATTATCCATTTTGTACGATGGTAAAACTGTTGTATTTATTTTGTATTTTATGCTTCTGGCATTGACTTCCAGGGCTCTAGCTATTCCATCTGGTGGAGCAACGCCCTAGAGTGGAGCCTAGGTCGCCCGAAACGTGGAAATGGCCATTACTTTCACTCTGGTTGCAATTATTCCAGCTATACGATGGACAAACTGTTGGATTTTGATTGTACTTTATACTTCTGGCGTTGACTTCTAAGGCCCTATGTATTCGATCTGGTGTAGCAATGCCACAGAGTTAAGTCTAGGATGCCCGCAACGTAGAAATGGCTATTACTTTCACACTGGTTGCAATTATTCGTTTTATACGATGGAAAAACTGTTGTACATATATCGTATTTTATGCTTCTGGCGTTGACTTCTTAGGCCCTAACTATTCGATCAGGTGGAGCAACGCCCTAGGGTGAAGCCTAGGTTTCGCGGAACGTAGAAATGACCATAACTTTCACACTGGTTTCAATTATTCGTTTTATACAATGGAAAAGCTGTTCTACTTATTTTGTATTTTATGCTTCGACCGTTGACTCCTAAGGCCCCAACTATTCGATCTGGTGGAGCAACGCCCTAGAGTGAAGCCTAGGATGCTCGGAACGTAGAAATGACCATTACTTCCACACTGTTTGCAATTATTCGTATTATACAGTGGAAAAACTGTTGTATTTATATTGTATTTTATGCTTCTGGCATTGACTTCTAAGGCCCTAACTATTCGATCATGTGGAGCAATGCCCCAGGGTGAAGCCTAGGTTGCCCGGAACGTAGAAATGACCATAACTTTCATACTGGTTGCAATTATTCGTTTCATACGATGGAAAAACTGTTGTATTTATTTTGTATTTGGTGCTTCTGGCGTTGACTTCTAAGGCCCTAACTATTCGATGTGGTGGAGCAACGCCCTTGAGCGAAGCCCAGGTAGCCCGGAACGTAAAAATGACCTGTACTTTCACACTGGTTGCAATTATTCCTGTTATACGATGGAAAAACTGTTGTACTTATGTTGTATTTTATGCTTCTGGCGTCGAATTCTAAGTCCCTAACTATTCGATCTGGTGGAGCAACGCCCTAGAGTGAAGCCTAGGTTGCCCGGAACGTAGAAATGACCGTTACTTTCACACTGTTTGCAAATGTACATTATATACGATGGAAAAGCTGTTGTATTTATATTGTATTTTCTGCTCCTGGCGTTGACTTCTTAGGCCCTAACTATTTGATCTGGTGGAGCACCGCCCTGTAGTGAAGCCTAGGTTGCCCGGAACGTAGAAATGACCATAACTTTCACACTGGTTTCAATTATTCGTTTTATACAATGTAAAAACTGTTCTATTTATTTTGTATTTTATTCTTCGGGCGTTGACTTCTATGGCCCTAACTATTCGATCTGGTGGAGCAACGCCCTAGAGTGAAGCCTAGGTTGCCCGGAACGTAGAATTGACCATTACCTTCACACTGTTTGCGATTATCCATTTTGTACGATGGTAAAACTGTTGTATTTATTTTGTATTTTATGCTTCTGGCATTGACTTCCAGGGCTCTAGCTATTCCATCTGGTGGAGCAACGCCCTAGAGTGGAGCCTAGGTCGCCCGAAACGTGGAAATGGCCATTACTTTCACTCTGGTTGCAGTTATTCCAGCTATACGATGGACAAACTGTTGGATTTTGATTGTACTTTATACTTCTGGCGTTGACTTCTAAGGCCCTATGTATTCGATCTGGTGTAGCAATGCCACAGAGTTAAGTCTAGGATGCCCGCAACGTAGAAATGGCTATTACTTTCACACTGGTTGCAATTATTCGTTTTATACGATGGAAAAACTGTTGTACATATATCGTATTTTATGCTTCTGGCGTTGACTTCTTAGGCCCTAACTATTCGATCAGGTGGAGCAACGCCCTAGGGTGAAGCCTAGGTTTCGCGGAACGTAGAAATGACCATAACTTTCACACTGGTTTCAATTATTCGTTTTATACAATGGAAAAGCTGTTCTACTTATTTTGTATTTTATGCTTCGGCCGTTGACTCCTAAGGCCCCAACTATTCGATCTGGTGGAGTAACGCCCTAGAGTGAAGCCTAGTTTGCCCGGATTATAGAAATGACCATCACCTTCACACGGTTTGCGATTATTCATTTTATACGATGGTAAAACTGTTGTACATATATCGTATTTTATGCTTCTGGCGTTGACTTCTTAGGCCCTAACTATTCGATCAGGTGGAGCAACGCCCTAGGGTGAAGCCTAGGTTGCCCGGAACGTAGAAATGACCAAAACTTTCATACTGGTTGCAATTATTCGTTTTATGCGATGGAAAAACTGTTGTATTTATTTTGTATTTTATGCTTCGACCGTTGACTCCTAAGGCCCCAACTATTCGATCTGGTGGTGCAACGCCCTAGAGTGAAGCCTAGGATGCTCGGAATATAGAAATGACCATCACCTTCACACGGTTTGCGATTATTCGTTTTATACGATGGTAAAACTGTTGTACATATATCGTATTTAATGCTTCTGGCGTTGACTTCTTAGGCCCTAACTATTCGATCAGGTGGAGCAACGCCCTAGGGTGAAGCCTAGGTTGCCCGGAACGTAGAAATGACCATAACTTTCATACTGGTTGCAATTATTCGTTTCATACGATGGAAAAACTGTTGTATTTATTTTGTATTTGGTGCTTCTGGCGTTGACTTCTAAGGCCCTAACTATTCGATGTGGTGGAGCAACGCCCTTGAGCGAAGCCTAGGTAGCCCGGAACGTAAAAATGACCTGTACTTTCACACTGGTTGCAATTATTCCTGTTATACGATGGAAAAACTGTTGTACTTATGTTGTATTTTATGCTTCTGGCGTCGAAGTCTAAGTCCCTAACTATTCGATCTGGTGGAGCAACGCCCTAGAGTGAAGCCTAGGTTGCCCGGAACGTAGAAATGACCGTTACTTTCACACTGTTTGCAAATGTACATTATATACGATGGAAAAGCTGTTGTATTTATATTGTATTTTCTGCTCCTGGCGCTGACTTCTTAGGCCCTAACTATTTGATCTGGTGGAGCACCGCCCTGTAGTGAAGCCTAGGTTGCCCGGAACGTAGAAATGACCATAACTTTCACACTGGTTTCAATTATTCGTTTTATACAATGTAAAAACTGTTCTATTTATCTTGTATTTTATGCTTCGGGCGTTGACTTCTATGGCCCTAACTATTCGATCTGGTGGAGCAACGCCCCAGAGTGAAGCCTAGGTTGCCCGGAACGTAGAATTGACCATTACCTTCACACGGTTTGCGATTATTCATTTTGTACGATGGTAAAACTGTTGTATTTATTTTGTATTTTATGCTTCTGGTATTGACTTCTAGGGCTCTAGCTATTCCATCTGGTGGAGCAACGCCCTAGAGTGGAGCCTAGGTCGCCCGAAACGTGGAAATGACCATTACTTTCACTCTGGTTGCAATTATTCCAGCTATACGATGGACAAACTGTTGGATTTTGATTGTATTTTATACTTCTGGCGTTGACTTCTAAGGCCCTATGTATTCGATCTGGTGTAGCAATGCCACAGAGTTAAGTCTAGGATGCCCGCAACGTAGAAATGGCTATTACTTTCACACTGGTTGCAATTATTCGTTTTATACGATGGAAAAACTGTTGTATTTATATTGCATTATAAGCTTCTGGCGTTGACTTCTAAGGCCGTAGGTATTCGGTGTGGTGGAGCAACGCCCTACAGTGGAGCCTAGGTTGCACGGAACGTAGAAATGACCATAACTTTCACACTGGTTGCAATTCTTCGTTTTATACAATGGAAAAGCTGTTCTATTAATTTTGTATTTTATGCTTCTGGCGTTGACTTCTTAGGCCCTAACTGTTCGATCTGGTGGAACAACGCCCTAGAATGAATCCCAGGTTGACCGGAACGTAGACATGACCATTATTTTCACACTGGTTCCAATTATTCATGCTATACGTTGGACAAACTCTTGCTTTTTTATTGTATTTTCTGCTTCTGGCTTTGACTTCTTAGGTCCTAGCTATTCGATCTGTTGGGGCAACGTCCAAGAGTGAAGCCTAGGTTGCCCGGAACGTAGAAATGACCATACCTTTCACACTCGAGCAATTATTTGTTTTAGACAATGGAAGAGCTATTGTATTTATTTTGTATTTTATGCTTCTGGCGTTGACTTCTTAGGCCCTAACTATTCGATCTGTTGGACCAACGTCCCAGAGTGAAGCCTTCGTCGCCCGGAACGTAGAAATGACCATCACTTTCACTCTGGTTGCAATTATTCCTGTTATACGATTTAAGAACTGTTGTATTTATTTTGTATTTTATGCTTCTGGCGTTGACTTCTGAGGCCCTATGTATTCGATCTGGTGGAGCAACGCCATAGAGTGAAGCCTAGGTTCCCCAAAACGTATAAATGACCATTACTTTCAGACTGGTTGCTATTATTCGTTTTATATGGTGGAAACACTGTTGTATTTATACTGTATTTTATGCTTCTGGCGTTGACTTCTTAGGCCCTAATTGTTCGATCTTGTGGAATAACGCCCTAGAATGAAGCCTAGGTTGCCCGGAACGTAGAAATGCCCATTACTTTCACACTGGTTGCAGATATCATGCTATACGATGGAAAAACTGTTGCATTTTTATTGTATTTTCTGCTTCTGGCTTTGACTTCTAAGGTGCTAGCTATTCGCTCTGTTGGGGCAACGTCCAAGGGTGAAGCCTATGTTCCCTGCAAAGTAGAAATGACCATATCCTTCACACTGGTTGCAATTATTCGTTTTATACGATGGAAAAACTGTAGTATCTATTTTGTTTTCGGTGCTTCTGGCGTTGACTTCTTAGACCGTAGCTATTCGATGTGGTGGGGCAGCGCCCTAGAGTGAGGCCTAGGTTGCCCGGAACCTAGAAATGACCATCACTTTCACACTGGTTGCAATTATTCGTTTAAATGATGGAAAAACTGTTGTATTTATACTGTATTTGGTGCTTCTGGCGTTGACTTCTTAGGCCCTAACTATTGGATCTGGTGGATCAACGCCCTAGAGTGAAGCCTAGGTCGCCCGGAACGTGGAAATGTCCATCACTTTCACACTGGTTGCAATAATCCTGTTTATATGATGGAAAAACTGTTGTATTTATACTGTATTTTATGCTTCTGGCGTTGACATCTTTGGCCCAGACTGTTCGATCTAGTGGAACAACGCCCTAGAATGAAGCCTAGGTTGCCCGGAACGTAGAAATGACCACAACTTTCATACTTGTTGCAATTATTCGTTTTATACGATGGAAAAACTGTTGTGTTTATTTTGTATTTGGTGCTTCTGGCGTTGACTTCTTACGCCCTAACTATTCGATCTGGTGGACCAAAGCCCTAGAGTGAAGCCTAGGTTGCCCGGAACCTAGAAATGACCGTTACTTTCACACTGTTTGCAAATGTACATTATATACCATGGAAAAGCTGTTGTATTTACATTGTATTTTATGCTTCTGGCGTTGACTTCTTAGGCCCTAACTATTTGATCCGGTGTAGCACCGCCCTGTAGTGAAGCCTAGGTTGCCCGGAACGTGGAAATGACCATAACTTTCACACTGGTTTAAATTATTCGTTTTATACAATGGAAAAACTGTTGCACATATATCGTATTTTATGCTTCTGGCGTTGACTTCTTAGGCCCTAGCTATTCTATCAGGTGGAGTAACGCCCTAGGGTGAAGCCTAGGTTGCCCGGAACGTAGAAATGACCATAACTTTCACACTGGTTGCAATTATTCGTTTTATACGAAGGAAAAGCTGTTGTACATATATCGTATTTTATTCTTCTGGCGTTGACTTCTTAGGCCCTAACTATTCGGTCTGGTGGAACAAGGCCCTAGAGTGAAGCCTAGGTTGCCCGGAACGTGGAAATGTCCATCACTTTCACACTGGTTGCAATTATCCGCTTTATATGATGGAAAAACTGTTGCATATATAGTGTATTTTATGCTTCTGGAGTTGACTTCTTAGGCCCAGACTGTTCGATTTAGTGGAACAACGCCCTAGAATGAAGCCTAGGTTGCCCGGAACGTAGAAATGACCATTACTTTCACACTCGTGCAATTATTCGTTTTATACGATGGAGGAACTGTTGTACTTATTTTCATTTGGTGCTTCTGGCGTTGACTTCTTAGGCCCTAACTATTGGATCTGCTGTTCCAACGCCCTAGAGTGATGCCTAGGATTCCCGGAACGTAGAAATGACCATAACTTTCACACTGGTTGCAATTATTCGTTTTATACGAAGGAAAAACTGTTGTACATATATCGTATTTTATTCTTCTGGCGTTGACTTCTTAGGCCCTAACTATTCGATCTGGTGGAGCAACGCCCTAGAGTGAAGCCTAGGTTGCCCGGAACGTAGAAGTGACCGTTACTTTCACAATGTTTGCTATTATTCATTTTATACGATGGAATAACTGTTGTATTTATATTGCATTATAAGCTTCTGGCGTTGACTTCTAAGGCCGTAGGTATTCGGTGTGGTGGAGCAACGCCCTACAGTGGAGCCTAGGTTGCACCGAACGTAGAAATGACCATAACTTTCACACTGGTTGCAATTCTTCGTTTTATACAATGGAAAAGCTGTTCTATTAATTTTGTATTTTATGCTTCTGGCGTTGACTTCTTAGGCCCTAACTGTTCGATCTGGTGGAACAACGCCCTAGAATGAATCCCAGGTTGACCGGAACGTAGACATGACCATTATTTTCACACTGTTTCCAATTATTCATGCTATACGTTGGACAAACTCTTGCATTTTTATTGTATTTTCTGCTTCTGGCTTTGACTTCTTAGGTCCTAGCTATTCGATCTGTTGGGGCAACGTCCAGGAGTGAAGCCTAGGTTGCCCGGAACGTAGAAATGACCATACCTTTCACACTCGAGCAATTATTTGTTTTAGACAATGGAAGAGCTATTGTATTTATTTTGTATTTTATGCTTCTGGCGTTGACTTCTTAGGCCCTAACTATTCGATCTGTTGGACCAACGTCCCAGAGTGAAGCCTTCGTCGCCCGGAACGTAGAAATGACCATCACTTTCACTCTGGTTGCAATTATTCCTGTTATACGATCGAAGAACTGTTGTATTTATTTTGTATTTTATGCTTCTGGCGTTGACTTCTGAGGCCCTATGTATTCGATCTGGTGGAGCAACGCCATAGAGTGAAGCCTAGGTTCCCCAAAACGTAGAAATGACCATTACTTTCACACTGGTTGCTATTATTCGTTTTATATGGTGGAAACACTGTTGTATTTATACTGTATTTTATGCTTCTGGCGTTGACTTCTAAGGCCCTAACTATTCGATGTGGTGGAGCAACGCCCTAGAGCAAAACCTAGGTTACCCGGAACGTAGAAATGACCATATCTTTCACACTGGTTGCAATTATACCTGCTATACGATGGAAAAACTGTTGTATTTATTTTGTATTTTATGCTTCTGGCGTTGACTTCTAAGGCCGTAGCTATTCGATGTGGTGGAACAACGCCCTAGAGTGAAGCCTATGTTGCCCGGAACGTAGAAATGACCATTACTTTCACACTGGTTGCAATTATTCCTGTTATACGATGGAAAAAATGTTGTATTTATTTTGTATTTTATGCTTCTGGCATGGACTTCTTAGGCACTAACTATTGTATCTGGTGGATCAACGACCTAGGGTGTAGCCTAGGTGGCCGGGAACGTAGAAATGACCATAACTTTCATACTGGTTGCAATTATTCGTTTTATACGATGGAAAAACTGTTGTATTTATATTTTATATTATGCTTCTGGCGTTGACTTAGTAGGCCCTAACTAGTGAATCTGGTGGAGCAACGCCCTAGGCTGAAGCCTAGGTGGCCCGGGACGTAGAAATGAGCATTACTTTCACACCGGTTGCAATTACTCGCCTTATACGATGGAAAAGCTGTTGTATTTATATTGCATTTTATGCTTCAGGCGTTGACTTCTAAGGCCGTAGCTATTCGATGCGGTGGAGCAACGCCCTAGAGTGAAGCCTAGGTTGCCCGGAACGTAGAAATGACCATTACTTCCACACTGTTTGTAATTATTCATTTTATACAATGGAAAAACTGTTGTATTTTTATTGCATTTTATGCTTCGGGCGTTGACTTCTAAGGCCCGAACTATTCGATCTGGTGGAGCAACGTCCTAGGGTGAAGCCTAGGCTGCCCGGAAGGTAGAAATGACCATTACGTTCACACTGGTTGCAATTATACCTGCTATGCGATGGAAAGACTGTTGTATTTATTCTGTATTTTATGCTTCTGGCGTTGACTTCTAAGGCCGTAACTATCCGATCTGGTATAGCAACGCCCTAGAGTGAAGCCTAGGTTGCCCGGAACGTAGAAATGACCATTACTTCCACACTCTTTGTAATTATTCATTTTATACAATGGAAAAACTGTTGTATTTTTATTGCATTTTATGCTTCGGGCGTTGACTTTTAAGGCCCTAACTATTCGATCTGGTGGAGCAACGCCCTAGAGTGAAGCCTAGGTTCCCCAAAACGTAGAAATGTCCATTACTTTCACACTGGTTGCTATTATTCGTTTTATATGATGGAAATACTGTTGTATTTATTTTGTATTTGGTGCTTCTGACGTTGACTTCTTAGGCCCTAACTATTGGATATGGTGGACCAACGCCCTAGAGTGAAGCCCAGGTTGCCCGGAACGTGGAAATGACCATCACTTTCACACTGGTTGCAATTATTCGTTTTATACGATGGAAAAGCGGTTATATTTATATTGTATTTTATGCTTCTGGCGTTGACTTGTAAGGCCGTAACTATTCGATGTGGTGGAGCAACGCCCAAGAGTGATGCCTAGGTTGCCCGGAGCGCAGAAATGACCATATCTTTCACACTGGTTGCAATTATTCCTGTTATACGATGGAAAAACTGTTGCATTTATATTGTATTTTATGCTTTGGGCGTTGACTTCTAAGGCCCTAGCTATTCGATCTGGTGGTGCAACGCCCTAGAGTGATGCCTAGGTTGCCCGGAACGTAGAAATGACCATCACCTTCACTCTGTTTGTAATTATTCCTGTTATACGATGGAAAAACTGTTGTATTTTTATTACATTTTATGCTTCGGGCGTTGACTTCTAAGGCCCTAACTATTGGATCTGGTGGACCAACGCTCTAGAGTGAAGTGTAGGTTGCCAGAAACGTAGAAATGTCCATCACTTTCACACTGTTTGCAATTATTCCTGTTATACGATGGAAAAACTGTTGTATGTATATTGTATATTATGCTTCTGGCGTTGACTTCTAAGGCCGTAGCTATTCGATGCGGTGTAGCAACGCCCTAGAGTGAAGCCTAGGTTGCCCGGAACGTAGAAACGACCATTATTTCCACGCTGTTAGTAATTATTTATTTCATACAATGTAAAAACTGTTGTATTTTTATTGTATTTTATGCTTCTGGCGTTGACTTCTAAGGCCCTAGCTATTCGATTTGGTGGAGCAACGCCCTAGAGTGGAGCCTGGGTCGCACGGAACGTAGCAATGACAATAACTTTCACACTGGTTGCTATTATTCGATTTATATGATGGAAAAACTGTTGTATTTATACTGTATTTTATGCTTCTGGCGTTGACTTCTAAGGCCCTAACTATTCGATGTGGTGGAGCAACGCCCTAGAGCAAAACCTAGGTTACCCGGAACGTAGAAATGACCATATCTTTCACACTGGTTGCAATTATTCCTGCTATACGATGGAAAAACTGTTGTATTTATTTTGTATTTTATGCTTCTGGCGTTGACTTCTAAGGCCGTAGCTATTCGATGTGGTGGAACAACGCCCTAGAGTGAAGCCTATGTTGCCCGGAACGTAGAAATGACCATTACTTTCACACTGGTTGCAATTATTCCTGTTATACGATGGAAAAAATGTTGTATTTATTTTGTATTTTATGCTTCTGGCATGGACTTCTTAGGCGCTAACTATTGTATCTGGTGGATCAACGACCTAGGGTGTAGCCTAGGTGGCCGGGAACGTAGAAATGACCATAACTTTCATACTGGTTGCAATTATTCGTTTTATACGATGGAAAAACTGTTGTATTTATATTGTATATTATGCTTCTGGCGTTGACTTAGTAGGCCCTAACTAGTGAATCTGGTGGAGCAACGCCCTAGGCTGAAGCCTAGGTGGCCCGGGACGTAGAAATGAGCATTACTTTCACACCGGTTGCAATTACTCGCCTTATACGATGGAAAAGCTGTTGTATTTATATTGCATTTTATGCTTCAGGCGTTGACTTCTAAGGCCGTAGCTATTCGATGCGGTGGAGCAACGCCCTAGAGTGAAGCCTAGGTTGCCCGGAACGTAGAAATGACCATTACTTCCACACTGTTTGTAATTATTCATTTTATACAATGGAAAAACTGTTGTATTTTTATTGCATTTTATGCTTCGGGCGTTGACTTCTAAGGCCCGAACTATTCGATCTGGTGGAGCAACGTCCTAGGGTGAAGCCTAGGCTGCCCGGAAGGTAGAAATGACCATTACGTTCACACTGGTTGCAATTATACCTGCTATGCGATGGAAAGACTGTTGTATTTATTCTGTATTTTATGCTTCTGGCGTTGACTTCTAAGGCCGTAACTATCCGATCTGGTATAGCAACGCCCTAGAGTAAAGCCTAGCTTGCCCGGAACGTAGAAATGACCATAACATTCACACTGGTTGCTATTATTCGTTTTATACGATGGAAAACCTGTTGTATTTTTACTGCATTTTATGCTCCGGGCGTTGACTTCTAAGGCCCTAACTATTCGATCTGGTGCAGCAACTCCCTAGAGTGAAGCCTAACTTGCACGGAACGTAGAAATGCCCATTACCTTCACACAGGTTGTAATTATTCCTGTTATACGATGGAACAACTGTTGTATTTTTATTTTATTTTATGCTTCTGGCGTTGACTTCTAAGGCCCTAACTATTCGATCTGGTGGAGCAACGCCCTAGAGTGAAGCCTATGTCGACCGGAGCGTAGAACTGACTATTACCTTCACACTGTTTGCAATTATTCCTGTTATACGATGGAAAAACTGTTGGATTTTTATTGTACTTTATGCTTCTGGCGTTGACTTCTAAGGCCCCATCTATTCGATCTGGTGGAGCAATGCCTCAGAGTTAAGTCTAGGATGCCCGTAACGTTGAAATGGCCATTACTTTCACACTGGTTGCAATTATTCGTTTTATACGATGGAAAAACTGTTGTACTTATATCGTATTTTATGCTTCTGGCGTTGACTTCTTAGGCTCTAACTATTCGATCTGGTGGAACGCCGCCCTAGAGTGAGGCCTAGGTTTCCCGGAACGTAGAAATGCCCATCACTTTCACACTGGTTGCTATTATTCGTTTTATATGATGGCAAAACTGTTGTATTTATATTGCATTTTATGCTTCTGGCGTTGACTTCTAAGGCCGTAGCTAATCGATGCGGTGTAGCAACGCCCTAGAGTGAAGCCTAGGTTGCCCGGAACGTGGAAATGTCCATCACTTTCACACTGGTTGCAATTATCCGCTTTATATGATGGAAAAACTGTTGTACTTATATCGTATTTTATGCTTCTGGCGTTGACTTCTTAGACCCTAACCATTCGATCTGGTGGAACAACGCCCTAGAGTGAGGCCAAGGTTGCGCGGAACGTAGAAATGACCATTACATTCACACTGGTTGGAATTATTCCTGTTATACGACGGAAGAACTGTTGTATTTATATTGTATTTTATGCTTCGGGCGTTGACTTCTAAGGCCGTAGCCATTCGATGTGGTGGAGCTACGCCCTAGAGTGAAGCCTAGGTTGCACGGAACGTAGAAATGACCATCACTATCACACTTGTTGCAATTACTCATTTTATACGATGGAAAAACTGTTATATCTTTATCGTATTTTATGCTTCGGGCATTGATTTCTATGGCCCTACCTCTTCGAACTGGTGGAGCAACGGCCTAGAGTGTATCCTAGGTTGCCCGAAACGTAGAAATGACCATTACTTTCACACTGGTTGCAATTATTCATGCTATACGATGGAAAAACTGTTGTAGTTTTACTGTATTTTATGCTTCTGGCGTTGACATCAAAGGTCCTAGCTATTCGATCTCGTGAGGCAACGTCCAAGAGTGAAGCCTATGTTGCCCGAAACGTAGAAATGACCATTACCTTCACACTGGTTGCAATTATTCTTTTCATACGATAGAAAAACTGTTGTATATTTATTGTTTTTATGTGTCTAGAGTTGTTTTCTAAGGCCTTAACTATCCGACCTGGTGGGGCGACGGCCTAGAGTGAAGCCTAGGTTGCACGGAACGTAGAAATGACCATCACTATCACAGTGGTTGCAATTACTCATTTTATACGATGGAAAAACTGTTATATCTTTATCCTATTTTATGCTTCGGGCATTGATTTCTATGGCCCTACCTCTTCGATCTGGTGGAGCAACGCCCTAGAGTGTATCCTAGGTTGCCCGGAACGCAGAAATATCCATCACCTTCACTCTGGTTGCAATTATTCCTGTCGTGCGATGGAAAAACTGTTGTATTTTTATTGTAATTTATGCGTCGGGCGTTGACATCTAAGGCCCTAACTATTGGATCTGGTGGACCAACGCCCTAGACTGAAGCGTAGGTTGCCAGGAACGTAGAAATGACCATCTCTTTCACACTGTTTGCAATTATTCCTGTTATACGATGGAAGAACTGCAGTATTTATATTGTATTTTATGCTTCGGGCGTTGACTTCTAAGGTCCTAACTATTCGATCGGGTGGAGCAACGCCCTAGAGTCAAGTCTAGGTTGCCCGGAACGCAGAAATGACCATTACCTTCACACTTGTTGCAATTACTCATTTTATACGATGGAAAAGCTGTTATACCTTTATCGCATTTTATGCGTCGGGCGTTGACTTCTATGGCCCTAACTATTCGATCTGGTGGAGCAACGCCCTAGAGTGAAGCCTAGGTGGCCCGGAACGCGGAAATGACCATCACTTTCACACTTGTTGCAATTACTCCATTTATACGATGGAAAAACTGTTATATATTTATCGTATTTTATGCTTCTGGCGTTGACTTCTAAGGCCCCATCTATTCGATCTGGTGGGGCAATGCTTCAGAGTTAAGTCTAGGATGCCCGTAACGTTGAAATGGCCATTACTTTCACACTGGTTGCAATTATTCGTTTTAGACGATGGAAAAGCTGTTGTATTTATATTGTATTTTATGCTTCTGGCGTTGTCGTCTTAGGCCCTAACTGTTCGATCTGGTGGAACAACGGCCGAGAATGAGGCCTAGGTTGCCCGGAACGTAGAAATGACCATTACTTTCACACTGGTTGCAATTATTCGTTTTATACGATGGAAAAACTGTTGTACTTATATCGTATTTTATGCTTCTGGCGTTGACTTCTTAGACCCTAACCATTCGATCTGGTGGAACAACGCCCTAGAGTGAGGCCAAGGTTGCGCGGAACGTAGAAATGACCATTACATTCACACTGGTTGGAATTATTCCTGTTATACGACGGAAGAACTGTTGTATTTATATTGTATTTTATGCTTCGGGCGTTGACTTCTAAGGCCGTAGCCATTCGATGTGGTGGAGCTACGCCCTAGAGTGAAGCCTAGGTTGCACGGAACGTAGAAATGACCATCACTATCACACTTGTTGCAATTACTCATTTTATACGATGGAAAAACTGTTATATCTTTATCGTATTTTATGCTTCGGGCATTGATTTCTATGGCCCTACCTCTTCGAACTGGTGGAGCAACGGCCTAGAGTGTATCCTAGGTTGCCCGAAACGTAGAAATGACCATTACTTTCACACTGGTTGCAATTATTCATGCTATACGATGGAAAAACTGTTGTAGTTTTACTGTATTTTATGCTTCTGGCGTTGACATCAAAGGTCCTAGCTATTCGATCTCGTGAGGCAACGTCCAAGAGTGAAGCCTATGTTGCCCGAAACGTAGAAATGACCATTACCTTCACACTGGTTGCAATTATTCTTTTCATACGATAGAAAAACTGTTGTATATTTATTGTATTTTATGTGTCTAGAGTTGTTTTCTAAGGCCTTAACTATCCGACCTGGTGGGGCGACGGCCTAGAGTGAAGCCTAGGTTGCACGGAACGTAGAAATGACCATCACTATCACAGTGGTTGCAATTACTCATTTTATACGATGGAAAAACTGTTATATCTTTATCCTATTTTATGCTTCGGGCATTGATTTCTATGGCCCTACCTCTTCGATCTGGTGGAGCAACGCCCTAGAGTGTATCCTAGGTTGCCCGGAACGCAGAAATATCCATCACCTTCACTCTGGTTGCAATTATTCCTGTCGTGCGATGGAAAAACTGTTGTATTTTTATTGTAATTTATGCGTCGGGCGTTGACATCTAAGGCCCTAACTATTGGATCTGGTGGACCAACGCCCTAGACTGAAGCGTAGGTTGCCAGGAACGTAGAAATGACCATCTCTTTCACACTGTTTGCAATTATTCCTGTTATACGATGGAAGAACTGCAGTATTTATATTGTATTTTATGCTTCGGGCGTTGACTTCTAAGGTCCTAACTATTCGATCGGGTGGAGCAACGCCCTAGAGTCAAGTCTAGGTTGCCCGGAACGCAGAAATGACCATTACCTTCACACTTGTTGCAATTACTCATTTTATACGATGGAAAAGCTGTTATACCTTTATCGCATTTTATGCGTCGGGCGTTGACTTCTATGGCCCTAACTATTCGATCTGGTGGAGCAACGCCCTAGAGTGAAGCCTAGGTGGCCCGGAACGCGGAAATGACCATCACTTTCACACTTGTTGCAATTACTCCATTTATACGATGGAAAAACTGTTATATATTTATCGTATTTTATGCTTCTGGCGTTGACTTCTAAGGCCCCATCTATTCGATCTGGTGGAGCAATGCTTCAGAGTTAAGTCTAGGATGCCCGTAACGTTGAAATGGCCATTACTTTCACACTGGTTGCAATTATTCGTTTTAGACGATGGAAAAGCTGTTGTATTTATATTGTATTTTATGCTTCTGGCGTTGTCGTCTTAGGCCCTAACTGTTCGATCTGGTGGAACAACGGCCGAGAATGAGGCCTAGGTTGCCCGGAACGTAGAAATGACCATTACTTTCACACTGGTTGCAATTATTCGTTTTATACGATGGAAAAACTGTTGTACTTATATCGTATTTTATGCTTCTGGCGTTGACTTCTTAGGCCCTAACTATTCGATTTGGTGGAACGCCGCCCTAGAGTGAGGCCTAGGTTTCCCGGAACGTAGAAATGCCCATCACTTTCACACAGGTTGTAATTATTCCTGTTATACGATGGAACAACTGTTCTATTTTTATTTTATTTTATGCTTCTGGCGTTGACTTCTAAGGCCCGAACTATTCGATCCGGTGGAGCAGCGTCCTAGGGTGAAGCCTAGGCTGCCCGGAACGTAGAAACGACCATTACTTTCACACTGGTTGCAATTTTTCCTGTTATACGATGGAAAAACTGTTGTATTTATATTGTAGTTTATGCTTCGGGCGTTGACTTCTAAGGCCCTAACTATTCTATCTGGTGGAGGAACTCCCTAGGGTGAAGCCTAGGCTGCCAGGAACGTAGAAATGACCATAACTTACATACCGGTTGCGCTTATTCGTTTTATACGATGGAAAAACTGTTGTATTTATACTCTATTTCATGCTTCTGGCGTTGACTTCTAAGGCCCTAACTATTCCATGTGGTGGAGCAACGCCCTAGAGCAAAACCTAGGTTGCCCGGAACGTAGAAATGACCATATCTTTCACACTGGTTGCAAATATTCCTGCTATAGGATGGAAAAACTGTTGTATTTATTAAGTATTTTATGCTTCTGGAGTTGACTTCTTAGGCCCTAACTAGTGGATCTGGTGGAGCAACGCCCTAGAGTAAAGCCTAGGTTGCCCGAAACGTAGAAATGACCATAACTCTCACACTGGTTGCAATTATCCGTTTTATACGATGGAAAAACTGTTGTATTTGTATTGTATTTTATGCTTCTGGCGTTGACTTCTAAGGCCCTAGCTATTCGATCTGGTGGAGCAACGCCCTAGAGAGAAGCCTAGGTTGCCCGAAACGTAGAAATGAACATTACCTTCACACTGTTTGCAATTATTCCTGTTATACGATGGAAAAACTGTTGGATTTTTATTGTACTTTATGCTTCTGGCGTTGACTTCTAAGGCCCCATCTATTCGATCTGGTGGAGCAATGCCTCAGAGTTAAGTCTAGGATGCCCGTAACGTTGAAATGGCCATTACTTTCACACTGGTTGCAATTATTCGTTTTATACGATGGAAAAACTGTTGTACTTATATCGTATTTTATGCTTCTGGCGTTGACTTCTTAGGCTCTAACTATTCGATCTGGTGGAACGCCGCCCTAGAGTGAGGCCTAGGTTTCCCGGAACGTAGAAATGCCCATCACTTTCACACTGGTTGCTATTATTCGTTTTATATGATGGCAAAACTGTTGTATTTATATTGCATTTTATGCTTCTGGCGTTGACTTCTAAGGCCGTAGCTAATCGATGCGGTGTAGCAACGCCCTAGAGTGAAGCCTAGGTTGCCCGGAACGTGGAAATGTCCATCACTTTCACACTGGTTGCAATTATCCGCTTTATATGATGGAAAAACTGTTGTACTTATATCGTATTTTATGCTTCTGGCGTTGACTTCTTAGACCCTAACCATTCGATCTGGTGGAACAACGCCCTAGAGTGAGGCCAAGGTTGCGCGGAACGTAGAAATGACCATTACATTCACACTGGTTGGAATTATTCCTGTTATACGACGGAAGAACTGTTGTATTTATATTTTATTTTATGCTTCGGGCGTTGACTTCTAAGGCCGTAGCCATTCGATGTGGTGGAGCTACGCCCTAGAGTGAAGCCTAGGTTGCACGGAACGTAGAAATGACCATCACTATCACACTTGTTGCAATTACTCATTTTATACGATGGAAAAACTGTTATATCTTTATCGTATTTTATGCTTCGGGCATTGATTTCTATGGCCCTACCTCTTCGAACTGGTGGAGCAACGGCCTAGAGTGTATCCTAGGTTGCCCGAAACGTAGAAATGACCATTACTTTCACACTGGTTGCAATTATTCATGCTATACGATGGAAAAACTGTTGTAGTTTTACTGTATTTTATGCTTCTGGCGTTGACATCAAAGGTCCTAGCTATTCGATCTCGTGAGGCAACGTCCAAGAGTGAAGCCTATGTTGCCCGAAACGTAGAAATGACCATTACCTTCACACTGGTTGCAATTATTCTTTTCATACGATAGAAAAACTGTTGTATATTTATTGTATTTTATGTGTCTAGAGTTGTTTTCTAAGGCCTTAACTATCCGACCTGGTGGGGCGACGGCCTAGAGTGAAGCCTAGGTTGCACGGAACGTAGAAATGACCATCACTATCACAGTGGTTGCAATTACTCATTTTATACGATGGAAAAACTGTTATATCTTTATCCTATTTTATGCTTCGGGCATTGATTTCTATGGCCCTACCTCTTCGATCTGGTGGAGCAACGCCCTAGAGTGTATCCTAGGTTGCCCGGAACGCAGAAATATCCATCACCTTCACTCTGGTTGCACTTATTCCTGTCGTGCGATGGAAAAACTGTTGTATTTTTATTGTAATTTATGCGTCGGGCGTTGACATCTAAGGCCCTAACTATTGGATCTGGTGGACCAACGCCCTAGACTGAAGCGTAGGTTGCCAGGAACGTAGAAATGACCATCTCTTTCACACTGTTTGCAATTATTCCTGTTATACGATGGAAGAACTGCAGTATTTATATTGTATTTTATGCTTCGGGCGTTGACTTCTAAGGTCCTAACTATTCGATCGGGTGGAGCAACGCCCTAGAGTCAAGTCTAGGTTGCCCGGAACGCAGAAATGACCATTACCTTCACACTTGTTGCAATTACTCATTTTATACGATGGAAAAGCTGTTATACCTTTATCGCATTTTATGCGTCGGGCGTTGACTTCTATGGCCCTAACTATTCGATCTGGTGGAGCAACGCCCTAGAGTGAAGCCTAGGTGGCCCGGAACGCGGAAATGACCATCACTTTCACACTTGTTGCAATTACTCCATTTATACGATGGAAAAACTGTTATATATTTATCGTATTTTATGCTTCTGGCGTTGACTTCTTAGGCCCTAACTATTGGATCTGGTGGACCAACGCCCTAGAGTGAAGCCTAGGTGGCCCGGAACGCGGAAATGACCATCACTTTCACACTGGTTGCAAATATACCCGGTATACGATGGAAAAACTGTTGTATTTATATCGTATTTTATGCTTCGGGCATTGACTTCTATGGCCGTACCTCTTCGATCTGGTGGAGCAACGCCCTAGAGTGAAGCCTAGGTTGCCCCGTACATTGAAATGACCATAACATTCGTACTGGTTGCAATTATTCGTTTTATACGATGGAAAAACTGTTGTATTTAAACTGTATTTTATGCATCTGGCGTTGACTTCTAAGGCCCTAACTATTCGATGTGGTGGAGCAACGCCCTGGAGTGAAGCCTAGGTTGCCCGGAACGTAGAAATGACCATTATTTTCACACTGATTGCAATTATTCGTTTTATACAATGGAAAAGTTGTTCTATTAATTTTGTATTTTATGCTTCGGGCGTTGACTTCTAAGGCCCTAACTATTCGATCTGGTGGAGCAACGCCCTAGAGTGAAGCCTAGGTTCCCCAAAACGTAGAAATGTCCATTACTTTCACACTGGTTGCTATTATTCGTTTTATATGATGGAAATACTGTTGTATTTATTTTGTATTTGGTGCTTCTGACGTTGACTTCTTAGGCCCTAACTATTGGATATGGTGGACCAACGCCCTAGAGTGAAGCCTAGGTTGCCCGGAACGTGGAAATGACCATCACTTTCACACTGGTTGCAATTATTCGTTTTATACGATGGAAAAGCGGTTATATTTATATTGTATTTTATGCTTCTGGCGTTGACTTCTAAGGCCGTAACTATTCGATGTGGTGGAGCAACGCCCAAGAGTGATGCCTAGGTTGCCCGGAACGTAGAAATGACCATTACTTTCACACTGGTTGCAATTATCATGCTGCACGATGGAAAAACTGTTGCATTTTTATTGTATTTTCTGCTTCTGGCTTTGACTTCTAAGGTCCTAGCTATTCGATCTGGTGGGGCAACGTCAAAGAGGGAAGCCTATGTTCCCGGGAAAGTAGAAATGAGCATAACCTTCACACTGGTTGCAATTATTCGTTTTATACGATGGAAAAACTGTTGTATCTATTTTGTTTTCGGTGCTTCTGGCGTTGACTTCTTAGACCGTAGCTATTCAATGTGGTGGGGTAGCGCCCTAGAGTGAAGCCTAGGTTGCCCGGAACCTAGAAATGAACATTACTTTCACACTGGTTGCAATTATTCGTTTTATACGATGGAAATACTGTTGTATTTATTTTGTAATTGGTGCTCCTGGCGTTGACTTCTTAGGCCCTAACTATTGGATCTGCTGTTCCAACGCCCTAGAGTGATGCCTAGGATTCCCGGAACGTAGAAATGACCATAACTTTCACACTGGTTGCAATTATTCGTTTTATACGAAGGAAAAACTGTTGTACATATATCGTATTTTATTCTTCTGGCGTTGACTTCTTAGGCCCTAACTATTCGATCTGGTGGAGCAACGCCCTAGAGTGAAGCCTAGGTTGCCCGGAACGTAGAAGTGACCGTTACTTTCACAATGTTTGCTATTATTCATTTTATACGATGGAATAACTGTTGTATTTATATTGCATTATAAGCTTCTGGCGTTGACTTCTAAGGCCGTAGGTATTCGGTGTGGTGGAGCAACGCCCTACAGTGGAGCCTAGGTTGCACGGAACGTAGAAATGACCATAACGTTCACACTGGTTGAAATTCTTCGTTTTATATAATGGAAAAGCTGTTCTATTAATTTTGTATTTTATGCTTCTGGCGTTGAGTTCTTAGGCCCTAACTGTTCGATCTGGTGGAACAACGCCCTCGAATGAATCCCAGGTTGACCGGAACGTAGACATGACCATTATTTTCACACTGTTTCCAATTATTCATGCTATACGTTGGACAAACTCTTGCATTTTTATTGTATTTTCTGCTTCTGGCTTTGACTTCTTAGGTCCTAGCTATTCGATCTGTTGGGGCAACGTCCAAGAGTGAAGCCTAGGTTGCCCGGAACGTAGAAATGACCATACCTTTCACACTCGAGCAATTATTTGTTTTAGACAATGGAAGAGCTATTGTATTTATTTTGTATTTTATGCTTCTGGCGTTGACTTCTTAGGCCCTAACTATTCGATCTGTTGGACCAACGTCCCAGAGTGAAGCCTTCGTCGCCCGGAACGTAGGAATGACCATCACTTTCACTCTGGTTGCAATTATTCCTGTTATACGATCGAAGAACTGTTGTACTTATTTTGTATTTTATGCTTCTGGCGTTGACTTCTGAGGCCCTATGTATTCGATCTGGTGGAGCAACGCCATAGAGTGAAGCCTAGGTTCCCCAAAACGTAGAAATGACCATTACTTTCACACTGGTTGCTATTATTCGTTTTATATGGTGGAAACACTGTTGTATTTATACTGTATTTTATGCTTCTGGCGTTGACTTCTTAGGCCCTAACTGTTCGATCTTGTGGAATAACGCCCTAGAATGAAGCCTAGGTTGCCCGGAACGTAGAAATGCCCATTACTTTCACACTGGTTGCAGATATCATGCTATACGATGGAAAAACTGTTGCATTTTTATTGTATTTTCTGCTTCTGGCTTTGACTTCTAAGGTGCTAGCTATTCGCTCTGTTGGGGCAACGTCCAAGGGTGAAGCCTATGTTCCCTGGAAAGTAGAAATGACCATATCCTTCACACTGGTTGCAATTATTCGTTTTATACGATGGAAAAACTGTAGTATCTATTTTGTTTTCGGTGCTTCTGGCGTTGACTTCTTAGACCGTAGCTATTCGATGTGGTGGGGCAGCGCCCTAGAGTGAGGCCTAGGTTGCCCGGAACCTAGAAATGACCATCACTTTCACACTGGTTGCAATTATTCGTTTAAATGATGGAAAAACTGTTGTATTTATACTGTATTTGGTGCTTCTGGCGTTGACTTCTTAGGCCCTAACTATTGGATCTGGTGGATCAACGCCCTAGAGTGAAGCCTAGGTTGCCCGGAACGTGGAACTGTCCATCACTTTCACACTGGTTGCAATAATCCGGTTTATATGATGGAAAAACTGTTGTATTTATACTGTATTTTATGCTTCTGGCGTTGACATCTTTGGCCCAGACTGTTCGATCTAGTGGAACAACGCCCTAGAATGAAGCCTAGGTTGCCCGGAACGTAGAAATGCCCATTACTTTCACACTGGTTGCAGATATCATGCTATACGATGGAAAAACTGTTGCATTTTTATTGTATTTTCTGCTTCTGGCTTTGACTTCTAAGGTGCTAGCTATTCGCTCTGTTGGGGCAACGTCCAAGGGTGAAGCCTATGTTCCCTGGAAAGTAGAAATGACCATATCCTTCACACTGGTTGCAATTATTCGTTTTATACGATGGAAAAACTGTAGTATCTATTTTGTTTTCGGTGCTTCTGGCGTTGACTTCTTAGACCGTAGCTATTCGATGTGGTGGGGCAGCGCCCTAGAGTGAGGCCTAGGTTGCCCGGAACCTAGAAATGACCATCACTTTCACACTGGTTGCAATTATTCGTTTAAATGATGGAAAAACTGTTGTATTTATACTGTATTTGGTGCTTCTGGCGTTGACTTCTTAGGCCCTAACTATTGGATCTGGTGGATCAACGCCCTAGAGTGAAGCCTAGGTTGCCCGGAACGTGGAACTGTCCATCACTTTCACACTGGTTGCAATAATCCGGTTTATATGATGGAAAAACTGTTGTATTTATACTGTATTTTATGCTTCTGGCGTTGACATCTTTGGCCCAGACTGTTCGATCTAGTGGAACAACGCCCTAGAATGAAGCCTAGGTTGCCCGGGACCATTATTTTCACACTGATTGCAATTATTCGTTTTATACAATGGAAAAGCTGTTCTATTAATTTTGTATTTTATGCTTCTGGCGTTGACTTCTAAGGCCGTAGCTATTCGATGTGGTGGAACAACGCCCTAGAGTGAAGCCTATGTTGCCCGGAACGTAGAAATGACCATTACTTTCACACTGGTTGCAATTATTCCTGTTATACGATGGAAAAAATGTTGTATTTATTTTGTATTTTATGCTTCTGGCATGGACTTCTTAGGCGCTAACTATTGTATCTGGTGGATCAACGACCTAGGGTGTAGCCTAGGTGGCCGGGAACGTAGAAATGACCATAACTTTCATACTGGTTGCAATTATTCGTTTTATACGATGGAAAAACTGTTGTATTTATATTGTATATTATGCTTCTGGCGTTGACTTAGTAGGCCCTAACTAGTGGATCTGGTGGAGCAACGCCCTAGGCTGAAGCCTAGGTGGCCCGGGACGTAGAAATGAGCATTACTTTCACACCGGTTGCAATTACTCGCCTTATACGATGGAAAAGCTGTTGTATTTATATTGCATTTTATGCATCTGGCGTTGACTTCTTAGGCCCTAACTATTCGATCTGGTAGAGCAACGCCCTAGAGTGAAGCCTAGATTGCCCGGAACGTAGAAATGACCATTACCTTTACGCTTGTTGAAACTTTTCCTGTTATTCGATGAAAAAACTGCTGTACTTTCATTGTGATTTATGCTTCAGGCGTTGACTTCTAAGGCCGTAGCTATTCGATGCGGTGGAGCAACGCCCTAGAGTGAAGCCTAGGTTGCCCGGAACGTAGAAATGACCATTACTTCCACACTGTTTGTAATTATTCATTTTATACAATGGAAAAACTGTTGTATTTTTATTGCATTTTATGCTTCGGGCGTTGACTTCTAAGGCCCGAACTATTCGATCTGGTGGAGCAACGTCCTAGGGTGAAGCCTAGGCTGCCCGGAAGGTAGAAATGACCATTACGTTCACACTGGTTGCAATTATACCTGCTATACGATGGAAAGACTGTTGTATTTATTCTGTATTTTATGCTTCTGGCGTTGACTTCTAAGGCCGTAACTATCCGATCTGGTATAGCAACGCCCTAGAGTAAAGCCTAGCTTGCCCGGAACGTAGAAATGACCATAACATTCACACTGGTTGCTATTATTCGTTTTATACGATGGAAAACCTGTTGTATTTTTACTGCATTTTATGCTCCGGGCGTTGACTTCTAAGGCCCTAACTATTCGATCTGGTGCAGCAACTCCCTAGAGTGAAGCCTAACTTGCACGGAACGTAGAAATGCCCATTACCTTCACACAGGTTGTAATTATTCCTGTTATACGATGGAACAACTGTTGTATTTTTATTTTATTCTATGCTTCTGGCGTTGACTTCTAAGGCCCTAACTATTCGATCTGGTGGAGCAACGCCCTAGAGTGAAGCCTATGTCGACCGGAGCGTAGAACTGACTATTACCTTCACACTGTTTGCAATTATTCCTGTTATACGATGGAAAAACTGTTGGATTTTAATTGTACTTTATGCTTCTGGCGTTGACTTCTAAGGCCCTGTCTATTCGATCTGGTGGAGCTATGCCTCAGAGTTAAGTCTAGGATGCCCGTAACGTTGAAATGGCCATTACTTTCACACTGGTTGCAATTATTCGTTTTAGACGATGGAAAAGCTGTTGTATTTATATTGTATTTTATGCTTCTGGCGTTGTCGTCTTAGGCCCTAACTGTTCGATCTGGTGGAACAACGGCCGAGAATGGGGCCTAGGTTGCCCGGAACGTAGAAATGACCATTACTTTCACACTGGTTGCAATTATTCGTTTTATACGATGGAAAAACTGTTGTACTTATATCGTATTTTATGCTTCTGGCGTTGACTTCTTAGGCCCTAACTATTCGATCTGGTGGCACGCCGCCCTAGAGTGAGGCCTAGGTTCCCGGAACGTAGAAATGCCCATCACTTTCACACAGGTTGTAATTATTCCTGTTATAAGATGGAACAGCTGTTGGATTTTTATTTTACTTTATGCTTCGGGCGTTGACTTCTAAGGCCCTAACTATTCTATCTGGTGGAGGAACTCCCTAGGGTGAAGCCTAGGCTGCCCGGAACGTAGAAATGACCATAACTTACATACCGGTTGCGCTTATTCGTTTTATACGATGGAAAAACTGTTGTATTTATACTGTATTTCATGCTTCTGGCGTTGACTTCTAAGGCCCTAACTATTCCATGTGGTGGAGCAACGCCCTATAGCAAAACCTAGGTTGCCCGGAACGTAGAAATGACCATATCTTTCACACTGGTTGCAAATATTCCTGCTATAGGATGGAAAAACTGTTGTATTTATTAAGTATTTTATGCTTCTGGAGTTGACTTCTTAGGCCCTAACTAGTGGTTCTGGTGGAGCAACGCCCTAGAGTAAAGCCTAGGTTGCCCGAAACGTAGAAATGACCATAACTCTCACACTGGTTGCAATTATCCGTTTTATACGATGGAAAAACTGCAGTATTTATATTGTATTTTATGCTTCTGGCGTTGAGTTCTAAGGCCCTAACTATTCGATCTGGTAGAGCAACGCCTTCGAGGGAAGCCCAGATTGCCCGGAACTTAGGAATGACCATTACCTTTACGCTTGTTGCAATTATTCCTGACATACGATGAAAAAACTGCTGTATTTTTATTGTATTTTATGCTTGTGGCGTTGGCTTCTAAGGCCGTAGCTTTTCGATGTGGTGGAGCAACGCCCTAGGGTGAAGCCTGGGTTGCCCGGAACGTAGAAATGACCATATCTTTCACACTAGTTGCAACTATTCAAGTTATACGATGGAAAAACTGTTGTATTTATACTGTCTTTTATGCTTCTGGCGTTGACTTCTAAGGCCGTAGCTAATCGATGTGGTGGAGCAACGCCCTAGAGTGCAGCCTATGTTGCACGGAACGTTGAAATGGCCATAAGTTTCACTCTGGTTGCAATCATTCGTTTTATACAATGGAAAAACTGTTGTATTTATACTGTATTTCATGCTTCTGGCGTTGACTTCTAAGGCCCTAACTATTCCATGTGGTGGAGCAACGCCCTAGAGCAAAACCTAGGTTGCCCGGAACGTAGAAATGACCATATCTTTCACACTGGTTGCAAATATTCCTGCTATAGGATGGAAAAACTGTTGTATTTATTAAGTATTTTATGCTTCTGGCGTTGACTTCTTAGGCCCTAACTAGTGGATCTGGTGGAGCAACGCCCTAGAGTAAAGCCTAGGTTGCCCGAAACGTAGAAATGACCATAACTCTCACACTGGTTGCAATTATCCGTTTTATACGATGGAAAAACTGTAGTATTTATATTGTATATTATGCTTCTGGCGTTCAGTTCTAAGGCCCTAACTATTCGATCTGGTAGAGCAACGCCCTCGAGGGAAGCCCAGATTGCCCGGAACGTAGAAATGACCATTACCTTTACGCTTGTTGCAATTATTCCTGATATACGATGAAAAAACTGCTGTATTTTATTGTATTTTATGCTTGTGGCGTTGAGTTCTTAGGCCCTAACTATTCAATTCGGTGTAGCAACGCCCTAGAGTGAAGTCTAGATTGCCCGGAACGTAGAAATGACCATTACTTTCACACTGTTTGCAATTATTCGTTTTATACAATGGAAAAACTGTTGTATTTAAATTGTACTTTATTCTTCGGGCGTTGACTTCTAAGGCCCTAACTATTCGAACTGGTGGAGCAACGCCCCAGAGTGAAGCCTAGGTTGCCCGGAACGTAGAAATGACCATAACTTTCACACTGGTTGCAATTACTCGTCTTATACGATGGAAAAGCTGTTGTATTTATATTGTATTTTATGCTTCTGGCGTTGACTTCTAAGGCCGTAGCTATTCGGTGTGGTAGAGCAACGCCCTAGAGAAGAGCCTAGCTTGCCCGGGACGGAGAAATGACCATATCTTTCACACTGGTTGCAATTATTCCTGTTATACGATGGAAAAACTATTGGATTTATATTGTATTTTATGCTTCTGGCGTTGACTTCTATGGCCGTAGCTATTCGATCTGGTGGAGCAACGCCCTAGAGTGAAGACTAGGTTACCGGGAACGTAGAAATGACCATAACTTTCATACTGGTTGGAATGATTCGTTTTATACGATGGAAAAACTGTTGTATTTGTATTGTATTTTATGCTTCTGGCGTTGACTTCTAAGGCCGTAGCTACTCGATGTGGTGGAGCAACGGCCTAGAGTAAAGCCTAGGTTGCCCGCAACGTAGAAGTGACCATATCTTTCACACTGGTTGCAACTACTCCTGTTATGCGATGGAAAAACTGTTGTATTTATATTGTATTTTATGCTTCGGGCGTTGACCTCTAAGTCCCTAACTATTCGATCTGGTATAGCAGCGCCCTAGGGTGAAGCCTAGGTTGTCCGGAACGTAGAAATGACCATACCTTTCACACTGGTTGCAATTATTCCTGTTATACGATGGAAAAACTGTTGTATTTTTACTGCATTTTATGCTCCAGGCGTTGACTTCTAAGGCCCTAACTATTCGATCTGGTGGAGCAACGCCATAGTGTGAAGCCTAGGCTGCCCGGAAGGTAGAAATGACCATTACGTTCACACTGGTTGCAATTATACCTGCTATACGATGGAAAGACTGTTGTATTTATTCTGTATTTTATGCTTCTGGCGTTGACTTCTAAGGCCGTAACTATCCGATCTGGTATAGCAACGCCCTAGAGTAAAGCCTAGCTTGCCCGGAACGTAGAAATGACCATAACATTCACACTGGTTGCTATTATTCGTTTTATACGATGGAAAACCTGTTGTATTTTTACTGCATTTTATGCTCCGGGCGTTGACTTCTAAGGCCCTAACTATTCGATCTGGTGCAGCAACTCCCTAGAGTGAAGCCTAACTTGCACGGAACGTAGAAATGCCCATTACCTTCACACAGGTTGTAATTATTCCTGTTATACGATGGAACAACTGTTGTATTTTTATTTTATTTTATCCTTCTGGCGTTGACTTCTAAGGCCCTAACTATTCGATCTGGTGGAACGCCGCCCTAGAGTGAGGCCTAGGTTTCCCGGAACGTAGAAATGCCCATCACTTTCACACAGGTTGTAATTATCCCTGTTATAAGATGGAACAGCTGTTGGATTTTTATTGTACTTTATGCTTCTGGCGTTGACTTCTAAGGCCCCATCTATTCGATCTGGTGGAGCAATGCTTCAGAGTTAAGTCTAGGATGCCCGTAACGTTGAAATGGCCATTACTTTCACACTGGTTGCAATTATTCGTTTTAGACGATGGAAAAGCTGTAGTATTTATATTGTATTTTATGATTCTGGCGTTGTCGTCTTAGGCCCTAACTGTTCGACCTGATGGAACAACGGCCGAGAATGAGGCCTAGGTTGCCCGGAACGTAGAAATGACCATTACTTTCACACTGGTTGCAATTATTCGTTTTATACGATGGAAAAACTGTTGTACTTATATCGTATTTTATGCTTCTGGCGTTGACTTCTTAGGCCCTAACTATTCGATTTGGTAGAACGCCGCCCTAGAGTGAGGCCTAGGTTTCCCAGAACGTAGAAATGCCCATCACTTTCACACAGGTTGTAATTATTCCTGTTATACGATGGAACAACTGTTCTATTTTTATTTTATTTTATGCTTCTGGCGTTGACTTCTAAGGCCCGAACTATTCGATCCGGTGGAGCAGCGTCCTAGGGTGAAGCCTAGGCTGCCCGGAACGTAGAAACGACCATTACTTTCACACTGGGTACAATTTTTCCTGTTATACGATGGAAAAACTGTTGTATTTATATTGTAGTTTATGCTTCGGGCGTTGACTTCTAAGGCCCTAACTATTCCATGTGGTGGAGCAACGCCCTAGAGCAAAACCTAGGTTGCCCGGAACGTAGAAGTGACCATATCTTTCACACTGGTTGCAACTATTCCTGTTATGCGATGGAAAAACTGTTGTATTTATATTGTATTTTATGCTTCGGGCGTTGACCTCTAAGTCCCTAACTATTCGATCTGGTATAGCAGCGCCCTAGGGTGAAGCCTAGGTTGTCCGGAACGTAGAAATGACCATACCTTTCACACTGGTTGCAATTATTCCTGTTATACGATGGGAAAACTGTTGTATTTTTACTGCATTTTATGCTCCAGGCGTTGACTTCTAAGGCCCTAACTATTCGATCTGGTGGAGCAACGCCATAGTGTGAAGCCTAGGCTGCCCGGAAGGTAGAAATGACCATTACGTTCACACTGGTTGCAATTATACCTGCTATACGATGGAAAGACTGTTGTATTTATTCTGTATTTTATGCTTCTGGCGTTGACTTCTAAGGCCGTAACTATCCGATATGGTATAGCAACGCCCTAGAGTAAAGCCTAGCTTGCCCGGAACGTAGAAATGACCATAACATTCACACTGGTTGCTATTATTCGTTTTATACGATGGAAAACCTGTTGTATTTTTACTGCATTTTATGCTCCGGGCGTTGACTTCTAAGGCCCTAACTATTCGATCTGGTGCAGCAACTCCCTAGAGTGAAGCCTAACTTGCACGGAACGTAGAAATGCCCATTACCTTCACACAGGTTGTAATTATTCCTGTTATACGATGGAACAACTGTTGTATTTTTATTTTATTCTATGCTTCTGGCGTTGACTTCTAAGGCCCTAACTATTCGATCTGGTGGAGCAACGCCCTAGAGTGAAGCCTATGTCGACCGGAGCGTAGAACTGACTATTACCTTCACACTGTTTGCAATTATTCCTGTTATACGATGGAAAAACTGTTGGATTTTAATTGTACTTTATGCTTCTGGCGTTGACTTCTAAGGCCCTGTCTATTCGATCTGGTGGAGCTATGCCTCAGAGTTAAGTCTAGGATGCCCGTAACGTTGAAATGGCCATTACTTTCACACTGGTTGCAATTATTCGTTTTAGACGATGGAAAAGCTGTTGTATTTATATTGTATTTTATGCTTCTGGCGTTGTCGTCTTAGGCCCTAACTGTTCGATCTGGTGGAACAACGGCCGAGAATGGGGCCTAGGTTGCCCGGAACGTAGAAATGACCATTACTTTCACACTGGTTGCAATTATTCGTTTTATACGATGGAAAAACTGTTGTACTTATATCGTATTTTATGCTTCTGGCGTTGACTTCTTAGGCCCTAACTATTCGATCTGGTGGCACGCCGCCCTAGAGTGAGGCCTAGGTTCCCGGAACGTAGAAATGCCCATCACTTTCACACAGGTTGTAATTATTCCTGTTATAAGATGGAACAGCTGTTGGATTTTTATTTTACTTTATGCTTCGGGCGTTGACTTCTAAGGCCCTAACTATTCTATCTGGTGGAGGAACTCCCTAGGGTGAAGCCTAGGCTGCCCGGAACGTAGAAATGACCATAACTTACATACCGGTTGCGCTTATTCGTTTTATACGATGGAAAAACTGTTGTATTTATACTGTATTTCATGCTTCTGGCGTTGACTTCTAAGGCCCTAACTATTCCATGTGGTGGAGCAACGCCCTATAGCAAAACCTAGGTTGCCCGGAACGTAGAAATGACCATATCTTTCACACTGGTTGCAAATATTCCTGCTATAGGATGGAAAAACTGTTGTATTTATTAAGTATTTTATGCTTCTGGAGTTGACTTCTTAGGCCCTAACTAGTGGTTCTGGTGGAGCAACGCCCTAGAGTAAAGCCTAGGTTGCCCGAAACGTAGAAATGACCATAACTCTCACACTGGTTGCAATTATCCGTTTTATACGATGGAAAAACTGCAGTATTTATATTGTATTTTATGCTTCTGGCGTTGAGTTCTAAGGCCCTAACTATTCGATCTGGTAGAGCAACGCCTTCGAGGGAAGCCCAGATTGCCCGGAACTTAGGAATGACCATTACCTTTACGCTTGTTGCAATTATTCCTGACATACGATGAAAAAACTGCTGTATTTTTATTGTATTTTATGCTTGTGGCGTTGGCTTCTAAGGCCGTAGCTTTTCGATGTGGTGGAGCAACGCCCTAGGGTGAAGCCTGGGTTGCCCGGAACGTAGAAATGACCATATCTTTCACACTAGTTGCAACTATTCAAGTTATACGATGGAAAAACTGTTGTATTTATACTGTCTTTTATGCTTCTGGCGTTGACTTCTAAGGCCGTAGCTAATCGATGTGGTGGAGCAACGCCCTAGAGTGCAGCCTATGTTGCACGGAACGTTGAAATGGCCATAAGTTTCACTCTGGTTGCAATCATTCGTTTTATACAATGGAAAAACTGTTGTATTTATACTGTATTTCATGCTTCTGGCGTTGACTTCTAAGGCCCTAACTATTCCATGTGGTGGAGCAACGCCCTAGAGCAAAACCTAGGTTGCCCGGAACGTAGAAATGACCATATCTTTCACACTGGTTGCAAATATTCCTGCTATAGGATGGAAAAACTGTTGTATTTATTAAGTATTTTATGCTTCTGGCGTTGACTTCTTAGGCCCTAACTAGTGGATCTGGTGGAGCAACGCCCTAGAGTAAAGCCTAGGTTGCCCGAAACGTAGAAATGACCATAACTCTCACACTGGTTGCAATTATCCGTTTTATACGATGGAAAAACTGTAGTATTTATATTGTATATTATGCTTCTGGCGTTCAGTTCTAAGGCCCTAACTATTCGATCTGGTAGAGCAACGCCCTCGAGGGAAGCCCAGATTGCCCGGAACGTAGAAATGACCATTACCTTTACGCTTGTTGCAATTATTCCTGATATACGATGAAAAAACTGCTGTATTTTATTGTATTTTATGCTTGTGGCGTTGAGTTCTTAGGCCCTAACTATTCAATTCGGTGTAGCAACGCCCTAGAGTGAAGTCTAGATTGCCCGGAACGTAGAAATGACCATTACTTTCACACTGTTTGCAATTATTCGTTTTATACAATGGAAAAACTGTTGTATTTAAATTGTACTTTATTCTTCGGGCGTTGACTTCTAAGGCCCTAACTATTCGAACTGGTGGAGCAACGCCCCAGAGTGAAGCCTAGGTTGCCCGGAACGTAGAAATGACCATAACTTTCACACTGGTTGCAATTACTCGTCTTATACGATGGAAAAGCTGTTGTATTTATATTGTATTTTATGCTTCTGGCGTTGACTTCTAAGGCCGTAGCTATTCGGTGTGGTAGAGCAACGCCCTAGAGAAGAGCCTAGCTTGCCCGGGACGGAGAAATGACCATATCTTTCACACTGGTTGCAATTATTCCTGTTATACGATGGAAAAACTATTGGATTTATATTGTATTTTATGCTTCTGGCGTTGACTTCTATGGCCGTAGCTATTCGATCTGGTGGAGCAACGCCCTAGAGTGAAGACTAGGTTACCGGGAACGTAGAAATGACCATAACTTTCATACTGGTTGGAATGATTCGTTTTATACGATGGAAAAACTGTTGTATTTGTATTGTATTTTATGCTTCTGGCGTTGACTTCTAAGGCCGTAGCTACTCGATGTGGTGGAGCAACGGCCTAGAGTAAAGCCTAGGTTGCCCGCAACGTAGAAGTGACCATATCTTTCACACTGGTTGCAACTACTCCTGTTATGCGATGGAAAAACTGTTGTATTTATATTGTATTTTATGCTTCGGGCGTTGACCTCTAAGTCCCTAACTATTCGATCTGGTATAGCAGCGCCCTAGGGTGAAGCCTAGGTTGTCCGGAACGTAGAAATGACCATACCTTTCACACTGGTTGCAATTATTCCTGTTATACGATGGAAAAACTGTTGTATTTTTACTGCATTTTATGCTCCAGGCGTTGACTTCTAAGGCCCTAACTATTCGATCTGGTGGAGCAACGCCATAGTGTGAAGCCTAGGCTGCCCGGAAGGTAGAAATGACCATTACGTTCACACTGGTTGCAATTATACCTGCTATACGATGGAAAGACTGTTGTATTTATTCTGTATTTTATGCTTCTGGCGTTGACTTCTAAGGCCGTAACTATCCGATCTGGTATAGCAACGCCCTAGAGTAAAGCCTAGCTTGCCCGGAACGTAGAAATGACCATAACATTCACACTGGTTGCTATTATTCGTTTTATACGATGGAAAACCTGTTGTATTTTTACTGCATTTTATGCTCCGGGCGTTGACTTCTAAGGCCCTAACTATTCGATCTGGTGCAGCAACTCCCTAGAGTGAAGCCTAACTTGCACGGAACGTAGAAATGCCCATTACCTTCACACAGGTTGTAATTATTCCTGTTATACGATGGAACAACTGTTGTATTTTTATTTTATTTTATCCTTCTGGCGTTGACTTCTAAGGCCCTAACTATTCGATCTGGTGGAACGCCGCCCTAGAGTGAGGCCTAGGTTTCCCGGAACGTAGAAATGCCCATCACTTTCACACAGGTTGTAATTATCCCTGTTATAAGATGGAACAGCTGTTGGATTTTTATTGTACTTTATGCTTCTGGCGTTGACTTCTAAGGCCCCATCTATTCGATCTGGTGGAGCAATGCTTCAGAGTTAAGTCTAGGATGCCCGTAACGTTGAAATGGCCATTACTTTCACACTGGTTGCAATTATTCGTTTTAGACGATGGAAAAGCTGTAGTATTTATATTGTATTTTATGATTCTGGCGTTGTCGTCTTAGGCCCTAACTGTTCGACCTGGTGGAACAACGGCCGAGAATGAGGCCTAGGTTGCCCGGAACGTAGAAATGACCATTACTTTCACACTGGTTGCAATTATTCGTTTTATACGATGGAAAAACTGTTGTACTTATATCGTATTTTATGCTTCTGGCGTTGACTTCTTAGGCCCTAACTATTCCATTTTGGTAGAACGCCGCCCTAGAGTGAGGCCTAGGTTTCCCAGAACGTAGAAATGCCCATCACTTTCACACAGGTTGTAATTATTCCTGTTATACGATGGAACAACTGTTCTATTTTTATTTTATTTTATGCTTCTGGCGTTGACTTCTAAGGCCCGAACTATTCGATCCGGTGGAGCAGCGTCCTAGGGTGAAGCCTAGGCTGCCCGGAACGTAGAAACGACCATTACTTTCACACTGGGTACAATTTTTCCTGTTATACGATGGAAAAACTGTTGTATTTATATTGTAGTTTATGCTTCGGGCGTTGACTTCTAAGGCCCTAACTATTCCATGTGGTGGAGCAACGCCCTAGAGCAAAACCTAGGTTGCCCGGAACGTAGAAGTGACCATATCTTTCACACTGGTTGCAACTATTCCTGTTATGCGATGGAAAAACTGTTGTATTTATATTGTATTTTATGCTTCGGGCGTTGACCTCTAAGTCCCTAACTATTCGATCTGGTATAGCAGCGCCCTAGGGTGAAGCCTAGGTTGTCCGGAACGTAGAAATGACCATACCTTTCACACTGGTTGCAATTATTCCTGTTATACGATGGAAAAACTGTTGTATTTTTACTGCATTTTATGCTCCAGGCGTTGACTTCTAAGGCCCTAACTATTCGATCTGGTGGAGCAACGCCATAGTGTGAAGCCTAGGCTGCCCGGAAGGTAGAAATGACCATTACGTTCACACTGGTTGCAATTATACCTGCTATACGATGGAAAGACTGTTGTATTTATTCTGTATTTTATGCTTCTGGCGTTGACTTCTAAGGCCGTAACTATCCGATATGGTATAGCAACGCCCTAGAGTAAAGCCTAGCTTGCCCGGAACGTAGAAATGACCATAACATTCACACTGGTTGCTATTATTCGTTTTATACGATGGAAAACCTGTTGTATTTTTACTGCATTTTATGCTCCGGGCGTTGACTTCTAAGGCCCTAACTATTCGATCTGGTGCAGCAACTCCCTAGAGTGAAGCCTAACTTGCACGGAACGTAGAAATGCCCATTACCTTCACACAGGTTGTAATTATTCCTGTTATACGATGGAACAACTGTTGTATTTTTATTTTACTTTATGCTTCTGGCGTTGACTTCTAAGGCCCTATGTATTCGATCTGGTGGAGCAATGCCTCAGTGTTAAGTCTAGGATGCCCGGAACGTAGAAATGTCCGTTACTTTCACACTGGTTGCAATTACTCATTTTATGCGATGGAAAAGCTGTTGTACATATATCGTATTTTATGCTTCTGGCATTGACTTCTTAGGCCCTAACTATTCGATCTGCTGGAGCAACGCCCAGGGGTGTAGCCTAGTTTGCGCGGAACGTAGAAATGACCATAACTTTCATACTGGTTGCAATTATTCGTTTTATACGATGGAAAAACTGTTGTATTAATTTTGTATTTGGTGCTTCTGGCGTTGACTTCTTAGGCCCTAACTATTCGATGTGGTTGAGCAACGCCCTAGAGTCAAGCCTGGATTGCCCGGAACGTTGAAATGACCATAACTTTCATACTGGTTGCAATTATTCGTTTTATACGATGGAAAAACTGTTGCATTTATATTGTATTTTATGCATCAGCGTTGACTTCCTAGGCCCTAACTATTCGCTCTGGTGGAACAACGCTCTAGGGTGATGCCTAGGTTGCCCGGATCGTAGAAATGACCATTACTTGCACACTGGTTGCAATTATTCGTTTTATACGATGGAAAAACTGTTGTATTTATTTTGTATTTGGTGCTCCTGGCGTTGACTTCTTAGGCCCTAGCTATTGGATCTGGTGGACCAACGCCCTAGAGTGAAGCCTAGGTTGCCCGGAACGTAGAAATGACCATTACTTCCACACTGGTTGCAATTATTCGTTTTATACGATGGAAAAACTGTTGTATTAATTTTGTATTTGGTGCTTCTGGCATTGACTTGTAAGGCCCTACCTATTCGATGTGGTTGAGCAACGCCCTACAGTGAAGCCTAGATTGCCCGGAACGTAGAAATGACCACAACTTTCATACTGGTTGCAATTATTCGTTTTATACGATGGAAAAACTGTTGCGTTCATTTTGTATTTGGTGCTTCTGGCGTTGACTTCTTAGGCCCTAACTGTTGGATGTGGTGGACCAAAGCCCTAGAGTGAAGCGTAGGTTGCCCGGACCGTAGAAATGACCGTTACTTTCACACTGTTTGCAAATGTACATTATATAGCATGGAAAAGCTGTTGTATTTATATTGTATTTTATGCTTCTGGCGTTGACTTCTTAGGCCCTAACTATTTGATCCGGTGGAGCACCGCCCTGTAGTGAAGCCTAGGTTGCCCGGAACGTAGAAATGACCATTACCTTTACGCTTGTTGCAATTATTCCTGATATACGATGAAAAAACTGCTGTATTTTATTGTATTTTATGCTTGTGGCGTTGAGTTCTTAGGCCCTAACTATTCAATTCGGTGTAGCAACGCCCTAGAGTGAAGTCTAGATTGCCCGGAACGTAGAAATGACCATTACTTTCACACTGTTTGCAATTATTCGTTTTATACAATGGAAAAACTGTTGTATTTAAATTGTACTTTATTCTTCGGGCGTTGACTTCTAAGGCCCTAACTATTCGAACTGGTGGAGCAACGCCCCAGAGTGAAGCCTAGGTTGCCCGGAACGTAGAAATGACCATAACTTTCACACTGGTTGCAATTACTCGTCTTATACGATGGAAAAGCTGTTGTATTTATATTGTATTTTATGCTTCTGGCGTTGACTTCTAAGGCCGTAGCTATTCGGTGTGGTAGAGCAACGCCCTAGAGAAGAGCCTAGCTTGCCCGGGACGGAGAAATGACCATATCTTTCACACTGGTTGCAATTATTCCTGTTATACGATGGAAAAACTATTGGATTTATATTGTATTTTATGCTTCTGGCGTTGACTTCTATGGCCGTAGCTATTCGATCTGGTGGAGCAACGCCCTAGAGTGAAGACTAGGTTACCGGGAACGTAGAAATGACCATAACTTTCATACTGGTTGGAATGATTCGTTTTATACGATGGAAAAACTGTTGTATTTGTATTGTATTTTATGCTTCTGGCGTTGACTTCTAAGGCCGTAGCTACTCGATGTGGTGGAGCAACGGCCTAGAGTAAAGCCTAGGTTGCCCGCAACGTAGAAGTGACCATATCTTTCACACTGGTTGCAACTACTCCTGTTATGCGATGGAAAAACTGTTGTATTTATATTGTATTTTATGCTTCGGGCGTTGACCTCTAAGTCCCTAACTATTCGATCTGGTATAGCAGCGCCCTAGGGTGAAGCCTAGGTTGTCCGGAACGTAGAAATGACCATACCTTTCACACTGGTTGCAATTATTCCTGTTATACGATGGAAAAACTGTTGTATTTTTACTGCATTTTATGCTCCAGGCGTTGACTTCTAAGGCCCTAACTATTCGATCTGGTGGAGCAACGCCATAGTGTGAAGCCTAGGCTGCCCGGAAGGTAGAAATGACCATTACGTTCACACTGGTTGCAATTATACCTGCTATACGATGGAAAGACTGTTGTATTTATTCTGTATTTTATGCTTCTGGCGTTGACTTCTAAGGCCGTAACTATCCGATCTGGTATAGCAACGCCCTAGAGTAAAGCCTAGCTTGCCCGGAACGTAGAAATGACCATAACATTCACACTGGTTGCTATTATTCGTTTTATACGATGGAAAACCTGTTGTATTTTTACTGCATTTTATGCTCCGGGCGTTGACTTCTAAGGCCCTAACTATTCGATCTGGTGCAGCAACTCCCTAGAGTGAAGCCTAACTTGCACGGAACGTAGAAATGCCCATTACCTTCACACAGGTTGTAATTATTCCTGTTATACGATGGAACAACTGTTGTATTTTTATTTTATTTTATCCTTCTGGCGTTGACTTCTAAGGCCCTAACTATTCGATCTGGTGGAACGCCGCCCTAGAGTGAGGCCTAGGTTTCCCGGAACGTAGAAATGCCCATCACTTTCACACAGGTTGTAATTATCCCTGTTATAAGATGGAACAGCTGTTGGATTTTTATTGTACTTTATGCTTCTGGCGTTGACTTCTAAGGCCCCATCTATTCGATCTGGTGGAGCAATGCTTCAGAGTTAAGTCTAGGATGCCCGTAACGTTGAAATGGCCATTACTTTCACACTGGTTGCAATTATTCGTTTTAGACGATGGAAAAGCTGTAGTATTTATATTGTATTTTATGATTCTGGCGTTGTCGTCTTAGGCCCTAACTGTTCGACCTGGTGGAACAACGGCCGAGAATGAGGCCTAGGTTGCCCGGAACGTAGAAATGACCATTACTTTCACACTGGTTGCAATTATTCGTTTTATACGATGGAAAAACTGTTGTACTTATATCGTATTTTATGCTTCTGGCGTTGACTTCTTAGGCCCTAACTATTCGATTTGGTAGAACGCCGCCCTAGAGTGAGGCCTAGGTTTCCCAGAACGTAGAAATGCCCATCACTTTCACACAGGTTGTAATTATTCCTGTTATACGATGGAACAACTGTTCTATTTTTATTTTATTTTATGCTTCTGGCGTTGACTTCTAAGGCCCGAACTATTCGATCCGGTGGAGCAGCGTCCTAGGGTGAAGCCTAGGCTGCCCGGAACGTAGAAACGACCATTACTTTCACACTGGGTACAATTTTTCCTGTTATACGATGGAAAAACTGTTGTATTTATATTGTAGTTTATGCTTCGGGCGTTGACTTCTAAGGCCCTAACTATTCCATGTGGTGGAGCAACGCCCTAGAGCAAAACCTAGGTTGCCCGGAACGTAGAAGTGACCATATCTTTCACACTGGTTGCAACTATTCCTGTTATGCGATGGAAAAACTGTTGTATTTATATTGTATTTTATGCTTCGGGCGTTGACCTCTAAGTCCCTAACTATTCGATCTGGTATAGCAGCGCCCTAGGGTGAAGCCTAGGTTGTCCGGAACGTAGAAATGACCATACCTTTCACACTGGTTGCAATTATTCCTGTTATACGATGGAAAAACTGTTGTATTTTTACTGCATTTTATGCTCCAGGCGTTGACTTCTAAGGCCCTAACTATTCGATCTGGTGGAGCAACGCCATAGTGTGAAGCCTAGGCTGCCCGGAAGGTAGAAATGACCATTACGTTCACACTGGTTGCAATTATACCTGCTATACGATGGAAAGACTGTTGTATTTATTCTGTATTTTATGCTTCTGGCGTTGACTTCTAAGGCCGTAACAATCCGATATGGTATAGCAACGCCCTAGAGTAAAGCCTAGCTTGCCCGGAACGTAGAAATGACCATAACATTCACACTGGTTGCTATTATTCGTTTTATACGATGGAAAACCTGTTGTATTTTTACTGCATTTTATGCTCCGGGCGTTGACTTCTAAGGCCCTAACTATTCGATCTGGTGCAGCAACTCCCTAGAGTGAAGCCTAACTTGCACGGAACGTAGAAATGCCCATTACCTTCACACAGGTTGTAATTATTCCTGTTATACGATGGAACAACTGTTGTATTTTTATTTTACTTTATGCTTCTGGCGTTGACTTCTAAGGCCCTATGTATTCGATCTGGTGGAGCAATGCCTCAGTGTTAAGTCTAGGATGCCCGGAACGTAGAAATGTCCGTTACTTTCACACTGGTTGCAATTACTCATTTTATGCGATGGAAAAGCTGTTGTACATATATCGTATTTTATGCTTCTGGCATTGACTTCTTAGGCCCTAACTATTCGATCTGCTGGAGCAACGCCCAGGGGTGTAGCCTAGTTTGCGCGGAACGTAGAAATGACCATAACTTTCATACTGGTTGCAATTATTCGTTTTATACGATGGAAAAACTGTTGTATTAATTTTGTATTTGGTGCTTCTGGCGTTGACTTCTTAGGCCCTAACTATTCGATGTGGTTGAGCAACGCCCTAGAGTCAAGCCTGGATTGCCCGGAACGTTGAAATGACCATAACTTTCATACTGGTTGCAATTATTCGTTTTATACGATGGAAAAACTGTTGCATTTATATTGTATTTTATGCATCAGCGTTGACTTCCTAGGCCCTAACTATTCGCTCTGGTGGAACAACGCTCTAGGGTGATGCCTAGGTTGCCCGGATCGTAGAAATGACCATTACTTGCACACTGGTTGCAATTATTCGTTTTATACGATGGAAAAACTGTTGTATTTATTTTGTATTTGGTGCTCCTGGCGTTGACTTCTTAGGCCCTAGCTATTGGATCTGGTGGACCAACGCCCTAGAGTGAAGCCTAGGTTGCCCGGAACGTAGAAATGACCATTACTTCCACACTGGTTGCAATTATTCGTTTTATACGATGGAAAAACTGTTGTATTAATTTTGTATTTGGTGCTTCTGGCATTGACTTGTAAGGCCCTACCTATTCGATGTGGTTGAGCAACGCCCTACAGTGAAGCCTAGATTGCCCGGAACGTAGAAATGACCACAACTTTCATACTGGTTGCAATTATTCGTTTTATACGATGGAAAAACTGTTGCGTTCATTTTGTATTTGGTGCTTCTGGCGTTGACTTCTTAGGCCCTAACTGTTGGATGTGGTGGACCAAAGCCCTAGAGTGAAGCGTAGGTTGCCCGGACCGTAGAAATGACCGTTACTTTCACACTGTTTGCAAATGTACATTATATAGCATGGAAAAGCTGTTGTATTTATATTGTATTTTATGCTTCTGGCGTTGACTTCTTAGGCCCTAACTATTTGATCCGGTGGAGCACCGCCCTGTAGTGAAGCCTAGGTTGCCCGGAACGTGGAAATGACCATAACTTTCACACTGGTTTCAATTATTCGTTTTATACAATGGAAAAACTGTTCTATTTATTTTGTATTTTATGCATCGGGCGTTGAGTTCTATGGCCCTAACTATTCGATCTGGTGGAGCAACGCCCTAGAGTGAAGCCTAGCTTGCCCGGAACGTAGAATTGACCATTACCTTCACACTGATTGCGATTATTCATTTTATACGAAGGTAAAACTGTTGTATTTATTTTGTATTTTATGCTTCTGTCATTGACTTCTAAGGCCCTAGCGATTCCATCTGGTGGAGCATCGCCCTAGAGTGGAGCCTAGGTCGCCCGAAACGTGGAAATGACCATTACTTTCACTCTGGTTGCAACTATTCCAGCTATTCGATGGACAAACTGTTGGATTTTGATTGTACTTTATGCTTCAGGCGTTGACTTCTTAGGCCCTAACTATTCTCCTGGTGGAACAACGCCCTAGGGGGAAGCCTAGGTTGCCCGGAACGTAGAAATGACCATTACCTTCACACTGTTTGCGATTATTCATTTTATACGATGGTAAAACTGTTGTACATATATCGTATTTTATGCTTCTGGCGTTGACTTCTTAGGCCCTAACTATTCGACCAGGTGGAGCAACGCCCTAGGGTGAAGCCTAGGTTGCCCGGAACGTAGAAATGACCATAACTTTCATACGGGTTGCAATTATTCGTTTTATACGATGGAAAAACTGTTGTATTAATTTTGTATTTGGTGCGTCTGGCGTTGACTTCTAAGGCCCTAACTATTCGATGTGGTGGAGCAACGCCCTTGAGCGAAGCCTGGGTAGCCCGGAACGTAAAAATGACCTGTACTTTCACACTGGTTGCAATTATTCCTGTTATACGATGGAAAAACTGTTGTACTTATGTTGTAATTTATGCTTCTGGCGTCGAATTCTAAGTCCCTAACTATTCGATCTGGTGGAGCAACGCCCTAGAGTGCAGCCTAGGTTGCCCGGAACGTAGAAATGACCGTTACTTTCACACTGTTTGCAAATGTACATTATATACGATGGAAAAGCTGTTGTATTTATATTGTATTTTCTGCTCCTGGCGTTGACTTCTTAGGCCCTAACTATTTGATCTGGTGGAGCACCGCCCTGTAGTGAAGCCTAGGTTGCCCGGAACGTAGAAATGACCATAACTTTCACACTGGTTTCAATTATTCGTTTTATACAATGTAAAAACTGTTATAATTATTTTGTATTTTATGCTTCGGGCGTTGACTTCTATGGCCCTAACTATTCGATCTGGTGGAGCAACGCCCTAGAGAGAAGCCTAGGTTGCCCGAAACGTATAAATGACCATTACTTTCACTCTGGTTGCAATTATTCATGCTATACGATGGAAAAACTGTTGTATTTTTATTGTATTTTATGCTTCTGGCGCTGACTTCTTAGGCCCTAAATATTCGATCCGGTGGACCATCGCCCTAGAGTGAGGCCTAGGTTGCCCGGAACGTAGAAATGACCATAACTTTCACACTGGTTTCAATTATTCGTTTTATACGATGGAAAAAATGTTGCATTTTTATTGTATTTTATGCTTCTGGCGTTGACTTCTTAGGCCCTAACTATTCGATCTGGTGGAGCAACGCCCTATGGTGAAGCCTAAGTTGCCAGGAACGTAGAAATGACCATAACTTTCATACTGGTTGCAATTATTCGTTTTATACGATGGAAAAACTGTTGTATTTATTTTGTATTTGGTGCTTGTGGGATTGACTTCTTAGGCCCTAACTGATGGATGTGGTGGACCAACGCCCAAGAGTGAATCCTAGGTTGCCCGGAACGTAGAAATGACCATCACCTTCACTCTGGTTGCAATTATTCCTTTTATACGATGGAAAAACTGTTGTATTTGTATTGTATTTTATGTTTCTGGCGTTGACTTCTAAGGCCACAGCTATTCGATGTGGTGGAACAACGCCCTTGAGTGAAGCCTAGTTTGCCCGGATTATAGAAATGACCATCACCTTCACTCTGGTTGCAATTATTCCTTTTATACCATGGAAAAACTGTTCTATTTATTTTGTATTTTATGCTTCTGGCGCTGACTTCTAAGGCCGTAGCTATTCGGTGTGGTAGAGCAACGCCCTAGAGAAGAGCCTAGCTTGCCCGGGACGGAGAAATGACCATATCTTTCACACTGGTTGCAATTATTCCTGTTATACGATGGAAAAACTATTGGATTTATATTGTATTTTATGCTTCTGGCGTTGACTTCTATGGCCGTAGCTATTCGATCTGGTGGAGCAACGCCCTAGAGTGAAGACTAGGTTACCGGGAACGTAGAAATGACCATAACTTTCATACTGGTTGGAATGATTCGTTTTATACGATGGAAAAACTGTTGTATTTGTATTGTATTTTATGCTTCTGGCGTTGACTTCTAAGGCCGTAGCTACTCGATGTGGTGGAGCAACGGCCTAGAGTAAAGCCTAGGTTGCCCGCAACGTAGAAGTGACCATATCTTTCACACTGGTTGCAACTACTCCTGTTATGCGATGGAAAAACTGTTGTATTTATATTGTATTTTATGCTTCGGGCGTTGACCTCTAAGTCCCTAACTATTCGATCTGGTATAGCAGCGCCCTAGGGTGAAGCCTAGGTTGTCCGGAACGTAGAAATGACCATACCTTTCACACTGGTTGCAATTATTCCTGTTATACGATGGAAAAACTGTTGTATTTTTACTGCATTTTATGCTCCAGGCGTTGACTTCTAAGGCCCTAACTATTCGATCTGGTGGAGCAACGCCATAGTGTGAAGCCTAGGCTGCCCGGAAGGTAGAAATGACCATTACGTTCACACTGGTTGCAATTATACCTGCTATACGATGGAAAGACTGTTGTATTTATTCTGTATTTTATGCTTCTGGCGTTGACTTCTAAGGCCGTAACTATCCGATCTGGTATAGCAACGCCCTAGAGTAAAGCCTAGCTTGCCCGGAACGTAGAAATGACCATAACATTCACACTGGTTGCTATTATTCGTTTTATACGATGGAAAACCTGTTGTATTTTTACTGCATTTTATGCTCCGGGCGTTGACTTCTAAGGCCCTAACTATTCGATCTGGTGCAGCAACTCCCTAGAGTGAAGCCTAACTTGCACGGAACGTAGAAATGCCCATTACCTTCACACAGGTTGTAATTATTCCTGTTATACGATGGAACAACTGTTGTATTTTTATTTTATTTTATCCTTCTGGCGTTGACTTCTAAGGCCCTAACTATTCGATCTGGTGGAACGCCGCCCTAGAGTGAGGCCTAGGTTTCCCGGAACGTAGAAATGCCCATCACTTTCACACAGGTTGTAATTATCCCTGTTATAAGATGGAACAGCTGTTGGATTTTTATTGTACTTTATGCTTCTGGCGTTGACTTCTAAGGCCCCATCTATTCGATCTGGTGGAGCAATGCTTCAGAGTTAAGTCTAGGATGCCCGTAACGTTGAAATGGCCATTACTTTCACACTGGTTGCAATTATTCGTTTTAGACGATGGAAAAGCTGTAGTATTTATATTGTATTTTATGATTCTGGCGTTGTCGTCTTAGGCCCTAACTGTTCGACCTGGTGGAACAACGGCCGAGAATGAGGCCTAGGTTGCCCGGAACGTAGAAATGACCATTACTTTCACACTGGTTGCAATTATTCGTTTTATACGATGGAAAAACTGTTGTACTTATATCGTATTTTATGCTTCTGGCGTTGACTTCTTAGGCCCTAACTATTCGATTTGGTAGAACGCCGCCCTAGAGTGAGGCCTAGGTTTCCCAGAACGTAGAAATGCCCATCACTTTCACACAGGTTGTAATTATTCCTGTTATACGATGGAACAACTGTTCTATTTTTATTTTATTTTATGCTTCTGGCGTTGACTTCTAAGGCCCGAACTATTCGATCCGGTGGAGCAGCGTCCTAGGGTGAAGCCTAGGCTGCCCGGAACGTAGAAACGACCATTACTTTCACACTGGGTACAATTTTTCCTGTTATACGATGGAAAAACTGTTGTATTTATATTGTAGTTTATGCTTCGGGCGTTGACTTCTAAGGCCCTAACTATTCCATGTGGTGGAGCAACGCCCTAGAGCAAAACCTAGGTTGCCCGGAACGTAGAAGTGACCATATCTTTCACACTGGTTGCAACTATTCCTGTTATGCGATGGAAAAACTGTTGTATTTATATTGTATTTTATGCTTCGGGCGTTGACCTCTAAGTCCCTAACTATTCGATCTGGTATAGCAGCGCCCTAGGGTGAAGCCTAGGTTGTCCGGAACGTAGAAATGACCATACCTTTCACACTGGTTGCAATTATTCCTGTTATACGATGGAAAAACTGTTGTATTTTTACTGCATTTTATGCTCCAGGCGTTGACTTCTAAGGCCCTAACTATTCGATCTGGTGGAGCAACGCCATAGTGTGAAGCCTAGGCTGCCCGGAAGGTAGAAATGACCATTACGTTCACACTGGTTGCAATTATACCTGCTATACGATGGAAAGACTGTTGTATTTATTCTGTATTTTATGCTTCTGGCGTTGACTTCTAAGGCCGTAACTATCCGATATGGTATAGCAACGCCCTAGAGTAAAGCCTAGCTTGCCCGGAACGTAGAAATGACCATAACATTCACACTGGTTGCTATTATTCGTTTTATACGATGGAAAACCTGTTGTATTTTTACTGCATTTTATGCTCCGGGCGTTGACTTCTAAGGCCCTAACTATTCGATCTGGTGCAGCAACTCCCTAGAGTGAAGCCTAACTTGCACGGAACGTAGAAATGCCCATTACCTTCACACAGGTTGTAATTATTCCTGTTATACGATGGAACAACTGTTGTATTTTTATTTTACTTTATGCTTCTGGCGTTGACTTCTAAGGCCCTATGTATTCGATCTGGTGGAGCAATGCCTCAGTGTTAAGTCTAGGATGCCCGGAACGTAGAAATGTCCGTTACTTTCACACTGGTTGCAATTACTCATTTTATGCGATGGAAAAGCTGTTGTACATATATCGTATTTTATGCTTCTGGCATTGACTTCTTAGGCCCTAACTATTCGATCTGCTGGAGCAACGCCCAGGGGTGTAGCCTAGTTTGCGCGGAACGTAGAAATGACCATAACTTTCATACTGGTTGCAATTATTCGTTTTATACGATGGAAAAACTGTTGTATTAATTTTGTATTTGGTGCTTCTGGCGTTGACTTCTTAGGCCCTAACTATTCGATGTGGTTGAGCAACGCCCTAGAGTCAAGCCTGGATTGCCCGGAACGTTGAAATGACCATAACTTTCATACTGGTTGCAATTATTCGTTTTATACGATGGAAAAACTGTTGCATTTATATTGTATTTTATGCATCAGCGTTGACTTCCTAGGCCCTAACTATTCGCTCTGGTGGAACAACGCTCTAGGGTGATGCCTAGGTTGCCCGGATCGTAGAAATGACCATTACTTGCACACTGGTTGCAATTATTCGTTTTATACGATGGAAAAACTGTTGTATTTATTTTGTATTTGGTGCTCCTGGCGTTGACTTCTTAGGCCCTAGCTATTGGATCTGGTGGACCAACGCCCTAGAGTGAAGCCTAGGTTGCCCGGAACGTAGAAATGACCATTACTTCCACACTGGTTGCAATTATTCGTTTTATACGATGGAAAAACTGTTGTATTAATTTTGTATTTGGTGCTTCTGGCATTGACTTGTAAGGCCCTACCTATTCGATGTGGTTGAGCAACGCCCTACAGTGAAGCCTAGATTGCCCGGAACGTAGAAATGACCACAACTTTCATACTGGTTGCAATTATTCGTTTTATACGATGGAAAAACTGTTGCGTTCATTTTGTATTTGGTGCTTCTGGCGTTGACTTCTTAGGCCCTAACTGTTGGATGTGGTGGACCAAAGCCCTAGAGTGAAGCGTAGGTTGCCCGGACCGTAGAAATGACCGTTACTTTCACACTGTTTGCAAATGTACATTATATAGCATGGAAAAGCTGTTGTATTTATATTGTATTTTATGCTTCAGGCGTTGACTTCTTAGGCCCTAACTATTTGATCCGGTGGAGCACCGCCCTGTAGTGAAGCCTAGGTTGCCCGGAACGTGGAAATGACCATAACTTTCACACTGGTTTCAATTATTCGTTTTATACAATGGAAAAACTGTTCTATTTATTTTGTATTTTATGCATCGGGCGTTGAGTTCTATGGCCCTAACTATTCGATCTGGTGGAGCAACGCCCTAGAGTGAAGCCTAGCTTGCCCGGAACGTAGAATTGACCATTACCTTCACACTGATTGCGATTATTCATTTTATACGAAGGTAAAACTGTTGTATTTATTTTGTATTTTATGCTTCTGTCATTGACTTCTAAGGCCCTAGCGATTCCATCTGGTGGAGCATCGCCCTAGAGTGGAGCCTAGGTCGCCCGAAACGTGGAAATGACCATTACTTTCACTCTGGTTGCAACTATTCCAGCTATTCGATGGACAAACTGTTGGATTTTGATTGTACTTTATGCTTCAGGCGTTGACTTCTTAGGCCCTAACTATTCTCCTGGTGGAACAACGCCCTAGGGGGAAGCCTAGGTTGCCCGGAACGTAGAAATGACCATTACCTTCACACTGTTTGCGATTATTCATTTTATACGATGGTAAAACTGTTGTACATATATCGTATTTTATGCTTCTGGCGTTGACTTCTTAGGCCCTAACTATTCGACCAGGTGGAGCAACGCCCTAGGGTGAAGCCTAGGTTGCCCGGAACGTAGAAATGACCATAACTTTCATACGGGTTGCAATTATTCGTTTTATACGATGGAAAAACTGTTGTATTAATTTTGTATTTGGTGCTTCTGGCGTTGACTTCTAAGGCCCTAACTATTCGATGTGGTGGAGCAACGCCCTTGAGCGAAGCCTGGGTAGCCCGGAACGTAAAAATGACCTGTACTTTCACACTGGTTGCAATTATTCCTGTTATACGATGGAAAAACTGTTGTACTTATGTTGTAATTTATGCTTCTGGCGTCGAATTCTAAGTCCCTAACTATTCGATCTGGTGGAGCAACGCCCTAGAGTGCAGCCTAGGTTGCCCGGAACGTAGAAATGACCGTTACTTTCACACTGTTTGCAAATGTACATTATATACGATGGAAAAGCTGTTGTATTTATATTGTATTTTCTGCTCCTGGCGTTGACTTCTTAGGCCCTAACTATTTGATCTGGTGGAGCACCGCCCTGTAGTGAAGCCTAGGTTGCCCGGAACGTAGAAATGACCATAACTTTCACACTGGTTTCAATTATTCGTTTTATACAATGTAAAAACTGTTATATTTATTTTGTATTTTATGCTTCGGGCGTTGACTTCTATGGCCCTAACTATTCGATCTGGTGGAGCAACGCCCTAGAGAGAAGCCTAGGTTGCCCGAAACGTATAAATGACCATTACTTTCACTCTGGTTGCAATTATTCATGCTATACGATGGAAAAACTGTTGTATTTTTATTGTATTTTATGCTTCTGGCGTTGACTTCTTAGGCCCTAAATATTCGATCCGGTGGACCATCGCCCTAGAGTGAGGCCTAGGTTGCCCGGAACGTAGAAATGACCATAACTTTCACACTGGTTTCAATTATTCGTTTTATACGATGGAAAAAATGTTGCATTTTTATTGTATTTTATGCTTCTGGCGTTGACTTCTTAGGCCCTAACTATTCGATCTGGTGGAGCAACGCCCTATGGTGAAGCCTAAGTTGCCAGGAACGTAGAAATGACCATAACTTTCATACTGGTTGCAATTATTCGTTTTATACGATGGAAAAACTGTTGTATTTATTTTGTATTTGGTGCTTGTGGGATTGACTTCTTAGGCCCTAACTGATGGATGTGGTGGACCAACGCCCAAGAGTGAATCCTAGGTTGCCCGGAACGTAGAAATGACCATCACCTTCACTCTGGTTGCAATTATTCCTTTTATACGATGGAAAAACTGTTGTATTTGTATTGTATTTTATGTTTCTGGCGTTGACTTCTAAGGCCACAGCTATTCGATGTGGTGGAACAACGCCCTTGAGTGAAGCCTAGTTTGCCCGGATTATAGAAATGACCATCACCTTCACTCTGGTTGCAATTATTCCTTTTATACCATGGAAAAACTGTTCTATTTATTTTGTATTTTATGCTTCTGGCGCTGACTTCTAAGTCCGTAGCTATTCGATCTGGCGGAGCAACGCCCTAGAGTGAAGCCTAGGTTACTCGGGACATAGAAATGACCCGTACTTTCACACTGGTTGCAGCTTTCCTGTTATACGATTGAAAAGCTGGAGCATTTTTATTGTATTTTATGCTTCTGGCGTTGAATTCATAGCGCCTAACTACTCGATCTGGTGGAGCATGCCCTAGAGTTAAGCCTAGGATGCCCGGAAAGTAGAAATGACCATAGCTTTCACACTGTTTGCAATCATTCATTTTATACGGTGGAAATGCTGTTGTATTTATATTGTATTTTATGTTTCTGGAGTTGACTTCTAAGGCCGTAGCTATTCGATGTGATGGAGCAACGCCCAAGAGTGAAGCCTAGGTAGCCCGGAACGTAGAAATGACCAGTACTTTCACAGTGGTTGCAGTTACTCCTGTTATACGGTGGAAAAACTGTTGCATTTTAATTGTATTATATGCGTCTGGCGTTGACTTCTAAGGTCCTAACTATTCGATGTGGTGGAGCAACGCCCTAGAGTGAAGCCTAGGCTGCCCGGAACGTAGAAATGACCATAGCCTTCACACTGGTTGCAATTATACCTTTTATACGATGGAAATGCTGTTGTATTTGTATTGTATTTTATGCGTCTGCCGTTGTTTTCTAAGGCCCTAAATGTTCGATCCGGCGGAGCGTCGCCCTAGAGTGAAGCCTAGGTTGCCCGGAACGTAGAAATGACCATTACCTTTACACTGGTTGCTATTATTCATTTTATATGATGGAAAAACTGTTGTATTTACATTGTAGTTTATGCTTCTGGCGTTGACGTCTTAGGCCCTAGCTGTTCGATCTGGTGGAAGAACGCCCTAGAATGAAGCCAAGGTTGCCCGGAACGTACAAATGGCCATCACTTTCACACTGTTTGCAACTATTCCTGTTATACGGTGGAAAAACTGTTGTATTTTTATTGTATTTTATGCTTCTGGCGTTGACTTCTTAGGCCCTAAATATTCGATTCGGTGGAGCAACGCCCTAGAGTGAAGTCTAGATTGCCCGGAACGTAGAAATGACCATTACTTTCACACTGTTTGCAATTATTCATGTTATACTATGGGAAAACTGTTGTATTTTTAATGTATTTTATGCTTCTGGCGTTGACTTCTAAGGCCGTAACTATTCGATCTGGTGTAGCAACGCCCTAGAGTAAAGCCTAGGTTGCCCGGAACGTAGAAATGACCATAACTCTCACACTGGTTGCAATTATCCGTTTTATACGATGGAAAAACTGTAGTATTTATATTGTATTTTATGCTTCTGGCGTTGACTTGTAAGGCCCTAACAATTTGATCTGGTAGGGCAACGCCCTGGAGTGATGCCCAGATTGCCCGGAACGTAGAAATGACCATTACCTTTACGCTTGTTGCAATTATTCCTGATATACGATGAAAAAACGGCTGTATTTTTATTGTATTTTATGCTTGTGGCGTTGACTTCTTAGGCCCTAACTATTCGATCCGGTGGAGCAACGCCCTAGAGTGAAGTCTAGATTGCCCGGAACGTAGAAATGACCATTACTTTCACACTGTTTGCAATTATTCATTTTATACGATCGAAAAACTGTTGTATTTATATTGTATTTTATTCTTCTGGCATTGACTTTTAAGGCCCTAACTATTCGATGTGGTGGAGCAACGCCCTAGAGTGAAGCCTAGGTTGCCCGGAACGTAGTAATGACTAATACTTTCACACTGTTTGCAATTATTCATTTTATACGATGGAATAACTGTTGTATTTATATTTTATTTTATTCTTCTGGCATTGACTTTTAAGGCCCTAACTGTTCGATCTGGTAGAACAACGCCCTAGAATGAAGCCTAGGTTGCCCGGAACGTAGAAATGGCCATCACTTTCACACTGTTTGCAACTATTCCTGTTATACGATGGAAAAACAGTTGTATTTATATTGTATTTTATGTTTCGGGCGTTGACTTCTAAGACCCTAGCTATTCGATCTGGTGGAGCAACGCCCTAGAGAGAAGCCTAGGTTGCCCGAAACGTAGAAATGACCATTACTTTCACACTGTTTGCAATTATTCCTGTTATACTATGGAAAAACTGTTGTATTTTTATTGTATTTTATGCTTCTGGCGTTGACTTCCTAGGCCCTAAATATTCGGTCCGGTGGAGCATCGCCCTAGAGTGAAGCCTAGGTTGCCCGGAACGTAGAAATGACCGTTACTTTCTCAATGTTTGCAATCATTAATTGTATGCGATGGAAGAAGTGTTGTATTTTTATTTTATTTTATGCTTCTGGCGTTGACGTCTAAGGCCCTAACTACTCGATCTGGTGGAGCAACGCCCTAGAGTGAAGCCTATGTTTACCGGAGCGTAGAAATGACTATTACCTTCACCCTGTTTGCAATTATTCCTGTTATGCGATGGAAAAACTGTTGGATTTTTATTGTACTTTATGCTTCTGGCGTTGACTTCTAAGGCCCTATCTATTCGATCTGGTGGAGCAATGCCTCAGAGTTAAGTCTAGGATGCCCGTAACGTAGAAATGACCATTAGTTTCACACTGTTTGCAATTATTCATTTTATACGATGGAAAGACTGTTGTATTTATATTGTATTTTATGCATCTGGCGTTGACTTCTTAGGCTCTAACTATTCGATCCAGTGGAGCAACGCCCTAGAGTTAAGTCTAGATTGCCCGGAACGTAGAAATGACCATTACTTTCACACTGTTTGCATTTATTCGTTTTATACGATGGAAAAACTGTTGTATTTATATTGTATTTTGTGTTTCGGGCGTTGACTTCTAAGGCCCTAGCTGTTCGGTCTGGTGGAGCAACGCCCTAGAGTGTAGCCTAGGTCGCCCGGAACGTAGAAATGACCATCACTTTCACTCTGGTTGCAATTATTCCTGTTATACGATGGAAAAACTGATGTATTTTTATTGTATTTTGTGCGTCTGGAGTTGTTTTCTAAGGCTCTAACTATCCGTCCTGGTGGAGCAACGCCCTAGAGTGAAGCCTAGGTTGCACGTAACGTAGAAATGCCCATTACTTTCACACAGGTTGTAATTATTCCTGTTATACGATGGAACAACTGTTGTATTTTTATTTAATTTTATGCTTCTGGCGTTGACTTCTAAGGCCCTAACTATTCGATCTGGTGGAGCAACGCCCTAGAGTGAAGCCTAGGTTGACCGGAGCGTAGAATTGACTATTACCTTCACACTGTTTGCAATTATTCCTGTTATACGATGGAAAAACTGTTGGATTTTTATTGTACTTTATGCTTCTGGCGTTGACGTCTAAGGCCCTAGCTATCCGATCTGGTGGAGCAACGTCCTAGAGTGTAGCCTAGGTCGCCCGGAACGTAGAAATGGCCATCACTTTCATTTTGGTTGCAATTATTCCTGCTATACGATGGAACAACTGTTGTATTTTTATTGTACTTTATGTTTCTGGCGTTGTCTTCTTAGGCCCTAAATATTCCATCCGGTGGAACATCGCCCTAGAGTGAGGCCTAGGTTTCCCGGAACGCAGAAATGACCGTTACTTTCACAATATTTGCAATCGTTAATTGTATACGATGGAAAAACTGTTGTATTTATATTGTATTTTATGCTTCTGGCGTTGACTTCTAAGGCCGTAACTAATTGATGTGGTGGAGCAACACCCTAGAGTGCAGCCTATGTTGCACGGAACGTAGAAATGACCATAAGTTTCACTCTGGTTGCAATCATTCGTTTTATACAATGGAAAAACTGTTCTATTAATTTTGTATTTTATGCTTCGGGCGTTGACTTCTAAGGCCCTAGCTATCCGATCAGGTGCAGCAACGCCCTAGAGTGTAGCGTAGGTCGCCCGGAACGTAGAAATGACCATCACTTTCACTCTGGTTGCAATTATTCCTGTTATACGATGGAAAAACTGATGTATTTTTATTGTAGTTTATGCGTCTGGAGTTGTTTTCTAAGGACCTAACTAACCGACCTGATGTAGCAACGCCCTAGAGGGAAGCCTAGGTTGCACGGAACGTAGAAATGCCTATTACATTCACACAGGTTGTAATTATTCCTGTTATACGATGGAACAACTGTTGTATTTTTATTTTATTTTATGCTTCTGGCGTTGACGTCTAAGGCCCTAACTATTCGATCTGGTGGAGCAACGCCCTAGAGTGAAGCCTGGGTTGACCGGAGCGTAGAAATGACTATTACCTTCACACTGTTTGCAATTATTCCTGTTATACGATGGTAAAACTGTTGGATTCTTATTGTACTGTATGCTTCTGGCGTTGACTTCTAAGGCCCTATCTATTCGATCTGGTGGAGCAATGCCTCAGAGTTAAGCCTAGGATGCCCGTAACGTTGAAATGGCCATTACTTTCACACTGGTTGCATTTATTCCTGTTATACGATGGAAAAACTGTTGTATTTATGTTATATTTTATGCTTCAGCCGTTGACCTCTAAGGCCGTAGCTATTCGATATGGCGGTGCAACGCCCTAGAGTAAAGCCTAGGTTGCCCGGAGAGTAGAAATGACCATTACTTCCACACTGTTTGCAATTATTCATTTTATACGATGGAAAAACTGTTGTATTTTTATTGTATTTTATGCTTCTGGCGTTGACTTCTAAGTCCCTTACTTTTCGATCTGGTGGAGCAACGCCATTGATCGAGGCCTATGTTGCCCGGAACGCAGAAATGACCTGTACTTTCACAGAGGTTGCAATTATTCCTGTTATACGATGGGAAAACTGTTGTACTTATGTTGTATTTTATGCTTCTGGAGTCGAATTCTAAGTCCCTAACTATTCGATCTGGTGGAGCAACGCCCTAGAGTGAAGCCTAGTTTGCCCTGAACGTAGAAATGACCGTTACTTTCACACTGTTTGCAAATATACATTATATGCGATGGAAAAGCTGTTGTATTTATATTGCATATCATGCTTCTGGCGTTGACTTCTAAGTCCCTAGCTATTCGATCTGGTGGATCAACGCCCTAGAGTGAAGCCTAGGTTGCCCGGAACGTAGAAATGACCATTACTTCCACACTGTTTGCAATTATTCATATTATACAGTGGAAAAACTGTTGTATTTATATTGTATTTGGTGCTCCTGGCGTTGACTTCTTAGGCCCTAGCTATTGGAACTGGTGGACCAACGCCCTAGAGTGAAGCCTAGGTTGCCCGGAACGTAGAAATGAACTTTACTTTCACACTGTTTGGAAATATACATTATATACGATATAAAAGCTGTTGTATTTATATTGTATTTTATGCTTCTGGCGCTGACTTCTAAGTCCGTAGCTATTCGATCTGGCGGAGCAACGCCCTAGAGTGAAGCCTAGGTTACCCGGGACATAGAAATGACCCGTACTTTCACACTGGTTGCAGCTTTCCTGTTATACGATTGAAAAGCTGGAGCATTTTTATTGTATTTTATGCTTCTGGCGTTGAATTCATAGCGCCTAACTACTCGATCTGGTGGAGCATGCCCTAGAGTTAAGCCTAGGATGCCCGGAAAGTAGAAATGACCATAGCTTTCACACTGTTTGCAATCATTCATTTTATACGGTGGAAATGCTGTTGTATTTATACTGTATTTTATGTTTCTGGAGTTGACTTCTAAGGCCGTAGCTATTCGATGTGATGGAGCAACGCCCAAGAGTGAAGCCTAGGTAGCCCGGAACGTAGAAATGACCAGTACTTTCACAGTGGTTGCAGTTACTCCTGTTATACGGTGGAAAAACTGTTGCATTTTAATTGTATTATATGCGTCTGGCGTTGACTTCTAAGGTCCTAACTATTCGATGTGGTGGAGCAACGCCCTAGAGTGAAGCCTAGGTTGCCCGGAACGTAGAAATGACCATAGCCTTCACACTGGTTGCAATTATACCTTTTATACGATGGAAAAGCTGTTGTATTTGTATTGTATTTTATGCGTCTGCCGTTGTTTTCTAAGGCCCTAAATGTTCGATCCGGCGGAGCGTCGCCCTAGAGTGAAGCCTAGGTTGCCCGGAACGTAGAAATGACCATTACCTTTACACTGGTTGCTATTATTCGTTTTATATGATGGAAAAACTGTTGTATTTAAATTGTATTTTATGCTTCTGGCGTTGACTTCTTAGGCCCTAGCTGTTCGATCTGGTGGAAGAACGCCCTAGAATGAAGCCAAGGTTGCCCGGAACGTACAAATGGCCATTACTTTCACACTGTTTGCAACTATTCCTGTTATACGATGGAAAAACTGTTGGATTTTTATTGTACTTTATGCTTCTGGCGTTGACGTCTAAGGCCCTAGCTATCCGATCTGGTGGAGCAACGTCCTAGAGTGTAGCCTAGGTCGCCCGGAACGTAGAAATGGCCATCACTTTCATTTTGGTTGCAATTATTCCTGCTATACGATGGAACAACTGTTGTATTTTTATTGTACTTTATGTTTCTGGCGTTGTCTTCTTAGGCCCTAAATATTCCATCCGGTGGAACATCGCCCTAGAGTGAGGCCTAGGTTTCCCGGAACGCAGAAATGACCGTTACTTTCACAATATTTGCAATCGTTAATTGTATACGATGGAAAAACTGTTGTATTTATATTGTATTTTATGCTTCTGGCGTTGACTTCTAAGGCCGTAACTAATTGATGTGGTGGAGCAACACCCTAGAGTGCAGCCTATGTTGCACGGAACGTAGAAATGACCATAAGTTTCACTCTGGTTGCAATCATTCGTTTTATACAATGGAAAAACTGTTCTATTAATTTTGTATTTTATGCTTCGGGCGTTGACTTCTAAGGCCCTAGCTATCCGATCAGGTGCAGCAACGCCCTAGAGTGTAGCGTAGGTCGCCCGGAACGTAGAAATGACCATCACTTTCACTCTGGTTGCAATTATTCCTGTTATACGATGGAAAAACTGATGTATTTTTATTGTAGTTTATGCGTCTGGAGTTGTTTTCTAAGGACCTAACTAACCGACCTGATGTAGCAACGCCCTAGAGGGAAGCCTAGGTTGCACGGAACGTAGAAATGCCTATTACATTCACACAGGTTGTAATTATTCCTGTTATACGATGGAACAACTGTTGTATTTTTATTTTATTTTATGCTTCTGGCGTTGACGTCTAAGGCCCTAACTATTCGATCTCGTGGAGCAACGCCCTAGAGTGAAGCCTGGGTTGACCGGAGCGTAGAAATGACTATTACCTTCACACTGTTAGCAATTATTCCTGTTATACGATGGTAAAACTGTTGGATTCTTATTGTACTGTATGCTTCTGGCGTTGACTTCTAAGGCCCTATCTATTCGATCTGGTGGAGCAATGCCTCAGAGTTAAGCCTAGGATGCCCGTAACGTTGAAATGGCCATTACTTTCACACTGGTTGCATTTATTCCTGTTATACGATGGAAAAACTGTTGTATTTATGTTATATTTTATGCTTCAGCCGTTGACCTCTAAGGCCGTAGCTATTCGATATGGCGGTGCAACGCCCTAGAGTAAAGCCTAGGTTGCCCGGAGAGTAGAAATGACCATTACTTCCACACTGTTTGCAATTATTCATTTTATACGATGGAAAAACTGTTGTATTTTTATTGTATTTTATGCTTCTGGCGTTGACTTCTAAGTCCCTTACTTTTCGATCTGGTGGAGCAACGCCATTGATCGAAGCCTATGTTGCCCGGAACGCAGAAATGACCTGTACTTTCACAGTGGTTGCAATTATTCCTGTTATACGATGGGAAAACTGTTGTACTTATGTTGTATTTTATGCTTCTGGAGTCGAAATTTAAGTCCCTAACTATTCGATCTGGTGGAGCAACGCCCTAGAGTGAAGCCTAGTTTGCCCTGAACGTAGAAATGACCGTTACTTTCACACTGTTTGCAAATATACATTATATGCGATGGAAAAGCTGTTGTATTTATATTGCATATCATGCTTCTGGCGTTGACTTCTAAGTCCCTAGCTATTCGATCTGGTGGATCAACGCCCTAGAGTGAAGCCTAGGTTGCCCGGAACGTAGAAATGACCATTACTTCCACACTGTTTGCAATTATTCATATTATACAGTGGAAAAACTGTTGTATTTATATTGTATTTGGTGCTCCTGGCGTTGACTTCTTAGGCCCTAGCTATTGGAACTGGTGGACCAACGCCCTAGAGTGAAGCCTAGGTTGCCCGGAACGTAGAAATGAACTTTACTTTCACACTGTTTGGAAATATACATTATATACGATATAAAAGCTGTTGTATTTATATTGTATTTTATGCTTCTGGCGCTGACTTCTAAGTCCGTAGCTATTCGATCTGGCGGAGCAACGCCCTAGAGTGAAGCCTAGGTTACCCGGGACATAGAAATGACCCGTACTTTCACACTGGTTGCAGCTTTCCTGTTATACGATTGAAAAGCTGGAGCATTTTTATTGTATTTTATGCTTCTGGCGTTGAATTCATAGCGCCTAACTACTCGATCTGGTGGAGCATGCCCTAGAGTTAAGCCTAGGATGCCCGGAAAGTAGAAATGACCATAGCTTTCACACTGTTTGCAATCATTCATTTTATACGGTGGAAATGCTGTTGTATTTATATTGTATTTTATGTTTCTGGAGTTGACTTCTAAGGCCGTAGCTATTCGATGTGATGGAGCAACGCCCAAGAGTGAAGCCTAGGTAGCCCGGAACGTAGAAATGACCAGTACTTTCACAGTGGTTGCAGTTACTCCTGTTATACGGTGGAAAAACTGTTGCATTTTAATTGTATTATATGCGTCTGGCGTTGACTTCTAAGGTCCTAACTATTCGATGTGGTGGAGCAACGCCCTAGAGTGAAGCCTAGGTTGCCCGGAACGTAGAAATGACCATAGCCTTCACACTGGTTGCAATTATACCTTTTATACGATGGAAAAGCTGTTGTATTTGTATTGTATTTTATGCGTCTGCCGTTGTTTTCTAAGGCCCTAAATGTTCGATCCGGCGGAGCGTCGCCCTAGAGTGAAGCCTAGGTTGCCCGGAACGTAGAAATGACCATTACCTTTACACTGGTTGCTATTATTCGTTTTATATGATGGAAAAACTGTTGTATTTACATTGTATTTTATGCTTCTGGCGTTGACTTCTTAGGCCCTAGCTGTTCGATCTGGTGGAAGAACGCCCTAGAATGAAGCCAAGGTTGCCCGGAACGTACAAATGGCCATTACTTTCACACTGTTTGCAACTATTCCTGTTATACGGTGGAAAAACTGTTGTATTTTTATTGTATTTTATGCTTCTGGCGTTGACTTCTTAGGCCCTAAACATTCGATTCGGTGGAGCAACGCCCTAGAGTGAAGTCTAGATTGCCCGGAACGTAGAAATGACCATTACTTTCACACTGTTTGCAATTATTCATGTTATACTATGGGAAAACTGTTGTATTTTTAATGTATTTTATGCTTCTGGCGTTGACTTCTAAGGCCGTAACTATTCGATCTGGTGTAGCAACGCCCTAGAGTAAAGCCTAGGTTGCCCGGAACGTAGAAATGTCCATAACTCTCACACAGGTTGCAATTATCCGTTTTATACGATGGAAAAACTGTAGTATTTATATTGTATTTTATGCTTCTGGCGTTGACTTGTAAGGCCCTAACAATTCGATCTGGTAGGGCAACGCCCTGGAGTGATGCCCAGATTGCCCGGAACGTAGAAATGACCATTACCCTTACGCTTGTTGCAATTATTCCTGATATACGATGAAAAAGCTGCTGTATTTTTATTGTATTTTATGCTTGTGGCGTTGACTTCTTAGGCCCTAACTACTCGATCCGGTGGAGCAACGCCCTAGAGTGAAGTCTAGATTGCCCGGAACGTAGAAATGACCATTACTTTCACACTGTTTGCAATTATTCATTTTATACGATCGAAAAACTGTTGTATTTATATTGTATTTTATTCTTCTGGCATTGACTTTTAAGGCCCTAACTATTCGATGTGGTGGAGCAACGCCCTAGAGTGAAGCCTAGGTTGCCCGGAACGTAGTAATGACTAATACTTTCACACTGTTTGCAATTATTCATTTTATACGATGGAATAACTGTTGTATTTATATTTTATTTTATTCTTCTGGCATTGACCTTTAAGGCCCTAACTGTTCGATCTGGTGGAACAACGCCCTAGAATGAAGCCTAGGTTGCCCGGAACGTAGAAATGGCCATCACTTTCACACTGTTTGCAACTATTCCTGTTATACGATGGAAAAACAGTTGTATTTATATTGTATATTATGTTTCGGGCGTTGACTTCTAAGACCCTAGCTATTCGATCTGGTGGAGCAACGCCCTAGAGAGAAGCCTAGGTTGCCCGAAACGTAGAAATGACCATTACTTTCACACTGTTTGCAATTATTCCTGTTATACTATGGAAAAACTGTTGTATTTTTATTGTATTTTATGCTTCTGGCGTTGACTTCTTAGGCCCTAAATATTCGGTCCGGTGGAGCATCGCCCTAGAGTGAAGCCTAGGTTGCCCGGAACGTAGAAATGACCGTTACTTTCTCAATGTTTGCAATCATTAATTGTATGCGATGGAAAAAGTGTTGTATTTTTATTTTATTTTATGCTTCTGGCGTTGACGTCTAAGGCCCTAACTACTCGATCTGGTGGAGCAACGCCCTAGAGTGAAGCCTATGTTTACCGGAGCGTAGAAATGACTATTACCTTCACACTGTTTGCAATTATTCCTGTTATGCGATGGAAAAACTGTTGGATTTTTATTGTACTTTATGCTTCTGGCGTTGACTTCTAAGGCCCTATCTATTCGATCTGGTGGAGCAATGCCTCAGAGTTAAGTCTAGGATGCCCGTAACGTAGAAATGACCATTAGTTTCACACTGTTTGCAATTATTCATTTTATACGATGGAAAGACTGTTGTATTTATATTGTATTTTATGCATCTGGCGTTGACTTCTTAGGCTCTAACTATTCGATCCAGTGGAGCAACGCCCTAGAGTTAAGTCTAGATTGCCCGGAACGTAGAAATGACCATTACTTTCACACTGTTTGCATTTATTCGTTTTATACGATGGAAAAACTGTTGTATTTATATTGTATTTTATGTTTCGGGCGTTGACTTCTAAGGCCCTCGCTGTTCGATCTGGTGGAGCAACGCCCTAGAGTGTAGCCTAGGTCGCCCGGAACGTAGAAATGACCATCACTTTCACTCTGGTTGCAATTATTCCTGTTATACGATGGAAAAACTGATGTATTTTTATTGTATTTTGTGCGTCTGGAGTTGTTTTCTAAGGCTCTAACTAACCGACCTGATGTAGCAACGCCCTAGAGGGAAGCCTAGGTTGCACGGAACGTAGAAATGCCTATTACATTCACACAGGTTGTAATTATTCCTGTTATACGATGGAACAACTGTTGTATTTTTATTTTATTTTATGCTTCTGGCGTTGACGTCTAAGGCCCTAACTATTCGATCTGGTGGAGCAACGCCCTAGAGTGAAGCCTGGGTTGACCGGAGCGTAGAAATGACTATTACTTTCACACTGTTTGCAATTATTCCTGTTATACGATGGTCTAACTGTTGGATTCTTATTGTACTGTATGCTTCTGGCGTTGACTTCTAAGGCCCTATCTATTCGATCTGGTGGAGCAATGCCTCAGAGTTAAGCCTAGGATGTCCGTAACGTTGAAATGGCCATTACTTTCACACTGGTTGCAGTTATTCGTTTTAGACGATGGAAAAGCTGTTGTATTTATATTGTATTTTATGCTTCTGGCGTTGACTTCTAAGGCCGTAGCTAATCGATGTGGTGGAGCAACGCCCTAGAGTGCATCCTATGTTGCACGGATCGTAGAAATGAACATAAGTTTCACTCTGGTTGCAATCATTCGTTTTATACAATGGAAAAACTGTTCTATTAATTTTATATTTTATGCTTCGGGCGTTGACTTCTAAGGCCCTAACTATTCGATCCGGCGGAGCAACGCCCTAGAGTGAAGTTTAGATTGCCCGGAACGTAGAAATGACCATTACTTTCACACTGTTTGCAATTATTCCTGTTATACTATGGAAAGACTGTTGTATTTTTATTGTATTTTATGCTTCTGGCGTTGACTTCTTAGGCACTAAATATTCGGTCCGGCGGAGCATCGCCCTAGAGTGAAGCCTAGGTTGCGCGGAACGTAGAAATGACCGTTACTTTCACAATGTTTGCAATCATTAATTGTATGCGATGGAAAAAGTGTTGTATTTTTATTTTATTTTATGCTTCTGGCGTTGACGTCTAAGGCCCTAACTACTCGATCTGGTGGAGCAACGCCCTAGAGTGAAGCCTAGGTATACCGGAGCGTAGAAATGACTATTAGCTTCACACTGGTGCTATTATTCGTTTTATACGATGGAAAAACTGTTGTTTTTGTACTGTATTATATGCTTCTTGCGTTAAATTCTAAGTCCCTAGCTATTCGGTCTGTTGGAGCAATGCCCAAGAGTGAAGCCTAGGTTGCCAGGAACTTAGAAATGACCATCACTTTCACATTGTTTGCAATTATTCATTTTATACGATGGAAAGACTGTTGTATTTATATTGTATTTTATGCTTCTGGCGTTGACCTCTAAGGCCGTAGCTATTCGATCTGTTGGAGCAAAGCCCTAGAGTGAAGCCTAGGTTGCCAGGAACTTAGAAATGACCATCACTTTCACATTGTTTGCAATTATTCACTTTATACGATGGAAAGACTGTTGTATTTATATTGTATTTTATGCCTCTGGCGTTGACTTCTAAGGCCGTAGCTATTCCATCTGGTCGAACAACGCCATAGAGTGAAGCCTCAGTTGCTCGAGCCGTAGAAATGACAATTACTTTCACACTGTTTGCAATTATTCATTTAATACGATGGAAAAGCTGTTGTATTTATATTGTATTCTTTTATCCGGGCATTGACTTCTACGGCCATACCTTTTCGATCTGGTGGAACAACGCCCTAGAGTCAAGCCTAGGTTGCACGGAACGTAGAAAAGATACATTATTTTCGCACTGATTGCAACTATTCATTTTATACGATGGAAGATCTGTCGCATTTATATTGTATTTTATGCTTCTGGCGTTGACTTCTAAGGACGTAGCTATTCGATCTGGTGGAAAGACGACCTAGAATGAAGCCAAGGTTGCCCGGAACGTAGAAATGGCCATCACTTCCACACTGTTTGCAATTATTCCTGTTATACGATGGAAAAACTGTTGTATTTATATTGTATTTTATGTTTCGGGCGTTGACTTCTAAGGCCCTAGCTGTTCGATCTGGTGGAGCAACGCCCTAGAGTGTAGCCTAGGTCGCCCGGAACGTAGAAATGACCATCACTTTCACTCTGGTTGCAATTATTCCTGTTATACGATGGAAAAACTGATGTATTTTTATAGTATTCTGTGCGTCTGGAGTTGTTTTCTAAGGCTCTAACTATCCGACCTGGTGGAGCAACGCCCTAGAGTGAAGCGTAGGTTGCACGGAACGTAGAAATGCCCATTACTTTCACACAGGTTGTAATTATTCCTGTTATACGATGGAACAACTGTTGTATTTTTATATTATTTTATGCTTCTGGCGTTGACTTCTAAGGCCCTAACTATTCGATCTGGTGGAGCAACGCCCTAGAGTGAAGCCTAGGTTGACCGGAGCGTAGAACTGACTATTACCTTCACACTGTTTGCAATTATTCCTGTTATACGATGGAAAAACTGTTGGATTTTTACTGTACTTTATGCTTCTGGCGTTGACGTCTAAGGCCCTAGCTATCCGATCTGGTGGAGCAACGCCCTAGAGTGTAGCCTAGGTCGCCCGGAACGTAGAAATGGCCATCACTTTCACTTTGGTTGCAACTATTCCTGCTATACGATGGAACAACTGTTGGAGTTTTATTGTACTTTATGTTTCTGGCGTTGTCTTCTTAGGCCCTAAATATTCCATCCGGTGGAACATCGCCCTAGAGTGAGGCCTAGGTTTCCCGGAACGCAGAAATGACCGTTACTTTCACAATGTTTGCAATCGTTAATTGTATACGATGGAAAAACTGTTGTATTTATATTGTATTTTATGCTTCTGGCGTTGACTTCTAAGGCCGTAACTAATTGATGTGGTGGAGCAACGCCCTAGAGTGCAGCCTATGTTGCACGGAACGTAGAAATGACCATAAGTTTCACTCTGGTTGCAATCATTCGTTTTATACAATGGAAAAACTGTTCTATTAATTTTGTATTTTATGCTTTGGGCGTTGACTTCTAAGGGCCTAGCTATTCGATCTGGTGGAGCAACGTCCTAGAGTGTAGGCTAGGTCGCCCGGAACGTAGAAATGACCATCACTTTCACACTGGTTGCAATTATTCCTGTTATACGATGAACAAACTGTTGGATTTTTATTGTACTTTATGCTTCTGGCGTTGACTTCGAAGGCCCTATGTATTCGATCTGGTGGAGCGATGCCTCAGAGTTAAGTCTAGGATGCCCGGAACGTAGAAGTGACCATTACTTTCACACTGGTTGCAATTAACGTGATATACGATGGAAAAACTGTTGTACATATATCGTATTTTATGTTTCTGGCGTTGACTTCCGAGGCCCTAACTATTCGATCTGGTAGAGCAACGCCCTAGGGTGAAGCCTAGGTTGCCCGGAACGTAGAAGTGGCCATTACATTCACACTGGTTGCAATTATTCGTTTTATACGATGGAAAAACTGTTGTACGTATATCGTATTTTATGCTTCTGGCGTTAACTTCTTAGGCCCTAACTATTCGATCTGGTGGAGCAACGCCCTAGGGTGAAGCCTAGGTTGCCCGGAACGTAGAAATGACCATTACTTGCATACTGGTTGCAATTATTCGTTTTATACGGTGGAAAAACTGTTGTATTTATATCGTATTTTATTCTTCAGGCGTTGACTTCTTAGGCCCGAACTATTCGATCTGGTGGCACAACGCCCTAGAGTGATGCCTAGGTTGCCCGGAACGTAGTAATGACCATTACTTTCCACTGGTTGGAACTATTCCTGTTATACGATGGAAAAACTGTTGTACATATTTCGTATTTTATGCTTCTGGCGTTGACTTCTTAGGCTCTAACTATTCGATCTGGTGGAGCAACGCCCTAGAGTGAAGCCTAGGTTGCCCGGAACGTAGAAATGACCATAACTTTCACACTGGTTGCAATTATCCCTTTTATACGATGGAAAAGCTGTTGTATTTTTATTGTATTTTATGCTTCTGGCGTGGACTTCTTCGGCCCTACCTATTCGATCTGGTGGAGCAACGCCCTAGGGTGGAGCCTAGGTTGCCCAGAACGTAGAAATGACCATAAGTTTCATACTGGTTGCAATTATTCGTTTTATACAATGGAAAAACTGTTGTATTTATATTGTGTTTTATGCTTCAGGCGTTGACTTCTTAGGCCCTAACTATTCGATCTGGTGGAACAACGCCCTAGAGTGAAGCCTTGTTTGCCCGGAACGTAGAAATGACCATTACTTGCACACTGGGTGCCATTATTCGTTTTATACGATGGAAAAACTGTTGTATTTATTTTGTATTTGGTGCTCCTGACGTTGACTTCTTAGGCCCTAACTATTGAATCTGGTGGACCAACGACATAGAGTGAAGCCTAGGTTACCCGGAACGTAGAAATGACCATTACCTTCACGCTTGTTGCAATTATACCTGTTGTACGATGGAAAAACGTCTGTATCTATATTGTATTTTATGCTTCCGGCGTTGACTTCTAAAGCTCTAACTCTTCGATCGCGTGGAGCAATGCCTCAGAATTAAGTCTAGGATGCCCGGAACGTAGAAATGGCCGTTGCTTTCACACTGGTTGCATTTATTCCTGTTATACGATGTAAAAGCTGTTGTATTTATATTGTATTTGGTGCTTCTGGCGTTGACTTCTTAGGCCCCAACTATTGGATCTGGTTGAGCAACGCCCTAGAGTGAAGCCTAGGTTGCACGGAACGTAGAAACGACCGTTACCTTCACACTTGTTGCAATTATTCATGTTATACGATGGAAAAACTGTTGTATTTATTTTGTATTTGTTGCTTCTGGCGTTGACTTCTTAGGCCCCAACTATTGGATCTGGTTGAGCAACGCCCTAGAGTGAAGCCTAGGTTGCCCGGAACGTAGAAACGACCATAACTTTCACACTGGTTGCAATTATTCGTTTTATACAATGGAAAAACTGTTCTATTTATTATGTTTTTTATGCTTCGCGCGTAGACTTCTAAGGCCCTAACTATTCGATCTGCTGGAGCAACGCCCTAGAGTGAAGCCTAGGTTGCCCGGAACGTAGAAATGACCATAACTTTCACACTGGTTGCAATTATCCCTTTTATACGATGGAAAAGCTGTTGTATTTTTATTGTACTTTATGCTTCTGGCGTTAACTTCTCGTGCCCTAACTATTCGATCTGGTGGAGCAACGCCCTAGGGTGGAGCCTAGGTTGCCCAGAACGTAGAAATGACCATTACTTGCATACTGGTTGCAATTATTCGTTTTATACGGTGGAAAAACTGTTGTATTTATATCGTATTTTATTCTTCAGGCGTTGACTTCTTAGGCCCGAACTATTCGATCTGGTGGCACAACGCCCTAGAGTGATGCCTAGGTTGCCCGGAACGTAGAAATGACCATTACTTGCATACTGGTTGCAATTATTCGTTTTATACGGTGGAAAAACTGTTGTATTTATATCGTATTTTATTCTTCAGGCGTTGACTTCTTAGGCCCGAACTATTCGATCTGGTGGCACAACGCCCTAGAGTGATGCCTAGGTTGCCCGGAACGTAGTAATGACCATTACTTTCCACTGGTTGGAACTATTCCTGTTATACGATGGAAAAACTGTTGTACATATTTCGTATTTTATGCTTCTGGCGTTGACTTCTTAGGCTCTAACTATTCGATCTGGTGGAGCAACGCCCTAGAGTGAAGCCTAGGTTGCCCGGAACGTAGAAATGACCATAACTTTCACACTGGTTGCAATTATCCCTTTTATACGATGGAAAAGCTGTTGTATTTTTATTGTATTTTATGCTTCTGGCGTGGACTTCTTCGGCCCTACCTATTCGATCTGGTGGAGCAACGCCCTAGGGTGGAGCCTAGGTTGCCCAGAACGTAGAAATGACCATAAGTTTCATACTGGTTGCAATTATTCGTTTTATACAATGGAAAAACTGTTGTATTTATATTGTGTTTTATGCTTCAGGCGTTGACTTCTTAGGCCCTAACTATTCGATCTGGTGGAACAACGCCCTAGAGTGAAGCCTTGTTTGCCCGGAACGTAGAAATGACCATTACTTGCACACTGGGTGCCATTATTCGTTTTATACGATGGAAAAACTGTTGTATTTATTTTGTATTTGGTGCTCCTGACGTTGACTTCTTAGGCCCTAACTATTGAATCTGGTGGACCAACGACATAGAGTGAAGCCTAGGTTACCCGGAACGTAGAAATGACCATTACCTTCACGCTTGTTGCAATTATACCTGTTGTACGATGGAAAAACGTCTGTATCTATATTGTATTTTATGCTTCCGGCGTTGACTTCTAAAGCTCTAACTCTTCGATCGCGTGGAGCAATGCCTCAGAATTAAGTCTAGGATGCCCGGAACGTAGAAATGGCCGTTGCTTTCACACTGGTTGCATTTATTCCTGTTATACGATGTAAAAGCTGTTGTATTTATATTGTATTTGGTGCTTCTGGCGTTGACTTCTTAGGCCCCAACTATTGGATCTGGTTGAGCAACGCCCTAGAGTGAAGCCTAGGTTGCACGGAACGTAGAAACGACCGTTACCTTCACACTTGTTGCAATTATTCATGTTATACGATGGAAAAACTGTTGTATTTATTTTGTATTTGTTGCTTCTGGCGTTGACTTCTTAGGCCCCAACTATTGGATCTGGTTGAGCAACGCCCTAGAGTGAAGCCTAGGTTGCCCGGAACGTAGAAACGACCATAACTTTCACACTGGTTGCAATTATTCGTTTTATACAATGGAAAAACTGTTCTATTTATTATGTTTTTTATGCTTCGCGCGTAGACTTCTAAGGCCCTAACTATTCGATCTGCTGGAGCAACGCCCTAGAGTGAAGCCTAGGTTGCCCGGAACGTAGAAATGACCATAACTTTCACACTGGTTGCAATTATCCCTTTTATACGATGGAAAAGCTGTTGTATTTTTATTGTACTTTATGCTTCTGGCGTTAACTTCTCGTGCCCTAACTATTCGATCTGGTGGAGCAACGCCCTAGAGTGAAGCCTAGGTTGCCCGGAACGTAGAGATGACCATTACTTTCACACTGTTTGCAATTATTCACTTTATACGATGGAAAAGCTGTTGCATTTATATTGTATTTTATGCTTCTGGCGTTGACTTCTAAGGCCCTAGCTATTCGATTTGGCGGAGCAACGCCCTAGAGTGAAGCCTAGGTTGCCCGGAACGTAGAAATGACCATTACTTTCATACTGTTTGCAATTATTCATTTTATACGATGGAAAAACTGTGGTATTTTTATTGTATTTTATGCTTCAGGCGTTGACCTCTAAGGCCGTAGCTATTCGATGTGGTGGAGCAACGCCCTAGAGTGAAGCCTAGGTTGCTCCGAACGTAGAAATGACCATAGCTTTCATACTGGTTGCAATTATTCGTTTCATACGATGGAAAAACTGTTGTATTTATACTGTATTTTATGCTTCTGGCGTTGACTTCTAAGGCCCTAACTATTCGATCTGGTGGAACAGCGCCCTAGAGTGAACCCTGGGTTGCCCGGAACGTAGATATGACCATCACTTTCACACTGGTTGCAATTATTCGTTTTATACGATGGAAAAACTGTTGTATTTTTTTGTATTTGGTGCTTCTGGCGTTGACTTCTTAGGCCCTAACTGTTAGATGTGGAGGGCCAACGCCCTAGAGTGAAGCCTAGGTTGCCCGGAACGTAGAAATGACCGTTACTTTCACACTGTTTGCAAATGTACATTACATACGATGGAAAAGCTGTTGTATTTATATTGTATTTTATGCTTCGGGCGTTGACTTCTATGGCCCTAACTATACGGTCTGGTGGAGCAACGCCCTAGAGTGAAGCCTAGGTTGCCCGGAACGAAGAAATGACCATTACCTTCACACTGTTTGCGATTATTCATTTTATACGATGGTAAAACTGTTGTACATACATCGTATTTTATGCTTCTGGCGTTGACTTCTTAGGCCCTAACTATTCGATCAGGTGGAGCAACGCCCTAGTGTGAAGCCTAGGTTGCCCGAAACGTAGAAATGACCATAACTTTCATACTGGTTGCAATTATTCGTTTTATACGATGGAAAAACTGTTGTATTAATTTTGTATTTGGTGCTTCTGGCGTTGACTTCATAGGCCCTAACTATTCGATGTGGTTGAGCAACGCCCTAGAGTGAAGCCTAGATTGGCCGGAACGTAGAAATGACCATAGCTTTCATACTGGTTGCAATTATTCGTTTTATACGATGGAAAAACTGTTGTATTTATTTTGTATTTGGTGCTCCTGGCGTTGACTTCTTAGGCCCTAGCTATTGGATCTGGTGGAGAAGCGCCCTAGGGTGAAGCCTAGGTTGCCCGGAACGTGGAAATGACCATAACTGTCAGACTGTTTGCAATTACTCGTTTTATACGATGGAAAGACTGTTGTATTTATTTTGCATTTTATGCCTCTGGCGTTGACTCCTAAGGCCCTAGCTATTCGGTGTGGTGGAGCAACGCCCTAGAGTGAAGCATAGGTTGCCCGGAACGTAGAAATGACCAAAACTTTCATACTGGTTGCAATTATTCCTTTTATACGGTGGAAAAACTGTTGTATTTATTTTGTATTTGGTGCTTCTGGCGTTGACTTCTTAGGCCCTAACTGTTAGATGTGGAGGGCCAACGCCCTAGAGTGAAGCCTAGGTTGCCCGGAACGTAGAAATGACCGTTACTTTCACACTGTTTGCAAATGTACATTACATACGATGGAAAAGCTGTTGTATTTATATTGTATTTTATGCTTCTGGCGTTGACTTCTTAGGCCCTAACTATTTGATCCGGTGGATCACCGCCCTGTAGGGAAGCCTAGGTTGCCCGGAACGTAGAAATGACCATAACTTTCACACTGGTTTCAATTATTCGTTTTATACAATGGAAAAACTGTTCTATTTATTTTATATTTTATGCTTCGGGCGTTGACTTCTATGGCCCTAACTATACGGTCTGGTGGAGCAACGCCCTAGAGTGAAGCCTAGGTTGCCCGGAACGAAGAAATGACCATTACCTTCACACTGTTTGCGATTATTCATTTTATACGATGGTAAAACTGTTGTACATACATCGTATTTTATGCTTCTGGCGTTGACTTCTTAGGCCCTAACTATTCGATCAGGTGGAGCAACGCCATAGGGTGAAGCCTAGGTTGCGCGGAACGTAGAAATGACCATAACTTTCACACTGGTTTCAATCATTCGTTTTATACAATGGAAAAACTGTTCTACTTATTTTGTATTTTATGCTTCGGCCGTTGACTCCTAACGCCCCAACTATTTGATCTGGTGGAGCACCGCCCTGTAGTGATGCCTAGGTTGCCCGGAACGTAGAAATGACCATAACTTTCACACTGGTTTCAATTATTCGATTTATACAATGGAAAAACTGTTCTATTTATTTTATATTTTATGCTGCGGGCGTTGACTTCAAGGCCCTAACTATTCGGTCTGGTGGAGGAACGCCCTAGAGTGAAGCCTAGGTTGCCCGGAACGTAGAAATGACCATAGCTTTCATACTGGTTGCAATTATTGGTTTTATACGATGGAAGAACCGTTGTATTTATTTTGTATTTGGTGCTCCTGGCGTTGACTTCTTAGGCCCTATCTATTGGATCTGGTGGAGCAGCGCCCTAGGGTGAAGCCTAGGTTGCCCGGAACGTGGAAATGAACATAACTATCAGACTGGTTGCAATTACTCGTGTTATACGATGGAAAGACTGTTGTATTTATATTGCATTTTATAGTTATGGCGTTGTGTTCTAGGGCCGTAGCTATTGGATGTGGTTGAGAACGCCCTAGAGTAAAGCCCAGGATGCCCGCAGCGTAGAAATGACCATATCTTTCACACTGTTTGCAATTATTCATATTATACAGTGGAAAAACAGCTGTATTTATATTGCATTTTATGCTTCTGGCATTGACTTCTAAGGCCCTAACTATTCGATGTGGTGGAGCAACGTCCTAGAGAGAAGCCTAGGTTGCCCGGAACGTAGAAATGACCATAGCTTTCACACTGGTTGCAATTATTCCTGGTATACAAGTGAAAAACTGTTGAATTTATATTGTATTTTATGCTTCTGGCGTTGACTTCTTAGGCCCTATCTATTCGATCTGGCGGAGCAACGCCCTAGAGTGTAGCCTAGGTTGCCCGGAATGTAGAAATGACCATCACTTTCACACTGTTTGCAATTATTCTTGTTATACGATCGAAAAACTGTTGTATTTATTTTGCATTTTATGCCTCTGGCGTTGACTCCTAAGGCCGTAGCTATTCGATGTGGTGGAGCAACGCCCTAGAGTGAAGCCTAGGTTGCCCGGAACGTAGAAATGACCATGTCTTTCACACTGGTTGCAATTATTCCTGTTATACGATGGAAAAACTGTTGTACTTATATTATATTTTATGCTTCAGGCGTTGTCTTCTAAGGCCGTAGCTATTCGATGTGGTGCAGCAATGCCCTCGAGTGAAGCCTAGGATGCCCGCAACGTAGAAATGACCATATTTTTCACACTGTTTAGAATTATTCCTGTTATAAGATTGAAAAACTGTTGTATTTATACTGTATTTTATGCTTCTGGCGTTGACTTCTAAGGCCGCAGCAATTCGATGTGGTGGAGCGACGCCCTAGAGTGAAGCCTAGGTTGCGCGGAACGTAGAAATGACCAAAACTTTCATACTGGTTGCAATTATTCGTTTTATACGATGGAAAAACTGTTGTATTTTTTTGTATTTGGTGCTTCTGGCGTTGACTTCTTAGGCCTAACTGTTAGATGTGGAGGGCCAACGCCCTAGAGTGAAGCCTAGGTTGCCCGGAACGTAGAAATGACCGTTACTTTCACACTGTTTGCAAATGTACATTACATACGATGGAAAAGCTGTTGTATTTATATTGTATTTTATGCTTCTGGCGTTGACTTCTTAGGCCCTAACTATTTGATCTGGTGGAGCACCGCCCTGTAGGGAAGCCTAGGTTGCCCGGAACGTAGAAATGACCATAACTTTCACACTGGTTTCAATTATTCGTTTTATACAATGGAAAAACTGTTCTATTTATTTTATATTTTATGCTTCGGGCGTTGACTTCTATGGCCCTAACTATACGGTCTGGTGGAGCAGCGCCCTAGAGTGAAGCCTAGGTTGCCCGGAACGACGAAATGACCATTACCTTCACACTGTTTGCGATTATTCATTTTATACGATGGTAAAACTGTTGTACATACATCGTATTTTATGCTTCTGGCGCTGACTTCTTAGGCCCTAACTATTCGATCAGGTGCAGCAACGCCCTAGTGTGAAGCCTAGGTTGCCCGAAACGTAGAAATCACCATAACTTTCATACTGGTTGCAATTATTCGTTTTATACGATGGAAAAACTGTTGTATTAATTTTGTATTTGGTGCTTCTGGCGTTGACTTCATAGGCCCTAACTATTCGATGTGGTTGAGCAACGCCCTAGAGTGAAGCCTAGGTTGCCCGGAACGTAGAAATGACCATAGCTTTCATACTGGTTGCAATTATTCGTTTTATACGATGGAAAAACTGTTGTATTTATTTTGTATTTGGTGCTCCTGGCGTTGACTTCTTAGGCCCTAGCTATTGGATCTGGTGGAGCAGCGCCCTAGGCTGAAGCCTAGGTTGCCCGGAACGTGGAAATGGCCATAACTGTCAGACTGTTTGCAATTACTCGTTTTATACGATGGAAAGACTGTTGTATTTATTTTGCATTTTATGCCTCTGGCGTTGACTTCTTAGGCCCTAACTGTTAGGTGTGGAGGGCCAACGCCCTAGAGTGAAGCCTAGGTTGCCCGGAACGTAGAAATGACCGTTACTTTCACACTGTTTGCAAATGTACATTACATACGATGGAAAAGCTGTTGCATTTATATTGTATTTTATGATTCTGGCGTTGACTTCTTGGGCCCTAACTATTTGATCTGGTGGAGCACCGCCCTGTAGTGAAGCCTAGGTTGCCCGGAACGTAGAAATGACCATAACTTTCACACTGGTTTCAATTATTCGTTTTATACAATGGAAAAACTGTTCTATTTATTTTATATTTTATGCTTCGGGCGTTGACTTCTATGGCCCTAACTATTCGGTCTGGTGGAGCAACGCCCTAGAGTGAAGCCTAGGTTGCCCGGAACGAAGAAATGACCATTACCTTCACACTGTTTGCGATTATTCATTTTATACGATGGTAAAACTGTTGTACATATATCGTATTTTATGCTTCTGGCGTTGACTTCTTAGGCCCTAACTATTCGATCAGGTGGAGCAACGCTCTAGTGTGAAGCCTAGGTTGCCCGAAACGTAGAAATGACCATAACTTTCATACTGGTTGCAATTATTCGTTTTATACGATGGAAAAACTGTTGTATTAATTTTGTATTTGGTGCTTCTGGCGTTGACTTCATAGGCCCTAACTATTCGATGTGGTTGAGCAACGCCCTGGAGTGAAGCCTAGATTGCCCGGAACGTAGAAATGTCCATAGCTTTCATACCGGTTGCAATTATTCGTTTTATACGAAGGAAAAACTGTTGTATTTATTTTGTATTTGGTGCTCCTGGCGTTGTCTTCTTAGGCCCTAGCTATTGGATCTGGTGGAGCAGCGCCCTAGGGTGAAGCCTAGGTTGCCCGGAACGTGGAAATGACCATAACAGTCAGACTGGTTGCAATTACTCGTTTTATACGATGGAAAGACTGTTGTATTTATTTTGCATTTTATGCCTCTGGCGTTGACTCCTAAGGCCGCAGCTATTCGATGTGGTGGAGCAACGCCCTAGAGTGGAGCCTAGGTTGCCCGGAACGTAGAAATGACCATAGCTTTCACACTGGTTGCAATTATTCCTGTTTTACAAGTGAAAAACTATTGTATTTATATTGTATTTTATGCTTCTGGCGTTGACTTCTAAGGCCCTATGTATTCGATCTGGTGGAGCAATGCCTCAGAGTTAAGTCTAGGATGCCCGGAACGTAGAAATGGCCATTACTTTCACACTGGTTGCAATTACTCGTTTTATACGATGGAAAAGCTATTGTATTTATATTGTATTTTATGCTTCTGGCGTTGACTTCTAAGGCCCTAACTATTCGATCTGGTGGAGCAACGCCCTGGAGTGAAGCCTAGGTAGCGCGGAACGTAGAAATGACCATTACCTTCACACTGCTTGCAAATATACATTATATACGATGGAAAAGCTGTTGTACCTATTTTGTATTTTATGCTTCTGGCGTTGACTTCTTAGGCCCTAACTATTGGATCTGGTGGACCAACGCCCTAGAGTGAAGCGTTGGTTGCCCGGAACGTGGAAATGACCGTCACTTTGACACTGGTTGCAATTATTCCCGTTATACGCTGGAAAAACTGTTGTATTTTTACTGTATTTTATGTTTCGGGCGTCGACTTCTAAGTCCCTATCTATTCGATCTGGTGGAGCAACGCCCTAGAGTGAAGCCTGGGATGCCCGAAACGTAGACATGACCATTACTTTCACTCTGGTTGCAATTATTCATGCTATACGATGGAAGAACTGTTGTATTTTTATTGTATTTTATGCTTCTGGCGTTGACTTCTTAGGCCCTAACCATTCGATCTGGTGGAGCAACGCCCTAGAGTGAAGCCTAGGTAGCTCCGAACGTAGAAATAACCATAGCTTTCATACTGGTTGCAATTATTCGTTTCATGCGATGGAAAAACTGTTATATTTATACTGTATTTTATGCTTCTGGCGTTGACTTCGAAGGCCCTAACTATTCGATCTAGTGGATCAGCGCCCTAGAGTGAAGCCTGCGTTGCCCGGAACGTAGAAATAACCATCACTTTCACACTGGTTGCAATTATTCGTTTTATACAATGGAAAAACTGTTGTATTAATTTTGGATTTTATGCTTCGGGCGTTGACTTCTAAGGCCCTAACTATTCGATCTGGTGGAGCAACGCCCTCGAGTGAAGCATAGGTTGCGCGGAACGTAGAAATGACCGTTACTTTCACAATGTTTGCAATTATTCATTTTATACGATGGAAAAAGCTGTTGTATTTATATTGCTTTTTATGCTTCTGGCGTTGACTTCTAAGGCCGTAGCAATTCGATCTGGTGGAGCAACGCCCTAGAGTGAAGCCTAGGTTGCACGGAACGTAGATATGACCATAACTTTCACACTGGTTGGAATTATTCGTTTCATGCAATGGAAAAACTGTTCTATTAATTTTGTATTTAATGCTTCGGGCGTTGACTTCTTGGGCCCTAACTATTGGATCTGGTGGACCAACGCCCTAGAGTGAAGCCTAGGTTGCCCAGAACGTAGAAATGACCATTACTTTCACACTGGTTGCAATTACTCCAGTTATACGATGGAAAATCTGTTGTATTTATATTGTATTTTATGCTTCTTGCGTTCACTTCTTAGGCCCTAACTATTCGACTTGATGGAGCACCGCCCTAGAGTGAAGCTGAGGTTGCCTGGAACGTAGAAATGACCATTACCTTCACACTGGTTGCAATTATTCGTTTTATACGATGGAAAAACTGTTGTACATATATCGTGCTTTATGCTTCTGGCGTTGACTTCTTAGGCTCTAACTATTCGATCTGGTGGAGCAACGCCCTAGAGTGAAGCCTAGGTTGCCCGGAACGTAGAAATGACCATAACTTTCACACTGGTTGCAATTATCCCTTTTATACGATGGAAAAGCTGTTGTATTTTTATTGTATTTTATGCCTCAGGCGTTGACCTCTAAGGCCGTAGCTATTCGATGTGGTGGAGCAACGCCCTAGAGTGAAGCCTAGGTTGCCCGCAACATAGACAAGACCATCACCTTCACTCTGGTTACAATTATTCCTGTAATACGATGGAAAAGCTGTTGTATTTTTATTGTATTTTATGCTTCTGGCGTGGACTTCTTCGGCCCTACCTATTCGATCTGGTGGAGCAACGCCCTAGGGTGGAGCCTAGGTTGCCCAGAACGTAGAAATGACCATAAGTTTCATACTGGTTGCAATTATTCGTTTTTTACAATGGAAAAACTGTTGTATTTATATTGTGTTTTATGCTTCAGGCGTTGACTTCTTAGGCTCTAACTATTCGATCTGGTGGAACAACGCCCTAGAGTGAAGCCGTGTTTGCCCGGAACGTAGAAATGACCATTACTTGCACACTGGGTGCCATTATTCGTTTTATACGATGGAAAAACTGTTGTATTTTTTTGTATTTGGTGCTTCTGGCGTTGACTTCTTAGGCCCTAACTGTTAGATGTGGAGGGCCAACGCCCTAGAGTGAAGCCTAGGTTGCCCGGAACGTAGAAATGACCGTTACTTTCACACTGTTTGCAAATGTACATTACATACGATGGAAAAGCTGTTGTATTTATATTGTATTTTATGCTTCTGGCGTTGACTTCTTAGGCCCTAACTATTTGATCTGGTGGAGCACCGCCCTGTAGGGAAGCCTAGGCTGCCCGGAACGTAGAAATGACCATAACTTTCACACTGGTTTCAATTACTCGTTTTATACAATGGAAAAACCTATTCTATTTATTTTATATTTTATGCTTCGGGCGTTGACTTCTATGGCCCTAACTATACGGTCTGGTGGAGCAACGCCCTAGAGTGAAGCCTAGGTTGCCCGGAACGAAGAAATGACCATTACCTTCACACTGTTTGCGATTATTCATTTTATACGATGGTAAAACTGTTGTACATACATCGTATTTTATGCTTCTGGCGTTGACTTCTTAGGCCCTAACTATTCGATCAGGTGGAGCAACGCCCTAGTGTGAAGCCTAGGTTGCCCGAAACGTAGAAATGACCATAACTTTCATACTGGTTGCAATTATTCGTTTTATACGATGGAAAAACTGTTGTATTAATTTTGTATTTGGTGCTTCTGGCGTTGACTTCATAGTCCCTAACTATTCGATGTGGTTGAGCAACGCCCTAGAGTGAAGCCTAGATTGCCCGGAACGTAGAAATGACCATAGCTTTCATACTGGTTGCAATTATTCGTTTTATACGATGGAAAAACTGTTGTATTTATTTTGTATTTGGTGCTCCTGGCGTTGACTTCTTAGGCCCTAGCTATTGGATCTGGTGGAGCAGCGCCCTAGGGTGAAGCGTAGGTTGCCCGGAACGTGGAAATGACCATAACTGTCAGACTGTTTGCAATTACTCGTTTTATACGATGGAAAGACTGTTGTATTTATTTTGCATTTTATGCCTCTGGCGTTGACTCCTAAGGCCGTAGCTATTCGGTGTGGTGGAGCAACGCCCTAGAGTGAAGCATAGGTTGCCCGGAACGTAGAAATGACCAAAACTTTCATACTGGTTGCAATTATTCCTTTTATACGATGGAAAAACTGTTGTATTTATTTTGTATTTGGTGCTTCTGGCGTTGACTTCTTAGGCCCTAACTGTTAGATGTGGAGGGCCAACGCCCTAGAGTGAAGCCTAGGTTGCCCGGAACGTAGAAATGACCGTTACTTTCACACTGTTTGCAAATGTACATTACATACGATGGAAAAGCTGTTGTATTTATATTGTATTTTATGCTTCTGGCGTTGACTTCTTAGGCCCTAACTATTTGATCTGGTGGATCACCGCCCTGTAGGGAAGGCTAGGTTGCCCGGAACGTAGAAATGACCATAACTTTCACACTGGTTTCAATTATTCGTTTTATACAATGGTAAAACTGTTCTATTTATTTTATATTTTATGCTTCGGGCGTTGACTTCTATGGCCCTAACTATACGGTCTGGTGGAGCAACGCCCTAGAGTGAAGCCTAGGTTGCCCGGAACGAAGAAATGACCATTACCTTCACACTGTTTGCGATTATTCATTTTATACGATGGTAAAACTGTTGTACATACATCGTATTTTATGCTTCTGGCGTTGACTTCTTAGGCCCTAACTATTCGATCAGGTGGAGCAACGCCATAGGGTGAAGCCTAGGTTGCGCGGAACGTAGAAATGACCATAACTTTCACACTGGTTTCAATCATTCGTTTTATACAATGGAAAAACTGTTCTACTTATTTTGTATTTTATGCTTCGGCCGTTGACTCCTAACGCCCCAACTATTTGATCTGGTGGAGCACCGCCCTGTAGTGAAGCCTAGGTTGCCCGGAACGTAGAAATGACCATAACTTTCACACTGGTTTCAATTATTCGATTTATACAATGGAAAAACTGTTCTATTTATTTTATATTTTATGCTGCGGGCGTTGACTTCAAGGCCCTAATTATTCGGTCTGGTGGAGCAACGCCCTAGAGTGAAGCCTAGGTTGCCCGGAACGTAGAAATGACCATAGCTTTCATACTGGTTGCAATTATTGGTTTTATACGATGGAAAAACTGTTGTATTTATTTTGTATTTGGTGCTCCTGGCGTTGACTTCTTAGGCCCTATCTATTGGATCTGGTGGAGCAGCGCCCTAGGGTGAAGCCTAGGTTGCCCGGAACGTGGAAATGAACATAACTATCAGACTGGTTGCAATTACTCGTGTTATACGATGGAAAGACTGTTGTATTTATATTGCATTTTATAGTTATGGCGTTGTGTTCTAGGGCCGTAGCTATTGGATGTGGTTGAGAACGCCCTAGAGTAAAGCCCAGGATGCCCGCAGCGTAGAAATGACCATATCTTTCACACTGTTTGCAATTATTCATATTATACAGTGGAAAAACAGCTGTATTTATATTGCATTTTATGCTTCTGGCATTGACTTCTGAGTCCCTAACTATTCGATGTGGTGGAGCAACGTCCTAGAGAGAAGCCTAGGTTGCCCGGAACGTAGAAATGACCATAGCTTTCACACTGGTTGCAATTATTCCTGGTATACAAGTGAAAAACTGTCGAATTTATATTGTATTTTATGCTTCTGGCGTTGACTTCTTAGGCCCTATCTATTCGATCTGGCGGAGCAACGCCCTAGAGTGTAGCCTAGGTTGCCCGGAATGTAGAAATGACCATCACTTTCACACTGTTTGCAATTATTCTTGTTATACGATCGAAAAACTGTTGTATTTATTTTGCATTTTATGCCTCTGGCGTTGACTCCTAAGGCCGTAGCTATTCGATGTGGTGGAGCAACGCCCTAGAGTGAAGCCTAGGTTGCCCGGAACGTAGAAATGACCATGTCTTTCACACTGGTTGCAATTATTCCTGTTATACGATGGAAAAACTGTTGTACTTATATTATATTTTATGCTTCAGGCGTTGTCTTCTAAGGCCGTAGCTATTCGATGTGGTGGAGCAATGCCCTAGAGTGAAGCCTAGGATGCCCGCAACGTAGATATGACCATATTTTTCACACTGTTTAGAATTATTCCTGTTATAAGATTGAAAAACTGTTGTATTTATACTGTATTTTATGCTTCTGGCGTTGACTTCTAAGGCCGCAGCAATTCGATGTGGTGGAGCAACGCCCTAGAGTGAAGCCTAGGTTGCGCGGAACGTAGAAATGACCAAAACTTTCATACTGGTTGCAATTATTCGTTTTATACGATGGAAAAACTGTTGTATTTTTTTGTATTTGGTGCTTCTGGCGTTGACTTCTTAGGCCCTAACTGTTAGATGTGGAGGGCCAACGCCCTAGAGTGAAGCCTAGGTTGCCCGGAACGTAGAAATGACCGTTACTTTCACACTGTTTGCAAATGTACATTACATACGATGGAAAAGCTGTTGTATTTATATTGTATTTTATGCTTCTGGCGTTGACTTCTTAGGCCCTAACTATTTGATCTGGTGGAGCAACGCCCTAGAGTGAAGCCTAGGTTGCCCGGAACGTAGAAATGACCATAGCTTTCACACTGGTTGCAATTATTCCTGTTTTACAAGTGAAAAACTATTGTATTTATATTGTATTTTATGCTTCTGGCGTTGACTTCTAAGGCCCTATGTATTCGATCTGGTGGAGCAATGCCTCAGAGTTAAGTCTAGGATGCCCGGAACGTAGAAATGGCCATTACTTTCACACTGGTTGCAATTACTCGTTTTATACGATGGAAAAGCTATTGTATTTATATTGTATTTTATGCTTCTGGCGTTGACTTCTAAGGCCCTAACTATTCGATCTGGTGGAGCAACGCCCTGGAGTGAAGCCTAGGTAGCGCGGAACGTAGAAATGACCATTACCTTCACACTGCTTGCAAATATACATTATATACGATGGAAAAGCTGTTGTACCTATTTTGTATTTTATGCTTCTGGCGTTGACTTCTTAGGCCCTAACTATTGGATCTGGTGGACCAACGCCCTAGAGTGAAGCCTTGGTTGCCCGGAACGTGGAAATGACCGTCACTTTGACACTGGTTGCAATTATTCCCGTTATACGCTGGAAAAACTGTTGTATTTTTACTGTATTTTATGTTTCGGGCGTCGACTTCTAAGTCCCTATCTATTCGATCTGGTGGAGCAACGCCCTAGAGTGAAGCCTGGGATGCCCGAAACGTAGACATGACCATTACTTTCTCTCTGGTTGCAATTATTCATGCTATACGATGGAAAAACTGTTGTATTTTTATTGTATTTTATGCTTCTGGCGTTGACTTCGAAGGCCCTAACTATTCGATCTAGTGGATCAGCGCCCTAGAGTGAAGCCTGCGTTGCCCGGAACGTAGAAATAACCATCACTTTCACACTGGTTGCAATTATTCGTTTTATACAATGGAAAAACTGTTGTATTAATTTTGGATTTTATGCTTCGGGCGTTGACTTCTAAGGCCCTAACTATTCGATCTGGTGGAGCAACGCCCTCGAGTGAAGCATAGGTTGCGCGGAACGTAGAAATGACCGTTACTTTCACAATGTTTGCAATTATTCATTTTATACGATGGAAAAAGCTGTTGTATTTATATTGCTTTTTATGCTTCTGGCGTTGACTTCTAAGGCCGTAGCTATTCGATCTGGTGGAGCAACGCCCTAGAGTGAAGCCAAGGTTGCACGGAACGTAGATATGACCATAACTTTCACACTGGTTGGAATTATTCGTTTCATGCAATGGAAAAACTGTTCTATTAATTTTGTATTTAATGCTTCGGGCGTTGACTTCTTGGGCCCTAACTATTGGATCTGGTGGACCAACGCCCTAGAGTGAAGCCTAGGTTGCCCAGATCGTAGAAATGACCATTACTTTCACACTGGTTGCAATTACTCCAGTTATACGATGGAAAATCTGTTGTATTTATATTGTATTTTATGCTTCTTGCGTTCACTTCTTAGGCCCTAACTATTCGACCTGATGGAGCACCGCCCTAGAGTGAAGCTGAGGTTGCCTGGAACGTAGAAATGACCATTACCTTCACACTGGTTGCAATTATTCGTTTTATACGATGGAAAAACTGTTGTACATATATCGTGCTTTATGCTTCTGGCGTTGACTTCTTAGGCTCTAACTATTCGATCTGGTGGAGCAACGCCCTAGAGTGAAGCCTAGGTTGCCCGGAACGTAGAAATGACCATAACTTTCACACTGGTTGCAATTATCCCTTTTATACGATGGAAAAGCTGTTGTATTTTTATTGTATTTTATGCCTCAGGCGTTGACCTCTAAGGCCGTAGCTATTCGATGTGGTGGAGCAACGCCCTAGAGTGAAGCCTAGGTTACCCGCAACATAGACAAGACCATCACCTTCACTCTGGTTACAATTATTCCTGTAATACGATGGAAAAGCTGTTGTATTTTTATAGTATTTTATGCTTCTGGCGTGGACTTCTTCGGCCCTACCTATTCGATCTGGTGGAGCAACGCCCTAGGGTGGAGCCTAGGTTGCCCAGAACGTAGAAATGACCATAAGTTTCATACTGGTTGCAATTATTCGTTTTTTACAATGGAAAAACTGTTGTATTTATATTGTGTTTTATGCTTCAGGCGTTGACTTCTTAGGCCCTAACTATTCGATCTGGTGGAACAACGCCCTAGAGTGAAGCCTTGTTTGCCCGGAACGTAGAAATGACCATTACTTGCACACTGGGTGCCATTATTCGTTTTATACGATGGAAAAACTGTTGTATTTATTTTGTATTTGGTGCTCCTGACGTTGACTTCTTAGGCCCTAACTATTGAATCTGGTGGACCAACGACATAGAGTGAAGCCTAGGTTACCCGGAACGTAGAAATGACCATTACCTTCACGCTTGTTGCAATTATTCCTGTTGTACGATGGAAAAACGTCTGTATCTATATTGAATTTTATGCTTCCGGCGTTGACTTCTAAAGCTCTAACTCTTCGATCGCGTGGAGCAATGCCTCAGAATTAAGTCTAGGATGCCCGGAACGTAGAAATGGCCGTTGCTTTCACACTGGTTGCATTTATTCCTGTTATACGATGTAAAAGCTGTTGTATTTATATTGTATTTTATGCTTCAGGCGATGGCTTCTTAGGCCATAACTATCCGATGTGGTGCAGTAACGCCCTAGAGTGATGCCTAGGTTGCACGGAACGTAGAAACGACCGTTACCTTCACACTGTTTGCAATTATTCTTGTTATACGATCGAAAAACTGTTGTATTTATTTTGAATTTTATGCCTCTGGCGTTGACTCCTAAGGCCGTAGCTATTCGATGTGGTGGAGCAACGCCCTAGAGTGAAGCCTAGGTTGCCCGGAACGTAGAAATGACCATGTCTTTCACACTGGTTGCAATTATTCCTGTTATAAGATTGAAAAACTGTTGTATTTATACTGTATTTTATGCTTCTGGCGTTGACTTCTAAGGCCGCAGCAATTCGATGTGGTGGAGCAACGACCTAGAGTGAAGCCTAGGTTGCGCGGAACGTAGAAATGACCAAAACTTTCATATTGGTTGCAATTATTCGTTTTATACGATGGAAAAACTGTTGTATTTTTTTGTATTTGGTGCTGCTGGCGTTGACTTCTTAGGCCCTAACTGTTAGATGTGGAGGGCCAACGCCCTAGAGTGAAGCCTAGGTTGCCCGGAACGTAGAAATGACCGTTACTTTCACACTGTTTGCAAATGTACATTACATACGATGGAAAAGCTGTTGTATTTATATTGTATTTTATGCTTCTGGCGTTGACTTCTTAGGCCCTAACTATTTGATCTGGTGGATCACCGCCCTGTAGGGAAGCCTAGGTTGCCCGGAACGTAGAAATGACCATAACTTTCACACTGGTTTCAATTATTCGTTTTATACAATGGAAAAACTGTTCTATTTATTTTATATTTTATGCTTCGGGCGTTGACTTCTATGGCCCTAACTATACGGTCTGGTGGAGCAACGCCCTAGAGTGAAGCCTAGGTTGCCCGGAACGAAGAAATGACCATTACCTTCACACTGTTTGTGATTATTCAATTTATACGATGGTAAAACTGTTGTACATACATCGTATTTTATGCTTCTGGCGTTGACTTCTTAGGCCCCAACTATTCGATCAGGTGGAGCAACGCCATAGGGTGAAGCCTAGGTTGCGCGGAACGTAGAAATGACCATAACTTTCACACTGTTTTCAATTATTCGTTTTATACAATGGAAAAACTGTTCTACTTATTTTGTATTTTATGCTTCGGCCGTTGACTCCTAACGCCCCAACTATTTGATCTGGTGGAGCACCGCCCTGTAGTGAAGCCTAGGTTTCCCGGAACGTAGAAATGACCATAACTTTCACACTGGTTTCAATTATTCGATTTATACAATGGAAAAACTGTTCTATTTATTTTATATTTTATGCTGCGGGCGTTGACTTCAAGGCCCTAACTATTCGGTCTGGTGGAGCAACGCCCTAGAGTGAAGCCTAGGTTGCCCGGAACGTAGAAATGACCATAGCTTTCATACTGGTTGCAATTATTGGTTTTATACGATGGAAAAGCTGTTGTATTTATTTTATATTTGGTGCTCCTGGCGTTGACTTCTTAGGCCCTATCTATTGGATCTGGTGGAGCAGCGCCCTAGGGTGAAGCCTAGGTTGCCCGGAACGTGGAAATGAACATAACTATCAGACTGGTTGCAATTACTCGTGTTATACGATGGAAAGACTGTTGTATTTATATTGCATTTTATAGTTATGGCGTTGTGTTCTAGGGCCGTAGCTATTGGATGTGGTTGAGCAACGCCCTAGAGTGAAGCCCAGGATGCCCGCAGCGTAGAAATGACCATATCTTTCACACTGTTTGCAATTATTCATATTATACAGTGGAAAAACAGCAGTATTTATATTGCATTTTATGCTTCTGGCATTGACTTCTAAGGCCCTAACTATTCGATGTGGTAGAGCAACGTCCTAGAGAGAAGCCTAGGTTGCCCGGAACGTAGAAATGACCACAGCTTTCACACTGGTTGCAATTATTCCTGGTATACAAGTGAAAAACTGTTGAATTTATATTGTATTTTATGCTTCTGGCGTTGACTTCTTAGGCCCTATCTATTCGATCTGGCGGAGCAACGCCCTAGAGTGTAGCCTAGGTTGCCCGGAATGTAGAAATGACCATCACTTTCACACTGTTTGCAATTATTCTTGTTATACGATCGAAAAACTGTTGTATTTATTTTGCATTTTATGCCTCTGGCGTTGACTCCTAAGGCCGTAGCTATTCGATGTGGTGGAGCAACGCCCTAGAGTGAAGCCTAGGTTGCCCGGAACGTAGAAATGACCATGTCTTTCACACTGGTTGCAATTATTCCTGTTATACGATGGAAAAACTGTTGTACTTATATTATATTTTATGCTTCAGGCGTTGTCTTCTAAGGCCGTAGCTATTCGATGTGGTGGAGCAATGCCCTAGAGTGAAGCCTAGGATGCCCGCAACGTAGAAACGACCATATTTTTCACACTGTTTAGAATTATTCCTGTTATAAGATTGAAAAACTGTTGTATTTATACTGTATTTTATGCTTCTGGCGTTGACTTCTAAGGCCGCAGCAATTCGATGTGGTGGAGCAACGCCCTAGAGTGAAGCCTAGGTTGCCCGGAACGAAGAAATGACCATTACCTTCACACTGTTTGCGATTATTCATTTTATACGATGGTAAAACTGTTGTACATACATCGTATTTTATGCTTCTGGCGTTGACTTCTTAGGCCCTAACTATTCGATCAGGTGGAGCAACGCTCTAGTCTGAAGCCTAGGTTGCCCGAAACGTAGAAATGACCATAACTTTCATACTGGTTGCAATTATTCGTTTTATACGATGGAAAAACTGTTGTATTAATTTTGTATTTGGTGCTTCTGGCGTTGACTTCATAGGCCCTAACTATTCGATGTGGTTGAGCAACGCCCTGGAGTGAAGCCTAGATTGACCGGAACGTAGAAATGTCCATAGCTTTCATACTGGTTGCAATTATTCGTTTTATACGATGGAAAAACTGTTGTATTTATTTTGTATTTGGTGCTCCTGGCGTTGTCTTCTTAGGCCCTAGCTATTGGATCTGGTGGAGCAGCGCCCTAGGGTGAAGCCTAGGTTGCCCGGAACGTGGAAATGACCATAACAGTCAGACTGGTTGCAATTACTCGTTTTATACGATTATAAGACTGTTGTATTTATTTTGCATTTTATGCCTCTGGCGTTGACTCCTAAGGCCGCAGCTATTCGATGTGGTGGAGCAACGCCCTAGAGTGAAGCCTAGGTTGCCCGGAACGTAGAAATGACCATAGCTTTCACACTGGTTGCAATTATTCCTGTTTTACAAGTGAAAAACTATTGTATTTATATTGTATTTTATGCTTCTGGCGTTGACTTCCTGGGCCCTAACTATTCTATCTGGAGGAGCAACGCCCTAGAGTGAAGCCTAGGTTGCCCGGAATGCAGAAATGACCATCACTTTCACACTGGTGGTAATTATTCCTGTTATACGATGGACAAACTGTTGGATTTTGATTGTACTTTATGCTTCTGGCGTTGACTTCTAAGGCCCTATGTATCCGATCTGGTGGAGCAATGCCTCAGAGTTAAGTCTAGGATGCCCGGAACGTAGAAATGGCCATTACTTTCACACTGGTTGCAATTACTCGTTTTATACGATGGAAAAGCTATTGTATTTATATTGTATTTTATGCTTCTGGCGTTGACTTCTAAGGCCCTAACTATTGGATCTGGTGGACCAACGCCCTAGAGTGAAGCCTTGGTTGCCCGCAACGTGGAAATGACCGTCACTTTGACACTGGTTGCAATTATTCCCGTTATACGCTGGAAAAACTGTTATATTTATACTGTATTTTATGCTTCTGGCGTTGACTTCTAAGGCCCAAACTATTCGATCTAGTGGATCAGCGCCCTAGAGTGAAGCCTGCGTTGCCCAGAACGTAGAAATAACCATCACTTTCACACTGGTTGCAATTATTCGTTTTATACAATGGAAAAACTGTTGTATTAATTTTGGATTTTATGCTTCGGGCGTTGACTTCTAAGGCCCTAACTATTCGATCTGGTGGAGCAACGCCCTCGAGTAAAGCATAGGTTGCGCGGAACGTAGAAATGACCGTTACTTTCACAATGTTTGCAATTATTCATTTTATACGATGGAAAAAGCTGTTGTATTTATATTGCTTTTTATGCTTCTGGCGTTGACTTCTAAGGCCGTAGCTATTCGATCTGGTGGACCAACGCCCTAGAGTGAAGCCTAGGTTGCCCAGAACGTAGAAATGACCATTACTTTCACACTGGTTGCAATTACTCCAGTTATACGATGGAAAATCTGTTGTATTTATATTGTATTTTATGCTTCTTGCGTTCACTTCTTAGGCCCTAGCTATTCGACCTGATGGAGCACCGCCCTAGAGTGAAGCTGAGGTTGCCTGGAACGTAGAAATGACCATTACCTTCACACTGGTTGCAATTATTCGTTTTATACGATGGAAAAACTGTTGTACATATATCGTATTTTATGCTTCTGGCGTTGACTTCTTAGGCTCTAACTATTCGATCTGGTGGAGCAACGCCCTAGAGTGAAGCCTAGGTTGCCCGGAACGTAGAAATGACCATAACTTTCACACTGGTTGCAATTATCCTTTTTATACGATGGAAAAGCTGTTGTATTTTTATTGTATTTTATGCCTCAGGCGTTGACCTCTAAGGCCGTAGCTATTCGATGTGGTGGAGCAACGCCCTAGAGTGAAGCCTAGGTTGCCCGCAACATAGACAAGACCATCACCTTCACTCTGGTTACAATTATTCCTGTAATACGATGGAAGAGCTGTTGTATTTTTATTGTATTTTATGCTTCTGGCGTGGACTTATTCGGCCCTACCTATTCGATCTGGTGGAGCAACGCCCTAGGGTGGAGCCTAGGTTGCCCAGAACGTAGAAATGACCATAAGTTTCATACTGGTTGCAATTATTCGTTTTTTACAATGGAAAAACTGTTGTATTTATATTGTGTTTTATGCTTCAGGCGTTGACTTCTTAGGCCCTAACTATTCGATCTGGTGGAACAACGCCCTAGAGTGAAGCCTTGTTTGCCCGGAACGTAGAAATGACCATTACTTGCACACTGGGTGCCATTATTCGTTTTATACGATGGAAAAACTGTTGTATTTATTTTGTATTTGGTGCTCCTGACGTTGACTTCTTAGGCCCTAACTATTGAATCTGGTGGACCAACGACATAGAGTGAAGCCTAGGTTACCCGGAACGTAGAAATGACCATTACCTTCACGCTTGTTGCAATTATTCCTGTTGTATGTTGGAAAAACGTCTGTATCTATATTGTATTTTATGCTTCCGGCGTTGACTTCTAAAGCTCTAACTCTTCGATCGCGTGGAGCAATGCCTCAGAATTAAGTCTAGGATGCCCGGAACGTAGAAATGGCCGTTGCTTTCACACTGGTTGCATTTATTCGTGTTATACGATGTAAAAGCTGTTGTATTTATATTGCATTTTATGCTTCAGGCGATGGCTTCTTAGGCCATAACTATCCGATGTGGTGGAGCAACGCCCTAGAGTGATGCCTAGGTTGCACGGAACGTAGAAACGACCGTTACCTTCACACTTGTTGCAATTATTCATGTTATACGATGGAAAAACTGTTGTATTTATTTTGTATTTGGTGCTTCTGGCGTTGACTTCTTAGGCCCCAACTATTGGATCTGGTTGAGCAACGCCCTAGAGTGAAGCCTAGGTTGCCCGGAACGTAGAAATGACCATAACTTTCACACTGGTTCCAATTATCCCTTTTATACGATGGAAAAGCTGTTGTATTTTTATTGTATTTTATGCCTCAGGCGTTGACCTCTAAGGCCGTAGCTATTCGATGTGGTGGAGCAACGCCCTAGAGTGAAGCCTAGGTTGCCCGCAACATAGACAAGACCATCACCTTCACTCTGGTTACAATTATTCCTGTAATACGATGGAAGAGCTGTTGTATTTTTATTGTATTTTATGCTTCTGGCGTGGACTTATTCGGCCCTACCTATTCGATCTGGTGGAGCAACGCCCTAGGGTGGAGCCTAGGTTGCCCAGAACGTAGAAATGACCATAAGTTTCATACTGGTTGCAATTATTCGTTTTTTACAATGGAAAAACTGTTGTATTTATATTGTGTTTTATGCCTCAGGCGTTGACTTCTTAGGCCCTAACTATTCGATCTGGTGGAACAACGCCCTAGAGTGAAGCCTTGTTTGCCCGGAACGTAGAAATGACCATTACTTGCACACTGGGTGCCATTATTCGTTTTATACGATGGAAAAACTGTTGTATTTATTTTGTATTTGGTGCTCCTGACGTTGACTTCTTAGGCCCTAACTATTGAATCTGGTGGACCAACGACATAGAGTGAAGCCTAGGTTACCCGGAACGTAGAAATGACCATTACCTTCACGCTTGTTGCAATTATTCCTGTTGTACGATGGAAAAACGTCTGTATCTATATTGTATTTTATGCTTCCGGCGTTGACTTCTAAAGCTCTAACTCTTCGATCGCGTGGAGCAATGCCTCAGAATTAAGTCTAGGATGCCCGGAACGTAGAAATGGCCGTTGCTTTCACACTGGTTGCATTTATTCGTGTTATACGATGTAAAAGCTGTTGTATTTATATTGTATTTTATGCTTCAGGCGATGGCTTCTTAGGCCATAACTATCCGATGTGGTGGAGCAACGCCCTAGAGTGATGCCTAGGTTGCACGGAACGTAGAAACGACCGTTACCTTCACACTTGTTGCAATTATTCATGTTATACGATGGAAAAACTGTTGTATTTATTTTGTATTTTGTGCTTCTGGCGTTGACTTCTTAGGCCCCAACTATTGGATCTGGTTGAGCAACGCCCTAGTGTGAAGCCTAGGTTGCCCGGAACGTAGAAATGACCATATCTTTCACACTGGTTGCAATTATTCCTGGTATACAAGTGAAAAACTGTTGAATTTATATTGTATTTTATGCTTCTGGCGTTGACTTCTTAGGCCCTATCTATTCGATCTGGCGGAGCAACGCCCTAGAGTGTAGCCTAGGTTGCCCGGAATGTAGAAATGACCATCACTTTCACACTGTTTGCAATTATTCTTGTTATACGATCGAAAAACTGTTGTATTTATTTTGCATTTTATGCCTCTGGCGTTGACTCCTAAGGCCGTAGCTATTCGATGTGGTGGAGCAACGCCCTAGAGTGAAGCCTAGGTTGCCCGGAACGTAGAAATGACCATAACTTTCACACTGGTTGCAATTATTCCTGTTATACGATGGAAAAACTGTTGTACTTATATTATATTTTATGCTTCAGGCGTTGACTTCTAAGGCCGTAGCTATTCGATGTGGTGGAGCAATGCCCTAGAGTGAAGCCTAGGATGCCCGCAACGTAGAAATGACCATATTTTTCACACTGTTTAGAATTATTCCTGTTATAAGATTGAAAAACTGTTGTATTTATATTGTATTTTATGCTTCTGGCGTTGACTTCTAAGGCCGCAGCAATTCGATGTGGTGGAGCAACGCCCTAGAGTGAAGCCTAGGTTGCCCGCAACGTAGAAATGACCAAAACTTTCATACTGGTTGCAATTATTCGTTTTATACGATGGAAAAACTGTTGTATTTTTTTGTATTTGATGCTTCTGGCGTTGACTTCTTAGGCCCTAACTGTTAGATGTGGAGGGCCAACGACCTAGAGTGAAGCCTAGGTTGCCCGGAACGTAGAAATGACCATTACTTTCACACTGTTTGCAAATGTACATTACATACGATGGAAAAGCTGTTGTATTTATATTGTATTTTATGCTTCTGGCGTTGACTTCTTAGGCCCTAACCATTTGATCTGGTGGAGCACCGCCCTGTAGGGAAGCCTAGGTTGCCCGGAACGTAGAAATGACCATAACTTTCACACTGGTTTCAATTATTCGTTTTATACAATGGAAAAACTGTTCTATTTATTTTATATTTTATGCTTCTTGCGTTTACTTCTAAGTCCCTCGCTATTCGATCTGGTGGAGCAACGCCCTAGAGTGAAGCCTAGGTTGCCCGGAACGTAGAAATGACCATAACTTTCACACTGGTTGCAATTATCCCTTTTATACGATGGAAAAGCTGTTGTATTTTTATTGTATTTTATGCCTCAGGCGTTGACCTCTAAGGCCGTAGCTATTCGATGTGGTGGAGCAACGCCCTAGAGTGAAGCCTAGGTTGCCCGCAACATAGACAAGACCATCACCTTCACTCTGGTTACAATTATTCCTGTAATACGATGGAAAAGCTGTTGTATTTTTATTGTATTTTATGCTTCTGGCGTGGACTTCTTCGGCCCTACCTATTCGATCTGGTGGAGAAACGCCCTAGGGTGGAGCCTAGGTTGCCCAGAACGTAGAAATGACCATAAGTTTCATACTGGTTGCAATTATTCGTTTTATACAATGGAAAAACTGTTGTATTTATATTGTGTTTTATGCTTCAGGCGTTGACTTCTTAGGCCCTAACTATTCGATCTGGTGGAACAACGCCCTAGAGTGAAGCCTTGTTTGCCCGGAACGTAGAAATGACCATTACTTGCACACTGGGTGCCATTATTCGTTTTATACGATGGAAAAACTGTTGTATTTATTTTGTATTTGGTGCTCCTGACGTTGACTTCTTAGGCCCTAACTATTGAATCTGGTGGACCAACGACATAGAGTGAAGCCTAGGTTACCCGGAACGTAGAAATGACCATTACCTTCACGCTTGTTGCAATTATTCCTGTTGCACGATGGAAAAACGTCTGTATCTATATTGTATTTTATGCTTCCGGCGTTGACTTCTAAAGCTCTAACTCTTCGATCGCGTGGAGCAATGCCTCAGAATTAAGTCTAGGATGCCCGCAACGTGGAAATGGCCGTTGCTTTCACACTGGTTGCATTTATTCCTGTTATACGATGTAAAAGCTGTTGTATTTATATTGTATTTTATGCTTCAGGCTATGGCTTCTTAGGCCATAACTATCCGATGTGGTGGAGCAACGCCCTAGAGTGATGCCTAGGTTGCACGGAACGTAGAAACGACCGTTACCTTCACACTTGTTGCAATTATTCATGTTATACGATGGAAAAACTGTTGTATTTATTTTGTATTTGGTGCTTCTGGCGTTGACTTCTTAGGCCCCAACTATTGGATCTGGTTGAGCAACGCCCTAGAGTGAAGCCTAGGTTGCCCGGAACGTAGAAACGACCATAACTTTCACACTGGTTGCAATTATTCGTTTTATACAATGGAAAAACTGTTCTATTTATTTCGTTTTTTATGCTTCGCGCGTAGACTTCTAAGGCCCTAACTATTCGATCTGCTGGAGCAACGCCCTAGAGTGAAGCCTAGGTTGCCCGGAACGTAGAAATGACCATAACTTTCACACTGGTTGCAATTATCCCTTTTATACGATGGAAAAGCTGTTGTATTTTTATTGTACTTTATGCTTCTGGCGTTAACTTCTCGTGCCCTAACTATTCGATCTGGTGGAGCAACGCCCTAGAGTGAAGCCTAGGTTGCCCGGAACGTAGAGATGACCATTACTTTCACACTGTTTGCAATTATTCACTTTATACGATGGAAAAGCTGTTGTATTTATATTGTATTTGGTGCTTCTGGCGTTGACTTCATAGGCCCTAACTATTCGATGTGGTTGAGCAACGCCCTAGAGTGAAGCCTAGATTGCCCGGAACGTAGAAATGACCATAGCTTTCATACTGGTTGCAATTATTCATTTTATACGATGGAAAACTGTGGTATTTTTATTGTATTTTATGCTTCAGGCGTTGACCTCTAACGCCGTAGCTATTCGATGTGGTGGAGCAACGCCCTAGAGTGAAGCCTAGGTTGCCCGGAACGTAGAAATGGCCATTACTTTCACACTGGTTGCAATTATTCGTTTTATACGATGGAAAAACTGTTGTACATATATCGTATTTTATGATTCGGGCGTTTACTTCATAGGCCCTAACTATTCGATCTGCTGGACCAACGCCCCAGAGTGAAGCCTAGGTTGCCCGGAACGTAGGAATGACCATTACTATCACACTGTTTGCAATTACTCATTTTATACGATGGAAAAACTGTTGCATTAATTTTGTATCTAATGCTTCGTGCGTTGACTTCTTGGGCCCTAACTATTGGATCTGGTGGACCAACGCCCTAGAGTGATGCCTAGGTTGCCCGGAACGTAGTAATGACCATTACTTTCACACTGGTTGGAACTATTCCTGTTATACGATGGAAAAACTGTTGTATTTATGTTATATTTTATGCTTCAGGCGTTGACTTCTAAGGCCGTAGCTACTCGATGTGGTGGAGCGACGCCCTAGAGTGAAGCCTAGGTTGCCCGAAACGTAGAAGTGGCCATTACAAACACAGGTTGCAATTATTCGTTTTATACAATGGAAAAGCTGTTGTACATATATCGTATAATATGCTTCTGGTGTTAACTTCTTAGGCCCTAACTATTCGATCTGGTGGAGCAACGCCCTAGAGTGAAGCCTAGATTACCCGGAACGTAGAAATGACCATAACTTTCACACTGGTTGCAATTATTCGTTCTATACAATGGAAAAACTGCTCTATTTATTTTGTATTTTATGCTTCGGGCGCAGACTTCTAAGGCCCTAACTATTTGATCTGGTGGAGTACCGCCCTAGAGTGAAGCCTAGGTTGCCTGGAACGTAGAAATGACCATAACTGTCACACTGGTTCAATTATTCGTTTTATACAATGGAAAAACTGTTCCATTTATATTGTATTTTATGCATCTGGCATTCACTTCTAAGGCCCTAACTATTCGATGCGGTGGTGCAACGCCCTAGACCGAAGCCTAGGTTGCCCGTAACGTGGAAATGACAATTACTTTCACACTGGTTGCAATTTTTCCTGTTATACGATGAACAAACTGTTGGATTTTTATTGTACTTTATGCTTCTGGCGTTGTCTTCTAAGGCCCTATGTATTCGATCTGGTGGAACAGCGCCCTAGAGTGAAGCCTAGGTTGCCCAGAACGTAAAAATGACCATTACTTTCACACTGGTTGCAATTACTCCAGTTATACGATGGAAAATCTGTTGTATTTATATTGTATTTTATGTTCTGGCGTCGACTTCTTAGGCCCTAACTATTCGATCTGGTGGAGCAACGCCCTAGAGTGAAGCCTAGGTTGCCCGGAACGTAGAAATGACCATAACTTTCACACTGCTTGCAATTATCCCTTTTATACAATGGAAAAGCTGTTGTATTTTTATTGTATTTTATGCTTCAGGCGTTGACCTCTAAGGCCGTAGCTATTCGATGTGGTGGAGCAACGCCCTAGAGTGAAGCCTAGGTTGCCCGGAACGTAGAAATGGCCATTACTTTCACACTGGTTGCAATTATTCGTTTTATACTATGGAAAAACTGTTGTACATATATCGTATTTTATGATTCGGGCGTTGACTTCTTAGGCCCTAACTATTCGATCTGCTGGACCAACGCCCCAGAGTGAAGCCTAGGTTGCCCAGAACGTAGGAATGACCATTACTTTCACACTGTTTGCAATTATTCATTTTCTACGATGGAAAAACTGTTCTATTTATTTTGTATTTTATGCTTCGGGCGTTGACTTCTAAGGACCTAACTATTCGATCTGGCAGAGTAACGCCCTAGAGTGAAGCCTGGGTTACCCGGAATGTAGAAATGACGAGTACCTTCACACTGTTTGCAATTATTCATTTTATACGATGGAAAAACTATTGTACCTTTATTGTATTTTATGCTTCGGGCGTTGACTTCTAAGGCCCTAACTATTCGATCTGGTGGAGCAACGACCTGGAGTCAAGCCGAGGTTGCCCGGAACGTAGAAATGACCATAACTTTCACACTGGTTGCAATTATCCGTTTTATACGATGGAAAAGCTGTTGTATTTTTATTGTACTTTACGCTTCTGGCGTTAAGTTCTTGGGCCCTAACTATTCGATATGGTTGAGCAACGCCCCAGAGTGAAGCCTAGGTTGCCCGGAACGTAGAAATGACCATAACTATCACACTGGTTGCAATTATTCGTTTTATACAGTGGAAAAACTGTTCTATTTATATTGTATTTTATGCATCAGGCATTCACTTCTAAGGCCCTAACTATTCGATGCCGTGGTGCAACGCCCTAGAGCGAAACCTAGGTTGCCCGTAACGTGGAAATGACAATTACTTTCACACTGGTTGCAATTATTCCTGTTATACGATGAACAAACTGTTGGATTTTTATTGTACTTTATGCTTCTGGCGTTGACTTCTAAGGCCCTATGTATTCGATCTGGTGGAGCGATGCCTCAGAGTTAAGTCTAGGATGCCCGGAACGTAGATGTGACCATTACTTTCACACTGGTTGCAATTAACGTGATATACGATGGAAAAACTGTTGTACATATATCGTATTTTATGTTTCTGGCGTTGACTTCTCAGGCCCTAACTATTCGATCTGGTAGAGCAACGCCCTAGGGTGAAGCCTAGGTTGCCCGGAACGTAGAAGTGGCCATTACTTTCACACTGTTTGCAATTATTCGTTTTATACGATGGAAAAACTGTTGTACGTATATCGTATTTTATGCTTCTGGCGTTAACTTCTTAGGCCCTAACTATTCGATCTGGTGGAGCAACGCCCTAGGGTGAAGCCTAGGTTGCCCGGAACGTAGAAATGACCATTACTTGCATACTGGTTGCAATTATTCGTTTTATACGGTGGAAAAACTGTTGTATTTATATCGTATTTCATGCTTCAGGCGTTGACTTCTTAGGCCCTAACTATTCGATCTGGTGGCACAACGCCCTAGAGTGATGCCTAGGTTGCCCGGAACGTAGTAATGACCATTACTTTCCACTGGTTGGAACTATTCCTGTTATACGATGGAAAAACTGTTGTACATATATCGTATAATATGCTTCTGGTGTTAACTTCATAGGCCCTAACTATTCGATCTGGTGGAGCAACGCCCTAGAGTGAAGCCTAGATTACCCGGAACGTAGAAATGACCATAACTTTCACACTGGTTGCAATTATTCGTTCTATACAATGGAAAAGCTGTTCTATTTATTTTGTATTTTATGCTTCGGGCGCTGACTTCTAAGGCCCTAACTATTTGATCTGGTGGAGTACCGCCCTAGAGTAAAGCCTAGGTTGCCCGGAACGTAGAAATGACCATAACTATCACACTGGTTCAATTATTCGTTTTATACAATGGAAAAACTGTTCCATTTATATTGTACTTTATGCACCTGGCATTCACTTCTAAGGCCCTAACTATTCGATGCGGTGGTGCAACGCCCTAGAGCGAAGCCTAGGTTGCCCGTAACGTGGAAATGACAATTACTTTCACACTGGTTGCAATTTTTCCTGTTATACGATGAACAAACTGTTGGATTTTTATTGTACTTTATGCTTCTGGCGTTGTCTTCTAAGGCCCTATGTATTCGATCTGGTGGAACAGCGCCCTAGAGTGAAGCCTAGGTTGCCCAGAACGTAGAAATGACCATTACTTTCACACTGGTTGCAATTACTCCAGTTATACGATGGAAAAGCTGTTGTATTTTTATTGTATTTTATGCCTCAGGCGTTGACCTCTACGGCCGTAGCTATTCGATGTGGTGGAGCAACGCCCTAGAGTGAAGCCTAGGTTGCCCGCAACATAGACAAGACCATCACCTTCACTCTGGTTACAATTATTCCTGTAATACGATGGAAAACCTGTTGTATTTTTATTGTATTTTATGCTTCTGGCGTGGACTTCTTCGGGCCTACCCATTCGATCTGGTGGAGCAACGCCCTAGGGTGGAGCCTAGGTTGCCCAGAACGTAGAAATTACCATAAGTTTCATACTGGTTACAATTATTCGTTTTATACAATGGAAAAACTGTTGTATTTATATTGTGTTTTATGCTTCAGGCGTTGACTTCTTAGGCCCTAACTATTCGATCTGGTGGATCAACGCCCTAGAGTGAAGCCTTGTTTGCCCGGAACGTAGAAATGAACATTACTTGCACACTGGGTGCCATTATTCGTTTTATACGATGGAAAAACTGTTGTATTTATTTTGTATTTGGTGCTCCTGACGTTGACTTCTTAGGCCCTAACTATTGAATCTGGTGGACCAACGACATAGAGTGAAGCCTAGGTTACCCGGAACGTAGAAATGACCATTACCTTCACGCTTGTTGCAATTATTCCTGTTGTACGATGGAAAAACGTCTGTATCTATATTGTATTTTATGCTTCCGGCGTTGACTTCTAAAGCTCTAACTCTTCGATCGTGTGGAGCAATGCCCCAGAATTAAGTCTAGGATGCCCGGAACGTAGACATGGCCGTTGCTTTCACACTGGTTGCATTTATTCCTGTTATACGATGTAAAAGCTGTTGTATTTATATTGTATTTTATGCTTCAGGCGATGGCTTCTTAGGCCATGACTATCCGATGTGGTGGAGCAACGCCCTAGAGTGATGCCTAGGTTGCACGGAACGTAGAAACGACCGTTACCTTCACACTTGTTGCAATTATTCATGTTATACGATGGAAAAACTGTTGTATTTATTTTGTATTTGGTGCTTCTGGCGTTGACTTCTTAGGCCCCAACTATTGGATCTGGTTGAGCAACGCCCTAGAGTGAAGCCTAGGTTGCCCGGAACGTAGAAACGACCATAACTTTCACACTGGTTGCAATTATTCGTTTTATACAATGGAAAAACTGTTCTCTTTATTTTGTATTTAATGCTTCGGGCGTTGACTTCTTGGGCCCTAACTATTGGATCTGGTGGACCAACGCCCTAGAGTGAAGCCAAGGTTGCCCGGAACGTAGAAATGACCGCTACTTTCACAATGTTTGCAATTATTCATTTTATACGATGGAAAAATCTGTTGTATTTATAATGCTTTTTATGCTTCTGGCGTTGACTTCTAAGGCCGTAGCTATTCGATCTGGTGGAGCAATGCCCTAGAGTGAAGCCAAGGTTGCACGGAACGTAGAAATGGCCATTACTTTCACACTGGTTGCAATTATTCGTTTTATACGATGGAAAAACTGTTGTACATATATCGTATTTTATGATTCGGGCGTTGACTTCATAGGCCCTAACTATTCGATCTGCTTGGCCAACGCCCCAGAGTGAAGCCTAGGTTGCCCGGAACGTAGGAATGACCATTACTTTCACACTGTTTGCAATTACTCATTTTATACGATGGAAAAACTGTTGCATTAATTTTGTATTTAATGCTTCGGGCGTTGACTTCTTGGGCCCTAACTATTGGATCTGGTGGACCAACGCCCTAGAGTGAAGCCAATGTTGCCCGGAACGCAGAAATGACAGTTACTTTCACAATGTTTGCAATTATTCATTTTATACGATGGAAAAATCTGTTGTATTTATAATGCTTTTTATGCTTCTGGCGTTGACTTCTAAGGCCGTAGCTATTCGATCTGGTGGAGCAATGCCCTAGAGTGAAGCCAAGGTTGCACGGAACGTAGATATGACCATAACTTTCACACTGGTTGGAATTATTCGTTTCATGCAATGGAAAAACTGTTCTATTAATTTTGTATTTAATGCCTCGGGCGTTGACTTCTTGGGCCCTAACTATTGGATCTGGTGGTCCAACGCCCTAGAGTGAAGCCTAGGATGCCCGAAACGTAGACATGACCATTACTTTCACTCTGGTTGCAATTATTCATGCTATACGATGGAAAAACTGTTGTATTTTTATTGTATTGTATGCTTCTGGCGTTGACTTCTTATGCACTAACCATCCGATCTGGTGGAGCAACGCCCTAGAGTGAGGCCTAGGTTGCTCCGATCGTAGAAATGACCATAGCTTTCATACTGGTTGCAATCATTCGTTTCATACGATGAAAGAAATGTTGTATTTATACTGTATTTTATGCTTCTGGCCTTGACTTCTAAGGCCCTAGCTATTCGATCTGGTGGAACAGCGCCCTAGGGTGAAGCCTAGGTTGCCCGGAACGTAGAAATGACCATAACTTTCACACTGGTTGCAATTATTCGTTCTATACAATGGAAAAACTGTTGTATTTATTTTGTATTTAATGCTGCGGGCGTTGACTTCTAAGGCCCTAACTATTCCATCTGGTGTTGCATCGCCCTAGAGTGAAGCATAGGTTGCGCGGAACGTAGAAATGACCATCACATTCACACTGGTTGCAATTATTCCTGTTATACGATGGAAGAACTGTTATATCTTTATTGTATTTTATGTTTCGGGCGTTGGCTTCTAACGCCCTAGCTATTCGATCTGGTCGAACAACGCCCTAGAGTGAAGCCTAGGTTGCCCGAAACGTAGACATGACCATTACTTTCAATCTGGTTGCAATTATTCATGCTATACGATGGAATAACTGTTGTATTTAATTTTATTTTATGCTTCTGGCGTTGAATTCTTAGGCCCTAACAGTTCGATCTGGTGTAGCAACGCCCTAGAGTGAAGCCAAGGTTGCCCGGAACGTAGAAATGACCGTTACTTTCACAATGTTTGCAATTATTCATTTTATACGATGGAAAAAGCTATTGTATTTATATTGCTTTTTATGCTTCTGGCGTTGACTTCTTAGGCCCTAACCATTCCATCTGGTGGAGCAACGCCCTAGAGTAAAGCCTAGGTTGCTCCGAACGTAGAAATGACCATAGCTTTCATACTGGTTGCAATTATTCGTTTCATACGATGGAAAAACTGTTGTATTTATACTGTATTTTATGCTTCTGGCGTTGACTTCTAAGGCCCTAACTATTCGATCTGGTGGAACAGCGCCCTAGAGTGAACCCTGGGTTGCCCGGAACGTAGATATGACCATCACTTTCACACTGGTTGCAATTATTCGTTTTATACGATGGAAAAACTGTTGTATTTTTTTGTATTTGGTGCTTCTGGCGTTGACTTCTTAGGCCCTAACTGTTAGATGTGGAGGGCCAACGCCTTAGAGTGAAGCCTAGGTTGCCCGGAACGTAGAAATGACCGTTACTTTCACACTGTTTGCAAATGTACATTACATACGATGGAAAAGCTGTTGTATTTATATTGTATTTTATGCTTCTGGCGTTGACTTCTTAGGCCCTAACTATTTGATCTGGTGGAGCACCGCCCTGTAGGGAAGCCTAGGCTGCCCGGAACGTAGAAATGACCATAACTTTCACACTGGTTTCAATTACTCGTTTTATACAATGGAAAAACTGTTCTATTTATTTTATATTTTATGCTTCGGGCGTTGACTTCTATGGCCCTAACTATACGGTCTGGTGGAGCAACGCCCTAGAGTGAAGCCTAGGTTGCCCGTAACGAAGAAATGACCATTACCTTCACACTGTTTGCGATTATTCATTTTATACGATGGTAAAGCTGTTGTACATACATCGTATTTTATGCTTCTGGCGTTGACTTCTTAGGCCCTAACTATTCGATCAGGTGGAGCAACGCCCTAGTGTGAAGCCTAGGTTGCCCGAAACGTAGACATTAACCATAACTTTCATACTGGTTGCAATTATTCGTTTTATACGATGGAAAAACTGTTGTATTAATTTTGTATTTGGTGCTTCTGGCGTTGACTTCATAGGCCCTAACTATTCGATGTGGTTGAGCAACGCCCTAGAGTGAAGCCTAGATTGCCCGGAACGTAGAAATGACCATAGCTTTCATACTGGTTGCAATTATTCGTTTTATACGATGGAAAAACTGTTGTATTTATTTTGTATTTGGTGCTCCTGGCGTTGACTTCTTAGGCCCTAACTATTGAATCTGGTGGACCAACGACATAGAGTGAAGCCTAGGTTACCCGGAACGTAGAAATGACCATTACCTTCACGCTTGTTGCAATTATTCCTGTTGTACGATGGAAAAACGTCTGTATCTATATTGTATTTTATGCTTCCGGCGTTGACTTCTAAAGCTCTAACTCTTCGATCGTGTGGAGCAATGCCTCAGAATTAAGTCTAGGATGCCCAGAACGTAGAAATGGCCGTTGCTTTCACACTGGTTGCATTTATTCCTGTTATACGATGGAAAAACTGTTGTATTTATATTGTGTTTTATGCTTCTGGCGTTGACTTCTAAGGCCGCAGCAATTCGATGTGGTGGAGCAACGCCCTAGAGTGAAGCCTAGGTTGCCCGGAACGTAGAAATGACCAAAACTTTCATACTGGTTGCAATTATTCGTTTTATACGATGGAAAAACTGTTGTATTTTTTTGTATTTGGTGCCCCTGGCGTTGACTTCTTAGGCCCTAACTGTTAGATGTGGAGGGCCAACGCCCTAGAGTGAAGCCTAGGTTGCCCGGAACGTAGAAATCACCGTTACTTTCACACTGTTTGCAAATGTACATTACATACGATGGAAAAGCTGTTGTATTTATATTGTATTTTATGCTTCTGGCGTTGACTTCTTAGGCCCTAACTATTTGATCTGGTGGAGCACCGCCCAGTAGGGAAGCCTAGGTTGCCCGGAACGTAGAAATGACCATAACTTTCACACTGGTTTCAATCATTCGTTTTATACAATGGAAAAACTGTTCTATTTATTTTATATTTTATGCTTCGGGCGTTGACTTCTATGGCCCTAACTATACGGTCTGGTGGAGCAACGCCCTAGAGTGAAGCCTAGGTTGCCCGGAACGAAGAAATGACCATTACCTTCACACTGTTTGCGATTATTCATTTTATACGATGGTAAAACTGTTGTACATACATCGTATTTTATGCTTCTGGCGTTGACTTCTTAGGCCCTAACTATTCGATCAGGTGGAGCAACGCTCTAGTGTGAAGCCTAGGTTGCCCGAAACGTAGAAATGACCATAACTTTCATAGTGGTTGCAATTATTCGTTTTATACGATGGAAAAACTGTTGTATTAATTTTGTATTTGGTGCTTCTGGCGTTGACTTCATAGGCCCTAACTATTCGATGTGGTTGAGCAACGCCCTAGAGTGAAGCCTAGATTGCCCGGAACGTAGAAATGACCATAGCTTTCATACTGGTTGCAATTATTCGTTTTATACGATGGAAAAACTTTTGTATTTATTTTGTATTTGGTGCTCCTGGCGTTGTCTTCTTAGGCCCTAGCTATTGGATCTGGTGGAGCAGCGCCCTAGGGTGAAGCCTAGGTTGCCCGGACCGTGGAAATGACCATAACAGTCAGACTGGTTGCAATTACTCGTTTTATACGATGGAAAGACTGTTGTATTTATTTTGCATTTTATGCCTCTGGCGTTGACTCCTAAGGCCGCAGCTATTCGATGTGGTGGAGCAACGCCCTAGAGTGAAGCCTAGGTTGCCCGGAACGTAGAAATGACCATAGCTTTCACACTGGTTGCAATTATTCCTGTTTTACAAGTGAAAAACTCTTGTATTTATATTGTATTTTATGCTTCTGGCGTTGACTTCCTGGGCCCTAACTATTCTATCTGGAGGAGCAACGCCCTAGAGTGAAGCCTAGGTTGCCCGGAATGCAGAAATGACCATCACTTTCACACTGGTGGCAATTATTCCTGTTATACGATGGACAAACTGTTGGATTTTGATTGTACTTTATGCTTCTGGCGTTGACTTCTAAGGCCCTATGTATTCTATCTGGTGTAGCAATGCCTCAGAGTTAAGTCTAGGATGCCCGGAACGTAGAAATGGCCATTACTTTCACACTGGTTGCAATTACTCGTTTTATACGATGGAAAAGCTATTGTATTTATATTGTATTTTATGCTTCTGGCGTTGACTTCTAAGGCCCTAACTATTCGATCTGGTGGAGCAACGCCCTGGAGTGAAGCCTAGGTAGCGCGGAACGTAGAAATGGCCATTACCTTCACACTGCTTGCAAATATACATTATATACGATGGAAAAGCTGTTGTACCTATTTTGTATTTTATGCTTCTGGCGTTGACTTCTTAGGCCCTAACTATTGGATCTGGTGGACCAACGCCCTAGAGTGAAGCCTTGGTTGCCCGGAACGTGGAAATGACCGTCACTTTGACACTGGTTGCAATTATTCCCGTTATACGCTGGTAAAACTGTTGTATTTTTACTGTATTTTATGTTTCGGGCGTCGACTTCTAAGTCCCTATCTATTCGATCTGGTGGAGCAACGCCCTAGAGTGAAGCCTGGGATGCCCGAAACGTAGACATGACCATTACTTTCACTCTGGTTGCAATTATTCATGCTATACGATGGAAGAACTGTGGTATTTTTATTGTATTTTATGCTTCTGGCGTTGACTTCTTAGGCCCTAACCATTCGACCTGGTGGAGCAACGCCCTAGAGTGAAGCCTAGGTAGCTCCGAACGTAGAAACGACCATAGCTTTCATACTGGTTGCAATTATTCGTTTCATGCGATGGAAAAACTGTTATATTTATATTGCTTTTTATGCTTCTGGCGTTGACTTCTAAGGCCGTAGCTATTCGATCTGGTGGAGCAACGCCCTAGAGTGAAGCCAAGGTTGCACGGAACGTAGATATGACCATAACTTTCACACTGGTTGGAATTATTCGTTTCATGCGATGGAAAAACTGTTCTATTAATTTTGTATTTAATGCTTCGGGCGTTGACTTCTTGGGCCCAAACTATTGGATCTGGTGGACCAACGCCCTAGAGTGAAACCTTGGTTGCCCGGAACGTAGAAATGGCCTTTACTTTCACACTGTTTGCAAATATACATCATATACTATGGAAAAGCTGTTGTATTTATATTGTATTTTATGCTTCTGGCGTTGACTTCTTAGGCCCTAACAATTCGATCTGGTGGAACAACGCCCTAGGGTGAAGCCTAGGTTGGCCGGAACGTAGAAATGACCATAACTTTCATAGTGGTTGCAATTATTCGTTTTATGCGATGGGAAAACTGTTGTATTTATATTGTATTTTATGCTTAAGGCGGTGACATCTAAGGCCGTATCTAATCTATGAGGTGGGGCAACGCCCTACAGTGTAGCCTAGGTTGCCCGGAACGCAGAAATGGCCATTACTTTCACACTGGTTGCAATTATTCCTTTTATACGATGGAAAAACTGTTGTATTTTTATTGTATTTTATGCATCTGGCGTTGACTTCGAAGGCCCTAACTATTCGATCTGGTGGAGCAACGCCCTAGAGTGAAGCCAAGGTTGCCCGGAACGTAGAAATGACCGTTACTTTCACAATGTTTGCAATTATTCATTTTATACGATGGAAAAACTGTTGCATTTATTTTGTATTTGGTGCACCTGGCGTTGACTTCTTAGGCCCTAACTATTGGATCTGGTGGACCAACACCCTAGAGTGAAGCCTTGGTTGCCCGGAACGTGGAAATGACCGTCACTTTGACACTGGTTGCAATTATTCCCGTTATACGCTGGAAAAACTGTTGTATTTTTACTGTATCTTATGTTTCGGGCGTCGACTTCTAAGGCCCTATCTATTCGATCTGGTGGAGCAACGCCCTAGAGTGAAGCGTGGAATGCCCGAAACGTAGACATGACCATTACTTTCACTCTGGTTGCTATTATTCGTTTTATACGATGGAAAAACTGTTGTATTTATATTGTATTTTATGCTTCTGGCGTTGACTTCTTAGGCCCTAACAGTTCGGTCTGGTGTAGCAACGCCCTAGAGTGAAGCCCAGCTTTCCCGGAACGTAGAAAAGACCGTTACTTTCACAATGTTTGCAATTATTCATTTTATACGATGGACAAACTGTTGTACATATATTGCTTTTTATGCTTCTGGCGTTGACTCCTATGGCCGTAGCTATTCGATTTGGTGGAGCAGCGCCCTAGAGTGAGGCCAGAATTGCACGCAATGTAGATATGACCATAACTTTCACACTGGTTGCAATTATTCGTTTCATGCAATGGAAAAACTGTTCTATTAATTTTGTATTTAATGCTTCGGGCGTTGACTTCTAAGGCCCCAACTATTCGATCTGGTGGTGCGACGCCCTAGTGTCAAGCCTAGGTTGCCCGCAACGTAGATATGACCATTACTTTCACACTGCTTGCAATTCTACATTTTATACGATGGAAAAACTGTTGTACTTATGTTGTATTTTATTCTTCTGGCGTTGAATTCTAAGTCCCTAGCTATTCGATCTGGTGGAGCAACGCCCTAGAGGGAAGCCTAGGTTACCCGGAACGTAAAAATGAGCTGTACATTCACACTGGTTGCAATTAATCCTGTAATACGATGGAAAAACTGTTGTACTTATGTTGTATTTTATGCTTGTGGCGTTGAATTCTAAGTCCCTAACTACTCGATCTGGTGGAGCAACGCCCTAGAGTGAAGCCTTGGTTGCCCGGAACGTAGAAATGGCCTTTACTTTCACACTGTTTGCAAATATACATCATATACTATGGAAAAGCTGTTGTATTTATATTGTATTTTATGCTTCTGGCGTTGACTTCTTAGGCCCTAACAATTCGATCTGGTGGAACAACGCCCTAGGGTGAAGCCTAGGTTGGCCGGAACGTAGAAATGACCATAACTTTCATAGTGGTTGCAATTATTCGTTTTATGCGATGGGAAAACTGTTGTATTTATATTGTATTTTATGCGTAAGGCGGTGACATCTAAGGCCGTATCTAATCTATGAGGTGGGGCAACGCCCTACAGTGTAGCCTAGGTTGCCCGGAACGCAGAAATGGCCATTACTTTCACACTGGTTGCAATTATTCCTTTTATACGATGGAAAAACTGTTGTATTTTTATTGTATTTTATGCTTCTGGCGTTGACTTCTAAGTCCCTAGCTATTCGATCTGGTGGAGCAACGCCCTAGAGCTAAGCCTAGGTTGGCGGGAACGTAGAAATGACCTTTACTTTCACGCTGTTTGAAATTATACGTTATATACGATAGAAAAACTGTTGTATCTATTTTGTATTTTATGCTTCTGGCACTGACTACTTAGGTCCTACCTATTGGATATGGTGGAGCAACGCCCACGGGTGAAGCCTAGGTTGCGCGGAACGTAGAAATGACCATAACTTTCACACTGGTTTCAATTATTCGTTTTATACAATGGAAAAACTGTTCTAGTTATTCTGTCTTTTATGCTTCGGGCGTTGACTTCTAAGGCCCTAACTGTTGGATGTGGTGGACCAACGCCCTAGGGTGAAGCCTAGGATGCCTGGAACGAAGAAATGACCATAACTTTCACACTGGTTGCAATTACTCGTTTTATACGATGGAAAAACTATTGTATTTATATTGTATTTTATGCTTCTGGCGTTGACTTCTAAGGCCCTAACTATTCGATCTGGTGGAGCAACGCCCTGGAGTGAAGCCTAGGTTGCGCGGAACGTAGAAATGACCATTACCTTCACACTGTTTGCGATTATTCATTCTATACGATGGTAAAACTGTTGTACATATATCGTATTTTATGCTTCTGGCGCTGACTTCTTAGGCCCTAACTATTCGATCAGGGAGAGCAACGCCCTAGGGTGTAGCCTAGGATGCCCGGAACGTGGAAATGACCATAACTTTCACACTGGTTGCAATTACTCGTTTTATACGATGGAAAAACTATTGTATTTATATTGTATATTATGCTTCTGGCGTTGACTTCTAAGGCCCTAACTATTCGATCTGGTGGAGCAACGCCCTGGAGTGAAGCCTAGGTTGCGCGGAACGTAGAAATGACCATTACCTTCACACTGCTTGCAAATATACATTATATACGATGGAAAAGCTGTTGTATCTATTTTGTATTTTATGCTTCTGGCGCTGACTTCTTAGGTCCTACCTATTGGATCTGGTGGAGCAACGCCCAGAGGTGAAGTCTAGGTTGCGCGGAACGTAGAAATGACCATAAATTTTACACTGGTTTCAATTATTCGTTTTATACAATGGAAAAACTGTTGTATTTATTTTGTATTTGGTGCTTCTGTCGTTGACTTCTTAGATCCTAACTATTGGATCTGGTGGAGCACCGCCCTGTAGTGAAGCATAGGTTGCGTGGAACGTAGAAATGACCTGCACTTTCACACTGGTTGCAGTTATTCCTGTTATACGATGGAAAAACTGTTGCATTTTTATTGTATTTTATGCTTCTGGCATTGACTTCGAAGGCCCTAGCTGTTCCATCTGGTGGAGCAACGCCCTAGAGTGGAGCCTAGGTCGCCCGAAACATAGAAATGACCATTACCTTCACTCTGGTTGCAATTATTCCAGCTATACGATGGACAAACAGTTGGATTTTGATTGTACTTTATACTTCTGGCGTTGATTTCTAAGGCCCTATGTATTCGATCTGGTGTAGCAATGCCTCAAAGTTAAGTCTAGGATGCACGCAACGTAGAAATGGCTATTACTTTCACACTGGTTGCAATTATTCGTTTTATACGATGGAAAAACTGTTGTACATATATCGTATTTTATGCTTCTGGCGTTGACTTCTTAGGCCCTAACTATTCGATCAGGTGGAGCAACGCCCTAGGGTGAAGGCTAGGTTGCGCGGAACGTAGAAATGACCATAACTTTCACACTGGTTTCAATTATTCGTTTTATACAATGGAAAAACTGTTCTACTTATTTTGTATTTTATGCTTCGGCCGTTGACTCCTAACGCCCCAACTATTCGATCTGGTGGAGCAACGCCCTAGGGTGAAAGCTAGGTTGCCCGGAATATAGAAATGACCATCACTTTCACACTGGTGGCAATTATTCCTGTTAGACGATGGACAAACTGTTGGATTTTTAATGTACTTTATGCTTCTGGCGATGACTTCTAAGGCCCAATGTATTCGATCTGGTGGAGCAATGCCTCAGTGTTAAGTCTAGGATGCCCGGAACGTAGAAATGTCCGTTACTTTCACACTGGTTGCAATTACTCATTTTATGCGATGGAAAAACTGTTGTACATATATCGTATTTTATGCTTCGGGCGTTGACTTCTAAGGCCCTAACTATTCGATCTGGTTTAGCAACGCCCTCGAGTGAAGCCTAGGTTGCCGGGAACGTAGAAATGACCATTACCTTCACACTGTTTGCGATTATTCATTCTATACGATGGTAAAACTGTTGTACATATATCGTATTTTATGCTTCTGGCGCTGACTTCTTAGGCCCTAACTATTCGATCAGGTGGAGCAACGCCCTAGGGTGAAGCCTAGGATGCCCGGAACGTGGAAATGACCATAACTTTCACACTGGTTGCAATTACTCGTTTTATACGACGGAAAAACTATTGTATTTATATTGTATTTTATGCTTCTGGCGTTGACTTCTAAGGCCCTAACTATTCGATCTGGTGGAGCAACGCCCTGGAGTGAAGCCTAGGTTGCGCGGAACGTAGAAATGACGATTACCTTCACACTGCTTGCAAATATACATTATATACGATGGAAAAGCTGTTGTATCTATTTTGTATTTTATGCTTCTGGCGCTGACTTCTTAGGTCCTACCTATTGGATCTGGTGGAGCAACGCCCAGGGGTGAAGTCTAGGTTGCGCGGAACGTAGAAATGACCATAAGTTTTACACTGGTTTCAATTATTCGTTTTATACAATGGAAAAACTGTTGTATTTATTTTGTATTTGGTGCTTCTGTCGTTGACTTCTTAGGCCCTAACTATTGGATCTGGTGGAGCACCGCCCTGTAGTGAAGCATAGGTTGCGCGGAACGTAGAAATGACCTGCACTTTCACACTGGTTGCAGTTATTCCTGTTATACGATGGAAAAACTGTTGCATTTTTATTGTATTTTATGCTTCTGGCATTGACTTCTAAGGCCCTAGCTATTCCATCTGGTGGAGCAACGCCCTAGAGTGGAGCCTAGGTCGCCCGAAACATAGAAATGACCATTACCTTCACTCTGGTTGCAATTATTCCAGCTATACGATGGACAAACTGTTGGATTTTGATTGTACTTTATACTTCTGGCGTTGACTTCTAAGGCCCTATGAATTCGATCTGGTGTAGCAATGCCTCAGAGTTAAGGCTAGGATGCACGCAACGTAGAAATGGCTATTACTATCACACTGGTTGCAATTATTCGTTTTATACGATGGAAAAACTGTTGTACATATATCGTATTTTATGCTTCTGGCGTTGACTTCTTAGGCCCTAACTATTCGATCTGGTGGAGCAGCGCCCTAGGGTGAATCCTAGGATGCCCGGAACGTGGAAATGACCATAACTGTCAGACTTGTTGCAATTACTCGTTTTATACGATGGAAAGACTGTTGGATTTATTTTGCATTTTATGCCTCTGGCGTTGACTCCTAAGGCCGTAGCTATTCGATGTGGTGGGGCAACGCCCTAGAGTGAAGAATAGGTTGCCCGGAACGTAGAAATGACCAAAACTTTAATACTGGTTGCAATTATTCGTTTTATACGATGGAAAAACTGTTGTATTTATTTTGTATTTGGTGCTTCTGGCGTTGACTTCTTAGGCCCTAACTGTTAGATGTGGAGGGCCAACGCCCTAGAGTGAAGCCTAGGTTGCCCGGAAGGTAGAAATGGCCGTTACTTTCACACTGTTTGCAAATGTACATTACATACGATGGAAAAGCTGTTGTATTTATATTGTATTTTATGCTTCTGGCGTTGATTTCTTAGGCCCTAACTATTTGATCTGGTGGAGCACCGCCCTGTAGTGAAGCCTAGGTTGCCCGGAACGTAGAAATGACCATTACCTTCACACTGTTTGCGATTATTCATTTTATACGATGCTAAAACTGTTGTACATACATCGTATTTTATGCTTCTGGCGTTGACTTCTTAGGCCCTAACTATTCGATCAGGTGGAGCAACGCCCTAGTGTGAAGCCTAGGTTGCCCGATACGTAGAAATGACCATAACTTTCATACTGGTTGCAATTATTCGTTTTATACGATGGAAAAACTGTTGTATTAATTTTGTATTTGGTGCTTCTGGCGTTGACTTCATAGGCCCTAACTATTCGATGTGGTTGAGCAACGCCCTAGAGTTAAGCCTAGATTGCGCGGAACGTAGAAATGACCATAGCTTTCATACTGGTTGCAATTATTCGTTTTATACGATGGAAAAACTGTTGTATTTATTTTGTATTTGGTGCTCCTGGCGTTGACTTCTTAGGCCCTAGCAATTGGATCTGGTGGAGCAGCGCCCTAGGGTGAAGCCTAGGTTGCCCGGAACGTGGAAATGACCATAACTGTCAGACTGGTTGCAATTACTCGTTTTATACGATGGAAAGACTGTTGTATTTATTTTGCATTTTATGCCTCTGGCGTTGACTCCTAAGGCCGTAGCTATTCGATGTGGTCGAGCAACGCCCTAGAGTGAAGCCTAGGTTGCCCGGAACGTAGAAATGACCATGTCTTTCACACTGGTTGCAATTATTCCTGTTATACGATGGAAAGACTGTTGCACTTATATTATATTTTATGCTTCAGGCGTTGACTTCTAAGGCCGTAGCTATTCGATGTGGTGGAGCAACGCCCACGGGTGAAGCCTAGGTTGCGCGGAACGTAGAAATGACCATAACTTTCACACTGGTTTCAATTATTCGTTTTATACAATGGAAAAACTGTTCTAGTTATTCTGTTTTTTATGCTTCGGGCGTTGACTTCTAAGGCCCTAACTGTTGGATGTGGTGGACCAACGCCCTAGGGTGAAGCCTAGGATGCCCGGAACGTGGAAATGACCATAACTTTCACACTGGTTGCAATTACTCGTTTTATACGATGGAAAAACTATTGTATTTATATTGTATATTATGCTTCTGGCGTTGACTTCTAAGGCCCTAACTATTCGATCTGGTGGAGCAACGCCCTAGAGTGAAGCCTAGGTCGCCCGGAATGCAGAAATGACCATCACTTTCACACTGGTGGCAATTATTCCTGTTATACGATGGACAAACTGTTGGATTTTTAATGTACTTTATGCTTCTGGCGATGACTTCTAAGGCCCAATGTATTCGACCTGGTGGAGCAATGCCTCAGTGTTAAGTCTAGGATGCCCGGAACGTAGAAATGTCCGTTACTTTCACACTGGTTGCAATTATTCGTTTTATACGATGGAAAAACTGTTGTACATATATCGTATTTTATGCTTCTGGCGTTGACTTCTTAGGCCCTAACTATTCGATCAGGTGGAGCAACGCCCTAGGGTGAAGGCTAGGTCGCGCGGAACGTAGAAATGACCATAACTTTCACACTGGTTTCAATTATTCGTTTTATACAATGGAAAAACTGTTCTACTTATTTTGTATTTTATGCTTCGGCCGTTGACTCCTAACGCCCCAACTATTCGATCTGGTGGAGCAACGCCCTAGGGTGAAAGCTAGGTTGCCCGGAATATAGAAATGACCATCACCTTCACACGGTTTGCGATTATTCATTTTATACGATGATAAAACTGTTGTACATATATCGTATTTTATGCTTCTGGCGTTGACTTCTTAGGCCCTAACTATTCGATCAGGTGGAGCAACGCCCTAGGGTGAAGCATAGGTTGCCCGGAACGTAGAAATGACCAAAACTTTCATACTGGATGCAATTATTCGTTTTATACGATGGAAAAACTGTTGTATTTATTTTGTATTTGGTGCTTCTGGCGTTGACTTCTTAGGCCCTAACTGTTAGATGTGGAGGGCCAACGCCCTAGGGTGAAGCCTAGGTTGCCCGGAACGAAGAAATGACCATTACCTTCACACTGTTTGCGATTATTCATTTTATACGATGGTAAAACTGTTGTACATACATCGTATTTTATGCTTCTGGCGTTGACTTCTTAGGCCCTAACTATTCGATCAGGTGGAGCAACGCCCAGGGGTGAAGCCTAGGTTGCGCGGAACGTAGAAATGACCATTTACTTTCATACTGCTTGCAATTACTCGTTTTATACGATGGAAAGACTGTTGTATTTATTTTGCATTTTATGCCTCTGGCGTTGACTCCTAAGGCCGTAGCTATTCGATGTGGTGGAGCAACGCCCTAGAGTGAAGAATAGGTTGCCCGGAACGTAGAAATGACCAAAACTTGAATACTGGTTGCAATTATTCGTTTTATACGATGGAAAAACTGTTGTATTTATTTTGTATTTGGTGCTTCTGGCGTTGACTTCTTAGGCCCTAACTGTTAGATGTGGAGGGCCAACGCCCTAGAGTGAAGCCTAGGTTGCCCGGAAGGTAGAAATGGCCGTTACTTTCACACTGTTTGCAAATGTACATTACATACATTGGAAAAGGTGTTGTATTTATATTGTATTTTATGCTTCTGGCGTTGACTTCTTAGGCCCTAACTATTTGATCTGGTGGAGCACCGCCCTGTAGTGAAGCCTAGGTTGCCCGGAATGCAGAAATGACCATCACTTTCACACTGGTGGCAATTATTCCTGTTAGACGATGGACAAACTGTTGGATTTTTAATGTACTTTATGCTTCTGGCGATGACTTCTAATGCCCAATGTATTCGATCTGGTGGAGCAATGCCTCAGTGTTAAGTCTAGGATGCCCGGAACGTAGAAATGTCCGTTACTTTCACACTGGTTGCAATTACTCATTTTATGCGATGGAAAAACTGTTGTACATATATCGTATTTTATGCTTCTGGCGCTGACTTCTTAGGCCCTAACTATTCGATCAGGTGGAGCAACGCCCTAGGGTGTAGCCTAGGATGCCCGGAACGTGGAAATGACCATAACTTTCACACTGGTTGCAATTACTCGTTTTATACGATGGAAAAACTGTTGCATTTTTATTGTATTTTATGCTTCTGGCATTGACTTCTAAGGCCCTAGCTATTCCATCTGGTGGAGCAACGCCCTAGAGTGGAGCCTAGGTCGCCCGAAACATAGAAATGACCATTACCTTCACTCTGGTTGCAATTATTTTCAGCTATACGATGGACAAACTGTTGGATTTTGATTGTACTTTATACTTCTGGCGTTGACTTCTAAGGCCCTATGTATTCGATCTGGTGTAGCAATGCCTCAAAGTTAAGTCTAGGATGCACGCAACGTAGAAATGGCTATTACTTTCACACTGGTTGCAATTATTCGTTTTATACGATGGAAAAACTGTTGTACATATATCGTATTTTATGCTTCTGGCGTTGACTTCTTAGGCCCTAACTATTCGATCAGGTGGAGCAACGCCCTAGGGTGAAGGCTAGGTTGCGCGGAACGTAGAAATGACCATAACTTTCACACTGGTTTCAATTATTCGTTTTATACAATGGAAAAACTGTTCTACTTATTTTGTATTTTATGCTTCGGCCGTTGACTCCTAACGCCCCAACTATTCGATCTGGTGGAGCAACGCCCTAGGGTGAAAGCTAGGTTGCCCGGAATATAGAAATGACCATCACCTTCACACGGTTTGCGATTATTCATTTTATACGATGATAAAACTGTTGTACATATATCGTATTTTATGCTTCTGGCGTTGACTTCTTAGGCCCTAACTATTCGATCAGGTGGAGCAACGCCCTAGGGTGAAGCATAGGTTGCCCGGAACGTAGAAATGACCAAAACTTTCATACTGGATGCAATTATTCGTTTTATACGATGGAAAAACTGTTGTATTTATTTTGTATTTGGTGCTTCTGGCGTTGACTTCTTAGGCCCTAACTGTTAGATGTGGAGGGCCAACGCCCTAGGGTGAAGCCTAGGTTGCCCGGAACGAAGAAATGACCATTACCTTCACACTGTTTGCGATTATTCATTTTATACGATGGTAAAACTGTTGTACATACATCGTATTTTATGCTTCTGGCGTTGACTTCTTAGGCCCTAACTATTCGATCAGGTGGAGCAACGCCCAGGGGTGAAGCCTAGGTTGCGCGGAACGTAGAAATGACCATTTACTTTCATACTGCTTGCAATTACTCGTTTTATACGATGGAAAGACTGTTGTATTTATTTTGCATTTTATGCCTCTGGCGTTGACTCCTAAGGCCGTAGCTATTCGATGTGGTGGAGCAACGCCCTAGAGTGAAGAATAGGTTGCCCGGAACGTAGAAATGACCAAAACTTGAATACTGGTTGCAATTATTCGTTTTATACGATGGAAAAACTGTTGTATTTATTTTGTATTTGGTGCTTCTGGCGTTGACTTCTTAGGCCCTAACTGTTAGATGTGGAGGGCCAACGCCCTAGAGTGAAGCCTAGGTTGCCCGGAAGGTAGAAATGGCCGTTACTTTCACACTGTTTGCAAATGTACATTACATACATTGGAAAAGGTGTTGTATTTATATTGTATTTTATGCTTCTGGCGTTGACTTCTTAGGCCCTAACTATTTGATCTGGTGGAGCACCGCCCTGTAGTGAAGCCTAGGTTGCCCGGAATGCAGAAATGACCATCACTTTCACACTGGTGGCAATTATTCCTGTTAGACGATGGACAAACTGTTGGATTTTTAATGTACTTTATGCTTCTGGCGATGACTTCTAATGCCCAATGTATTCGATCTGGTGGAGCAATGCCTCAGTGTTAAGTCTAGGATGCCCGGAACGTAGAAATGTCCGTTACTTTCACACTGGTTGCAATTACTCATTTTATGCGATGGAAAAACTGTTGTACATATATCGTATTTTATGCTTCTGGCGCTGACTTCTTAGGCCCTAACTATTCGATCAGGTGGAGCAACGCCCTAGGGTGTAGCCTAGGATGCCCGGAACGTGGAAATGACCATAACTTTCACACTGGTTGCAATTACTCGTTTTATACGATGGAAAAACTGTTGCATTTTTATTGTATTTTATGCTTCTGGCATTGACTTCTAAGGCCCTAGCTATTCCATCTGGTGGAGCAACGCCCTAGAGTGGAGCCTAGGTCGCCCGAAACATAGAAATGACCATTACCTTCACTCTGGTTGCAATTATTTTCAGCTATACGATGGACAAACTGTTGGATTTTGATTGTACTTTATACTTCTGGCGTTGACTTCTAAGGCCCTATGTATTCGATCTGGTGTAGCAATGCCTCAAAGTTAAGTCTAGGATGCACGCAACGTAGAAATGGCTATTACTTTCACACTGGTTGCAATTATTCGTTTTATACGATGGAAAAACTGTTGTACATATATCGTATTTTATGCTTCTGGCGTTGACTTCTTAGGCCCTAACTATTCGATCAGGTGGAGCAACGCCCTAGGGTGAAGGCTAGGTTGCGCGGAACGTAGAAATGACCATAACTTTCACACTGGTTCAATTATTCGTTTTATACAATGGAAAAACTGTTCTACTTATTTTGTATTTTATGCTTCGGCCGTTGACTCCTAACGCCCCAACTATTCGATCTGGTGGAGCAACGCCCTAGGGTGAAAGCTAGGTTGCCCGGAATATAGAAATGACCATCACCTTCACACGGTTTGCGATTATTCATTTTATACGATGATAAAACTGTTGTACATATATCGTATTTTATGCTTCTGGCGTTGACTTCTTAGGCCCTAACTATTCGATCAGGTGGAGCAACGCCCTAGGGTGAAGCATAGGTTGCCCGGAACGTAGAAATGACCAAAACTTTCATACTGGATGCAATTATTGGTTTTATACGATGGAAAAACTGTTGTATTTGTTTTGTATTTGGTGCTTCTGGCGTTGACTTCTTAGGCCCTAACTGGTAGATGTGGAGGGCCAACGCCCTAGAGTGAAGCCTAGGTTGCCCGGAACGAAGAAATGACCATTACCTTCACACTGTTTGCGATTATTCATTTTATACGATGGTAAAACTGTTGTACATACATCGTATTTTATGCTTCTGGCGTTCACTTCTTAGGCCCTAACTATTCGATCAGGTGGAGCAACGCCCAGGGGTGAAGCCTAGGTTGCGCGGAACGTAGAAATGACCATAACTTTCATACTGGTTGCAACTACTCGTTTTATACGATGGAAAGACTATTGTATTTATTTTGCATTTTATGCCTCTGGGGTTGACTCCTAAGGCCGTAGCTATTCGATGTGGTGGAGCAACGCCCTAGAGTGAAGAATAGGTTGCCCGGAACGTAGAAATGACCAAAACTTTAATACTGGTTGCAATTATTCGTTTTATACGATGGAAAAACTGTTGTATTTATTCTGTATTTGGTGCTTCTGGCGTTGACTTCTTAGGCGCTAACTGTTAGATGTGGAGGGCCAACGCCCTAGAGTGAAGCCTAGGTTGCCCGGAAGGTAGAAATGACCGTTACTTTCACACTGTTTGCAAATGTACATTACATACGATGGAAAAGCTGTTGTATTTATATTGTATTTTATGCTTCTGGCGTTGACTTCTTAGGCCCTAACTATTTGATCTGGTGGAGCACCGCCCTGTAGTGAAGCCTAGGTTGCCCGGAATGCAGAAATGACCATCACTTTCACACTGGTGGGAATTATTCCTGTTAGACGATTGACAAACTGTTGGATTTTTAATGTACTTTATGCTTCTGGCGATGACTTCTAAGGCCCAATGTATTCGATCTGGTGGAGCAATGCCTCAGTGTTAAGTCTAGGATGCCCGGAACGTAGAAATGTCCGTTACTTTCACACTGGTTGCAATTACTCATTTTATGCGATGGAAAAACTGTTGTACATATATTGTATTTTATGCTTCGGGCGTTGACTTCTAAGGCCCTAACTATTCGATCTGGTTTAGCAACGCCCTCGAGTGAAGCCTAGGTTGCCGGGAACGTAGAAATGACCATTACCTTCACACTGTTTGCGATTATTCATTCTATACGATGGTAAAACTGTTGTATTAATTTTGTATTTGGTGCTTCTGACGCTGACTTCATAGGCCCTAACTATTCGATGTGGTCGAGCAACGCCCTAGAGGGAAGCCTAGATTGCCCGGAACGTAGAAATGACCATAGCTTTCATACTGGTTGCAATTATTCGTTTTATACGATGGAAAAACTGTTGTATCTATTCTGTATTTGGTGCTCCTGGCGTTGACTTCTTAGGCCCTAGCTATTGGATCTGGTGCAGCAGCGCCCTAGGGTGAAGCCTAGGATGCCCGGAACGTGGAAATGACCATAACTGTCAGACTGGTTGCAATTACTCGTTTTATACGATGGAAAGACTGTTGTATTTATTTTGCATTTTATGCCTCTGGCGTTGACTCCTAAGGCCGTAGCTATTCGATGTGGTGGAGCAACGCCCTAGAGTGAAGAATAGGTTGCCCGGAACGTAGAAATGACCAAAACTTTAATACTGGTTGCAATTATTCGTTTTATACGATGGAAAAACTGTTGTATTTATTTTGTATTTGGTGCTTCTGGCGTTGACTTCTTAGGCCCTAACTGTTAGATGTGGAGGGCCAACGCCCTAGAGTGAAGCCTAGGTTGCCCGGAAGGTAGAAATAACCGTTACTTTCACACTGTTTGCAAATGTACATTACATACGATGGAAAAGCTGTTGTATTTATATTGTATTTTATGCTTCTGGCGTTGACTTCTTAGGCCCTAACTATTTGATCTGGTGGAGCACCGCCCTGTAGTGAAGCCTAGGTTGCCCGGAACGTAGAAATGACCATAACTTTCACAGTGGTTTCAATTATTCGTTTTATACAATGGAAAAACTGTTGTATTTATTTTATATTTTATGCTTCGGGCGTTGACTTCTATGGCCCTAACTATTCGGTCTGGTGGAGCAACGCCCTAGAGTGAAGCCTGGGTTGCCCGGAACGAAGAAATGACCATTACCTTCACACTGTTTGCGATTATTCATTTTATACGATGCTAAAACTGTTGTACATACATCGAATTTTATGCTTCTGGCGTTGACTTCTTAGGCCCTAACTATTCGATCAGGTGGAGCAACGCCCTAGTGTGAAGCCTAGGTTGCCCGATACGTAGAAATGACCATAACTTTCATACTGGTTGCAATTATTCGTTTTATACGATGGAAAAACTGTTGTATTAATTTTGTATTTGGTGCTTCTGGCGTTGACTTCATAGGCCCTAACTATTCGATGTGGTTGAGCAACGCCCTAGAGTGAAGCCTAGATTGCGCGGAACGTAGAAATGACCATAGCTTTCATACTGGTTGCAATTATTCGTTTTATGCGATGGGAAAACTGTTGTATTTATTTTGTATTTGGTGCTCCTGGCGTTGACTTCTTAGGCCCTAGCAATTGGATCTGGTGGAGCAGCGCCCTAGGGTGAAGCCTAGGTTGCCCGGAACGTGGAAATGACCATAACTGTCAGACTGGTTGCAATTACTCGTTTTATACGATGGAAAGACTGTTGTATTTATTTTGCATTTTATGCCTCTGGCGTTGACTCCTAAGGCCGTAGCTATTCGATGTGGTGGAGCAACGCCCTAGAGTGAAGCCTAGGTTGCCCGGAACGTAGAAATGACCATGTCTTTCACACTGGTTGCAATTATTCCTGTTATACGATGGAAAAACTGTTGTACTTATATTATATTTTATGCTTCAGGCGTTGACTTCTAAGGCCGTAGCTATTCGATGTGGTGGAGCAATGCCCTAGAGTGAAGCCTAGGATGCCCCCAACGTAGAAATGACAATATTTTTCACACTGTTTGCAATTATTCCTGTTATAAGATTGAAAAACTGTTGTATTTATATTGCATTTTATGCTTCTGGCGTTGACTTCTAAGGCCGCAGCTATTCGATGTGGTGGAGCAACGCCCTAGAGTGAAGCCTAGGTTGCCCGGAACGTAGAAATGACCATAGCTTTCACACTGGTTGCAATTATTCCTGTTTTACATGTGAAAAACTGTTGTATTTATATTGTATTTTATGCTTCTGGCGTTGACTTCCTGGGCCCTAACTATTCTATCTGGAGGAGCAACGCCCTAGAGTGAAGCCTAGGTTGCCCGGAATGCAGAAATGACCATCACTTTCACACTGATGGCAATTATTCCTGTTATACGATGGACAAACTGTTGGATTTTTAATGTACTTTATGCTTCTGGCGATGACTTCTAAGGCCCAATGTATTCGATCTGGTGGAGCAATGCCTCAGTGTTAAGTCTAGGATGCCCGGAACGTAGAAATGTCCGTTACTTTCACACTGGTTGCAATTACTCATTTTATGCGATGGAAAAACTGTTGTACATATATCGTATTTTATGCTTCGGGCGTTGACTTCTAAGGCCCTAACTATTCGATCTGGTTTAGCAACGCCCTCGAGTGAAGCCTAGGTTGCCCGGAACGTAGAAATGACCATTACCTTCACACTGTTTGCGATTATTCATTCTATACGATGGTAAAACTGTTGTACATATATCGTATTTTATGCTTCTGGCGCTGACTTCTTAGGCCCTAACTATTCGATCAGGTGGAGCAACGCCCTAGGGTGAAGCCTAGGATGCCCGGAACGTGGAAATGACCATAACTTTCACACTGGTTGCAATTACTCGTTTTATACGATGGAAAAACTATTGTATTTATATTGTATATTATGCTTCTGGCGTTGACTTCTAAGGCCCTAACTATTCGATCTGGTGGAGCAACGCCCTAGAGTGGAGCCTAGGTCGCCCGAAACATAGAAATGACCATTACCTTCACTCTGGTTGCAATTATTCCAGCTATACGATGGACAAACTGTTGGATTTTGATTGTACTTTATACTTCTGGCGTTGACTTCTAAGGCCCTATGTATTCGATCTGGTGTAGCAATGCCTCAAAGTTAAGTCTAGGATGCACGCAACGTAGAAATGGCTATTACTTTCACACTGGTTGCAATTATTCGTTTTATACGATGGAAAAACTGTTGTACATATATCGTATTTTATGCTTCTGGCGTTGACTTCTTAGGCCCTAACTATTCGATCAGGTGGAGCAACGCCCTAGGGTGAGGGCTAGGTTGCGCGGAACGTAGAAATGACCATAACTTTCACACTGGTTTCAATTATTCGTTTTATACAATGGAAAAACTGTTCTACTTATTTTGTATTTTATGCTTCGGCCGTTGACTCCTAACGCCCCAACTATTCGATCTGGTGGAGCAACGCCCTAGGGTGAAAGCTAGGTTGCCCGGAATATAGAAATGACCATCACCTTCACACGGTTTGCGATTATTCATTTTATACGATGATAAAACTGTTGTACATATATCGTATTTTATGCTTCTGGCGTTGACTTCTTAGGCCCTAACTATTCGATCAGGTGGAGCAACGCCCTAGGGTGAAGCATAGGTTGCCCGGAACGTAGAAATGACCAAAACTTTCATACTGGATGCAATTATTCGTTTTATACGATGGAAAAACTGTTGTATTTATTTTGTATTTGGTGCTTCTGGCGTTGACTTCTTAGGCCCTAACTGTTAGATGTGGAGGGCCAACGCCCTAGAGTGAAGCCTAGGTTGCCCGGAACGAAGAAATGACCATTACCTTCACACTGTTTGCGATTATTCATTTTATACGATGGTAAAACTGTTGTACATACATCGTATTTTATGCTTCTGGCGTTGACTTCTTAGGCCCTAACTATTCGATCAGGTGGAGCAACGCCCAGGGGTGAAGCCTAGGTTGCGCGGAACGTAGAAATGACCATAACTTTCATACTGGTTGCAATTACTCGGTTTATACGATGGAAAGACTGTTGTATTTATTTTGCATTTTATGCCTCTGGCGTTGACTCCTAAGGCCGTAGCTATTCGATGTGGTGGAGCAACGCCCTAGAGTGAAGCCTAGGTTGCCCGGAACGTATAAATGACCATGTCTTTCACACTGGTTGCAATTATTCCTGTTATACGATGGAAAAACTGTTGTACATATATTATATTTTATGCTTCTGGCGCTGACTTCTTAGGCCCTAACTATTCTATCTGGAGGAGCAACGCCCTAGAGTGAAGCCTAGGTTGCCCGGAATGCAGAAATGACCATCACTTTCACACTGGTGGCAATTATTCCTGTTATACGATGGACAAACTGTTGGATTTTTAATGTACTTTATGCTTCTGGCGTTGACTTCTAAGGCCCTATGTATTCGATCTGGTGGAGCAATGCCTCAGTGTTAAGTCTAGGATGCCCGGAACGTAGAAATGTCCGTTACTTTCACACTGGTTGCAATTACTCATTTTATGCGATGGAAAAGCTGTTGAACATATATCGTATTTTCTGCTTCTGGCATTGACTTCTTAGGCCCTAACTATTCGATCTGGTGGAGCAACGCCCTAGAGTGAAGCCTAGGTTGCCCGTAACGTAGAAATGACCATTACCTTCACACTGTTTGCGATTATTCATTTTATACGATGGTAAAACTGTTGTATTTATATTGTATTTTATGCTTCTGGCGTTGACTTCTTAGGCCCTATCTATTCGCTCTGGTGGAACAACGCCCTAGGGTGAAGCCTAGGTTGCCCGGAACGTAGAAATGACCATTACCTTCACACTGTTTGCGATTATTCATTTTATACGATGGTAAAACTGTTGTACATATATCGTATTTTATGCTTCTGGCGCTGACTTCTTAGGCCCTAACTATTCGATCAGGTGGAGCAACGCCCTAGGGTGAAGCCCAGGATGCCCGGAACGTAGAAATGACCATAACTTTCACACTGGTTGCAATTATTCGTTTTATACGATGGAAAAACTGTTGTATTAATTGTGTATTTGGTGCTTCTGGCGTTGACTTCATAGGCCCTAACAATTCGATGTGGTTGAGCAACGCCCTAGAGTGAAGCCTAGATTGCGCGGAACGTAGAAATGACCATAGCTTTCATACTGGTTGCAATTATTCGTTTTATACGATGGAAAAACTGTTGTATTTATTTTGTATTTGGTGCTCCTGGCGTTGACTTCTTAGGCCCTAGCAATTGGATCTGGTGGAGCAGCGCCCTAGGGTGAAGCCTAGGTTGCCCGGAACGTGGAAATGACCATAACTGTCAGACTGGTTGCAATTACTCGTTTTATACGATGGAAAGACTGTTGTATTTATTTTGCATTTTATGCCTCTGGCGTTGACTCCTAAGGCCGTAGCTATTCGATGTGGTGGAGCAACGCCCTAGAGTGAAGCCTAGGTTGCCCGGAACGTAGAAATGACCATGTCTTTCACACTGGTTGCAATTATTCCTGTTATGCGATGGAAAAACTGTTGTACTTATATTATATTTTATGCTTCAGGCGTTGACTTCTAAGGCCGTAGCTATTCGATGTGGTGGAGCAATGCCCTAGAGTGAAGCCTAGGATGCCCCCAACGTAGAAATGACCATATTTTTCATACAGTTTGCAATTATTCCTGTTATAAGATTGAAAAACTGTTGTATTTATATTGCATTTTATGCTTCTGGCGTTGACTTCTAAGGCCGCAGCTATTCGATGTGGTGGAGCAACGCCCTAGAGTGAAGCCTAGGTTGCCCGGAACGTAGAAATGACCATAGCTTTCACACTGGTTGCAATTATTCCTGTTTTACAAGTGAAAAACTGTTGTATTTATATTGTATTTTATGCTTCTGGCGTTGACTTCCTGGGCCCTAACTATTCTATCTGGAGGAGCAACGCCCTAGAGTGAAGCCTAGGTTGCCCGGAATGCAGAAATGACCATCACTTTCACACTGGTGGCAATTATTCCTGTTATACGATGGACAAACTGTTGGATTTTGATTGTACTTTATGCTTCTGGCGTTGACTTCTAAGGCCCTATGTATTCGATCTGGTGTACCAATGCCTCAAAGTTAAGTCTAGGATGCACGCAACGTAGAAATGGCTATTACTTTCACACTGGTTGCAATTATTCGTTTTATACGATGGAAAAACTGTTGTACATATATCGTATTTTATGCTTCTGGCGCTGACTTCTTAGGCCCTAACTATTCGATCAGGTGGAGCAACGCCCTAGGGTGAAGGCTAGGTTGCGCGGAACGTAGAAATGACCATAACTTTCACACTGGTTTCAATTATTCGTTTTATACAATGGAAAAACTGTTCTACTTATTTTGTATTTTATGCTTCGGCCGTTGACTCCTAACGCCCCAACTATTCGATCTGGTGGAGCAACGCCTTAGGGTGCAAGGTAGGTTGCCCGGAATATAGAAATGACCATCACCTTCACACGGTTTGCGATTATTCATTTTATACGATGATAAAACTGTTGTACATATATCGTATTTTATGCTTCTGGCGTTGACTTCTTAGGCCCTAACTATTCGATCAGGTGGAGCAACGCCCTAGGGTGAAGCATAGCTTGCCCGGAACGTAGAAATGAACAAAACTTTCATACTGGATGCAATTATTCGTTTTATACGATGGAAAAACTGTTGTATTTATTTTGTATTTGGTGCTTCTGGCGTTGACTTCTTAGGCCCTAACTGTTAGATGTGGAGGGCCAACGCCCTAGAGTGAAGCCTAGGTTGCCCGGAACGAAGAAATGACCATTACCTTCACACTGATTGCGATTATTCATTTTATACGATGGTAAAACTGTTGTACATACATCGTATTTTATGCTTCTGGCGTTGACTTCTTAGGCCCTAACTATTCGATCAGGTGGAGCAACGCCCAGGGGTGAAGCCTAGGTTGCGCGGAACGTAGAAATGACCATAAATTTCATACTGGTTGCAATTACTCGTTTTATACAATGGAAAGACTGTTGTATTTATTTTATATTTTATGCCTCTGGCGTTGACTCCTAAGGCCGTAGCTATTCGATGTGGTGGAGCAACGCCCTAGAGTGTAGCCTAGGTTGCCCGGAATGTAGAAATGACCATCACTTTCACACTGGTTGCTATTATTCTTGTTATACGATCGAAAAACTGTTGTATTTATTTTGTATTTTATGCTTCAGGCGTTGACTTCTAAGGGCGTAGCTATTCGATGTGGTGGAGAAACGCCCTAGAGTGAAGCCTAGCTTGCCCGGAAAGTAGAAATGACCATTACCTCCACACTGTTTGCAATTATTCATTTTATACAATGGAGAAACTGTTGTATTTATATTGTTTTTTATAGTTATGGCGTTGACTTCTAAGGCCGTAGCTATTCGATGTGGTGGAGCAATGCCCCAGAGTGAAGCCTAGGATGCCCGCAACGTAGAAATGACCATTACCTTCACACTGCTTGCAAATATACATTATATACGATGGAAAAGCTGTTGTATCTATTTTGTATTTTAAGCTTCTGGCGCTGACTTCTTAGGTCCTAGCTATACGATCTGGTGGAGCAACGCCCTAGAGTGAAGCCTAGGTTGCCCGGAAAGTAGAAATGACCATTACCTCCACACTGTTTGCAATTATTCATTTTATACCATGGCAAAACTGTTGTACATATATCGTATTTTATGCTTCTGGCGTTGACTTCTTAGGCCCTAACTATTCCATCAGGTGGAGCACCGCCCTAGGGAGAAGCGTAGGTTGCCCGGAACGTGGAAATGAACATAACTTTCACACTGGTTTCAATTATTCGTTTTATACAATGGAAAAACTGTTCTATTTATTTTGTATTTTATGCTTCGTGCGTTGACTTCTATGGCCCTAACTATTCGATCTGGTGGAGCAACGCCCTAGAGTGAAGCCTAGGTTGCCCGGAACGTAGAAATGACCATTACCTTCACACTGTTTGCGATTATTCATTTTATACGATGGTAAAACTGTTGTATTTATTTTGTATTTTATGCTTCTGGCATTGACTTCTAAGACCCTAGCTATACCATCTGGTGGAGCAACGCCCTAGAGTGGAGCCTAGGTCGCCCGAAACGTGGAAACGACCATTACTTTCACTCTGGTTGTAATTATTCCAGCTATACGATGGACAAACTGTTGGATTTTGAATGTACTTTATGCTTCAGGCGTTGACTTCTTAGGCCCTAACTATTCGCTCTGGTGGAACAAAGCCCTAGGGTGAAGCCTAGGTTGCCTGGAACGTAGAAATGACCATTACCTTCACACTGTTTGCGATTATTCATTTTACACGATGGTAAAACTGTTGTACATATATCGTATTTTATGCTTATGGCGCTGACTTCTTAGGCCCTAACTATTCGATCAGGTGGAGCAACGCCCTAGGATGAAGCCTAGGATGCCCGGAACGTAGAAATGACCATAACTTTCACACTCGTTGCAATTACTCGTTTTATACGATGGAAAAACTCTTGTATTTATATTGTATTTTATGCTTCTGGCGTTGACTTCTAAGGCCCTAACTATTCGATGTGGTGGAGCAACGCCCTAGAGTGAAGAATAGGTTGCCCGGAACGTAGAAATGACCAAAACTTTAATACTGGTTGCAATTATTCGTTTTATACGATGGAAAAACTGTTGTATTTATTTTGTATTTGGTGCTTCTGGCGTTGACTTCTTAGGCCCTAACTGTTAGATGTGGAGGGCCAACGCCCTAGAGTGAAGCCTAGGTTGCCCGGAAGGTAGAAATGACCGTTACTTTCACACTGTTTGCAAATGTACATTACATACGATGGAAAAGCTGTTGTATTTATATTGTATTTTATGCTTCTGGCGTTGACTTCTTAGGCCCTAACTATTTGATCTGGTGGAGCACCGCCCTGTAGTGAAGCCTAGGTTGCCCGGAACGTAGAAATGACCATAACTTTCACAGTGGTTTCAATTATTCGTTTTATACAATGGAAGAACTGTTGTATTTATTTTATATTTTATGCTTCGGGCGTTGACTTCTATGGCCCTAACTATTCGGTCTGGTGGAGCAACGCCCTAGAGTGAAGCCTAGGTTGCCCGGAACGAAGAAATGACCATTACCTTCACACTGTTTGCGATTATTCATTTTATACGATGCTAAAACTGTTGTACATACATCGTATTTTATGCTTCTGGCGTTGGCTTCTTAGGCCCTAACTATTCGATCAGGTGGAGCAACGCCCTAGTGTGAAGCCTAGGTTGCCCGATACGTAGAAATGACCATAACTTTCATACTGGTTGCAATTATTCGTTTTATACGATGGAAAAACTGTTGTATTAATTTTGTATTTGGTGCTTCTGGCGTTGACTTCATAGGCCCTAACAATTCGATGTGGTTGAGCAACGCCCTAGAGTGAAGCCTAGATTGCGCGGAACGTAGAAATGACCATAGCTTTCATACTGGTTGCAATTACTCGTTTTATACGATGGAAAGACTGTTGTATTTATTTTGCATTTTATGCCTCTGGCGTTGACTCCTAAGGCCGTAGCTATTCGATGTGGTGGAGCAACGCCCTAGAGTGAAGCCTAGGTTGCCCGGAACGTAGAAATGACCATGTCTTTCACACTGGTTGCAATTATTCCTGTTATGCGATGGAAAAACTGTTGTACTTATATTATATTTTATGCTTCAGGCGTTGACTTCTAAGGCCGTAGCTATTCGATGTGGTGGAGCAATGCCCTAGAGTGAAGCCTAGGATGCCCCCAACGTAGAAATGACCATATTTTTCATACAGTTTGCAATTATTCCTGTTATAAGATTGAAAAACTGTTGTATTTATATTGCATTTTATGCTTCTGGCGTTGACTTCTAAGGCCGCAGCTATTCGATGTGGAGGAGCAACGCCCTAGAGTGAAGCCTAGGTTGCCCGGAACGTAGAAATGACCATAGCTTTCACACTGGTTGCAATTATTCCTGTTTTACAAGTGAAAAACTGTTGTATTTATATTGTATTTTATGCTTCTGGCGTTGACTTCCTGGGCCCTAACTATTCTATCTGGAGGGGCAACGCCCTAGAGTGAAGCCTAGGTTGCCCGGAATGCAGAAATGACCATCACTTTCACACTGGTGGCAATTATTCCTGTTATACGATGGACAAACTGTTGGATTTTTAATGTACTTTATGCTTCTGGCGATGACTTCTAAGGCCCAATGTATTCGATCTGGTGGAGCAATGCCTCAGTGTTAAGTCTAGGATGCCCGGAACGTAGAAATGTCCGTTACTTTCACACTGGTTGCAATTACTCATTTTATGCGATGGAAAAACTGTTGTACATATATCGTATTTTATGCTTTGGGCGTTGACTTCTAAGGCCCTAACTATTCGATCTGGTTTAGCAACGCCCTCGAGTGAAGCCTAGGTTGCCCGGAACGTAGAAATGACCATTACCTTCACACTGTTTGCGATTATTCATTCTATACGATGGTAAAACTGTTGTACATATATCGTATTTTATGCTTCTGGCGCTGACTTCTTAGGCCCTAACTATTCGATCAGGTGGAGCAACGCCCTAGGGTGAAGCCTAGGATGCCCGGAACGTGGAAATGACCATAACTTTCACACTGGTTGCAATTACTCGTTTTATACGATGGAAAAACTATTGTATTTATATTGTATTTTATGCTTCTGGCGTTGACTTCTAAGGTCCTAACTATTCGATCTGGTGGAGCAACGCCCTGGAGTGAAGCCTAGGTTGCGCGGAACGTAGAAATGACAATTACCTTCACACTGCTTGCAAATATACATTATATACGATGGAAAAGCTGTTGTATCTATTTTGTATTTTATGCTTCTGGCGCTGACTTCTTAGGTCCTACCTATTGGATCTGGTGGAGCAACGCCCAGGGGTGAAGTCTAGGTTGCGCGGAACGTAGAAATGACCATAAATTTTACACTGGTTTCAATTATTCGTTTTATACAATGGAAAAACTGTTGTATTTAGTTTGTATTTGGTGCTTCTGTCGATGACTTCTTAGGCCCTAACTATTGGATCTGGTGGAGCACCGCCCTGTAGTGAAGCATAGGTTGCGCGGAACGTAGAAATGACCTGCACTTTCACACTGGTTGCAGTTATTCCTGTTATACGATGGAAAAACTGTTGCATTTTTATTGTATTTTATGCTTCTGGCATTGACTTCTGAGGCCCTAGCTATTCCATCTTGTGGAGCAACGCCCTAGAGTGGAGCCTAGGTCGCCCGAAACATAGAAATGACCATTACCTTCACTCTGGTTGCAATTATTCCAGCTATACGATGGACAAACTGTTGGATTTTGATTGTACTTTATACTTCTGGCGTTGACTTCTAAGGCCCTATGTATTCGATCTGGTGTACCAATGCCTCAATGTTAAGTCTAGGATGCACGCAACGTAGAAATGGCTATTACTTTCACACTGGTTGCAATTATTCGTTTTATACGATGGAAAAACTGTTGTACATATATCGTATTTTATGCTTCTGGCGCTGACTTCTTAGGCCCTAACTATTCGATCAGGTGGAGCAACGCCCTAGGGTGAAGGCTAGGTTGCGCGGAACGTAGAAATGACCATAACTTTCACACTGGTTTCAATTATTCGTTTTATACAATGGAAAAACTGTTCTACTTATTTTGTATTTTATGCTTCGGCCGTTGACTCCTAACGCCCCAACTATTCGATCTGGTGGAGCAACGCCTTAGGGTGAAAGGTAGGTTGCCCGGAATATAGAAATGACCATCACCTTCACACGGTTTGCGATTATTCATTTTATACGATGATAAAACTGTTGTACATATATCGTATTTTATGCTTCTGGCGTTGACTTCTTAGGCCCTAACTATTCGATCAGGTGGAGCAACGCCCTAGGGTGAAGCATAGCTTGCCCGGAACGTAGAAATGACCAAAACTTTCATACTGGATGCAATTATTCGTTTTATACGATGGAAAAACTGTTGTATTTATTTTGTATTTGGTGCTTCTGGCGTTGACTTCTTAGGCCCTAACTGTTAGATGTGGAGGGCCAACGCCCTAGAGTGAAGACTAGGTTGCCCGGAACGAAGAAATGACCATTACCTTCACACTGTTTGCGATTATTCATTTTATACGATGGTAAAACTGTTGTACATACATCGTATTTTATGCTTCTGGCGTTGACTTCTTAGGCCCTAACTATTCGATCAGGTGGAGCAACGCCCAGGGGTGAAGCCTAGGTTGCGCGGAACGTAGAAATGACCATAACTTTCATACTGGTTGCAATGACTCGTTTTATACGATGGAAAGACTGTTGTATTTATTTTATATTTTATGCCTCTGGCGTTGACTTCTAAGGCCGTAGCTATTCGATGTGGTGGAGCAACGCCCTAGAGTGTAGCCTAGGTTGCCCGGAATGTAGAAATGACCATCACTTTCACACTGGTTGCTATTATTCTTGTTATACGATCGAAAAACTGTTGTATTTATTTTGTATTTTATGCTTCGGGCGTTGACTTCTAAGGCTCCAACTATTCGATCTGGTGGAGAAACGCCCTAGAGTGAAGCCTAGGTTGCCCGGAATGTAGAATTGACCATTACCTTCACACTGTTTGCGATTATTGATTTTATACGACGGTAAAACTGTTGTACATATATCGTATTTTATGCTTCTGGCGCTGACTTCTTAGGCCCTAACCATTCGATCAGGTGGAGCAACGCCCTAGGGTGAAGCCTAGGATGCCCGGAACGTAGAAATGACCATAACTTTCACACTGGTTGCAATTACTCGTTTTATACGATGGAAAAACTGTTCTATTTATATTGTATTTTATGCTTCGGGCATTGACTTCGAAGGCCCTAACTATTCGATCAGGTGGAGCAACGCCCTAGGGTGAAGCCTAGGTTGCCCGGAACGGAGAAATGACCATTACCTTCACACTGTTTGCGATTATTCATTTTATACGATGGTAAAACTGTTGTACATATATCGTATTTTATGCTTCTGGCGCTGACTTCTTAGGCCCTAACTATTCGATCAGGTGGAGCAACGCCCTAGGGTGAAGCCTAGGATGCCCAGAACGTAGAAATGACCATAACTTTCACACTGGTTGCAATTATTCCTGTTATACAAGTGAAAAACTGTTGTATTTATATTGTATTTTATGCTTCTGGCGTTGACTTCTTAGGCCCTATCTATTCGATCTGGCGGAGCAACGCCCTAGAGTGAAGCCTAGGTTGCCCGGAAAGTAGAAATGACCATTACCTCCACACTGTTTGCAATTATTCATTTTATACGATGGCAAAACTGTTGTACATATATCGTATTTTATTCTTCTGGCGTTGACTTCTTAGGCCCTAACTATTCGATCAGGTGGAGCACCGCCCTAGGGAGAAGCGTAGGTTGCCCGGAACGTGGAAATGACCATAACTTTCACACTGGTTTCAATTATTCGTTTTATACAATGGAAAAACTGTTCTATTTATTTTGTATTTTATGCTTCGGGCGTTGACTTCCATGGCCCTAACTATTCGATCTGGTGGAGCAACGCCCTAGAGTGAAGCCTAGGTTGCCCGGAACGTAGAAATGACCATTACCCTCACTCTGTTTGCGATTATTCATTTTATACGATGGTAAAACTGTTGTATTTATTTTGTATTTTATGCTTCTGGCATTGACTTCTAAGGCCCTAGCTATTCCATCTGGTGGAGCAACGCCCTAGAGTGGAGCCTAGGTCGCTCGAAACGTGGAAATGACCATTACTTTCACTCTGGTTGCAATTATTCCAGCTTTACGATGGACAAACTGTTGGATTTTGATTGTACTTTATGCTTCAGGCGTTGACTTCTTAGGCACTAACTATTCGCTCTGGTGGAACAACGCCCTAGGGTGAAGCCTAGGTTGCCCGGAACGTAGAAATGACCATTACCTTCACACTGTTTGCGATTATTCATTTTATACGATGGTAAAACTGTTGTACATATATCGTATTTTATGCTTCTGGCGCTGACTTCTTAGGCCCTAACTATTCGGTCAGGTGGAGCAACGCCCTAGGGTGAAGCCTAGGATGCCCGGAACGTAGAAATGACCATAACTTTCACACTGGTTGCAATTACTCGTTTTATACGATCGAAAAACTTTTGTATTTATTTTGTACTTTATGCCTCTGGCGTTGACTCCTAAGGCCGTAGCTATTCGATGTGGTGGAGCAACGCGCTAGAGTGAAGCCTAGGTTGCCCGGAATGTAGAAATGACCATCACTTTCACACTGGTTGCTATTATTCTTGTTATACGATCGAAAAACTGGTGTATTTATTTTGTATTTTATGCCTCTGCCGTTGACTCCTGAGGCCGTAGCTATTCGATGTGGTGGAGCAACGTCCTAGAGTGAAGCCTAGGTTGCCCGGAAAGTAGAAATGACCATTACCTCCACACTGTTTGCAATTATTCATTTTATACAATGGAGAAACTGTTGTATTTATATTGTTTTTTATAGTTATGGCGTTGACTTCTAAGGCCGTAGCTATTCGATGTGGTGGAGCAATGCCCTAGAGTGAAGACTAGGATGCCCGCAACGTAGAAATGACCATATTTTTCACTCTGTTTGCAATAATTCCTGTTATACGATTGAAAAACTGTTGTATTTATATTGTATTTTATGCTTCTGGCGTTGACTTCTAAGGCCGCAGCTATTCGATGTGGTGGAGCAACGCCCTAGAGTGAAGCCTAGGTTTCCCGAAACGTAGTAATGACCATAGCTTTCACACTGGTTGCAATTATTCCTGTTATGCAAGTGAAAAACTGTTGTATTTATATTGTATTTTATGCTTCTGGCGCTGACTTCCTGGGCCCTAACTACTCTATCTGGAGGAGCAACGCCCTAGAGTGAAGCCTAGGATGCCCGGAATGCAGAAATGACCATCACTTTCACACTGGTGGCAATTATTCCTGTTATACGATGGACAAACTGTTGGATTTTTAATGTACTTTATGCTTCTGGCGTTGACTTCTAAGGCCCTATGTATTCGATCTGGTGGAGCAATGCCTCAGTGTTAAGTCTAGGATGCCCGGAACGTAGAAATGTCCGTTACTTTCACACTGGTTGCAATTACTCATTTTATGCGATGGAAAAACTGTTGAACATATATCGTATTTTATGCTTCTGGCGTTGACTTCTTGGGCCCTAACTATTCGATCAGGTGGAGCAACGCCCTAGGGTGAAGCCTAGGTTGCCCGGAACGTAGAAATGACCATTGCCTTCACACTGTTTGCAAATATACATTATATACGATGGAAAAGCTGTTGTATCTATTTTGTATTTTATGCTTCTGGCGCTGACTTCTTAGGTCCTAACTATTGGATCTGGTGGAGCAACGCCCAGGGGTGAAGCCTAGGTTGCGCGGAACGGAGAAATGACCATTACCTTCACACTGTTTGCGATTATTCATTTTATACGATGGTAAAACTGTTGTACATATATCGTATTTTATGCTTCTGGCGCTGACTTCTTAGGCCCTAACCATTCGATCAGGTGGAGCAACGCCCTAGGGTGAAGCCTAGGATGCCCGGAACGTAGAAATGACCATAACTTTCACACTGGTTGCAATTACTCGTTTTATACGATGGAAAAACTGTTCTATTTATATTGTATTTTATGCTTCGGGCATTGACTTCGAAGGCCCTAACTATTCGATCAGGTGGAGCAACGCCCTAGGGTGAAGCCTAGGTTGCCCGGAACGGAGAAATGACCATTACCTTCACACTGTTTGCGATTATTCATTTTATACGATGGTAAAACTGTTGTACATATATCGTATTTTATGCTTCTGGCGCTGGCTTCTTAGGCCCTAACTATTCGATCAGGTGGAGCAACGCCCTAGGGTGAAGCCTAGGATGCCCAGAACGTAGAAATGACCATAACTTTCACACTGGTTGCAATTATTCCTGTTATACAAGTGAAAAACTGTTGTATTTATATTGTATTTTATGCTTCTGGCGTTGACTTCTTAGGCCCTATCTATTCGATCTGGCGGAGCAACGCCCTAGAGTGAAGCCTAGGTTGCCCGGAATGTAGAAATGACCATCACTTTCACACTGGTTGCTATTATTCTTGTTATACGATCGAAAAACTGTTGTATTTATTTTGTATTTTATGCCTCTGGCGTTGACTCCTAAGGCCGTAGCTATTCGATGTGGTGGATCAACGCCCTAGAGTGAAGCCTAGGTTGCCCGGAACGTAGAAATGACCATGTCTTTCACACTGGTTGCAATTATTCCTGTTATACGATGGAAAAACTGTTGTACTTATATTATATTTTATGCTTCAGGCGTTGTCTTCTAAGGGCGTAGCTATTCGATGTGGTGGAGAAACGCCCTAGAGTGAAGCCTAGGTTGCCCGGAAAGTAGAAATGACCATTACCTCCACACTGTTTGCAATTATTCATTTTATACAATGGAGAAACTGTTGTATTTATATTGTTTTTTATAGTTATGGCGTTGACTTCTAAGGCCGTAGCTATTCGATGTGGTGGAGCAATGCCCTAGAGTGAAGACTAGGATGCCCGCAACGTAGAAATGACCATATTTTTCACTCTGTTTGCAATTATTCCTGTTATACGATTGAAAAACTGTTGTATTTATATTGTATTTTATGCTTCTGGCGTTGACTTCTAAGGCCGCAGCTATTCGATGTGGTGGAGCAACGCCCTAGAGTGAAGCCTAGGTTTCCCGAAACGTAGAAATGACCATAGCTTTCACACTGGTTGCAATTATTCCTGTTATGCAAGTGAAAAACTGTTGTATTTATATTGTGTTTTATGCTTCTGGCGTTGACTTCTAAGGCCCTATGTATTCGATCTGGTGGAGCAATGCCTCAGTGTTAAGTCTAGGATGCCCGGAACGTAGAAATGTCCGTTACTTTCACACTGTTTGCGATTATTCATTTTATACGACGGTAAAACTGTTGTACATATATCGTATTTTATGCTTCTGGCGTTGACTTCTTAGGCCCTGACTATTCGATCAGGTGGATCAACGCCCTAGGGTGAAGCCTAGGTTGCCCGGAACGTAGAAATGACCATTGCCTTCACACTGTTTGCAAATATACATTATATACGATGGAAAAGCTGTTGTATCTATTTTGTATTTTATGCTTCTGGCGCTGACTTCTTAGGTCCTAACTATTGGATCTGGTGGAGCAACGCCCAGGGGTGAAGCCTAGGTTGCGCGGAACGTAGAAATGACCATAACTTTCACACTGGTTTCAATTATTCGTTTTATACAATGGAAAAACTGTTCTATTTATATTGTATTTTATGCTTCGGGCGTTAACTTCTAAGGCCCTAACTATTCGATCTGGTGGAGCAACGCCCTAGAGTGAAGCCTAGGTTGCCCGGAAATAGAAATGACCATTACCTTCACACTGTTTGCGATTATTCATTTTATACGATGGCAAAACTGTTGTACATATATCGTCTTTTATGCTTCTGGCGTTGACTTCTTAGGCCCTACCTATTCGATCAGGTGGAGCAACGCCCTAGGGTGAAGCGTAGGTTGCCCGGAACGTGGAAATGACCATAACTTTCACACTGGTTTCAATTATTCGTTTTATACAATGGAAAAACTGTTCTATTTATTTTGTGTTTTATGCTTCGGGCGTTGACTTCTATGGCCCTAACTATTCGATCTGGTGGAGCAACGCCCTAGAGTGTAGCCTAGGTTGCCCGTAACGTAGAAATGACCATTACCTTCACACTGTTTGCGATTATTCATTTTATACGATGGTAAAACTGTTGTATTTATTTTGTATTTTATGCTTCTGGCATTGACTTCTAAGGCCCTAGCTATTCCATCTGGTGGAGCAACGCCCTAGGGTGGAGCCTAGGTCGCCCGAAACGTGGAAATGACCATTACTTTCACTCTGGTTGCAATTATTCCAGCTATACGATGGTCAAACTGTTGGATTTTGATTGTACTTTATGCTTCAGGCGTTGACTTCTTAGGCCCTAACTATTCGCTCTGGTGGAACAACGCCCTAGGGTGAAGCCTAGGTTGCCCGGAACGTAGAAATGACCATTACCTTCACACTGTTTGCGATTATTCATTTTATGCGATGGAAAAACTGCTGTACATATATCGTATTTTATGCTTCTGGCATTGACTTCTTAGGCCCTAACTATTCGGTCTGGTGGAGCAACGCCCAGGGGTGAAGTCTAGGTTGCGCGGGACGTAGCAATGACCATAACTTTCACACTGGTTTCAATTGTTCGTTTTATACAATGGAAAAACTGTTCTATTTATTTTGTATTTTATGCTGCCGGCGTTGACTTCTAAGGCCCCAACTATTCGATCTGGTGGAGAAACGCCCTAGAGTAAAGCTTAGGTTGCCCGGAATGTAGAATTGACCATTACCTTCACACTGTTTGCGATTATTGATTTTATACGACGGTAAAACTGTTGTACATATATCGTATTTTATGCTTCTGGCGCTGACTTCTTAGGCCCTAACCATTCGATCAGGTGGAGCAACGCCCTAGGGTGAAGCCTAGGATGCCCGGAACGTAGAAATGACCATTACCTTCACACTGTTTGCGATTATTCATTTTATGCGATGGAAAAACTGCTGTACATATATCGTATTTTATGCTTCTGGCATTGACTTCTTAGGCCCTAACTATTCGGTGTGGTGGAGCAACGCCCAGGGGTGAAGTCTAGGTTGCGCGGGACGTAGCAATGACCATAACTTTCACACTGGTTTCAATTGTTCGTTTTATACAATGGAAAAACTGTTCTATTTATTTTGTATTTTATGCTGCCGGCGTTGACTTCTAAGGCCCCAACTATTCGATCTGGTGGAGAAACGCCCTAGAGTGAAGCTTAGGTTGCCCGGAATGTAGAATTGACCATTACCTTCACACTGTTTGCGATTATTGATTTTATACGACGGTAAAACTGTTGTACATATATCGTATTTTATGCTTCTGGCGTTGACTTCTTAGGCCCTGACTATTCGATCAGGTGGATCAACGCCCTAGGGTGAAGCCTAGGTTGCCCGGAACGTAGAAATGACCATTGCCTTCACAGTGTTTGCAAATATACATTATATACGATGGAAAAGCTGTTGTATCTATTTTGTATTTTATGCTTCTGGCGCTGACTTCTTAGGTCCTAACTATTGGATCTGGTGGAGCAACGCCCAGGGGTGAAGCCTAGGTTGCGCGGAACGTAGAAATGACCATAACTTTCACACTGGTTTCAATTATTCGTTTTATACAATGGAAAAACTGTTCTATTTATATTGTATTTTATGCTTCGGGCGTTAACTTCTAAGGCCCTAACTATTCGATCTGGTGGAGCAACGCCCTAGAGTGAAGCCTAGGTTGCCCGGAAATAGAAATGACCATTACCTTCACACTGTTTGCGATTATTCATTTTATACGATGGCAAAACTGTTGTACATATATCGTCTTTTATGCTTCTGGCGTTGACTTCTTAGGCCCTACCTATTCGATCAGGTGGAGCAACGCCCTAGGGTGAAGCGTAGGTTGCCCGGAACGTGGAAATGACCATAACTTTCACACTGGTTTCAATTATTCGTTTTATACAATCGAAAAACTGTTCTATTTATTTTGTGTTTTATGCTTCGGGCGTTGACTTCTATGGCCCTAACTATTCGATCTGGTGGAGCAACGCCCTAGAGTGTAGCCTAGGTTGCCCGTAACGTAGAAATGACCATTACCTTCACACTGTTTGCGATTATTCATTTTATACGATGGTAAAACTGTTGTATTTATTTTGTATTTTATGCTTCTGGCATTGGCTTCTAAGGCCCTAGCTATTCCATCTGGTGGAGCAACGCCCTAGGGTGGAGCCTAGGTCGCCCGAAACGTGGAAATGACCATTACTTTCACTCTGGTTGCAATTATTCCAGCTATACGATGGTCAAACTGTTGGATTTTGATTGTACTTTATGCTTCAGGCGTTGACTTCTTAGGCCCTAACTATTCGCTCTGGTGGAACAACGCCCTAGGGTGAAGCCTAGGTTGCCCGGAACGTAGAAATGACCATTACCTTCACACTGTTTGCGATTATTCATTTTATGCGATGGAAAAACTGCTGTACATATATCGTATTTTATGCTTCTGGCATTGACTTCTTAGGCCCTAACTATTCGGTCTGGTGGAGCAACGCCCAGGGGTGAAGTCTAGGTTGCGCGGGACGTAGCAATGACCATAACTTTCACACTGGTTTCAATTGTTCGTTTTATACAATGGAAAAACTGTTCTATTTATTTTGTATTTTATGCTGCCGGCGTTGACTTCTAAGGCCCCAACTATTCGATCTGGTGGAGAAACGCCCTAGAGTGAAGCTTAGGTTGCCCGGAATGTAGAATTGACCATTACCTTCACACTGTTTGCGATTATTGATTTTATACGACGGTAAAACTGTTGTACATATATCGTATTTTATGCTTCTGGCGCTGACTTCTTAGGCCCTAACCATTCGATCAGGTGGAGCAACGCCCTAGGGTGAAGCCTAGGATGCCCGGAACGTAGAAATGACCATTACCTTCACACTGTTTGCGATTATTCATTTTATGCGATGGAAAAACTGCTGTACATATATCGTATTTTATGCTTCTGGCATTGACTTCTTAGGCCCTAACTATTCGGTCTGGTGGAGCAACGCCCAGGGGTGAAGTCTAGGTTGCGCGGGACGTAGCAATGACCATAACTTTCACACTGGTTTCAATTGTTCGTTTTATACAATGGAAAAACTGTTCTATTTATTTTGTATTTTATGCTGCCGGCGTTGACTTCTAAGGCCCCAACTATTCGATCTGGTGGAGAAACGCCCTAGAGTGAAGCTTAGGTTGCCCGGAATGTAGAATTGACCATTACCTTCACACTGTTTGCGATTATTGATTTTATACGACGGTAAAACTGTTGTACATATATCGTATTTTATGCTTCTGGCGCTGACTTCTTAGGCCCTAACCATTCGATCAGGTGGAGCAACGCCCTAGGGTGAAGCCTAGGATGCCCGGAACGTAGAAATGACCATAACTTTCACACTGGTTGCAATTACTCGTTTTATACGATGGAAAAACTGTTCTATTTATATTGTATTTTATGCTTCGGGCATTGACTTCGAAGGCCCTAACTATTCGATCAGGTGGAGCAACGCCCTAGGGTGAAGCCTAGGTTGCCCGGAACGTAGAAATGACAATTGCCTTCACACTGTTTGCAAATATACATTATATACGATGGAAAAGCTGTTGTATCTATTTTGTATTTTATGCTTCTGGCGCTGACTTCTTAGGTCCTAACTATTGGATCTGGAGGAGCAACGCCCAGGGGTGAAGCCTAGGTTGCGCGGAACGTAGAAATCACCATAACTTTCACACTGGTTTCAATTATTCGTTTTATACAATGGAAAAACTGTTGTATTTATATTGTATTTTATGCTTCGGGCGTTGACTTCGAAGGCCCTAACTATTCGATGTGGTGGAGCAACGTCCTAGAGTGAAGCCTAGGTTGCCCGGAACGTAGAAATGACCATAGCTTTCACACTGGTTGCAATTATTCCTGTTATACAAGTGAAAAACTGTTGTATTTATATTGTATTTTATGCTTCTGGCGTTGACTTCTTAGGCCCTATCTATTCGATCTGGCGGAGCAACGCCCTAGAGTGTAGCCTAGGTTGCCCGGAATGTAGAAATGACCATCACTTTCACACTGGTTGCTATTATTCTTGTTATACGATCGAAAAACTGTTGTATTTATTTTGTATTTTATGCCTCTGGCGTTGACTCCTAAGGCCGTAGCTATTCGATGTGGTGGAGCAATGCCCTAGAGTGAAGCCTAGGATGCCCGCAACGTAGAAATGACCATTACCTTCACACTGCTTGCAAATATACATTATATACGATGGAAAAGCTGCTGTATCTATTTTGTATTTTATGCTTCTGGCGCTGACTTCTTAGGTCCTAGCTATACGATCTGGTGGAGCAACGCCCTAGAGTGAAGCCTAAGTTGCCCGGAAAGTAGAAATGACCATTACCTCCACACTGTTTGCAATTATTCATTTTATACGATGGCAAAACTGTTGTACATATATCGTATTTTATGCTTTTGGCGTTGACTTCTTAGGCCCTAACTATTCGATCAGGTGGAGCAACGCCGTAGGGAGAAGCGTAGGTTGCCCGGAACGTGGAAATGACCATAACTTTCACACTGGTTTCAATTATTCGTTTTATACAATGGAAAAACTGTTCTATTTATTTTGTATTTTATGCTTCGGGCGTTGACTTCTATGGCCCTAACTATTCGATCTGGTGGAGCAACGCCCTAGAGTGTAGCCTAGGTTGCCCGGAACGTAGAAATGACCATTACCTTCACACTGTTTGCGATTATTCATTTTATGCGATGGTAAAACTGTTGTATTTATTTTGTATTTTATGCTTCTGGCATTGACTTCTAAGGCCCTAGCTATTCCATCTGATGGAGCAACGCCCTAGAGTGGAGCCTAGGTCGCCCGAAACGTGGAAATGACCATTACTTTCACTCTGGTTGTAATTATTCCAGCTTTACGATGGACAAACTGTTGGATTTTGATTGTACTTTATGCTTCAGGCGTTGACTTCTTAGGCACTAACTATTCGCTCTGGTGGAACAACGCCCTAGGGTGAAGCCTAGGTTGCCCGGAACGTAGAAATGACCATTACCTTCACACTGTTTGCGATTATTCATTTTATACGATGGTAAAACTGTTGTACATATATCGTATTTTATGCTTCTGGCGCTGACTTCTTAGGCCCTAACTATTCGATCAGGTGGAGCAACGCCCTAGGGTGAAGCCTAGGATGCCCGGAACGTAGAAATGACCATAACTTTCACACAGGTTGCAATTACTCGTTTTATACGATGGAAAAACTATTGTATTTATATTGTATTTTATGCTTCTGGCGTTGACTTCTAAGGCCCTAACTATTCGATGTGGTGGAGCAACGTCCTAGAGAGAAGCTTAGGATGCCCGGAACGTAGAAATGACCATAACTTTCACACTGGTTGCAATTACTCGTTTTATACGATGGAAAAACTATTGTATTTATACTGTATATTATGCTTCTGGCGTTGACTTCTAAGGCCCTAACTATTCGATGTGGTGGAGCAACGTCCTAGAGTGAAGCCTAGGTTGCCCGGAACGTAGAAATGACCATAGCTCTCACACTGGTTGCAATTATTCCTGTTATACAAGTGAAAAACTGTTGTACATATATTGTATTTTATGCTTCTGGCGTTGACTTCTTAGGCCCTATCTATTCGATCTGGCGGAGCAACGCCCTAGAGTGTAGCCTAGGTTGCCCGGAATGTAGAAATGACCATAACTTTCACACTGGTTGCAATTACTCGTTTTATACGATGGAAAAACTATTGTATTTATATTGTATTTTATGCTTCTGGCGTTGACTTCTAAGGCCCTAACTATTCGATCCGGTGGAGCAACGCCCTGGAGTGAAGCCTAGGTTGCGCGGAACGTAGAAATGACCATTACCTTCACACTGCTTGCAAATATACATTATATACGATGGAAAAGCTGTTGTATCTATTTTGTATTTTATGCTTCTGGCGCTGACTTCTTACGTCCTAGCTATTCGATCTGGTGGAGCAACGCCCTAGAGTGAAGCCTAGGTTGGCCGCAAAGTAGAAATGACCATTACCTCCACACTGTTTGCAATTATTCATTTTATACGATGGCAAAACTGTTGTACATATATCGTATTTTATGCTTCTGGCGTTGACTTCTTAGGCCCTAACTATTCGATCAGGTGGAGCAACGCCCTAGGGTGAAGCGTAGGTTGCCCGGAACGTGGAAATGACCATAACTTTCACACTGGTTTCAATTATTCGTTTTATACAATGGAAAAACTGTTGTATTTATTTTGTATTTTATGCTTCGGGCGTTGACTTCTATGGCCCTAACTATTCGATTTGGTGGAGCAACGCCCTAGAGTGAAGCCTAGGTTGCCCGGAACGTAGAAATGACCATGTCTTTCACACTGGTTGCAATTATTCCTGTTATACGATGGAAAAACTGTTCTATTTATATTGTATTTTATGCTTCGGGCGTTAACTTCTAAGGCCCTAACTATTCGATCTGGTGGAACAACGCCCTAGAGTGAAGCCTAGGTTGCCCGGAACATAGAAATGACCATTACCTTCACACTGTTTGCGATTATTCATTTTATGCGATGGAAAAACTGCTGTACATATATCGTATTTTATGCTTCTGGCATTGACTTCTTAGGCCCTAACTATTCGATCAGGTGGAGCAACGCCCTAGGGTGAAGCCTAGGATGCCCGGAACGTAGAAATGACCATTACCTTCACACTGCTTGCAAATATACATTATATACGATGGAAAAGATGTTGTATCTATTTTGTATTTTATGCTTCTGGCGCTGACTTCTTAGGTCCTAGCTATTGGATCTGGTGGAGCAACGCCCAGGGGTGAAGCCTAGGTTGCGCGGAACGTAGAAATGACCATAACTTTCACACTGGTTTCAATTATTCGTTTTATACAATGGAAAAACTGTTCTATTTACATTGTATTTTATGCTTCGGGCGTTAACTTCTAAGGCCCTAACTATTCGATCTGGTGGAGCAACGCCCTAGAGTGAAGCCTAGGTTGCCCGGAAAGTAGAAATGACCATTACCTCCACACGGTTTGCAATTATTCATTTTATACGATGGCAAAACTGTTGCACATATATCGTATTTTATGCTTCTGGCGTTGAGTTCTTAGGCCCTAACTATTCGATCAGGTGGAGCAACGCCCTAGGGAGAAGCGTAGGTTGCCCGGAACGTGGAAATGACCATAAATTTTACACTGGTTTCAATTATTCGTTTTATACAATGGAAAAACTGTTCTATTTATTTTGTATTTTATGCTTCGGGCGTTGACTTCTATGGCCCTAACTATTCGATCTGGTGGAGCAACGCCCTAGAGTGAAGCCTAGGTTGCCCGGAACGTAGAAATGACCATTACCTTCACACTGTTTGCGATTATTCATTTTATACGATGGTAAAACTGTTGTATTTATTTTGTATTTTATGCTTCTGGCATTGACTTCTAAGGCCCTAGCAATTCCATCTGGTGGAGCAACGCCCTAGAGTGGAGCCTAGGTCGCCCGAAACGTGGAAATGACCATTACTTTCACTCTGGTTGCAATTATTCCAGCTTTACGATGGACAAACTGTTGGATTTTGATTGTACTTTATGCTTCAGGCGTTGACTTCTTAGGCACTAACTATTCGCTCTGGTGGAACAACGCCCTAGGGTGAAGCCTAGGTTGCCCGGAACGTAGAAATGACCATTACCTTCACACTGTTTGCGATTATTCATTTTATACGATGGTAAAACTGTTATACATATATCGTATTTTATGCTTCTGGCGCTGACTTCTTAGGCCCTAACTATTCGATCAGGTGGAGCAACGCCCTATGGTGAAGCCTAGGATGCCCGGAACGTAGAAATGACCATAACTTTCATACTGGTTGCAATTATTCCTGTTATATGATGGAAAAACTGTTGTATTTATATTGTATTTTATGCTTCGGGCGTTGACTGCTATGGCCCTAACTATTCAATCTGTTGGATCAACGCCCTAGAGTGAAGCCTAGGTTGCTCGGAACGTAGAAATGACCATACCATTCACACTGGTTGAAATTATTCGCTTAATACGGTGGAAAAGCTGTTGCATCTTTATTGTATTTTATGCTTCTGGCGTTGACTTCTAAGGCCCTAACTATTCGATGTGGTGGAGCAACGTCCTAGAGTGAAGCCGAGGTTGCCCGGAACGTAGAAATGACCATAGCTTTCACACTGGTTGCAATTATTCCTGTTATACAAGTGAAAAACTGTTGTATTTATATTGTATTTTATGCTTCTGGCGTTGACTTCTTAGGCCCTATCTATTCGATCTGGCGGAGCAACGCCCTAGAGTGAAGCCTAGGTTGCCCGGAATGCAGAAATGACCATCACTTTCACACTGGTGGCAATTATTCCTGTTATACGATGGACAAACTGTTGGATTTTTAATGTACTTTATGCTTCTGGCGTTGACTTCTAAGGCCCTATGTATTCGATCTGGTGGAGCAATGCCTCAGTGTTAAGTCCAGGATGCCCGGAACGTAGAAATGTCCGTTACTTTCACACTGGTTGCAATTACTGATTTTATGCGATGGAAAAACTGTTGTACATATATCGTATTTTACGCTTCTAGCATTGACTTCTTAGGCCCTAACTATTCGATCTGGCGGAGCAACGCCCAGGGGTGAAGCCTAGGTTGCGCGGAACGTAGAAATGACCATAACTTTCACACTGGTTTCAATTGTTCGTTTTATACAATGGAAAAACTGTTCTATTTGTTTTGTATTTTATGCTTCGGGCGTTGACTTCTAAGGCCCCAACTATTCGATCAGGTGGAGCAACGCCCTAGGGTGAAGCCTAGGTTGCCCGGAACGTAGAAATGACCATAGCCTTCACACTGTTTGCAAGTATACATTATATACGATGGAAAAGCTGTTGTATCTATTTTGTATTTTATGCTTCTGGCGCTGACTTCTTAGGTCCTAACTATTGGATCTGGTGGAGCAACGCCCAGGGATGAAGCCGAGGTTGCGCGGAACGTAGAAATGACCATAACTTTCACACTGGTTTCAATTATTCGTTTTATACAATGGAAAAGCTGTTCTATTTATATTGTATTTTATGCTTCGGGCGTTGACTTCTATGGCCCTAACTATTCGATCTAGTGGAGCAACGCCCTAGAGTGAAGCCTAGGTTGCCCGGAACGTAGAAATGACCATTACCTTCACACTGTTTGCGATTATTCATTTTATACGATGGGAAAACTGTTGTATTTATTTTGTATTTTATGCTTCTGGCATTGACTTCTAAGGCCCTAGCTATTCCATCTGGTGGAGCAACGCCCTAGGGTGGAGCCTAGGTCGCCCGAAACGTGGAAACGACCATTACTTTCACTCTGGTTGCAATTATGCCAGCTATACGATGGACAAACTGTTGGATTTTGATTGTACTTTATGCTTCAGGCGTTGACTTCTGAGGGCCTAACTATTCGCTCTGGTGGAACAACGCCCTAGGGTGAAGCCTAGGTTGCCCGGAACGTAGAAATGACCATTACCTTCACACTGTTTGCGATTATTCATTTTATGCGATGGAAAAACTGTTGTACATATATCGTATTTTATGCTTCTGGCATTGACATCTTAGGCCCTAACTATTCGATCTGGTGGAGCAACGCCCAGGTGTGAAGCCTAGGTTGCGCGGAACGTAGAAATGACCATAACTTTCACACTGGTTTCAATTGTTCGTTTTATACAATGTAAAAACTGTTCTATTTATTTTGTAGTTTATGCTTCGAGAGTTGACTTCTTAGGCCCTAACTATTCGATGAGGTGGAGCAACGCCCTAGGGTGAAGCCTAGGATGCCCGGAACGTAGAAATGACCATAACTTTCACACTGGTTGCAATTACTCGTTTTATACGATGGAAAAACTATTGTATTTATATTGTATATTATGCTTCTGGCGTTGACTTCTAAGGCCCTAACTATTCGATGTGGTGGAGCAACGTCCTAGAGTGAAGCCTAGGTTGCCCGGAAAGTAGAAATGACCATAGCTTTCACACTGGTTGCAATTATTCCTGTTATACAAGTGATAAACTGTTGTATTTATATTGTATTTTATGCTTCTGGCGTTGACTTCTTAGGCCCTATCTATTCGATCTGGCGGAGCAACGCCCTAGAGTGTAGCCTAGGTTGCCCGGAATGTAGAAATGACCATCACTTTCACACTGGTTGCTATTATTCTTGTTATACGATCGAAAAACTGTTGTATTTATTTTGTATTTTATGCCTCTGGCGTTGACTCCTAAGGCCGTAGCTATTCGATGTGGTGGAGCAACGCCCTAGAGTGAAGCCTACGTTGCCCGGAACGTAGAAAGGACCATGTCTTTCACACTGGTTGCAATTATACCTGTTATACGACGGAAAAACTGTTGTACTTATATTGTATTTTATGTTTCAGGCGTTGACTTCTAAGGGCGTAGCTATTCGATGTGGTGGAGAAACGCCCTAGAGTGAAGCCTAGGTTGCCCGGAAAGTAGAAATGACCATTACCTCCACACTGTTTGCAGTTGTTCATTTTATAGAATGGAGAAACTGTTGTATTTATATTGTTTTTTATAGTTATGGCGTTGACTTCTAAGGCCGTGGCTATTCGATGTGGTGGAGCAATGCCCTAGAGTGAAGCCTAGGATGCCCGCAACGTAGAAATGACCATATTTTTCACACTGTTTGCAATTATTCCTGTTATACGATTGAAAAACTGTTGTATTTATATTGTATTTTATGCTTCTGGCGTTGACTTCTAAGGCCGCAGCTATTCGATGTGGTGGAGCAACGTCCTAGAGTGAAGCCGAGGTTGCCCGGAACGTAGAAATGACCATAGCTTTCACACTGGTTGCAATTATTCCTGTTATACAAGTGAAAACCTGTTGTATTTATATTGTATTTTATGCTTCTGCCGTTGACTTCTTAGGCCCTATCTATTCGATCTGGCGGAGCAACGCCCTAGAGTGAAGCCTAGGTTGCCCGGAATGTAGAAATGACCATCACTTTCACACTGGTTGCTATTATTCTTGTTATACGATCGAAAAACTGTTGTATTTAATTTGTATTTTATGCCTCTGGCGTTGACTCCTAAGGCCGTAGCTATTCGATGTGGTGGAGCAACGCCCTAGAGTGAAGCCTAGGTTGCCCGGAACGTAGAAATGACCATGTCTTTCACACTGGTTGCAATTATTCCTGTTATACGATGGAAAAACTGTTGTACTTATATTATATTTTATGCTTCAGGCGTTGTCTTCTAAGGGCGTACCTATTCGATGTGGTGGAGAAACGCCCTAGAGTGAAGCCTAGGTTGCCCGGAAAGTAGAAATGACCATTACCTCCACACTGTTTGCAATTATTCATTTTATACAATGGAGAAACTGTTGTATTTATATTGTTTTTTATAGTTATGGCGTTGACTTCTAAGGCCGTAGCTATTCGATGTGGTGGAGCAATGCCCTAGAGTGAAGACTAGGATGCCCGCAACGTAGAAATGACCGTATTTTTCACTCTGTTTGCAATTATTCCTGTTATACGATTGAAAAACTGTTGTATTTATATTGTATTTTATGCTTCTGGCGTTGACTTCTAAGGCCGCAGCTATTCGATGTGGTGGAGCAACGCCCTAGAGTGAAGCCTAGGTTTCCCGAAACGTAGAAATGACCATAGCTTTCACACTGGTTGCAATTATTCCTGTTATGCAAGTGAAAAACTGTTGTATTTATATTGTATTTTATGCTTCTGGCGTTGACTTCCTGGGCCCTAACTATTCTATCTGGAGGAGCAACGCCCTAGAGTGAAGCCTAGGTTGCCCGGAATGCAGAAATGACCATCACTTTCACACTGGTGCCAATTATTCCTGTTATACGATGGACAAACTGTTGGATTTTTAATGTACTTTATGCTTCTGGCGTTGACTTCTAAGGCCCTATGTATTCGATCTGGTGGAGCAATGCCTCAGTGTTAAGTCCAGGATGCCCGGAACGTAGAAATGTCCGTTACTTTCACACTGGTTGCAATTACTGATTTTATGCGATGGAAAAACTGTTGTACATATATCGTATTTTACGCTTCTAGCTTTGACTTCTTAGGCCCTAACTATTCGATCTGGTGGATCAACGCCCAGGGGTGAAGCCTAGGTTGCGCGGAACGTAGAAATGACCATAACTTTCACACTGGTTTCAATTGTTCGTTTTATACAATGGAAAAACTGTTCTATTTATTTTGTATTTTATGCTTCGGGCGTTGACTTCTAAGGCCCCAACTATTCGATCAGGTGGAGCAACGCCCTAGGGTGAAGCCTAGGTTGCCCGGAACGTAGAAATGACCATTGCCTTCACACTGTTTGCAAATATACATTATATACGATGGAAAAGCTGTTGTATCTATTTTGTATTTTATGCTTCTGGCGCTGACTTCTTAGGTCCTAACTATTGGATCTGGTGGAGCAACGCCCAGGGGTGAAGCCTAGGTTGCGCGGAACGTAGAAATGACCATAACTTTCACACTGGTTTCAATTATTCGTTTTATACAATGGAAAAGCTGTTCTATTTATATTGTATTTTATGCTTCGGGCGTTGACTTCTATGGCCCTAACTATTCGATCTAGCGGAGCAACGCCCTAGAGTGAAGCCTAGGTTGCCCGGAACGTAGAAATGACCATTACCTTCACACTGTGTGCGATTATTCATTTTATACGATGGGAAAACTGTTGTATTTATTTTGTATTTTATGCTTCTGGCATTGACTTCTAAGGCCCTAGCTATTCCATCTGGTGGAGCAACGCCCTAGGGTGGAGCCTAGGTCGCCCGAAACGTGGAAATGACCATTACTTTCACTCTGGTTGCAATTATTCCAGCTATACGATGGACAAACTGCTGGATTTTGATTGTACTTTATGCTTCAGGCGTTGACTTCTTAGGCCCTAACTATTCGCTCTGGTGGAACAACGCCCTAGGGTGAAGCATAGGTTGCCCGGAACGTAGAAATGACCATTACCTTCACACTGTTCGCGATTATTCATTTTACACGATGGTAAAACTGTTGTACATAATTCGTATTTTATGCTTCTGGCGCTGACTTCTTAGGCCCTAACTATTCGATCAGGTGGAGCAACGCCCTAGGGTGATGCCTAGGATGCCCGGAACGTAGAAATGACCATAACTTTCACACTGGTTGCAATTACTCGTTTTATACGATGGAAAAACTATTGTATTTATATTGTATTTTATGCTTCTGGCGTTGACTTCTAAGGCCCTAACTATTCGATCTGGTGAAGCAGCGCCCTGGAGTGAAGATTAGGTTGCGCGGAACGTAGAAATGACCATTACCTTCACACTGCTTGCAAATATACATTATATACGATGGAAAAGCTGTTGTATCTATTTTGTATTTTATGCTTCTGGCGCTGACTTCTTACGTCCTAGCTATTCGATCTGGTGGAGCAACGCCCTAGAGTGAAGCCTAGGTTGCCCGCAAAGTAGAAATGACCATTACCTCCAGACTGTTTGCAATTATTCATTTTATACGATGGCAAAACTGTTGTACATATATCGTATTTTATGCTTCTGGCGTTGACTTCTTAGGCCCTAACTATTCGATCAGGTGGAGCAACGCCCTAGGGTGAAGCGTAGGTTGCCCGGAACGTGGAAATGACCATTACTTTCACACTGGTTTCAATTATTCCTGTTATACAAGTGAAAAACTGTTGTATTTATATTGTATTTTATGCCTCTGGCGTTGACTCCTAAGGCCGTAGCTATTGGATGTGGTGGAGCAACGCCCTAGAGTGAAGCCTAGGTTGCCCGGAACGTAGAAATGACCATGTCTTTCACACTGGTTGCAATTATTCCTGTTATACGATGGAAAAATTGTTGTACTTATATTATATTTTATGCTTCAGGCGTTGACTTCTAAGGGCGTAGCTATTCGATGTGGTGGAGAAACGCCCTAGAGTGAAGCCTAGGTTGCCCGGAAAGTAGAAATGACCATTACCTCCACACTGTTTGCATTTGTTCATTTTATAGAATGGAGAAACTGTTGTATTTATATTGTTTTTTATAGTTGTGGCGTTCACTTCTAAGGCCGTGGCTATTCGATGTGGTGGAGCAATGCCCTAGAGTGAAGCCTAGGATGCCCGCAACGTAGAAATGACCATATTTTTCACACTGTTTGCAATTATTCCTGTTATACGATTGAAAAACTGTTGTATTTATATTGTATTTTATGCTTCTGGCGTTGACTTCTAAGGCCGCAGCTATTCGATGTGGTGGAGCAACGCCCTAGAGTGAAGCCTAGGTTGCCCGGAACGTAGAAATGACCATAGCTTTCACACTGGTTGCAATTATTCCTGTTATGCAAGTGAAAAACTGTTGTATTTAATTTGTATTTTATGCCTCTGGCGTTGACTCCTAAGGCCGTAGCTATTCGATGTGGTGGAGCAACGCCCTAGAGTGAAGCCTAGGTTGCCCGGAACGTAGAAATGACCATGTCTTTCACACTGGTTGCAATTATTCCTGTTATACGATGGAAAAACTGTTGTACTTATATTATATTTTATGCTTCAGGCGTTGTCTTCTAAGGGCGTACCTATTCGATGTGGTGGAGAAACGCCCTAGAGTGAAGCCTAGGTTGCCCGGAAAGTAGAAATGACCATTACCTCCACACTGTTTGCAATTATTCATTTTATACAATGGAGAAACTGTTGTATTTATATTGTTTTTTATAGTTATGGCGTTGACTTCTAAGGCCGTAGCTATTCGATGTGGTGGAGCAATGCCCTAGAGTGAAGACTAGGATGCCCGCAACGTAGAAATGACCATATTTTTCACTCTGTTTGCAATTATTCCTGTTATACGATTGAAAAACTGTTGTACTTATGTTGTATTTTATGCTTCTGGCGTTGACTTCTAAGGCCGCAGCTATTCGATGTGGTGGAGCAACGCCCTAGAGTGAAGCCTAGGTTTCCCGAAACGTAGAAATGACCATAGCTTTCACACTGGTTGCAATTATTCCTGTTATGCAAGTGAAAAACTGTTGTATTTATATTGTATTTTATGCTTCTGGCGTTGACTTCCTGGGCCCTAACTATTCTATCTGGAGGAGCAACGCCCTAGAGTGAAGCCTAGGTTGCCCGGAATGCAGAAATGACCATCACTTTCACACTGGTGCCAATTATTCCTGTTATACGATGGACAAACTGTTGGATTTTTAATGTACTTTATGCTTCTGGCGTTGACTTCTAAGGCCCTATGTATTCGATCTGGTGGAGCAATGCCTCAGTGTTAAGTCCAGGATGCCCGGAACGTAGAAATGTCCGTTACTTTCACACTGGTTGCAATTACTGATTTTATGCGATGGAAAAACTGTTGTACATATATCGTATTTTACGCTTCTAGCCTTGACTTCTTAGGCCCTAACTATTCGATCTGGTGGAGCAACGCCCAGGGGTGAAGCCTAGGTTGCGCGGAACGTAGAAATGACCATAACTTTCACACTGGTTTCAATTGTTCGTTTTATACAATGGAAAAACTGTTCTATTTATTTTGTATTTTATGCTTCGGGCGTTGACTTCTAAGGCCGCAGCTATTCGATGTGGTGGAGCAACGCCCTAGAGTGAAGCCTAGGTTGCCCGGAACGTAGAAATGACCATAGCTTTCACACTGGTTGCAATTATTCCTGTTATGCAAGTGAAAAACTGTTGTATTTATATTGTATTTTATGCTTCTGGCATTGACTTCTAAGGCCCTAGCTATTCCATCTGGTGGAGCAACACCCTAGAGTGGAGCCTAGGACGCCCGAAACGTGGTAATGACCATTACTTTCACTCTGGTTGCAATTATTCCAGCTATACGATGGACAAACTGCTGGATTTTGATTGTACTTTATGCTTCAGGCGTTGACTTCTTAGGCCCTAACTATTCGCTCTGGTGGAGCAACGCCCTAGGGTGAAGCATAGGTTGCCCGGAACGTAGAAATGACCATTACCTTCACACTGTTCGCGATTATTCATTTTACACGATGGTAAAACTGTTGTACATATATCGTATTTTATGCTTCTGGCGCTGACTTCTTAGGCCCTAACTATTCGATCAGGTGGAGCAACGCCCTAGGGTGAAGCCTAGGATGCCCGGAACGTAGAAATGACCATAACCTTCACACTGTTTGCGATTATTCATTTTACACGATGGTAAAACTGTTGTACATATATCGTATTTTATGCTTCTGGCGCTGACTTCTTAGGCCCTAACTATTCGATCAGGTGGAGCAACGCCCTAGGGTGAAGCCTAGGATGCCCGGAACGTAGAAATGACCATAACTTTCACACTGGTTGCAATTACTCGTTTTATACGATGGAAAAACTATTGTATTTATATTGTATTTTATGCTTCTGGCGTTGACTTCTAAGGCCCTAACTATTCGATCTGGTGGAGCAACGCCCTGGAGTGAAGCCTAGGTTGCGCGGAACGTAGAAATGACCATTACCTTCACACTGCTTGCAAATATACATTATATACGATGGAAAAGCTGTTGTATCTATTTTGTATTTTATGCTTCTGGCGTCGACTTCTTAGGCCCTAACTATTCGCTCTGGTGGAACAACGCCCTAGGGTGAAGCCTAGGTTGCCCGGAACGTAGAAATGACCATTACCTTCACACTGTTTGCGATTATTCATTTTATACGATGGTAAAACTGTTGTACATATATCGTATTTTATGCTTCTGGCGTTGACTTCTTAGGCCCTAACTATTCGATCAGGTGGAGCAACGCCAGGGGGTGAAGCCTAGGTTGCCCGGAACGCAGAAATGACCAAAACTTTCACACTGTTTGCAATTATTCATATTATACAGTGGAAAAACAGTTGTATTTATATTGCATTTTATGCTTCTGGCATTGACTTCTAAGGCCCTAACTGTTCGATGTGGTGGGGCAACGTCCTACAGTGAAGCCTAGGTTGCCCGGAACGTAGAAATGACCATGTCTTTCACACTGGTTGCAATTATTCCTGTTATACGATGGAAAAACTGTTCTATTTATTTTGTATTTTATGCTTCGGGCGTTGACTTCTATGGCCCTAACTATTCGATCTGGTGGAGCAACGCCCTAGAGTGAAGCCTAGGTTGCCCGGAACGTAGAAATGACCATTACCTTCACACTGTTTGCGATTATTCATTTTATACGATGGTAAAACTGTTGTATTTATATTGTATTTTATAGTTATGGCTTTGTGTTCTAGGGCCGTAGCTATTCGATGTGGTTGAGCAACGCCCTAGAGTGAAGCCTAGGATGCCCGCAGCGTAGAAATGACCATACCTTTCACACTGTTTGCAATTATTCATATTATACAGTGGAAAAACAGTTGTATTTATATTGCATTTTATGCTTCTGGCATTGACTTCTAAGACCCTAGCTATTCGATGTGGTGGAGCAACGTCCTAGAGTGAAGCCTAGGTTGCCCGGAACGTAGAAATGACCATAGCTTTCACACTGGTTGCAATTATTCTTGTTATACGATCGAAAAACTGTTGTACTTATATTATATTTTATGCTTCAGGCGTTTACTTCTAAGGGCGTAGCTATTCGATGTGGTGGAGAAACGCCCTAGAGTGAAGCCTAGGTTGCCCGGAAAGTAGAAATGACAATTACCTCCACACTGTTTGCAATTATTCATTTTATACAATGGAGAAACTGTTGTATTTATATTGTTTTTTATAGTTGTGGCGTTGACTTCTTAGGCCCTAACTATTGGATCTGGAGAACCAACGCCCTAGAGTGAAGCCTAGGTTGCCCGGAACGTAGAAATGACCATTACTTCCACACTGTTTGCAATTATTCATATTATACAGCGGAAAAACTGTTGTATTTATATTGTATTTTATGCTTGTGGCATTGACTTCTAAGGCCCTAACTATTCGATGTGGTTGAGCAACGCCCTAGAGTGAAGCCTAGATTGCCCGGAACGTAGAAATGAACACAACTTTCATACTGGTTGCAATTATTCGTTTTATACGATGGAAGAACTGTTGTGATTATTTTGTATTTGGTACTTCTGGCGTTGACTTCTTAGGCCCTAACTATTCCATCTGGTGGAGCAACGCCCTAGGGTGAAGCCTAGGTCGCCCGAAACGTAGAAATGACCATTACTTTCACTCTGGTTGCAATTATTCGTTTTATACGATGGAAAAACTGTTGTATTTATATTGTATTTTATAGTTATGGCTTTGTGTTCTAGGGCCGTAGCTATTCGATGTTGTTGAGCAACGCCCTAGAGTGAAGCCTAGGATGCCCGCAGCGTAGAAATGACCATACCTTTCACACTGTTTGCAATTATTCATATTATACAGTGGAAAAACTGTTGTACATATATCGTATTTTATGCTTCTGGCGTTGACTTCTTAGGCCCTAACTATTCGATCAGGTGGAGCAACGCCCTAGGGTGAAGCCTAGGTTGCGCGGAACGTAGAAATGACCATAACTTTCACACTGGTTTCAATTATTCGTTTTATACAGTGGAAAAACTGTTCTACTTATTTTGTATTTTATGCTTCGGCCGTTGACTCCTAACGCCCCAACTATTCGATCTGGTGGAGCAACGACCTAGAGTGAAGCCTAGGTTGCCCGGAATATAGAAATGACCATCACCTTCACACGGTTTGCGATTATTCATTTTATACGATGGTAAAACTGTTGTACATATATCGTATTTTATGCTTCTGGCGTTGACTTCTTAGGCCCTAACTATTCGATCAGGTGGAGCAACGCCCGAGGGTGTAGCCTAGGTTGCCCGGAACGCAGAAATGGCCAAAACTTTCACACTGTTTGCAATTATTCATATTATACAGTGGAAAAACCGTTGTATTTATATTGGATTTTATGCTTCTGGCATTGACTTCTAAGGCCCTAACTGTTCGATGTGGTGGGGCAACGTCCTAGAGTGAAGCCTAGGTTGCCCGGAACGTAGAAATGACCATAGCTTTCACACTGGTTGCAATTATTCCTGTTATACACGTGAAAATCTGTTGTCTTTATATTGTAGTTTATGCTTCTGGCGTTGACTTCTTAGGCCCTATCTATTCGATCTGGCGGAGCAACGCCCTAGAGTGTAGCCTAGGTTGCCCGGAATGTAGAAATGATCATCACTTTCACACTGGTTGCAATTATTCTTGTTATACGATCGAAAAACTGTTGTATTTATTTTGTATTTTATGCCTCTGGCGTTGACTCCTAAGGCCGTAGCTATTCGATGTGGTTGAGCAACGCCCTAGAGTGAAGCCTAGGTTGCCTGGAACGTAGAAATGACCATGTCTTTCACACTGGTTGCGATTATTCATTTTATACGATGGTAAACCTGTTGTATTTATTTTGTATTTTATGCTTGTGGCATTGACTTCTAAGGCCCTAGCTATTCCATCTGGTGGGGCAACGCCCTAGAGTGGAGCCTAGGTCGCCCGAAACGTGGAAATGACCATTACTTTCACTCTGGTTGCAATTATTCCAGCTATACGATGGACAAACTGTAGGATTTTGATTGTACTTTATGCTTCAGGCGTTGACTTCTTAGGCCCTAACTATTCGCTCTGGTGGAACAACGCCCTAGGGTGAAGCCTAGGTTGCCCGGAATGTAGAATTGACCATTACCTTCACACTGTTTGCGATTATTGATTTTATACGACGGTAAAACTGTTGTACATATATCGTATTTTATGCTTCTGGCGCTGACTTCTTAGGCCCTAACCATTCGATCAGGTGGAGCAACGCCCTAGGGTGAAGCCTAGGTTGCCCGGAACGTAGAAATGACCATGTCTTTCACACTGGTTGCAATTATTCCTGTTATACGATGGAAAAACTGTTGTATTTATATTGTATTTTATGCTTCTGGTGTTGACTTCTTAGGCCCTATCTATTCGATCTGGCGGAGCAACGCCCTAGAGTGTAGCCTAGGTTGCCCGGAATGTAGAAATGACCATCACTTTCACACTGGTTGCTATTATTCTTGTTATACGATCGAAAAACTGTTGTATTTATTTTGTATTTTATGCCTCTGGCGTTGACTCCTAAGGCCGTAGCTATTCGATGTGGTGGAGCAACGCCCTAGAGTGAAGCCTAGGTTGCCCGGAACGTAGAAATGACCATGTCTTTCACACTGGTTGCAATTATTCCTGTTATACGATGGAAAAACTGTTGTACTTATATTATATTTTATGCTTCAGGCGTTCACTTCTCAGGGCGTAGCTATTCGATGTGGTGGAGAAACGCCCTAGAGTGAAGCCTAGGTTGCCCGGAAAGTAGAAATGACCATTACCTCCACACTGTTTCCAATTATTCATTTTATACAATGGAGAAACTGTTGTATTTATATTGTTTTTTATAGTTATGGCGTTGACTTCTAAGGCCGTAGCTATTCGATGTGGTGGAGCAATGCCCTAGAGTGAAGCCTAGGATGCCCGCAACGTAGAAATGACCATTACCTTCACACTGCTTGCAAATATACATTATATACGATGGAAAAGCTGTTGTATCTATTTTGTATTTTATGCTTCTGGCGCTGACTTCTTAGGTCCTAGCTATACGATCTGGTGGAGCAACGCCCTAGAGTGAAGCCTAGGTTGCCCGGAAAGTAGAAATGACCATTACCTCCACACTGTTTGCAATTATTCATTTTATACGATGGCAAAACTGTTGTACATATATCGTATTTTATGCTTCTGGCGTTGACTTCTTAGGCCCTAACTATTCGATCAGGTGGAGCAACGCCCGAGGGTGTAGCCTAGGTTGCCCGGAACGCAGAAATGGCCAAAACTTTCACACTGTTTGCAATTATTCATATTATACAGTGGAAAAACAGTTGTATTTATATTGGATTTTATGCTTCTGGCATTGACTTCTAAGGCCCTAACTGTTCGATGTGGTGGGGCAACGTCCTAGAGTGAAGCCTAGGTTGCCCGGAACGTAGAAATGACCATAGATTTCACACTGGTTGCAATTATTCCTGTTATACACGTGAAAATCTGTTGTATTTATATTGTAGTTTATGCTTCTGGCGTTGACTTCTTAGGCCCTATCTATTCGATCTGGCGGAGCAACGCCCTAGAGTGTAGCCTAGGTTGCCCGGAATGTAGAAATGATCATCACTTTCACACTGGTTGCAATTATTCTTGTTATACGATCGAAAAACTGTTGTATTTATTTTGTATTTTATGCCTCTGGCGTTGACTCCTAAGGCCGTAGCTATTCGATGTGGTTGAGCAACGCCCTAGAGTGAAGCCTAGGTTGCCTGGAACGTAGAAATGACCATGTCTTTCACACTGGTTGCGATTATTCATTTTATACGATGGTAAAACTGTTGTATTTATTTTGTATTTTATGCTTCTGGCATTGACTTCTAAGGCCCTAGCTATTCCATCTGGTGGGGCAACGCCCTAGAGTGGAGCCTAGGTCGCCCGAAACGTGGAAATGACCATTACTTTCACTCTGGTTGCAATTATTCCAGCTATACGATGGACAAACTGTAGGATTTTGATTGTACTTTATGCTTCAGGCGTTGACTTCTTAGGCCCTAACTATTCGCTCTGGTGGAACAACGCCCTAGGGTGAAGCCTAGGTTGCCCGGAATGTAGAATTGACCATTACCTTCACACTGTTTGCGATTATTGATTTTATACGACGGTAAAACTGTTGTACATATATCGTATTTTATGCTTCTGGCGCTGACTTCTTAGGCCCTAACCATTCGATCAGGTGGAGCAACGCCCTAGGGTGAAGCCTAGGTTGCCCGGAACGTAGAAATGACCATGTCTTTCACACTGGTTGCAATTATTCCTGTTATACGATGGAAAAACTGTTGTATTTATATTGTATTTTATGCTTCTGGTGTTGACTTCTTAGGCCCTATCTATTCGATCTGGCGGAGCAACGCCCTAGAGTGTAGCCTAGGTTGCCCGGAATGTAGAAATGACCATCACTTTCACACTGGTTGCTATTATTCTTGTTATACGATCGAAAAACTGTTGTATTTATTTTGTATTTTATGCCTCTGGCGTTGACTCCTAAGGCCGTAGCTATTCGATGTGGTGGAGCAACGCCCTAGAGTGAAGCCTAGGTTGCCCGGAACGTAGAAATGACCATGTCTTTCACACTGGTTGCAATTATTCCTGTTATACGATGGAAAAACTGTTGTACTTATATTATATTTTATGCTTCAGGCGTTCACTTCTCAGGGCGTAGCTATTCGATGTGGTGGAGAAACGCCCTAGAGTGAAGCCTAGGTTGCCCGGAAAGTAGAAATGACCATTACCTCCACACTGTTTCCAATTATTCATTTTATACAATGGAGAAACTGTTGTATTTATATTGTTTTTTATAGTTATGGCGTTGACTTCTAAGGCCGTAGCTATTCGATGTGGTGGAGCAATGCCCTAGAGTGAAGCCTAGGATGCCCGCAACGTAGAAATGACCATTACCTTCACACTGCTTGCAAATATACATTATATACGATGGAAAAGCTGTTGTATCTATTTTGTATTTTATGCTTCTGGCGCTGACTTCTTAGGTCCTAGCTATACGATCTGGTGGAGCAACGCCCTAGAGTGAAGCCTAGGTTGCCCGGAACGTAGAAATGACCATGTCTTTCACACTGGTTGCAATTATTCCTGTTATACGATGGAAAAACTGTTGTACTTATATTATATTTTATGCTTCAGGCGTTGTCTTCTAAGGGCGTAGCTATTCGATGTGGTGGAGAAACGCCCTAGAGTGAAGCCTTGGTTGCCCGGAATGTAGAAATGACCATTACCTCCACACTGTTTGCAATTATTCATTTTATACAATGGAGAAACTGTTGTATTTATATTGTTTTTTATAGTTATGGCGTTGACTTCTAAGGCCGAAGCTATTCGATGTGGTGGAGCAATGCCCTAGAGTGAAGACTAGGATGCCCGCAACGTAGAAATGACCATATTTTTCACTCTGTTTGCAATTATTCCTGTTATACGATTGAAAAACTGTTGTATTTATATTGTATTTTATGCTTCTGGCGTTGACTTCTAAGGCCGCAGCTATTCGATGTGGTGGAGCAACGCCCTAGAGTGAAGCCTAGGTTTCCCGAATCGTAGAAATGACCATAGCTTTCACACTGGTTGCAATTATTCCTGTTATGCAAGTGAAAAACTGTTGTATTTATATTGTATTTTATGCTTCTGGCGTTGACTTCCTGGGCCCTAACTATTCTATCTAGAGGAGCAACGCCCTAGAGTGAAGCCTAGGTTGCCCGGAATGCAGAAATGACCATCACTTTCACACTGGTGGCAATTATTCCTGTTATACGATGGACAAACTGTTGGATTTTTAATGTACTTTATGTTTCTGGCGTTGACTTCTAAGGCCCTATGTATTCGATCTGGTGGAGCAATGCCTCAGTGTTAAGTCCAGGATGCCCGGAACGTAGAAATGTCCGTTACTTTCACACTGGTTGCAATTACTCATTTTATGCGATGGAAAAACTGTTGTACATATATCGTATTTTATGCTTCTGGCATTGACTTCTTAGGCCCTACCTATTCGATCTGGTGGAGCAACGCCCAGGGGTGAAGCCTAGGTTGCGCGGAACGTAGAAATGACCATAACTTTCACACTGGTTTCACTTGTTCGTTTTATACAATGGAAAAACTGTTCTATTTATTTTGTATTTTATGCTTCGGGCGTTGACTTCTAAGGCCCCAACTATTCGATCAGGTGGAGCAACGCCCTAGGGTGAAGCCTAGGTTGCCCGGAACGTAGAAATGACCATTGCCTTCACACTGTTTGCAAATATACATTATATACGATGGAAAAGCTGTTGTATCTATTTTGTATTTTATGCTTCTGGCGCTGACTTCTTAGGTCCTAACTACTGGATCTGGTGGAGCAACGCCCAGGGGTGAAGTCTAGGTTGCCCGGAACGTAGAAATGACCATTACCTTCACACTGTTTGCGATTATTCATTTTATACGATGGGAAAACTGTTGTATTTATTTTGTATTTTATGCTTCTGGCATTGACTTCTAAGGCCCTAGCTATTCCATCTGGTGGAGCAACGCCCTAGGGTGGAGCCTAGGTCGCCCGAAATGTGGAAATGACCATTACTTTCACTCTGGCTGCAATTATTCCAGCCATACGATGGACAAACTGCTGGATTTTGATTGTACTTTATGCTTCAGGCGTTGACTTCTGAGGCCCTAACTATTCGCTCTGGTGGAACAACGCCCTAGGGTGAAGCCTAGGTTGCCCGGAACGTAGAAATGACCATTACCTTCACACTGTTTGCGATTATTCATTTTATGCGATGGAAAAACTGTTGTACATATATCGTATTTTATGCTTCTGGCAGTGACATCTTAGGCCCTAACTATTCGATGTGGTGGAGCAACGTCCTAGAGTGAAGCCTAGGTTGCCCGGAACGTAGAAATGACCATAGCTTTCACACTGGTTGCAATTATTCCTGTTATACAAGTGAAAAACTGTTGTATTTATATTGTATTTTATGCTTCTGGCGTTGACTTCTATGGCCCTAACTATTCGATCTGGTGGAGCAACGCCCTAGAGTGAAGCCTAGGTTGCCCGGAACGTAGAAATGACCATTACCTTTACACTGTTTGCGATTATTCATTTTATACGATGGTAAAACTGTTGAACATATATCGCATTTTATGCTTCTGGCGCTGACTTCTTAGGCCCTAACTATTCGATCAGGTGGAGCAACGCCCTAGAGTGAAGCCTAGGTTGCCCGGAACGTAGAAATGACCATGTCTTTCACACTGGTTGCAATTATTCCTGTTATACGATGGAAAAACTGTTGTACTTATATTATATTTTATGCTTCAGGCGTTGTCTTCTAAGGGCGTAGCTATTCGATGTGGTGGAGAAACGCCCTAGAGTGAAGCCTTGGTTGCCCGGAATGTAGAAATGACCATTACCTCCACACTGTTTGCAATTATTCATTTTATACAATGGAGAAACTGTTGTATTTATATTGTTTTTTATAGTTATGGCGTTGACTTCTAAGGCCGAAGCTATTCGATGTGGTGGAGCAATGCCCTAGAGTGAAGACTAGGATGCCCGCAACGTAGAAATGACCATATTTTTCACTCTGTTTGCAATTATTCCTGTTATACGATTGAAAAACTGTTGTATTTATATTGTATTTTATGCTTCTGGCGTTGACTTCTAAGGCCGCAGCTATTCGATGTGGTGGAGCAACGCCCTAGAGTGAAGCCTAGGTTTCCCGAATCGTAGAAATGACCATAGCTTTCACACTGGTTGCAATTATTCCTGTTATGCAAGTGAAAAACTGTTGTATTTATATTGTATTTTATGCTTCTGGCGTTGACTTCCTGGGCCCTAACTATTCTATCTAGAGGAGCAACGCCCTAGAGTGAAGCCTAGGTTGCCCGGAATGCAGAAATGACCATCACTTTCACACTGGTGGCAATTATTCCTGTTATACGATGGACAAACTGTTGGATTTTTAATGTACTTTATGTTTCTGGCGTTGACTTCTAAGGCCCTATGTATTCGATCTGGTGGAGCAATGCCTCAGTGTTAAGTCCAGGATGCCCGGAACGTAGAAATGTCCGTTACTTTCACACTGGTTGCAATTACTCATTTTATGCGATGGAAAAACTGTTGTACATATATCGTATTTTATGCTTCTGGCATTGACTTCTTAGGCCCTACCTATTCGATCTGGTGGAGCAACGCCCAGGGGTGAAGCCTAGGTTGCGCGGAACGTAGAAATGACCATAACTTTCACACTGGTTTCACTTGTTCGTTTTATACAATGGAAAAACTGTTCTATTTATTTTGTATTTTATGCTTCGGGCGTTGACTTCTAAGGCCCCAACTATTCGATCAGGTGGAGCAACGCCCTAGGGTGAAGCCTAGGTTGCCCGGAACGTAGAAATGACCATTGCCTTCACACTGTTTGCAAATATACATTATATACGATGGAAAAGCTGTTGTATCTATTTTGTATTTTATGCTTCTGGCGCTGACTTCTTAGGTCCTAACTACAGGATCTGGTGGAGCAACGCCCAGGGGTGAAGTCTAGGTTGCCCGGAACGTAGAAATGACCATTACCTTCACACTGTTTGCGATTATTCATTTTATACGATGGGAAAACTGTTGTATTTATTTTGTATTTTATGCTTCTGGCATTGACTTCTAAGGCCCTAGCTATTCCATCTGGTGGAGCAACGCCCTAGGGTGGAGCCTAGGTCGCCCGAAATGTGGAAATGACCATTACTTTCACTCTGGCTGCAATTATTCCAGCCATACGATGGACAAACTGCTGGATTTTGATTGTACTTTATGCTTCAGGCGTTGACTTCTGAGGCCCTAACTATTCGCTCTGGTGGAACAACGCCCTAGGGTGAAGCCTAGGTTGCCCGGAACGTAGAAATGACCATTACCTTCACACTGTTTGCGATTATTCATTTTATGCGATGGAAAAACTGTTGTACATATATCGTATTTTATGCTTCTGGCAGTGACATCTTAGGCCCTAACTATTCGATGTGGTGGAGCAACGTCCTAGAGTGAAGCCTAGGTTGCCCGGAACGTAGAAATGACCATAGCTTTCACACTGGTTGCAATTATTCCTGTTATACAAGTGAAAAACTGTTGTATTTATATTGTATTTTATGCTTCTGGCGTTGACTTCTTAGGCCCTATCTATTCGATCTGGCGGAGCAACGCCCTAGAGTGTAGCCTAGGTTGCCCGGAATGTAGAAATGACCATCACTTTCACACTGGTTGCTATTATTCTTGTTATACGATCGAAAAACTGTTGTATTTATTTTGTATTTTATGCCTCTGGCGTTGACTCCTAAGGCCGTAGCTATTCGATGTGGTGGAGCAACGCCCTAGAGTGAAGCCTAGGTTGCCCGGAACGTAGAAAGGACCATGTCTTTCACACTGGTTGCAATTATACCTGTTATACGACGGAAAAACTGTTGTACTTATATTGTATTTTATGCTTCAGGCGTTGACTTCTAAGGGCGTAGCTATTCGATGTGGTGGAGAAACGCCCTAGAGTGAAGCCTAGGTTGCCCGGAAAGTGGAAATGACCATTACCTCCACACTGTTTGCAGTTGTTCATTTTATAGAATGGAGAAACTGTTGTATTTATATTGTTTTTTATAGTTATGGCGTTGACTTCTAAGGCCGTGGCTGTTCGATGTGGTGGAGCAATGCCCTAGAGTGAAGCCTAGGATGCCCACAACGTAGAAATGACCATATTTTTCACACTGTTTGCAATTATTCCTGTTATACGATTGAAAAACTGTTGTATTTATATTGTATTTTATGCTTCTGGCGTTGACTTCTAAGGCCGCAGCTATTCCATCTGGTGGAGCAACACCCTAGCGTGGAGCCTAGGACGCCCGAAACGTGGTAATGACCATTACTTTCACTCTGGTTGCAATTATTCCAGCTATGCGATGGACAAACTGATGGATTTTGATTGTACTTTATGCTTCAGGCGTTGACTTCTTAGGCCCTAACTATTCGCTCTGGTGGAACAACGCCCTAGGGTGAAGCATAGGTTGCCCGGAACGTAGAAATGACCATTACCTTCACACTGTTCGCGATTATTCATTTTACACGATGGTAAAACTGTTGTACATATATCGTATTTTATGCTTCCGCCGCTGACTTCTTAGGCCCTAACTATTCGATCAGGTGGAGCAACGCCCTAGGGTGAAGCCTAGGATGCCCGGAACGTAGAAATGACCATAACTTTCACACTGGTTGCAATTACTCGTTTTATACGATGGAAAAACTATTGTATATATATTGTATTTTATGCTTCTGGCGTTGACTTCTAAGGCCCTAACTATTCGATCTGGTGGAGCAACGCCCTGGAGTGAAGCCTAGATTGCGCGGAACGTAGAAATGACCATTACCTTCACACTGCTTGCAAATATACATTATATACGATGGAAAAGCTGTTGTATCTATTTTGTATTTTATGCTTCTGGCGCTGACTTCTTACGTCCTAGCTATTCGATCTGGTGGAGCAACGCCCTAGAGTGAAGCCTAGGTTGCCCGCAAAGTAGAAATGACCATTACCTCCACACTGTTTGCAATTATTCATTTTATACGATGGGAAAACTGTTGTACATATATCGTATTTTATGCTTCTGGCGTTGACTTCTTAGGCCCTAACTATTCGATCAGGTGGAGCAACGCCCTAGGGTGAAGCGTAGGCTGCCCGGAACGTGGAAATGACCATAACTTTCACACTGGTTTCAATTATTCGTTTTATACAATGGAAAAACTGTTCTATTTATTTTGTATTTTATGCTTCGGGCGTTGACTTCTATGGCCCTAACTATTCGATCTGGTGGAGCAACGCCCTAGAGTGAAGCCTAGGTTGCCCGGAACGTAGAAATGACCATGTCTTTCACACTAGTTGCAATTATTCCTGTTATACGATGGAAAAACTGTTGTACTTATATTATATTTTATGCTTCAGGCGTTGACTTCTAAGGGCGTAGCTATTCGATGTGGTGGAGAAACGCCCTAGAGTGCAGCCTAGGTTGCCCGGAAAGTAGAAATGACCATTACCTCCACACTGTTTGCAATTATTCATTTTATACAATGGAGAAACTGTTGTATTTATATTGTTTTTTATAGTTATGGCGTTGACTTCTAAGGCCGTAGCTATTCGATGTGGTGGAGCAATGCCCTAGAGTGAAGCCTAGGATGCCCGCAACGTAGAAATGACCATTACCTTCACACTGTTTGCGATTATTCATTTTATACGACGGCAAAACTGTTGTACATATATCGTATTTTATACTTCTGGCGTTGACTTCTTAGGCCCTAACTATTCGCTCTGGTGGAACAACGCCCTAGGGTGAAGCCTAGGTTGCCCGGAACGTAGAAGTGACCATTACCTTCACACTGTTTGCGATTATTCATTTTACACGATGGTAAAACTGTTGTACATATATCGTATTTTATGCTTCTGGCGCTGACTTCTTAGGCCCTAACTATTCGATCAGGTGGAGCAACGCCCTAGGGTGAAGCCTAGGATGCCCAGAACGTAGAAATGACCATAACATTCACACTGGTTGCAATTACTCGTTTTATACGATGGAAAAACTATTGTATTTATATTGTATTTTATGCTTCTGGCGTTGACTTCTAAGGCCCTAACTATTCGATCTGGCGGAGCAACGCCCTAGAGTGAAGCCTAGGTTGCCCGGAATGTAGAAATGACCATCACTTTCACACTGGTTGCTATTATTCTTGTTATACGATCGAAAAACTGTTGTATTTATTTTGTATTTTATAGTTATGGCTTTGTGTTCTAGGGCCGTAGCTATTCGATGTTGTTGAGCAACGCCCTAGAGTGAAGCCTAGGATGCCCGCAGCGTAGAAATGACCATACCTTTCACACTGTTTGCAATTATTCATATTATACAGTGGAAAAACTGTTGTACATATATCGTATTTTATGCTTCTGGCGTTGACTTCTTAGGCCCTAACTATTCGATCAGGTGGAGCAACGCCCTAGGGTGAAGCCTAGGTTGCGCGGAACGTAGAAATGACCATAACTTTCACACTGGTTTCAATTATTCGTTTTATACAGTGGAAAAACTGTTCTACTTATTTTGTATTTTATGCTTCGGCCGTTGACTCCTAACGCCCCAACTATTCGATCTGGTGGAGCAACGACCTAGAGTGAAGCCTAGGTTGCCCGGAATATAGAAATGACCATCACCTTCACACGGTTTGCGATTATTCATTTTATACGATGGTAAAACTGTTGTACATATATCGTATTTTATGCTTCTGGCGTTGACTTCTTAGGCCCTAACTATTCGATCAGGTGGAGCAACGCCCGAGGGTGTAGCCTAGGTTGCCCGGAACGCAGAAATGGCCAAAACTTTCACACTGTTTGCAATTATTCATATTATACAGTGGAAAAACAGTTGTATTTATATTGGATTTTATGCTTCTGGCATTGACTTCTAAGGCCCTAACTGTTCGATGTGGTGGGGCAACGTCCTAGAGTGAAGCCTAGGTTGCCCGGAACGTAGAAATGACCATAGCTTTCACACTGGTTGCAATTATTCCTGTTATACACGTGAAAATCTGTTGTCTTTATATTGTAGTTTATGCTTCTGGCGTTGACTTCTTAGGCCCTATCTATTCGATCTGGCGGAGCAACGCCCTAGAGTGTAGCCTAGGTTGCCCGGAATGTAGAAATGATCATCACTTTCACACTGGTTGCAATTATTCTTGTTATACGATCGAAAAACTGTTGTATTTATTTTGTATTTTATGCCTCTGGCGTTGACTCCTAAGGCCGTAGCTATTCGATGTGGTTGAGCAACGCCCTAGAGTGAAGCCTAGGTTGCCTGGAACGTAGAAATGACCATGTCTTTCACACTGGTTGCGATTATTCATTTTATACGATGGTAAAACTGTTGTATTTATTTTGTATTTTATGCTTCTGGCATTGACTTCTAAGGCCCTAGCTATTCCATCTGGTGGGGCAACGCCCTAGAGTGGAGCCTAGGTCGCCCGAAACGTGGAAATGACCATTACTTTCACTCTGGTTGCAATTATTCCAGCTATACGATGGACAAACTGTAGGATTTTGATTGTACTTTATGCTTCAGGCGTTGACTTCTTAGGCCCTAACTATTCGCTCTGGTGGAACAACGCCCTAGGGTGAAGCCTAGGTTGCCCGGAATGTAGAATTGACCATTACCTTCACACTGTTTGCGATTATTGATTTTATACGACGGTAAAACTGTTGTACATATATCGTATTTTATGCTTCTGGCGCTGACTTCTTAGGCCCTAACCATTCGATCAGGTGGAGCAACGCCCTAGGGTGAAGCCTAGGTTGCCCGGAACGTAGAAATGACCATGTCTTTCACACTGGTTGCAATTATTCCTGTTATACGATGGAAAAACTGTTGTATTTATATTGTATTTTATGCTTCTGGTGTTGACTTCTTAGGCCCTATCTATTCGATCTGGCGGAGCAACGCCCTAGAGTGTAGCCTAGGTTGCCCGGAATGTAGAAATGACCATCACTTTCACACTGGTTGCTATTATTCTTGTTATACGATCGAAAAACTGTTGTATTTATTTTGTATTTTATGCCTCTGGCGTTGACTCCTAAGGCCGTAGCTATTCGATGTGGTGGAGCAACGCCCTAGAGTGAAGCCTAGGTTGCCCGGAACGTAGAAATGACCATGTCTTTCACACTGGTTGCAATTATTCCTGTTATACGATGGAAAAACTGTTGTACTTATATTATATTTTATGCTTCAGGCGTTCACTTCTCAGGGCGTAGCTATTCGATGTGGTGGAGAAACGCCCTAGAGTGAAGCCTAGGTTGCCCGGAAAGTAGAAATGACCATTACCTCCACACTGTTTCCAATTATTCATTTTATACAATGGAGAAACTGTTGTATTTATATTGTTTTTTATAGTTATGGCGTTGACTTCTAAGGCCGTAGCTATTCGATGTGGTGGAGCAATGCCCTAGAGTGAAGCCTAGGATGCCCGCAACGTAGAAATGACCATTACCTTCACACTGCTTGCAAATATACATTATATACGATGGAAAAGCTGTTGTATCTATTTTGTATTTTATGCTTCTGGCGCTGACTTCTTAGGTCCTAGCTATACGATCTGGTGGAGCAACGCCCTAGAGTGAAGCCTAGGTTGCCCGGAAAGTAGAAATGACCATTACCTCCACACTGTTTGCAATTATTCATTTTATACGATGGCAAAACTGTTGTACATATATCGTATTTTATGCTTCTGGCGTTGACTTCTTAGGCCCTAACTATTCGATCAGGTGGAGCAACGCCCGAGGGTGTAGCCTAGGTTGCCCGGAACGCAGAAATGGCCAAAACTTTCACACTGTTTGCAATTATTCATATTATACAGTGGAAAAACAGTTGTATTTATATTGGATTTTATGCTTCTGGCATTGACTTCTAAGGCCCTAACTGTTCGATGTGGTGGGGCAACGTCCTAGAGTGAAGCCTAGGTTGCCCGGAACGTAGAAATGACCATAGCTTTCACACTGGTTGCAATTATTCCTGTTATACACGTGAAAATCTGTTGTATTTATATTGTAGTTTATGCTTCTGGCGTTGACTTCTTAGGCCCTATCTATTCGATCTGGCGGAGCAACGCCCTAGAGTGTAGCCTAGGTTGCCCGGAATGTAGAAATGATCATCACTTTCACACTGGTTGCAATTATTCTTGTTATACGATCGAAAAACTGTTGTATTTATTTTGTATTTTATGCCTCTGGCGTTGACTCCTAAGGCCGTAGCTATTCGATGTGGTTGAGCAACGCCCTAGAGTGAAGCCTAGGTTGCCTGGAACGTAGAAATGACCATGTCTTTCACACTGGTTGCGATTATTCATTTTATACGATGGTAAAACTGTTGTATTTATTTTGTATTTTATGCTTCTGGCATTGACTTCTAAGGCCCTAGCTATTCCATCTGGTGGGGCAACGCCCTAGAGTGGAGCCTAGGTCGCCCGAAACGTGGAAATGACCATTACTTTCACTCTGGTTGCAATTATTCCAGCTATACGATGGACAAACTGTAGGATTTTGATTGTACTTTATGCTTCAGGCGTTGACTTCTTAGGCCCTAACTATTCGCTCTGGTGGAACAACGCCCTAGGGTGAAGCCTAGGTTGCCCGGAATGTAGAATTGACCATTACCTTCACACTGTTTGCGATTATTGATTTTATACGACGGTAAAACTGTTGTACATATATCGTATTTTATGCTTCTGGCGCTGACTTCTTAGGCCCTAACCATTCGATCAGGTGGAGCAACGCCCTAGGGTGAAGCCTAGGTTGCCCGGAACGTAGAAATGACCATGTCTTTCACACTGGTTGCAATTATTCCTGTTATACGATGGAAAAACTGTTGTATTTATATTGTATTTTATGCTTCTGGTGTTGACTTCTTAGGCCCTATCTATTCGATCTGGCGGAGCAACGCCCTAGAGTGTAGCCTAGGTTGCCCGGAATGTAGAAATGACCATCACTTTCACACTGGTTGCTATTATTCTTGTTATACGATCGAAAAACTGTTGTATTTATTTTGTATTTTATGCCTCTGGCGTTGACTCCTAAGGCCGTAGCTATTCGATGTGGTGGAGCAACGCCCTAGAGTGAAGCCTAGGTTGCCCGGAACGTAGAAATGACCATGTCTTTCACACTGGTTGCAATTATTCCTGTTATACGATGGAAAAACTGTTGTACTTATATTATATTTTATGCTTCAGGCGTTCACTTCTCAGGGCGTAGCTATTCGATGTGGTGGAGAAACGCCCTAGAGTGAAGCCTAGGTTGCCCGGAAAGTAGAAATGACCATTACCTCCACACTGTTTCCAATTATTCATTTTATACAATGGAGAAACTGTTGTATTTATATTGTTTTTTATAGTTATGGCGTTGACTTCTAAGGCCGTAGCTATTCGATGTGGTGGAGCAATGCCCTAGAGTGAAGCCTAGGATGCCCGCAACGTAGAAATGACCATTACCTTCACACTGCTTGCAAATATACATTATATACGATGGAAAAGCTGTTGTATCTATTTTGTATTTTATGCTTCTGGCGCTGACTTCTTAGGTCCTAGCTATACGATCTGGTGGAGCAACGCCCTAGAGTGAAGCCTAGGTTGCCCGGAAAGTAGAAATGACCATTACCTCCACACTGTTTGCAATTATTCATTTTATACGATGGCAAAACTGTTGTACATATATCGTATTTTATGCTTCTGGCGTTGACTTCTTAGGCCCTAACTATTCGATCAGGTGGAGCAACGCCCTAGGGAGAAGCGTAGGTTGCCCGGAACGTGGAAATGACCATAACTTTCACACTGGTTTCAAATATTCGTTTTATACAATGGAAAAACTGTTCTATTTATTTTGTATTTTATGCTTCGGGCGTTGACTTCTATGGCCCTAACTATTCGATCTGGTGGAGCAACGCCCTAGAGTGAAGCCTAGGTTGCCCGGAACGTAGAAATGACCATTACCTTTACACTGTTTGCGATTATTCATTTTATACGATGGTAAAACTGTTGTACATATATCGTATTTTATGCTTCTGGCGCTGACTTCTTAGGCCCTAACTATTCGATCAGGTGGAGCAACGCCCTAGAGTGAAGCCTAGGTTGCCCGGAACGTAGAAATGACCATGTCTTTCACACTGGTTGCAATTATTCCTGTTATACGATGGAAAAACTGTTGTACTTATATTATATTTTATGCTTCAGGCGTTGTCTTCTAAGGGCGTAGCTATTCGATGTGGTGGAGAAACGCCCTAGAGTGAAGCCTTGGTTGCCCGGAATGTAGAAATGACCATTACCTCCACACTGTTTGCAATTATTCATTTTATACAATGGAGAAACTGTTGTATTTATATTGTTTTTTATAGTTATGGCGTTGACTTCTAAGGCCGAAGCTATTCGATGTGGTGGAGCAATGCCCTAGAGTGAAGACTAGGATGCCCGCAACGTAGAAATGACCATATTTTTCACTCTGTTTGCAATTATTCCTGTTATACGATTGAAAAACTGTTGTATTTATATTGTATTTTATGCTTCTGGCGTTGACTTCTAAGGCCGCAGCTATTCGATGTGGTGGAGCAACGCCCTAGAGTGAAGCCTAGGTTTCCCGAATCGTAGAAATGACCATAGCTTTCACACTGGTTGCAATTATTCCTGTTATGCAAGTGAAAAACTGTTGTATTTATATTGTATTTTATGCTTCTGGCGTTGACTTCCTGGGCCCTAACTATTCTATCTAGAGGAGCAACGCCCTAGAGTGAAGCCTAGGTTGCCCGGAATGCAGAAATGACCATCACTTTCACACTGGTGGCAATTATTCCTGTTATACGATGGACAAACTGTTGGATTTTTAATGTACTTTATGTTTCTGGCGTTGACTTCTAAGGCCCTATGTATTCGATCTGGTGGAGCAATGCCTCAGTGTTAAGTCCAGGATGCCCGGAACGTAGAAATGTCCGTTACTTTCACACTGGTTGCAATTACTCATTTTATGCGATGGAAAAACTGTTGTACATATATCGTATTTTATGCTTCTGGCATTGACTTCTTAGGCCCTACCTATTCGATCTGGTGGAGCAACGCCCAGGGGTGAAGCCTAGGTTGCGCGGAACGTAGAAATGACCATAACTTTCACACTGGTTTCACTTGTTCGTTTTATACAATGGAAAAACTGTTCTATTTATTTTGTATTTTATGCTTCGGGCGTTGACTTCTAAGGCCCCAACTATTCGATCAGGTGGAGCAACGCCCTAGGGTGAAGCCTAGGTTGCCCGGAACGTAGAAATGACCATTGCCTTCACACTGTTTGCAAATATACATTATATACGATGGAAAAGCTGTTGTATCTATTTTGTATTTTATGCTTCTGGCGCTGACTTCTTAGGTCCTAACTACTGGATCTGGTGGAGCAACGCCCAGGGGTGAAGTCTAGGTTGCCCGGAACGTAGAAATGACCATTACCTTCACACTGTTTGCGATTATTCATTTTATACGATGGGAAAACTGTTGTATTTATTTTGTATTTTATGCTTCTGGCATTGACTTCTAAGGCCCTAGCTATTCCATCTGGTGGAGCAACGCCCTAGGGTGGAGCCTAGGTCGCCCGAAATGTGGAAATGACCATTACTTTCACTCTGGCTGCAATTATTCCAGCCATACGATGGACAAACTGCTGGATTTTGATTGTACTTTATGCTTCAGGCGTTGACTTCTGAGGCCCTAACTATTCGCTCTGGTGGAACAACGCCCTAGGGTGAAGCCTAGGTTGCCCGGAACGTAGAAATGACCATTACCTTCACACTGTTTGCGATTATTCATTTTATGCGATGGAAAAACTGTTGTACATATATCGTATTTTATGCTTCTGGCAGTGACATCTTAGGCCCTAACTATTCGATGTGGTGGAGCAACGTCCTAGAGTGAAGCCTAGGTTGCCCGGAACGTAGAAATGACCATAGCTTTCACACTGGTTGCAATTATTCCTGTTATACAAGTGAAAAACTGTTGTATTTATATTGTATTTTATGCTTCTGGCGTTGACTTCTTAGGCCCTATCTATTCGATCTGGCGGAGCAACGCCCTAGAGTGTAGCCTAGGTTGCCCGGAATGTAGAAATGACCATCACTTTCACACTGGTTGCTATTATTCTTGTTATACGATCGAAAAACTGTTGTATTTATTTTGTATTTTATGCCTCTGGCGTTGACTCCTAAGGCCGTAGCTATTCGATGTGGTGGAGCAACGCCCTAGAGTGAAGCCTAGGTTGCCCGGAACGTAGAAAGGACCATGTCTTTCACACTGGTTGCAATTATACCTGTTATACGACGGAAAAACTGTTGTACTTATATTGTATTTTATGCTTCAGGCGTTGACTTCTAAGGGCGTAGCTATTCGATGTGGTGGAGAAACGCCCTAGAGTGAAGCCTAGGTTGCCCGGAAAGTGGAAATGACCATTACCTCCACACTGTTTGCAGTTGTTCATTTTATAGAATGGAGAAACTGTTGTATTTATATTGTTTTTTATAGTTATGGCGTTGACTTCTAAGGCCGTGGCTGTTCGATGTGGTGGAGCAATGCCCTAGAGTGAAGCCTAGGATGCCCACAACGTAGAAATGACCATATTTTTCACACTGTTTGCAATTATTCCTGTTATACGATTGAAAAACTGTTGTATTTATATTGTATTTTATGCTTCTGGCGTTGACTTCTAAGGCCGCAGCTATTCCATCTGGTGGAGCAACACCCTAGCGTGGAGCCTAGGACGCCCGAAACGTGGTAATGACCATTACTTTCACTCTGGTTGCAATTATTCCAGCTATGCGATGGACAAACTGATGGATTTTGATTGTACTTTATGCTTCAGGCGTTGACTTCTTAGGCCCTAACTATTCGCTCTGGTGGAACAACGCCCTAGGGTGAAGCATAGGTTGCCCGGAACGTAGAAATGACCATTACCTTCACACTGTTCGCGATTATTCATTTTACACGATGGTAAAACTGTTGTACATATATCGTATTTTATGCTTCCGCCGCTGACTTCTTAGGCCCTAACTATTCGATCAGGTGGAGCAACGCCCTAGGGTGAAGCCTAGGATGCCCGGAACGTAGAAATGACCATAACTTTCACACTGGTTGCAATTACTCGTTTTATACGATGGAAAAACTATTGTATATATATTGTATTTTATGCTTCTGGCGTTGACTTCTAAGGCCCTAACTATTCGATCTGGTGGAGCAACGCCCTGGAGTGAAGCCTAGATTGCGCGGAACGTAGAAATGACCATTACCTTCACACTGCTTGCAAATATACATTATATACGATGGAAAAGCTGTTGTATCTATTTTGTATTTTATGCTTCTGGCGCTGACTTCTTACGTCCTAGCTATTCGATCTGGTGGAGCAACGCCCTAGAGTGAAGCCTAGGTTGCCCGCAAAGTAGAAATGACCATTACCTCCACACTGTTTGCAATTATTCATTTTATACGATGGGAAAACTGTTGTACATATATCGTATTTTATGCTTCTGGCGTTGACTTCTTAGGCCCTAACTATTCGATCAGGTGGAGCAACGCCCTAGGGTGAAGCGTAGGCTGCCCGGAACGTGGAAATGACCATAACTTTCACACTGGTTTCAATTATTCGTTTTATACAATGGAAAAACTGTTCTATTTATTTTGTATTTTATGCTTCGGGCGTTGACTTCTATGGCCCTAACTATTCGATCTGGTGGAGCAACGCCCTAGAGTGAAGCCTAGGTTGCCCGGAACGTAGAAATGACCATGTCTTTCACACTGGTTGCAATTATTCCTGTTATACGATGGAAAAACTGTTGTACTTATATTATATTTTATGCTTCAGGCGTTGACTTCTAAGGGCGTAGCTATTCGATGTGGTGGAGAAACGCCCTAGAGTGCAGCCTAGGTTGCCCGGAAAGTAGAAATGACCATTACCTCCACACTGTTTGCAATTATTCATTTTATACAATGGAGAAACTGTTGTATTTATATTGTTTTTTATAGTTATGGCGTTGACTTCTAAGGCCGTAGCTATTCGATGTGGTGGAGCAATGCCCTAGAGTGAAGCCTAGGATGCCCGCAACGTAGAAATGACCATTACCTTCACACTGTTTGCGATTATTCATTTTATACGACGGCAAAACTGTTGTACATATATCGTATTTTATACTTCTGGCGTTGACTTCTTAGGCCCTAACTATTCGCTCTGGTGGAACAACGCCCTAGGGTGAAGCCTAGGTTGCCCGGAACGTAGAAGTGACCATTACCTTCACACTGTTTGCGATTATTCATTTTACACGATGGTAAAACTGTTGTACATATATCGTATTTTATGCTTCTGGCGCTGACTTCTTAGGCCCTAACTATTCGATCAGGTGGAGCAACGCCCTAGGGTGAAGCCTAGGATGCCCAGAACGTAGAAATGACCATAACTTTCACACTGGTTGCAATTACTCGTTTTATACGATGGAAAAACTATTGTATTTATATTGTATTTTATGCTTCTGGCGTTGACTTCTAAGGCCCTAACTATTCGATCTGGCGGAGCAACGCCCTAGAGTGAAGCCTAGGTTGCCCGGAATGTAGAAATGACCATCACTTTCACACTGGTTGCTATTATTCTTGTTATACGATCGAAAAACTGTTGTATTTATTTTGTATTTTATGCCTCTGGCGTTGACTCCTAAGGCCGTAGCTATTCGATGTGGTGGAGCAACGCCCTAGAGTGAAGCCTAGGTTGCCCGGAACGTAGAAAGGACCATGTCTTTCACACTGGTTGCAATTATACCTGTTATACGACGGAAAAACTGTTGTACTTATATTGTATTTTATGCTTCAGGCGTTGACTTCTAAGGGCGTAGCTATTCGATGTGGTGGAGAAACGCCCTAGAGTGAAGCCTAGGTTGCCCGGAAAGTAGAAATGACCATTACCTCCACACTGTTTGCAGTTGTTCATTTTATAGAATGGAGAAACTGTTGTATTTATATTGTATTTTATGCTTCTGGCGCTGACTTCTTAGGCCCTAACTATTCGATCAGGTGGAGCAACGCCCTAGGGTGAAGCCTAGGATGCCCGCAACGTAGAAATGACCATATTTTTCACACTGTTTGCAATTATTCCTGTTATACGATTGAAAAACTGTTGTATTTATATTGTATTTTATGCTTCTGGCGTTGACTTCTAAGGCCGCAGCTATTCGATGTGGTGGAGCAACGCCCTAGAGTGAAGCCTAGGTTGCCCGGAACGTAGAAATGACCATAGCTTTCACACTGGTTGCAATTATTCCTGTTATGCAAGTGAAAAACTGTTGTATTTATATTGTATTTTATGCTTCTGGCATTGACTTCTAAGGCCCTAGCTATTCCATCTGGTGGAGCAACACCCTAGAGTGGAGCCTAGGACGCCCGAAACGTGGTAATGACCATTACTTTCACTCTGGTTGCAATTATTCCAGCTATACGATGGACAAACTGCTGGATTTTGATTGTACTTTATGCTTCAGGCGTTGACTTCTTAGGCCCTAACTATTCGCTCTGGTGGAACAACGCCCTAGGGTGAAGCATAGGTTGCCCGGAACGTAGAAATGACCATTACCTTCACACTGTTCGCGAAAATTCATTTTACACGATGGTAAAACTGTTGCACATATATCGTATTTTATGCTTCTGGCGCTGACTTCTTAGGCCCTAACTATTCGATCAGGTGGAGCAACGCCCTAGGGTGAAGCCTAGGATGCCCGGAACGTAGAAATGACCATAACTTTCACACTGGTTGCAATTACTCGTTTTATACGATGGAAAAACTATTGCATTTATATTGTATTTTATGCTTCTGGCGTTGACTTCTAAGGCCCTAACTATTCGATCTGGTGGAGCAACGCCCTGGAGTGAAGCCTAGGTTGCGCGGAACGTAGAAATGACCATTGCCTTCACACTGTTTGCAAATATACATTATATACGATGGAAAAGCTGTTGTATCTATTTTGTATTTTATGCTTCTGGCGCTGACTTCTTAGGTCCTAACTATTGGGTCTGGAGGAGCAACGCCCAGGGGTGAAGCCTAGGTTGCGCGGAACGTAGAAATCACCATAACTTTCACACTGGTTTCAATTATTCGTTTTGTACAATGGAAAAACTGTTCTATTTATATTGTATTTTATGCTTCGGGCGTTGACTTCGAAGGCCCTAACTATTCGATGTGGTGGAGCAACGTCCTAGAGTGAAGCCTAGGTTGCCCGGAACGTAGAAGTGACCATAGCTTTCACACTGGTTGCAATTATTCCTGTTATACAATTGAAAAACTGTTGTATTTATATTGTATTTTATGCTTCTGGTGTTGACTTCTTAGGCCCTATCTATTCGATCTGGCGGAGCAACGCCCTAGAGTGTAGCCTAGGTTGCCCGGAATGTAGAAATGACCATCACTTTCACACTGGTTGCAATTATTCCTGTTATACGATGGAAAAACTGTTGTACTTATATTATATTTTATGCTTCAGGCGTTCACTTCTCAGGGCGTAGCTATTCGATGTGGTGGAGAAACGCCCTAGAGTGAAGCCTAGGTTGCCCGGAAAGTAGAAATGACCATTACCTCCACACTGTTTCCAATTATTCATTTTATACAATGGAGAAACTGTTGTATTTATATTGTTTTTTATAGTTATGGCGTTGACTTCTAAGGCCGTAGCTATTCGATGTGGTGGAGCAATGCCCTAGAGTGAAGCCTAGGATGCCCGCAACGTAGAAATGACCATTACCTTCACACTGCTTGCAAATATACATTATATACGATGGAAAAGCTGTTGTATCTATTTTGTATTTTATGCTTCTGGCGTTGACTTCTAAGGCCGCAGCTATTCGATGTGGTGGAGCAACGCCCTAGAGTGAAGCCTAGGTTTCCCGAATCGTAGAAATGACCATAGCTTTCACACTGGTTGCAATTATTCCTGTTATGCAAGTGAAAAACTGTTGTATTTATATTGTATTTTATGCTTCTGGCGTTGACTTCCTGGGCCCTAACTATTCTATCTAGAGGAGCAACGCCCTAGAGTGAAGCCTAGGTTGCCCGGAATGCAGAAATGACCATCACTTTCACACTGGTGGCAATTATTCCTGTTATACGATGGACAAACTGTTGGATTTTTAATGTACTTTATGTTTCTGGCGTTGACTTCTAAGGCCCTATGTATTCGATCTGGTGGAGCAATGCCTCAGTGTTAAGTCCAGGATGCCCGGAACGTAGAAATGTCCGTTACTTTCACACTGGTTGCAATTACTCATTTTATGCGATGGAAAAACTGTTGTACATATATCGTATTTTATGCTTCTGGCATTGACTTCTTAGGCCCTACCTATTCGATCTGGTGGAGCAACGCCCAGGGGTGAAGCCTAGGTTGCGCGGAACGTAGAAATGACCATAACTTTCACACTGGTTTCACTTGTTCGTTTTATACAATGGAAAAACTGTTCTATTTATTTTGTATTTTATGCTTCGGGCGTTGACTTCTAAGGCCCCAACTATTCGATCAGGTGGAGCAACGCCCTAGGGTGAAGCCTAGGTTGCCCGGAACGTAGAAATGACCATTGCCTTCACACTGTTTGCAAATATACATTATATACGATGGAAAAGCTGTTGTATCTATTTTGTATTTTATGCTTCTGGCGCTGACTTCTTAGGTCCTAACTACTGGATCTGGTGGAGCAACGCCCAGGGGTGAAGTCTAGGTTGCCCGGAACGTAGAAATGACCATTACCTTCACACTGTTTGCGATTATTCATTTTATACGATGGGAAAACTGTTGTATTTATTTTGTATTTTATGCTTCTGGCATTGACTTCTAAGGCCCTAGCTATTCCATCTGGTGGAGCAACGCCCTAGGGTGGAGCCTAGGTCGCCCGAAATGTGGAAATGACCATTACTTTCACTCTGGCTGCAATTATTCCAGCCATACGATGGACAAACTGCTGGATTTTGATTGTACTTTATGCTTCAGGCGTTGACTTCTGAGGCCCTAACTATTCGCTCTGGTGGAACAACGCCCTAGGGTGAAGCCTAGGTTGCCCGGAACGTAGAAATGACCATTACCTTCACACTGTTTGCGATTATTCATTTTATGCGATGGAAAAACTGTTGTACATATATCGTATTTTATGCTTCTGGCAGTGACATCTTAGGCCCTAACTATTCGATGTGGTGGAGCAACGTCCTAGAGTGAAGCCTAGGTTGCCCGGAACGTAGAAATGACCATAGCTTTCACACTGGTTGCAATTATTCCTGTTATACAAGTGAAAAACTGTTGTATTTATATTGTATTTTATGCTTCTGGCGTTGACTTCTTAGGCCCTATCTATTCGATCTGGCGGAGCAACGCCCTAGAGTGTAGCCTAGGTTGCCCGGAATGTAGAAATGACCATCACTTTCACACTGGTTGCTATTATTCTTGTTATACGATCGAAAAACTGTTGTATTTATTTTGTATTTTATGCCTCTGGCGTTGACTCCTAAGGCCGTAGCTATTCGATGTGGTGGAGCAACGCCCTAGAGTGAAGCCTAGGTTGCCCGGAACGTAGAAAGGACCATGTCTTTCACACTGGTTGCAATTATACCTGTTATACGACGGAAAAACTGTTGTACTTATATTGTATTTTATGCTTCAGGCGTTGACTTCTAAGGGCGTAGCTATTCGATGTGGTGGAGAAACGCCCTAGAGTGAAGCCTAGGTTGCCCGGAAAGTGGAAATGACCATTACCTCCACACTGTTTGCAGTTGTTCATTTTATAGAATGGAGAAACTGTTGTATTTATATTGTTTTTTATAGTTATGGCGTTGACTTCTAAGGCCGTGGCTGTTCGATGTGGTGGAGCAATGCCCTAGAGTGAAGCCTAGGATGCCCACAACGTAGAAATGACCATATTTTTCACACTGTTTGCAATTATTCCTGTTATACGATTGAAAAACTGTTGTATTTATATTGTATTTTATGCTTCTGGCGTTGACTTCTAAGGCCGCAGCTATTCCATCTGGTGGAGCAACACCCTAGCGTGGAGCCTAGGACGCCCGAAACGTGGTAATGACCATTACTTTCACTCTGGTTGCAATTATTCCAGCTATGCGATGGACAAACTGATGGATTTTGATTGTACTTTATGCTTCAGGCGTTGACTTCTTAGGCCCTAACTATTCGCTCTGGTGGAACAACGCCCTAGGGTGAAGCATAGGTTGCCCGGAACGTAGAAATGACCATTACCTTCACACTGTTCGCGATTATTCATTTTACACGATGGTAAAACTGTTGTACATATATCGTATTTTATGCTTCCGCCGCTGACTTCTTAGGCCCTAACTATTCGATCAGGTGGAGCAACGCCCTAGGGTGAAGCCTAGGATGCCCGGAACGTAGAAATGACCATAACTTTCACACTGGTTGCAATTACTCGTTTTATACGATGGAAAAACTATTGTATATATATTGTATTTTATGCTTCTGGCGTTGACTTCTAAGGCCCTAACTATTCGATCTGGTGGAGCAACGCCCTGGAGTGAAGCCTAGATTGCGCGGAACGTAGAAATGACCATTACCTTCACACTGCTTGCAAATATACATTATATACGATGGAAAAGCTGTTGTATCTATTTTGTATTTTATGCTTCTGGCGCTGACTTCTTACGTCCTAGCTATTCGATCTGGTGGAGCAACGCCCTAGAGTGAAGCCTAGGTTGCCCGCAAAGTAGAAATGACCATTACCTCCACACTGTTTGCAATTATTCATTTTATACGATGGGAAAACTGTTGTACATATATCGTATTTTATGCTTCTGGCGTTGACTTCTTAGGCCCTAACTATTCGATCAGGTGGAGCAACGCCCTAGGGTGAAGCGTAGGCTGCCCGGAACGTGGAAATGACCATAACTTTCACACTGGTTTCAATTATTCGTTTTATACAATGGAAAAACTGTTCTATTTATTTTGTATTTTATGCTTCGGGCGTTGACTTCTATGGCCCTAACTATTCGATCTGGTGGAGCAACGCCCTAGAGTGAAGCCTAGGTTGCCCGGAACGTAGAAATGACCATGTCTTTCACACTGGTTGCAATTATTCCTGTTATACGATGGAAAAACTGTTGTACTTATATTATATTTTATGCTTCAGGCGTTGACTTCTAAGGGCGTAGCTATTCGATGTGGTGGAGAAACGCCCTAGAGTGCAGCCTAGGTTGCCCGGAAAGTAGAAATGACCATTACCTCCACACTGTTTGCAATTATTCATTTTATACAATGGAGAAACTGTTGTATTTATATTGTTTTTTATAGTTATGGCGTTGACTTCTAAGGCCGTAGCTATTCGATGTGGTGGAGCAATGCCCTAGAGTGAAGCCTAGGATGCCCGCAACGTAGAAATGACCATTACCTTCACACTGTTTGCGATTATTCATTTTATACGACGGCAAAACTGTTGTACATATATCGTATTTTATACTTCTGGCGTTGACTTCTTAGGCCCTAACTATTCGCTCTGGTGGAACAACGCCCTAGGGTGAAGCCTAGGTTGCCCGGAACGTAGAAGTGACCATTACCTTCACACTGTTTGCGATTATTCATTTTACACGATGGTAAAACTGTTGTACATATATCGTATTTTATGCTTCTGGCGCTGACTTCTTAGGCCCTAACTATTCGATCAGGTGGAGCAACGCCCTAGGGTGAAGCCTAGGATGCCCAGAACGTAGAAATGACCATAACTTTCACACTGGTTGCAATTACTCGTTTTATACGATGGAAAAACTATTGTATTTATATTGTATTTTATGCTTCTGGCGTTGACTTCTAAGGCCCTAACTATTCGATCTGGCGGAGCAACGCCCTAGAGTGAAGCCTAGGTTGCCCGGAATGTAGAAATGACCATCACTTTCACACTGGTTGCTATTATTCTTGTTATACGATCGAAAAACTGTTGTATTTATTTTGTATTTTATGCCTCTGGCGTTGACTCCTAAGGCCGTAGCTATTCGATGTGGTGGAGCAACGCCCTAGAGTGAAGCCTAGGTTGCCCGGAACGTAGAAAGGACCATGTCTTTCACACTGGTTGCAATTATACCTGTTATACGACGGAAAAACTGTTGTACTTATATTGTATTTTATGCTTCAGGCGTTGACTTCTAAGGGCGTAGCTATTCGATGTGGTGGAGAAACGCCCTAGAGTGAAGCCTAGGTTGCCCGGAAAGTAGAAATGACCATTACCTCCACACTGTTTGCAGTTGTTCATTTTATAGAATGGAGAAACTGTTGTATTTATATTGTATTTTATGCTTCTGGCGCTGACTTCTTAGGCCCTAACTATTCGATCAGGTGGAGCAACGCCCTAGGGTGAAGCCTAGGATGCCCGCAACGTAGAAATGACCATATTTTTCACACTGTTTGCAATTATTCCTGTTATACGATTGAAAAACTGTTGTATTTATATTGTATTTTATGCTTCTGGCGTTGACTTCTAAGGCCGCAGCTATTCGATGTGGTGGAGCAACGCCCTAGAGTGAAGCCTAGGTTGCCCGGAACGTAGAAATGACCATAGCTTTCACACTGGTTGCAATTATTCCTGTTATGCAAGTGAAAAACTGTTGTATTTATATTGTATTTTATGCTTCTGGCATTGACTTCTAAGGCCCTAGCTATTCCATCTGGTGGAGCAACACCCTAGAGTGGAGCCTAGGACGCCCGAAACGTGGTAATGACCATTACTTTCACTCTGGTTGCAATTATTCCAGCTATACGATGGACAAACTGCTGGATTTTGATTGTACTTTATGCTTCAGGCGTTGACTTCTTAGGCCCTAACTATTCGCTCTGGTGGAACAACGCCCTAGGGTGAAGCATAGGTTGCCCGGAACGTAGAAATGACCATTACCTTCACACTGTTCGCGAAAATTCATTTTACACGATGGTAAAACTGTTGCACATATATCGTATTTTATGCTTCTGGCGCTGACTTCTTAGGCCCTAACTATTCGATCAGGTGGAGCAACGCCCTAGGGTGAAGCCTAGGATGCCCGGAACGTAGAAATGACCATAACTTTCACACTGGTTGCAATTACTCGTTTTATACGATGGAAAAACTATTGCATTTATATTGTATTTTATGCTTCTGGCGTTGACTTCTAAGGCCCTAACTATTCGATCTGGTGGAGCAACGCCCTGGAGTGAAGCCTAGGTTGCGCGGAACGTAGAAATGACCATTGCCTTCACACTGTTTGCAAATATACATTATATACGATGGAAAAGCTGTTGTATCTATTTTGTATTTTATGCTTCTGGCGCTGACTTCTTAGGTCCTAACTATTGGGTCTGGAGGAGCAACGCCCAGGGGTGAAGCCTAGGTTGCGCGGAACGTAGAAATCACCATAACTTTCACACTGGTTTCAATTATTCGTTTTGTACAATGGAAAAACTGTTCTATTTATATTGTATTTTATGCTTCGGGCGTTGACTTCGAAGGCCCTAACTATTCGATGTGGTGGAGCAACGTCCTAGAGTGAAGCCTAGGTTGCCCGGAACGTAGAAGTGACCATAGCTTTCACACTGGTTGCAATTATTCCTGTTATACAATTGAAAAACTGTTGTATTTATATTGTATTTTATGCTTCTGGTGTTGACTTCTTAGGCCCTATCTATTCGATCTGGCGGAGCAACGCCCTAGAGTGTAGCCTAGGTTGCCCGGAATGTAGAAATGACCATCACTTTCACACTGGTTGCTATTATTCTTGTTATACGATCGAAAAACTGTTGTATTTATTTTGTATTTTATGCCTCTGGCGTTGACTCCTAAGGCCGTAGCTATTCGATGTGGTGGAGCAACGCCCTAGAGTGAAGCCTAGGTTGCCCGGAACGTAGAAATGACCATGTCTTTAACACTGGTTGCAATTATTCCTGTTATACGATGGAAAAACTGTTGTACTTATATTATATTTTATGCTTCAGGCGTTCACTTCTCAGGGCGTAGCTATTCGATGTGGTGGAGAAACGCCCTAGAGTGAAGCCTAGGTTGCCCGGAAAGTAGAAATGACCATTACCTCCACACTGTTTCCAATTATTCATTTTATACAATGGAGAAACTGTTGTATTTATATTGTTTTTTATAGTTATGGCGTTGACTTCTAAGGCCGTAGCTATTCGATGTGGTGGAGCAATGCCCTAGAGTGAAGCCTAGGATGCCCGCAACGTAGAAATGACCATTACCTTCACACTGCTTGCAAATATACATTATATACGATGGAAAAGCTGTTGTATCTATTTTGTATTTTATGCTTCTGGCGCTGACTTCTTAGGTCCTAGCTATACGATCTGGTGGAGCAACGCCCTAGAGTGAAGCCTAGGTTGCCCGGAAAGTAGAAATGACCATTACCTCCACACTGTTTGCAATTATTCATTTTATACGATGGCAAAACTGTTGTACATATATCGTATTTTATGCTTCTGGCGTTGACTTCTTAGGCCCTAACTATTCGATCAGGTGGAGCAACGCCCTAGGGAGAAGCGTAGGTTGCCCGGAACGTGGAAATGACCATAACTTTCACACTGGTTTCAAATATTCGTTTTATACAATGGAAAAACTGTTCTATTTATTTTGTATTTTATGCTTCGGGCGTTGACTTCTATGGCCCTGACTATTCGATCTGGTGGAGCAACGCCCTAGAGTGAAGCCTAGGTTGCCCGGAACGTAGAAATGACCATTACCTTCACACTGTTTGCGATTATTCATTTTATACGATGGTAAAACTGTTGTACATATATCGTATTTTATGCTTCTGGCGCTGACTTCTTAGGCCCTAACTATTCGATCAGGTGGAGCAACGCCCTAGAGTGAAGCCTAGGTTGCCCGGAACGTAGAAATGACCATGTCTTTCACACTGGTTGCAATTATTCCTGTTATACGATGGAAAAACTGTTGTACTTATATTATATTTTATGCTTCAGGCGTTGTCTTCTAAGGGCGTAGCTATCCGATGTGGTGGAGAAACGCCCTAGAGTGAAGCCTTGGTTGCCCGGAATGTAGAAATGACCATTACCTCCACACTGTTTGCAATTATTCATTTTATACAATGGAGAAACTGTTGTATTTATATTGTTTTTTATAGTTATGGCGTTGACTTCTAAGGCCGTAGCTAATCGATGTGGTGGAGCAATGCCCTAGAGTGAAGACTAGGATGCCCGCAACGTAGAAATGACCATATTTTTCACTCTGTTTGCAATTATTCCTGTTATACGATTGAAAAACTGTTGCATTTATATTGTATTTTATGCTTCTGGCGTTGACTTCTAAGGCCGCAGCTATTCGATGTGGTGGAGCAACGCCCTAGAGTGAAGCCTAGGTTTCCCGAATCGTAGAAATGACCATAGCTTTCACACTGGTTTCAATTATTCCTGTTATGCAAGTGAAAAACTGTTGTATTTATATTGTATTTTATGCTTCTGGCGTTGACTTCCTGGGCCCTAACTATTCTATCTAGAGGAGCAACGCCCTAGAGTGAAGCCTAGGTTGCCCGGAATGCAGAAATGACCATCACTTTCACACTGGTGGCAATTATTCCTGTTATACGATGGACAAACTGTTGGATTTTTAATGTACTTTATGTTTCTGGCGTTGACTTCTAAGGCCCTATGTATTCGATCTGGTGGAGCAATGCCTCAGTGTTAAGTCCAGGATGCCCGGAACGTAGAAATGTCCGTTACTTTCACACTGGTTGCAATTACTCATTTTATGCGATGGAAAAACTGTTGTACATATATCGTATTTTATGCTTCTGGCATTGACTTCTTAGGCCCTACCTATTCGATCTGGTGGAGCAACGCCCAGGGGTGAAGCCTAGGTTGCGCGGAACGTAGAAATGACCATAACTTTCACACTGGTTTCACTTGTTCGTTTTATACAGTGGAAAAACTGTTCTATTTATTTTGTATTTTATGCTTCGGGCGTTGACTTCTAAGGCCCCAACTATTCGATCAGGTGGAGCAACGCCCTAGGGTGAAGCCTAGGTTGCCCGGAACGTAGAAATGACCATTGCCTTCACACTGTTTGCAAATATACATTATATACGATGGAAAAGCTGTTGTATCTATTTTGTATTTTATGCTTCTGGCGCTGACTTCTTAGGTCCTAACTACTGGATCTGGTGGAGCAACGCCCAGGGGTGAAGTCTAGGTTGCCCGGAACGTAGAAATGACCATTACCTTCACACTGTTTGCGATTATTCATTTTATACGATGGGAAACTGTTGTATTTATTTTGTATTTTATGCTTCTGGCATTGACTTCTAAGGCCCTAGCTATTCCATCTGGTGGAGCAACGCCCTAGGGTGGAGCCTAGGTCGCCCGAAATGTGGAAATGACCATTACTTTCACTCTGGCTGCAATTATTCCAGCCATACGATGGACAAACTGCTGGATTTTGATTGTACTTTATGCTTCAGGCGTTGACTTCTGAGGCCCTAACTATTCGCTCTGGTGGAACAACGCCCTAGGGTGAAGCCTAGGTTGCCCGGAACGTAGAAATGACCATTACCTTCACACTGTTTGCGATTATTCATTTTATGCGATGGAAAAACTGTTGTACATATATCGTATTTTATGCTTCTGGCAGTGACATCTTAGGCCCTAACTATTCGATCAGGTGGAGCAACGCCCTAGGGAGAAGCGTAGGTTGCCCGGAACGTGGAAATGACCATAACTTTCACACTGGTTTCAAATATTCGTTTTATACAATGGAAAAACTGTTCTATTTATTTTGTATTTTATGCTTCGGGCGTTGACTTCTATGGCCCTGACTATTCGATCTGGTGGAGCAACGCCCTAGAGTGAAGCCTAGGTTGCCCGGAACGTAGAAATGACCATTACCTTCACACTGTTTGCGATTATTCATTTTATACGATGGTAAAACTGTTGTACATATATCGTATTTTATGCTTCTGGCGCTGACTTCTTAGGCCCTAACTATTCGATCAGGTGGAGCAACGCCCTAGAGTGAAGCCTAGGTTGCCCGGAACGTAGAAATGACCATGTCTTTCACACTGGTTGCAATTATTCCTGTTATACGATGGAAAAACTGTTGTACTTATATTATATTTTATGCTTCAGGCGTTGTCTTCTAAGGGCGTAGCTATCCGATGTGGTGGAGAAACGCCCTAGAGTGAAGCCTTGGTTGCCCGGAATGTAGAAATGACCATTACCTCCACACTGTTTGCAATTATTCATTTTATACAATGGAGAAACTGTTGTATTTATATTGTTTTTTATAGTTATGGCGTTGACTTCTAAGGCCGTAGCTAATCGATGTGGTGGAGCAATGCCCTAGAGTGAAGACTAGGATGCCCGCAACGTAGAAATGACCATATTTTTCACTCTGTTTGCAATTATTCCTGTTATACGATTGAAAAACTGTTGCATTTATATTGTATTTTATGCTTCTGGCGTTGACTTCTAAGGCCGCAGCTATTCGATGTGGTGGACCAACGCCCTAGAGTGAAGCCTAGGTTTCCCGAATCGTAGAAATGACCATAGCTTTCACACTGGTTTCAATTATTCCTGTTATGCAAGTGAAAAACTGTTGTATTTATATTGTATTTTATGCTTCTGGCGTTGACTTCCTGGGCCCTAACTATTCTATCTAGAGGAGCAACGCCCTAGAGTGAAGCCTAGGTTGCCCGGAATGCAGAAATGACCATCACTTTCACACTGGTGGCAATTATTCCTGTTATACGATGGACAAACTGTTGGATTTTTAATGTACTTTATGTTTCTGGCGTTGACTTCTAAGGCCCTATGTATTCGATCTGGTGGAGCAACGCCCTAGAGTGAAGCCTAGGTTGCCCGGAAAGTAGAAATGACCATTACCTCCACACTGTTTGCAATTATTCATTTTATACGATGGCAAAACTGTTGTACATATATCGTATTTTATGCTTCTGGCGTTGACTTCTTAGGCCCTAACTATTCGATCAGGTGGAGCAACGCCCTAGGGAGAAGCGTAGGTTGCCCGGAACGTGGAAATGACCATAACTTTCACACTGGTTTCAAATATTCGTTTTATACAATGGAAAAACTGTTCTATTTATTTTGTATTTTATGCTTCGGGCGTTGACTTCTATGGCCCTGACTATTCGATCTGGTGGAGCAACGCCCTAGAGTGAAGCCTAGGTTGCCCGGAACGTAGAAATGACCATTACCTTCACACTGTTTGCGATTATTCATTTTATACGATGGTAAAACTGTTGTACATATATCGTATTTTATGCTTCTGGCGCTGACTTCTTAGGCCCTAACTATTCGATCAGGTGGAGCAACGCCCTAGAGTGAAGCCTAGGTTGCCCGGAACGTAGAAATGACCATGTCTTTCACACTGGTTGCAATTATTCCTGTTATACGATGGAAAAACTGTTGTACTTATATTATATTTTATGCTTCAGGCGTTGTCTTCTAAGGGCGTAGCTATCCGATGTGGTGGAGAAACGCCCTAGAGTGAAGCCTTGGTTGCCCGGAATGTAGAAATGACCATTACCTCCACACTGTTTGCAATTATTCATTTTATACAATGGAGAAACTGTTGTATTTATATTGTTTTTTATAGTTATGGCGTTGACTTCTAAGGCCGTAGCTAATCGATGTGGTGGAGCAATGCCCTAGAGTGAAGACTAGGATGCCCGCAACGTAGAAATGACCATATTTTTCACTCTGTTTGCAATTATTCCTGTTATACGATTGAAAAACTGTTGCATTTATATTGTATTTTATGCTTCTGGCGTTGACTTCTAAGGCCGCAGCTATTCGATGTGGTGGACCAACGCCCTAGAGTGAAGCCTAGGTTTCCCGAATCGTAGAAATGACCATAGCTTTCACACTGGTTTCAATTATTCCTGTTATGCAAGTGAAAAACTGTTGTATTTATATTGTATTTTATGCTTCTGGCGTTGACTTCCTGGGCCCTAACTATTCTATCTAGAGGAGCAACGCCCTAGAGTGAAGCCTAGGTTGCCCGGAATGCAGAAATGACCATCACTTTCACACTGGTGGCAATTATTCCTGTTATAGGATGGACAAACTGTTGGATTTTTAATGTACTTTATGTTTCTGGCGTTGACTTCTAAGGCCCTATGTATTCGATCTGGTGGAGCAATGCCTCAGTGTTAAGTCCAGGATGCCCGGAACGTAGAAATGTCCGTTACTTTCACACTGGTTGCAATTACTCATTTTATGCGATGGAAAAACTGTTGTACATATATCGTATTTTATGCTTCTGGCATTGACTTCTTAGGCCCTACCTATTCGATCTGGTGGAGCAACGCCCAGGGGTGAAGCCTAGGTTGCGCGGAACGTAGAAATGACCATAACTTTCACACTGGTTTCACTTGTTCGTTTTATACAATGGAAAAACTGTTCTATTTATTTTGTATTTTATGCTTCGGGCGTTGACTTCTAAGGCCCCAACTATTCGATCAGGTGGAGCAACGCCCTAGGGTGAAGCCTAGGTTGCCCGGAACGTAGAAATGACCATTGCCTTCACACTGTTTGCAAATATACATTATATACGATGGAAAAGCTGTTGTATCTATTTTGTATTTTATGCTTCTGGCGCTGACTTCTTAGGTCCTAACTACTGGATCTGGTGGAGCAACGCCCAGGGGTGAAGTCTAGGTTGCCCGGAACGTAGAAATGACCATTACCTTCACTCTGTTTGCGATTATTCATTTTATACGATGGGAAAACTGTTGTATTTATTTTGTATTTTATGCTTCTGGCATTGACTTCTAAGGCCCTAGCTATTCCATCTGGTGGAGCAACGCCCTAGGGTGGAGCCTAGGTCGCCCGAAATGTGGAAATGACCATTACTTTCACTCTGGCTGCAATTATTCCAGCCATACGATGGACAAACTGCTGGATTTTGATTGTACTTTATGCTTCAGGCGTTGACTTCTGAGGCCCTAACTATTCGCTCTGGTGGAACAACGCCCTAGGGTGAAGCCTAGGTTGCCCGGAACGTAGAAATGACCATTACCTTCACACTGTTTGCGATTATTCATTTTATGCGATGGAAAAACTGTTGTACATATATCGTATTTTATGCTTCTGGCAGTGACATCTTAGGCCCTAACTATTCGATCTGGTGGAGCAACGCCGAGGGGTGAAGCCTAGGTTGCGCGGAACGTAGAAATGACCATAACTTTCACACTGGTTTCAATTGTTCGTTTTATACAATGGAAAAACTGTTCTATTTATTTTGTAGTTTATGCTTCAGGCGTTGACTTCTGAGGCCCTAACTATTCGCTCTGGTGGAACAACGCCCTAGGGTGAAGCCTAGGTTGCCCGGAACGTAGAAATGACCATAACTTTCACACTGGTTGCAATTACTCGTTTTATACGATGGAAAAACTATTGTATTTATATTGTATATTATGCTTCTGGCGTTGACTTCTAAGGCCCTAACTATTCGATGTGGTGGAGCAACGTCCTAGAGTGAAGCCTAGGTTGCCCGGAACGTAGAAATGACCATAGCTTTCACACTGGTTGCAATTATTCCTGTTATACAAGTGAAAAACTGTTGTATTTATATTGTATTTTATGCTTCTGGCGTTGACTTCTTAGGCCCTATCTATTCGATCTGGCGGAGCAACGCCCTAGAGTGTAGCCTAGGTTGCCCGGAATGTAGAAATGACCATCACTTTCACACTGGTTGCTATTATTCTTGTTATACGATCGAAAAACTGTTGTATTTATTTTGTATTTTATGCCTCTGGCGTTGACTCCTAAGGCCGTAGCTATTCGATGTGGTGGAGCAACGCCCTAGAGTGAAGCCTAGGTTGCCCGGAACGTAGAAAGGACCATGTCTTTCACACTGGTTGCAATTATACCTGTTATACGACGGAAAAACTGTTGTACTTATATTGTTTTTTATGCTTCAGGCGTTGACTTCTAAGGGCGTAGCTATTCGATGTGGTGGAGAAACGCCCTAGAGTGAAGCCTAGGTTGCCCGGAAAGTGGAAATGACCATTACCTCCACACTGTTTGCAGTTGTTCATTTTATAGAATGGAGAAACTGTTGTATTTATATTGTTTTTTATAGTTATGGCGTTGACTTCTAAGGCCGTGGCTGTTCGATGTGGTGGAGCAATGCCCTAGAGTGAAGCCTAGGATGCCCACAACGTAGAAATGACCATATTTTTCACACTGTTTGCAATTATTCCTGTTATACGATTGAAAAACTGTTGTATTTATATTGTATTTTATGCTTCTGGCGTTGACTTCTAAGGCCGCAGCTATTCCATCTGGTGGAGCAACACCCTAGCGTGGAGCCTAGGACGCCCGAAACGTGGTAATGACCATTACTTTCACTCTGGTTGCAATTATTCCAGCTATGCGATGGACAAACTGATGGATTTTGATTGTACTTTATGCTTCAGGCGTTGACTTCTTAGGCCCTAACTATTCGCTCTGGTGGAACAACGCCCTAGGGTGAAGCATAGGTTGCCCAGAACGTAGAAATGACCATTACCTTCACACTGTTCGCGATTATTCATTTTACACGATGGTAAAACTGTTGTACATATATCGTATTTTATGCTTCTGGCGCTGACTTCTTAGGCCCTAACTATTCGATCAGGTGGAGCAACGCCCTAGGGTGAAGCCTAGGATGCCCGGAACGTAGAAATGACCATAACTTTCACACTGGTTGCAATTACTCGTTTTATACGATGGAAAAACTATTGTATTTATATTGTATTTTATGCTTCTGGCGTTGACTTCTAAGGCCCTAACTATTCGATCTGGTGGAGCAACGCCCTGGAGTGAAGCCTAGATTGCGCGGAACGTAGAAATGACCATTACCTTCACACTGCTTGCAAATATACATTATATACGATGGAAGAGCTGTTGTATCTATTTTGTATTTTATGCTTCTGGCGCTGACTTCTTACGTCCTAGCTATTCGATCTGGTGGAGCAACGCCCTAGAGTGAAGCCTAGGTTGCCCGCAAAGTAGAAATGACCATTACCTCCACACTGTTTGCAATTATTCATTTTATACGATGGGAAAACTGTTGTACATATATCGTATTTTATGCTTCTGGCGTTGACTTCTTAGGCCCTAACTATTCGATCAGGTGGAGCAACGCCCTAGGGTGAAGCGTAGGCTGCCCGGAACGTGGAAATGACCATAACTTTCACACTGGTTTCAATTATTCGTTTTATACAATGGAAAAACTGTTCTATTTATTTTGTATTTTATGCTTCGGGCGTTGACTTCTATGGCCCTAACTATTCGATCTGGTGGAGCAACGCCCTAGAGTGAAGCCTAGGTTGCCCGGAACGTAGAAATGACCAAGTCTTTCACACTGGTTGCAATTATTCCTGTTATACGATGGAAAAACTGTTGTACTTATATTATATTTTATGCTTCAGGCGTTGACTTCTAAGGGCGTAGCTATTCGATGTGGTGGAGAAACGCCCTAGAGTGCAGCCTAGGTTGCCCGGAAAGTAGAAATGACCATTACCTCCACACTGTTTGCAATTATTCATTTTATACAATGGAGAAACTGTTGTATTTATATTGTTTTTTATAGTTATGGCGTTGACTTCTAAGGCCGTAGCTATTCGATGTGGTGGAGCAATGCCCTAGAGTGAAGCCTAGGATGCCCGCAACGTAGAAATGACCATTACCTTCACACTGTTTGCGATTATTCATTTTATACGACGGCAAAACTGTTGTACATATATCGTATTTTATACTTCTGGCGTTGACTTCTTAGGCCCTAACTATTCGCTCTGGTGGAACAACGCCCTAGGGTGAAGCCTAGGTTGCCCGGAACGTAGAAGTGACCATTACCTTCACACTGTTTGCGATTATTCATTTTACACGATGGTAAAACTGTTGTACATATATCGTATTTTATGCTTCTGGCGCTGACTTCTTAGGCCCTAACTATTCGATCAGGTGGAGCAACGCCCTAGGGTGAAGCCTAGGATGCCCAGAACGTAGAAATGACCATAACTTTCACACTGGTTGCAATTACTCGTTTTATACGATGGAAAAACTATTGTATTTATATTGTATTTTATGCTTCTGGCGTTGACTTCTAAGGCCCTAACTATTCGATCTGGCGGAGCAACGCCCTAGAGTGAAGCCTAGGTTGCCCGGAATGTAGAAATGACCATCACTTTCACACTGGTTGCTATTATTCTTGTTATACGATCGAAAAACTGTTGTATTTATTTTGTATTTTATGCCTCTGGCGTTGACTCCTAAGGCCGTAGCTATTCGATGTGGTGGAGCAACGCCCTAGAGTGAAGCCTAGGTTGCCCGGAACGTAGAAAGGACCATGTCTTTCACACTGGTTGCAATTATACCTGTTATACGACGGAAAAACTGTTGTACTTATATTGTATTTTATGCTTCAGGCGTTGACTTCTAAGGGCGTAGCTATTCGATGTGGTGGAGAAACGCCCTAGAGTGAAGCCTAGGTTGCCCGGAAAGTAGAAATGACCATTACCTCCACACTGTTTGCAGTTGTTCATTTTATAGAATGGAGAAACTGTTGTATTTATATTGTATTTTATGCTTCTGGCGCTGACTTCTTAGGCCCTAACTATTCGATCAGGTGGAGCAACGCCCTAGGGTGAAGCCTAGGATGCCCGCAACGTAGAAATGACCATATTTTTCACACTGTTTGCAATTATTCCTGTTATACGATTGAAAAACTGTTGTATTTATATTGTATTTTATGCTTCTGGCGTTGACTTCTAAGGCCGCAGCTATTCGATGTGGTGGAGCAACGCCCTAGAGTGAAGCCTAGGTTGCCCGGAACGTAGAAATGACCATAGCTTTCACACTGGTTGCAATTATTCCTGTTATGCAAGTGAAAAACTGTTGTATTTATATTGTATTTTATGCTTCTGGCATTGACTTCTAAGGCCCTAGCTATTCCATCTGGTGGAGCAACACCCTAGAGTGGAGCCTAGGACGCCCGAAACGTGGTAATGACCATTACTTTCACTCTGGTTGCAACTATTCCAGCTATACGATGGACAAACTGCTGGATTTTGATTGTACTTTATGCTTCAGGCGTTGACTTCTTAGGCCCTAACTATTCGCTCTGGTGGAACAACGCCCTAGGGTGAAGCATAGGTTGCCCGGAACGTAGAAATGACCATTACCTTCACACTGTTCGCGAAAATTCATTTTACACGATGGTAAAACTGTTGCACATATATCGTATTTTATGCTTCTGGCGCTGACTTCTTAGGCCCTAACTATTCGATCAGGTGGAGCAACGCCCTAGGGTGAAGCCTAGGATGCCCGGAACGTAGAAATGACCATAACTTTCACACTGGTTGCAATTACTCGTTTTATACGATGGAAAAACTATTGCATTTATATTGTATTTTATGCTTCTGGCGTTGACTTCTAAGGCCCTAACTATTCGATCTGGTGGAGCAACGCCCTGGAGTGAAGCCTAGGTTGCGCGGAACGTAGAAATGACCATTACCTTCACACTGCTTGCAAATATACATTATATACGATGGAAAAGCTGTTGTATCTATTTTGTATTTTATGCTTCTGGCGCTGACTTCTTACGTCCTAGCTATTCGATCTGGTGGAGCAACGCCCTAGAGTGAAGCCTAGGTTGCCCGCAAAGTAGAAATGACCATTACCTCCACACTGTTTGCAATTATTCCTGTTATACAAGTGAAAAACTGTTGTATTTATATTGTATTTTATGCTTCTGGCGTTGACTTCTTAGGCCCTATCTATAGGATCTGGCGGAGCAACGCCCTAGAGTGAAGCCTAGGTTGCCCGGAATGTAGAAATGACCATCACTTTCACACTGGTTGCTATTATTCTTGTTATACGATCGAAAAACTGTTGTATTTATTTTGTATTTTATGCCTCTGGCGTTGACTCCTAAGGCCGTAGCTATTCGATGTGGTGGAGCAACGCCCCAGAGTGAAGCCTAGGTTGCCCGGAACGTAGAAATGACCATGTCTTTCACACTGGTTGCAATTATTCCTGTTATACGGTGGAAAAACTGTTGTACTTATATTATATTTTATGCTTCAGGCGTTGTCTTCTAAGGGCGTAGCTATTCGATGTGGTGGAGAAACGCCCTAGAGTGAAGCCTAGGTTGCCCGGAAAGTAGAAATGACCATTACCTCCACACTGTTTGCAATTATTCATTTTATACAATGGAGAAACTGTTGTATTTATATTGTTTTTTATAGTTATGGCGTTGACTGCTAAGGCCGTAGCTATTCGATGTGGTGGAGCAATGCCCTAGAGTGAAGCCTAGGATGCCCGCAACGTAGAAATGACCATTACCTTCACACTGTTTGCGATTATTCATTTTATACGACGGCAAAACTGTTGTACATATATCGTATTTTATACTTCTGGCGTTGACTTCTTAGGCCCTAACTATTCGATCAGGTGGAGCAACGCCCTAGGGTGAAGCGTAGGTGGCCCGGAACGTGGAAATGACCATAACTGTCACACTGGTTTCAATTATTCGTTTTATACAATGGAAAAACTGTTCTATTTATTTTGTATTTTATGCTTCTGGCGTTGACTTCTAAGGCCTTAACTATTCGATCTGGAGGAGCAACGCCCTGGAGTGAAGCCTAGGTTGCGCGGAACGTAGAACTGACCATTACCTTCACACTGCTTGCAAATATAAATTATATACGATGGAAAAGCTGTTGTATCTATTTTGTATTTTATGCTTCTGGCGTTGACTTCTTAGGTCCTAACTATTGGATCTGGTGGAGCAACGCCCAGGCGTGAAGTCTAGGTTGCCCGGAAAGTAGAAATGACCATTACCTCCACACTGTTTGCAATTATTCATTTTATACGATGGCAAAACTGTTGTACATATATCGTATTTTATGCTTCTGGCGTTGACTTCTTAGGCCCTAACTATTCGATCTGGTGGAGCAACGCCCTGGGGTGAATCCTAGGTTGCGCGAAATGTAGAAATGACCATAACTTTCACACTGGTTTCAATTGTTCGTTTTATACAATGGAAAGACTGTTGGATTTATATTGTTTTTTATAGTTATGGCGTGGACTTCTAAGGCTGTAGCTATTCGATGTGGTGGAGCAATGCCCTAGAGTGAAGCCTAGGATGCCCGCAACGTAGAAATAACCATATCCTTCACACTGGTTGCAATTATTTCTGTTATACAAGGGAAAAACTGTTGTGTTTATATTGTATTTTATGCTTTTGGCGTTGACTCCTTAGGCCCTAACTATTCGATCTGGTGGAGCAACGCCCTAGAGTGTAGCCTAGGTTGCCCGGAATGTAGAAATGACCATCACTTTCACACTGGTTGCAATTATTCTTGTTATGCCATGGAGGAACTGTTGTATTTATTTTGTATTTTATGCTTCTGGCGTTGACTTCTTAGGCCCTAACTATTCGATCAGGTGAAGCAACGCCCTAGGGTGAAGCCTAGGTTGCCCGGAACGTAGAAATGACCATAACTTTCATACTTGTTGCAATTATTCGTTTTATACGATGGAAAAACTGTTGTATTTATTTTGTATTTGGTGCTTCTGGCGTTGACTTCTTAGGCCCTAACTGTTAGATGTGGAGGACCAACGCCCTAGAGTGAAGCCTAGGTTGCCCGGAACGTAGAAATGACCATATCTTTCAGACTGGTTGCAATTATTCCTGTTATACGATGAAAAAAATGTTGTATTTTTATTGTATTTTATGCTTCAGGCGTTGACTTCTAAGTCCCTAACTATTCGATCTGGTGGAGCAACGCCCTAGAGTGAAGCCTAGGTTGCCCGGAACGTAGAAATGACCGTTACCTTCACACTGTTTGCAAATGTACATTATATACGATGGAAAAGCTGTTGCATTTATATTGTATTTTATGCTTCTGGCGTTGACTTCTTAGGCCCTAACTATTTGATCTGGTGGAGCACCGCCCTGTAGTGAAGCCTACGTTGCCCGGAACGTAGAAATGACCATTACTTCCGCACTGTTTGCAATTATTCATATTATACAGTGGAAAAACTGTTGTATTTATATTGTATTTTATGCTTCTGGCATTGACTTCTAAGGCCCTAGCTATTCCATCTGGTGGAGCAACGCCCTAGAGTGGAGCCTAGGTCGCCCGGAACGTGGAAATGACCATTACTTTCACTCTGGTTGCAATTATTCCAGCTATACGATGGACAAACTGTTGGATTTTGATTGTACTTTATACTTCTAGCGTTGACTTCTAAGGCCCTATGTATTCGATCTGGTGTAGCAATGCCTAAGAGTTAAGTCTAGGATGCCCGCAACGTAGAAATGTCTATTACTTTCACACTGGTTGCAATTATTCGTTTTATACGATGGAAAATCTGTTCTACATATATCGTATTTTATGCTTCTGGCGTTGACTTCTTAGGCCCTAACTATTCGATCAGGTGGAGCAACGCCCTAGGGTGAAGCCTAGGTTGCACGGAACGTAGAAATGACCATTACCTTCACACTGCTTGCGATTATTCATTTTCCACGATGGTAAAACTGTTGTACGTATATCGTATTTTATGTTTCTGGCGTTGACTTCTTAGGCCGTAACTATTCGATCAGGTGGAGCAACGCCCTAGGGTGAAGCCTAGGTTGCCCGGAACGTAGAAATGACCATAACTTTGATACTGGTTGCAATTATTCGTTTTATACGATGGAAAAACTGTTGTATTAATTTTGTATTTGGTGCTTCTGGCGTTGACTTCTTAGGCCCTAACTATTCGATGTGGTTGAGCAACGCCCTAGAGTGAAGCCTAGATTGCCCGGAACGTTGAAATGACCATAACTTTCATACGGGTAGCAATTATTCGTTTTATAGTATGGAAAAACTGTTGTATTTATATTGTATTTTATGCTTCAGCGTTCACTTCCTAGGCCCTAACTATTCGCTCTGGTGGAACAACGCCCTAGGGTGATGCCTAGGTTGCCCGGATCGTAGAAATGACCATTACTTGCACACTGGTTGCAATTATTTGTTTCATACGATGGAAAAACTGTTGTATTTATTTTGTATTTGGTGCTTCTGGCGTTGACTTTTTAGGCCCTAGCTGTTAGATGTGGAGGACCAACGCCCTAGAGAGAAGCCTAGGTTGCCCGGAACGTAGAAATGACCATATCTTTCAGACTGGTTGCAATTATTCCTGTTATACGATGAAAAAAATGTTGTATTTTTATTGTATTTTATGCTTCAGGCGTTGACTTCTAAGGCCCTAACTATTCGATGTGGTGGAGCAACGCCCTTGAGCGAAGCCTAGGTTGACGGAACGTAAAAAGACCTGTACTTTCACACTAGTTGTAATTATTCCTGTTATACGATGGAAAAACTGTTGTACTTATGTTGTATTTTATGCTTCTGGCGTCGAATTCTAAGTCCCTAACTATTCGATCTGGTGGAGCAACGCCCTAGAGTGAAGCCTAGGTTGCCCGGAACGTAGAAATGACCGTCACTTTCTCACTGTTTGCAAATGTACATTATATACGATGGAAAAGCTGTTGTAGTTATTTTGTATTTTATGCTTCTGGCATTGACTTCTAAGGCCCTAGCTATTCCATCTGGTGCAGCAACGCCCTAGAGTGGAGCCTAGGTCGCCCGAAACGTGGAAATGACCATTACTTTCACTCTGGTTGCAATTATTCCAGCTATACGATGGACAAACTGTTGGATTTTGATTGTACTTTATACCTCTGGCGTTGACTTCTAAGGCCCTAGGTATTCGATCTGGTGTACCAATGCCTCAGAGTTAAGTCTAGGATGCCCGCAACGTAGAAATGTCTATTACTTTCACACTGGTTGCAATTATTCGTTTTATACGATGGAAAAACTGTTGTACATATATCGTATTTTATGCTTCTGGCGTTGACTTCTTAGGCCCTAACTATTCGATCAGGTGGAGCAACGCCCTAGGGTGAAGCCTAGGTTGCCCGGAACGTAGAAATGACCATAACTTTCATACTGGTTGCAATTATTCGTTTTATACGATGGAAAAAATGTTGTATTTATATTGTATTTTATGCTTCAGGCGTTGACTTCTTAGGCCCTAACTATTCGATGTGGTTGAGCAACGACCTAGAGTGAAGCCTAGGTTGCCCGGAACGTAGAAATGACCATAACTTTCATACTGGTTGCAATTATTCGTTCTATACGATGGAAAAACTGTTGTATTTATATTGTATTTTATGCTTCAGGCGTTGACTTCTTAGGCCCTAACTATTCGCCCTGGTGGAACAACGCCCTAGGGTGAAGCCTAGGTTGCCCGGAACGTATAAATGACCATTACGTTCACACTGTTTGCGATTATTCATTTTATACTATGGTAAAACTGTTGTACATATATCGTATTTTATGTTTCTGGCGTTGACTTCTTACGTACTAACTATTCGATCAGGTGGAGCAACGCCCTAGGGTGAAGCCTAGGTTGCCGGGAACGTAGAAATGACCGTAACTTTCATACTGGTTGCAATTATTCGTTTTATACGATGGAAAAACTGTTGTATTAATTTTGTATTTGGTGCCTCTGGCGCTGACTTCTTAGGCCCTAACTATTCGATCCGGTGGAGCAACGCCCTAGAGCGAAGCCTAGGTTGCCCGGAATGTAGAAATGACCATCACTTTCACACTGGTTGCAATTATTCTTGTTATACGATGGAGAAACTGTTGTATTTATTTTGTATTTTATGCTTCTGGCGTTGACTTCTTAGGCCCTAACTATTCGATCAGGTGGAGCAACGCCCTAGGGTGAAGCCTAGGTAGCCCGGAACGTAGAAATAACCATAACTTTCACATTGGTTTCAATTATTCGTTTTATACAATGGAAAAACTGTTCTATTCATTTTGTATTTTATGCTTCGGGCGTTGACTCCTATGGCCCTAACTATTCGATCTGGTGGAGCAACGCCCTAGAGTGAAGCCTAGGTCGCCCGGAACGTAGAAATGACCATTACCTTCACACTGTTTGCGATTATTCATTTTATACGATGGTAAAACAGTTGTATCTATTTTGTATTTTATGCTTCTGGCATTGACTTCTAAGGCCCTAGCTATTCCATCTGGTGGAGCAACGCCTTAGAGTGGAGCCTAGGTCGCCCGAAACGTGGAAATGACCATTACTTTCACTCTGGTTGCAATTATTCCAGCTATACGATGGACAAACTGTTGGATTTTGATTGTACTTTATACTTCTGGCGTTGACTTCTAAGGCCCTATGTATTCGATCAGGTGGAGCAACGCCCTAGGGTGAAGCCTAGGTTGCCCGGAACGTAGAAATGACCATTACCTTCACAGTGCTTGCGATTATTCATTTTCTACGATGGTAAAACTGTTGTACATATATCGTATTTTATGTTTCTGGCGTTGACTTCTTAGGCCCTAACTATTCGATCAGGTGGAGCAACGCCCTAGGGTGAAGCCTAGGTTGCCCGGAACGTAGAAATGACCATAACTTTCATACTGGTTGCAATTATTCGTTTTATACAATGGAAAAACTGTTCTATTTATTTTGTATTTTATGCTTCGGGCGTTGACTTCTATGGCCCAAGCTATTCGATCTGGTGGAGCAACGCCCTAGAGTGAAGCCTAGGTTGCCCGGAACGTAGAAATGACCATTACCTTCACACTGTTTGCGATTATTCATTTTATACGATGGTAAAACTGTTGTATTTATTTTGTATTTTATGCTTCTGGCATTGACTTCTAAGGCCCTAGCTATTCCATCTGGTGGAGCAACGCCCTAGTGTGGAGCCTAGGTCGCCCGGAACGTGGAAATGACCATTACTTTCACTCTGGTTGCAATTATTCGTTTTATACGATGGAAAAACTGTTGTATTAATTTGGAATTTGGTGCTTCTGGCGTTGACTTCTTAGGCCCTAACTATTCGATGTGGTTGAGCAACGCCCTAGAGTGAAACCTAGATTGCCCGGAACGTTGAAATGACCATAACTTTCATACTGGTAGCAATTATTCGTTTTATAGTATAGAAAAACTGTTGTATTTATATTGTATTTTATGCTTCAGCGTTCACTTCCTAGGCCCTAACTATTCGCTCTGGTGGAACAACGCCCTAGGGTGATGCCTAGGTTGCCCGGATCGTAGAAATGACCATTACTTGCACACTGGTGGCAATTATTCGTTTCATACGATGGAAAAACTGTTGTGTTTATTTTGTATTTGGTGCTTCTGGCGTTGACTTCTTAGGCCCTAACTGTTGGATGTGGTGGACCAGAGCCCTAGAGTGAAGCCTAGGTTGCCCGGAACGTAGAAATGACCGTTACTTTTACACTGTTTGCAAATGTACATTATATACCATGGAAAAGCTGTTGAATTTATATTGTATTTTATGCTTCTGGCGTTGACTTCTTAGGCCCTAACTATTTGATCCGGTGGAGCACCGCCCTGTAGTGAAGCCTAGGTTGCCCGGAACGTGGAAGTGACCATAACTTTCACACTGGTTTCAATTATTCGTTTTATACAATGGAAAAACTGTTCTATTTATTTTGTATTTTATGCTTCGGGCGTTGACTTCTATGGCCCTAACTATTCGATCTGGTGGAGCAACGCCCTAGAGTGAAGCCTAGGTTGCCCGGAACGTAGAAATGACCATTACCTTCACACTGTTTGCGATTATTCATTTTATACGATGGTAAAACTGTTGTATTTATTTTGTATTTTATGCTTCTGGCATTGACTTCTATGGCCCTAGCTATTCCATCTGGTGGAGCAACGCCCTAGAGTGGAGCCTAGGTCGCCCGAAACGTGGAAATGACCATTACTTTCACTTTGGTTGCAATTATTCCATCTGTACGATGGACAAACTGTTGGATTTTTATTGTACTTTATGCTTCAGGCGTTGACTTCTTAGGCCCTAACTATTCGCTCTGGTGGAACAACGCCCTAGGGTGAAGCATAGGTTGCCCGGAACGTAGAAATGACCATTACCTTCACACTGGTTGCGATTATTGATTTTATACGATGGTAAAACTGTTGTACATATATCGTATTTTATGCTTCTGGCGATGACTTCTTAGGCCCTAACTATTCGATCAGCTGGAGTAACGCCCTAGGGTGAAGCCTAGGTTGCCCGGAACGTAGAAATGACCATAACTTTCATACTGGTTGCAATTATTCGTTTTATACGATGGAAAAACTGTTGTATTTATATTGTATTTTATGCTTCAGGCGTTGACTTCTTGGGCCCTAACTATTCGCTCTGGTGGAACAACGCCCTAGGGTGATACCTAGGTTGCCCGGATCGTAGAAATGACCATTACTTGCTCACTGGTTGCAATTATTCGTTTTATACGATGGAAAAACTGTTGTATTTATTTTGTATTTGGCGCTCCTGGCGTTGACATCTTAGGCCCTAACTAATGGATCTGGTGGACCAACGCCCTAGAGTGAAGCCTAGGTTGCCCGGAACGTAGAAATGACCATTACATCCACACTGTTTGCAATTATTCATATTATACAGTTGAAAAACTGTTGTATTTATATTGTATTTTATGCTTCTGGCATTGACTTCTAAGGCCCTAACTATTCGATGTGGTTGAGCATCGCCCTAGAGTGAAGCCTAGATTGCCCGGAACGTAGAAATGACCATAGCTTTCATACTGGTTGCAATTATTCGTTTTTTACGACGGAAAAACTGTTGTATTTATTTTGTATTTGGTGCTCCTGGCGTTGACTTCTTAGGCCCTTGCTATTGGATCTGGTGGAGCAGCGCCCTAGGGTGAAGCCTAGGTTGCCCGGAACGTAGAAATGGCCATAGCTTTCACACTGGTTGCAATTATTCCTGTTATACATGTGAAAAACTGTTGTATTTATATTGTATTTTATGCTTGTGGCGTTGACTTCTTAGGCCCTAACTATTCGATATGGTTGAGCAACGCCCTAGAGTGAAGCCTAGGTTGCCCGGAACGTAGAAATGGCCATAGCTTTCACACTGGTTGCAAGTATTCCTGTTATACAAGTGAAAAACTGTTGTCTTCATATTGTATTTTATGCTTCTGGCGTTGGCTTCTTAGGCCCTAACTATTCGATCTGGTGGAGCAACGCCCTAGAGTGTAGCCTAGGTTGCCCGGAACGTAGAAATGACCATAACTTTCATACTGGTTGCAATTATTCGTTTTATACTATGGAAAAACTGTTGTATTTATTTTGTATTTGGTGCTTCTGGCGTTGACTTCTTAGGCCCTAACTGTTAGATGTGGAGGTCCAACGCCCTAGAGTGAAGCCTAGGTTGCCCGGAACGTAGAAATGACCATACCTTTCTGACTGGCTGCAATTATTCCTGTTATACGATGAAAAAAATGTTGTACTTTTATTGTATTTTATGCTTCAGGCGTTGACTTCTAAGGCCCTAACTATTCGATGTGGTGGCGCAACGCCCTTGAGCGAAGCCTAGGTTGCCCGGAACGTAAAAATGACCTGTACTTTCACACTGGTTGCAATTATTCCGGTTATACGATTGAAAAACTGTTGTACTTATGTTGTATTTTATGCTTCTGGCGTCGAATTCTAAGTCCCTAACTATTCGATCTGTTGGAGCAACGCCCTAGAGTGAAGCCTAGGTTGCCCGGAACGTAGAAATGACCGTTACTTTCACACTGTTTGCAAATGTACATTATATACGATGGAAAAACTGTTGTACTTATGTTGTATTTTATGCTTCTGGCGTCGAATTCTCAGTCCCTAACTATTCGATCTGGTGGAGCAACGACCTAGGGTGGAGCCTAGGTCGCCCGAAACGTTGAAATGACCATTACTTTCACTCTGGTTGCAATTATTCCAGCTATACGATGGACAAACTGTTGGATTTTGATTGTACTTTATACTTCTGGCGTTGACTTCTAAGGCCCTATGTATTCGATCTGGTGTAGCAATGCCTCAGAGTTAAGTCTAGGATGCCCGCAACGTAGAAATGGCTATGAATTTCACACTGGTTGCAATTATTCGTTTTATACGATGGAAAAACTGTTGTACATATATCGTATTTTATGCTTCTGGCGTTGACTTCTTAGGCCCTACCTATTCGATCAGGTGGATCAACGCCCTAGGGTGAAGCCTAGGTTGCCCGGAACGTAAAAATGACCTGTACTTTCACACTGGTTGCAATTATTCCTGTTATACGATGGAAAAACTGTTGCATTTATATTGTATTTTATGCTTCTGTCGCTGACTTCTTAGGCCCTAACTATTTGATCTGGTGGAGCAACGCCCTAGAGTGAAGCCTAGATTGCCCGGAACGTAGAAATGACCATAGCTTTCATACTGGTTGCAATTATTCGTTTTATACGATGGGAAAACTGTTGTATTTATATTGCATTTTATGCTTCTGGCATTGACTTCTAAGGCCCTAACTATTCGATGTGGGGACGCAACGTCCTAGAGTGAAGCCTAGGTTGCCCGGAACGTAGAAATGGCCATAGCTTTCACACTGGTTGCAATTATTCGTTTTATACGATGTAATAACTGTAGTATTAATTTTGTATTTGGTGCTTCTGGCGTTGACTTCTTAGGCCCTAACTATTCGATCCGGTGAAGCAACGCCCTAGAGTCACGCCTAGGTTGCCCGGAATGTAGAAATGACCATCACTTTCACACTGGTTGCAATTATTCTTGTTATACGATGGAAAAACTGATGTATTTATTTGGTATTTTATGCTTCTGGCATTGACTTCTAAGGCCCTAGCTATTCCATCTGTTGGAGCAACGCCCTAGAGTGGAGCCTAGGTTGCCCGGAACGTAGAAATGGCCTTTACTTTCTAACTGTTTGCAAATATACATCATATACTATGGAAAAGCTGTTGTATTTATATTGTATTTTATGCTTCTGGCGTTGACTTGTTAGGCCCTAACTGTTCGATCTGGTGGAGCAACGCTCTAGAGTGAAGCCTAGATTGCCCGGAACGTAGAAATGACCATTACCTTCACACTGCTTGCAATTATACATTTTATACGATGGAAAAACTGTTGTACTTATGTTGCATTTTATTCTTCTTGCGTCGAATTCTAACTCTCTAGCTATTCGATCTGGTGGAGCAACGCCCTAGAGTGAAGCCTAGGTTACCCGGAACATAGAAATGACCAGTACTTTCATACTGGTTGCAGCTTTCCTGTTATACGATGGAAAAACTGCTGTATTTTTATTGTATTTTATGCTTCTGGCATTGACTTCTAAATCCCTTGATATTCGGTCTGGTGGAGCAACGCCCTTGAGCGATGCCTATGTTGCCCGGAACGTAAAAATGAGCTGTACATTCACACTGGTTGCAATTATTCCTGTAATACGATGGAAAAACTGTTGTACTTTTATTGTATTGTATGCGTCTGGAGTTGTTTTCTAATGCCCCAACTATTCAACCTGGTAGAGCAACTCCCTAGAGTGAAGTCTAGCTTGCACGCAACGTAGAAATGCCCATTTCTTTCACACTGGTTGTAATTATTCCTGTTATACGATGGAATAACTGCTCTATTTTTATTTTATTTTATGCTTCTGGCGTTGACTTCTAAGGCCCTAGCTATCCGATCTGTTGGAGCAACGCCCTAGGGTGAAGCCTAGGTTGCCCGGAACGTAGAAATGACCATAACTTTGACACTGTTTGGTATCATTCATTTTATACGCTGGAAAAGCTGTTGTATTTATATTGTAATTTATGCTTCTGGAGTTGACTTCTAAGGCCGTAGCTATTCGATGTGGTGGAGCAACGCCCAAGAGTGAAACCCAGGTTGCGCGGAACGTAGAAATGTCCATTACTTTCACACTGGTTGCAATTACTCCTTTTATACGATGGAAAAACTGTTGTATTTTTATTGTATTTTATGCTTCTGGCGTTGACTTCTAAGTCCCTAATTATTCGGTCTGGTGGAGCAACGCCCTAGAGCGAAACCTAGGTTGCCCGGAACGTAGAAATGACCTGTACTTTCACACTGATTGCAATTATTCCTGTTATACGATGGAAAAACTGTTGCATTTTTATTGTACTTTATGTTTCTGGCGTTAAATTCTAAGTCCCTAGCTATGCGATCTGGTGGAGCAACGACCTACAGTTAAGCCTAGGTTGCCCAGAACGTAGAAATGACACTAACTTTCATACTGGTTGCAAATATTCGCTTTATACGATGGAAAAACTGTTGTATTTATACTGTACTTTATGCGTCTGGCGTTGACTTATAAGGCCCTAACTATTCGATGTGGTGGAGCAACGCCCTGGAGCAAAACCTAGGTTGCACGTCACGTAGAAATGACCATAACTTTCACACTGGTTGCAATTATCCTTTTTATACGATGGAAAAGCTGTTGTATTTGTATTGTATTTTGTGCTTCTGGCGTTGAATTCGTAGGACCTAACTATTCCATCTGGTGTGGCAACGCCATAGAGTGAAGCCTAGGTTGCCCGGAACGTAGAAATGACCATTACTTTCACAATGGTTGCAATTATTCTTTTTATATGATGAAAAAACTGTTGTATTTTAATTCTATTTTATGCGTCTGTAGTTGTTTTCTAAGGCCCTAACTATTCGACCTGGTGGAGCAACGCCCTAGAGTGAAGCCTAGGTTGCACGGAAAGTAGAACTGCCCATTACATTCACACTGGTTGTAATTATACCTGTTATACGATGGAATAACTGTCGGGTTTGTATTGTATTTTATGCTTCGGGCGTTGACTTCTAAGGCCCTAACTATTGGATCTGGTGGAGCAACGCCCTAGAGTGAAGCCTAGGTTGCCCGGAACGTAAACATGACCATATCTTTCACACTGGTTGCAATTATTCCTGTTATGCGATGGAAAAACTGTTGCATCTTTATTGTATTTTATGGTTCGGGCGCTGACTTATAAGAACCTAAATATTCGATCTGGTGGAGCAACGCCCTAGAGTGTGGCCGAGGTTGCCCGGAACGTAGAAATGACCATATCTTTCACACTCGTTGCAAATATACATTATGTACGACGGAAAAGCTTTGTATCTATATTGTATTTTATGCTTCTGGCGTTGACTTCTTAGGCCCTAACTATTTGATCTGGTGGAGCACCGAACTGTAGTGAAGCCTAGGTTGTCCGATGCCTAGAAAAGACCATTACTTTCACACTGTTTGAAATTATTCATTTTATACGATGGAAAAACTGTTGTACTTTTATTGTATTTTATGCTTCTGGAGTTGACTTCTTAGGCCCTAACTATTCGATCTGGTGGAACAAATCCGTAGAGTGAAGCCTAGGTTGCCCGGAACGTAGAAATGACAATAACTTTCACACTGTTTGCGATTATTCATTCTATACGATTGTAAAAATGTTGTATTTTATACTTGTGGCGTTGAATTCTAAGATCCTAGCTATTCGACCTGGTGGAGCAACGCCCTAGAGTGAAGCCTAGGTACCCGGAACGTAGAAATGACCAGTACTTTCACACTGGTTGCAGTTATTCCTGTTATACAATGGAAAAACTGTTGCTTTTTTATTGTATTTTATGCTTCTGGCGTTGTATTCAACGTCCCTAACTATTCGATCTGATGGAGCAACGCCCTGGAGTTAAGCCAAGGTTGCCCGGAACGTAGAAATGACCATAACTTTCACACTGGTTGCAATTATTCGTTCTATCCAATGGAAAAACTGTTCTATTAATTTTGTATTTTATGCTTCGGGCGTTGACTTCTAAGGCCCTAAGTATTTGATCTGGTGGAGCAACGCCCTAGAGTGAAGCCTAGATTGCCCGGAACGTAGAAATGACCATTACTTTCACACTGTTTGTAATTATTCATTTCATACGATGGAAAAACTGTTGTACTTATATTGTATTTTATGCTTCTGGAGTTGACTTCTTAGGCCCTAACTATTCGATCTGGTGGAACAAATCCCTAGAGTGAAGCCTAGGTTGCCCGGAACGTAGAAATGACAATAACTTTCACACTGTTTGCGATTATTCATTCTATACGATTGTAAAAATGTTGTACTTATGTTGTATTTTATACTTCTGGCGTTGAATTCTAAGATCCTAGCTATTCGACCTGGTGGAGCAACGCCCTAGAGTGAAGCCTAGGTACACGGAACGTAGAAATGACCAGTACTTTCACACTGGTTGCAGTTATTCCTGTTATACAATGGAAAAACTGTTGCTTTTTTATTGTATTTTATGCTTCTGGCGTTGTATTCAAAGTCCCTAACTATTCGATCTGATGGAGCAACGCCGTGGAGAAAAGCCAAGGTTGCCCGGAACGTAGAAATGACCATAACTTTCACACTGGTTGCGATTATTCGTTCTATCCAATGGAAAAACTGTTCTATTAATTTTGTATTTTATGCTTCGGGCGTTGACTTCTAAGGCCCTAACTATTTGATCTGGTGGAGCAATGCCCTGGAGTTAAGGCTAGGTTGCCCGGAATGTAGAAATGACCATAGCTTTCACACTGTTTGCAATCAATCATTTTATGCGATGGAAAGGCTGTTGTATTTATATTGTATTTTATGCTTCTGGAGTTGAGTTCTAAGGCCGCACCTATTCAATGTGATGGAGCAACGCCCAAGAGTGAAGCCTAGGTTGCCCGGAACGTAGAAATGACCAATACCTTCACACTGGTTGCAATTATTCCTTTTATACGATGGAAAAACTGTTGTATTTTTATTGTATTTTATGCTTTTGGCGTTGACTTCTTAGGCCCTAACTATTCGATCTGGTGGAACAACGCCCTAGGGTGGAGCCTAGATTGGCCGGAACGTAGAAATGACCATAACTTTCACAGTGGTTGCAATTATTCGTTTTATACAACGGAAAAACTGTTCTATTTATTTTGTATTTTATACTTCGGGCGTCGACTTCTAAGGCCCTAACTGTTCGATCTGGTGGAGCAACGCTCTAGAGTGAAGCCTAGATTGCCCGGAACGTAGAAATGACCATTACCTTCACACTGCTTGCAATTATACATTTTATACGATGGAAAAACTGTTGTACTTATGTTGCATTTTATTCTTCTGGCGTCGAATTCTAACTCCCTAGCTATTCGATCTGGTGGAGCAACGCCCTAGAGTGAAGCCTAGGTTACCCGGAACAGAGAAATGACCAGTACTTTCATACTGGTTGCAGCTTTCCTGTTATACGATGGAAAAACTGCTGTATTTTTATTGTATTTTATGCTTCTGGCATTGACTTCTAAATCCCTTGATATTCGGTCTGGTGGAGCAACGCCCTTGAGCGATACCTATGTTGCCCGGAACGTAAAAATGAGCTGTACATTCACACTGGTTGCAATTATTCCTGTAATACGATGGAAAAACTGTTGTACTTTTATTGTATTGTATGCGTCTGGAGTTGTTTTCTAAGGCCCCAACTATTCAACCTGGTAGAGCAACTCCCTAGAGTGAAGTCTAGCTTGCACGCAACGTAGAAATGCCCATTTCTTTCACACTGGTTGTAATTATTCCTGTTATACGATGGAATAACTGCTCTATTTTTATTTTATTTTATGCTTCTGGCGTTGACTTCTAAGGCCCTAGCTATTCGATCTGTTGGAGCAACGCCCTAGGGTGAAGCCTAGGTTGCCCGGAACGTAGAAATGACCATAACTTTGACACTGTTTGGTATCATTCATTTTATACGCTGGAAAAGCTGTTGTATTTATATTGTATTTTATGCTTCTGGAGTTGACTTCTAAGGCCGTAGCTATTCGATGTGGTGGAGCAACGCCCAAGAGTGAAACCTAGGTTGCGCGGAACGTAGAAATGTCCATTACTTTCACACTGGTTGCAATTACTCCTTTTATACGATGGAAAATCTGTTGTATTTTTATTGTATTTTATGCTTCTGGCGTTGACTTCTAAGTCCCTAATTATTCGGTCTGGTGGAGCAACGCCCTAGAGCGAAACCTAGGTTGCCCGGAACGTAGAAATGACCTCTACTTTCACACTGATTGCAATTATTCCTGTTATACGATGGAAAAACTGTTGCATTTTTATTGTACTTTATGTTTCTGGCGTTAAATTCTAAGTCCCTAGCTATGCGATCTGGTGGAGCAACGACCTACAGTTAAGCCTAGGTTGCCCAGAACGTAGAAATGACACTAACTTTCATACTGGTTGCAAATATTCGCTTTATACGATGGAAAAACTATTGTATTTATACTGTACTTTATGCGTCTGGCGTTGACTTATAAGGCCCTAACTATTCGATGTGGTGGAGCAACGCCCTGGAGCAAAACCTAGGTTGCACGTCACGTAGAAATGACCATAACTTTCACACTGGTTGCAATTATCCTTTTTATACGATGGAAAAGCTGTTGTATTTATATTGTATTTTGTGCTTCTGGCGTTGAATTCGTAGGACCTAACTATTCCATCTGGTGTGGCAACGCCATAGAGTGAAGCCTAGGTTGCCCGGAACGTAGAAATGACCATTACTTTCACAATGGTTGCAATTATTCTTTTTATATGATGAAAAAACTGTTGTATTTTAATTGTATTTTATGCGTCTGTAGTTGTTTTCTAAGGCCCTAACTATTCGACCTGGTGGAGCAACGCCCTACAGTGAAGCCTAGGTTGCACGGAAAGTAGAACTGCCCATTACCTTCACACTGGTTGTAATTATACCTGTTATACGATGGAATAACTGTCGGGTTTGTATTGTATTTTATGCTTCGGGCGTTGACTTCTAAGGCCCTAACTATTGGATCTGGTGGAGCAACGCCCTAGAGTGAAGCCTAGGTTGCCCGGAACGTAAACATGACCATATCTTTCACACTGGTTGCAATTATTCCTGTTATGCGATGGAAAAACTGTTGCATCTTTATTGTATTTTATGGTGCGGGCGCTGACTTATAAGAACCTAAATATTCGATCTGGTGGAGCAACGCCCTAGAGTGTGGCCGAGGTTGCCCGGAACGTAGAAATGACCATAACTTTCACACTCGTTGCAAATATACATTATGTACGACGGAAAAGCTTTGTATCTATATTGTATTTTATGCTTCTGGCGTTGACTTCTTAGGCCCTAACTATTTGATCTGGTGGAGCACCGAACTGTAGTGAAGCCTAGGTTGTCCGATGCCTAGAAAAGACCATTACTTTCACACTGTTTGAAATTATTCATTTTATACGATGGAAAAACTGTTGTACTTTTATTGTATTTTATGTTTCTGGAGTTGACTTCTTAGGCCCTAACTATTCGATCTGGTGGAACAAATCCGTAGAGTGAAGCCTAGGTTGCCCGGAACGTAGAGATGACAATAACTTTCACACTGTTTGCGATTATTCATTCTATACGATTGTAAAAATGTTGTATTTTATACATCTGGCGTTGAATTCTAAGATCCTAGCTATTCGACCTGGTGGAGCAACGCCCTAGAGTGAAGCCTAGGTACCCGGAACGTAGAAATGACCAGTACTTTCACAGTGGTTGCAGTTATTCCTGTTATACAATGGAAAAACTGTTGCTTTTTTATTGTATTTTATGCTTCTGGCGTTGTATTCAAAGTCCCTAACTATTCGATCTGATGGAGCAACGCCCTGGAGTTAAGCCAAGGTTGCCCGGAACGTAGAAATGACCATAACTTTCACACTGGTTGCAATTATTCGTTCTATCCAATGGAAAAACTGTTCTATTAATTTTGTATTTTATGCTTCGGGCGTTGACTTCTAAGGCCCTAACTATTTGATCTGGTGGAGCAACGCCCTAGAGTGAAGCCTAGGTTGCCCGGAACGTAGAAATGACCATTACCTTCACACTGTTTGCGATTATTCATTTTATACGATGGTAAAACTGTTGTATTTATTTTGTATTTTATGCTTCTGGCATTGACTTCTAAGGCCCTAGCTATTCCATCTGGTGGAGCAACGCCCTAGTGTGGAGCCTAGGTCGCCCGGAACGTGGAAATGACCATTACTTTCACTCTGGTTGCAATTATTCGTTTTATACGATGGAAAAACTGTTGTATTAATTTTGTATTTGGTGCTTCTGGCGTTGACTTCTTAGGCCCTAACTATTCGATCCGGTGGAGCAACGCCCTAGAGCGAAGCCTAGGTTGCCCGGAATGTAGAAATGACCATCACTTTCACACTGGTTGCAATTATTCTTGTTATACGATGGAGAAACTGTTGTATTTATTTTGTATTTTATGCTTCTGGCGTTGACTTCTTAGGCCCTAACTATTCGATCAGGTGGAGCAACGCCCTTGAGCGAAGCCTAGGTTGCACGGAACGTAAAAATGACCTGTACTTTCACACTGGTTGTAATTATTCCTGTTATACGATGGAAAAACTGTTGTACTTATGTTGTATCTAATGCTTCTGGCGTCGAATTCTAAGTCCCTAACTATTCGATCTGGTGGAGCAACGCCCTAGAGTGAAGCCTAGGTTGCCCGGAACGTAGAAATGGCCGGTACTTTCACACTGTTTGCAAATGTACATTATATACGATGGAAAAGCTGTTGTATTTATATTGTATTTGATGCTTCTGGCATTGACTTCTTAGGCCCTAACTATTTGATCTGGTGGAGCACCGCCGTGTAGTGAAGCCTAGGTTGCCCGGAACGTAGAAATGACAATTACTTCCACACTGTTTGCAATTATTCATATTATACAGTGGAAAAACTGTTGTATTTATATTGTATTTTATGCTTCTGGCATTGACTTCTAAGGCCCTAACTATTCGATGTGGTTGAGCAATGCCCTAGAGTGAAGCCTAGATTGCCCGGAACGTAGAAATGACCAGAACTTTCATACTGGTTGCAATTATTCGTTTTATACGATGGAGAAACTGTTGTGTTTATTTTGTATTTGGTGCTTCTGGCGTTGACTTCTTAGGCCCTAACTGTTGGATGTGGTGGACCAAAGCCCTAGAGTGAAGCCTAGGTTGCCCGGAACGTAGAAATGACCGTTACTTTTACACTGTTTGCAAATGTACATTATATACCATGGAAAAGCTGTTGTATTTATATTGTATTTTATGCTTCTGGCGTTGACTTCTTAGGACCTAACTATTTGATCCGGTGGAGCACCGCCCTGTAGTGAAGCCTAGGTTGCCCGGAACGTGGAAATGACCATAACTTTCACAGTGGTTTCAATTATTCGTTTTATACAATGGAAAAACCGTTCTATTTATTTTGTATTTTATGCTTCGGGCGTTGACTTTTATGGCCCTAACTATTCGATCTGATGGAGCAACGCCCTAGAGTGAAGCCTAGGTTGCCCGGAACGTAGAAATGACCATTACCTTCACACTGTTTGCGATTATTCATTTTATACGATGGCAAAAGTGTTGTATTTATTTTGTATTTTATGCTTCTGGCATTGACTTCTAAGGCCCTAGCTATTCCATCTGGTGGAGCAACGCCCTAGAGTGGAGCCTAGGTCGCCCGAAACGTGGAAATGACCATTACTTTCACTCTGGTTGCAATTATTCCAGCTGTACGATGGACAAACTGTTGGATTTTGATTGTACTTTATGCTTCAGGCGTTGACTTCTTAGGCCCTAACTATTCGCTCTGGTGGAACAACGCCCTAGGGTGAAGCCTAGGTTGCCCAGAACGTAGAAATGACCGTAACCTTCATACTGGTAGCTATTATTCGTTTTATACGATGGAAAAACTGTTGTATTAATTTTGTATTTGGTGCTTCTGGCGTTAACTTCTTAGGCACTAACTATTCGATCCGGTGGAGCAACGGCCTAGAGCGAAGCCTAGATTGCCCGGAATGTAGAAATGACCATAGCTTTCACACTGGTTGCAATTATTCCTGTTATACATGTGAAAAACTGTTGTATTTATATTGTGTTTTATGCTTGTGGCGTTGACTTCTTAGGCCCTAACTATTCGATATGGTTGAGCAACGCCCTAGAGTGAAGCCTAGGTTGCCCGGAACGTAGAAATGGCCATAGCTTTCACACTGGTTGCAATTATTCCTGTTATACAAGTGAAAAACTGTTGCCTTCATATTGTATTTTATGCTTCTGGCGTTGGCTTCTTAGGCCCTAACTATTCGATCTGGTGGAGCAACGCCCTAGAGTGTAGCCTAGGTTGCCCGGAACGTAGAAATGACCATAACTTTCATACTGGTTGCAATTATTCGTTTTATACTATGGAAAAACTGTTGTATTTATTTTGTATTTGGTGCTTCTGGCGTTGACTTCTTAGGCCCTAACTGTTAGATGTGGAGGTCCAACGCCCTAGAGTGAAGCCTAGGTTGCCCGGAACGTAGAAATGACCATACCTTTCAGACTGGCTGCAATTATTCCTGTTATACGATGAAAAAAATGTTGTACTTTTATTGTATTTTATGCTTCAGGCGTTGACTTCTAAGGCCCTAACTATTCGATGTGGTGGCGCAACGCCCTTGAGCGAAGCCTAGGTTGCCGGGAACGTAAAAATGACCTGTACTTTCACACTGGTTGCAATTATTTCTGTTATACGATGGAAAAACTGTTGTACTTATGTTGTATTTTATGCTTCTGGCGTCGAATTCTAAGTCCCTAACTATTCGATCTGTTGCAGCAACGCCCTAGAGTGAAGCCTAGGTCGCCCGAAACGTAGAAATGACCATTACTTTCACTCTGGTTGCAATTATTCCAGCTATACGATGGACAAACTGTTGGATTTTGATTGTACTTTATACTTCTGGCGTTGACTTCTAAGGCCCTATGTATTCGATCTGGTGTAGTAATGCCTCAGAGTTAAGTCTAGGATGCCCGCAACGTAGAAATGGCTATGAATTTCACACTGGTTGCAATTATTCGTTTTATACGATGGAAAAACTGTTGTACATATATCGCATTTTATGCTTCTGGCGTTGACTTCTTAGGCCCTAACTATTCGATCAGGTGGATCAACGCCCTAGGGTGAAGCCTAGGTTGCGCGGAACGTAAAAATGACCTGTACTTTCACACTGGTTGCAATTATTCCTGTTATACGATGGAAAAACTGTTGTATTTATATTGTATTTTATGCTTCTGGCATTGACTTCTAAGGCCCTAGCTATTCGATATGGTTGAGCAACGCCCTAGAGTGAAGCCTAGATTGCCCAGAACGTAGAAATGACCATAGCTTTCATACTGGTTGCAATTATTCGTTTTATACGATGGGAAAACTGTTGTATTTATATTGCATTTTATGCTTCTGGCATTGACTTCTAAGGCCCTAACTATTCGATGTGGGGAAGCAACGTCCTAGAGAGAAGCCTAGGTTGCCCGGAACGTAGAAATGGCCATAGCTTTCACACTGGTTGCGATTATTCGTTTTATACGATGTAAAAACTGTAGTATTAATTTTGTATTTGGTGCTTCTGGCGTTGACTTCTTAGACTCTAACTATTCGATCCGGTGAAGCAACGCCCTAGAGTCACGCCTAGGTTGCCCGGAATGTAGAAATGACCATCACTTTCACACTGGTTGCAATTATTCTTGTTATACGATGGAAAAACTGATGTATTTATTTTGTATTTTATGCTTCAGGCATTGACTTCTAAGGCCCTAGCTATTCCATCTGGTGGAGCAACGCCCTAGAGTGGAGCCTAGCTCGCCCGAAACGTAGAAATGACCATTACCTTCACTCTGGTTGCAATTATTCCAGCTATACGATGGACAAACTGTTGGATTTTGATTGTACTTTATACTTCTGGCGTTGACTTCTAAGGCCGTACCTATTCGATCTGGTGGGGCGACGCCCTAGAGTGAAGCCTAGGTTGCCCGGAACGCAGAAATGGCCATTACTTTCACACTGGTTGCAATTATTCCTGTTATACGATGGAAAAACTGTTGCATCTTTATTGTATTTTATGCTTCGGGCGCTGACTTCTAAGGCACTAACGATTCGATCTGGTGGAGCACCGCCCTGTAGTGAAGCCTAGGTTGCCCGGAACGTAGAAATGACCTGTACTTTCACACTGGTTGCAGTTATTCCTGTTATACGATGGAAAAACTGTTGCATTTTTATTGTATTTTATGCTTGTGTCGTTGAATTCTAAGTCCCTAACTATGCGATCTGGTGGAGAAACGCCCTACAGTTAAGCCTAGGTTGCCCGGAACGTAGAAATGACCATAACTTTCACACTGGTTTCAATTATACGTTTTATGCAATGGAAAAACTGTTGTATTTATTTTGTATTTGGTGCTTCTGTCGTTGATTTCTTAGGCCCTAACTATTCGATCCGGTGGAGCAACGGCCTAGAGCGAAGCCTAGGTTGCCCGGAATGTAGAAATGACCATCACTTTCACACTGGTTGCAATTATTCTTGTTATACGATGGAGAAACTGTTGTATTTATTTTGTATTTTATGCTTCTGGCGTTGACTTCTTAGGCCCAAACTATTCGATCAGGTGGAGCAACGCCCTAGGGTGAAGCCTAGGTTGCCCGGAACGTAGAAATGACCATAACTTTCATACTGGTTGCAATTATTCGTTTTATACGATGGAAAAACTGTTGTATTTATTTTGTATTTGGTGCTTCTGGCGTTGACTTCTTAGGCCCTAACTGTTAGATGTGGAGGACCAACGCCCTAGAGTAAAGCCTAGGTTGCCCGGAACGTAGAAATGACCATATCTTTCAGACTGGTTGCAATTATTCCTGTTATACGATGAAAAAAATGTTGTATTTTTATTGTATTTTATGCTTCAGCGTTCACTTCCTAGGCCCTAACTATTCGCTCTGGTGGAACAACGCCCTAGGGTGATGCCTAGGGTGCCCGGGTCGTAGAAATGACCATTACTTGCACACTGGTTGCAATTATTCGTTTCATACGATGGAAAAACTGTTGTATTTATTTTGTATTTGGTGCTTCTGGCGTCGACTTCTAAGGCCCTAACTATTCGATGTGGTTGAGCAACGCCCTAGAGTGAAGCCTAGATTGCCCGGAACGTAGAAGTGACCAGAACTTTCATACTGGTTGCAATTATTCGTTTTATACGATGGAAAAACTGTTGTGTTTATTTTGTATTTGGTGCTTCTGGCGTTGACTTCTTAGGCCCTAACTGTTGGATGTGGTGGACCAAAGCCCTAGAGTGAAGCCTAGGTTGCCCGGAACGTAGAAATGACCGTTACTTTTACACTGTTTGCAAATGTATATTATATACCATGGAAAAGCTGTTGTATTTATATTGTATTTTATGCTTCTGGCGTTGACTTCTTAGGCCCTAACTATTTGATCCGGTGGAGCACCGCCCTGTAGTGAAGCCTAGGTTGCCCGGAACGTGGAAATGACCATAACTTTCACACTGGTTTCAATTATTCGTTTTATACAATGGAAAAACTGTTCTATTTATTTTGTATTTTATGCTTCTGGCGATGACTTCTTAGGCCCTAACTATTCGATCAGCTGGAGTAACGCCCTAGGGTGAAGCCTAGGTTGCCCGGAACGTAGAAATGTCCATAACTTTCATACGGGTTGCAATTATTCGTTATATACGATGGAAAAACTGTTGTACATATATCGTATTTTATGCTTCTGGCGTTGACTTCTTAGGCCCTAACTATTCGATCAGGTGGAGCAACGCCCTAGGGTGAAGCCTAGGTTGCCCGGAACGTAGAAATGACCATAACTTTCATACTGGTTGCAATTATTCGTTTTATACGATGGAAAAACTGTTGTATTCATATTGTATTTTATGCTTCAGGCGTTGACTTATTAGGCCCTAACTGTTCGCTCTGGTTGAACAACGCCCTCGCGACAAGCCTAGGTTGCCCGGAATGTAGAAATCACCATCACTTTCACACTGGTTGCAATTATCCTTGTTATACAATGGGAAAACTGATGTATTTAATTTGTATTTTATGCTTCTGGCGTTGACCTCTTAGGCCCTAACTATTTGATCTGGTGGAGCAGTGCCTCAGAGTTAAGTCTAGGATGCCCGCAACGTAGAAATGGCTATTACTTTCACACTTGTTGCAATTATTCGTTTTATACGATGGAAAAGCTGTTGTACATATATCGTATTTTATGCTTCTGGCGTTGACTTCTTAGGCCCTATCTATTGGATCCGGTGGAGCAACGCCCTAGAGTCAAGCCTAGGTTGCCCGGAATGTAGAAATGACCATAGCTTTCACACTGGTTGCAATTATTCCTGTTATACATGTGAAAAACTGTTGTATTTATATTGTATTTTATGCTTGTGGCGTTGACTTCTTAGGCCCTAACTATTCGATATGGTTGAGCAACGCCCTAGAGTGAAGCCTAGGTTGCCGGGAACGTAGAAATGGCCATAGCTTTCACACTGGTTGCAATTATTCCTGTTATACAAGTGAAAAACTGTTGTCTTCATATTGTATTTTATGCTTCTGGCGTTGGCTTCTTATGCCCTAACTATTCGATCTGGTGGAGCAACGTCATAGGGTGAAGCCTAGGTTGCGCGGAACGTAGAAATGACCATAGCTTTCATACTGGTTGCAATTATTCGTTTTTTACGACGGAAAAACTGTTGTATTTATTTTGTATTTGGTGCTCCTGGCGTTGACTTCTTAGGCCCTAGCTATTGGATCTGGTGGAGCAGCGCCATAGGGCGAAGCCTAGGTTGCCCGGAACGTAGAAATGGCCATAGCTTTCACACTGGTTGCAATTATTCCTGTTATACATGTGAAAAACTGTTGTATTTATATTGTATTTTATGCTTGTGGCGTTGACTTCTTAGGCCCTAACTATTCGATATGGTTGAGCAACGCCCTAGAGTGAAGCCTAGGTTGCCGGGAACGTAGAAATGGCCATAGCTTTCACACTGGTTGCAATTATTCCTGTTATACAAGTGAAAAACTGTTGTCTTCATATTGTATTTTATGCTTCTGGCGTTGGCTTCTTAGGCCCTAACTATTCGATCTGGTGGAGCAACGCCCTAGAGTGTAGCCTAGGTTGCCCGGAACGTAGAAATGACCATAACTTTCATACTGGTTGCAATTATTCGTTTTATACTGTGGAAAAACTGTTGTATTTATTTTGTATTTGGTGCTTCTGGCGTTGACTTCTTAGGCCCTAACTGTTAGATGTGGAGGTCCAACGCCCTAGAGTGAAGCCTAGGTTGCCCGGAACGTAGAAATGACCATACCTTTCAGACTGGCTGCAATTATTCCTGTTATACGATGAAAAAAATGTTGTACTTTTATTGTATTTTATGCTTCAGGCGTTGACTTCTAAGGCCCTAACTATTCGATGTGGTGGCGCAACGCCCTTGAGCGAAGCCTAGGTGGCCGGGAACGTAAAAATGACCTGTACTTTCACACTGGTTGCAATTATTTCTGTTATACGATGGAAAAACTGTTGTACTTATGTTGTATTTTATGCTTCTGGCGTCGAATTCTAAGTCCCTAACTATTCGATCTGTTGGAGCAACGCCCTAGAGTGAAGCCTAGGTCGCCCGAAACGTAGAAATGACCATTACTTTCACTCTGGTTGCAATTATTCCAGCTATACGATGGACAAACTGTTGGATTTTGATTGTACTTTATACTTCTGGCGTTGACTTCTAAGGCCCTATGTATTCGATCTGGTGTAGCAATGCCTCAGAGTTAAGTCTAGGATGCCCGCAACGTAGAAATGGCTATGAATTTCACACTGGTTGCAATTATTCGTTTTATACGATGGAAAAACTGTTGTACATATATCGTATTTTATGCTTCTGGCGTTGACTTCTTAGGCCCTAACTATTCGATCAGGTGGATCAACGCCCCAGGGTGAAGCCTAGGTTGCCCGGAACGTAAAAATGACCTGTACTTTCACACTGGTTGCAATTATTCCTGTTATACGATGGAAAAACTGTTGTATTTATATTGTATTTTATGCTTCTGGCATTGACTTCTAAGGCCCTAGCTATTCGATATGGTTGAGCAACGCCCTAGAGTGAAGCCTAGATTGCCCGGAACGTAGAAATTACCATAGCTTTCATACTGGTTGCAATTATTCGTTTTATACGATGGGAAAACTGTTGTATTTATATTGCATTTTATGCTTCTGGCATTGACTTCTAAGGCCCTAACTATTCGATGTGGGGAAGCAACGTCCTAGAGAGAAGCCTAGGTTGCCCGGAACGTAGAAATGGCCATAGCTTTCACACTGGTTGCAATTATTCGTTTTATACGATGTAAAAACTGTAGTATTAATTTTGTATTTGGTGCTTCTGGCGTTGACTTCTTAGGCCCTAACTATTCGATCCGGTGAAGCAACGCCCTAGAGTCACGCCTAGGTTGCCCGGAATGTAGAAATGACCATAACTTTCATACTGGTTGCAATTATTCGTTTTATACGATGGAAAAATTGTTGTATTTATTTTGTATTTGGTGCTTCTGGCGTTGACTTCTTAGGCCCTAACTGTTAGATGTGGAGGACCAACGCCCTAGAGTGAAGCCTAGGTTGTCCGGAACGTAGAAATGACCATATCTTTCAGACTGGTTGCAATTATTCCTGTTATACGATGAAAAAAATGTTGTATTTTTACTGTATTTTATGCTTCTGGCGTTGACTTCTAAGTCCCTAACTATTCGGTCTGGTGGAGCAACGCCCTAGAGCGAAACCTAGGTTGCCCGGAACGTAGAAATGACCTGTACTTTCACACTGATTGCAATTATTCCTGTTATACGATGGAAAAACTGTTGCATTTTTATTGTACTTTATGCTTCTGGCGTTAAATTCTAAGTCCCTAGCTATGCGATCTGGTGGAGCAACGACCTACAGTTAAGCCTAGGTTGCCCAGAACGTAGAAATGACCCTAACTTTCATACTGGTTGCAAATATTCGCTTTATACGATGGAAAAGCTGTTGTATTTATACTGTACTTTATGCGTCTGGCGTTGATTTATAAGGCCCTAACTATTCGATGTGGTGGAGCAGCGCCCTGGAGCAAAACCTAGGTTGCACGTCACGTAGAAATGACCATAACTTTCACACTGGTTGCAATTATCCTTTTTATACGATGGAAAAGCTGTTGTATTTATATTGTATTTTGTGCTTCTGGCGTTGAATTCGTAGGACCTAACTATTCCATCTGGTGTGGCAACGCCATAGAGTGAAGCCTAGGTTGCCCGGAACGTAGAAATTACCATTACTTTCACACTGGTTGCAATTATTCTTTTTATATGATGAAAAAACTGTTGTATTTTAATTGTATTTTATGCATCTGTAGTTGTTTTCTAAGGCCCTAACTATTCGACCTGGATGAGCAACGCCCTAGAGTGAAGCCTAGATTGCCCGGAACGTAGAAATGACCATAGCTTTCATACTGGTTGCAATTATTCGTTTTATACGATGGGAAAACTGTTGTATTTATATTGCATTTTATACTTCTGGCATTGACTTCTTAGGCCCTAACTATTCGATCTGGTGGAACAACGCCGTAGAGTGAAGCCTAGGTTGCCCGGAACGTAAACATGACCATATCTTTCACACTGTTTGCAATTATTCCTGTTATACGATGGAAAAACTATTGTATTTATATCGTATTTTATGCTTCTCGCGTTGACTTCTATGGCCGTAGCCATTCGATGTGGTGGAGCAACGCCCTAGAGTGAAGTCTAGGTTGCCCGGAACATAGAAAAGACCATTACCTTCACACTGGTTGCAATTACTCCTGTTATGCGATGGAAAAATACTGCTGCATCTGCATTGTATTTTATGCTTCGGGCGCTGACTTCTAAGGCCCTAGCTCTTCGATCTGGTGGAGCAATGCCTCAGAGTTAAGTCTAGGATGCCCGGAACATAGAAAAGAAAATTACCTTCACACTGGTTGCAATTATTCCTGTTATGCGATGGAAAAACTGTTGCATCTTTATTGTATTTTATGGTTCGGGCGCTGACTTATAAGAACCTAAATATTCGATCTGGTGGAGCAACGCCCTAGAGTGTGGCCGAGGTTGCCCGGAACGTAGAAATGACCATAACTTTCACACTCGTTGCAAATATACATTATGTACGACGGAAAAGCTTTGTATCTATATTGTATTTTATGCTTCTGGCGTTGACTTCTTAGGCCCTAACTATTTGATCTGGTGGAGCACCGAACTGTAGTGAAGCCTAGGTTGTCCGATGCCTAGAAAAGACCATTACTTTCACACTGTTTGAAATTATTCATTTTATACGATGGAAAAACTGTTGTACTTTTATTGTATTTTATGCTTCTGGAGTTGACTTCTTAGGCCCTAACTATTCGATCTGGTGGAACAAATCCGTAGAGTGAAGCCTAGGTTGCCCGGAACGTAGAAATGACAATAACTTTCACACTGTTTGCGATTATTCATTCTATACGATTGTAAAAATGTTGTAGTTATGTTGTATTTTATACTTCTGGCGTTGAATTCTAAGATCCTAGCTATTCGACCTGGTGGAGCAACGCCCTAGAGTGAAGCCTAGGTACCCGGAACGTAGAAATGCCCAGTACTTTCACACTGGTTGCAGTTATTCCTGTTATACAATGGAAAAACTGTTGCTTTTTTATTGTATTTTATGCTTCTGGCGTTGTATTCAAAGTCCCTAACTATTCGATCTGATGGAGCAACGCCCTGGAGTTAAGCCAAGGTTGCCCGGAACGTAGAAATGACCATAACTTTCACACTGGTTGCAATTATTCGTTCTATCCAATGGAAAAACTGTTCTATTAATTTTGTATTTTATGCTTCGGGCGTTGACTTCTAAGGCCCTAACTATTTGATCTGGTGGAGCAACGCCCTAGAGTGAAGCCTAGATTGCCCGGAACGTAGAAATGACCATTACTTTCAGACTGTTTGTAATTATTCATTTCATACGATGGAAAAACTGTTGTACTTATATTGTATTTTATGCTTCTGGAGTTGACTTCTTAGGCCCTAACTAATCGATCTGGTGGAACAACGCCGTAGAGTGAAGCCTAGGTTGCCCGGAACGTAGAAATGACCATAACCTTCACATTGTTAGCGATTATTCATTTTATACGATTGTAAAAACTGTTGTATTTTAATTGTATTTTATGCGTCTGTAGTTGTTTTCTAAGGCCCTAACTATTCGACCTGGTGGAGCAACGCCCTAGAGTGAAGCCTAGGTTGCACGGAAAGTAGAACTGCCCATTACATTCACACTGGTTGTAATTATTCCTGTTATACGATGGAATAACTGTCGGGTTTGTATTGTATTTTATGCTTCGGGCGTTGACTTCTAAGGCCCTAACTATTGGATCTGGTGGAGCAACGCCCTAGAGTGAAGCCTAGGTTGCCCGGAACGTAAACATGACCATATCTTTCACACTGTTTGCAATTATTCCTGTTATACGATGGAAAAACTATTGTATTTATATCGTATTTTATGCTTCTCGCGTTGACTTCTATGGCCGTAGCCATTCGATGTGGTGGAGCAACGCCCTAGAGTGAAGTCTAGGTTGCCCGGAACATAGAAAAGACCATTACCTTCACACTGGTTGCAATTACTCCTGTTATGCGATGGAAAAATACTGCTGCATCTGCATTGTATTTTATGCTTCGGGCGCTGACTTCTAAGGCCCTAGCTCTTCGATCTGGTGGAGCAATGCCTCAGAGTTAAGTCTAGGATGCCCGGAACATAGAAAAGAAAATTACCTTCACACTGGTTGCAATTATTCCTGTTATGCGATGGAAAAACTGTTGCATCTTTATTGTATTTTATGGTTCGGGCGCTGACTTATAAGAACCTAAATATTCGATCTGGTGGAGCAACGCCCTAGAGTGTGGCCGAGGTTGCCCGGAACGTAGAAATGACCATAACTTTCACACTCGTTGCAAATATACATTATGTACGACGGAAAAGCTTTGTATCTATATTGTATTTTATGCTTCTGGCGTTGACTTCTTAGGCCCTAACTATTTGATCTGGTGGAGCACCGAACTGTAGTGAAGCCTAGGTTGTCCGATGCCTAGAAAAGACCATTACTTTCACACTGTTTGAAATTATTCATTTTATACGATGGAAAAACTGTTGTACTTTTATTGTATTTTATGCTTCTGGAGTTGACTTCTTAGGCCCTAACTATTCGATCTGGTGGAACAAATCCGTAGAGTGAAGCCTAGGTTGCCCGGAACGTAGAAATGACAATAACTTTCACACTGTTTGCGATTATTCATTCTATACGATTGTAAAAATGTTGTAGTTATGTTGTATTTTATACTTCTGGCGTTGAATTCTAAGATCCTAGCTATTCGACCTGGTGGAGCAACGCCCTAGAGTGAAGCCTAGGTACCCGGAACGTAGAAATGCCCAGTACTTTCACACTGGTTGCAGTTATTCCTGTTATACAATGGAAAAACTGTTGATTTTTATTGTATTTTATGCTTCTGGCGTTGTATTCAAAGTCCCTAACTATTCGATCTGATGGAGCAACGCCCTGGAGTTAAGCCAAGGTTGCCCGGAACGTAGAAATGACCATAACTTTCACACTGGTTGCAATTATTCGTTCTATCCAATGGAAAAACTGTTCTATTAATTTTGTATTTTATGCTTCGGGCGTTGACTTCTAAGGCCCTAACTATTTGATCTGGTGGAGCAACGCCCTAGAGTGAAGCCTAGATTGCCCGGAACGTAGAAATGACCATTACTTTCAGACTGTTTGTAATTATTCATTTCATACGATGGAAAAACTGTTGTACTTATATTGTATTTTATGCTTCTGGAGTTGACTTCTTAGGCCCTAACTATTCGATCTGGTGGAACAACGCCGTAGAGTGAAGCCTAGGTTGCCCGGAACGTAGAAATGACCATAACCTTCACATTGTTAGCGATTATTCATTTTATACGATTGTAAAAATGTTGTACTTATGCTGTATTTTATTCTCCTGGCGTTGAATTCTAAGATCCTAGCTATTCGATCTGGTGGAGCAATGCCCTGGAGTTAAGGCTAGGTTGCCCGGAATGTAGAAATGACCATAGCTTTCACACTGTTTGCAATCAATCATTTTATGCGATGGAAAGGCTGTTGTATTTATATTGTATTTTATGCTTCTGGAGTTGAGTTCTAAGGCCGCACCTATTCAATGTGATGGAGCAACGCCCAAGAGTGAAGCCTAGGTTGCCCGGAACGTAGAAATGACCAATACCTTCACACTGGTTGCAATTATTCCTTTTATACGATGGAAAAACTGTTGTATTTTTATTGTATTTTATGCTTCTGGCGTTAACTTATAAGTCCCTGGCCATTCGATCTGGTGGAGCAACGCCCTTAAGCGAAGCCTAGGTTGCCCGGAACGTAGAAAAGGCCTGTACTTTCACACTGGTTGCAATTATTCCTGTTATACGATGGAAAAACTGTTGTACTTATGTTGTATTTTATGCTTCTGGCGTTGAATTCTAAGTCCCTAACTATTGGATCAGGTGGAGCAACGGCCTGTGGTGAAACCTAGGTTGCGCGGAACGTAGGAAAGATCATAGCTTTCACACTGCTTTCAATTATTCGTGTTATACAATGGAAAAACTGTTCTATTTATTTTGTATTTTATGCTTCGGGCGTTGACTTCTAAGACCCTAGCTATTCGATCTGGTGGAGCAACGCCCTGGAGTTCAGCCAAGGTTGCCCGGAACGTAGAAATGACCTTTACTTTCACACTCTTTGCAAATATACATCATATACGATGGAAAAACCGTTCTATTTATTTTGTATTTTATGCTTCGGGCGTTGTCTTCTAAGGCCATAACTATTCGATCTGGAGGAGCAACGCTCTAGGGTGAAGCCTAGGTTGCCCGGAACGTAGAAATGACCATCACTTTCACACTGGTTGCAATTATTCTTGTTATACGATGGAAAAACTGTTGCATTTATTTTGTATTTTATGCCTCTGGCATTGACTTCTAAGGCCCTAGCTATTCCATCTGGTGGAGCAACGCCCTAGAGTGGAGCCTAGGTCGCCCGAAACGAAGAAGTGACCATTACTTTCACACTGTTTGCAAATGTACATTATATACGATGGAAAAGCTGTTGTATTTATATTGTATTTTATGCGTCTGGCATTGACTTCTAAGGCCCTAGCTATTCCATCTGGGGCAGCAACGCCCTGGAGTGGGGCCTAGGTCGCCCGAAACGTAGAAATGACCATTACCTTCACTCTGTTTGCGATTATTCATTTTATACGTTGGTAAAACGGTTGTATTTATTTTGTATTTTATGCTTCTGGCATTGACTTCTAAGGCCCTAGCTATTCCATCTGGTGAAGCAACGCCCTAGAGTGGAGCCTAGGTCGCCCGAAACGTGGAAATGACCATTACTTTCACTATGGTTGCAATTATTCCAGCTATACGATGGACAAACTGTTGGATTTTGATTGTACTTTATACTTCTGGCGTTGACTTCTAAGGCCCTATGTATTCGATCTGGTGTAGCAATGCCTCAGAGTTAAGTCTAGGATGCCCGCAACGTAGAAATGTCTATTACTTTCACACTGGTTGCAATTATCCGTTTTATACGATGGAAAAACTGTTGTACATATATCGTATTTTATGCTTCTGGCGTTGACTCCTTAGGCCCAAACTGTTCGATCAGGTGGAGCAACGCCCTAGGGTGAAGCCTAGGTTGCCCGGAACTTAGAAATGACCATAACTTTCATACTGGTTGCAATTATTCGTTTTATACGATGGAAAAGCTGTTGTATTTATATTGTATTTTATGCTTGTGGCGTTGACTTCTTAGGCCCTAACTATTCGATCTGGTGGAACAACGCCCTAGAGTGTAGCCTAGGTTGCCCGGAACGTAGAAATGAGCATAGCTTTCATACTGGTTGCAATTATTTCTGTTATACAAAGGAAAAGCGGTTTTATTTATATCGTATTTTATGCTTCTGGCGTTGACTTCTTAGGCCCTAGCTATTCGATCAGGTGGAGCAACGCCATAGGGTGAAGCCTAGGTTGCGCGGAACGTAGAAATGACCATAACTTTCACACTGGTTTCAATTATTCGTTTTATACAATGGAAAAACTGTTCTACTTATTTTGTATTTTATGCTTCGACCGTTGACTCCTAAGGCCCTAACTACTCGCTCTGGTGGAGCAACGCCCTAGAGTGAAGCCTAGGTTGCTCGGAATATAGAAATGACCATAACTTTCATACTGGTTGCAATTATTCGTTTTATACGATGGAAAAACTGTTGTATCTGTATTGTATTTTTTGCTTCAGTCGTTGTCTTCTTAGGCCCTAACTATTCGCTCTGGTGGAACAACGCCCTAGAGTCAAGCCTAGGTTGCCCGGAATGCAGAAATGACCATCACTTTCACACTGGTTGCAATTATTCTTGTTATACAATGGAAAAACTGTTGTATTTATTTTGTATTTTATGCTTCTGGCATTGACTTCTAAGGCCCTAGCTATTCCATCTGGTGGAGCAACGCCCTGGAGTGGGGCCTAGGTCGCTCGAAACGTAGAAATGACCATTACTTTCACTCTGTTTGCAAATGTACATTATATACGATGGAAAAGCTGTTGTATTTATATTGTATTTTATGCTTCTGGCGTTGACTTCTTAGGCCCTAACTATTCGATCTGGTGGAACGACGCCCTAGAGTGCAGCCTAGGTTGCCCGTATCGTAGAAATGACCATATCTTTCACACTGGTTGCAATTATTCCTGTTATACGATGGTAAAACTGTTGTATTTATATTGTATTTTATGCTTCTGGCGTTGACTTGTTATGCCCTAACTATTCGATCTGGTGGAGCAACGCCCTAGAGTGTAGTCTAGGTTGCCCGGAATGTAGAAATGACCATCACATTCACACTGGTTGCAACTATTCTTGTTATACGATGGAGAAACTGTTGTATTTATTTTGTATTTTATGCCGCTGGCGTTGACTCCTAAGGCAGTAGCTATTCGAAGTGGTGGAGCAACGCCCTAGAGTGTAGCCTAGGTTGCCCGGAACGTAGAAATGAGCATAGCTTTCATACTGGTTGCAATTATTTCTGTTATACAAAGGAAAAGCGGTTTTATTTATATTGTATTTTATGCTTTTGGCGTTGACTTCTTAGGCCCTAACTATTTGATCTGGTGGAGCACCGCCCTGTAGTGAAGCCTAGGTTGCCCGGAACGTAGAAATGACCATCACTTTCACACTGGTTGCAATTATTCTTGTTATACAATGGAAAAACTGTTGTATTTATTTTGTATTTTATGCTTCTGGCATTGACTTCTAAGGCCCTAGCTATTCCATTTGGTGGAGCAACGCCCTGGAGTGGGGCCTGGGTCGCTCGAAACGTAGAAATGACCATTACATTCGCTCTGTTTGCAAATGTACATTATATACGATGGAAAAGCTGTTGTATTTATATTGTATTTTATGCTTCTGGCGTTGACTTCTTAGGCCCTAACTATTCGATCTGGTGGAACGACGCCCTAGAGTGCAGCCTAGGTTGCCCGTATCGTAGAAATGACCATACCTTTCACACTGGTTGCAATTATTCCTGTTATACGATGGTAAAACTGTTGTATTTCTATTGTATTTTATGCTTCTGGCATTGACTCGTTAGGCCCTAACTATTCGATCTGGTGGAGCAACGTCCTAGGGTGAAGCCTAGGTTGCCCGGAACGTAGAAATGACCATAACTATCAGACTGGTTGCAATTATTCGTTTTATACGATGGATAGAATGTTGTATTTATATTGTATTTTATAGTTATGGCGCTGTCTTCTAGGGCCGTAGCTATTCGATGTGGTTGAGCAACGCCCTAGTGTGAAGCCTAGGTTGCCCGGAACGTAGAAATGACCATTACTTCCACACTGTTTGCAATTATTCATATTATACAGTGGAACAACTGTTGTATTTATATGGCATTTTATGCTTCTGGCATTGACTTCTAAGGCCCTAGCTATTCGATGTGGTGGAGCCACGCCCTAGAGTGCAGCCTAGGTTGCCCGTATCGTAGAAATGACCATATCTTTCACACTGGTTGCAATTATTCCTGTTATACGATGGAAAAACTGGTGTATTTCTATTGTATTTTATGCTTCTGGCGTTGACTTCTTAGGGCCTAACTATTCGATCTGGTGGAGCAACGCCCTAGGGTGAAGCCTAGGTTGCCCGGAACGTAGAAATGAGCATAACTTTCATACTGGTTGCAATTATTCGTTTTATACCGTGGAAAAACTGTTGTATTTATATTGTATTTTATGCGTCTGGAGTTGTTTTCTAAGGCCCTAACTATTCGGCCTGGTGGACCAACGCCCTAGGGTGAAGCCTAGGTTGCCCGGAACGTAGAAATGACCATACCATTCACACTGGTTGCAATTATTCCTGTTATACACGGGAAAAACTGTTGTAATTATATTGTTTTTTATGCTTCTGGCGTTGACTGCCTGGGCCCTAGCTATTCTATCTGGAGGAGCAACGCCCTAGAGTGAAGCCTAGGTTGCCCGGAATGCAGAAATGACCATCACTTTCACACTGGTAGCAATTATTCCTGTTATACGATGGACAAACTGTTGGATTTTTAATGTACTTTATGCTTCTGGCGTTGACTTCTAAGGCCCTATGTATTCGATCTGGTGGAGCAATGCCTCAGTGTTAAGTCTAGGATGCCCGGAACGTAGGAATGGCCGTTATTTTCACACTGGCTGCAATTACTCATTTTATACGATGGAAAAACTGTTGTACATATATCGTATTTTATGCTTCTGGCATTGACTTCTTAGGCCCTAACTATTCGATATGGCGGAGCAACGCCCTAGGGTGAAGCCTAGGTTGCCCGGAACGTAGAAATGACCATAACTATCAGACTGGTTGCATTTATTCGTTTTATACGATGGAAAGACTGTTGTATTTATATTGTATTTTATAGTTACGGCGTTGTCTTCTAGGGCCATAGCTATTCGATGTGGTTGCGCAACGCCCTAGAGTGAAGCCTAGGTTGCCCGGAACGTAGAAATGATTATTACTTCCACACTGTTTGCAATTATTCATATCATACAGTGGAAAAACTGTTGTATTTATATGGCATTTTATGCTTCTGGCATTGACTTCTAAGGCCCTAACTATTCGATGTGGTGGAGCAATGCCCTAGAGTGAAGCCTAGGTTGCCCGGAACGTAGAAATGACCATAGCTTTCACACTGGTTGCAATTATTCCTATTATACAAGGGAAAAACTGTTGTATTTATATTGAATTTTATGCTTCTGGCGTTGACTTGTTAGGCCCTAACTATACGATCTGGTGAAGCAACGCCCTAGAGTGAAGCCTACGTTGCGCGGAATGTAGAAATGACCATCACTTTCACAATGGTTGCAGTTATTCTTGTTATACGATGGAAAAACTGTTGTCTTTATTATGTATTTTATGCCTCTGGCGTTGACTCCTAAGGCCGTAGCTATTCGATGTGGTGGAGCAACGCCCTAGAGTGAAGCCTAGGTTGCCCGGAACGTAGAAAAGACCATGTCTTTCACACTGGTTGCAATTATTCCTGTTATACAATGGAAAAACTGTTGTATTTATATTATATTTTATGCTTCAGACGTTGGCTTCTAAGGCAGTAGCTATCCGATGTGGTGGAGAAGCGCCCTAGAGTGAAGCCTAGGTTGCCCGGAAAGTAGAAATGACCATTACCTCCACACTGTTAGCAATTATTCATTTTATACAATGGAAAAACTGTTGTATTTATATTGTTTTTTATAGTTATGGCGTTGACTTCTAAGGCCGTAGCTATTCGATGTGGTGGAGCAATGCCTTAGAGTGAAGCCTAGGTTGCCCGAAACGTAGAAGTGACCATTACTTTCACACTGTTTGCAATTAGTCATTTTATACGATGGAAAAGCTGTTGTATTTATATTGTATTTTATGCTTCTGGCGTTGACGTCTAAGGCCCTAGCTATTCGATTTGGCGGAGCAACGCCCGAGAGTGAAGCCTAGGTTGCCCGGAACATAGAAATGACCATTACTTTCACACTGTTTGCAATTATTCATTTTATACGATGGAAAAACTGTGGTGTTTTTATTGTATTTTATGCTTCAGGTGTTAACTTCTTGGGCCCTAACTATTCGATCTGGTGGAGCAACGCCCAAGAGTGAAGCCTAGGTTGCCCGGAACGTAGAAATGACCATTACCTTCACACTGTTTGCAATTATTCATTTTATACAATGGAAAAGCTGTAGTACTTATATTGTATTTTATGCTTCTGGCGTTGACTTCTAAGGCCCTAGCTATTGGGTCTGGCGGAGGAACGCCCTAGAGTGAAGCCTAGGTTGCCCGGAACGTAGAAATGACCATAACTTTCACACTGGTTGCAATTATTCATTTTATACGTTGGAAAAGCTGTTGTACTTATGTTGTATTTTATTCTTCTGGCGTTGAATTCTAAGTCCCTAGCTATTCGATCTGGTGGAGTAACGACCTGGAATCAAGCCTAGGTTGCCCGGATCGTAGAAATGACCATAACTTTCACACTGGTTGCAATTATCCCTTTTATACGATGGAAAAGCTGTTGTATCTTTATTGTACTTTATGCTTCTGGCGTTAACTTCTTGGGCCCTAACTATTCGATCTGGTGGAGCAACGCCCTAAAGTGAAGCCTAGGTTGCCCGGAACGTAGGAATGACCATTACTTTCACCCTGTTTGCAATTATTCATTTTATACGATGGAAAAGCTGTTGTACTTATATTGTATTTTATGCTTCTGGCGTTGACTTCTAAGGACCTATGTATTCGATCTGGTGGAGCGATGCCTCAGAGTTAAGTCTAGGTTGCCGGGAACGTAGGAATGACCCTTACTTTCACACTGGTTGCAATTATTCATTTTATACAATGGAAAATCTGTTCCATTAATTTTGTATTTTATGCTTCGGGCGTTGACTTCTAAGGCCCTAGCTGTTCGATTTGGTGGAGCAACGCCCTAGAGTGGAGCCTAGGTTGCCAGAAACGTAGAAATGTCCATTACTTTCACACTGGATGCAATTATTCATGCTACACGATGGCAAAGATGTTGTATTTTTATTGTATTTTATGCTTCTGGCGTTGACTTCTAAGTTCCTAGCTATTCGATCTCGTGGGGCTACGTCCAACAGTGTAGCCTATGTTGCCCGGAACGTAGAAATGACCATACCTTTCACACTGGTTGCAATTATCCCTTTTATACGATGGAAAAGCTGTTGTATTTTTATTGTACTTTATGCTTCTGGCGTTAACTTCTTGGGCCCTAACTATTCGATCTGGTGGAGCAACGCCCAAGAGTGAAGCCTAGGTTGCCCGGAACGTAGAAATGACCATTACCTTCACACTGTTAGCAATTATTCATTTTATACAATGGAAAAGCTGTAGTACTTATATTGTATTTTATGCTTCTGGCGTTGACTTCTAAGGCCCTAGCTATTGGGTCTGGCGGAGGAACGCCCTGGAATCAAGCCCAGGTTGCCCGGATCGTAGAAGTGACAATAACTTTCACACTGGTTGCAATTATCCCTTTTATACGATGGAAAAGCTGTTGTATCTTTATTGTACTTTATGCTTCTGGCGTTAACTTCTTGGGCCCTAACTATTCGAGATGGTGGAACAACGCCCTAAAGTGAAGCCTAGGTTGCCCGGAACGTAGAAATGGCCATTACTTTCACACTGGTTGCAATTATTCATTTTATACGATGGAAGAACTGTGGTATTTTTATTGTATTTTATGCTTCAGGCGTTGACCTCTAAGGGCGTAGCTATTCGATGTGGTGGAGCAACGCCCTAGAGTGAAGCCTAGGTTGCCCGGCACGTAGAAATGGCCATTACTTTCACACTGGTTGCAATTATTCGTTTTGTACGATGGAAAAACTGTTGTACATATATCGTCTTTCATGATTCGGGCGTTGACTTCTTAGGCCCTAACTATTCGATCTGCTGGACCAACGTCCCAGAGTGAAGCCTAGGTTGCCCGGAACGTAGGAATGACCATTACTTTCACACTGTTTGCAATTATTCATTTTATACGATGGAAAAACTGTTGTACTTACATTGTATTTTATGCTTCTGGCGTTGACTTCTAAGTCCCTAGCTATTCGATGTGGTGGTGCGACGCCCTAGAGTGAAGCCTAGGTTGCCCGGAACGTTGAAATGGCCATTACTTTCACACTGGTTGCAATTATCCGTTTTATACGATGGAAAAGCTGTTGTACTTATATTGTATTTTATGCTTCTGGCGTTGACTTCTAAGGACCTATGTATTCGATCTGGTGGAGCGGTGCCTCAGAGTTAATTCTAGGTTGCCCGGAACGTAGGAATGACCCTTACTTTCACACTGGTTGCAATTATTCATTTTATACAATGGAAAATCTGTTCTATTAATTTTGTATTTTATGCTTCGGGCGTTGACTTCTAAGGCCCTAGCTGTTCGATTTGGTGGAGCAACGCCCTAGAGTGGAGCCTAGGTTGCCCGGAACGTAGAAATGACCATAACTTTCACACTGGTTGCAATTATCCCTTTTATACGATGGAAAAGCTGTTGTATTTTTATTGTACTTTATGCTTCTGGCGTTAACTTCTCGTGCCCTAACTCTTCCATCTGGTGGAGCAACGCCCTAGAGTGAAGCCTAGGTTGCCCGAAACGTAGAAGTGACCATTAGTTTCACACTGTTTGCAATTAGTCATTTTATACGATGGAAAAGCTGTTGTATTTATATTGTATTTTATGCTTCTGGCGTTGACGTCTAAGGCCCTAGCTATTCGATTTGGCGGAGCAACGCCCGAGAGTGAAGCCTAGGTTGCCCGGAACATAGAAATGACCATTACTTTCACACTGTTTGCAATTATTCATTTTATACGATGGAAAAACTGTGGTGTTTTTATTGTATTTTATGCTTCAGGCGTTAACTTCTTGGGCCCTAACTATTCGATCTGGTGGAGCAACGCCCAAGAGTGAAGCCTAGGTTGCCCGGAACGTAGAAATGACCATTACCTTCACACTGTTTGCAATTATTCATTTTATAGAATGGAAAAGCTGTAGTACTTATATTGTATTTTATGCTTCTGGCGTTGACTTCTAAGGCCCTAGCTATTGGTTCTGGCGGAGGAACGCCCTAGAGTGAAGCCTAGGTTGCCCGGAACGTAGAAATGACCATAACTTTCACACTGGTTGCAATTATCCCTTCTATACGATGGAAAAGCTGTTGTATTTTTATTGTACTTTATGCTTCTGGCGTTAACTTCTCGTGCCCTAACTCTTCCATCTGGTGGAGCAACGCCCTAGTGCGAAACCTAGGTTGTCCGGAACGTAGAAATGACAATTACTTTCACACTGGTTGCAGTTATTCCTGTTATACGATGAACAAACTGTTGGATGTTTATTGTACTTTATGCTTCTGGCGTTGACTTCTAAGGCCCTATGTATTCGATCTGGTGGAGCGATGCCTCAGGGTTAAGCCTAGGGTACCCGGAACGTAGAAGTGACCATTACTTTCACACTGGTTGCAATTATTCGTGATATACGATGGAAAAACTGTTGTACATATATCGTATTTTATGCTCCTGGCGTTGACTTCTATGGCCCTACCTCTTTGATCTGGTGGAGCAACGCCCTAGAGTGAAGCCTAGGTAGCCCGGAACGTAGAAATGGCGACCACTTTCGCACTGGTTGCAATTATTCGTTTTAGACGATGGAAGAACTATTGTATTTATTTTGTATTTTATGCCTCTGGCGTTGACTTCTTAGGCTCTAACTATTCGATCAGGTGGACCAACGCCCCAGAGTGAAGCCTAGGTCGCCCGGAACGTAGAAATGACCATCACTTTCAACCTGGTTGCAATTATTCCTGTTATACGATGGAAAAACAGATGTATCTTTATTGTATTTTATGCGTCAGGCGTTGACTTCTAAGGACCTAGCTATTCGATTTGGTGGAGCAACGCCCTAGAGTGAAGCATAGGTTGCACGGAACGTAGAAATTACCATCACTATCACACTTGTTGCAATTACTCCTGTTATACGGTGGAAAAACTGTTATATCTTTAACGTATTTTATGCTTCGGGCATTGACTTCTATGGCCCTACCTCTTCGATCAGGTGGAGCAACGCCCTAGAGTGAAGACTAGGTTGCCCCGTACGTTGAAATGACCATAACTTTCATACTGGTTGCAATTACTCCTGTTATACGATGAAAATACTGTTATATCTTTAACGTATTTTATGCTTCGGGCATTGACTTTTATGGCCCTACCTCTTCGATCTGGTGGAGCAACGCCCTAGAGTGAAGCCTAGGTTGCCCGGAACGTAGAAATGACCATCATTTTCACACTTGTTGCAATGACTCCTGTTATACGATGGAAAAACTGTTATACCTTTATCGTATTTTATGCTTCGGGCATTGACTTCTATGGCCCTACCTCTCCGATCTGGTGGAGTAACGCCCTAGAGTGAAGCCTAGGTTGCCCCGTACGTTGAAATGACCATAACTTTCACACTGGTTGCAATTATACGTTTTATACGATGGAAAGACTGTTGTATTTATTTTGTACTTTATGCTTCTGGCGTTTATTTCTAAGGTCCTAACTCTTCGATCTGGTGGAGCAAAGCCTCAGAGCTAAGTCTAGGTCGCCCGGAACGTAGAAATGACCATTATCTTCACACTGGTTGCAATTATTCATGCTATACGGTGGAAAAACAGTTGTATCTTCATTGTATTTTATGCTTCGGGCGCTGACTTCTAAGACCCTAAATATTCGATCTGGCGGAGCACCGCCCTAGAGTGAAGCCTAGGTTGCGCGGAACATGGAAAAGACCATTACCTTCACACTGGTTGCAGTTACTCCTGTTATACGATGTAAAAGCCGTTGCATCTTCGATGTATTTTATGTTTCGGGCGCTGACGTCTAAGGCCCTAGCTATTCGATCTGTTGGAGCAACGCGCTGGAGCGAAGCCTAGGTTGCCCGAAACGTGGAAATGACCATTACTTTCACTCTGGTTGCAATTATTCATTTTATACGATGGAAGAACTGTGGTATTTTTATTGTACTTTATGCTTCTGGGGTTAACTTCTCGTGCCCTAACTATTCGATCTGGTGGAGCAACGCCCTGGAATGAAGCCTAGGTTGCCCGGAACGTAGAAGTGACCATTTCTTTCACACTGTTTGCAATTATTCATTTTATACGATGGAAGAACTGTTCTATTAATTTTGTATTTTATGCTTCGGGCGTTGACTTCTAAGGCCCTAACTATTCGATCTGGTCGAGCAACGCCCTAGAGTGAAGCATAGGTTGCGCGGAACGTGGAAATGATCATAACTTTCACACTGGTTGCTATTATTCGTTTTATACGATGGAAAAACTGTTTTATTTATATTGTATTTTATGCATCTGGCGTTGACTTCTTAGGCCCTAACAGTTCGATCTGGTGTAGCAACGCCCTAGAGTGAAGCCAAGGTTGCCCGGAACGTAGAAATGACCGTTACTTTCACAATGTTTGCAATTATTCATTTTATACGATGGAAAAACTGTTGTACCTATATTGCTTTTTATGCTTCTGGCGTTGACTCCTATGGCCGTAGCTATTCGATTTGGTGGAGCAGCGCCCTAGAGTGAAGCCAAGGTTGCACGGAACGTAGATATGACCATAACTTTCACACTGGTTGCAATTATTCGTTTCATGCAATGGAAAAACTGTTCTATTAATTTTGTATTTAATGCTTCGGGCGTTGACTTCTAAGGCCCTAACTATTGGATCTGGTGGACCAACACCCTAGACTGCAGCGTAGGTTGCCAGGAACGTAGAAATGACCATCACTTTCACACTGTTTGCAATTATTCCTGTTATACGATGGAAGAACTGTTCTATTTATATTGCATTTTATGCTTCGGGCGTTGACTTCTAAGGCCCTAACTATTCGATGTGGTGGATCAACGCCCTGGAGTGAAGCCTAGGTTGCGCGGAACGTGGAAATGATCATAACTTTCTCACTGGTTGCTATTATTAGTTTTATACGATGGAAAAACTGTTGGATTTTTATTGTATTTTATGCTTCTGGCGTTGACTCCTAAGGCCCTAACTATTCGATCTGGTTGGAGCAACGCCCTATGGTGAAGAATAGGTTGCCCGGAATCTAGAAATGGCCAGTACTTTCACACTGGTTGCAGTTACCACTGCTATACGATGGAAAGACTGTTGCATTTTTATTGTATTTTATGCTTCTGGCGTTGAGTTCTAAGTCCCTAACTCTTCGATCTGGGGGAGTAACGCCCTAGAGTGAAACCTAGGTTGCCCGGAACGTAGAAATGACCATTACTTCCGCACTGGTTGCAATTATTCGTTTTATACGATGGAAAAACTGTTGTATTTATTTTGTATTTGGTGCTTCTGGCGTTGACTTCTTAGGCCCTAACTATTGGATCTGGTGGACCAACGCCCTAGAGTGAAGCCTAGGTTGCCCGATACGTAGAAATTACCATTACATTCACACTGTTTGCATTTATTCATTTTCTACGATGGAAAAACTGTTGTACTTATGTTGGATTTTATTCTTCTGGCGGTGTCTTCTAAGGCCCTAACTATTCAATCTGGTGGAGCAACGCCCTAGAGTGAAGAATAGGTTGCCCGGAATGTAGAAATGACCAGTACTTTCACACTGGTTGCTGGTACTCCTGTTATACGATGGAAAAACTGTTGCATATTTATTGCATTTTATGCTTCAGGCGTTGAATTCTAAGTCCCTAACTCTTCGATCTGGGGGAGTAACGCCCTAGAGTGAAACCTAGGTTGCCCGGAACGTAGAAATGACCATTACTTCCGCACTGGTTGCAATTATTCGTTTTATACGATGGAAAAACTGTTGTATTTATTTTGTATTTGGTGCTTCTGGCGTTGACTTCTTAGGCCCTAACTATTGGATCTGGTGGACCAACGCCCTAGAGTGAAGCCTTGGTTGCCTGGAACGTGGAAGTAACCATCACTTTGACACTGGTTGCAATTATTCCCGTTATACGCTGGAAAAACTGTTGCATGTATATTGTATTTTATGCATCTGGCGTTGACTTCGAAGGCCCTAACTATTCGATCTGGTGGAGCAACGCCCTAGAGTGCAGCCATGGTTGCCCGGAACGCAGAAATGACCGTTACTTTCACAATGTTTGCAATTATTCATTTTACACGATGGAAAGACTGTGGTATTTATATTGCTTTTTATGCTTTTCGCGTTGACTTCTATGGCCGTATCTATTCGATTTGGTGGAGCAACGCCCTAGGGTGAAGCCAAGGTTGCACGGAATGTAGATATGACCATAACTTTCACACTGGTTGCAGTTATTCGTTTCATGCAATGGAAAAACTGTTCTATTAATTTTGTATTTAATGCTTCGGGCGTTGACTTCTAAGGCCCCAACTATTCGATCTGGTGGTGCAACGCCCTAGTGTCAAACCTAGGTTGCCCGGAACGTAGATATGACCATTACTTTCACACTGGTTGCAATTATCCGTTTTATACGATGGAAAAACTGTTGCATTTATTTTGTATTTGGTGCTTCTGGCGTTGACTTCTTAGGCCCTACCTCTTCGATCAGGTGGAGCAACGCCCTAGAGTGAAGACTAGGTTGCCCCGTACGTTGAAATGACCATAACTTTCATACTGGTTGCAATTACTCCTGTTATACGATGAAAATACTGTTATATCTTTAACGTATTTTATGCTTCGGGCATTGACTTTTATGGCCCTACCTCTTCGATCTGGTGGAGCAACGCCCTAGAGTGAAGCCTAGGTTGCCCGGAACGTAGAAATGACCATCATTTTCACACTTGTTGCAATGACTCCTGTTATACGATGGAAAAACTGTTAAACCTTTATCGTATTTTATGCTTCGGGCATTGACTTCTATGGCCCTACCTCTCCGATCTGGTGGAGTAACGCCCTAGAGTGAAGCCTAGGTTGCCCCGTACGTTGAAATGACCATAACTTTCACACTGGTTGCAATTATACGTTTTATACGATGGAAAGACTGTTGTATTTATTTTGTACTTTATGCTTCTGGCGTTTATTTCTAAGGTCCTAACTCTTCGATCTGGTGGAGCAAAGCCTCAGAGCTAAGTCTAGGTCGCCCGGAACGTAGAAATGACCATTATCTTCACACTGGTTGCAATTATTCATGCTATACGGTGGAAAAACAGTTGTATCTTCATTGTATTTTATGCTTCGGGCGCTGACTTCTAAGACCCTAAATATTCGATCTGGCGGAGCACCGCCCTAGAGTGAAGCCTAGGTTGCGCGGAACATGGAAAAGAACATTAGCTTCACACTGGTTGCAGTTACTCCTGTTATACGATGTAAAAGCCGTTGCATCTTCGATGTATTTTATGTTTCGGGCGCTGACGTCTAAGGCCCTAGCTATTCGATCTGTTGGAGCAACGCGCTGGAGCGAAGCCTAGGTTGCCCGGAACGTAGAAATGACCATTACTTTCATACTGGTTGCAATTACTCCTGTTATACGATGAAAATACTGTTATATCTTTAACGTATTTTATGCTTCGGGCATTGACTTTTATGGCCCTACCTCTTCGATCTGGTGGAGCAACGCCCAAGAGTGAAGCCTAGGTTGCCCGGAACGTATAAATGACCATTACTTTCACACTGTTTGCAATCATGCATTTTATACGATGGAAAAGCTATTGTACTTATATTGTATTTTACGCTTCAGGCGTTGACCTCTAAGGCCGTAGCTATTCGATGTGGTGGAGCAACGCCCTAGAGTGAAGCCTAGGATGCCCGGAACGTAGAAATGGCCATTACTTTCACACTGTTTGCAATTATTCGTTTTATACGATGGAAAAACTGTTGTATTTATTTCGTATTTGGTGCTTCTGGCGTTGACTTCTTAGGCCCTAACTATTGGATCTGGTGGACCAACGCCCTAGAGTGAAGCCTTGGTTGCCCGGAACGTGGAAGTAACCATCACTTTGACACTGGTTGCAATTATTCCCGTTATACGCTGGAAAAACTGTTGCATGTATATTGTATTTTATGCATCTGGCGTTGACTTCGAAGGCCCTAACTATTCGATCTGGTGGAGCAACGCCCTAGAGTGCAGCCAAGGTTGCCCGGAACGCAGAAATGACCGTTACTTTCACAATGTTTGCAATTATTCATTTTACACGATGGAAAGACTGTGGTATTTATATTGCTTTTTATGCTTTTCGCGTTGACTTCTATGGCCGTATCTATTCGATTTGGTGCAGCAACGCCCTAGAGTGAAGCCAAGGTTGCACGGAATGTAGATATGACCATAACTTTCACACTGGTTGCAATTATTCGTTTCATGCAATGGAAAAACTGTTCTATTAATTTTGTATTTAATGCTTCGGGCGTTGACTTCTAAGGCCCCAACTATTCGATCTGGTGGTGCAACGCCCTAGTGTCAAACCTAGGTTGCCCGGAACGTAGATATGACCATTACTTTCACACTGGTTGCAATTATCCGTTTTATACGATGGAAAAACTGTTGCATTTATTTTGTATTTGGTGCTTCTGGCGTTGACTTCTTAGGCCCTAACTATTCGATCTGGTAGAGCAACGACCTAGGCTGAAGCCTAGGTTGCCCTCAACGTAGAAATGTCCATAACTTTCACACTGGTTGCAATCATTCCTGTCATATGATGGAAAAGCCGTTGGACTTATATTGTACTTTATGCTACTGGCGTTGACTTCTTAGGTCCTAACTATTGAATCTGATGGACCACCGCCCTAGAGTGAAGTCTAGTTTGCACGGAACGTAGAAATGGCCATTACTTTCACACTGGTTGCAATTAATCCTGTTATATAATGGAAAAACTGTTTTATTTGCATTGTATTTTATTCTTTGGGCGTTGACTTCTAAGGCCCTCGCTATACGATCTGGTGGAGCAACGACCTAGCGTGAATCCTAGGTTGCCCGAAACGTTGAAATGACCATTACTTTCACTCTGGTTCCAATTATTAATGCTATACGATGGAAAAACTGTTATATTTTTATTGCATTTTATGCTTCTGGTGTCGACTTCTTAGGCCCTAACTACTCGATCTGGTGGAGCAACGCCCTAGGGTGAAGCCTAGGTTGCCCGAAACGTTGATATGACCATTATATTCACTCTGGTTGCAATTATTCATGCCATCCGATGGAAAAACTGCTGTATACTTATTTTATTTTATGCTTCCGGCGTTGACATCTAAGGCCCTAACTCTTCGACCTGGTGGAGCAGTGCCTCAGTGTTAAGTCTAGGATGCCCGGAACATAGAAAAGAATATTACCTTCACACTGGTTGCAATTATTCCTGTTATACGATAGAAAAACTGTTGCATCATTATTGTATTTTATGGTTCGGGCGCTTACTTATAAGAACCTAAATATTCGATCTGGTAGAGCAACGACCTAGGCTGAAGCCTAGGTTGCCCGAACGTAGAAATGACCATAACTTGCATACTGGTTGCAATTATTCGTTTTATACGATGGAAAAACTGTTGTATTTATATCCTATTTTATGCTTTAGGCGTTGACTTCTTAGGCCCTAACTATTCGATCTGGTGGCACAACGCCCTAGAGTGATGCCGAGGTTGCCCGGAATGTAGAAATGATCAGTACTTTCACACTGCTTGCAGTTACTCTTGTTATACGATGGAAAAACTGTTGCCTTTTTATTGCATTTTATGCTTCTGGCGTTGAATTCTAAGTCCCTAACTCTTCGATCTGGGGGAGTAACACCCTAGACTGAAGCCTAGGTTGCCCGGAACGTAGAAATGACCATTTCTTTCACACTGGTTGTAATTATTCCTGTTATACGATGGAATAACTGCTCTATTTTTATTTTATTTTATGCTTCTGGCGTTGGCTTCTAAGGCCCTAGCTATTCGATCTGGTGGAGCAACGCCCTAGGGTGAAGCCTAGGTTGCCCGGAACGTAGAAATGATCATCACCTTCACTCCGGTTGCATTTATTCCTGTTATACGATGGAAAAGCTGTTGTATCTTTATTCTATTTTATGCTTCTGTCGTTGACTTCTAAGGCCCTAACTATTGGATCTGGTGGACCAACGCCCTAGAGTGAAGCCCAGGTTGCCCGGCACGTGGAATTGACCATCACGTTCACATTTGTTGCAATTATTCCCGTTATACAATGGAAAAACTGTTGTATTTTTATTGTATTTTATGTTTCGGGCGTTGATTTCTAAGGCCCTAGCTATTCGATATGGTGGAGCAACGCCCTAGAGTGAAGCCTAGGTCGCCCGAAACGTAGAAATGACAATTACCTTCACACTGTTTTCATTTATTCATACTATACAGTGGAAAAACTGTTGTATCTATTTTTATTTTATGCTTCTGGCGCTGACTTCTTAGGTCCTAACTATTGGATCTGGTGGAGCAACGCCCTGGAGTGAAGCCTAGGTTGAGCGGAACGTAGAAATGACCATCACTTTCACACAGGTTGCGATTATTCCTGCTATACGATGGAAAAACTGTTGTATCTATTTTGTATTTTATGCTTCTGGCGCTGACTTCTTAGGTCCTAACTATTGGATCTGGTGGTGCAACGCCCAGGGGTGAAGCCTAGGTTGAGCGGAACGTAGAAATGACCATAACTTCACACCGGTTTCAATTATTCGTTTTATACAATGGAAAAACTGTTCTATTTATTTTGTATTTTATGTTTCGGGCGTTGTATTCAAAGGCCATAACTATTCAATCTGGTGGACGAACGCCATAGAGTGAAGCCTAGGTTGCCCGGAACGTAGAAATGACCATATGTATCAGACTGGTTGCAATTATTCCTGTTATACGATGAAAAAGATGTTGTATTTATATTGTATTTTATGCTGGTGGCGTAGCCTTCTTAGGCCCTAACTATTCGATCTGGTGGAACAACGCACTAGAGTAAAACCTAGGTTGCCCGGAACGTAGAAATGACCATCACTTTCACACAGGTTGCGATTATTCCTGCTATACGATGGAAAAACTGTTGTATCTATTTTGTATTTTATGCTTCTGGCGCTGACTTCTTAGGTCCTAACTATTGGATCTTGTGGTGCAACGCCCAGGGGTGAAGCCTAGGTTGAGCGGAACGTAGAAATGACCATAACTTTCACACCGGTTTCAATTATTCGTTTTATACAATGGAAAAACTGTTCTATTTATTTTGCATTTTATGCTTCGGGCGTTGTATTCTAAGGCCCTAACTATTCAATCTGGTGGACCAACGCCCTAGAGTGAAGCCTAGGTTGCCCGGAACGTAGAAATGACCATATCTTTCAGACTGGTTGCAATTATTCCTGTTATACGATGAAAAAAATGTTGTATTTATATTGTATTTTATGCTTCTGGCGTGGACTTCTTAGGCCCTAACTATTCGATCTGGTGGAACAACGCACTAGAGTGAAACCTAGGTTGCCCGGAACGTAGGAAATGACCATCACGTTCACATTTGTTGCAATTATTCCCGTTACACAATGGAAAAACTGTTGTATTTTTATTGTATTTTATGTTTCGGGCGTTGATTTCTAAGGCCCTAGCTATTCGATATGGTGGAGCAACGCCCTAGAGTGAAGCCTAGGTCGCCCGAAACGTAGAAATGACCATTACCTTCACACTGTTTGCATTTATTCATACTATACAGTGGAAAAACTGTTGTATTTATATTGTATTTTATGCTTCTGGCTTTGGCTTCTAAGGCCCTAACTATTCGATCTGGTGGAGCAACGCCCTGGAGTGAAGCCTAGGTTGCGCGGAACGTACAAATGACCATTACCTTCACAATGTTTGCAAATATATGTTATATACGATGGAAAAGCTGTTGTATCTATATTGTATTTTATGCTTGTGGCGTTGACGTCTTAGGCCCTAACTATAGGATCTGGTGGAGCAACGCTCTTGAGTGAAGCCTAGGTTGCCCGGAACGTAGAAATGACCATTACCTTCACACTGCTTGCAATTATACATTTTATACGATCGAAAAACTGTTGTACTTATGTTGTATTTTATTCTTCTAGCGATGAATTCTAAGTCCCTAGCTATTCGATCTGGTGGGGCAACGCCCTAGAGTGAAGCCTAGGTTACCCGGAACATAGAAATGACGAGTACTTTCACACTGGTAGCAGCTTTCCTGTTATACGATGGAAAAACTGTTGCATTTTTATTGTGTTTTATGCTTCTGGCGCTGTATTCAAAGTCCCTCACTATTCGATCTGGTGGAGCAACGCCCAGGAGTTAAGGCTAGGTTGCCCGGAACGTAGAAATGACCATAACTTTCACACTGTTGGCAATAATTCAATTTATACGATTGAAAAGCTGTTGTACTTATATTGTATTTTATGCTTCTGGAGTTGACTTCTAAGGCCGTAGCTATTCGATGTGATGGAGCAACGCCCAATAGTGAAGCATAGGTTGCCCGGAACGTAGAAATGACCAGTACTTTCACACTGGTTGCAGTTATTCCTGTTATACGATGGAAAAACTGTTGCATTTTTATTGTATTTTATGCTTCTGGCGTTGAATTCTAATTCCCTAACTATGCGATCTGGTGCAGCAACGCCCTACGGTTAAGCCTAGGTTGCCCGGAACGTAGAAATGACCTTTACTTTCACACTGTTTGCAAATATACATTACATATGATGGAAAAGCTGTTGTATTTATATTGTATTTTATGCTTCTGGCGTTGACTTCTTAGGCCCTAACTATTCGATCTGGTGGAACAACGCCCTAGAGTGAAGCCTAGGTTGCCCGGAAAGTAGAAATGACCATAACTTTCACACTGTTTGCAATAATTCAATTTATACGATGGAAAAGCTGTTGTACTTATATTGTATTTTATGCTTCTGGAGTTGACTTCTAAGGCCGTAGCTATTCGATGTGATGGAGCAACGCCCAATAGTGAAGCATAGGTTGCGCGGAACGTAGAAATGACCAGTACTTTCACACTGGTTGCAGTTATTCCTGTTATACTATGGAAAAACTGTTGCATTTCTATTGTATTTTATGCTTCTGGCGTTGAATTCTAAGTCCCTAACTATGCGATCTGGTGCAGCAACGCCCTACGGTGAAGCCTAGGTTGCCCGGAACATAGAAATGACCTTCACTTTCACACTGTTTGCAAATATACATTACATACGATGGAAAAGCTGTTGTATTTATATTGTATTTTATGCTTCTGACGTTGACTTCTTGGGCCCTAACTATTCGATCTGGTGGAGCAATGCACTAGAGTGAAGCCTAGGCTGCCAGGAACGTAGAAATGACCATTACCTTCCCACTGTTTGCATATATACATTATATACGATCGAAAAGCTGTTGTATCTATTTTGTATTTTATGCTTCTGGCGCTGACTTCTTACGTCCTAACTATTGGATCTGGTGGAGCAACGCCCAGGGGTGAAGCCTAGGTTGAGCGGAACGTAGAAATGACCATTACTTTCACACTGGTTTCAATTATTCGCTTTATACAATGGAAAAACTGTTCTATTTATTTTGTATTTTATGCTTCGGGCGTTGACCTCTGAGGCCCTAACTTTTCAATCTGGTGGGCGAACGCCCTAGAGTGAAGCCTAGGTTGCCCGGAACGTAGAAATGACCATATGTTTCAGACTGGTTGCAATTATTCCTGTTATACGATGAAAAAAATGTTGTATTTATATTGTATTTTATGCTTGTGGCGTAGACTTCTTAGGCCCTAACCATTCGATCTGGTGGAACAACGCACTAGAGTGAAACCTAGGTTGCCCGGAACGTAGAAATGACCATCACTTTCACACAGGTTGCGATTATACCTGCTATACGATGGAAAAACTGTTGTATCTATTTTGTATTTTATGCTTCTGGCGCTGACTTCTTAGGTCCTAACTATTGGATATTGTGGTGCAACGCCCAGGGGTGAAGCCTAGGTTGAGCGGAACGTAGAAATGACCATAACTTTCACACCGGTTTCAATTATTCGTTTTATACAATGGAAAAACTGTTCTATTTATTTTGTATTTTATGCTTCTGGCGTTGTATTCTAAGGCCCTAACTATTCAATCTGGTGGACCAACGCCCTAGAGTGAAGCCTAGGTTGCCCGGAACGTAGAAATGACCATATCTTTCAGACTGGTTGCAATTATTCCTGTTATACGATGAAAAAAATGTTGTATTTATATTGTATTTTATGCTTCTGGCGTGGACGTCTTAGGCCCTAACTATACGATCTGGTGGAGCAACGCTCTTGAGTGAAGCCTAGGTTGCCCGGAACGTAGAAATGACCATTACCTTCACACTGCTTGCAATTATACATTGTATACGATGGAAAAACTGTTGTACTTATGTTGTATTTTATTCTTCTAGCGTTGAATTCTAAGTCCCTAGCTATTCGATCTGGTGGGGCAACGCCCTAGAGTGAAGCCTAGGTTACCCGGAACATAGAAATGACCAGTACTTTCACACTGGTTGCAGCTTTCCTGTTATACGATGAAAAAACTGTTGCATTTTTATTGTGTTTTATGCTTCTGGCGCTATATTCAAAGTCCCTCACTATTCGATCTGGTGGAGCAACGCCCTGGAGTTAAGGCTAGGTTGCCCGGAACGTAGAAATGACCATAACTTTCACACTGTTGGCAATAATTCAATTTATACGATTGAAAAGCTATTGTACTTATATTGTATTTTATGCTTCTGGACTTGACTTCTAAGGCCGTAGCTATTCGATGTGATGGTGCAACGCCCTAGAGTGAAGCCTAGGTTGCCGGGAAGGTAGAAGTGACCATTACCTTCTCGCTTGTTGCAATTATTCCTGTTATAAGATGGACAAACTGTTGGATTTTGATTGTGCTTTATTCTTCTGGCGTTGACTTCTAAGGCCCTATGTATTAGATCTGGTGGAGCAACGCCATAGAGCAAAACCTAGGTTACCCGGAACGTAGAAATGACCATTACCTTCACGCTTGTTGCAATTATTCCTGTTATACGATGGACAAACTGTTGGATTTTGATTGCACTTTATTCTTCTGGCGTTGACTTCTAAGGCCCTATGTATTAGATCTGGTGGAGCAACGACCTAGAGCAAAACCTAGGTTGCCCGGAACGTAGAAATGACCATTACCTTCACGCTTGTTGCAATTATTCCTGTTATACGATGGACAAACTGTTGGATTTTGATTGTACTTTATACTTCTGGCGTTGACTTCTAAGGCCCTATGTATTATATCTGGTTGAGCAATGCCTCAGAGTTAAGTCTAGGATGCCCGGAACGTAGAAATGGCCATTACTTTCACACTGGTTGCAATTATTCGTTTTATACAATGGAAAAAATGTTGTATTTATTTTGTATTTGGTGCTTCTGGCGTTGACTTCTTAGGCCCTAACTATTGGATGTGGTGGACCAACGCCCTAGAGTGTAGCCTAGGCTGCCCGGAACGTAGAAATGACCATTACTTCCTCACTGCTTGCAATTATTCATTTTATACATGGAAAAACTGTTGTATTTATATTGTATTTTATGCTTCTGGCATTTACTTCCAAGGCCCTAACTATTCGATGTGGTGGAGCAACGCCATAGAGCGAAACCTGGGTTGCTCGTAACGTAGAAATGACCATTACTTTCACACTGGTTGCAATTATTCATTTTATACGATGGAAAAACTGTTGTACATATATCGTATTTTATGCTTCTGGCGTTGACTTCTTAGGCCCTAACTATTCGATCTGGTGGAGCAGCGCCCTAGGGTGAAGCCTAGGTTGCCCGGAACGTAGAAATGACAATAACTATCAGACTGGCTGCAATTATTCGTTTTATACGATGGAAAGACTGTTGTATTTAAATTGTATTTTCTGGTTATGGCGTTGTCTTCTAGGGCCGTAGCTATTCGATGTGGTTGAGCAACGCCCTAGAGTGAAGCCTAGGTTGCCCGGAACGTAGAAATGACCATAGCTTTCATACTGGTTGCAATTATTCGTTTTATACGGTGGAAAAACTGTTGTATTTATTTTGTATTTGGTGCTCCTGGCGTTGACTTCTTAGGTCCTAGCTATTGGATCTGGCGGACCAACGCCCTAGAGTGAAGCCTAGGTTGCCCGGAACGTAGAAATGACCATAATATTCATACTGGTTGCAATTATTCGTTTTATACGATGGAAAAACTGTTGTATTTTTATTTTATTTTATGCTTCTGGCGTTGACTTCTAAGTCCCTAGCTATTCGATCTGGTGGAGCAACGCCCTAGAGTGAAGCCTAGGTTGCCCGGAACGAAGAAATGACCATCACCTTCACTCTGGTTGCAATTATTCCTGTTATCCGATGGATAAACTGTTGTATTTATATTATATTTTATGCCTCTGGCGTTGACTTCTTAGACCCTAACTATTCGATGTGTTGGAGCAACGCCCAAGAGTGAAACCTAGGTTGCCCGGAACGTAGAAGTGACCAGTACTTTCACACTGGTTACAGTTATTCCTGCTATACAATGGAAAAGCTGTTGAATTTTTATTGTATTTTATGCTTCTGGCGTTGAATTCAAAGTCAATAACTACTCGATCTGGTGGAACTTGCCCTAGAGTTAAGCCTAGGTTGCCCGGAAAGTAGAAATGACCATAACTTTCACACTGTTTGCAATAATTCATTTTATACGATGGAAAAGCTGTTGTATTTATATTGTATTTTCTGGTTATGGCGTTGTCTTCTAGGGCCGTAGCTATTCGATGTGGTTGAGCAACGCCCTAGAGTGAAGCCTAGGTTGCCCGGAACGTAGAAATGACCATTACTTCCACACTGTTTGCAATTATTCATATTATACACAGGAAAAACTGTTGTATTTATACTGTATTTTATGCTTCTGGCATTGACTTCTAAGGCCCTAACTGTTCGATGTGGTGGAGCAACGCCCTAGAGTGAAGCCTAGGTGGCCCGAATCGTAGAAATGACCATAGCTTTCACACTGGTTGCAATTATTCGTTTTATACGATGGAAAAACTGTTGTATTTTTGTTTTATTTTATGCTTCTGGCGTTGACTTCTAAGTCCCTAGCGATTCGATCTGGTGGAGCAACGCCCTAGGGTGAAGCCTAGGTTGCCCGGAACGTAGAAATGACCATCACTTTCACACTGTTTGCAAGTATACATTATATACGATGGAAAAGCTGTTGTATTTATATTGTATTTTATGCTTCTGGCGTTGTCTTCTTAGGCACTAACTATTCGATCTCGTGGAGCAATGCTCTAGAGTAAAGCCTAGGTTGCGCGGAACGTAGAAATGACCATAGCTTTCATACTGGTTGCAATTATTCGTTTTATACTATGGAAAAACTGTTGTATTTATTTTGTATTTGGTGCTCCTGGCGTTGACTTCTTAGGTCCTAGCTATTGGATCTGGCGGACCAACGCCCTAGAGTGAAGCCTAGGTTGCCCGGAACGTAGAAATGACCATAATATTCATACTGGTTGCAATTATTCGTTTTATACGATGGAAAAACTGTTGTATTTTTATTTTATTTTATGCTTCTGACGTTGACTTCTAAGTCCCTAGCTATTCGATCTGGTTGAGCAACTCCCTAGAGTGAAGCCTAAGTTGCCCGGAACGTAGAAATGACCATAACTTTCATACTGATTGCAATTATTCGTTTTATGCGATGGAAAAGCTGTTGCATTTATATTGTATTTTATGCTTCTGGCGTTGACTTTTTAGGCCCTAACTATTCGATCTGGTGGAGCAACGCCCTAGAGTTAAGCCTAGTTTGCCCGGAACGTAGAAATGACCTTTACTTTCACACTGTTTGCAAATATACATTATATACGATGGAAAGGCTGTTGTATTTATATTGTATTTTATCCTTCTGGCGTTGTCTTCTTACGCCCTAACTATTCGATCGGGTGGAGCAATGCTCTAGAGTAAAGCCTAGGTTGCCCGGAATATAGAAATGACCATTACCTTCACACTGCTTGCAATTATACATTTTATACGATAGAAAAACTGTTATACTTATGTTGTATTTTATTCTTCTGGCGTCGAATTCTAAGTCCCTGTCTATTCGATCTGGTGGAGCAACGCCCTAGAGTGAAGCCTAGGTTACCCGAAACGTAGAAATGACCATAACTTTCACACTGGTTTCAGTTATTCGTTTTATACAATGAAAAAACTGTTCTATTTATTTTGTATTTTATGCTTCGGGCGTTGACTTCTAATGCCCTAACTATTCGATCTGGTGGAGCAACGCCATACAGTTAAGCCTAGGTTGCCCGGAACGTAGAAATGACCTTTATTTTCACACTGTTTCCAAATATACATTATATACGATGGAAAAGCTGTTGTATTTATATTGTATTTTATACTTCTGGCGTTGTCTTCTTAGGCCCTAACTATTCGATCTGGTGGAGCAACGCCGTACAGTTAAGCCTAGGTTGCCCGGAACGTAGAAATGACCTTTACTTTCACACTGTTTGCAAATGTACATTATATGCGATGGAAAAGCTGTTGTATTTATATTGTATTTTATGCTTCTGGCGCTGACTTCTTGGGCCCAAACTATTCGATCTGGTGGAACAACTCCCTAGAGTGAAGCCTAGGTTGCCCGGAACGTAGAAATGACCTTTACATTCACACTGTTGGCAAGTATACATTACATAGGATGGAAAGGCTGATGTATTTTTACTGTATTTGATGCTTCTGGCGTTGTCTTCTTAGGCCCTAACTATTGGATCTGTTGGAGCAACGCCCTAGGGTGAAGCCTAGGTTGCCCGGAACGTATAAATGACCATAACTTTCATACTGAATGCAATTATTCGTTTTATACGATGGAAAAGCTGTTGTATTTCTATTGTATTTTATGCTTCTGGCGTTGACTTGTTAGGCCCTAGCTATTCGAACTGGTGGAGCAACGCCCTAGAGGGAAGCCTAGGTTGCCCGGAACGTAGAAATGACCATTACCTTCAGGCTTGTTGCAATTATTCCTGTTATACGATGAAAAAACTGTTGTATTTTTATTGTATTTTATGCTTCAGGCGTTGACTTCTAAGGCCGTAGCTATTCGATGTGGTGGAGCAACGCCCCAGAGCGAATCCTAGGCTGCCCGGGACGTAGAAATGACCATTACTTCCTTACTGTTTGCAATTATTCATTTTATACATGGAAAAACTGTTGTATTTATATTGTATTTTATAGTTATGGCGTTGCCTTCTAGGGCTGTAGCTATTCGATGTGGTTGAGCAACGCTCTAGAGTGAAGCCTAGGTTGCCCGGAACGTAGAAATGACCATAACTATCAGACTGGTTCCAATTATTCCTGTTATACAAGGGAAAAACTGTTGTATTTATATTGTATTTTATGCTTCTGGCGTTGACTTCTTAGGCCCTAACTATTCGATCTGGTGGAACAACTCCCTAGAGTGAAGCCTAGGTCGCCCGGAACGTAGAAATGAGCATCACTTTCACACTGTTTGCAATTATTCATTTTATACAATGGAAAAGCTGTAGTACTTATATTGTATTTTATGCTTCTGGCGCTGACTTTTTAGGTCCTAACTATTGGATCTGGTGGAGCAACGCCCAGGGGTGAAGCCTAGGTTGCCCGGAACGTAGAAGTGACCAATACTTTCACACTGGCTGCTATTATTCCTTTTATACGATGGAAAAACTGTTTTATTTTTATTGTGTTTTATGCTTCTGGCGTTGACTTCTAACTCCCTAGCTATTCGATCTGGTGGAGCAACGCCGTTAAGCGAAGCCTAGGTTGCCCGGAACGTAGAAATGACCTGTACTTTCACACTGGTTGCAATTATTCCTGTTATACGATGGAAAAACTGTTGCATTTTTATTTTGTTTTATGCTTCTGGCGCTGTATTCAAAGTCCCTCACTATTCGATCTGGTGGAGCAACGCCCTGGAGTTAAGGCTAGGTTGCCCAGAACCTAGAAATGACCTTTACTTTCAAACTGTTTGCAAATATACATTATATACGATGGAAAAGCTGTTGTATTTATATTGTATTTTATGCTTCTGACGTTGACTTCTTGGGCCCTAACTATTCGATCTGGTGGAGCAATGCACTAGAGTGAAGCCTAGGCTGCCCGGAACGTAGAAATGACCATTACCTTCCCACTGTTTGCATATATACATTATATACGATGGAAAAGCTGTTCTATCTATTTTGTATTTTATGCTTCTGGCGCTGACTTCTTATGTCCTAACTATTGGATCTGGTGGAGCAACGCCCAGGGGTGAAGCCTAGGTTGAGCGGAACGTAGAAATGACCATTACTTTCACACTGGTTTCAATTATTCGCTTTATACAATGGAAAAACTGTTCTATTTATTTTGTATTTTATGCTTCGGGCGTTGACCTCTAAGGCCCTAACTTTTCAATCTGGTGGGCGAACGCCCTAGAGTGAAGCCTAGGTTGCCCGGAACGTAGAAATGACCATATGTTTCAGACTGGTTGCAATTATTCCTGTTATACGATGAAAAAAATGTTGTATTTATATTGTATTTTATGCTTGTGGCGTAGACTTCTTAGGCCCTAACCATTCGATCTGGTGGAACAACGCACTAGAGTGAAACCTAGGTTGCCCGGAACGTAGAAATGACCATCACTTTCACACAGGTTGCGATTATACCTGCTATACGATGGAAAAACTGTTGTATCTATTTTGTATTTTATGCTTCTGGCGCTGACTTCTTAGGTCCTAACTATTGGATATTGTGGTGCAACGCCCAGGGGTGAAGCCTAGGTTGAGCGGAACGTAGAAATGACCATAACTTTCACACCGGTTTCAATTATTCGTTTTATACAATGGAAAAACTGTTCTATTTATTTTGTATTTTATGCTTCTGGCGTTGACTTCTTAGGCCCTAACTATTCGATCTGGTGAAACAACGCCCTAGAGTGAAGCCTAGGTTACCCGGAAAGTAGAAATGACCATAACTTTCACACTGTTTGCAATAATTCAATTTATACGATGGAAAAGCTGTTGTACTTATATTGTATTTTATGCTTCTGGAGTTGACTTCTAAGGCCGTAGCTATTCGATGTGATGGAGCAACGCCCAATGGAGAAGCATAGGTTGCGCGGAACGTAGAAATGACCAGTACTTTCACACTGGTTGCAGTTATTCCTGTTATACTATGGAAGAACTGTTGCATTTCTATTGTATTTTATGCTTCTGGCGTTGAATTCTAAGTCCCTAACTATGCGATCTGGTGCAGCAACGCCCTGCGGTGAAGCCTAGGTTGCCCGGAAGGTAGAAATGACCTTCACTTTCACACTGTTTGCAAATATACATTACATACGATGGAAAAGCTGTTGTATTTATATTGTATTTTATGCTTCTGGCGTTGACGTCTTAGGCCCTAACTATTCGATCTGGTGGAACAACGCCCTAGAGCGAAGCCTAGGTTGCCCACAACGTAGAAATGACCATTACCTTCACACTGTTTGCAAATATACATTATATACGATGGAAAAGATGTTGTATCTATTTTGTATTTTATGCTTCTGGCGCTGACTTCTTAGGTCCTAACTATTGGATCTGGTGGTGCAACGCCCAGGGGTGAAGCCTAGGTTGAGCGGAACGTAGAAATGACCATCAGTTTCACACAGGTTGCGATTATTCCTGCTATACGATGGAAAAACTGTTGTATCTATTTTGTATTTTATGCTTCTGGCGCTGACTTCTTAGGTCCTAACTATTGGATCTTGTGGTGCAACGCCCAGGGGTGAAGCCTAGGTTGAGCGGAACGTAGAAATGACCATAACTTTCACACCGGTTTCAATTATTCGTTTTATACAATGGAAAAACTGTTCTATTTATTTTGCATTTTATGCTTCGGGCGTTGTATTCTAAGGCCCTAACTATTCAATCTGGTGGACCAACGCCCTAGAGTGAAGCCTAGGTTGCCCGGAACGTAGAAATGACCATATCTTTCAGACTGGTTGCAATTATTCCTGTTATACGATGAAAAAAATGTTGTATATATATTGTATTTTATGCTTCTGGCGTGGACTTCTTAGGCCCTAACTATTCGATCTGGTGGAACAACGCACTAGAGTGAAACCTAGGTTGCCCGGAACGTAGGAAATGACCATCACGTTCACATTTGTTGCAATTATTCCCGTAATACAATGGAAAAACTGTTCTATTTTTATTGTATTTTATGTTTCGGGCGTTGATTTCTAAGGCCCTAGCTATTCGATATGGTGGAGCAACGCCCTAGAGTGAAGCCTAGGTCGCCCGAAACGTAGAAATGACCATTACCTTCACACTGTTTGCATTTATTCATACTATACAGTGGAAAAACTGTTGTATTTATATTGTATTTTATGCTTCTGGCATTGGCTTCTAAGGCCCTAACTATTCGATCTGGTGGAGCAACGCCCTGGAGTGAAGCCTAGGTTGCGCGGAACGTAGAAATGACCATTACCTTCACAATGTTTGCAAATATATGTTATATACGATGGAAAAGCTGTTGTATCTATATTGTATTTTATGCTTGTGGCGTTGACGTCTTAGGCCCTAACTATAGGATCTGGTGGAGGAAGGCTCTTGAGTGAAGCCTAGGTTGCCCGGAACGTAGAAATGACCATTACCTTCACACTGCTTGCAATTATACATTTTATACGATGAAAAAACTGTTGTACTTATGTTGTATTTTATTCTTCTAGCGATGAATTCTAAGTCCCTAGCTATTCGATCTGGTGGGGCAACGCCCTAGAGTGAAGCCTAGGTTACCCGGAACATAGAAATGACGAGTACTTTCACACTGGTAGCAGCTTTCCTGTTATACGATGGAAAAACTGTTGCATTTTTATTGTGTTTTATGCTTCTGGCGCTGTATTCAAAGTCCCTCACTATTCGATCTGGTGGAGCAACGCCCAGGAGTTAAGGCTAGGTTGCCCGGAACGTAGAAATGACCATAACTTTCACACTGTTGGCAATAATTCAATTTATACGATGGAAAAGCTGTTGTACTTATATTGTATTTTATGCTTCTGGAGTTGACTTCTAAGGCCGTAGCTATTCGATGTGATGGAGCAACGCCCAATAGTGAAGCATAGGTTGCCCGGAACGTAGAAATGACCAGTACTTTCACACTGGTTGCAGTTATTCCTGTTATACGATGGAAAAACTGTTGCATTTTTATTGTATTTTATGCTTCTGGCGTTGAATTCTAAGTCCCTAACTATGCGATCTGGTGCAGCAACGCCCTACGGTGAAGCCTAGGTTGCCCGGAACGTAGAAATGACCTTTACTTTCACACTGTTTGCAAATATACATTACATACGATGGAAAAGCTGTTGTATTTATATTGTATTTTATGCTTCTGACGTTGACTTCTTGGGCCCTAACTATTCGATCTGGTGGAGCAATGCACTAGAGTGAAGCCTAGGCTGCCCGGAACGTAGAAATGACCATTACCTTCCCACTGTTTGCATATATACATTATATACGATGGAAAAGCTGTTGTATCTATTTTGTATTTTATGCTTCTGGCGCTGACTTCTTATGTCCTAACTATTGGATCTGGTGGAGCAACGCCCAGGGGTGAAGCCTAGGTTGAGCGGAACGTAGAAATGACCATTACTTTCACACTGGTTTCAATTATTCGCTTTATACAATGGAAAAACTGTTCTATTTATTTTGTATTTTATGCTTCGGGCGTTGACCTCTAAGGCCCTAACTTTTCAATCTGGTGGGCGAACGCCCTAGAGTGAAGCCTAGGTTGCCCGGAACGTAGAAATGACCATATGTTTCAGACTGGTTGCAATTATTCCTGTTATACGATGAAAAAAATGTTGTATTTATATTGTATTTTATGCTTGTGGCGTAGACTTCTTAGGCCCTAACCATTCGATCTGGTGGAACAACGCACTAGACTGAAACCTAGGTTGCCCGGAACGTAGAAATGACCATCACTTTCACACAGGTTGCGATTATACCTGCTATACGATGGAAAAACTGTTGTATCTATTTTGTATTTTATGCTTCTGGCGCTGACTTCTTAGGTCCTAACTATTGGATATTGTGGTGCAACGCCCAGGGGTGAAGCCTAGGTTGAGCGGAACGTAGAAATGACCATAACTTTCACACCGGTTTCAATTATTCGTTTTATACAATGGAAAAACTGTTCTATTTATTTTGTATTTTATGCTTCTGGCGTTGTATTCTAAGGCCCTAACTATTCAATCTGGTGGACCAACGCCCTAGAGTGAAGCCTAGATTGCCCGGAACGTAGAAATGACCATCACCTTCACTCCGGTTGCAATTATCCCTGTTATACGATGGAAAAGCTGTTGTACCTTTATTGTATTTTATGCTTCTGTCGTTGACTTCTAAGGCCCTAACTATTGGATCTGGTGGACCAACGCCCTAGAGTGAAGCCCAGGTTGCCCGGCACGTGGAAATGACCATCACGTTCACATTTGTTGCAATTATTCCCGTTATACAATGGAAAAACTGTTGTATTTTTATTGTATTTTATGTTTCGGGCGTTGATTTCTAAGGCCCTAGCTATTCGATATGGTGGAGCAACGCCCTAGAGTGAAGCCTAGGTCGCCCGAAACGTAGAAATGACCATTACCTTCACACTGTTTGCATTTATTCATACTATACAGTGGAAAAACTGTTGTATTTATATTGTATTTTATGCTTCTGGCGTTGACTTCTTAGGCCCTAACTATTCGATCTGGTGGAGCAACGCCCTGGAGTGAAGCCTAGGTTGCGCGGAACGTAGAAATGACCATTACATTCACAATGTTTGCAAATATACGTTATATACGATGGAAAAGCTGTTGTATCTATATTGTATTTTATGCTTCTGGCGTTGACGTCTTAGGCCCTAACTATACGATCTGGTGGAGCAACGCTCTTGAGTGAAGCCTAGGTTGCCCGGAACGTAGAAATGACCATTACCTTCACACTGCTTGCAATTATACATTGTATACGATGGAAAAACTGTTGTACTTATGTTGTATTTTATTCTTCTAGCGTTGAATTCTAAGTCCCTAGCTATTCGATCTGGTGGGGCAACGTCCTAGAGTGAAGCCTAGGTTACCCGGAACATAGAAATGACCAGTACTTTCACACTGGTTGCAGCTTTCCTGTTATACGATGAAAAAACTGTTGCATTTTTATTGTGTTTTATGCTTCTGGCGCTGTATTCAAAGTCCCTCACTATTCGATCTGGTGGAGCAACGCCCTGGAGTTAAGGCTAGGTTGCCCGGAACGTAGAAATGACCATAACTTTCACACTGTTGGCAATAATTCAATTTATACGATTGAAAAGCTGTTGTACTTATATTGTATTTTATGCTTCTGGACTTGACTTCTAAGGCCGTAGCTATTCGATGTGATGGTGCAACGCCCTAGAGTGAAGCCTAGGTTGCCGGGAAGGTAGAAGTGACCATTACCTTCTCGCTTGTTGCAATTATTCCTGTTATAAGATGGACAAACTGTTGGATTTTGATTGTACTTTATTCTTCTGGCGTTGACTTCTAAGGCCCTATGTATTAGATCTGGTGGAGCAACGCCATAGAGCAAAACCTAGGTTACCCGGAACGTAGAAATGACCATAATATTCATACTGGTTGCAATTATTCGTTTTATACGATGGAAAAACTGTTGTATTTTTATTTTATTTTATGCTTCTGGCGTTGACTTCTAAGTCCCTAGCTATTCGATCTGGTTGAGCAAGTCCCTAGAGTGAAGCCTAAGTTGCCCGGAACGTAGAAATGACCATCACTTTCACACTGTTTGCAAGTATACATTATATACGATGGAAAAGCTGTTGTATTTATATTGTATTTTATGCTTCTGGCGTTGTCTTCTTAGGCACTAACTATTCGATCTCGTGGAGCAATGCTCTAGAGTAAAGCCTAGGTTGCGCGGAACGTAGAAATGACCATAGCTTTCATACTGGTTGCAATTATTCGTTTTATACGATGGAAAAACTGTTGTATTTATTTTGTATTTGGTGCTCCTGGCGTTGACTTCTTAGGTCCTAGCTATTGGATCTGGCGGACCAACGCCCTAGAGTGAAGCCTAGGTTGCCCGGAACGTAGAAATGACCATAATATTCATACTGGTTGCAATTATTCGTTTTATACGATGGAAAAACTGTTGTATTTTTATTTTATTTTATGCTTCTGGCGTTGACTTCTAAGTCCCTAGCTATTTGATCTGGTTGAGCAACTCCCTAGAGTGAAGCCTAAGTTGCCCGGAACGTAGAAATGACCATAACTTTCATACTGATTGCAATTATTCGTTTTATGCGATGGAAAAGCTGTTGCATTTATATTGTATTTTATGCTTCTGGCGTTGACTTTTTAGGCCCTAACTATTCGATCTGGTGGAGCAACGCCCTAGAGGGAAGCCTAGGTTGCCCGGAACGTAGAAATGACCATTACCTTCAGGCTTGTTGCAATCATTCCTGTTATACGATGAAAAAACTGTTGTATTTTTATTGTATTTTATGCTTCAGGCGTTGACTTCTAAGGCCGTAGCTATTCGATGTGGTGGAGCAACGCCCCAGAGCGAATCCTAGGCTGCCCGGAACGTAGAAATGACCATTACTTCCTTACTGTTTGCAATTATTCATTTTATACATGGAAAAACTGTTGTATTTATATTGTATTTTATAGTTATGGCGTTGCCTTCTAGGGCCGTAGCTATTCGATGTGGTTGAGCAACGCTCTAGAGTGAAGCCTAGGTTGCCCGGAACGTAGAAATGACCATAACTATCAGACTGGTTGCAATTATTCGTTTATAGGATAGAAACACCGTTGTATTTATATTGTATTTTATGCTTCTGGCGTTGTCTTCTTAGGCACTAACTATTCGATCTCGTGGAGCAATGCTCTAGAGTAAAGTCTAGGTTGCCCGGAACGTAGAAATGACCATAACTATCAGACTGGTTGCAATTATTCGTTTTATAGGATGGAAAGATTGTTGTATTTATATTGTATTTTATAGTTATGGCGTTGTCTTCTAGGGCCGTACTATTCGATGTGGTTGAGCAACTCCCTAGAGTGAAGCCTAGGTTGACCGGAACGTAGAAATGACCATAGCTTTCATACTGGTTGCAATTATACGTTTTATACGATGGAAAAACTGTTGTATTTATTTGGATTTGGTGCTCCTGGCGTTGACTTCTTAGGCCTAACTATTGGATCGGTTGGAGCAACGCCCCAGCGTGATGCCTAGGTTGCGCGGAACGTATAAATAACCATAACTTTCATACTGATTGCAATTATTCGTTTTATACGATGCAAAAGCTGTTGTATTTATATTGTATTTTATGCTTCTGGCGTTGAATTCTAAGTCCCTAATTATGCGATCTGGTGGAGCAACGCCCTACAGTTAAGCCTAGGCTGCCCAGAACGTAGAAATGACCTTTACTTTCACGCTGTTTGCAAATATACATTATATACGATGGAAAGCTGTTGTATTTATATTGTATTTTATGCTTCTGGCGTTGACTTCTTAGATCCTAGCTATTCGATCTGGTGGAACAACGCCCTAGAGTGAAGCCTAGGTTGCCCGGAACGTAGAAATGACCATTACCTTCACACTGTTTGCGATTAATCGTTTTATACGGTGGTAAAAATGTTGTACTTATGTTGTATTTTATTCTTCTGGCGTTGAATTCTAAGTCCCTAGCTATTCGATCTGGTGTAGGAACGCCCTAGGGTGAAGCCTAGGTTACAGGGAACGTGGAAATGACCAGTACTTTCACACTGGTTGCAGTTATTCCTGTTATACAATGGCAAAACTGTTGCATTTTTATTGTATTTTATGCTTCTGGCGTTGTATTCAAAGTCCCTAATTATTCAATCTGGTGGAGCAACGCCCTGGAGTTAAGCCAAGGTTGCCCGGAACGTAGAAATGACCATAACTTTCACACGGGTTGCAATTATTCGTTCTATACAATGGAAAAACTGTTCTATTTATTTTGTATTTTATGCTTCGGGCGTTGACTTCTAAGGCCCTAACTATTCGATCTGGTGGAACAACGCTCTAGAGTGCAGCCTAGGTTACCCGAAACGTAGAAATGACCATTACCTTCAGGCTTGTGGCAATTATTCGTTTTATACGATGGAAAAACTGTTGTATTTTTATTTTATTTTATGCTTCTGGTGTTGACTTCTAAGTCCCTAGCTATTCGATCTGGTGGAGCAACGCCCTCGAGTGAAGCCTAGGTAACCCGTAACATAGAAACGACCACTACTTTCACACTGGTTGCTATTATTCCTGTTATACTATGGAAAAACTGTTGCATTTTTATTCTATTTTATGCTTCTGGCATTGACTTCTAAGGCCCTAACAATTCGATGTGGTGGAGCAACGCCATAGAGCGAAACCTAGGTTGCCCGGAGCGTAGCAATGACCATAACTATCAGACTGGTTGCAATTATTCCTGTTATATAAGGGAAAAACTGTTGTATTTATATTGTATTTTATGCTTCTGGCGTTTACTTCTTAGGCCCTAACTATTCGATCTGGTGGAACAACTCCCTAGAGTGAAGCCTAGGTTGCCTGAAACGTAGAAATGACCTTTACTTTCACACTGTTTGCAAGTATACATTATATACGATGGAATAGCTGTTGTATTTATATTGTATTTTATGCTTCTGGCGTTGTCTTCTTAGGCACTAACTATTCGATCTCGTGGAGCAATGCTCTAGAGTAAAGCCTAGGTTGCCTGGAACGTAGAAATGACCATAACTTTCAAACTGGTTGCAATTATTCGTTTTATAGGATGGAAAGACTGTTGTATTTATATTGTATTTTATAGTTATGGCGTTGTCTTCTAGGGCCGTAGCTATTCGATGTGGTTGAGCAACTCCCTAGAGTGAAGCCTAAGTTGCCCGGAACGAAGAAATGACCATAACTTTCATACTGATTGCAATTATACGTTTTATGCGATGGAAAAGCTGTTGTATTTATATTGTATTTTATGCTTCTGGCGTTGACTTGTTAGGCCCTAGCTATTCCAACTGGTGGAGCAACGCCCTAGAGAGAAGCCTAGATTGCCCGGAACGTAGAAATGACCATTACCTTCAGGCTTGTTGCAATTACTCCTGTTATACGATGAAAAAACTGTTGTATTTTTATTGTATTTTATGCTTCAGGCGTTGACTTCTAAGGCCGTAGTTATTCGATGTGGTGGAGCAACGCCGTAGTGTGAAGCCTAGGTTACCCGGAACGTAGAAATGACCATAACTTTCGTACTGGTTGCAATTATTCCTGTTATACGGTGGAAAAGCTGTTGTATATATATTGTATTTAATACTTCTGGCGTTGACTTCTTAGGCCCTAACTATTGGATCTGGTGGATCAACGCCCTAGAGTGAAGCGTAGGTTGCCCGGAACGTAGAAATGCCCATAACATTCATACTGGTTGCAATTATTCACTTTATACGATGGAAAAACTGTTGCATTTTTATTGTATTTTATGCTTCTGGCGTTGTATTCTAAGTCTCTATCTATTTGATCTGGTGGAGCAACGCCCTGGAGTTAAGGCTAGGTTGCCCGGAAAGTAGAAATGACCATAACTTTCACACTGTTTGCAATCATTCATTTTATGCGATGGAAAAGCTGTTGTATTTATATTGTACTTTATGCTTCTGGCGTAGACTCCTTAGGCCTTAGCTATTCGATCTGGAGGAACAACGCCCTAGAGTGAAGACTAGGTTGCCAGGAACGTAGAAATGACCATCACTTTCACACTGGTTGCAATTATTCCTGCTATAAAATGGAAAAACTGTTGCATTTTTATTGTATTTTATGCTTCTGGCGTTGTATTCAAAGTCTCTAACTATTTGGTCTGGTGGAGCAACGCCCTAGAGTGAAGCCTAGGTTGCCCGGAACGTAGAAATGACCATGACATTCATACTGGTTGCAATTATTCGCTTTATACGATGGAAAAACTGTTGCATTTTTATTGTATTTTATGCTTCTGGCGTTGTATTCAAAGTCTCTAACTATTTGATCTGGTGGAGCAACGCCCTGGAGTTAAGGCTAGGTTGCCCGGAATGTAGAAATGACCATAATTTTCACACTGTTTGCAATCATTCATTTTATGCGATGGAAAAGCTGTTGTATTTATATTGTATTTTATGCTACTGGAGTTGACTTCTAAGGCCGCAGCTATTCGATGTGATGGAGCAACGCCCAATAGTGAAGCCTAGGTTGCCCTGAACGTAGAAATGACCATTACTTTCACACTGGTTGCAATTATTCGTTTTATACGATGGAAAAACTGTTGCATTTATTTTGTATTTGGTGCTCCTTGCGTTGACTTCTTAGGCCCTAGCTATTGGATCTGGTGGACCAACGCCCTGGAGTGAAGCCTAGGTTGCCCGGAACGTAGAAGTGACCATAGCTTTCACACTGGTTGCAATTATTCCTGTTATACAAGGGAAAAACTGCTCTATTTTTATTTTATTTTATGCTCCTGGCGTTGACTTCTTAGGCCCTAACTATTCGATCTGGTGGAGCAACGCCCTATGGCGAAGCCTAGGTTGCCCCGAACGTAGAAATGACCATAACTATCAGACTGGTTGCAATTATTCGTATTATACGATGGAAAGACTGTTGTATTTATATTGTATTTTATAGTTATGGCGTTGTCTTCTAGGGCCGTAGCTATTCGAGGTGGTTGAGCAACGCCCTAGAGTGAAGCCTAGGTTGCGCGGAACGTAGAAATGACCATAGCTTTCATACTGGTTGCAATTATTAGTTTTATACGATGGAAAAACTGTTGCATTTATTTTGTATTTGGTGCTCCAGGCGTTGACTTCTTAGGCCCTAGCTATTGGATCTGGTGGACCAACGCCCTGGAGTGAAGCCTAGGTTGCCCGGAACGTAGAAGTGACCATAGCTTTCACACTGGTTGCAATTATTCCTGTTATACAAGGGAAAAACTGTTGTATTTATATTGCATTTTATGCTTCTGGCTTTGACTTCTTAGGCCCTAACTATTCGATCTGGTGGAGCAACGCCCTAGAGTGAAGCCTAGGTTGCCCGGAACGTGGAAATGACCATTACCTTCACACTGCTTGCGATTATTCATTTTACACGATGGTAAAACTGTTGTACTTATGTTGTATTTTATGCTTCGGGCGTTGACTTTTAAGGCCCTAGCTATTCGATCTGGCGGTCCAACGCCCTAGAGTGAAGCCTAGGTTGCCGGGAACGTAGAAATGACCATAACTTTCGCACTGGTTGCAATTATCCCTTTTATACGATGGAAAAGCTGTTGTATTTTTATTGTACTTTATGCTTCTGGCGTTAACTTCTTGGGCCCTAACTATGCGATCTGGTCGACCAACGCCCTAGAGTGAAGCCTAGGTTGCCCGGAACGTAGAAATGACCATTACTTTCACACTGTTTGCAATTATTCCTGTTATCCGATGGAAAAACTGTTGTACGTATATCGTATTTTATGCTTCTGGCGTTGATTTCTAAGTCCCTAGCTATTCGATCTGGTGGAGCAACGCCCTAGAGCGAGGTCTAGGTTGCCCGGAACGTAGAAATGACCATTACTTTCACAGTGGTTGGAATCCCTCATGCTATACGATTGAAAATCTATAGTATTTTTATTGTATTTTATGCTCCTGGCGCTGACTTCGAAGTCCCCAGCTATTCGATCTGATGGAGCAACGCCCTAGAGCGAATCCTAGGTTGGCCGGAACGTAGAAATGACCAGTACTTTCACACTGGTTGCAATTGTTCCTGTTATACGATGGAAAAAATTGTTGCATTTAAATTGTATTTTATGCTTCTGGCGTTGACTTCTAAGGCCCTAACTATTTAATCTGGTGGAGCAACGCCCTAGAGTGAAGAATAGGTTGCCCGGAATGTTGAAATGACCAGTACTTTCACACTGGTTGAAGTTGCTCCTGTTATACCATGGAAAAGCTGTTGGATTTTTATAGTATTTTATGCATCTGGCGTTGAACTCTAAGTCTCTAGCTATTCGATCTGGTGGAGCAACGCCCTAGTGTGAAGCCTAGGTTACCCAGAACGTAGAAATGACCATTACTTTCACACTGTTTGCAATTATTCTTTTTATACGATGGAAAAACTGTTGTATTTATATTGTATTTTATTCTTCTGGCATTGACTTTTAAGCCCCTAACTATTCGATGTGCTGGAGCAACGCCCTAGAGTGAAGCCTAGGTTGCGCCGAACGTAGAGATGACCATCCTTTCACACTTTATGCAATTATTCATTTTATACGATGGAAAAGCTGTTGTATTTATATTATATTTTATTCTTCTGACATTGACTCTTAAGGCCCTAACTATTCGATGTCGTGGAGCAACGCCCTAGAGCGAAGCCTAGGTTGACCGGAGCGTAGAAATGACCATAACCTTCACACTGTTTGCAATTATTCATGTTATACGATGGAAAAACTGATGGATTTTTATTGTACTTTATGCTTCTGGCGTTGACTTCTAAGGCCCTATCTATTCGATCTGGTGGGGCAATGCCTTAGGGTTAAGTCTAGGATGCCCGTAACGTTGAAATGGCCATTACTTTCACACTGGTTGGAATTACTCGTTTTAGACGATGGAAAAGCTGTTGCATTCATATTGTATTTTATGCGTCTTGAGTTGTTCTCTAAGGCGTTAGCTATCCGACCTGGTGGGGTGACGCCCTAGAGTGAAGCCTAGGTTGCAAGGAACGTAGAAATGACCATCACTATCACACTTGTTGCAATTACTCATTTTATACTATGGAAAAACTGTTATATCTTTATTGTATTTTATGCTTCGGGCATTGACTTCTATGGCCCCGCCTCTTCCATCTGGTGGAGCAATGCCCTAGAGTCAAGCCTAGATTGCCCGGAACGTAAACATGACCATTACTTTCACACTGGTTGCATTTACTCCTGTTATAGAATGGAAAAACTGTTATATCTTTAACGTATTTTATGCTTCGGGCATTGACTTCTATGGCCCTACCTCTCGGATCTGGTGGAGCAACGCCCTAGATTCAAGCATAGATTGTTCGGAACGTAGATATGACCATTACTTTCACACTGGTTGCAATTATTCGTTTTATACGATGGAAAAACTGTTGTATTTATTTTGTATTTGGTGCTTCTGGCGTTGACTTCTTAGGCCCTATCTATTGGATCTGGTGGAGCAACGCCCTAGAGTGAAGCCTAGGTTGCGCGGAACGTAGAAATGACCATTACCTTCACACTGCTTGCAAATATACATTATATACGATGGAAAAGCTGTTGTATCTATTTTGTATTTTATGCTTCTGGCGCTGACTTCTTAGGTCCTAACTATTGGATCTGGTGGAGCAACGCCCAGGGTTGAAGTCCAGGTTGCGCGGAACGTAGAAATGACCATAAATTTTACACTGGTTTCAATTATTCGTTTTATAAAATGGTTAAACTGTTGTATTAATTTTGTGTTTGGTGCTTCAGGCGTTGACTTCTTGGGCCCTAACGATTCGCTCTGGTGGAACAACGGCCTAGGGTGAAACCTAGGTTGCCCGGAACGTAGAAATGACCATTACCTTCACACTGTTTGCGATTACTCATTTTATACGATGGTAAAACTGTTGTACATATATCGTATTTTATGCTTCTGGCGTTGACTTCTTACGCCCTAACTATTCGATCCGGTGGAGCAACGCCCTAGAGTGAAGCCTAGGTTGCCCGGAATGTAGAAATGACCATAACTTTCATACTGGTTGCAATTATTCGTTTTATACGATGGAAAAACTGTTGTATTAATTTTGTATTTGGTGCTTCTGGCGTTGACTTCTTAGGCACTATCTATTGGATCTGGTGGACCAACGCCCTAGAGTGAATCCTAGGTTGCCCGGAACGTAGAAATATCCATCACCTTCAATCTGGTTGCAATTATTCCTGTTATACGATCGACAAACTGTTGGATTTTTAATGTACTTTATACTTCTGGCGTTGACTTCTAATGCCCCAACTATTCGATCTGGTGGAGCAACGCCCTAGAGTGAAGCCTAGGTTGCCCGGAATGTAGAATTGACCATTACCTTCACACTGTTTGCAAATATACATTATATACGATGGAAAAGCTGTTGTATCTATTTTGTATTTTATGCTTCTGTCGCTGACTTCTTAGGTCGTAACTATTGGGTCTGGTGGAGCAACGCCCAGGGGTGAAGCCTAGGTTGCGCGGAACGTAGAAATGACCATAACTTTCACACTGGTTTCAATTATTCGTTTTATACGATGGAAAAACTGTTCTATTTATTTTGTATTTTATGCTTCGGGCGTTAACTTCTAAGGCCCTAACTATTCGATCTGGTGGAGCAATGCCCTAGAGTGAAGCCTAGGTTGTCCGGAACATAGAAATGGCCATTACCTTCACACTGTTTGCGATTATTCATTTTATACGATGGCAAAGCTGTTGTACATATATCGCATTTTATGCTTCTGGCGTTGACTTCTTAGGCCCTAACTATTCGATCAGGTGGAGCAACGCCCTAGTGTGGTGCGTAGGTTGCCCGGACCGTGGAAATGACCATAACTTTCACACTGGTTGCAATTACTCGTTTTATACGATGGAAAAACTATTGTATTTATATTGTATTTTATGCTTCTGGCGTTGACTTCTAAGGACCTAACTATTCGATCTGGTGGAGCAACGCATGGAGTAAAGCCTTGGTTGCGCGGAACGTAGAAAAGACCATTACCTTCACACTGCTTGCAAATATACATTATATACGATGGAAAAGCTGTTGTATCTATTTTGTATTTTATGCTTCTGGCGCTGACTTCTTAGGTCCTAACTATTGGATCTGGTGGAGCAACGCCCAGGGGTGAAGTCCAGGTTGCGCGGAACGTAGAAATGACCATAAATTTTACACTGGTTTCAATTATTCGTTTTATACAATGGTTAAACTGTTGTATTTATTTTGTATTTGGTGCTTCTGTCGTTGACTTCTTAGGCCCTAACTATTCGGTCTGGTGGAGCAACGCCCTAGAGTGAAGCCTAGGTTGCCCGGAACGTAGAAATGACCATTGCCTTCACACTGTTTGCGATTATTCATTTTATACGATGGTAAAACTGTTGTACATATATCGTATTTTATGCTTCTGGCGCTGACTTCTTAGGCCCTCACTATTCGATCAGGTGGAGCAACGCCCTAGGGTGAAGCCTAGGTTGGCCAGAACGTAGAAATGACCATAGCTTTCACACTGGTTGCGATTATTCATTTTATACGATGGTAAAACCGTTGTACATATATCGTATTTTATGCTTCTGGCGTTGACTTGTTAGGCCCTAGCTATTCGATCAGGTGGAGTAACGCCCTAGGGTGAAGCCTAGGTTGCCCGGAACGTAGAAATGACCATAACTTTCATACGGGTTGCAATTATTCGTTTGATACGATGGAAAAACTGTTGTATTAATTTTGTGTTTGGTGCTTCAGGCGTTGACTTCTTGGGCCCTAACTATTCGCTCTGGTGGAACAACGGCCTAGGGTGAAGCCTAGGTTGCCCGGAACGTAGAAATGACCATTACCTTCACACTGTTTGCGATTACTCATTTTATACGATGGTAAAACTGTTGTACATATATCGTATTTTATGCTTCTGGCGTTGACTTCTTACGCCCTAACCATTCGATCCGGTGGAGCAACGCCCTAGAGTGAAGCCTAGGTTGCCCGGAATGTAGAAATGACCATAAATTTCATACGGGTTGCAATTATTCGTTTGATACGATGGAAAAACTGTTGTATTAATTTTGTGTTTGGTGCTTCAGGCGTTGACTTGTTAGGCCCTAACTATTCGCTCTGGTGGAACAACGCCCTAGGGTAAAGCCTAGGTTGCCCGGAACGTAGAAATGACCATTACCTTCACACTGGTTACAATTATTCTTGTTATACAATGGAAAAACTGTTGTATTTATTTTGTATTTTACGCTTCTGGCGTTTACTTCTTAGGACCTAACTATTCGATCAGGTGGAGCAACGCCTCAGGGTGAAGCCTAGGTTGCCCGGAACGTAGAAATGACCATAACTTTCATACTGGTTGAATTATTCGTTTTATACGATGGAAAAACTGTTGTATTTATTTTGTATTTGGTGCTTCTGGCGTTGACTTCTTAGGCCCTAGCTGTTAGATGTGGAGGACCAACGCCCTAGAGTGAAGCCTAGGTTGCCCGGAACGTATAAATGACCATATCTTTCAGACTGGTTGCAATTATTCCTGTTATACGATGAAAAAAATGTTGTATTTTTATTGTATTTTATGCTTCAGGCGTTGACTTCTAAGGCCCTAACTATTCGATCTGGTGGAGCAAAGCCCTAGAGTGAAGCCTAGGTTGTCCGGAACGTAAATGACCGTTCCTTTCACACTGTTTGCAAATGTACATTATATACGATGGAAAAGCTGTTGCATTTATATTGTATTTTATGCTTCTGGCGTTGACTTCTTAGGCCCTAACTATTTGATCTGGTGGAGCACCGCCCTGTAGTGAAGCCTAGGTTGCCCGGAACGTAGAAATGACCATAACTTTCACACTGGTTTCAATTATTCGTTTTATACAATGGAAAAACTGTTCTATTTATTTGGTATTTTATGCTTCGGGCGTTGACTTCTATGGCCCTAACTATTCGATCTGGTGGAGCAACGCCCTAGAGTGAAACCTAGGTTGCCTGGATTGTAGAAATGGCCATTACCTTCACACTGTTTGCGATTATTCATTTTATACGATGGTAAAACTGTTGTACATATATCGTATTTTATGTTTCTGGCGTTGTCTTCTTAGGCCCTAACTATTCGATCAGCTGGAGCAACGCCCTATGGTGAAGCCTGGGTAGCCCGGAACGTAGAAATGACCATAACTTTCGTACTGGTTGCAATTATTCGTTTTATATGATGGAAAAACTGTTGTATTTATTTTGTATTTGGTGCTTCTGCCGTTGACTTCTTAGGCCCTAACTGTAGGATGTGGTGGACCAACGCCCTAGAGTGAAGCCTAGGTTGCCCGGAACGTGGAAATGACCATCACGGTCATATTTGTTGCAATTATTCCCGTTATACGATGGAAATCTGTTGTATTTTTATTGTATTTTATGTTTCGGGCGTTGACTTCTAAGGCCGTAGCTATTCGATATGGTGGAGCAACACCCTTGAGTGAAGCCTAGGACGCCCGAAGCGTAGAAATGACCATTACTTTCACTCTGGTTGCAATTATGCATGCTATACGATGGAAAAACTGTTGTATTTTTATTGTATTTTATGCTTCAGGCGTTGACTTCTAAGGCCCTAACTATTCGATCTGGTGGAGCAAAGCCCTAGAGTGAAGCCTAGGTTGTCCGGAACGTAAATGACCGTTCCTTTCACACTGTTTGCAAATGTACATTATATACGATGGTAAAACTGTTGTACATATATCGTATTTTATGCTTCTGGCGTTGACTTCTTACGCCCTAACTATTCGATCCGGTGGAGCAACGCCCTAGAGTGAAGCCTAGGTTGCCCGGAATGTAGAAATGACCATAACTTTCATACTGGTTGCAATTATTCGTTTTATACGATGGAAAAACTGTTGTATTAATTTTGTATTTGGTGCTTCTGGCGTTGACTTCTTATGCCCTAACTATTCGATCCGGTGGAGCAACGCCCTAGAGTGAAGCCCAGGTTGCCCGGAATGTAGAAATGACCATCACTTTCACACTGGTTGCAATTATTCTTGTTATACGATGGAAAAACTGTTGTACTGATATTGTATTTTATTCTTCTGTTATTCACTTTTAAGGCCCTAACTATTCGATGTGGTGGAGCAACGCCCTAGAGTGAAGCCTAGGTTGACCGGAACGCAGAAATGACCATAACTTTCATGCTGTTTGCAATTATTCCTGCTATACGATGGAAAAACTGTTGTATTTTTATTGTATTCAATGCTCCTGGCGCTGACTTCGAAGTCCCCAGCTATTCAATCTGGTGGAGCAACGCCCTAGAGTGAAGAATAGGTTGCCCGGAATGTTGGAATGACCAGTACTTTCACACTGGTTGCAGTTGCTCCTGTTATACCATGGAAAAGCTGTTGGATTTTTATTGTATTTTATGCATCTGGCGTTGAACTCTAAGTCTCTAGCTATTCGATCTGGTGGAGCAACGCCCTAGTGTGAAGCCTAGGTTACCCAGAACGTAGAAATGACCATTACTTTCACACTGTTTGCAATTATTCTTTTTATACGATGGAAAAACTGTTGTATTTATATTGTATTTTATTCTTCTGGCATTGACTTTTAAGCCCCTAACTATTCGATGTGCTGGAGCAACGCCCTAGAGTGAAGCCTAGGTTGCGCCGAACGTAGAGATGACCATCCTTTCACACTTTATGCAATTATTCATTTTATACGATGGAAAAACTGTTGTATTTATATTATATTTTATTCTTCTGACATTGACTCTTAAGGCCCTAACTATTCGATGTCGTGGAGCAACGCCCTAGAGCGAAGCCTAGGTTGACCGGAGCGTAGAAATGACCATTACCTTCACACTGTTTGCAATTATTCATGTTATACGATGGAAAAACTGATGGATTTTTATTGTACTTTATGCTTCTGGCGTTGACTTCTAAGGCCCTATCTATTCGATCTGGTGGGGCAATGCCTCAGGGTTAAGTCTAGGATGCCCGTAACGTTGAAATGGCCATTACTTTCACACTGGTTGGAATTACTCGTTTTAGACGATGGAAAAGCTGTTGCATTTATATGCTGTTGTATTTTATGCGTCTTGAGTTGTTTTCTAAGGCGTTAGCTATCCGACCTGGTGGGGTGACGCCCTAGAGTGAAGCCTAGGTTGCAAGGAACGTAGAAATGACCATCACTATCACACTTGTTGCAATTACTCATTTTATACTATGGAAAAACTGTTATATCTTTATTGTATTTTATGCTTCGGGCATTGACTTCTATGGCCCCGCCTCTTCCATCTGGTGGAGCAATGCCCTAGAGTCAAGCCTAGATTGCCCGGAACGTAGACATGACCATTACTTTCACACTGGTTGCATTTACTCCTGTTATACGATGGAAAAACTGTTATATCTTTAACGTATTTTATGCTTCGGGCATTGACTTCTATGGCCCTACCTCTCCGATCTGGTGGAGCAACGCCCTAGATTCAAGCATAGATTGTTCGGAACGTAGATATGACCATTACTTTCACACTGGTTGCAATTATTCGTTTTATACGATGGAAAAACTGTTGTATTTATATTGTATTTGGTGCTTCTGGCGTTGACTTCTTAGGCACTATCTATTGGATCTGGTGGACCAACGCCCTAGAGTGAATCCTAGGTTGCCCGGAACGTAGAAATATCCATCACCTTCAATCTGGTTGCAATTATTCCTGTTATACGATCGACAAACTGTTGGATTTTTAATGTACTTTATACTTCTGGCGTTGACTTCTAATGCCCCAACTATTCGATCTGGTGGAGCAACGCCCTAGAGTGAAGCCTAGGTTGCCCGGAATGTAGAATTGACCATTACCTTCACACTGTTTGGAAATATACATTATATACGATGGAAAAGCTGTTGTATCTATTTTGTATTTTATGCTTCTGTCGCTGACTTCTTAGGTCATAACTATTGGGTCTGGTGGAGCAACGCCCAGGGGTGAAGCCTAGGTTGCGCGGAAAGTAGAAATGACCATAACTTTCACACTGGTTGAATTATTCGTTTTATACGATGGCAAAACTGTTGTATTTATTTTGTATTTGGTGCTTCTGGCGTTGACTTCTTAGGCCCTAGCTGTTAGATGTGGAGGACCAACGCCCTAGAGTGAAGCCTAGGTTGCCCGGAACGTATAAATGACCATATCTTTCAGACTGGTTGCAATTATTCCTGTTATACGATGAAAAAAATGTTGTATTTTTATTCTATTTTATGCTTCAGGCGTTGACTTCTAAGGCCCTAACTATTCGATCTGGTGGAGCAAAGCCCTAGAGTGAAGCCTAGGTTGTCCGGAACGTAAATGACCGTTCCTTTCACACTGTTTGCAAATGTACATTATATACGATGGAAAAGCTGTTGCATTTATATTGTATTTTATGCTTCTGGCGTTGACTTCTTAGGCCCTAACTATTTGATCTGGTGGAGCACCGCCCTGTAGTGAAGCCTAGGTTGCCCGGAACGTAGAAATGACCATAACTTTCACACTGGTTTCAATTATTCGTTTTATACAATGGAAAAACTGTTCTATTTATTTGGTATTTTATGCTTCGGGCGTTGACTTCTATGGCCCTAACTATTCGATCTGGTGGAGCAACGCCCTAGAGTGAAACCTAGGTTGCCTGGATTGTAGAAATGGCCATTACCTTCACACTGTTTGCGATTATTCATTTTATACGATGGTAAAACTGTTGTACATATATCGTATTTTATGTTTCTGGCGTTGTCTTCTTAGGCCCTAACTATTCGATCAGCTGGAGCAGCGCCCTATGGTGAAGCCTGGGTAGCCCGGAACGTAGAAATGACCATAACTTTCGTACTGGATGCAATTATTCGTTTTATATGATGGAAAAACTGTTGTATTTATTTTGTATTTGGTGCTTCTGCCGTTGACTTCTTAGGCCCTAACTGTAGGATGTGGTGGACCAACGCCCTAGAGTGAAGCCTAGGTTGCCCGGAACGTGGAAATGACCATCACGGTCATATTTGTTGCAATTATTCCCGTTATACGATGGAAATCTGTTGTATTTTTATTGTATTTTATGTTTCAGGCGTTGACTTCTAAGGCCGTAGCTATTCGATATGGTGGAGCAACGCCCTTGAGTGAAGCCTAGGACGCCCGAAGCGTAGAAATGACCATTACTTTCACTCTGGTTGCAATTATGCATGCTATACGATGGAAAAACTGTTGTATTTTTATTGTATTTTATGCTTCTAGCGTTGAATTCTTAGGCCCTAACTGTTGGATCAGGTGGAGCAACGCCCTGGAGTGAATCCTAGGTTGCCCGGAACGTAGTAATGACCAGTACTTTCACACTTGTTGTAGCTTTCCTGTTATACGATGGAAAAACTGTTGCATTTTTATTGTATTTTATGCTTCTGACGTTGTATTCAAGGTCCCAAACTATTCGATCTGGTGGAGCAACGACCTGGAGTTAAGATTAGGTTGCCCGGAACGTAGAAATGACCATAACTTTCACACTGTTTGCAATGATTCATTTTATACGATGGAAAAGCTGTTGCATTTATATTGTATTTTATGCTTCTGGAGTTGACTTCTAAGGCCGTAGCTATTCGATGTGGTGGAGCAACGCCCAAGAGTGAAACCTAGGTTGCGCGGAACGTAGAAATGACCATTACTTTCACACTGGTTGCAAGTATTCATTTTATACGATGGAAAAACTGTTGCATTTTTATTGTATTTCATGCGTCTGGCGTTAAATTCTAAGTCCATAACTATGCTATCTGCTGGAGCAACGCCCTGCAGTTAAGCCTAGGTTGCCCGGAACGTGGAAATGACCTTTACTTTCCCACTCTCTGCAAATATACATCATATACGATGGAAAAGCTGTTGTATTTATATTGTATTTTATGCTTCTGGCGTTGACTTCTTAGGCCGTAACTATTCGATCTAGTGGAACAACGCCCTAGGGTGAAGCCTAGGTTGCCTGGATTGTAGAAATGGCCATTACCTTCACACTGTTTGCGATTATTCATTTTATACGATGGTAAAACTGTTGTACATATATCGTATTTTATGTTTCTGGCGTTGTCTTCTTAGGCCCTAACTATTCGATCAGCTGGAGCAGCGCCCTATGGTGAAGCCTGGGTAGCCCGGAACGTAGAAATGACCATAACTTTCGTACTGGTTGCAATTATTCGTTTTATATGATGGAAAAACTGTTGTATTTATTTTGTATTTGGTGCTTCTGCCGTTGACTTCTTAGGCCCTAACTGTAGGATGTGGTGGACCAACGCCCTAGAGTGAAGCCTAGGTTGCCCGGAACGTGGAAATGACCATCACGGTCATATTTGTTGCAATTATTCCCGTTATACGATGGAAATCTGTTGTATTTTTATTGTATTTTATGTTTCAGGCGTTGACTTCTAAGGCCGTAGCTATTCGATATGGTGGAGCAACGCCCTTGAGTGAAGCCTAGGACGCCCGAAGCGTAGAAATGACCATTACTTTCACTCTGGTTGCAATTATGCATGCTATACGATGGAAAAACTGTTGTATTTTTATTGTATTTTATGCTTCTAGCGTTGAATTCTTAGGCCCTAACTGTTGGATCAGGTGGAGCAACGCCCTGGAGTGAATCCTAGGTTGCCCGGAACGTAGTAATGACCAGTACTTTCACACTTGTTGTAGCTTTCCTGTTATACGATGGAAAAACTGTTGCATTTTTATTGTATTTTATGCTTCTGACGTTGTATTCAAGGTCCCAAACTATTCGATCTGGTGGAGCAACGACCTGGAGTTAAGATTAGGTTGCCCGGAACGTAGAAATGACCATAACTTTCACACTGTTTGCAATGATTCATTTTATACGATGGAAAAGCTGTTGCATTTATATTGTATTTTATGCTTCTGGAGTTGACTTCTAAGGCCGTAGCTATTCGATGTGGTGGAGCAACGCCCAAGAGTGAAACCTAGGTTGCGCGGAACGTAGAAATGACCATTACTTTCACACTGGTTGCAAGTATTCATTTTATACGATGGAAAAACTGTTGCATTTTTATTGTATTTCATGCGTCTGGCGTTAAATTCTAAGTCCATAACTATGCTATCTGCTGGAGCAACGCCCTGCAGTTAAGCCTAGGTTGCCCGGAACGTGGAAATGACCTTTACTTTCCCACTCTCTGCAAATATACATCATATACGATGGAAAAGCTGTTGTATTTATATTGTATTTTATGCTTCTGGCGTTGACTTCTTAGGCCGTAACTATTCGATCTAGTGGAACAACGCCCTAGGGTGAAGCCTAGGTTGCCCGGTACGTAGAAATGACCATAACTTTCATACTGGTTGCAATTATTCGTTTTATACGATGGGAAAACTGTTGTATTTATATTGTATTTTATGCTTCTGGCGTTGACTTCTAAGGCTGTAACTATTCGATGCGGTGGAGCAACGCCCTGGAGTGAAGCCTATGTTTCCCGGTACGCAGAAATGGCCATCACTTTCAACCTGGTTGCAATTATTCGTTATATACGATGGAAAAACTGTTGTATTTATTTTGTATTTGGTGCTTCTGTCGTTGACTTCTTAGGCCCAAACTATTGGATCTGGTGGAACAACGCCCTAGGGTGAAGCCTAGGTTGCCCGGAACGTAGAAATGACCTTAACTTTCACACTGGTTTCAATCATTCGTGTTATACAATGGAAAAACTGTTCTATTTATTTTGTATTTTATTCTTCGGGCGTTGACTTCTATGGCCCTAACTATTCGGTCTGGTGGAGCAACGCCCTAGAGTGAAGCCTAGGTTGCCCGGAACGTAGAAATGACCATTGCCTTTACACTGTTTGCGATTATTCATTTTATACGATGGTAAAACTGTTGTATTTATTTTGTATTTTATGCTTCTGGCGCTGACTTCTTAGGCCCTCACTATTCGATCAGGTGGAGCAACGCCCTAGGGTGAAGCCTAGGTTGGCCAGAACGTAGAAATGACCATAGCTTTCACACTGGTTGCGATTATTCATTTTATACGATGGTAAAACTGTTGTACATATATCGTATTTTATGCTTCTGGCGTTGACTTGTTAGGCCCTAGCTATTCGATCAGGTGGAGTAACGCCCTAGGGTGAAGCCTAGGTTGCCCGGAACGTAGAAATGACCATAACTTTCATACGGGTTGCAATTATTCGTTTGATACGATGGAAAAACTGTTGTATTAATTTTGTGTTTGGTGCTTCAGGCGTTGACTTCTTGGGCCCTAACTATTCGCTCTGGTGGAACAACGGCCTAGGGTGAAGCCTAGGTTGCCCGGAACGTAGAAATGACCATTACCTTCACACTGTTTGCGATTACTCATTTTATACGATGGTAAAACTGTTGTACATATATCGTATTTTATGCTTCTGGCGTTGACTTCTTACGCCCTAACCATTCGATCCGGTGGAGCAACGCCCTAGAGTGAAGCCTAGGTTGCCCGGAATGTAGAAATGACCATAAATTTCATACGGGTTGCAATTATTCGTTTGATACGATGGAAAAACTGTTGTATTAATTTTGTGTTTGGTGCTTCAGGCGTTGACTTGTTAGGCCCAAACTATTCGCTCTGGTGGAACAACGCCCTAGGGTAAAGCCTAGGTTGCCCGGAACGTAGAAATGACCATTACCTTCACACTGGTTACAATTATTCTTGTTATACAATGGAAAAACTGTTGTATTTATTTTGTATTTTACGCTTCTGGCGTTTACTTCTTAGGACCTAACTATTCGATCAGGTGGAGCAACGCCTCAGGGTGAAGCCTAGGTTGCCCGGAACGTAGAAATGACCATAACTTTCATACTGGTTGAATTATTCGTTTTATACGATGGAAAAACTGTTGTATTTATTTTGTATTTGGTGCTTCTGGCGTTGACTTCTTAGGCCCTAGCTGTTAGATGTGGAGGACCAACGCCCTAGAGTGAAGCCTAGGTTGCCCGGAACGTATAAATGACCATATCTTTCAGACTGGTTGCAATTATTCCTGTTATACGATGAAAAAAATGTTGTATTTTTATTGTATTTTATGCTTCAGGCGTTGACTTCTAAGGCCCTAACTATTCGATCTGGTGGAGCAAAGCCCTAGAGTGAAGCCTAGGTTGTCCGGAACGTAAATGACCGTTCCTTTCACACTGTTTGCAAATGTACATTATATACGATGGAAAAGCTGTTGCATTTATATTGTATTTTATGCTTCTGGCGTTGACTTCTTAGGCCCTAACTATTTGATCTGGTGGAGCACCGCCCTGTAGTGAAGCCTAGGTTGCCCGGAACGTAGAAATGACCATAACTTTCACACTGGTTTCAATTATTCGTTTTATACAATGGAAAAACTGTTCTATTTATTTGGTATTTTATGCTTCGGGCGTTGACTTCTATGGCCCTAACTATTCGATCTGGTGGAGCAACGCCCTAGAGTGAAACCTAGGTTGCCTGGATTGTAGAAATGGCCATTACCTTCACACTGTTTGCGATTATTCATTTTATACGATGGTAAAACTGTTGTACATATATCGTATTTTATGTTTCTGGCGTTGTCTTCTTAGGCCCTAACTATTCGATCAGCTGGAGCAACGCCCTATGGTGAAGCCTGGGTAGCCCGGAACGTAGAAATGACCATAACTTTCGTACTGGTTGCAATTATTCGTTTTATATGATGGAAAAACTGTTGTATTTATTTTGTATTTGGTGCTTCTGCCGTTGACTTCTTAGGCCCTAACTGTAGGATGTGGTGGACCAACGCCCTAGAGTGAAGCCTAGGTTGCCCGGAACGTGGAAATGACCATCACGGTCATATTTGTTGCAATTATTCCCGTTATACGATGGAAATCTGTTGTATTTTTATTGTATTTTATGTTTCAGGCGTTGACTTCTAAGGCCGTAGCTATTCGATATGGTGGAGCAACGCCCTTGAGTGAAGCCTAGGACGCCCGAAGCGTAGAAATGACCATTACTTTCACTCTGGTTGCAATTATGCATGCTATACGATGGAAAAACTGTTGTATTTTTATTGTATTTTATGCTTCTAGCGTTGAATTCTTAGGCCCTAACTGTTGGATCAGGTGGAGCAACGCCCTGGAGTGAATCCTAGGTTGCCCGGAACGTAGTAATGACCAGTACTTTCACACTTGTTGTAGCTTTCCTGTTATACGATGGAAAAACTGTTGCATTTTTATTGTATTTTATGCTTCTGACGTTGTATTCAAGGTCCCAAACTATTCGATCTGGTGGAGCAACGACCTGGAGTTAAGATTAGGTTGCCCGGAACGTAGAAATGACCATAACTTTCACACTGTTTGCAATGATTCATTTTATACGATGGAAAAGCTGTTGCATTTATATTGTATTTTATGCTTCTGGAGTTGACTTCTAAGGCCGTAGCTATTCGATGTGGTGGAGCAACGCCCAAGAGTGAAACCTAGGTTGCGCGGAACGTAGAAATGACCATTACTTTCACACTGGTTGCAAGTATTCATTTTATACGGTGGAAAAACTGTTGCATTTTTATTGTATTTCATGCGTCTGGCGTTAAATTCTAAGTCCATAACTATGCTATCTGCTGGAGCAACGCCCTGCAGTTAAGCCTAGGTTGCCCGGAACGTGGAAATGACCTTTACTTTCCCACTCTCTGCAAATATACATCATATACGATGGAAAAGCTGTTGTATTTATATTGTATTTTATGCTTCTGGCGTTGACTTCTTAGGCCGTAACTATTCGATCTAGTGGAACAACGCCCTAGGGTGAAGCCTAGGTTGCCCGGTACGTAGAAATGACCATAACTTTCATACTGGTTGCAATTATTCGTTTTATACGATGGGAAAACTGTTGTATTTATATTGTATTTTATGCTTCTGGCGTTGACTTCTAAGGCTGTAACTATTCGATGCGGTGGAGCAACGCCCTGGAGTGAAGCCTATGTTTCCCGGTACGCAGAAATGGCCATCACTTTCAACCTGGTTGCAATTATTCGTTATATACGATGGAAAAACTGTTGTATTTATTTTGTATTTGGTGCTTCTGTCGTTGACTTCTTAGGCCCAAACTATTGGATCTGGTGGAACAACGCCCTAGGGTGAAGCCTAGGTTGCCCGGAACGTAGAAATGACCTTAACTTTCACACTGGTTTCAATCATTCGTGTTATACAATGGAAAAACTGTTCTATTTATTTTGTATTTTATTCTTCGGGCGTTGACTTCTATGGCCCTAACTATTCGATCTGGTGGAGCAACGCCCTAGAGTGAAGCCTAGGTTGCCCGGAACGTAGAAATGACCATTACCTTCACACTGTTTGCGTTTACTCATTTTATACGATGGTAAAACTGTTGTATTTATTTTGTATTTTATGCTTCTGGCATTGACTTCTAATGCCCTAGCTATTCCATCTGGTGGAGCAACGCCCTAGAGTGGAGCCTAGATCTCCCGAAACGTGGAAATGACCATTACTTTCACTCCGGTTGCAATTATTCCAGCTATACGATCGACAAACTGTTGGATCTATATTGTACTTTATGCTTCAGGCGTTGACTTCTTAGGCCCTAACTATTCGATCTGGTTGAACAACGCCCTAAGGTGAAGCCTAGGTTGCCCGGAACGTAGAAATGACCATAACTTTCCTACGGGTTGCAATTATTCGTTTGATACGATGGAAAAACTGTTGTATTAATTTTGTATTTGGTGCTTCTGGCGTTGACTTCTTATGCCATAACTATTCGCTCTGGTGGAACAACGGCCTAGGGTGAAGCCTAGGTTGCACGGAACGTAGAAATGACCATTACCTTCACACTGTTTGCGATTACTCATTTTATACGATGGTAAAACTGTTGTACATATGTCGTATTTTATGCTTCTGGCGTTGACTTCTTACGCCCTAACTATTCGATCAGGTGGAGCAATGCCCTAGGGTGAAGCCTAGGTTGCCCGGAACGTAGAAATGACCATAACTTCCATACTGGTTGGAATTATTCGTTTTATTCGATGGAAAAACTGTTGTATTAATTTTGTATTTGGTGCTTCTGGCGTTGACTTCTTACGCCCTAACTATTCGATCCGGTGGAGCAACGCACTAGAGTGAAGCCTAGGTTGCCCGGAATGTAGAAATGACCATCACTTTCACACTGGTTGCAATTATTCTTGTTATACGATGGAAAAACTGTTCTATTTATTTTGTATTTTATGCTTCGGGCGTTGACTTCTATGGCCCTAACTATTCGATCTGGTGGAGCATCGCCCTAGAGTGAAGCCTAGGTTGCCCGGAACGTAGAAATGACCATTACCTTCACACTGTTTGCGATTATTCATTTTATACGATGGTAAAACTGCTGTATTTATTTTGTATTTTATGCTTCTGGCATTGACTTCTAAGGCCCTCGCTGTTCCATCTGGTGGAGCAACGCCCTAGAGTGGAGCCTAGGTCGCCCGAAACGTGGAAATGACCATTACTTTCACTCTGGTTGCAATTATTCCAGCTATACGATGGACAAACTGTTGGGTTTCGATTGTACTTTATACTTCTGGCGTTGACTTCTAAGGCCCTATGTATTAGATCTGGTGTAGCAATGCCTCAGAGTTAAGTCTAGGATGCCCGCAACGTAGAAATGTCTATTACTTTCACACTGGTTGCAATTATTCGTTTTATACGATGGAAAAACTGTTGTACATATATCGTATTTTATGCTTCTGGCGTTGACTTCTTAGGCCCTAACTATTCGATCAGGTGGAGCAACGCCCTAGAGTGAAGCCTAGGTTGCCCGGATCGTAGAAATGATCATTACCTTCACACTGTTTGCGGTTATTCATTTTATACGATGGTAAAACTGTTGTATTTATTTTGTATTTGGTGCTTCTGTCGTTGACTTCTTAGGCCCAAACTATTGGATCTGGTGGAACAACGCCCTAGGGTGAAGCCTAGGTTGCCCGGAACGTAGAAATGACCTTAACTTTCACACTGGTTTCAATCATTCGTGTTATACAATGGAAAAACTGTTCTATTTATTTTGTATTTTATTCTTCGGGCGTTGACTTCTATGGCCCTAACTATTCGGTCTGGTGGAGCAACGCCCTAGAGTGAAGCCTAGGTTGCCCGGAACGTAGAAATGACCATTGCCTTTACACTGTTTGCGATTATTCATTTTATACGATGGTAAAACTGTTGTATTTATTTTGTATTTTATGCTTCTGGCGCTGACTTCTTAGGCCCTCACTATTCGATCAGGTGGAGCAAGGCCCTAGGGTGAAGCCTAGGTTGGCCAGAACGTAGAAATGACCATAGCTTTCACACTGGTTGCGATTATTCATTTTATACGATGGTAAAACTGTTGTACATATATCGTATTTTATGCTTCTGGCGTTGACTTGTTAGGCCCTAGCTATTCGATCAGGTGGAGTAACGCCCTAGGGTGAAGCCTAGGTTGCCCGGAACGTAGAAATGACCATAACTTTCATACGGGTTGCAATTATTCGTTTGATACGATGGAAAAACTGTTGTATTAATTTTGTGTTTGGTGCTTCAGGCGTTGACTTCTTGGGCCCTAACTATTCGCTCTGGTGGAACAACGGCCTAGGGTGAAGCCTAGGTTGCCCGGAACGTAGAAATGACCATTACCTTCACACTGTTTGCGATTACTCATTTTATACGATGGTAAAACTGTTGTACATATATCGTATTTTATGCTTCTGGCGTTGACTTCTTACGCCCTAACCATTCGATCCGGTGGAGCAACGCCCTAGAGTGAAGCCTAGGTTGCCCGGAATGTAGAAATGACCATAAATTTCATACGGGTTGCAATTATTCGTTTGATACGATGGAAAAACTGTTGTATTAATTTTGTGTTTGGTGCTTCAGGCGTTGACTTGTTAGGCCCAAACTATTCGCTCTGGTGGAACAACGCCCTAGGGTAAAGCCTAGGTTGCCCGGAACGTAGAAATGACCATTACCTTCACACTGGTTACAATTATTCTTGTTATACAATGGAAAAACTGTTGTATTTATTTTGTATTTTACGCTTCTGGCGTTTACTTCTTAGGACCTAACTATTCGATCAGGTGGAGCAACGCCTCAGGGTGAAGCCTAGGTTGCCCGGAACGTAGAAATGACCATAACTTTCATACTGGTTGAATTATTCGTTTTATACGATGGAAAAACTGTTGTATTTATTTTGTATTTGGTGCTTCTGGCGTTGACTTCTTAGGCCCTAGCTGTTAGATGTGGAGGACCAACGCCCTAGAGTGAAGCCTAGGTTGCCCGGAACGTATAAATGACCATATCTTTCAGACTGGTTGCAATTATTCCTGTTATACGATGAAAAAAATGTTGTATTTTTATTGTATTTTATGCTTCAGGCGTTGACTTCTAAGGCCCTAACTATTCGATCTGGTGGAGCAAAGCCCTAGAGTGAAGCCTAGGTTGTCCGGAACGTAAATGACCGTTCCTTTCACACTGTTTGCAAATGTACATTATATACGATGGAAAAGCTGTTGCATTTATATTGTATTTTATGCTTCTGGCGTTGACTTCTTAGGCCCTAACTATTTGATCTGGTGGAGCACCGCCCTGTAGTGAAGCCTAGGTTGCCCGGAACGTAGAAATGACCATAACTTTCACACTGGTTTCAATTATTCGTTTTATACAATGGAAAAACTGTTCTATTTATTTGGTATTTTATGCTTCGGGCGTTGACTTCTATGGCCCTAACTATTCGATCTGGTGGAGCAACGCCCTAGAGTGAAACCTAGGTTGCCTGGATTGTAGAAATGGCCATTACCTTCACACTGTTTGCGATTATTCATTTTATACGATGGTAAAACTGTTGTACATATATCGTATTTTATGTTTCTGGCGTTGTCTTCTTAGGCCCTAACTATTCGATCAGCTGGAGCAACGCCCTATGGTGAAGCCTGGGTAGCCCGGAACGTAGAAATGACCATAACTTTCGTACTGGTTGCAATTATTCGTTTTATATGATGGAAAAACTGTTGTATTTATTTTGTATTTGGTGCTTCTGCCGTTGACTTCTTAGGCCCTAACTGTAGGATGTGGTGGACCAACGCCCTAGAGTGAAGCCTAGGTTGCCCGGAACGTGGAAATGACCATCACGGTCATATTTGTTGCAATTATTCCCGTTATACGATGGAAATCTGTTGTATTTTTATTGTATTTTATGTTTCAGGCGTTGACTTCTAAGGCCGTAGCTATTCGATATGGTGGAGCAACGCCCTTGAGTGAAGCCTAGGACGCCCGAAGCGTAGAAATGACCATTACTTTCACTCTGGTTGCAATTATGCATGCTATACGATGGAAAAACTGTTGTATTTTTATTGTATTTTATGCTTCTAGCGTTGAATTCTTAGGCCGTAACTGTTGGATCAGGTGGAGCAACGCCCTGGAGTGAATCCTAGGTTGCCCGGAACGTAGTAATGACCAGTACTTTCACACTTGTTGTAGCTTTCCTGTTATACGATGGAAAAACTGTTGCATTTTTATTGTATTTTATGCTTCTGACGTTGTATTCAAGGTCCCAAACTATTCGATCTGGTGGAGCAACGACCTGGAGTTAAGATTAGGTTGCCCGGAACGTAGAAATGACCATAACTTTCACACTGTTTGCAATGATTCATTTTATACGATGGAAAAGCTGTTGCATTTATATTGTATTTTATGCTTCTGGAGTTGACTTCTAAGGCCGTAGCTATTCGATGTGGTGGAGCAACGCCCAAGAGTGAAACCTAGGTTGCGCGGAACGTAGAAATGACCATTACTTTCACACTGGTTGCAAGTATTCATTTTATACGATGGAAAAACTGTTGCATTTTTATTGTATTTCATGCGTCTGGCGTTAAATTCTAAGTCCATAACTATGCTATCTGCTGGAGCAACGCCCTGCAGTTAAGCCTAGGTTGCCCGGAACGTGGAAATGACCTTTACTTTCCCACTCTCTGCAAATATACATCATATACGATGGAAAAGCTGTTGTATTTATATTGTATTTTATGCTTCTGGCGTTGACTTCTTAGGCCGTAACTATTCGATCTAGTGGAACAACGCCCTAGGGTGAAGCCTAGGTTGCCCGGTACGTAGAAATGACCATAACTTTCATACTGGTTGCAATTATTCGTTTTATACGATGGGAAAACTGTTGTATTTATATTGTATTTTATGCTTCTGGCGTTGACTTCTAAGGCTGTAACTATTCGATGCGGTGGAGCAACGCCCTGGAGTGAAGCCTATGTTTCCCGGTACGCAGAAATGGCCATCACTTTCAACCTGGTTGCAATTATTCGTTATATACGATGGAAAAACTGTTGTATTTATTTTGTATTTGGTGCTTCTGTCGTTGACTTCTTAGGCCCAAACTATTGGATCTGGTGGAACAACGCCCTAGGGTGAAGCCTAGGTTGCCCGGAACGTAGAAATGACCTTAACTTTCACACTGGTTTCAATCATTCGTGTTATACAATGGAAAAACTGTTCTATTTATTTTGTATTTTATTCTTCGGGCGTTGACTTCTATGGCCCTAACTATTCGATCTGGTGGAGCAACGCCCTAGAGTGAAGCCTAGGTTGCCCGGAACGTAGAAATGACCATTACCTTCACACTGTTTGCGTTTATTCATTTTATACGATGGTAAAACTGTTGTATTTATTTTGTATTTTATGCTTCTGGCATTGACTTCTAATGCCCTAGCTATTCCATCTGGTGGAGCAACGCCCTAGAGTGGAGCCTAGATCTCCCGAAACGTGGAAATGACCATTACTTTCACTCCGGTTGCAATTATTCCAGCTATACGATCGACAAACTGTTGGATCTATATTGTACTTTATGCTTCAGGCGTTGACTTCTTAGGCCCTAACTATTCGATCTGGTTGAACAACGCCCTAGGGTGAAGCCTAGGTTGCCCGGAACGTAGAAATGACCATAACTTTCCTACGGGTTGCAATTATTCGTTTGATACGATGGAAAAACTGTTGTATTAATTTTGTATTTGGTGCTTCTGGCGTTGACTTCTTATGCCCTAACTATTCGCTCTGGTGGAACAACGGCCTAGGGTGAAGCCTAGGTTGCACGGAACGTAGAAATGACCATTACCTTCACACTGTTTGCGATTACTCATTTTATACGATGGTAAAACTGTTGTACATATGTCGTATTTTATGCTTCTGGCGTTGACTTCTTACGCCCTAACTATTCGATCAGGTGGAGCAATGCCCTAGGGTGAAGCCTAGGTTGCCCGGAACGTAGAAATGACCATAACTTCCATACTGGTTGGAATTATTCGTTTTATTCGATGGAAAAACTGTTGTATTAATTTTGTATTTGGTGCTTCTGGCGTTGACTTCTTACGCCCTAACTATTCGATCCGGTGGAGCAACGCACTAGAGTGAAGCCTAGGTTGCCCGGAATGTAGAAATGACCATCACTTTCACACTGGTTGCAATTATTCTTGTTATACGATGGAAAAACTGTTCTATTTATTTTGTATTTTATGCTTCGGGCGTTGACTTCTATGGCCCTAACTATTCGATCTGGTGGAGCATCGCCCTAGAGTGAAGCCTAGGTTGCCCGGAACGTAGAAATGACCATTACCTTCACACTGTTTGCGATTATTCATTTTATACGATGGTAAAACTGCTGTATTTATTTTGTATTTTATGCTTCTGGCATTGACTTCTAAGGCCCTCGCTGTTCCATCTGGTGGAGCAACGCCCTAGAGTGGAGCCTAGGTCGCCCGAAACGTGGAAATGACCATTACTTTCACTCTGGTTGCAATTATTCCAGCTATACGATGGACAAACTGTTGGGTTTCGATTGTACTTTATACTTCTGGCGTTGACTTCTAAGGCCCTATGTATTAGATCTGGTGTAGCAATGCCTCAGAGTTAAGTCTAGGATGCCCGCAACGTAGAAATGTCTATTACTTTCACACTGGTTGCAATTATTCGTTTTATACGATGGAAAAACTGTTGTACATATATCGTATTTTATGCTTCTGGCGTTGACTTCTTAGGCCCTAACTATTCGATCAGGTGGAGCAACGCCCTAGAGTGAAGCCTAGGTTGCCCGGATCGTAGAAATGATCATTACCTTCACACTGTTTGCGGTTATTCATTTTATACGATGGTAAAACTGTTGTATTTATTTTGTATTTGGTGCTTCTGGCGTTGACTTCTTAGGCCCTAGCTGTTAGATGTGGAGGACCAACGCCCTAGAGTGAAGCCTAGGTTGCCCGGAACGTATAAATGGCCATATCTTTCAGACTGGTTGCAATTATTCCTGTTATACGATGAAAAAAATGTTGTATTTTTATTGTATTTTATGCTTCAGGCGTTGACTTCTAAGGCCCTAACTATTCGATCTGGTGGAGCAAAGCCCTAGAGTGAAGCCTAGGTTGTCCGGAACGTAAATGACCGTTACTTTCACACTGTTTGCAAATGTACATTATATACGATGGAAAAGCTGTTGTATTTATATTGTATTTTATGCTTCTGGCGTTGACTTCTTAGGCCCTAACTATTCGATCAGCTGGAGCAACGCCCTATGGTGAAGCCTGGGTAGCCCGGAACGTAGAAATGACCATAACTTTCGTACTGGTTGCAATTATTCGTTTTATATGATGGAAAAACTGTTGTATGTATTTTGTATTTGGTGCTTCTGCCGTTGACTTCTTAGGCCCTAACTGTAGGATGTGGTGGACCAACGCCCTAGAGTGAAGCCTAGGTTGTCCGGAACGTGGAAATGACCATCACGGTCACATTTGTTGCAATTATTCCCGTTATACGATGGAAATCTGTTGTATTTTTATTGTATTTTATGTTTCGGGCGTTGACTTCTAAGGCCGTAGCTATTCGATATGGTGGAGCAACGCCCTTGAGTGAAGCCTAGGACGCCCGAAGCGTAGAAATGACCATTACTTTCACTCTGGTTGCAATTATGAATGCTATACGATGGAAAAACTGTTGTATTTTTATTGTATTTTATGCTTCTAGCGTTGAATTCTTAGGCCCTAACTGTTGGATCAGGTGGAGCAACGCCCTGGAGTGAAGCCTAGGTTGCCCGGAACGTAGTAATGACCAGTACTTTCACACTTGTTGTAGCTTTCCTGTTATACGATGGAAAAACTGTTGCATTTTTATTGTATTTTATGCTTCTGACGTTGTATTCAAAGTCCCAAACTATTCGATCTGGTGGAGCAACGACCTGGAGTTAAGATTAGGTTGCCCGGAACGTAGAAATGACCATAACTTTCACACTGTTTGCAATGATTCATTTTATACGATGGAAAAGCTGTTGTATTTATATTGTATTTTATGCTTCTGGAGTTGACTTCTAAGGCCGTAGCTATTCGATGTGGTGGAGCAACGCCCAAGAGCGAAACCTAGGTTGCGCGGAACGTAGAAATGACCATTACTTTCACACTGGTTGCAAGTATTCATTTTATACGATGGAAAAACTGTTGCATTTTTATTGTATTTCATGCGTCTGGCGTTAAATTCTAAGTCCATAACTATGCGATCTGCTGGAGCAACGCTCTGCAGTTAAGCCTAGGTTGCCCGGAACGTGGAAATGACCTTTACTTTCCCACTCTCTGCAAATATACATCATATACGATGGAAAAGCTGTTGTATTTATATTGTATTTTATGCTTCTGGCGTTGACTTCTTAGGCCGTAACTATTCGATCTAGTGGAACAACGCCCTGGGGTGAAGCCTAGGTTGCCCGGTACGTAGAAATGACCATAACTTTCATACTGGTTGCAATTATTCGTTTTATACGATGGGAAAACTGTTGTATTTATATTGTATTTTATGCTTCTGGCGTTGACTTCTAAGGCTGTAACTATTCGATGCGGTGGAGCAACGCCCTGGAGTGAAGCCTATGTTTCCCGGTACGCAGAAATGGCCATCACTTTCAACCTGGTTGCAATTATTCGTTATATACGATGGAAAAACTGTTGTATTTATTTTGTATTTGGTGCTTCTGTCGTTGACTTCTTAGGCCCAAACTATTGGATCTGGTGGAACAACGCCCTAGGGTGAAGCCTAGGTTGCCCGGATCGTAGAAATGACCTTAACTTTCACACTGGTTTCAATCATTCGTGTTATACAATGGAAAAACTGTTCTATTTATTTTGTATTTTATTCTTCGGGCGTTGACTTCTATGGCCCTAACTATTCGATCTGGTGGAGCAACGCCCTAGAGTGAAGCCTAGGTTGCCCGGAACGTAGAAATGACCATTACCTTCACACTGTTTGCGTTTATTCATTTTATACGATGGTAAAACTGTTGTATTTATTTTGTATTTTATGCTTCTGGCATTGACTTCTAATGCCCTAGCTATTCCATCTGGTGGAGCAACGCCCTAGAGTGGAGCCTAGATCTCCCGAAACGTGGAAATGACCATTACTTTCACTCCGGTTGCAATTATTCCAGCTATACGATCGACAAACTGTTGGATCTATATTGTACTTTATGCTTCAGGCGTTGACTTCTTAGGCCCTAACTATTCGATCTGGTTGAACAACGCCCTAGGGTGAAGCCTAGGTTGCCCGGAACGTAGAAATGACCATAACTTTCCTACGGGTTGCAATTATTCGTTTGATACGATGGAAAAACTGTTGTATTAATTTTGTATTTGGTGCTTCTGGCGTTGACTTCTTATGCCCTAACTATTCGATCCAGTGGAGCAACGCCCTAGAGTGAAGCCTAGGATGCCCGGAATGTAGAAATGACCATCACTTTCTCACTGTTTGCGATTATTCATTATATACGATGGTAAAACTGTTGTACATATATCGTATTTTATGCTTCTGGCGTTGACTTCTTAGGCCCTAGCTATTCGATCAGGTGGACTAACGCCCTAGGGTGAAGCCTAGGTTGCCCGGTACGTAGAAATGACCATAACTTTCATACTGGTTGCAATTATTCGTTTTATACGATGGGAAAACTGTTGTATTTATATTGTATTTTATGCTTCTGGCGTTGACTTCTAAGGGTGTAACTATTCGATGCGGTGGAGCAACGCCCTGGAGTGAAGCCTATGTTTCCCGGTACGCAGAAATGGCCATCACTTTCAACCTGGTTGCAATTATTCGTTGTATACGATGGAAAAACTGTTGTATTTATTTTGTATTTGGTGCTTCTGTCGTTGACTTCTTAGGCCCAAACTATTGGATCTGGTGGAACAACGCCCTAGGGTGAAGCCTAGGTTGCCCGGAACATAGAAATGACCATAACTTTCACACTGGTTTCAATCATTCGTGTTATACAATGGAAAAACTGTTCTATTTATTTTGTATTTTATTCTTCGGGCGTTGACTTCTATGGCCCTAACTATTCGATCTGGTGGAGCAACGCCCTAGAGTGAAGCCTAGGTTGCCCGGAACGTAGAAATGACCATTACCTTCACACTGTTTGCGTTTATTCATTTTATACGATGGTAAAGCTGTTGTATTTATTTTGTATTTTATGCTTCTGGCATTGACTTCTAATGCCCTAGCTATTCCATCTGGTGGAGCAACGCCCTAGAGTGGAGCCTAGATCTCCCGAAACGTGGAAATGACCATTACTTTCACTCCGGTTGCAATTATTCCAGCTATACGATCGACAAACTGTTGGATCTATATTGTACTTTATGCTTCAGGCGTTGACTTCTTAGGCCCTAACTATTCGACCTGGTTGAACAACGCCCTAGGGTGAAGCCTAGGTTGCCCGGAACGTAGAAATGACCATAACTTTCCTACGGGTTGCAATTATTCGTTTGATACGATGGAAAAACTGTTGTATTAATTTTGTATTTGGTGCTTCTGGCGTTGACTTCTTATGCCCTAACTATTCGATCCAGTGGAGCAACGCCCTAGAGTGAAGCCTAGGATGCCCGGAATGTTGAAATGACCATCACTTTCTCACTGTTTGCGATTATTCATTATATACGATGGTAAAACTGTTGTACATATATCGTATTTTATGCTTCTGGCGTTGACTTCTTAGGCCCTAGCTATTCGATCAGGTGGACTAACGCCCTAGGGTGAAGCCTAGGTTGCCCGGAACGTAGAAATGACCATAACTTCCATACTGGTTGGAATTATTCGTTTTATTCGATGGAAAAACTGTTGTATTAATTTTGTATTTGGTGCTTCTGGCGTTGACTTCTTATGCCGTAACTATTCGATCCGGTGGAGCAACGCACTAGAGTGAAGCCTAGGTTGCCCGGAATGTAGAAATGACCATCACTTTCACACTGGTTGCAATTATTCTTGTTATACGATGGAAAAACTGTTCTATTTATTTTGTATTTTATGCTTCGGGCGTTGACTTCTATGGCCCTAACTATTCGATCTGGTGGAGCATCGCCCTAGAGTGAAGCCTAGGTTGCCCGGAACGTAGAAATGACCATTACCTTCACACTGTTTGCGATTATTCATTTTATACGATGGTAAAACTGCTGCATTTATTTTGTATTTTATGCTTCTGGCATTGACTTCTAAGGCCCTCGCTGTTCCATCTGGTGGAGCAACGCCCTAGAGTGGAGCCTAGGTCGCCCGAAACGAGGAAATGACCATTACTTTCACTCTGGTTGCAATTATTCCAGCTATACGATGGACAAACTGTTGGATTTCGATTGTACTTTATACTTCTGGCGTTGACTTCTAAGGCCCTATGTATTAGATCTGGTGTAGCAATGCCTCAGAGTTAAGTCTAGGATGCCCGCAACGTAGAAATGTCTATTACTTTCACACTGGTTGCAATTATTCGTTTTATACGATGGAAAAACAGTTGTACATATATCGTATTTTATGCTTCTGGCGTTGACTTCTTAGGCCCTAACTATTCGATCAGGTGGAGCAACGCCCTAGGGTGAAGCCTAGGTTGCCAGGAACGCAGAAATGACCATAACTTTCACACTGGTTTCAATTATTCGATTTATACAATGGAAAAACTGTTCTATTTATTTTGTATTTTATGCTTCGGGCGTTGACTTCTATGGCCCTAACTATTCGATCAGGTGGAGCAACGCCCTAGAGTGAAGCCTAGGTTGCCCGGATCGTAGAAATGATCATTACCTTCACACTGTTTGCGGTTATTCATTTTATACGATGGTAAAACTGTTGTACTTATTTTGTATTTTATGCTTCTGGCGTTTACTTCTTAGGACCTAACTATTCGATCAGGTGGAGCAACGCCTCAGGGTGAAGCCTAGGTTGCCCGGAACGTAGAAATGACCATAACTTTCATACTGGTTGAATTATTCGTTTTATACGATGGAAAAACTGTTGTATTTATTTTGTATTTGGTGCTTCTGGCGTTGACTTCTTAGGCCCTAGCTGTTAGATGTGGAGGACCAACGCCCTAGAGTGAAGCCTAGGTTGCCCGGAACGTATAAATGACCATATCTTTCAGACTGGTTGCAATTATTCCTGTTATACGATGAAAAAAATGTTGTATTTTTATTGTATTTTATGCTTCTGGCGTTGACTTCTTACGCCCCAACTATTTGATCTGGTGGAGCACCGCCCTGTAGTGAAGCCTAGGTTGCCCGGAACGTAGAAATGACCATAACTTTCACACTGGTTTCAATTATTCGTTTTATACAATGGAAAAACTGTTCTATTTATTTGGTATTTTATGCTTCGGGCGTTGACTTCTATGGCCCTAACTATTCGATCTGGTGGAGCAACGCCCTAGAGTGAAACCTAGGTTGCCTGGATTGTAGAAATGGCCATTACCTTCACACTGTTTGCGATTATTCATTTTATACGATGGTAAAACTGTTGTACATATATCGTATTTTATGTTTCTGGCGTTGTCTTCTTAGGCCCTAACTATTCGATCAGCTGGAGCAACGCCCTATGGTGAAGCCTGGGTAGCCCGGAACGTAGAAATGACCATAACTTTCGTACTGGTTGCAATTATTCGTTTTATATGATGGAAAAACTGTTGTATTTATTTTGTATTTGGTGCTTCTGCCGTTGACTTCTTAGGCCCTAACTGTAGGATGTGGTGGACCAACGCCCTAGAGTGAAGCCTAGGTTGCCCGGAACGTGGAAATGACCATCACGGTCACATTTGTTGCAATTATTCCCGTTATACGATGGAAATCTGTTGTATTTTTATTGTATTTTATGTTTCGGGCGTTGACTTCTAAGGCCGTAGCTATTCGATATGGTGGAGCAACGCCCTAGAGTGAAGCCTAGGACGCCCGAAGCGTAGAAATGACCATTACTTTCACTCTGGTTGCAATTATGCATGCTATACGATGGAAAAACTGTTGTATTTTTATTGTATTTTATGCTTCTAGCGTTGAATTCTTAGGCCCTAACTGTTGGATCAGGTGGAGCAACGCCCTGGAGTGAAGCCTAGGTTGCCCGGAACGTAGTAATGACCAGTACTTTCACACTTGTTGTAGCTTTCCTGTTATACGATGGAAAAACTGATGCATTTTTTTTGTATTTTATGCTTCTGACGTTGTATTCAATGTCCCAAACTATTCGATCTGGTGGAGCAACGCCCTGGAGTTAAGATTAGGTTGCCCGGAACGTAGAAATGACCATAACTTTCACACTGTTTGCAATGATTCATTTTATACGATGGAAAAGCTGTTGTATTTATATTGTATTTTATGCTTCTGGAGTTGACTTCTAAGGCCGTAGCTATTCGATGTGGTGGAGCAACGCCCAAGAGTGAAACCTAGGTTGCGCGGAACGTAGAAATGACCATTACTTTCACACTGGTTGCAAGTATTCATTTTATACGATGGAAAGACTGTTGCATTTTTATTGTATTTCATGCGTCTGCCGTTAAATTCTAAGTCCATAACTATGCGATCTGCTGGAGCAACGCCCTGCAGTTAAGCCTAGGTTGCCCGGAACGTGGAAATGACCTTTACTTTCCCACTCTCTGCAAATATACATCATATACGATGGAAAAGCTGTTGTATTTATATTCTATTTTATGCTTCTGGCGTTGACTTCTTAGGCCGTAACTATTCGATCTAGAGGAACAACGCCCTAGGGTGAAGCCTAGGTTGCCCGGTACGTAGAAATGACCATAACTTTCATACTGGTTGCAATTATTCGTTTTATACGATGGGAAAACTGTTGTATTTATATTGTATTTTATGCTTCTGGCGTTGACTTCTAAGGCTGTAACTATTCGATGCGGTGGAGCAACGCCCTGTAGTGAAGCCTATGTTTCCCGGTACGCAGAAATGGCCATCACTTTCAACCTGGTTGCAATTATTCGTTATATACGATGGAAAAACTGTTGTATTTATTTTGTATTTGGTGCTTCTGTCGTTGACTTCTTAGGCCCAAACTATTGGATCTGGTGGAACAACGCCCTAGGGTGAAGCCTAGGTTGCCCGGAACATAGAAATGACCATAACTTTCACACTGGTTTCAATCATTCGTGTTATACAATGGAAAAACTGTTCTATTTATTTTGTATTTTATTCTTCGGGCGTTGACTTCTATGGCCCTAACTATTCGATCTGGTGGAGCAACGCCCTAGAGTGAAGCCTAGGTTGCCCGGAACGTAGAAATGACCATTACCTTCACACTGTTTGCGTTTATTCATTTTATACGATGGTAAAGCTGTTGTATTTATTTTGTATTTTATGCTTCTGGCATTGACTTCTAATGCCCTAGCTATTCCATCTGGTGGAGCAACGCCCTAGAGTGGAGCCTAGATCTCCCGAAACGTGGAAATGACCATTACTTTCACTCCGGTTGCAATTATTCCAGCTATACGATCGACAAACTGTTGGATCTATATTGTACTTTATGCTTCAATCGTTGACTTCTTAGGCCCTAACTATTCGATCTGGTTGAACAACGCCCTAGGGTGAAGCCTAGGTTGCCCGGAACGTAGAAATGACCATAACTTTCCTACGGGTTGCAATTATTCGATTGATACGATGGAAAAACTGTTGTATTAATTTTGTATTTGGTGCTTCTGGCGTTGACTTCTTATGCCCTAACTATTCGATCCAGTGGAGCAACGCCCTAGAGTGAAGCCTAGGATGCCCGGAATGTAGAAATGACCATCACTTTCTCACTGTTTGCGATTATTCATTATATACGATGGTAAAACTGTTGTACATATATCGTATTTTATGCTTCTGGCGTTGACTTCTTAGGCCCTAACTATTCGCTCTGGTGGAACAACGGCCTAGGGTGAAGCCTAGGTTGCACGGAACGTAGAAATGACCATTACCTTCACACTGTTTGCGATTACTCATTTTATACGATGGTAAAACTGTTGTACATATATCGTATTTTATGCTTCTGGCATTGACTTCTTACGCCCTAACTATTCGATCAGGTGGAGCAATGCCCTAGGGTGAAGCCCAGGTTGCCCGGAACGTAGAAATGACCATAACTTCCATACTGGTTGGAATTATTCGTTTTATACGATGGAAAAACTGTTGTATTAATTTTGTATTTGGTGCTTCTGGCGTTGACTTCTTATGCCCTAACTATTCGATCCGGTGGAGCAACGCACTAGAGTGAAGCCTAGGTTGCCCGGAATGTAGAAATGACCACCACTTTCACACTGGTTGCAATTATTCTTGTTATACGATGGAAAAACTGTTCTATTTATTTTGTATTTTATGCTTCGCGCGTTGACTTCTATGGCCCTAACTATTCGATCTGGTGGAGCATCGCCCTAGAGTGAAGCCTAGGTTGCCCGGAACGTAGAAATGACCATTACCTTCGCACTGTTTGCGATTATTCATTTTATACGATGGTAAAACTCCTGTATTTATTTTGTTTTTTATGCTTCTGGCATTGACTTCTAAGGCCCTCGCTGTTCCATCTGGTGGAGCAACGCCCTAGAGTGGAGCCTAGGTCGCCCGAAACGTGGAAATGACCATTACTTTCACTCTGGTTGCAATTATTCGTTTTATACGATGGAAAAACTGTTGTACATATATCGTATTTTATGCTTCTGGCGTTGACTTCTTAGGCCCTAACTATTCGATCAGGTGGAGCAACGCCCTAGGGTGAAGCCTAGGTTGCCAGGAACGCAGAAATGACCATAACTTTCACACTGGTTTCAATTATTCGATTTATACAATGGAAAAACTGTTCTATTTATTTTGTATTTTATGCTTCGGGCGTTGACTTCTATGGCCCTAACTATTCGATCAGGTGGAGCAACGCCCTAGAGTGAAGCCTAGGTTGCCCGGATCGTAGAAATGATCATTACCTTCACACTGTTTGCGGTTATTCATTTTATACGATGGTAAAACTGTTGTACTTATTTTGTATTTTATGCTTCTGGCATTGACTTCTAAGGCCCTAGTTATTCCATCTGGTGGAGCAACGCCCTAGAGTGGAGCCTAGATCGCCCGAAACGTGGAAATGACCATTACTTTCACTCTGGTTGCTATTATTCCAGCTATACGATGGACAAACTGTTGGATTTCGATTGTACTTTATACTTCTGGCGTTGACTTCTAAGGCCCTATGTATTCGATCTGGTGTAGCAATGCCTCAGAGTTAAGTCTAGGATGCCCGCAACGTAGAAATGTCTATTACTTTCACACTGGTTGCAATTATTCGTTTTATACGATGGAAAAGCTGTTGTACATATATCGTATTTTATGCTCCTGGCGTTGACTTCTTAGGCCCTAACTATTCGACCTGGTGGAGCAACGCCCTAGAGTGGAGCCTAGGTCGCCCGAAACGTGGAAATGACCATTACTTTCACTCTGGTTGCAATTATTCCAGGTATACGATGGACAAACTGTTGGATTTTGATTGTACTTTATGCTTCAGGCGTTGACTTCTTAGGCCTTAACTATTCGATCTGGTGGAGCAACGCCCTAGAGAGAAGCCTAGATTGCCCGGAACGTAGAAATGACCATTACCTTCAGGCTTGTTGCAATTATTCCTGTTATACGATGAAAAAACTGTTGTACTTTTATTGTATTTTATGTGTCTGGAGTTGTTTTCTAAGGCCCTAACTATTCGATGTGCTGGAGCAAAGCCCTAGAGCGGAACCTAGGTTGCCCGGAACGTAGAAATGACCATTACTCTCACACTGGTTGCTATTATTCCTGTTATACGATGGACAAACTGTTGGATTTTTATTGTACTTTAAGCTTCTGGCGTTGACTTCATAGGTCCTAACTATTGGATCTGGTCGAGCAACGCCTAAGGTGAAGCCTAGGTTGCCCGGAACGTAGAAATGACCATAGCCTTCATACTGATTGCAATTTTTCGTTTTATACGATGGAAAAACTGTTGTACTTATATTGTATGTTATGCCTCTGGCGTTGACTCCTAAGGCCGTAGCTATTCGATGTGGTGGAGCAATGCCCTAGAGTGAAGCCTAGGTCGCCCGGAACGTAGAAATGACCATACCTTTCACACTGGTTGCAATTATCCTTGTTATACAAGGTAATAAATGTTGTATTTATATTGCAGTTTATGCTTCTGGCGTTGACTTCTTAGGCCCTAACTATTGGATCTGGTGGAACAACGCCCTAGATAGAAGCCTAGGTTGCCGGGAACGTAGAAATGACCATTACTTTCACACTGGATGTAATTATTCCTGTTATACGATGGAATAACTGTTGTATTTTTATTTTATTTTGTGCTTCTGGCGTTGTCTTCTAAGGCCCTAGCTATTCTATCTGGTGGAGCAACGCTCTAAAGTGAAGCCTAGGTTGCGCGGAACTTAGAAATGACCATCACCTTCACTCTGGTTGCAATTATTCCTGTTATACGATGGAAAACCTGTGGTATTTTTATTGTATTTTATGCTCCGGGCTTTGACTTCTGAGGTCCTAACCATTGGATCTGCTGCAGCAACGCCCTAGGGTGAAGCCTAGGTTGCCCGGAACGTAGAACTGACCATTACCTTCACACTGGTAGTAACTATTCCTGTTATAAATGGAATAACTGTTGTATTTTTATTTTATTTTATGTTTCTGGCGATGACTTCTAAGGCCCTAGCTATTCGATCTGGTGGTGCAACGCCCTAGAGTGAAGCCTAGGTGGCCCGGAACGTAGAAATGACTATTACCTTCACACTGGTTGCTATTATTCCTGTTATACGATTGAAAAACTGTTGTATTTCTATTGTATTTTATGCTTCTGGCGTTGACTTCTTAGGCCCTAACTATTCGATCGTGTGGAGCAACGCCCTAGAGTCAAGCCCAGGTTGCCTGGAACGTAGATATGACCATTATATTCACACTGATTGCAATTATTCGTTTTATACAATGGAAAAGCTGTTCTATTAATTTTGTATTTTATGCTTCGGGCGTTGACTTCTAAGGCCCTAACTATTCGATGTGGTGGAGCAACGCCCTAGAGCAAAACCTAGGTGGCCCGGAACGTAGAAATGACCATAGCTTTCACACTGGTTGCAATTATTCCTGCTATACGATGGAAAAACTGTTGTATTTATATTGTATTTTATGCTTCTGGCGTTGACTTCTAAGGCCGTAGCTATTCGATGTGGTGGAACAACGCCCTAGAGTGAAGCCTATGTTGCCCGGAACGTAGAAATGACCATTACTTTCACACTGGTTGCAATTATTCCTGTTATACGATGGAAAAAATGTTGTATTTATTTTGTATTTTATGCTTCTGGCATGGACTTCTTAGGCCCTAACTATTGTATCTGGTGGATCAACGACCTAGGGTGTAGCCTAGGTTGCCGGGAACGTAGAAATGACCATAACTTTCATACTGGTTGCAATTATTCATTTTATACGATGGAAAAACTGTGTATTTTTATTGCATTTTATGCTTCGGGCGTTGACTTCTAAGGCCCGAACTATTCGATCTGGTCGAGCAACGTCCTAGGGTGCATCCTAGGCTGCCCGGAACGTAGACATGACCATTACTTTCACACTGGTTGCAATTTTTCCGGCTATACGATGGAAAAACTGTTGTATTTATATTGTAGTTTATGCTTCGGGCGTTGACTTCTAAGGCCCTAACTATTCTATCTGGTGGAGGAACGCCCTAGGGTGAAGCCTAGGTTGCCCGGAACGTAGAAATGACCATAACTTTCATACTGCTTGCAATTATTCGTTTTATACAATTGAAAAACTGTTGTATTTATATTGTACTTTATTCTTCGGGCGTTGACTTCTAAGGCCCTAACTATTCGAACTGGTGGAGCAACTGCCCAGAGTGAAGCCTAGGTTGCCCGGAACGTAGAAATTACCATAACTTTCACACTGGTTGCAATTACTCGTCTTATACGATGGAAAAGCTGTTGTATTTATATTGTGTTTTATGCTTCTGGCGTTGACTTCTAAGGCCGTAGCTATTCGGTGTGGTAGAGCAACGCCCTAGAGAGGAGCCTAGGTTGCCCGGAACGTAGAAATGAACATATCTTTCACACTGGTTGCAATTATTCCTGTTATACGATGGAAAAACTGTTGTATTTATAATATATTTTTTGCTTCTGGCGTTGACTTCTGAGGCCGTAGCTATTCGATGTGATGGAGCAACGCCCTAGAGTGAGGCATATGTTGCCCGGAACGTAGACATGACCATTACTTTCACACTGGTTGCAATTATTCCTGTTATACGATGGAAAAAATGTTGTGTTTATTTTGTATTTTATGCTTCTGGCATGGACTTCTTAGGCCCTAACTATTGTATCTGGTGGATCAACGACCTAGGGTGTAGCCGAGGTTGCCGGGAACGTAGAAATGACCATAACTTTCATACTGGTTGCAATTATTCGTTTTATACGACGGAAAAACTGTTGTATTTATACTGTATATTATGCTTCTGGCGTTGACTTAGTAGGCCCTAACTAGTGGATCTGGTGGAGCAACGCCCTAGGCTGAAGCCTAGGTTGCCCGGGACGTAGAAATGACCATTACTTTCACACCGGTTGCAATTATTCGCCTTATACGATGGAAAAGCTGTTGTATTTATACTGTATTTGGTGCTTCTGGCGTTGACTTCTTAGGCCCTAACTATTGGATCTGGTGGATCAACGCCCTAGAGTGAAGCCTAGGTTGCCCGGAACGTGGAAATGTCCATCACTTTCACACTGGTTGCAATTATCCGGTTTATATGATGGAAAAACTGTTGTATTTATACTGTATTTTATGCTTCTGGCGTTGACTTCTTTGGCCCAGACTGTTCGATCTAGTGGAACAACGCCCTAGAATGAAGCCTAGGTTGCCCGGGACGTAGAAATGACCATTATTTTCACACTGACTGCAATTATTCGTTTTATACAATGGAAAAACTGTTCTATTAATTTTGTATCTAATGCTTCGGGCGTTGACTTCTAAGGCCCAAACTATTCGATCTGGTGGAGCAACGCCCTAGAGTGAAGCCTAGGTTCCCCAAAACGTAGAAATGACCATTGCTTTCACACTGGTTGCTATTATTCGTTTTATATGATGGAAATACTGTTGTATTTATTTTGTATTTGGTGCTTCTGGCGTTGACTTCTTAGGCCCTAACTATTGGATCTGGTGGACCAACGCCCTAGAGTGAAGCCTAGGATGCCCGGAACGTGGAAATGACCATCAACTTCACACTCGTTGCAATTATTCGTTTTATATGATGGAAAAACTGTTGTATTTATACTGTATTTGGAGCTTCAGGCGTTGACTTCTTAGGCCCTAACTATTGGATCTGGTGGAGCAACGCCCCAGAGTGAAGCCTAGGTTGCCCGTAACGTAGAAATTACCATAACTTTCACACTGGTTGCAATTACTCGTCTTATACGATGGAAAAGCTGTTGTATTTATATTGTGTTTTATGCTTCTGGCGTTGACTTCTAAGGCCGTAGCTATTCGGTGTGGTAGAGCAACGCCCTAGAGAGGAGCCTAGGTTGCCCGGAACGTAGAAATGACCATATCTTTCACACTGGTTGCAATTATTCCTGTTATACGATGGAAAAACTATTGCATTTATATTGTATTTTATGCTTCTGGCGTTGACTTCTATGGCCGTAGCTATTCGATCTGGTGGAGCAACGCCTTAGAGTGAAGCCTAGGTTGCCGCGAACGTAGAAATGACCATAACTTTCATACTGGTTGGAATGATTCGTTTTATACGATGGAAAAACTGTTGTATTTGTATTGTATTTTATGCTTCTGGCGTTGACTTCTAAGTCCCTAACTATTCGATCTGGTGGAGCAGCGCCCTAGGGTGAAGCCTAGGTTGTCCGGAACGTAGAAATGACCATATCTTTCACACTGGTTGCAATTATTCCTGTTATACGATGGAAAAACTGTTGTATTTTTACTGCATTTTATGCTCCGGGCGTTGACTTCTAAGGCCCTAACTATTCGATCTGGTGGAGCAACGCCATAGTGTGAAGCCTAGGCTACCCGGAAGGTAGAAATGACCATTACGTTCACACTGGTTGCCATTATACCTGCTATACGATGGAAAGACTGTTGTATTTATTCTGTATTTTATGCTTCTGGCGTCGACTTCTAAGGCCGTAACTATTCGATCTGGTGTAGCAATGCCCTAGAGTAAAGCCTAGCTTGCCCAGAACGTAGAAATGACCATAACATTCACACTGGTTGCTATTATTCGTTTTATACGATGGAAAACCTGTTGTATTTTTACTGCATTTTATGCTTCTGGCGTTGACTTCTAAGGCCGTAACTGTTCGATCTGGTGTAGCAACGCCCTAGAGCAAAGCCTAGCTTGCCCGGAACGTAGAAATGACCATAACTTTCACACTGGTTGCTATTATTCGTTTTATACGATGGAAAAACTGTTGTATTTATACTGTACTTTATGGTTCTGGCGTTGACATCTAAGGCCCTAGCTATTCGATGTGGTGGGGCAACGCCCTAGAGCAATACCTAGGCTGCCCGGAACGTAGAAATGACCATATCTTTCACACTGGTTGCAATTATTCCTGCTATACGATGGAAAAACTGTTGTATTTATTTTGTATTTTATGCTTCTGGCGTTGACTTCTAAGGTCGTAGCCATTCGATGTGGTGGAACAACGCCCTAGAGTGAAGCCTATGTTTCCCGGAACGTAGAAATGACCATTACTTTCACACTGGTTGCAATTATTCCTGTTATACGACGGAAAAAATGTTGTATTTATTTTGTATTTTATGCTTCTGGCATGGACTTCTTAGGCCCTAACTATTGTATCTGGTGGATCAACGACCTAGGGTGTAGCCGAGGTTGCCGGGAACGTAGAAATGACCATAACTTTCATACTGGTTGCAATTATTCGTTTTATACGATGGAAAAACTGTTGTATTTATACTGTATATTATGCTTCAGGCGTTGACTTAGTAGGCCCTAACTAGTGGATCTGGTGGAGCAACGCCCTAGGCTGAAGCCTAGGTTGCCCGGGACGTAGAAATGACCATTGCGTTCACACCGGTTGCAATTACTCGCCTTATACGATGGAAAAGCTGTTGTATTTATACTGTATTTGGTGCTTCTGGCGTTGACTTCTTAGGCCCTAACTATTGGATCTGGTGGATCAACGCCCTAGAGTGAAGCCTAGGTTGCCCGGAACGTGGAAATGTCCATCACTTTCACACTGGTTGCAATTATCCGGTTTACATGATGGAAAAATTGTTGTATTTATACTGTATTTTATGCTTCTGGCGTTGACTTCTTTGGCCCAGACTGTTCAATCTGGTAGAGCAACGCCCTAGAGTGAAGCCTAGATTGCCCGGAACGTAGAAATGACCATTAATTTCACACTGGTTGCAATTGTTTGTTTTATACGATGGAAAACCTGTTGTATTTTTACTGCATTTTATGCTTCTGGCGTTGACTTCTAAGGCCGTAACTATTCGATCTGGTGTAGCAACGCCCTAGAGCAAAGCCTAGCTTGCCCGGAACGTAGAAATGACCATAACTTTCACACTGGTTGCTATTATTCGTTTTATACGATGGAAAAACTGTAGTATTTATAGTGTACTTAATGCTTCTGGAGTTGACTTCTAAGGCCCTAACTATTCGATCTGGTAGAGCAACGCCCTAGAGTGAAGCCTAGATTGCCTGGAACGTAGAAATGACCATTAATTTCACACTGGTTGTAATTGTTTGTTTTATACGATGGAAAAGCTGTTGTACTTGTATCGTATTTTATGCTTCTGGCGTTGACTTCTTAGGCCCTAACTATTCGATCTGGTGGAACGACGCCCTAGAGTGAGGCCTAGGTTTCCCGGAACGTAGAAATGACCATCACTTTCACACTGGTTGCTATTATTCGTTTTATATGATGGCAAAACTGTTGTATTTATATAGCATTTTATGCTTCGGGCGTTGACTTCTAAGGCCCTAGCTATTCGATTTGGTAGAGCAACGCCCTAGAGTGGAGCCTGGGTGCACGGAACGTAGCAATGACCATAACTTTCACACTGGTTGCTATTATTCGTTTTATATGATGGAAAAACTGTTGTATTTATAGTGTATTTTATGCTTCTGGCGTTGACTTCTTAGGCCCTAACTGTTCGATCTTGTGGGGCAACGTCCAAGAATGAAGCCTATGCTGCCCGCAACGAAGAAATGACCATAACTTTCATACTGGTTGCACTTATTCGTTTTATACGATGGAAAAACTGTTGTATTTATACTGTATTTTATGCTTCTGGCGTTGACTTCTAAGGCCCAAACTATTCGATCTGGTGGAGCAACGCCCTAGAGTGAAGCCTAGGTTCCCCAAAACGTAGAAATGACCATTGCTTTCACACTGGTTGCTATTATTCGTTTTATATGATGGAAAAACGGTTGTATTTATATTGCGTTTTATGCTTCGGGCGTTGACTTCTTAGGCCCTAGCTATTCGATTTGGTGGAGCAACGCCCTAGAGTGGAGCCTGGGATGCACGGAACGTAGCAATGACCACTACTTTCACACTGGTTACAATTATTCGTTTTATACGGTGGAAAAACTGTTGTACATATATCGTATTTTATTCTTCTGGCGTTGACTTCTTAGACCCTGACTATTCGGTCTGGTGGAACAACGCCCTAGAGTGAAGCCTAGGTTGCCCGGAACGTAGAAATGACCATCACTTTCACACTGGTTGCTATTACTCGTTTTATATGATGGAAAAACTGTTGTATTTATATTGCATTTTATGCTTCGGGCGTTGACTTCTAAGGCCCTAGCTATTCGATTTGGTGGAGCAACGCCCTACAGCGGAGCCTGGGTTGCACGGAACGTGGCAATGACCATAACTTTCAAACCGGTTGCTAGTATTCGTTTTATATGATGGAAAAACTGTTGTATTTATAGTGTATTTTGTGCTTCTGGCGTTGACTTCTTAGGCCCAAACTATTCGATCTTGTGGAGCAACGCCCTAGAGTCAAGCCTAGGTTGCCTGGAACGTAGATATGACCATTATATTCACACTGATTGCAATTATTCGTTTTATACAATGGAAAAGCTGTTCTATTAATTTTGTATTTTATGCTTCGGGCGTTGACTTCTAAGGCCCTAACAATTCGATGTGGTGGAGCAACGCCCTAGAGCAAAACCTAGGTGGCCCGGAACGTAGAAATGACCATATCTTTCACACTGGTTGCAATTATTCCTGCTATACGATGGAAAAACTGTTGTATTTATTTTGTATTTTATGCTTCTGGCGTTGACTTCTAAGGCCGTAGCTATTCCATGTGGTGGAACAACGCCCTAGAGTGAAGCCTATGTTGCCCGGAATGTAGAAATGAGCATTACTTTCACACCGGTTTCAATTACTCGCCTTATACGATGGAAAAGCTGTTGTATTTATACTGTATTTGGTGATTCTGGCGTTGACTTCTTAGGCCCTAACTATTGGATCTGGTGGATCAACGCCCTAGAGTGAAGCCTAGGTTGCCCGGAACGTGGAAATGTCCATCACTTTCACACTGGTTGCAATTATCCGGTTTATATGATGGAAAAACTGTTGTATTTATACTGTATTTTATGCTTCTGGCGTTGACTTCTTTGGCCCAGACTGTTCGATCTAGTGGAACAACGCCCTAGAATGAAGCCTAGGTTGCCCGGGACGTAGAAATGACCATTATTTTCACACTGACTGCAATTATTCGTTTTATACAATGGAAAAACTGTTGTATTAATTTTGTATCTAATGCTTCGGGCGTTGACTTCTAAGGCCCAAACCATTCGATCTGGTGGAGCAACGCCCTAGAGTGAAGCCTAGGTTCCCCAAAACGTAGAAATGACCATTGCTTTCACACTGGTTGCTATTATTCGTTTTATATGATGGAAATACTGTTGTATTTATTTTGTATTTGGTGCTTCTGGCGTTGACTTCTTAGGCCCTAACTATTGGATCTGGTGGACCAACGCCCTAGAGTGAAGCCTAGGTTGCCCGGAACGTGGAAATGACCATCAACTTCACACTCGTTGCAATTATTCGTTTTATATGATGGAAAAACTGTTGTATTTATACTGTATTTGGAGCTTCAGGCGTTGACTTCTTAGGCCCTAACTATTGGATCTGGTGGAGCAACGCCCCAGAGGGAAGCCTAGGTTTCCCGGAACGTAGAAATTACCATAACTTTCACACTGGTTGCAATTACTCGTCTTATACGATGGAAAAGCTGTTGTATTTATATTGTGTTTTATGCTTCTGGCGTTGATTTCTAAGGCCGTAGCTATTTGGTGTGGTAGAGCAACGCCCTAGAGAGGAGCCTAGGTTGCCCGGAACGTAGAAATGACCATATCTTTCACACTGGTTGCAATTATTCCTGTTATACGATGGAAAAACTATTGCATTTATATTGTATTTTATGCTTCTGGCGTAGACTTCAATGGCCGTAGCTATTCGATCTGGTGGAGCAACGCCTTAGAGTGAAGCCTAGGTTGCCGGGAACGTAGAAATGACCATAACTTTCATACTGGATGGAATGATTCGTTTTATACGATGGAAAAACTGTTGTATTTGTATTGTATTTTATGCTTCTGGCGTTGACTTCTAAGGCCGTAGCTATTCGATGTGGTGGAGCAACGGCCTAGAGTAAAGCCTAGGTTGCCCGGAACGTAGAAGTGACCATATCTTTCACACTGGTTGCAACTATTCCTGTTATACGATGGAAAAACTGTTGTATTTATATTGTATTTTATGCTTCGGGCGTTGACTTCTAAGTCCCTAACTATTCGATCTGGTGGAGCAGCGCCCTAGGGTGAAGCCTAGGTTGTCCGGAACGTAGAAATGACCATATCTTTCACACTGGTTGCAATTATTCCTGTTATACGATGGAAAAACTGTTGTATTTTTACTGCATTTTATGCTTCTGGCGTAGACTTCTATGGCCGTAGCTATTCGATCTGGTGGATCAACGACCTAGGGTGGAGCCGTGGTTGCCGGGAACGTAGAAATGACCATAACTTTCATACTGGTTGCAATTATTCGTTTTATACGATGGAAAAACTGTTGTATTTATACTGTATTTTATGCTTCTGGCGTTGACATCTAAGGCCCTAACTATTCGATGTGGTGGGGCAACGCCCTAGAGCAAAACCTAGGCTGCCCGGAACGTAGAAATGACCATATCTTTCACACTGGTTGCAATTATTCCTGCTATACGATGGAAAAACTGTTGTATTTATTTTGTATTTTATGCTTCGGGCGTTGACTTCTAAGGCCCTAACTATTGGATCTGGTGGACCAACGCTCTGGAGTGAAGTGTAGGTTGCCAGGAACGTAGAAATGGCCATCACTTTCACACTGTTTGCAATTATTCCTGTTATACGATGGAAAAACTGTTGTATTTATAATATATTTTTTGCTGCTGGCGATGACTTCTGAGGCCGTAGCTATTCGATGTGGTGGAGCAACGCCCTAGAGTGAGGCATATGTTGCCCGGAACGTAGACATGACCATTACTTTCACACTGGTTGCAATTATTCCTGTTATACGATGGAAAAAATGTTGTATTTATTTTGTATTTTATGCTTCTGGCATGGACTTCTTACCCCCAAACTATTGTATCTGGTGGATCAACGACCTAGGGTGGAGCCGTGGTTGCCGGGAACGTAGAAATGACCATAACTTTCATACTGGTTGCAATTATTCGTTTTATACGATGGAAAAACTGTTGTATTTATACTGTATATTATGCTTCTGGCGTTGACTTAGTAGGCCCTAACTAGTGGATCTGGTGGAGCAACGCCCTAGGCTGAAGCCTAGGTTGCCCGGGACGTAGAAATGACCATTGCTTTCACACCGGTTGCAATTACTCGCCTTATACGATGGAAAAGCTGTTGTATTTATACTGTATTTGGTGCTTCTGGCGTTGACTTCTTAGGCCCTAACTATTGGATCTGGTGGATCAACGCCCTAGAGTGAAGCCTAGGTTGCCCGGAACGTGGAAATGTCCATCACTTTCACACTGGTTGCAATTATCCGGTTTATATGATGGAAAAACTGTTCTATTTATACTGTATTTTATGCTTCTGGCGTTGACTTCTTTGGCCCAGACTGTTCGATCTAGTGGAACAACGCCCTAGAATGAAGCCTAGGTTGCCCGGGACGTAGAAATGAACATTATTTTCACACTGACTGCAATTATTCGTTTTATACAATGGAAAAACTGTTGTATTTATTCTGTATTTTATGCTTCTGGCGTTTACTTCTAAGGCCGTAACTATTCGATCTGGTGTAGCAACGCCCTAGAGTAAAGCCTAGCTTGCCCAGAACGTAGAAATGACCATAACATTCACACTGGTTGCTATTATTCGTTTTATACGATGGAAAACCTGTTGTATTTTTACTGCATTTTATGCTTCTGGCGTTGACTTCTAAGGCCGTAACTATTCGATCTGGTGTAGCAACGCCCTAGAGCAAAGCCTAGCTTGCCCGGAACGTAGAAATGACCATAACATTCACACTGGTTGCTAGTATTCGTTTTATACGATGGAAAAACTGTAGTATTTATAGTGTACTTAATGCTTCTGGCGTTGACTTCTAAGGCCCTAACTATTCGATCTGGTAGAGCAACGCCCCAGAGTGAAGCCTAGATTGCCCGGAACGTAGAAATGACCATTAATTTCACACTGGTTGCAATTGTTTGTTTTATACGATGGAAAAGCTGTTGTACTTGTATCGTATTTTATGCTTCTGGCGTTGACTTCTTAGGCCCTAACTATTCGATCTGGTGGAACGACGCCCTAGAGTGAGGCCTAGGTTTCCCGGAACGTAGAAATGACCATCACTTTCACACTGGTTGCTATTATTCGTTTTATATGATGGCTAAACTGTTGTATTTATATAGCATTTTATGCTTCGGGCGTTGACTTCTAAGGCCCTAGCTATTCGATTTGGTAGAGCAACGCCCTAGTGTGGAGCCTCGGTTGCACGGAACGTAGCAATGACCATAACTTTCACACTGGTTGCTATTATTCGTTTTATATGATGGAAAAACTGTTGTATTTATAGTGTATTTTATGCTTCTGGCGTTGACTTCTTAGGCCCTAACTGTTCGATCTTGTGGGGCAACGTCCAAGAATGAAGCCTATGCTGCCCGCAACGTAGAAATGACCATAACTTTCATACTGGTTGCACTTATTCGTTTTATACGATGGAAAAACTGTTGTATTTATACTGTATTTTATGCTTGTGGCGTTGACTTCTAAGGCCCAAACTATTCGATCTGGTGGAGCAACGCCCTAGAGTGAAGCCTAGGTTCCCCAAAACGTAGAAATGACCATTGCTTTCACACTGGTTGCTATTATTCGTTTTATATGATGGAAAAACGGTTGTATTTATATTGCGTTTTATGCTTCGGGCGTTGACTTCTTAGGCCCTAGCTATTCGATTTGGTGGAGCAACGCCCTAGAGTGGAGCCTGGGATGCACGGAACGTAGCAATGACCACTACTTTCACACTGGTTACAATTATTCGTTTTATACGATGGAAAAACTGTTGTACATATATCGTATTTTATTCTTCTGGCGTTGACTTCTTAGACCCTAACTATTCGGACTGGTGGAACAACGCCCTAGAGTGAAGCCTAGGTTGCCCGGAACGTAGAAATGACCATCACTTTCACACTGGTTGCTATTACTCGTTTTATATGATGGAAAAACTGTTGTATTTATATTGCATTTTATGCTTCGGGCGTTGACTTCTAAGGCCCTAACTATTCTATCTGGTGGAGGAACGCCCTACGGTGAAGCCTAGGTTGCCCGGAACGTAGAAATGACCATAACTTTCATACTGCTTGCAATTATTCGTTTTATACAATGGAAAAACTGTTGTATTTATATTGTACTTTATTCTTCGGGCGTTGACTTCTAAGGCCCTAACTATTCGAACTGGTGGAGCAACGCCCCAGAGTGAAGCCTAGGTTGCCCGGAACGTAGAAATTACCATAACTTTCACACTGGTTGCAATTACTCGTCTTATACGATGGAAAAGCTGTTGTATTTATATTGTGTTTTATGCTTCTGGCGTTGACTTCTAAGGCCGTAGCTATTCGGTGTGGTAGAGCAACGCCCTAGAGAGGAGCCTAGGTTGCCCGGAACGTAGAAATGACCATATCTTTCACACTGGTTGCAATTATTCCTGTTATACGATGGAAAAACTATTGCATTTATATTGCATTTTATGCTTCTGGCGTTGACTTCAATGGCCGTAGCTATTCGATCTGGTGCAGCAACGCCTTAGAGTGAAGCCTAGGTTGCCGGGAACGTAGAAATGGCCATAACTTTCATACTGGTTGGAATGATTCGTTTTATACGATGGAAGAACTGTTGTATTTGTATTGAATTTTATGCTTCTGGCGTTGACTTCTAAGGCCGTAGCTATTCGATGTGGTGGAGCAACGGCCTAGAGTAAAGCCTAGGTTGCCCGGAACGTAGAAGTGCCCATATCTTTCACACTGGTTGCAACTATTCCTGTTTTACGATGGAAAAACTGTAGTATTTATAGTGTACTTAATGCTTCTGGCGTTGACTTCTAAGGCCCTAACTATTCGATCTGGTAGAGCAACGCCCTAGAGTGAAGCCTAGATTGCCCGGAACGTAGAAATGACCATTAATTTCACTGTGGTTGCAATTGTTTGTTTTATACGATGGAAAAGCTGTTGTACTTGTATCGTATTTTATGCTTCTGGCGTTGACTTCTTAGGCCCTAACTATTCGATCTGGTGGAACGACGCCCTAGAGTGAGGCCTAGGTTTCCCGGAACGTAGAAATGACCATCACTTTCACACTGCTTGCTATTATTCGTTTTATATGATGCCAAAACTGTTGTATTTATATAGCATTTTATGCTTCGGGCGTTGACGTCTAAGGCCCTAGCTATTCGATTTGGTGGAGCAACGCCCTAGAGAGGAGCCTGGGTTGCACGGAACGTAGCAATGACCATAACTTTCACACTGGTTGCTATTATTCGTTTTATATGATGGAAAAACTGTTGTATTTATAGTGTATTTTATGCTTCTGGCGTTGACTTCTTAGGCCCTAACTGTTCGATCTTGTGGGGCAACGTCCAAGAATGAAGCCTATGCTGCCCGCAACGTAGAAATGACCATAACTTTCATACTGGTTGCACTTATTCGTTTCATACGATGGAAAAACTGTTGTATTTATACTGTATTTTATGCTTCTGGCGTTGACTTCTAAGGCCCTAACTATTCGATGTGGTGGAGCAACGCCCTAGAGCAAAACCTAGGTTGCCCGGAACGTAGAAATGACCATATCTTTCACACTGGTTGCAATTATTCCTGCTATACGATGGAAAAACTGTTGTATTTATTTTGTATTTTATGCTTCTGGCGTTGACTTCTAAGGTCGTAGCTATTCGATGTGGTGGAACAACGCCCTAGAGTGAGGCCTATGTTGCCCGGAACGTAGAAATGACCATTACTTTCACACTGGTTGCAATTATTCCTGTTATACCATGGAAAAAATGTTGTATTTATTTTGTATTTTATGGTTCGGGCGTTGACTTCTAAGGCCCTAACTATTGGATCTGGTGGACCAACGCTCTGGAGTGAAGTGTAGGTTGCCAGGAACGTAGAAATGACCATCACTTTCACACTGTTTGCAATTATTCCTGTTATACGATGGAAAAACTGTTGTATTTATAATATATTTTTTGCTTCTGGCGTTGACTTCTGAGGCCGCAGCTATTCGATGTGGTGGAGCAACGCCCTAGAGTGAGGCATATGTTGCCCGGAACGTAGACATGACCATTCCTTTCACACTGGTTGCAATTATTCCTGTTATACGATGGAAAAAATGTTGTATTTATTTTGTATTTTATGCTTCTGGCATGGACTTCTTAGGCCCTAACTATTGTATCTGGTGGATCAACGATCTAGGGTGTAGCCGAGGTTGCCGGGAACGTAGAAATGACCATAACTTTCATACTGGTTGCAATTATTCGATTTATACGATGGAAAAACTGTTGTATTTATACTGTATATTATGCTTCTGGCGTTGACTTAGTAGGCCCTAACTAGTGGATCTGGTGTAGCAACGCCCTAGGCTGAAGCCTAGGTTGCCCGGGACGTAGAAATGACCATTGCTTTCACACCGGTTGCAATTACTCGCCTTATACGATGGAAAAGCTGTTGTATTTATACTGTATTTGGTGCTTCTGGCGTTGACTTCTTAGGCCCTAACTATTGGATCTGGTGGATCAACGCCCTAGAGTGAAGCCTAGGTTGCCCGGAACGTGGAAATGTCCATCACTTTCACACTGGTTGCAATTATCCGGTTTATATGATGGAAAAACTGTTGTATTTATACTGTATTTTATGCTTCTGGCGTTGACGTCTTTGGCCCAGACTGTTCGATCTAGTGCAACAACGCCCTAGAATGATGCCTAGGTTGCCCGGGACGTAGAAATGACCATTATTTTCACACTGACTGCAATTATTCGTTTTATACAATGGAAAAACTGTTCTATTAATTTTGTATCTAATGCTTCGGCCGTTGACTTCTAAAGCCCAAACTATTCGATCTGGTGGAGCAACGCCCTAGAGTGAAGCCTAGGTTCCCCAAAACGTAGAAATGACCATTGCTTTCACACTGGTTGCTATTATTCGTTTTATATGATGGAAATACTGTTGTATTTATTTTGTATTTGGTGCTTCTGGCCTTGACTTCTTAGGCCCTAACTATTGGATCTGGTGGACCAACGCCCTAGAGTGAAGCCTAGGATGCCCGGAACGTGGAAATGACCATCAACTTCACACTCGTTGCAATTATTCGTTTTATATGATGGAAAAACTGTTGTATTTATACTGTATTTGGTGCTTCAGGCGTTGACTTCTTAGGCCCTAACTATTGGATCTGGTGGAGCAACGCCCCAGAGTGAAGCCTAGGTTGCCCGGAACGTAGAAATTACCATAACTTTCACACTGGTTGCAATTGTTTGTTTTATACGATTGAAAAGCTGTTGTACTTGTATCGTTTTTTATGCTTCTGGCGTTTACTTCTTAGGCCCTAACTATTCGATCTGGTGGAACGACGCCCTAGAGTGAGGCCTAGGTTTCCCGGAACGTAGAAATGACCATCACTTTCACACTGGTTGCTATTATTCGTTTTATATGATGGCAAAACTGTTGTATTTATATTGCATTTTATGCTTCGGGCGTTGACTTCTAAGGCCCTAGCTATTCGATTTGGTGGAGCAACGCTCTAGAGTGGAGCCTGGGTTGCACGGAACGTAGCAATGATCATAACTTTCACACTGGTTGCTATTATTCGTTTTATATGATGGAAAAACTGTTGTATTTATAGTGTATTTTATGCTTCTGGCGTTGACTTCTTAGGCACTAACTGTTCGATCTTGTGGGGTAACGTCCAAGAATGAAGCCTATGCTGCCCGCAACGTAGAAATGACCATAACTTTCATACTGGTTGCACTTATTCGTTTTATACGATGGAAAAACTGTTGTATTTATACAGTATTTTATGCTTCTGGCGTTGACTTCTAAGGCCCTAACTATTCGATGTGGTGGAGCAACGTCCTACAGCAAAACCTAGGTTGCCCGGAACGTAGAAATGACCATATCTTTCACACTGGTTGCAATTATTCCTGTTATACAATGGAAAAAATGTTGTATTTATTTTGTATTTTATGCTTCGGGCGTTGACTTCTAAGGCCCTAACTATTGGATCTGGTGGACCAACGCTCTGGAGTGAAGTGTAGGTTGCCAGGAACGTAGAAATGACCATCACTTTCACACTGGTTGCAATTATTCCTGCTATAAAATGGAAAAACTGTTGCATTTTTATTGTATTTTATGCTTCTGGCGTTGTATTCAAAGTCTCTAACTATTTGGTCTGGTGGAGCAACGCCCTAGAGTGAAGCCTAGGTTGCCCGGAACGTAGAAATGACCATGACATTCATACTGGTTGCAATTATTCGCTTTATACGATGGAAAAACTGTTGCATTTTTATTGTATTTTATGCTTCTGGCGTTGTATTCAAAGTCTCTAACTATTTGATCTGGTGGAGCAACGCCCTGGAGTTAAGGCTAGGTTGCCCGGAAAGTAGAAATGACCATAATTTTCACACTGTTTGCAATCATTCATTTTATGCGATGGAAAAGCTGTTGTATTTATATTGTATTTTATGCTACTGGAGTTGACTTCTAAGGCCGCAGCTATTCGATGTGATGGAGCAACGCCCAATAGTGAAGCCTAGGTTGCCCGGAACGTAGAAATGACCATTACTTTCACACTGGTTGCAATTATTCGTTTTATACGATGGAGAGACTGTTGTATTTATATTGTATTTTATAGTTATGGCGTTGTCTTCAAAGGCCGTAGCTATTCGATGTGGTGGAGCAACGCCCTAGAGTGAATCCTAGGTTGCCCGGAACGTAGAAATGACCAGCACTTGCACACTGGTTGCAATTATTCCTGTTATACTATGGAAAAACTGTTGCATTTTTATTGTATTTTATGCTTCTGGCGTTAATTTCTAAGTCCCTAACTCTGCGATCCGGTGCAGCAACGCCCTACAGTTAAGCCTAGGTTGCACGGATCGTGGAAATGACCATAACTTTAACACTCGCTGCAATTATTCGTTTTATACAATGGAAAAACTTTTCTATTTATTTTGTATTTTATGCTTCGGGCGTTGACATCTAAGGCCCTAACTAATCGATCTGGTGAAGCGACGCTCTGGAGTGAAGCCTAGGTTGCCCGAAACGTAGAAATGACCATTACCTTCACACTGCTTGCAATTATACATTTTATACGATGGAAAAACTGTGGTACTTATGTTGTATTTTATTCTTCTGGTGTTGAATTCTAAGTCCCTAGCTTTTCGATCTGGTTGAGCAATGCCCTAGAGTGAAGCCTAGGTTACCCGGAACATAGAAATGACCAGTACTTTCACACTGGTTGCAGCTTTCCTGGTATACGATGGAAAAACTGTTGCATTTCTACTGTATTTTATACCTCTGGCGTTGTATTCAAAGTCCCTAACTATTCGATCTGGTGGGGCAACGCCCTGGAGTTAAGCCTAGGTTGCCCGGAACGTAGAAATGACCATAACATTCACACTGTTTGCAATCATTCATTTTCTACGATGGAAAATCTGTTGTATTTATATTGTATTTTATGCTTCTGGAGTTGACTTCTAAGCCCATAGCTATTCGCTGTGGTGGAGCAACGCCCAACAGTGAAGCCTAGGTTGGCCGGAACATAGAAATGACCAGTACTTTCACACTGGTTGCAGCTTTCCTGTTATACGGTGGAAAAACTGTTGCATTTTTAATGTATTTTATGCTTCTGGCGTTGTATTCAAAGTCCCTAACTATTCGATCTGGTGGAGCAACGCCCTGTAGTTAAGCCTAGGTTGCCCGGAACGTAGAAATGACAATAACTTTCACACTGGTTGCAATTATTCGTTTTATACAATGGAAAAACTGTTCTATTTATTTTGTATCTTGTGCTTCGGGCGTTGACATCTAAGGCCGTAACTATTCGATCTGGTGGAGCAACGCTCTAGTGTGAAGCCTAGCATGCCCGCAACGTAGAAATGACCATACCTTTCGCACTGTTTGCAATTATTCCTGTTATACGATTGAAAAACTGTTGTATTTATATTGTATTTTATGCTTCTGGCGTTGACTTCTAAGGCCGCAGCAATTCGATGTGGTGGAGCAACGCCCTAGAGTGAAGCCTAGGTTGCCCGGAATGCAGAAATGACCATCACTTTCACACTGGTGGCAATTATTCCTGTTATACGATGGAAAAACTTTTATATTTTTATTGTATTTTATGCTTCGGGCGTTGACTTCTAAGGTCCTAACTATTGGATCTGGTGGAGCAACGCCCTGGAGTGAAGCCTAGCATGCCCGGAACGTAGAAATGACCATTACTTTCACAATGGTTGCAATTTATCATTTTATACGATGGAAAGACTGTTGTATTTATATTGTGTTTTATAGTTATGGCGTTGTCTTCCAGGGCTGTAGCTATTCGTTGTGGTTGAGCAACTACCTAGAGTGAAGCCTAGGATGCCCGCAACGTAGAAATGACCATATCTTTCGCACTGGTTGCAATTATTCCTGTTATACGATGGAAAAGCTGTTGTATTTATATTGTATTTTATGCTTCTGGCGTAGACTCCTTAGGCCTTAACTATTCGATCTGGAGGAACAACGCCCTAGGGTGAAGCCTAGGTTGCCCGGAAAGTAGAAATGACCATAACTTTCATACTGGTTGCAATTATTCCTGTTATACGGTGGAAAAGCTGTTGTATTTATATTGTATTTAATGCTTCTGGCGTTGACTTCTAAGGCCATAGCTATTCGATGTGGTCAAGCAACGGCCTAGAGTGAAGCCTAGGTTGATAGGAACGTAGAAATGACCATATCTTTCACACTGTTTGCAATTATTCCTGTTATACGGTGGAAAACCTGTTGTATTTATATTGTATTTAATGCTTCTGGCGTTGACTTCTAAGGCCATAGCCATTCGATGTGGTCGAGCAACGCCCTAGAGTGAAGCCTAGGTTGCCCGGAACGTAGAAATGACCATAGCTTTCACACTGGTTGGAATTATTCCTGTTATACAAGCGAAAAGCTGTTGTATTTTTATTGTATTTTATGCGTCTGGCGTTGTTTTCTTAGGCCCTAACTATTCGACCTGGTGGAGCAACGCCCTAGAGTGAAGCCTAGGTTGCCCGGAACGTAGAAATGACCATTACTTTCACACTGT